>NC_090335.1:40018015-42418015 GCF_035084215.1 Heptranchias perlo
ATCTATTTTCTGTAGCACCTCTAGAATATGGTACAGAAGCTCACAGTTTGGTACAGACAAATCCGGACCCAAGGTGTCCCACATTTGAAAAAAAAAGCCATCTTAGAAGTCCTCAGAAATTATTACCTTTAAAACAATCAACACTGTCGACTCCCCGCCTACAACCCCCATTAAAAACACAAGGTTGGCTTTGTGCAGTTTACAAGTGTAACAGACATTGATACCTGTGCTTCTGTGTAGGAGTAAGCTGCAATATTCCTTCATGAATCAGTATTCAGTCCAATTTGATATGGATAGAGGACCTTCCTGTGATTGACAGAGTACTCATTTCCCACTGTCAGTCAAGCTAGGAAAATGTGGATTGTGTGAATGCCAGCACTGAGAGCAGTTTCCATTTTGTTAATATGATTGAAGTGGGGAAATTCAAGTGCTGTCAATAACTACAATATCAGCAACGCCAGGTGGAAGGATGTGCTGTCAAATATCTTTTTTTGTTGTCATTGTGTAAGAACTGGCTACTGAAATTAATGAGAAATCAGAAAATGTTTTAAAATATTGGTAAAAAAACAAATAATTTTTTCAAATGTTTTCGTGTTTAATTGTGCCAACGTCTGATTTTGTATAAACAAGTGCATCTCTCCTTATTTTGGTCCTATAGAGGAATATTTTCTGGTTGGTGGGATTGGTTCCGCTGGTGCAGAATGTGCATAAAAAAGGCCATAAAATCAGTCAGGGAATCTCTTTTGTTGGAACCTGCTCAATTAATGCAATGTGTAATCTGCCAGTTAGCCATTTAAGCCAGCCTAAAGCATTGGCACTAAATGCAAAAGCTTCATTTCAATACTGAAATTGGCCTGTAACTAATTGGATTTTGTCTGTGTTGCTGGAACTGGATTTTTTTTTAAACCGTGCAAGGTTACATTCAGCATTTTTTTTTTGCTCAACAATAAGCCGGCAGCCAGCAGCCTGAAACCAGGCTGTGGTTACCATAATGATTTGGAGTGTCAATTAGATAACAAAGGTCAGATCATTATGTGCAATCTCAAGCATTTCATGCTATTGTTAATAGAACATTGTAACAATTGATGCAGCCGAGCTTCATTCCATTCCATTCGCACAGCTGGGGACTTAGCTTAGGTAGATGCTTGGAAACTTCCTGCTCACAAATCAATGGATAAGAATAAACTTCGGGTTAAAACTGTGATTTTCAGCTTGATGGGCCGAACTCTTCATTTTACGGACTTAACGCAGGTGATAGGGAAATAGCATGTTCTGCCAGACATACAGTGAGCTGTGATATAGCAGGCAGCAGCAGGACGTTGCCTGAATTTTAAAAAGAGATGAACCAGCTAGCTTTAAATAGCTTAGCTAGAGAAGTAAGTTGATGTTTATAGAGTTAGTAAGTTGCATCTGTATTCTTTGGTATAACAGTGTAGGAAATTGACTGTTCTCACTGTGAAAATTATACTCTGTTCATTAATGTATTTTATATAAAATAAACCAGTTGTTGGTTTGAAGTTATTTCCGTTCTCAATAGTGAACTTTTCATGCTTATCAGTCCCCCTTCCCTAAAGAGAGGAGTAGTAAGTGCAACATTTCAGAAACAAGGTATATGTACAAAATAATCCGAAGTTCTATGGACAGCATTTTCTTCATAGCTTGTGAATTTGTCCCAAGTTCATTTTTTTTCCACTAAAACATGATAGCAGGAAGAAGAGCAGACCACTTTAATGGAAGACGGTCTATAAATTAAATTTTGAAGGAGACAGAAGCTTATAGATTTTTTTTTATATTGAGTGCCCCAAATTCTGTGACCTTCGGTGAATGAAGAAAGCAAGGCTTCAGTACCCAGCTGGATGTAGTTTTGAGTTCTCACCGCCCAGAACTCTGACCTGTGGAGAGTCCCAGCTGGAGAAATCATAACCAATATTATTTGATTTTTCTTTTAAAGTGATATCATTCTTTCCAGCTGTTCATACAGCAAGTATTACAAATTCAAGCTTTCCTATGGTGAACTTACATGCAGTTTCAGCCATGCAGAACCCTCCACAGCTCCTACTTGCTTGGCCTAGAAATGCCTTTAGATCATTTTTAGAGCGGCGAATGGGCACAGGGAACAATTCCTAGGCCCGAGGTATCGCGCAAAATTGTTCCTCGGGCCTCATTTACCTATTTGGGATGAGCTGCCGACGTCTGTCACTCCTCCAAGGGCACCTCGCCCAACGGACAAATTCAATTTTGGTCTGCCTGCCTTGCTGGCAGTAGCCCTTAGGTAAGTCCTAGGAGGGGGAAGAGAGGGGGAGGACAGCATATCAATTTGTACCCCTCTAACCATGCTGCCCAGGAGAAGCCATGCACATGCCTGGATACACATAAGTTATACATTTAAATGTTTAGAGTGTACAGAGGAGAGAATCTCTGTTCTCTAAACATTTAAGTTGAGGTCAGATAGGTTTAAAGGTGTCTGGGGGTCCAATGGGTTCCCTAAGCACACTGTAAACCAGTTACATTCCATGTGATGTCAAACCAAAGCCCTGTCTCTGGATTTCCACTGCAAGTTTAGCATTGGTGCGAATTGGAAATCGCATTGCATTGGTGCTTATCTTGCAATGCAAATGCACCCAGTCAGTCATGGTTGTTGAAAATAAACATTCGGTCTTTTCCTGCTTCTAACAGAAACATATTGAATAATTAGTGAATTTTCAGCAATGAGTAATATATTAAATTATTTTTTTCTATATTCTGAGCGAAATGCCTGTGATTAAGATCATCTAAAGTACAAGTCAATCTATTGCTTTTCATAGGGAGATGATACAAAGTTACATGCCCAACACTCAGATATTTAGAACTTAACAGTAATATAATAGCATCCTTCGGAAAAGCTTGTGTTCTTTTCTTCATAAGCTTAAGAATGTGCTGTTCAGATCACTTCTCTGTTATACTGAGTTACATGGATTTTAATTCTTTGTGTGGGGATTATGAATTGCAGTTTTTGAGTAAACTGTAAGATATGTCAGTATATATGATGTCGTCAACAACAACAGCTTGCATTTATATAGCGCCTTTAACGTTGTAAAACGTCTCAAGGTGCTTCACATGAGCGTTATCAAATAAAATTTGACACCGAGCCACATAAGGAGATATTAGGACAGGTGACCAAAAGTTTGGTCAAAGAGATAGGTTTTAAGCAGCGTCTTAAAAGAGCAGACAGAGATAGAGAGGTGGAGAGATTTAACAAGGGAATTCCAGAGCTTAGAGCCTAGGCAGTTGAAGGCATGGCCGCTAATGGTGGAGCGATGAAAATCGGGGAGAAGCAAGAGACCAGAATTGGAGGAGCACAGAGATCTCGGAGGGTTGTAGGGCTGCAGGAAGTTACAGAGCTAGGGAGGGGTGAGGCCATGGAGGGATTTGAAAACAAGGATGAGAATTTTAAAATCTAGGGGTTGCCAGACCGGGAGCCAATGTGAGTCAGCGAGCACAGGGGTGATGGACGAATGGGACTTGGTGCGAGTTTTGGAAGTGAAAGGAAATATATAAAACTATAAGCAATCAAGGATAAGAAAAGTCTAATCACCCATCAAGCACGTCCCTCTAGTGCCCCCCGCCTCAGATGTACTTGGTGTTTCCATTTTTTTTCCCTGGACACGGGTTGGGAAGCAGATGCACAAAGGCAACAGAAGAGAGATTCTTGTGCATGACGTGGGCAAGAAGGTTGGTGTGGATGGCCACATGGTGGCTCCTGGGAGTTCCTCTGATAAAGGAAGCGCAAAGGCTCCTGGAAATTGACATCCTGAGGACGGCTTGGAAAAGGGTGGGAGAAGGAGCGGCTGATCACAAATTTATTGGTAAATTTCTAATATTTTTGTGGCGTTTATTACCATTTATTGTTTGTTAAATTTTATTTTGTTGGGGTTCGTAATGCAGTGAGTGAAAAATTATGATTGTGACTATATCTCACAGATTTTGTTTTGCTATGTTGTGACTAGGGAGAATATTGAAATTAGGAAAAAAAAGCTCCACATAACATCTGGTGGATAATAAAAGTAAGAAAATAACCAATTAGAGGGAGAAAATCACAAGAGTTTTAAACATTTCAATCAAAGGTAAAGAACACAATTGACAGTCATGATGTAGACAACAGACTTAAAGGCTTGAAAGTTGCAAAAGACAAGAACATTTTTATTCTAATGATTGTTTTAAGGGACAATAAGCTTTTGCTTTTAGCTGGTGTGAACTCAGACTTCTGTTTGTTCTCTTTCTTTCATCTCTGAGGACTCGAGTTTAAATCCATCAGAGAGGTGAGACTCGTCTCACTGATGACTAATAATGATTACATGTGAGTTGAGCTTTATTTGTCTTAGTCCAGTTCCCAATGGATAGGAGTTCAAAGCAAATAGGTGACACAAGTGACCTATTTTAGCAGTCTCGGAGGAGAGGCATGAGGTGCTGTGGAAATTAGAAATACTGGTGGTTGAAGGTAAAGTAGAAAAATATTCCATTAATTCAGCACTGCCATCTGTTGTCTTAATAAACATCTCAAACTAATAGTTTTAAAGTATACTGAAATTCCTACAGCAATGAGCAATAACCCCTTTAAATTTGAAATATTAAAATGATCTGAATGCTGAAGCAATTTTGCTTTTATATTTAGAGGGAAAAAATCTGAAATGTAAACAGAAGATGTTGGAAATACACAGCAGGTCCATCAACATCTGAAAGGGAAAAGAAAGGTTAATGTTTTAGATTCTGATGTAGGGTCTATGCCTGAAATGTTAACCTGTCTTTTCTTTTTCCAAATGCAGATATATCTGCTCTGTATTTCTAGCACTCTTTTTTTTAATTTTTGCTTTGTAGTTTTTGTTCCTTACCACGTAACTAAAAGTTGTTAGTACAAACTCCTAATGATTTTACAAAGAGAAATGAATGCATGCAATTTGGTGGGAAGGGTTTGTTAAAGTTTTCAGAATGAATACAGTAGGGGTCTAGTTAAACAGTACAGGACCTATTTTTGGATATGCAAATAATTCAGATAACTGATCATATGTAGTAATCCCAAAGCTCTACTGTGTTAAATGCTACTAATGGAGCACAGAAACCAATGCACAGCATAATGAAATAAGTATATTTGTAGGCCAAGCTGAGAGGTCCAGTCTCTTCAATTAATCGATTAGTTCGGTTAAGCAATGTTCACACAATCCTGAAATGGCACCTACTCTGCCAACTTAATAGCCAGTGTTGCATCATATTGATAGTACCAACTCACTATCACATGGTGAGATCCATATATCCAACCTAAACAGCATGGATTAAAGCTGTTCTTAATGGCTTTTTTTTAATCAACACCAGAATTAAATTCTCAAGTCCTAGCTGCAGAAGGATATGTTGATTGCCTGTCTTCAAACATCACACCAATGTTCCATTTATTTACCCTCTTTCATCCCTGGGGACTGAAGTTCAAATGCATCCAGGAGGCCTAGTTCTTCTCTAACCAATGACTTAATGCTCACAGGTGAGTTAAAATTTGTTTACCTTAGTTTGGTTCCCAGTGGACGTGAGTTCAAAGCAAATAATTGTCACAAGTGGCATGATTCAGCAACCGTAGTGAATACAGTTCAGGAGATACACGGTGGAAATTAGAAATATAATTGTGTAGGGGAAGATGTTTTTCTCAGTGCTGTGACTGTGTGGTCGCTTATCCAACATTGGCATCTGTTACCTTGATAAACAATTCAAAGTATATTGTAGACTTAATCAAATGTAACCAATGGAATACATGATCAGTTTTGAAGCCTACGATAAAATTCAGTGAAAATGGAGCAAATAATGTTGAATCCAACATTAACATCACTTTTGTTCTAAATCCAAATAAACATGTTTTTTTAAATCCCAAAAAACTAAAAGGCTTGAAGATATGATAAATATTCATTGACTAGATGTAATCAAGGCAGATTTTTATATACTCACTCATTTGTCTTAATCAGAAGTAATGAAGTAATTTTCTATTGCACTATGATGGATCCAGATGGATCAGTAGAGGTTGTCAGATCATTTCCTATTACTTATGATTGTGGTTCTTGGCTTATGTGGCATCTCCGGATCCACATCTGTTCCTAATGAAGTAGCTGTACAAAGAACATTTGAGAACAGTTTAATTACCTTTAATTGAGACTGCTGAGTGCATGCATTCATTATAGTAATCTCTCGTCATGAACGCCGGTGTCCAAGCTGTACTCAGCGACATAGTAGATCCGCAAATTATCTCAGGTACCTGCAAGTGGTTTCAGCTGGGAGTCAAAACAGAAGCAATAATTTCTGAAATATCAAGCTGCCATTTAATAAGAAAATGAAGGACTGAAAATGTATATTTGTGTTTAGTGAACAGAAACCCTACACAAGGAAAATGTATTTTCTTTCCATTTCAGTTGGATTTACTCAGCTAAGTAATCATTTTTGGGTGCAGTGTATGTTTCTGATCATAATTTTGTGCAGTGTGCATTATGTTTAGAGTCCAATGTGCACAGATATGCTCAAAATCATGGCCAATACCATTACTTTGGAAAGGTTTGTTGTCTCATTTCCCACAGATGCTATATTTAGATCACTGAGATGTTTTTACTGCAATGTTTCTATAAACCAATATGGAGTGAAACCTGGATTAAGTGGTCCTCTGCCTTTAACGGCTACTGATTTGTAGCAAACCTGGATTAAGCAACCCCGGCGGAGGCTCCATTTTAGAACCGGATCATTTCTAAGCAGAATTAAAAACAAAGTGCTGGAAATACATAGAAGGCCCATCAGCTCCTGAAAATAGAGGAGACAAGGTTTGTGTGTAGAATTTTCATCAGACGAGTGCCACTTTTGCACCAAACAGTGCCTGGGCGTACAATTCCCACGCATGTTCCCTCTCCTCAGGTACTGTCGCCCTCCCCTTCAAAACTGCCATCATCACCCCCTCCTCAAAAAAAACACACTTGACCCCTCTGTCCTTGCTAACGATCGCCCCATCTCCAGCCTCCCGATCCTCTCCAAAATCCTTGAACGTGTTGTCACCTCCCAAATCTGTGCCCATCTTTTCTACAACTCCATGTTTGAATCCCTCCAATCAGGTTTCCATGCCTGCCACAATACTGAAACGGCCCTTATCAAAATCACAAATGACATCCTATGTAACTCAGACCATGGTAAACTATCCCTCCTCATCCTTCTCGACCTGTCTGCAGCCTTTGACACGGCTGACCAAACCATCCTCCTCCAACACCCCTCCTCCGTCGTCCAGCTGAGCGGGACTGCGCTCGCCTGGTTCCATTCTTATCTATCCAGTCATAGCCAGAGAATCACCTGCTTCTCTTCCTGCTCTCGCACCGTTACCTGTGGAGCCCTGCAAGGATCTATCCTTGGCGCCCTCCTATTTCTCAACTACATGCTGCCCGTCGGTGACATCATCCAAAAACATGTCAGATTCCACATGTATGCTGAAGACACCCAGCTCTACCTCACCACCACCTCCTCGACCCCTCCACTGTCTCTCATTTGTCACACTGGATGAGCAAAAATTTCCTCCAACTAAATATTGGGAAGACCGAAACCTTTATCTTTGGTCCCCGCCGCAAACTCCGTTCCCTAGCCACCGACTCCATCCCTCTCCCTGACCACTGTCTGAGGCTGAACCAGACCGTTCACAATTTTGGCATCCTATTTGACCCTGAGCTGAGCTTCAACCACGTATCCATTCCATCATCAAGACCGCCTACTTCCATCTCTGTAACATCGCCCGTCTCTGCCCCTGCCTCAGCTCATCTGCTGCTGAAACCCTCATTCATGTCTTTGTTACCTCAAGACTCTACTATTCCAATGCTCTCTTGGCTGGCCTCCCATCTTGCACCCTCCATAAACTTGAGCTCAACCAAAACTATGTTGCTCGTATCTTAACTCGCACCAAGTCCCGTTCTCCCATCACCCCTGTGCTCGCTGACCTACATTGGCTCCCGGTCCAGGAACGCCCTGATTCTAAAATTCTCATCCTTGTTTTCAAATCCCTCCATGGTCTCACCCCTCCCTTCCTCTGTAACCTCCTCCAGCCCTACAACCCACCGAGATCACTGCGCTCCTCCAATTCTTGCCTCTTGCGCATCCCCGATTTTAATCACTCCACCATTGGTGGCTGTGCCTTCAGCTGCCGAGGCCCTAAGCTCCGGAATTCCTTCCCTAAACCTCTCTACCTCTCCTCCTTTAAGACGCTCCTTAAAACCTCTTTGACCAAGCTTTTGGTCACCTCTCCTAATATCTCCTTATGTGGCTCGGTGTCAAATTTTGTTTGATAATGCTCCTGTGAAGCGCCTTGGGCTGCTTTACTACGTTAAAGGCACTATATAACTGGAAGTTGTTGTGTGATGTTATGAATATTAATCTGTATAACGCAGGTAATGTTCTCTACATTTCTGGTTAATAATAATGTTTGCTTATTTTTAGATATATGCATTGCCTAAACAAAATATTCTGTAATGATACATGTGAATCCGACCTCTCCCCTTCCCCATCAGTTTTCTCCTGTCTGCTCCTTAAAGTTTATGGTTCACTGGGCCCTGGCTCTCTCCAGCACCTCACCCAAATGGCCATTCCTTATATATGCAGGTCTGGACAATGAGTGTCAACAGGGTGCTTTATTGTGGGGCACACCACAGTTGAGCTCGTCTCTGTCCTCATTCACTATCCGTATGCATGGACTTTCAGTAGGAGGCACTGGGTAGCAGTAAGGAGTGGCTGTTTTTCCCCACACTAGATCAGGAATGCTGAGACCAATTAAAATGCTACCTGGGCAGATCAGAGATTGAACACTGCACCTTCCACTTCCTTACGACTCAGTTAATTTGCCAATTGAATGATGAGGTGACGCTCACTTGTACCATCATCTCTCCTGAGATCTGTGGTTAGTTTCATTCTTGGAATAAACATTGTATATAATCTTGCTATAACCACTATACAAGGTTCCTAACTGCAGACAATGGATCTCCAGAAAGATTCCGATCACTGGTGACACAGGCCAAGAATTTCCTCTGAGCTGCTCCTGCTCCATCACAGTAACTTCGCTGGAAGTGTGCCAGAAACCTAGTTTATGTGTGTAAACAGGATTTCCACCACACTTCCAGAAAAGTTACATCAGCGGAATGGCAGTAGCCCTGGGGGAGTTCCCAGATAATGTATTTTATGTATACGCTGTAACAGTGTAATCCTCTGCAGTAAAGGAATCTCTCTTTCAGATTCACAGCCTCCAGTCAGAGATGTAACTTTGGACTGGCATCTCGCTGTCTGACTCACCATTCAAATACAATGAATGGCGTGAAGTTCCTGTACTTGCATGGTAGATATGAACTAAACTCGCCACAAAAAATTAGGGCTTTCTAAGTACCCTTTTTAACGGCGTGATAAGTCTTAATTACTGCCAAACAACCTCTCTGGCACTGAAAATTAACTTTTAACAAGTGTGGAGTCTCATTCCTTCAACTTTTAATTGTTGTTGGAGATTTAAAAAAAAAATTTAATTACATTTTTTAAAAAACATTTTCTTTCTGCCTCTTTTTTTCTCTCTCTCTTAATCCAATCTTTCTTTCCCTCTCTTTCTGTACCTGATTTGACATTGAATTCACTTTTCTAACTTACACCTCCTGGTTCAGATTCTGCACTGTGCAACCCTCAATCCTTCAGTCTGATTGGTTAAAGAGATACACAGTTGCTTGTCCTGTTCACACAGATCCCAGATGCCCTGTAGAGGGCGTCGCACCGTTTCCCTCTCCCACTTACAGTAACTTGCTGTGCAAAAACTGATGGAAATTAAACAGGCAAGGGCAAGTCTAACTAACAGCAGGTGCCGTTCATTCGCCGGCTACAGTAAAGTTTTGGCTCATTATGCCAAAAGTGATAAAATAAAAATAAATTATAACAATTAGGTCAAATGTATTTATGCAAATTAGGTTGATTTACACCAAAGTTTCCCTAGATTCAAAAACATCACTCCTAACCTTGTGCAACTTAGAGAATATATTTATTATGTTATTAGGACTAATGTATTGATACAACAAGCTAATTAATCTTAAATCATGCATGCAAGTTATGCTAATTACAAAATATTGTTTCCATCACAGCAAAATATCATCTTTACAAAACTTGAAGAATATATTATTTAAAAAAATAATTAATTGGGTTAGTTAGTATTTATATATGCAAACTATGGTAATTACATTGTTTCCGTTCTTTTTTTTTAATGAAAGTTTAATTGTATATTCATTGCCTTGTTAGCTTTAACATTGACGAATTGTACAAATTATACATTTACATACGGAGATTAAACTTTCCCCAATGACTAAAACAACATATATTTGTTAAAAATACCAATGTAACTGAGCATTTTCTATAACACACACTCTAATACTCTGCTTCATTACCTGAGCTGCCTATCCCCAGACATGAGTTGCCACAGTCTTAAAAATTCTCTAAATGGTGTTGAGGTTCACTGGATGGTTTTAGCCACAAATCCTAGTTCCCTTATTACTAATTTATGGAGTTACTGTGCAAAAGTACATTTAAAAAAAAACATATATTGAAAATTTTGTAGAGTAAAATGAAAAAACTGCATCTACTAGTAATCTGAAATTAAAACAGAAAATGCTGGAAATACACAGCATGTCAATCAACATTTGGAAATGAGTTACATTTAAATGGTGTGTTTCAAATTAAAGTGGGTACACACAGGTTTAAAATTCTCCTTATCCACATAAGCTGTAGCCACTGAGAAAAATAGGAGTTTATGGGCCGGAAATTGCTTTTAAAATAATGGTGAGTCTTACAGCGCTGTTATTAGTGGCGAAATCGAAGAGCAAGTTCCAGCGACTGCACATGCGCAGTCAAACGCGGAAATCTGGAACTTGCTCTTCCTGGTTCGCTGGTGATCTGTCAGCTTTGCGTTAAAGGGACCTTGTGGCTGCAATCAATGGACCAGTGCCAACTTGCTGCACTTCCCAGCTGGAAACAAACTATTCTCACCACAAAACAACTATGCTGAGTTTTTTTTAGGTCTAAACTAAGTTGTAACAGCATGGTAAGTATTAATGACTGCCAAACAACCTCTCTGGCACTAAAAATTAACTTTTTAAAACGTGGAATCTCATTACTCCTGATTTTAATAATTTTTCGACACTTAAAAAAAAAATTTAATTAATTTTTAAAAACTTTTTCTTTCTTTTTCTTTTATCTGAGTCTTTCAATCTTACCCTCTTTATTTCACTTTCTGTGTGTCATTTTATAATGCCTTATCGGGCACATCTGGGTTTTTAGTTTGTGCAGTTTGTCTATGAGCTGCACTTCCTGGCTGTTCACCACTCACACAGCCGAGAAAGAACACTGATGTTATTTGAACTCGCTGTTCAAGGAAGTTGCCGCCAAAAAGAACGCGGTAACTTAATGGGCGACTTTAAATTTAATGAGCGGCGAGCAATGCTGGTTTGCCACTCGGAGCAATTTCCAGGCCTATGTGTTATTGAGCCAGTCGTTGAAGATGACGTTTACACAACGACCAGGGACAATAGTTACTTCATTATAATAAAGCAGAAAATTCTGGAAACAGTCAGCAGGTCAGGCAGCATCTGTGGAGAGAGAAACAGGTTGTTGACCTTTCATCAGTTCTGGAAGATGTTCGAGATTAACAGCTTTTAAGCAAATACACAGCCAGGGAAAAGGTGCGGTGGAGGGAAGGAAAGAACAAAGAGCGAGGTCTATGATAGGGTGGAGGGCAGGAGTGATCAAATGACAAAAGGGATGGCGGTGCAAGGAAAAGGGGGTGATAATGGGACAAGTAAAGGAATAAAAGATGGGCCTAGAGGAGGAGTAAGTGGTTACAGCAGAAAAGCAGAGCAGGAGGGAAGCGTGGAAAATGTAGCAAATTGGTCCGGTAATTTGGTGGAAGAAAGGTGGGTAGACCCCAGGAGTGCGGAGAGAAAAAGTGGGAGCAGTGGTTAAGGTCTAAAGTTGTTAAACTCAATGTTAAGGCCGGAAGGCTGTAAAGTGCCTAATAGAAAGATGAGGTGTTGTTCCTTGAGCTTGTGTTGAGTTTCATTGGAACAATGCAGGAGACCAAGGACAGAGAGGTCAGAGTGGGAGTGGAATGGAGAATAAAGTGTCAAGCGACTGGAAGCTCAGGGTCACGCTTGCAGACTGAATGGAAGGGTTCAGCAAAGTGATCACGCAATCTGCGTTTAGTCTCCCCAGTGTAGAGGAGACTGCATCGTGAGCACCGAATACAATGTACCAAATTGGAAGAAGTACAAGTAAATCGCTGTTTCACCTGGAAGGAGTGTTTGGGGCCCAGGACAGTGGGGAGAGAGGAGGTGAAAGGACAGTGTTGCATCTACTGCGCTTGCATGGGAAGGGGAGCCTGGTCAATTAATTATCTCAGGCTTACTACAAACATTCACTGGCTGTTATTGTTGAAATTATTTATTCATTTGGGCGTAGAATGGGGCAGCTGCTGAGAATCCACAGCCAGTTTTATTAACAAGTTACTAAGAAGTGCATGCAAAGGCACGTGCAAAAGACACAGGTGGAGAAATTCTTGTAGCACCAGAAACCGGTGTGAAGGGGGTAGGCTGATGCGCGCCTGAAGACTTGGCCCAATGCCTAATCTACATCAAACCGGCATGCTGTGGACACCATATTGGGTACCCTGATGCAGCTTGCCGGTCGGGGCCCTGGAAAATTGGAGCCAGCCCACAGTTAAGTCCTGTTGGGGGGGGGTGGGGGGTGGTGTGTGGAGGTGAACAGGAGGGGGGGCGAGCCCAGTGACAGCTGGCTGCCCTGCTCCTCCTGCCTCCACTTAAAGGTAAGGAAAAAATATTTAACTTAGCTTTTCATTGGCGGCTTCCAGCAATCCCTTTAAGAAGCGCTGGTTAGGCTGCTGTAGACCCGGAAAAACTGAGCACAGCATGCGTGGCGCATGCCAATTTGGTAGCTGCCGCACTTGCGGGGGATATCAGGCATGAAAGATCGCGCTCAGAAATTGGTTCTCTGAGCTTTAATTTTTCACCCAAAAAACAAGCGTGACAGGGACCAATTTTTACCCCACAAGATCAAGTTCAGATTACAAGGGGTCCCATTGTTACACCCCTGGGTTACACTTTTGCATAATTAAATGTTGGGCTGTACAGGCCCACTGCTGGATGCAAAATGTGGGGACTGCTTATGGAAGTGACCAGCACCACTGTACCCGAAAGAAAATCTAAGGCAGACCCAACATTTGCAACACCATGCCAGCTAGTTCAGTTCTGCATAGTATACTGTTAATGGGATGATGCCAGAATAAACATGCCAGACTTACAGTTGTAGTACGTGAAGAAAAGGCTGTGATTACAGTGTTAACACACTGTGATAAATCTTGTGTTACACTGGAGTGTGTTAATGATTTATCTGATAGAATTAAGTGAATGGTCAATATCCGTTTTAATAACCCAATGCACTGCTGTTCCCACATACACTTTGTTCTTTTGAGGATATTAATAAAATAATGTTATAAGGTTATTATTTGCAATATGCACCCTTGACTGGCAGTTACCAGCTGGCTACTTGCTCATTTAAAAGAATCTTGGCAGGAAGTATATGGAGTGCAGATGTAGCTGTTGCACTGGCTTTTGGTCTGAAATGAAAATCCCTCATTACGTCGATGCTTTCCAAATGTAAAACAGAAATTTATTAAAGGAGAGGCATTACAATATTATTTTGAATGTGGGCCAGTAAATTCCACATTATATATCTCAGTGGCTTTAAGGAAATATGTAAAACTAAAAAAGTGTTTTAGCCACATAACAGTAACAATTCATGGAACAAACTATAAAATCATTTGTTACATGTGACCAGCCTGCTAAGTCATAGCATTGAACAGGCATATGTGTAGTCCATACTATCTCCTGTGGGCCACACGTGACCTGCAAGTCCTGGCAATCCAGTCCATGAAGTCCAGAGAACTCTGTTCTACATACGCTTATATTTCTTACTAACTGGTTTGTCGAATTTGAATTTCATGGGCCTGGAGATTTGGAAAGGGCAAATCAGAACACAAATTCAGTATTCAGAGCTTGGGATATATGCAAATGAATGGAAACATTGGTCCAGAATTTCCCAGAAAGTTTTGGTGTAACTTAGGAACATAAGAGTGACATTGCACCATTTTTTTTCTGAGGTAATTCGCGCATAACTGATTTATGCCAGTTTTGACGCTGCAACATCACTCTGCACAATCTTCCTCAATCGTATTCTCTGCTTCCGAGATGCAGCTGCTCGTTTACATAGCCCTGCCCCCATGCAGAAGACCAGCTCACGCAAGTTTCCCGGATTTACGCGAATAAAGCGCTGGCATAGTTATACGCCCAAAAATTTAGGCGCAACGCAACCCGAAGTCACCTGATATCGGCGTAATAGATGTCTGGAGAATGATAGCAATTTTCTTTGCATTTTTCTTTGAATTTTTCTTACTGAGATCTGTACTAAACTTAACCAAAGTGATGTCTGTCTCAGTGCACCCAAATTTTTTCAGACTCCTGCCGAACCCAAACATGTTCAGATGGACTAAGCAGCTGAAATGGTCTTCTCAAGGGGCATCCCCCTGTTACTCACAATAATGGAAGAGAAAGCGGAGCTGCAGAGGCAAGAGGCTCTGAGAGTGAGGCACCACAGCAGAAGGCACTGACAGAGTGAAGTCACCAGCACAGTAACACAATATCACTCAAAAGTGAAACTACATCCGGTAGGCATGTTATCCTTAGAGGTAATTCTGAATAATTCCGATTTTAATAATAGCTTTTTGACACTAGTTTGGATGCTGCCCAAATTGGCATCATGGTGAAGGTGTGCACATTAATCTTTGTTACTGGACATAGCAATGGAGCCGCAGTCTTTTCAGTTACGTGTAGAAATGAGAGTATAAACCAGAGATAAATTCCTCTCCAGCAGGTCTGGTGGTAAAATGTCAGGTATCTAGACTGGACAACTGAGTTCAAACCGAGATTTAACTGAGATTCACACTTCGCTCCCCTCATTATGCAAGTTTTGGTGGTTCTTGCGAGACCACTAAATGATGCAGAACTGGTTGGAGGTAAAATACCTGTCTTTGTTTGTGAGGGACTGCACATATTGTAGTTTTGGTATTTTGTGTGCTTCTTTATTTTTTTTCAATTTACACTGAATAGAGTATGACAGCCGAAGTGTGATGGACAGGAAGGGATATGATAGTACTGGGGGAGGGGTGGAATGTGAGGATTGATTTACTGAGCTTTTCCTGGGGTCTTGTAATAGTTGGATACAGAGGTCCAAGGATATGGTAGCATTGAGGGCAGGTACATGGGTTCATCACCACTGGAGATGCAGAGTCCCACAGTAACACTTGAAACAGTGCTAGTTCTGGAGCACTGAGGGGGGCCTTAGTAGTTAGAACTGAGGCAGGGGGAAATTCCTGGGTCTGGTAACATGAGGCAGTGATAATAGTGGGGTATAGTGGCACTGGTGGAGGAGATGCGGGACCGGTAGCACTGGAAGGGGTAGACTGGCAGCATTGGGATAGTATTGATGAGGTTGGCGGAATCTGGAACATTGAGGGTGCTGAGGGTTTGAGAAGTGGGGGAAATGCTTGTGAGGTGTGCAAGTGCTGAGGGAGTGGATGAGTTTCTGGTGCCTGGTAACACTGTGGAGGGGATCGCAGACTTTTGTAGGACTGAGGATGGGAGGTTACTAGATCTGGGATTGATTACCATGGCTTGGAAGGATTGGGAGGCATGGGCAAGGGTCTGGTAGCAATGTGGGAGGTGGGTGAAGGGAATGTTGCCCAACTCATTTCTGAGTGCCAGCAGACTCATCAGCCCAGGTCCCAACCTGAAGTTGCTTTTTAAAATGGACTTTGTGCTTACAGACACATGGCAGATAAAATTTAATGCAGAGAAGTATGAATTGATGCATTGTGGAAGGAAGAATGAGAAGAGGCATTATAAACTAAATGGTATAATTTTAAAGGGGGTGCAGGAACAGAGAGACCTGGGGGTTCACACACACAATTCTTTGAAGGTGGCAGGACAAGTTGATAGGCTGTTAAAACAGGATACAAAATCCAGGGCTTTATAAATATAGGCATAGAGTACAAAAGCAGGAAAGTTATACTAAGCCTTTATAAATCAGTGGTTAGGAACCAGCTGGAATATTGTGTCCAATTCTGGGCACCGTACTTTAGGAAAAATGTCAAGGTCTTAGAGAGGGTGCAGAGGAGATTTACTAGAATGGTACCAGGGATGAGAGACTTTAGTTTTGTGGCGAGACTAGAGAAGCTGGGATTGTTCTCCCTAAAGCAGAGAAGGTTAAGGGGAGGTGTTCAAAATTATGAAGGGTTTTGATAGAGTAAATAAGGAGAAACTGATTCCAGTGGCAGAAGAGTCAGTAACCAGAGGATACAGTTTTAAGGTAATTGGGAGATGAGGAGAATTTTTTTATGCAGCGCGATGATATGATCTGGAATGCACTGCCTGAAAGGGTGGTGGAAGCAGATTCAGTAGTAATTTTCAAAAGGGAATTGGATATATACTTGAAATGGAAGAATTTGCAGTGGGAAGAGCAGGGGAGTGGGACTAATTGGATAGCTCTTTCAAAGAGCCAGCACATGCACGATGAGTCGAATGACCTCCTTCTGTGCTGTATGATTCTATGATTATACTTTGTTTTCTGACTGTGTGCATGGGGTGTCATCTGATGGTTCGGTGTGGGTCAGGGGTCTGACAAGTGGGAACATGCTGGGGTGGGAGGTGATGACTAGGATTGTGTTGTGGATTGTGGTAGACTCCAAACTTGAGCCCTGGAAGTTTTGCCTCTGGATTGACACTTAATAGTTGTTTTTCTGACAGATGCTGGATAATTTTTTGGGAGTTAAAAGATTTTTTTATGTTTTATATGTTAGTTATGTTATAAATTTTATTTTTTGTAAACCGATGCATAATCAGCAGGCTGAAGTGGTGGATGAAAAATTTTTCAAGTAATTTTGAGCAACTTGCTTGGTTTAGCTTTCTCCTTTCTGAAACATTTGCATGTGACTGAATTATAATAAATTTGAATCACAATGAAAACATTTGCATGTCAGTCAATCAATTGGAAAAAAATCTGATTTGAATTTCAATGACAAATTAATAAATTTGCATGTCCACCAATCAGATGGAGGATATTTCAGTTGCGATGGAGCGAATTTGGGAAGTGTGATATAGAAATTTGCATCAGACAGTTTGTTGCTCATGTGAGGGCCATCCTTGATATTAATGCACCCTTTACGGTATCCAGGAATTTCAGAGGTTTCTCCCAATTGTGGGAGAAAGGCCAGAGTGCTCATGTCTGCATCAGGTGCAAGTCAAGGGCAGGAATGGCAATGAGGAAGAAGGTGTAGAATCAGCTCCTTGGCCTCATTTTCCTCTCCCAATGCCAAACGGGAGCCAATTTTGAAGAAAACGTGAGCTTTAGGTTCTTTACTCGGCCCTCTGCAATCGGAGAGGGCCAGGAAGCAAAGACCAAAGTACCAAAAAGATAAGTCCCTTTTTTTTTCATGGACAGTAGGCCGGGGATCTGAGGTGAAGGTCTACTGACTGCTGTTTTTGGACTGTGGCCAGAAGGCTCCAAATTCAGCAGCCATCCACATCTGTTTCCATGAGTAAAGCCTCAACAATGGGCTGGTTGCACTTGGGGTTCAGTGGGCTTGGGTTAATGATTTGAACCTGAAAATATGGGCTTGGTTAGACCCGGCAGAGTGCTCCCCCTGACTAGTGCCCAGAAGGAGGGGTGGGGAGGAAGATAGGCACCATCATCTTTTATTGTTTTCTATTGCATTGTCAGTTTTCAATCTGTTTACCTAATTTACCATTAAGTCCTGCAATTTAAGGGTGCATTGACACTACAGCATTGGTACTGCAGTTATAGTATAAATGTAGCCTGAATCCAGAATCGGGGCCCAACCTGATATTAGAGCGAACAGGGGCCCACTTTGCTTCAGAGTCTTAAATGAGGAACATTATCAAATATCTTCTAAAATCCAGGCAAATTTTAGCAACTGAATAGTCCTTATCCATTCATTTAGTCACCTCCTCAGAGATTCCAATAGATTTGTGTTTGCTTCTAAATTCATGTTGACTGCTCCTCTGCTGTTTTGTAAACATTGTTGGCATTGTATAATGCAATTAATTATTTTCTCTTCCACAGATGTTGGGCAACACTTATTGGCATAGGGTGGCTTTATTTTGCATCTGACCTTTATGTGATCGACTAGAGATGTTTGATAATTTTTCGGCACTGCTCCATTCATCTTGATCACACAAGCACAAACTATGCCTCATAAAATGGTACCAGGGCATCATTATTAGGGATGAGATCAAAACCCATTTGGGGCATATAATCACAGCTCTCTGGTAAAGAGATGAAAATATTGCATTTTAAAAAAATATAGTGTGCTTTATTATTAAGTAATTGAGTTCTTGCACAAACCATTATTCCAGCGTTGTAACTTAAGTAAAATCTGCTGAGGGCATAGTTATGTTTCATCACTAGCAGATAAATCATTCGAGTAACATCAGTCATATTCTTTTCCTGTTTCATGTCATTTTTATGGCCTTCAGCTCATGCATTGCCAGACCTGCGATGAAGACTCCACTATATACACTTTGCAGCTCCAAATACATTGTACACCAAGCTGTAAATTTAAACAAGGCATTCTTATTACTCACATTTTTCAAGTATTTTAAAAGTGTCATGTCACAAAATTAACTTGTCAGGACTATCACTCCTAGAACTCAATTATTCCCCTATCTACAAACCTGATATAATAATTCATAAGCCTTTCACTGGGGCATGATCCTCACTGTGACTAGTGAGCAGACAGTGTAGGAAACCACAACACTGAGCTGGTACACTTGGAATGCTCCTACATAATGATTGAGGTGTAGTATCAGAGAGATACAGGGGGCAATTTTATCCTACCCCGCCCGTCAGGAAACTGACAGGATTGGATGCAATGCTGGTTTTACACCCCGCCCATTGGAGTCAATGGAGAGCAAAATTGGGCGGGGTGTAAAACTGGCATTTCACCTGATCCCGTGGGTTCCTGCCCATCGGTTTAGGTTAAAATTACCCCAATTACTCATTTACATCTGGACAGTGACATGCCTGAGCAGGGACCTCTCAGTAGTCTGACTGCAAAAGCTTTTTTTCTTCATATAATCTAACTCTATCATTTCTTACCTAATTAAACACTTGGAACACGTACACAGGGATGCACAGTACATGCATACACAGGACTCGGTAATGCACTTAGTTGCAACACTGACGTTTTGCTTCTGAGACTTGGGTTAGCCTTAACCCAGATTAATCAGCTGAAAGGCTCCACTTTCTGCTGAATGTAGGGTTCTAACTGAAATTAATTTTGAAAGCTTCAGTGTTTGTAAATTCCACAGAACAAAACTGTTTATAATTCAACATTAATTGGATGAAGAAAGCAGTTCTAAGTCGACTGGTACGGGAAACAGAGATATCATGACTGGGCCTCTTCTCTAGAAAAGTGAAGGCTGAGGGGTGACCTAATAGGGGTCTTTAAAATTATGAATGGGTTTGATAGGGTAGACATGGAGAAGCTGTTTCCACTTGTGGGGGAGTCCAAAACTAGGGATCATAAATATAAGATAGTCACTAATTAATCCAATAAGGAATTCAGGAGAAACTTTTTTACCCAAAGAGTGGTTAGAATGTGGAACTTGCCACCACATGGAGTAGTTGAGGGGAATAGCATAGATGTATTTAAGGGGAAGCTAGATACGTACATGAGTGAGAAAGGAATAGAAGGATATATTGATAGGATTAGATGAAATAGGGTGGAAGGAGGCTCGTGTGGAGCATAAACACCGACATAGACCATGGACTGGCCTGTTTCTGTGCTGTAAATTGTATGTAATTCTATGTAATAGTAGAGATGTTCTTCTGAATAACTTTAGGAGAAGAACTGGGAGATAACAAGGTTGGAGGCAAGGAAGCAAGAAAAGATTGGCAAAGGCTAGGAAGTGCTCATTATAGGTAATGTCAGCTTATGTACTGTCTCAAAGTATTGCAATGCCTTAATCTCAGCAGCTATTTATTCAAGGTGGAATGTCATGGAGTGTGCAATTAAACAAGCTTTTTTGTTTTTCACAGCTTCGGGCGTACCTTGCAGGAAGAGGCCAGCCATTCAAATTACCACCCAGATCCTGGCACATTCAGAACCACAACTGCTGCTCCATCGTCACCAACTCCATCATCACCTCTCACCTACTCCAACATCAGCCCAGAGACACTTCATCATCACCTCTCACCTACTCCAGTATCACTCCAGAGTCACTCCATCATCACATCTCACCTACTCCAGCAACAGTCCAGTGACACTTTAGAGGAAGTAGTTAGTGAGTCAGAAGGATTTTAATTGGGTGAAGCAAATAGCATTATGAAAATGAGGATCCAGGAGTGGAAGAGAGGGAGAATGCTATTCCTCCATGGAGATTGGAGAAATGAATATCCTTTACTGAGGAGTTGAGAGACCCAGACCTCATGGCCCAGTCTTCAAGATAGCTATGATTATGGTGCATCAATCTCATGTTGAGGCAGTGGAGACTATTTCCATGCATATTGTTGAGATGATGGACAAAAGGAGAGTTTCCACTACCTGCATCTGCAACACAGTGCAGGAAGTTTATCATGACCTACAGAACACTCGAGAGACAGTGATAGTCTGGGGATTTCTATGGGGATTTCAAGACACCAGGGAGTGCTTCTAAGAACATTGGTGGCTTCCAGAATGACAGCTAACAGATGGATGCTTTAAACAGGACACTTTTTTTGAGGGCTTCCAGGATCTGATTAGGATTATTCAGTCTGTGATGACACCAACCAGTAGCATCTCAGATTCTGTGGGCAGTTAAAATTGCCCAAGCTACTTATCTGCCCTGAAGCCGCTGGGAGCTGATCAATCGCGATTTTAACCTGCTCAACTGAGCAGGTGGCAAGGACAGCCTTTTTACATATGCATGTTGGGTCCCAATGACATCATCAAGACCAGGTTGCAATTTTTACTTAGGACCTGAGCAAGAAGCAGCAGTGAGGAAGTTGATTGGAACTAGAAAAGGCCTAAAAAAGTAACTTTTAATTTTTTTTAACTTTCCTTATGGGGCAAGGAGGAGCAGGAATGCCCCACAAGGAAAGCTTAGACCTGCCCCCCCCCCCACCGACTCAAGGGATGCCAGCTGATTTTGCCACTCACCTGCTGTCGGCGGATAGCCTCTGTGCTGCGTGATTTCCCGCAGCTTCACGCTGACTTCCCACCCAGAATGGGTAGGGCGTTGGTTGGCGAGATTTAAATGAGGGCTGGGGTTAAAATCAGCCAACTCTCATTTTGGCGTAGTCAGGCAGGAAATTAACTCGCCAGCAAAGTTTCCCTCCGGAAACCTGCTGACAGTGAAAATTCAGCACCAACCTTTAGTTGCAGCATAGGAAATGGCCTACTCAATACAGTATCTGCATCAGGGATTACTTTAGTGGTGCTCGTACCACCTTTTATACAGTGACAGTAATAATTTGAGGCGGGTTTGGGCAGAGGTTGGGGAAAATGGATTGGAGCAGTTTGCTATGTTCACATGACCCTATTTAAATGCAGCAAGATGGCCTCCCAGTAGGTCTTAAACAGGACTGGCGATTTTTTGGAGGGATAATTCTGGTGCAATGTTAAATTTGCATTTTTGAGGTGGTACGGATTACCGCTCCAATTTACTCTGTTTACCGCCCAAAAACTACCAGAAACGGCAATAATTCAGAGGAAAATGCAGCCCACAATCTCTAAGCACAATATGGCAAGTGACTCAAAATGATTAGTCTCTCCACACACCTGGAAGTATCACATGCCAACCCGATAAACTAGTAAAAGCTGATTCACAGTTTCAAAAAAGCTCCTACAGCCTCACAAAAAGCTGAGAACCCAAAAACAAGGTGTTACATTGTGCGGTATGACATGTGTTTGCCATAACTTTAGCTGCAAGTATACCCAACACTTGATCACTTTCATAAAGGAATCAAATATTAAAACGTGCTAAAACCCAATTTGCAGCAGTGGTGAATTAAGAGATTACTAAAGGAGAGTGTAGAAGGCACAAGATGCATTTTATTCGAGGATCTAAGAGCAAATTCCCCCCCAGAAAGTTTTGATTTTTGACTCTTAATTTGATGCATTTTCTGGCATTGTGGAACCTGCTATCATTCTACCTTACAAGCCAAAAATGCATTTTTCCTGGAAGAGTTAGAGGTTTTTTAAATATGAAAATAAGAATAATTGTATTGACTTCAATACAACTGCAGCAAATGTTAAAATATAAGGTAGCAGGTGGAGAAATGTAAAACGATGCATTAGGCATTCAGCCACTATTGCTGCCAACAGTAATTCTAGTCTATTTTGCTCTTTTGAGTCTGTCAAAAAGGTTTATTTTCTTGTACTGGAAATAAAAATCATCACCAGAAATAAAAGATTGTTAAAAAAACAAGTTCATTATAATTTATTTTGCGGGAACTGGCTTGCAGAGCTAAGTTTTCTGTTCTCAGATGGTCCTGACTTTCTCCAGTGTAGGGTTTGGAACCTATTACACTCTTATTGATTATTAAAATGTCACTCCCCACATTTCTCTGTAGATGTTTCCTGCTTTAATGCAGATGGTGCAGGCTATCTCCCCAGTTTCTGTACAATAACAAAGGACCTCTACAATGTACACGTAAACAAACTTGAAACCGCTTTAAAGGGCCTGAAAGGGTGGTAGAGGCAGAAACCCTCAACTCATTTAAAAAGTACCTGGATGTGCACCTGAAGTGCCGTAACCTACAAGGCTACAGACCAAGTGCTGGAAAGTGTGATCAGGCTGGGTGGCTCATTTTCGTCCAGCGTGGACCCGATGGGCCGAATGGCCTCCTTCTGTGCCGTAAATTTTCTATGATTCTATGAAAGTAACGGAACATAAGCAAGGACATGCAATCAAGCCAATGGTCTGCATGACTTATCACGATAGTACACTGTGGTAAAACCTTAAATACAGGATTTTTTTTAATGAAGCGAAACTCATCATCACTCCAACCCCACTTCCCATTATTTCCAACCACTGGCACCTCCGCAAATGCAGCAACCAGAAAACTCAAATAAAGCCAATTAATTCATTCACACCAGGGAACATTATCCTAATCTCAAAAAAGCAACTGCAACTGGTTTTGAAGAAAATAAACCATCATAAGAAAGGACTGTCAGTATGCCCCAGAAAGTTTGAGGAAAATAAAACATTTTTATAAGCTATAGTTTCACAACTTTTTAAATATAATTTCTTTGGAGACAAATGTTAAATAAACACATCCTATATGGCTTTCAGAAACCATCAACTCATCTTCAATTTTTTTGGCTCAAATTAGTATATAATCAACAGTTGAAGAAAATAATGTCTGATTGATTTGTTCTAACAGCATTCAGTTCTACCCTCTAACAAATCTGGTTCATATTGATAATCTCCAGCCCCAGTGAAACGACATTGACAAGCTGACACAAGGGATGAAACGCTGACTGTACACTTAAAACACCATCAGTTACAATAGATGAAGTATCAATCACCATAAGGTCATACAGGCTTTAACAGGACAATGCTGGGAAAGATTTTGCCCTCTCGTTACCTGACCTCTGACTTAATGAGACCAGAAGTAGACTGGAGCATATTCCAAGTTTGCAGAGATGTACTTATATGTGCTTTTCCATCCAGTTGTATGGGATTTGTATGGGACTATGACTATGCTGTAGCCTTGTTCATTCAGGGTGATGTAAACTATTCAAAGAGCAAATCTTGCAAATAAATGAACAAATTATTTTTGTTGCTGCTCCTTCTGACCTGGGAGTGCTTTCTTCCGACATTGGATACCAAAAGTTCAAAAGTGTTTGTTCCCCAGCCTGCAACCATACAAGAATAAAAAAATACCAACAATGTTTTTTTTTTAACAGACATATTCACTTTGAACCTTGTGAGGATTTTTGTGTATGCTTAATATATGCAGTGGAACACAACCCTACAAAATGCATTTCCGTGACATTTATTCAGCCATTGAAATATTTTTTCAACATTATTGGTCCTGAAATTCTGCACAGGTTCTCCTGTTCATCCAACATAACCCTGGAATCACCAGAGAAACAGCAAAATTGGCCATTAATGCCATTTCTCTGGGTTTTCTGACCAACGTTACGATGGGAGATTGGGAGAAACCTCACAGAATTTCAGGGTCGATATCTTTACCTTTCATGATTAAGAGTGTTAGCATGGTATTGCTGGAGGAGCTGTCCTTCAGACGAAACATTAAACCAAGGCTTACCTGCTCATGTGGATAATAAAAATCCCATGGCACTATTTGCAGAAGACAAGTGAGTTCTCCTGGTGCCCTGGCCAACATTCCTCCTTTGATCAATACCAAAAAAAACAGGTAAGATGGTCATTCATCTCATTGCAATTTGTGGAATCTTGCTTTGTGCAACGTGTCTGCTGCATTTGCCTATATAACAAGTCACAGCACCCCGTTTTAGCGACTCCTCTCTTGAGTTTCTACTGGCTGGTGTCAGAAGCAGGAGGGTAGTACTATACCTGGCTGACCAGAGGGAGCGCCCTGCTTCTGTCACCAAGAAGGCATGGTTGGAGGTGGCAAAGGAAGTGACAAAGCAGGAGCATTGTCATGGTTGCAGTGTAGGAAGCACTTTAATGACCTAACCGGGTCAGAAAAAGTGAGTACAGTTACTGATTCACCTATATCTTGCAGTGTACAATACCCCCTCTCTCACTTTGTCTTGCCAAGCCTACTCCATCACATCACTCCTCACACCCACTTAAGTCTCATTATCAACTTACCTTCACTATCTGTGCACTTCCTCACCTCCCCATTTGTGAACTCACCTCTCCCACTCACTCCAATCCTGATGCAATGTGATCAATCTGTCTGATACTCATCCTCTGATGTTTTTGATTCATTGACAGCCTCACCCAAAGCAATGCATCCATTGGGTGAACATGTCACCTTCACTCACTCGCACGTCTGTCCTTTCTCCCCTTATAGGAGAAGACAGCGCAAAATGCACGGGAGAGAAGTAGGACTGGAGGGGACCTACCACAAATATTACCCCGGACTTGTGCAGAGGAGGAGGCGTTGGATATCAGTCGCATAGTTGCATGCCTGGCCGTCGGAGATGGCGACACTAGCAACCCACAGATGGCTGGTGACAGAAACTTAACATCCTTCACACACATCATGAATTGATGTTATCAATCTGTTGCACAACTCAGTATGCTCATTAGAAACCAACTTCTGCGATGATTTTTTAATATTACTTAAAGTCCCCACCAGGGCATTCATGGATTGATGAGGAGGCAAGCGCCATGAAAGAAGGTGATTCCTCAGAGGACTCAATTCCTCTGAGGGCGCACCGTCACATCACATCCAGCCATGTACCAGCGCAGATACTGGCACTTTGATGGGTCCTGTTAGGCAGATAGTTGGATTGTCACCTGGTGATTCAACAGGTGACATGAGCAGACACTGGTGGCAGGGGCAGCTTTGGAGAGTCTGCATCGAGGGGCACACTCCTCTCCAAGCTCTGCTCAGCTGGATCCAGATGATGAACCCCGGAGGACATTGTTGAGAGTGAGAATGATCGAGGTACAACTCCACCTTTGCAAGATAATGGAAAAGGTGTCACGCACACTCTCCACAATAGCGGAGAGGATGGAGGAGTTCTACTCCAGCGCTAATGGATTGGTGGCACAGTTAGTGCAGAAACGTCTTCATTGGAGAGAGTGGCAGCCTCCATTGAGATTCAAGTGTGGCTCTCAAATGAGTCCATGCAGGCCATGACAACGGCCGTGCAGACTCTGGATGCCAACATGTCTGTTGCCTTAAACAGGCAGACAGAAACTTCATCCGTAACCTTAGAAAGTGCCACATCTCCTCACCAGACTGCTGTCCAGCAGAGTGGTAGAAGTGATGTTGCACGTCCCGGGAGAGGGATGATGGTGAAAGGGGACATGGAAGTGGGGACACCACTCAAAGCGCTCCACATCTCACCCATTGCTCCCCCCTCAACCAGTACCCGCAATGCTGCCTCCTCTCCCGACGTCCGAGTCTGCCCCTGCACAGGTGCAGGTGGAGCAGTCTTTGGCGAGGCCCTCACGGGCTCCAAAATCCAGAGGTCATAGGCCAAAAGCATCTCATCAATCAGGGCATGAATCTGAGCAACCTGCCACTACCTCTGCTGAAGCCGCGGGGGATGCACCAGACAGAAGTGCTAGGAAGAGGAAGGCTAAGGTTTTGTAAGAATATGCACAATGGTGTCTGACGGAATGGCATGTTTTTCATTTATATTTGTATTTTGTTAAATGCACATTAAATGCTGTAATTGTCACCACCACTGCTACGTCTTACCCATTCTTGAGTCCCTTTTGTGAAATCGCCCTTTCATGTGCTTCATCGTTAACGCCAAGACATGATGTCATCCATTGGGCGCGTGTACCATGAGTGTATGCGTAGTTAGGAACATAGGAATATAGGAACAGGAGTAGGCCATTCAGCCCCTCGAGCCTGCTCCGCCATTTGATAAGATCATGGCTGATCTGTGATCTAACTCCATATACCTGCCTTTGGCCCATATTCCTTAATACCTTTGGTTGCTAAAAAGCTATCTATCTCAGATTTAAATTTATCAATTGAGCTAGTATCAATTGCCATTTGCGGAGGAGAGTTCCAAACTTCTACCACCCTTTGTGTGTAGAAATGTTTTCTAATCTCACTCCTGAAAGGTCTGGCTCTAATTTTTAGACTGTGCCCACTACTCCTAGATTCCCCAACCAGCGGAAATAGTTTCTCTCTATCCGTTCCCCTTAATATCTAATAAACTTCGATCAGATCACCCCTTAACCTTCTAAACTCTAGAGAATACAATCCCAATTTGTGTAATCTCTCCTCGTGACTTAACCCTTGAAGTCCGGGTATCATTCTAGTAAACCTACGCTGCACTCCCTCCAAGGAGGATATGTCCTTCCGAAGGTGCGGTGCCCAGAACTGCTCACAGTACTCCAAGTGCGGTCTAACCAGGGTTTTGTATTGCTGCAGCATAACTTCTGCCCCCTTGTACTCTAGTCCTCTAGCCTTATTGATTATTTTCTGCACCAGTTCATGACACTTCAATGATCTATGTATCTGAACCCCTAAGTCCTTTTGGACATCCACTGTTTTAACTTTTTACCATTTAGAAAGTACCCTGTTCTATCCTTTCTTGATCCAAAGTGGATGACCTCGTATTTGCTTACATTGAATTCCATTTGCCACAGTTTTGCCCATTCACCTAATCTATCAATATCCCTTTTTAATTTTATGTTTTCATCTCAACTGCTTACAATGCCACCAATCTTTGTGTCATCGGCAAACTTAGATATGAGACTTTCTATGCCTTCATCTAAGTCGTTAATAAATATTGTGAATAATTGAGGCCCCAAGACAGATCCCTGTGGGACTCCACAAGTCACATCCTGCCAATGTGAGTACCTTCCCATTATCCCTACTCTCTGTCGCCTTTCGCTCAGCCAACTTCCTAACCAAGTCCGTACTTTTCCCTCGATTCCATGGGTTTCTATCTTATGTGGGACCTTATCAAATGCCTTCTGGATGTCCATATAAATAACATCCATTGACATTCCCCTGTCCACTACTTTAGTCACCTCTTCAAAAAATTCAATCAGGTTTGTCAGGCACGACCTACCTTTCACAAATCCATGCTGGCTCTCTCTGATTAACTGAAAATTCTTGAGGTGTTCAGTCACCCTATCCTTAGTTATAGGCTCCAGCATTTTCCCCACAACAGATGTTAGGTTAACTGGTCTACAATTCCCTGGTTTCCCTCTCTCTCCTTTCTTAAAAAGCGGAGTGACATGCGCAATTTTCCAATTTAAAGGGACAGTTCCTGAATCTAGAGAACTTTGAAAGATTATAGTTAGGGCGTCTGCAATGTGCTCACCTACTTCCTTTAAAACCGTGGGATGGAAACCATCTGGTCCTGGGGATTTGTCACTCTTTAGTGCTATTATTTTCTTCATTACTGTTGGTTTACTTATGTTAATTTTATTGAGTCCCTGTCCCCGATTCAATATTAGTTTTCTTGGGATTTCCGGCATGCTATCCTCTTTTTCTACTCTAAATTCTGACGCAAAATAATTATTCAACATGTCTGCCATTTCCCCATTGTCAATGACAATATCCCCACTTTCAGTTTTTAAGGAGCCAACACTGCTCCTGACCACCCTCTTTTTCCTAATGTAATTATAAAAGTTCTTCGTATTGGTTTTGATATCCCTTGCAAGTTTCTTTTCATACTCTCTTTTAGTAGCTCTTACTATCTGTTTTGTGACCCTTTGTTGATCTTTGTATCTTTCCCATTCGCCAGGATCTGTGCCATTTTTTGCCTTTTCGTATGCCCTTTCCTTATGTCTTAAACTGTCCCTTACCTCTTTAGTTGTCCGTGGCTGTTTTTTTTGGCAAATAGAGTTCTTGCCCCTCAGGGGTATAAACCGATTCTGTATCACGTTAAATGTTTCTTTAAACATTTCCCAACTGATCATCAGTCGTTTTACCCATTAACAGATTTGCCCAGTTTACTGTGGACAGTCTCTGTCTCATCCCATTGAAGTCGGCCTTGCCCAAGTCTAGAATCTTAGCAGCTGATTCACTTTTTTCCCTTTCAAACACTACCTTGAACTCCATCATGTTATGATCGCTATTGGATAGATGTTCATGCACAGTCAACCTGTTAACTTAATCTGGTTCATTACTCATTACTAAATCTAGTCTGGCTTGCCCTCTTGTTGCCTCTAGGACATACTGCTGTAGAAAACTATCCCGGACACACTCAAGAAATTCACTACCTTTCTGACAGTTGCTAGTCTGCTTTTCCCAATCTATGTGAAGGTTAAAGTCCCCCATTAAGACCACTATGCCTTTCTTACACGCTTGTCTAATCTCTGCATTTATACAATCCAGCACTTCAGAACTGCTGCCAGGGGTCCAATACACAACTCTCACTATAGTCTTAGATCCTTTCCTATTTCTCAATTCAGCCCATAAGCTCTTTGTTGGCTGCTTACCCCTCGTTATATCCTCCTTTATCATTGAAGTGATTTCATCTCTAATCACTAAGGCTACTCCTCCCCCTCTTCCATTTTCCCTATCTCTCCTGTAGACCTTATAACCTGATATATTTAGTTCCCAATCCTGACCATCCTGCAGCCATGTCTCAGTAATAGCTTTCATGTCATACCCTCCAATTTGAATTTGTGTCTGTAGTTCATTTAATTTATTCCTTATACTCCGTGCGTTTGTATATAGAACTCTTAGTTGGGCCACACACCCTAGCCTGACCTTTGATGCTGGATTAATCACTTTACACCTTCTAGTTTTCACTTTATCTGAAGTGCCTAAAGTACACTTTCTTTCTGCTGCTCTACACTTTTCCTTTTCACTTGTTCTTGAACAACTATTTGTACTATTTGTATTGTAAATTTCCCCTGGGTCCTCCCCGCTCTTGCTTCTCTCAACTTTACTCTCTTCTGACTCCCACTCAGGTTCCCTATCAGGTTCCCAGGTAGTTGAAGGATTGTTTGTACAATCAGAGAGGGGGAGGCTGGTGGCAGTTGTTCCAGGCAGCCTGAGTATTTCAATATCTTCAGGTTACAGATCTCATTATGAGAATCTGTTATATATGAGTGACTCCCTGGCATCTCGGGCAGCCATGTGCACCTTTGCTTTGGCGATGGGTTCCCCATCTTCATCCTCGTCCTCCTCCTCCTCCTTACCCTCATCTTCAATGTTGCCGGCAGATGAGGATGCTTCATGAGCGCATTCGAGCTCCTCTACCTGTAACCCTCTCTGTTGAGCGACGTTGTGCATGACACAACACACGACTATTATTCTACGCACCCTCGCCGATGAGTTATGAAGGGCTTCCCCAGATCGGTCCAGGCACCTGAAGCGCATCTTCAGCATTCCTACGGCTTGTTCAATCACAGACCTGGTGGTGATGTGACTGTTATTGCATCGCTGCTGTGGCTCATTGGTGGGGTTTCTCAGAGGTGTTATGAGCCACATCTGCAGGGGGTATCCCTTCTCTCCAAGGAGCCAGCCCTTACATCTGTCCTGTGCGTGGAAGAGGACCGGGATGTTGGACTTGCGCTAAATGAAGGAATCATGGCAGCTGCCTGGGAATTTGGCACACACCTGCAGAAATCTCTTCCGGTGGTCGCAAACCAGCTGCGCATTGATGGAGTGATATCCCTTTCAATTGATGAACAGTCCTGGCTCTTGTGGAGGTCCTCATATTGCTACATGTGTGCAATCAATTGCACCCTGCACCCGTGGGAAGCCAGCCAGAGAATGGAAACCCTCTGCACTCTCAGTCTGGCTGATGTCATCAATGGGGACGTTGACGTCATCAGATGCCCTGGCAAACAAGCCATCCGTAATCGGTCGTAAACACCGATGTCACCGGTGGTGCCCTGGAAAGAAGTTGAGGGCAGTGGTGATTTTAACTGTAACGGGCAATGCGTGACCACCAGGCCCAGCCGGGAGCAGCTCTGTATGAATGAGCCTGCAGATATCTGCGACCACCTGGTGACTCAATCTGAGCCTGCATAGGCACTGCTCCTCAGAGAGGTCCAGGAATCTCAGCCTCCGCCTGTACATCCTTTCACGTGGGTAGTGCCTCCTGCGACTTCAGCCCTTCTCTGCTCTTCTGCAGGTCCTTGTGGCGCACCTCTGTCTTGTGCACCCGCAACTCTCAGAACTGCACGCCTTGCCTGCCGCCTCCTCCTCAGATGTACTGTTGAATAAATCCATTGAGCCCCCCATTCTGATGTTGTCAATTTGAGGGTGTCCAAAATGTAGGTGACTATGTCTGAACACTAGACTTCTCGGTCTGAACAAAGAAATCTCAATCTAAACACAAAGAACTCCCAGCCAAAATTTTGTCTGAGAGAACCGATTGCCCTGCTGCAAAAACTCACCTTTTCTTCACGTGTCAATCAGTGGTTTAAAGATCCAAATGAGGGTCAGCTGCAACTCGCCTGTTTCCATGGCATGTTTCAGAGACCACTGGAGAAACGTTCAGGGAAAATTAAAATGGTTTGTCTGGCTCAATACACAAAGATTTAAACGCCTTAAATGGTTCAGCAACATTAATTGGCCCTTTAAATATCAGCCCGACCCCTTTAAGTGCTGGCGGGACATCTGGGTGTCTGTTGCATCCGTCTGGGTCAAACCCAGAAGTGGGCGCGTTGGAGCCGGGATGCGGTCCTGCTCCGAAATCTTGTTATTTTAACTGCCCATCCACTCCCAACCCACCCATTCTTGGGGGTTAAAATTGAATCCAGTTGCTCACCAAATTGGAGTAGGGCTCATTGTATATTGATAGTGAGATTCACAGGAAGGTTTCAACCTTGAACCCCAGTTTGTGATGAGTTAGCTAAAATCAGTCGGGCAGAGTTTTGGGTACTGCAATTAACCTCAGCAACCTTGTGTGAGGGAGGGGGAATTGCGGGGGGGGGTGGGCGGTGCGGTAGGGAATTGACCCGATGGAAATGTACCTGTTGATGCTGGGTGAGGACAGAATCAGACTTCCTGTGATACCATTCATAGTTAAATAACCTGCTGACATTCACTGTTAAGGCTCACACATGAATAGTGGTCACTTGGGGAGTACTAGAAGGCAAATGGTACTTTTGGAACCTCACCTTAGCAAAAAGTCGAAGCTTTCAGGAGAAGAGGAAGGGGGAGATCAAAAATGGAGGAAAGATTTTGCTTTTAAAAAGTCCTATATAACTGAAGAAATTGAGACATATCAGGGTGTGGATTAATTTAAGTATGTCTAGTGATGCATCACAGTTAACCACAATCCCCTGGTGCTTAATTGATTGCCGTAGGGAGTCAGGAGGAACTTCCCAGAGTTTTTCCTGAAATTAGCCACAAGTTTTTCTTCTCTATATTTGCCTCTTCAGGAGTTAGCAGGACCAGCTGTTGAGGATTGTGCATAAGGTTGCATCTTTTAATAGATATAGTGTGAGTACAGAAGGATCAGAAGGTCTTTTCTTGGCTTTCTTTTGACATTGTCTGGGGTTTCTGAGGAAAACACCACCTAATATTACTTCTAATTTCAATCTTAGACATGCAGCAATGTGGAATAATCAATGTGCAATATGGTTCAATGGCCTTTTGTGAAATGCTATACAACATTGACTGCTATTGAGGAATACAGCTGTAAGTTGTGGGGTATTGAAGCCATTATTGTACACTTATGATCACTTATTGCAACCCAAGGGACAATAAATCAACAATCAAAACTTGGAAATGTCAACGTCAGGCCATTGCATTACTAACTGATTAGATATCCTCTGCATTTTTGATACTGTGGCTCAGTGGGTAGCACTCTCGCCTCTGAGTCAGAAGGTTGTGGGTTCAAGACTCACTCCAGGGGCCTGAGCACAAAATCCAGGCTGATACTCCACTGCAGTACTGAGGGAGTGCTGCACTGTCAGACGTGCCGTCTTTTGGATGAGACGTTAAAACCGAGGCCCCGTCTGCCCTCTCAGGTGGGCATAAAAGATTCCATAGCACTATTTCAAAGAAGAGCAGGGGAATTCTCCTTGGTGTCCTGGCCAACATTTATCCTTCAATCAACACTACTAAAGCAGACTATCTAGTCATTAGCACATTGCTGTTTGTGGGAGCTTGCTGTGCACAAATTGGCTGCCGCATTTCCTACATTACAACAGTGACTACAGTGCAAAAAAGTACTTCATTGGCTGTAAAGCACTTTGGGACGTCCTGAGGTCATGAAAGGCATTATATAAATGCAAGTCTTTCTTTAGCTTTCAGTATTATCATCGACAGAAGGATGGGCTGATGTACTGTCTGATCAGTGTCTGCGAGCTTCTGAATCCTATTATAAGGAATGGTTTATGATTGCCATATGTCACCCACTTTAATGCATCTCCCTCTGGAATTTATTTGAGGACTAAATCAATTACTTATAAAAAAGGACACATATCTCTTACCCACTAACTATATTTTAATAAAGAAATGTACCCTAATAATTAAAAGAATATCTCTTAGCTGCAAATATTCTATGTTATGGTATTTTTTATAATAAAAATATACATTTAAAGTTTTACTTTCTTTTTTATAAAGTACTTCATCAGTGTCTGACTTAGGAAGGCTCTTTTAAAATAAACTGTAAAAAAACAATAATTCTCTCAATTGTTTATACAACTCATTGCAACAATTCAGAACTAAAATACAGAATCAGATAGTGCACTGTGTAGATAAAGCTCCTGAGAAGCTCCTTGGGATATTTTACTATGTTAAAGGTGCTATATAAATACAAGTAGTTATTGTTGTTGATAAGCCTTGCAACAACAAGTTATGTCATGTGGTTTGTTAGGTCTGAAAATTGCAACTGGACCATGCAAGCCATTTCTGCTGCTTCCCTCCCAACCCCCACCACAACACCCTCTCCCAAACATGGACGCACTGATCTTTAAAACTTCTTTAAAATCTTGTATATTGCATCTGTCCATAAGGTCATCCTCATCTTCTATAAACTCACTGCCACTATTCATAATGGATCTGGCAGACTCAGTGATGTCACCATTACCCTACAGATGGACACTACTATTATTTTTAGGTTACTGTCATTACCCAGGAGGCCACTATTACTCTCATGGAGATCACTACGCCACAAAGATGACCAGTTCACTGCCACTGTCCGCAGTGCACCAACATTTTTCTTGAGGCTATTGCCTTCCTCACTGAAGGTATCATCACTGCTCATGAGGATCTACATTTTCATCATTGACAAAGAATCCACCATTGTGTATGATTTTATCACCACCTTGCCAAACCTTTTTGTCATCATTCACAAGGTTTCTAGTGTGGATATCATCCTTGATGGGCCTATAAACTTGCCACATCCATCTACAAGGATGCTACAACCAGCCAGCTGGGTAGTTACCAACTTTTCTGGTTTAAATTTCAGGCTTCTCAGGCACTAGGTCCATTTTTGCAGCTTCCTATCTTGCAAAGTATATATTCAAAGCAAACTGTTTTTCTGATGGTTACTTCATACAAGAAGTAGCTGTCAGAAAGTTAACTTCGGGCAATTTATCCGAGGTTTCAGTGAGTTTTGTAATCATCAGAACTGCCAAGAAGAATCAAATGCATTGTATTAAGCTAAATTATTTTTCAAAGCACTTTACACCCACACTGCATGACAGAAGCAGTCTGAGAAGCAGTGATCACGATCCAAAATCTTTAGAATTAGGCAAAAGCATTTTGTAGCTCTGCTAAAAGTTTCTGACTGAATCACAAATGAGTAATTTCAGGTAGGTGGCATAATGTCTAGCAGAATAGCGGGACTTCCAAAGGCAACAGTTAGAAATACGCTTCATTCCCGAGGCACCTCATTCTCATGCAAAGAAAAAAAATGACAAAACAACAGAAATGTCAGAGTTTCTTTCCAGCACAAAATGATCATTGCTTATATCAAAGCATGTTCTCAGAGACCCTTTATATACACATATATATATATATATATATCTATATATATCTGCAAGTTCATCTCTTGTCGCATTGCTCACTTGTTTCTCTTTCTGTAACTGTGTCTCCCTTCCTGCTCTCAAAATTTTTCTGAGTTCTTCTCTATCCCTTGCTTTGTCTTTCTGTTTATGTCCCACTCTTTTTCTCTCTGAATGGCTCTTGCACTTTTCTCACCATGGTGTTTGTATCTTTCTTTTCATGTGCAATTCTTTTTCTTACTCCCTCCCTTTCTATAAGTTTTATCCTTTGTTCTATTTCCTCTTCTGACTGTCTCCGAATCTCTCTATGGCTTGCATTTGTTCCTTCACTGATGCACTCAATGTTTATGTGTTACCTTTGTTAAAGCCCAGGGAACACAATAAGATGGCAGCCCACATGTATCAGGTCGTGATTGGATGCCGACTTCAGATGGCGACACGCTGTCTGGAAGCATTTGCAACACAAGTGAGAGAGAAATTGATGTGTTGGGTCTAGGGGCTAAGGCCAGTGAGAAATGAGGGAGATGGGGCTTGAGATGGATGGAGTGGGTAGACACAGCAAGGGGCTGAAAGAAAACAGGTGGCTTGAGGCTCAGGCCCAGTTTTCAGAGTGGATTGGGTGGGGGTGGAGGGGGAGTGTATGAAATCTGTTAGTGCTCAAATAGGGAGAGTCCTGGAGTATGACAGCACATGGGTGGTGGGGTTTAGCAACATTCAGGACCTGACAACATTCAGGGGAAGGGATAGACCTGGAAATGGGAGAGCACAAGCCCAGATGGGAGCAATAGGATCCAGGCATGTACTCTAGATGGAGCAGGAGCAGGAAAGTATGAGGCCAGAAAATGGCCTGAAGATGAACTTGGAGAAGCAATGCTGGCGCAGGGGAGGGTTTTATTACCCTCCACAATGGGTGACCAGTACTCAGGGTAGAAATATCAACACTGAGGGGCACTGATGTTGCCTGGATGCAAATTTTTTAATTGTGTGGGTTTAATATATGGGGTGTAATTTTACACTCTGACTGAGCTCCTAGCGAGGAGACAAGGGTAAGCATGTAGATGAGGAGGAGCAGGGCCAGAGCCCCCCCCCCCCCCCCCACCCTTTTAAATGGAATGAACCGTTTAAGTCATGATGTTTAGCCTTTGCTCCACCCACTTTCTAAATTTTCCGTCTCCTCCTGGTGTATCTGTCCTATTACTGGCAGGACTCACATTTGTTTCTGATGGGGTCAGAGTCCTTGGAAATCAGCAGATCGAAGTCCTACCCTCTATAATTCTGCTGGTGCATCAGAGACCCAGGAATTTCAGTGCTATTTACTTCTCATTCTTTTAGGTTGTACAATCAAAATGCTCAGCCATTAATGACACAGGACTGCTTATTTTGGGAAACACATTTTGTACTTCAAAATTAAATTCCAGTTTTGGAAAAACTAACTCTTTAATTGGAAAGCTGTTAAATTATGTTGCAGGTATACCTTAGGTCCTGGTTTTGACAGTGGTATCTGCTTTTAGAGTGATGCAAGCAGCCAGCACTAAGTTACAGCAGGAGACCAGGAGAACCATTATGGAATGTCAGGGCCTAAAGTATTGACAGTGCACTGGTTGGAGTTTTACTACAACTACTGTGAACTGAAATGGTGGTGTGGGATCAATTTATTGAGGTGATATATTGCCTCTGATAAAGCATCTGAGCACAAATCGATTTCTCATAAACTGCTGTTATGCTGCAGATCCTGAATGATGGCAACGTGGAAACCATGTTAAATTGCTTCAAAGGTATCTCTTCCCTACACACATGTACCCACTCACCAGGGTCTGCAAACCAAGAAGGTCTTAGAAAAATTTTCTGACTATCAATGCATCAGAAAGCTGTGCTCCTCCCAGAGACTATTGGGGAAATATGTCAATCGCTGGCTGAAGACCTGCAGCCCAGTTGCACCAGGAGAACATCAGTGTCTGTGCCAGTAAGGTCGTCGCTACCTTGAAATTCTTGGCAACTGGATCAGGTGGCTTTTGCCACATTAGTCAGGCAGCAGCTGTTCATTGCATCAAGACAATCAATGATGCTCTATTCAGGAGGTCTATACAGTTCATACTCTTCCCAAGCAAAGAGAGAGAGCAATCCAGTTCTACAGACTGGAAGAGTTCCCACAGGTGCAAGGAACAATTGACAGAATACATGTGGTACTTAAAGTCCCATATGACAACCCCCTCAACTTTATGAACAGGAAAGGCTTTCATTTTATTAACATGCAATTAGTGTGTAATACCAATCACCTTACCCTGTGTGTGAATGCCAGATATCCAGGAAGCTGCCATGATGCTTTCACCATGTAACAATCCACCACCAGCCCTCATGACTTGGAGCCATGTATCAGGATGGTAGGTTGGTGATCAGGGCTGTCTCTTGCAGTCATGGCTTTTGACTCCAATAAGACTTTCACAGACAGAGTAGAAAACATGAGGTCCATGCCACTACAAGAAGTCATTGAACAGACTATGGGCACTCTATTCTCATTTTAGATGTCTGAATAAATCTTTTGAAGTCACAAACCAGAGTCTCAAGAACTATTGTAACTTGCTGTGTACTACATAACATCGCAATGAAGAAAGGCTTGTTGCTTTTGGAAGCTAAAGGGGATTATAATGAAAAGGTGATGGAACGGCCTCCCTCCCCACAGCAGGATGCACAGAAAGGACAGGACATGGGATAGGAAACCAGCAGCGAGCAACTAGAGAAAGAAAACAACCGATAAAGGTTCACTCATCAAATAAAGTCACTGCATACCTGCCGTTCTCCTCTATATGCTCACAAAGTCCATCAACCTTGTAATCATCTAAACCTCTAAAAGTTGAAAGCATACACTATAATTAACTCAGCACTTTATGAGTACAAGCTGTGTTTAATTTGCAGATCAACATTTGCCAAAAAGTGGCAAAAATTCCAGGCAAACCCTATATACAACTATTTCTTGACGCTGTGGGCCCGATTTTACCAGGGGTGCGGGTACTCGGCGGGTAGGCCAGCGGGCGTGTTTTCGGTGAAATTAGTGGGTTGCCCGCGCGATCGTAGCAGGCAACACACTAATTGGATCCACTTATCTGCTCCTCCGGGTTCCCCGATGCTGATCTGCGCGTTGGGCGGGCTGCGCATGCGCAGTAAGATCTGTCAGCTGGAGGCGCTCTATTTAAAGGGGCAGTCCTCCACTGACAGATGCTGCCACAAACAGCAAAAATTACATCATGGAGCAGCCCAGGGGGAAGCTGCTCCCAGTTTAATGATGCCTCACCCCAGGTATCATTAGATGGGGTGAGGAGGAGGGGGAGGACAGAGATCTTCCACCCGGCGGGCGGGAGGAAGCGGCCCACCTCTGCCACCAAGAAGGCCTGGCTCGAGGTGGCAGAGGGGGTCACCTGCGCCACAAACATATCGCCCACCTGCATACAGTGCAGGAGGCGCTCCAATGACCTCAGTAGGTCAGCAACAGTGAGAACACGTAGTCTTTCCCCTACACTACGCCTGCCACAACACTGCCCCCACCCCACATCTCCTTCGGCACTGCCAACACTACTCTGTCACATGACCCCTCATACCCACTCAAACCCCATCCTCATCTTACCTGCACCTACTCACCTCGCCAGTACTCACCCCGCCACTACCACTCAACCCAATCCTCATACAATCTCATGGCTCTATCCCATAGTCAGCCTCTCGTGCATCTCTCTCACGGCCAGCCTCACTCAACCTGCCACCATCTGTGCTGCAGCCACAGGGCATGCATCACATATGTGCAGTAGGCAGCGTAAGGCAAACGTGTCGTGAGCATGAAGGGGATGCACAAGGGTGTTTGAGGGATTGTCATGGTTCTTACTTCTATTGAATTAAAGAACAACTCACATCACACATTATATTGGCACCACTACTGCCATGTCTTCGCGAATCCTGTTCGGTTTGTGCAATAATGCCCGCTCCTGGGTATCCCTATGAGGACCCACCACTGATGCCATCCAGTGTGTCACTGCAGAGTGGGTGTAGGTGTATTTGCAGGGTTCTTCTGCGCAGACGACTGAGAGACATCAGGGATGTCCCCGGTTGCAGCCTGGAAGGCTGTGGAGCAGAAGTTCGGGAGGGCAGTGGTGACATTGACAGCGACAGGTAGGAAGATGGTGCACGGGCCAGCCAGGAGCAGCTCGGCATGAAAGAGGCTGCAGATGTCCACGACTACATGTCGAGTGACTCTGAGCCTCCGTGTGCACTGCTGCTCAGAGAGGTACAGGAGGCTGAGCCTCGGTCTGTGGACCCTGTGGCGAGGGTAGTGCCCTCTGCGACGCATCTCTCTCTGCGGTTGCCCTCCCTCCTGCTGTACAGGTGGATGTGTCACAGCACTGTGTTGTGGAGCTCCACGTGTCAGAGGTGGACGGCGTGGATGGCGAGGCTAGTGATGCTGTTCGCCCTCCGAGGGGGTCATGACTGCAGCTACGACGGCCCCCATCCGCAATATGGACATCTGAGGGGGTCCGCAAGGTAGACACATGTCTCCGGACCCCGGGGTGAGTGTGCAGGTTGGTGACTTTGACCGTCAGGAGGTGGGTGGTGGAGGCCACACTTTGTCCCAAGTGACAGAGCGGCCTCCTGCAATGGGTGAGGGTCTCCCCCCCCCCTGTCAAATGGACCTTTGCAGCTGCCACAGGCTGACGGCTGCAACACGTCCAGTTCAACCAGGACTGTTTCCCCCAGTGTGTGAAACAGTCCCATGTTTCTCCAAAATCACACACAGTCCCTTAATCAGGTCAGTTAATGACCTGAACAAGCAAAATAAATACACTCAAGTGGCATCCCGCTGGCTTTAATTGCCTGCGGGATTCCCACCAGCGGGGGCTACGCACGCACCCCCGCACGTCATCGGGGAACCCGGAAGTGGTCGGGATCGTGGCGCGATCCGGTCACGTGCCTGGATATCGAAATTTTCGGGGCCCCCCCACTGGAAACCCACAGGAAACCCGACGGTAAAATCGAGCCCTGTGTCTCCCCCTTTTGCCAGTTAATTTAATTGCTCTAGCTCCTGATCTACTACTCCCCTTCAGTGAGACAAGGTTGAGTGTTGAGTGACTGGGATTGTTTCCCTGTAGTCTTAAAGGCCTGAGATGGCTTTTGTCTCAGGAAAGCAGTTGTTTCAGAGAGGCCAATTTCTGGCAGCCTAACTCTTACAGTGGCAAGGGCTTCCAGACCCATGTCTGAAGCTCCCTCCTATGTAGGCATTGGAGAAGAGCCTTAAGGAATCAGGGTTAATGCCACTTTTCAGAGAGACAGCAACATCTGCGCCCACTCCATGCAGCCCACTAGTGCTGGGCTCAGGCTCTGAGGTTCTTTCTGTTGGTATCATTATGGATCTAAAAGTCCAAACCAGATCTTGAAAGTCCTGTGCAAATGTAGTGTTCAGTCTGACCCTCAAGGCATCCTATGAAGCAGTGGTAGCTGCCACTCCTGAAGCCGCCAATGTTTTTAGAAGCTGCCCCCAGCATCTTGATGCTGTAGAAATCTCCAGGTCCGTCATTCCCTCCAGGGTGTTCTGCAGGTTGTGGGAAACGTCCTGCAATCTGTTTCAGATGCTCAAAGTGGACTCCTCCCATTTGTCCATCATCTCAACGATATGTGTAGAAACCATTTCCACTGCAGCCATGTGAGATTGATGCTTCCTGATCATAGCTGTTTTCAAGACTCGGGCCCTGGGATTTGGGTCCCCTGGCTCCTCAGCCAAGGACAGTCATTTATCCACCCTCTATGGAGGAATGGCACTCTCACTCTCTACCACACCCAGGTCCTTTTTTGCACTAGTGCTCAGTGCTTCACCTATGACAGCGCTTCTGAGTCACTAACAACTTCTTCCTGAGTGGGTGCCTCTGCTGGTATTTATGCAGGTAAAACACCATCACAGTATTAGCATGAGTTGTGGATCTGGAAAGGTGCCCCGCTATAATGTGAAACGCTGGGAGCTTGTTTAGCTGTGCAGACAGTGATATTTCCCCTTGAAGAAATAACTGCTGAGTATAAGAACGTTGCAATACTTTGAGAAAGCACCTGAAGCTGAGATTACATATGTTGAGCCTTGCCCTGCATTTACCAATCTTCTATTGCCACCTTACCTCCAACCTCACAGCCCCTTCTGAGGCCTCTTCCTCCTGTGGACTGAGAAATGGAGAAATTCATCTCACAGCCGCCTGTTTTGCACCTGAAAAATGGATGGCTAGGAGCTGAAAATCAGGGAGGGCACCTCGGCTGGCCCATTGACGTCCAAAGTCCGTTGGATGCCATATTCACTTGGGCCAGTAAATGGGCGAGCAGCCCATCCACCCAGGCGTAAGGCTGCTTTACTATGGAAATCAGACTCCTACACCAGTTATAGGACCCTTTTACAAAATTCAGGTACAGATGGGCGGAGCTTGCGCCGCACAATTTCTGCCTGCTTATATCAAGTCTTGAGCAGCCTAACCAGCAGTCCTTAAAGGGACCGCTGAAGGCTGCTCACAAAAATCACCACAAAGTTATATTTTTGTGGAACGAGCTGGAGTGCTTCTCCTGGCTCCACAAAAATATTGCGGGCTGCTGGCGGCATAGGCTCACCAACCTTGGCTTCACCCCCCTCCCCCCCCCACATCCCTCACAGTACCATCCGGTTGGCCGGTTTGCTGTGTCAGGCCCAGACCTGTTGACAGAGTAATTATTAATAAGGTAGTTTGATTGTTTCGAGAGGTTGTCCTTTGCATTAATGAGTTTCTCTGAAGCCCAGTTGCTGATAGAGAAAGAGATAAGGCAGTGAGTGAGGCCAGTATCAGTAGTAGAAGATGTGTATGGATATCAGGGCCTAAACTTACCTTAGCTACCCTTGTGAGGTCATTGAACCTCTTCCGGCACTGTGTGGCAGTTCTTGGTCTTGTTGGAGGTCTCACTGACTACCTCTGCCACTTGCCTCCATATAGCCGGAACCACCCTCTTATCGGACTTCCTGCCCTCAGTGCCCAACAATCTTGCTCTTCTGGCCCTGACTTCAGCCAGGAACACCTCCACTGATGCATCAGTTAATATGGAATCCCATCCTGCTGCTGACACCCACCATGGCTCCTGCTGCTTCAGACATTCTTGCATTAAACTGATGCTCCCCTTTGATTAGCTGTGGCCTTTTTAAAGGCTGCACCAGAACTGAATTTCCCTCTCTGCCAGCAACAGTGATCCTATCAGGGGCGATATTACCACTCCAAACCTGCCCTGCGTGTTTAGTTAGGGGCCCGAGAGGAAATTGCAGTGGGTTAGCGGCAGATTTACATGGGTGGGCGGTATTGCCAGTTCACCGCTAACCTGCCAACGGGAGGACAATTCAGACCATTGATTCCTTGCTGTGGTATGATTCTGGGGCATCGGTCACTCTCCAGTACCTCACTCAATTGGCCATTCCGTAAATAGGAGCCTTAATAATGAGTGTCAGTGGACTATTTGAATACTGGAAGTGTTTGTGGAATCACAGTTGATCCCATTCCTTTCTTCATCTAAGATTCATGCATGTATTTCCAGCAGGGGAGGTAGGAGAGTGACGGCTGTGATTTTTTCTCTCTAACCTAGGGGGCCTGATGCTAGGAATAGCATTCCCATTGGCCACTCTGTTTGAGATCTGCTATCACAACACAGACTGAGGATGAAGCCTGGGATCTTCTTAGTCTGTATAGCTGAGCTGCGCTCAAGATAATCTGACTGCTGCCATTGGGGATCCCCCATTAATTTTTTTGGAAGGTATTTATTATTTCATATTTTTCCTAGTTCCCTCATCTAAGTCTGCCCGTGTTGTTTACTGTTTATTCTCTGACCAAAAAATAAACCACCGAGCAGATCTCTGTTAATGTTATTCTGTAATAGCTGCTAGGAGGTGCTTGAGCTCAGCTTGGAATGGTTCCAGGGAAGTACCTGGCCTCTGATTAGAACCCATTTACAATGGCACAGCTGAGGCCAGGAAACTGTTGGGTGGGAAGTGACAGGCACTGTTTAACTTATAACTTTATAGGCAAAGTCCACAATGTCCCTAATAACTTATCTAGATAAGATTACTTTGAAGGATTTTCATGACAAAGCTCCATATCGCCATTTTCCAATCTACTCCACACATATATAATTCCACGCTCCATGTGTAAAATCTAAGACTCCATTAGTTATGACACATGCATAACAAATGCAGTTTTTCATCTTTGATGTTTTATTACTGTACCCTTGCACACTTTGTAATGGTACTGATCTAATAGTTGAAAATGTGTCCTTTGTTCTAAATATATCATTCACGCTGTTCACAGATGATAGATTGATGGCACTTTTGAAGCAGCTTAGTTCATTTATTATTTTTTCAAGGGCAATTTACGCCTTGCTGTTGACAGATGTTGAACAAAGGCACTTAATCCAGGACTGCTTAGAATTATATAGAAAATTTCCGGAAAAGTTAAAAGAAAAGAAAACGTAGCCAGCTTCCTGGCAATAACATTTTTACCTGATTATCTCGGTTAACCCTGTGAGAATTTTCTTTCAGCTTTTGAAAACGTAATACTCGCACAAATGGCATTCTGTAAATGTTTAGTGTTAATGTGCATTTAGGGAACTGCACAGAAAACTTAATTCTCTGAATTAGCTGAAACTCAGAGGCTTTAAAGCAGAATCTGTGTATAAAGTGTCACTTGCACTGAAGCTAATGCAAATGCAGAGCCAATAAATGTGTTATATTGGTGCCGAGGTGCAAAGACTGTATTATCACTTTCCCCCCTCCCACCACCTCACCTGCCGTTTTGAATATAGAACAGTTACAGCACAGAAGGAGGCCATTCGGCCCATCATTAGATATATTCAAGAAGGAGATAGATATATTTCTTAATGCTAAAGGAATCAAGGGATATGGGGAAAAAGCGGGAACAGGGTACTGAGTTAGACGATCAGCCATGATCATTTTGAATGGCGGAGAAGGGCCGAATGGCTTGCACTTGCTCCTATTTCCTATGTTTTCTATGTTTCCTATCGAGCCCGTGCCAGCTCTGCAAGAGCAATCCAACTAGTGCCACTTCCCCGCCCTTTCTCCGTAGCCCTGCAAATTTTATTCCTTCAAGTACTTATCCAATTCCCTTTTGAAAGCCACAATTGAATCCGTCTCCACCAGCCTTTCAGGCAGTACATTCCAGATCATATCCACTTGCTGTGTAAAAAAGTTTTTCCTCATGTCGCCTTTAGTTCTTTTGCCTTAAATCTGTATCTCTGGTTCTTGACCCTTCAGCCAATGGGAACAGCTTCTCACTATCAATTCTAGACCTCTCATGATTTTGAACACCTCTATCAAATCACTTCTCAGCCTTCTCTGCTCTAAGGAGAACAACCCCAGCTTCTCCAGTCTATCCACGTAACTGAAGTCCCTCATCTCTGGAACCATTCTAGTAAATCTTTTCTTTATCCTCTCTAAGGCCTTCACATCCTTCCTAAAGTGCGGTGCCCAGAACTGAACACAATACTCCAGTTGTGGCCGAACCAGTCTTTTATAAAGGTTCATCATGACTTCCTTGCTTTTGTACTCTATGCCTCTATTTATAAAGCCCAGGATCCCGTATGCTTTTTTAGCTGCTTTCTCAACCTGCCCTGCCACCTTCAGCGATTTGTGCACATATACCTCCAGGTCTCTCTGTTCCTGCACCCCCTTTAGAATTTAGTTTATATTGCCACACAGAATATGAGCACATGGAAACTGAATCTCTGATCAGCTACAAAGATCAAGCTGGAGCATCAGTAGAAAACAAAACGTTGATAGCACAGCAAAGGATAAGTGCTTGAATGTCCATATTCTCTTGCAAAATGGAGATAGTAAAGGCCATCCTGACCCCTGTTGGGCCACAGACATAAATCCACAGTTTTTTATTATTAGTTATGCTTTTACCCAGTTTGTTGTGCTAACACATACTCTTAGCTGCTATCATTGCCACCAGCCTTTTGATTGATTGTGCCAAGGGTAAAAAATTATGAAGTGAAAGAGGACTTATCTGTGCCTCTCCTGATTGTCACCTCCCTCTCCACCACCACTTTCCCTTATAGTGCAGATCCTAGCTATAGTTTTGCTGCTGATCAGTAGCAGTCAGTCAGTGTGGTGGAGGGTTTATTAGAGTGCACTGAGTATACCCACTTCTTATTTTCAGTAGTATGAATGAGAATTAAACATCCATTATATATGTTAAAAAGGGTGAATCTTAAAATACCAAAGGAACTACACCTTTAGGTGGCACTGCCAATGTAACATTATGGAGGCAATTTTATGTGTGCAGAAACCAGTTGGGTGGGCAGTTCAAATTGCTCAAGTTACTTATATGTCTTGCAGATCACAATTTTAACCTGCTCAACTGAGCAGGTGGCAAGGACACCTGCCCAAAGCCAGCGGGGTCCTTTATTGTCAGGTCCTGATAGTGTAATTGAGACCCGACTACAATTTTTACTAGGCACCCTGAGTGGGAAGCGGCAGCGAGATTCCTGTCAGGCCAACCCAGTGAGGAACTGGATCAGAGCCAGAAGAGGCCCAAAAATGTAATTAAAGCATTTTTTTTTACTTTCCTTGTTGGGCCAGGAGAAGCAGGAGTGCCTTGAACGTCTACAGACAGTAATAATCTTCAAAGAAAAGAAAGAGGTGGATTTGTTTTCAGTTGTAACCAATTTATTGTCTTATAGAATGAATGAGACCAAAAAAGTGCAATTATATAGCAACAAACAACTTTAAACAAGTCAAGAAATGACTGGTGCCAATAATAGATTATCACAACGTACATGATTCACTGTTAAGTTTGTTTTCTGGCCAGCTTAGTGGGGTATATAATTAAATAGCGTACGCATCATAAAATATTTATGTGTATATAAAAATGCAGGAAAATTCAAGAGTATCAAAAATCAATATGTTTTGGAGAGCACGCCCACTGCGCTCTCCCTCCAGAAAATAAATCTTATGTTATGTACAATATATCCATTTCTAAAATTGCTACTACACACTGCTTCCAGGGTGTGGTTTAGAGAATACCACTCCAGCCGATCCTAAAACAGTTTCAGGCAAGAAAAGACTTTCGGTCCATCTAGCCCACCTATCCACAGTATTAACCTAGTGTATTTCTAATAACCCCAAATCCCATTTGTTGACAAGAACCTGTCTAGTTCCTTCTTGAAATTCATTAAGGTTTCCTGTTCCATCACTCATGCTGGTAATCTGTTCCACAAATTACCACCGTGTTAGTAAAGAAATTCCTCCTGCATTTCCTACTTTCTTTTTATTGTCCTTAATTTGTAAATATGACTCCTCATGCTTAAATTGTGTACGCGACAGAAAAGCTTAGATGGATTCAGTTTGCCCAAACCTTTCACAATTTGAAACCTCTCAGTCTTCTCGTTTCAAGAAAGAAAAGGCCCAGGGTACTCGATCTTCCCTCAAATGTCATTCCATTAAGTTCTGGGATCAGCCGCGTAGCTCTTCTATGGAACAGACTTCCTCAGGAGACGGTGGAAGCAGTTAATATTGATTCATTGAAATGCAAATGAGATAGATTTCTTTCAGAAAATAACATTTTGGGATGCAATATATGATTAATTTGAGATGTGACATGTGGTAAGTGTAGGATGCTTGGGAGGAAAAAGGTGACTTTGGACCTATGGTTCCCAAAACTCTCCACCACTGGGGTTTTCCTCATGTCATCTCTGGGTCTGTTGTAGAGTAATTGATTATAATTGATTGCTCAGATTAGTCAATAACTCCATTATAATTGTATCATGCGACTACCAGGGTGGTAGAAGGCAAAGATGGACTTGGTCTTTTTTCATCTAGCAATTCTTATGTTCCAATGTTCTCTGTATCCCCTCCAATAACTGAATATCCTTTTTGAAATAGGGAGAACTAAACTGCATGCCATATTTCAGATGTGGTCTCACCAAGGCCAGATACAGTTTTAAAATGACCTCTCTTGATTTAGATGTTAACAGACTGTAATTCAGAATCTCAGTAAAGCAGACCATCATGTTCACACAAGATTCAGAGACTGTGCTAATGGTGACATAGTTCGCTGTGATAGCATAGTTGACGATACTAAATATGGTAGTAAAAAATACCAAGAAATACCCAGCTATTATTTTTACAGTGATGGTTTTGTACAGTTTGATCGTGATCGTTATGAAAAAATGTTTTTTTTCTAAATGAAATCAAACTTCAGAAGCTTTCAGACAGCAGAGAAGATCATGAAAGTTTCCCATTTTTTCTGCCATTTTTGTTTTTAGCCAGTATTCAAACCTTTGTGTCATAGCTGGCTTCATACAATGTTGTTATGGTAACAGATTAAACTGTAACAGACTGTTGCCATGGTAATGTTACCACCACACCTTCCTCCAGAATAAGTCTGCATTTTTAATGATATTATTTATAAAGTGTGTTAGTTAATCCAAGAAGCTTATTAACACTATGTCCCTGCCCAAGGGTTGCAATCAAACCCAACCAGTGTTTGTCAGCTGATGTCTTCTTGAGTCACTGACTTACTTCAAAATTTATTATTGCATACGTATTATTTTCAAAAACTGTAAAAATATTATTTTTAGAGAATGAGTATTTTCATTCAAATGCAAGTAATAGAAATTATTAGTGTGCAGAGTAAGTGGATAATTCATATTATTTTAAATGAAAAGCAACATATCGGTCAAGGTTTAAATATTGATTTCTTATTACAACTTGTACAATGTAGACAGGGTCTCGGGAATCTTCAGGGTTGTGGCACAGTGGAAGCCATTGGACCAAGAGAAAAAAATTGTTATTTAAAAATGTTTCCTTTTTGTTATTTTTAAAATTATGCTTAAGGAAGTAAAAAATAATGGGCCGGAAATTGTTTTGATCAGCTGGCAAAGTCCGAAGCAGCCCCTATGAATAAAATGAACTAATTTAATCCCGCATCCATGGCGTGGAATTGCTTGAATCAAGAGGCTGGAAATAAATCCCGACATCAGGCCAACGTTGAATGGCGTGGGCTGATGCATAAGAACATAAGAAATAGGAGCAGGAGTAGGCCGTACGGCCCCTCGAGCCTGCTCCGCCGTTCAATCAGATCATGGCTGATCTTCGACTTCAACTCCACTTTCCCACCCGATCCCCATATCCCTTGATTCCCCTAGAGTCCAAAAATCTATCGATCTCAGCCTTGAATATATTCAATGACTCAGCATCTACAGCCCTCTGGGGTAGAGAATTCCAAAGATTCACAACCCTCTGCGTGAAGAAATTCCTCCTCATATCAGTCTTTAATGGCCGACCCCTTATTCTGCGACTATGCCCTCTAGTTCTAGACTCTCCAGCCAGGGGAAACAATCTCTCAGCATTACCCTCTCAAGCCCCCTCATAATCTTATATGTTTCAATGAGATCACCTCTCATTCTTCTAAACTCCAGAGAGTATAGGGCCAGTCTACTCAACCTCTCTCTTCACAGGACAACCCTCTCATCCCAGGAATTAATCTAGGAAACCTTCATTGCACCACCTCTAGGGAAAGTATATTCTTCCTTAGATAAGGAGACCAAGACGAGTACTCCAGGTGAGGTCTCACTAAAGCCCTGTACAACTGTAGTAAGACTTCCTTACTCTTGTACTCCAATCCCCTTGCAATAAAGACTAACATGCTATTTGCTTTCTTATTTGCCTGCTGTAACTGCACACTAACTTTTTGTGTTTCTTGACGATGACACCCAAGTCTCTCTGAACACTAACATTTAATAGCTTCTCACCATTTAAAAAATATTCTATTTTTCTATTCTTCTTACCAAAGTGAATAATCTCACATTTCCCTACATTATACTCCATCTGCCACCATCTTGCCCACTCACTTAATCTGTCTATATCCCTTTGCGGACTCTTTGTATACTCCTCACAGCTTACTTTCCTACCGAGCTTTGTATCATCAACAAACTTGGATACATTACACTCGGTCCCTTCATCTAGGTCATTAATATAGATTGTAAATGGGATGGGCAATAAATGCCGGCCTCGCCAGCGTGCCCACATCCCATGAACGAATAATATAAAAAAATAGCTCAGGCCCAAGCATCGATCCTTGCAGCACCCCACCAGTTAAAGCCTGCCAACCTGAGAATGACCCGTTTATCCCTACTCTCTGTTTTCTATCCTTTAACTAATCCTCTATCCATGCTAATATATTACCCCCAATCCCATGAGCTCTTTTTTTTTTTTTATTCGTTCACGGGATGTGGGCGTCGCTGGCAAGGCCGGCATTTATTGCCCATCCCTAATTGCCCTCGAGAAGGTGGTGGTGAGCCGCCTTCTTGAACCGCTGCAGTCCGTGTGGTGACGGTTCTCCCACAGTGCTGTTAGGAAGGGAGTTCCAGGATTTTGACCCAGCGACAATGAAGGAACGGCGATATATTTCCAAGTCGGGATGGTGTGTGACTTGGAGGGGAACGTGCAGGTGGTGTTGTTCCCATGCGCCTGCTGCCCTTGTCCTTCTAGGTGGTAGAGGTCGCAGGTTTGGGAGGTGCTGTCGAAGAAGCCTTGGCGAGTTGCTGCAGTGCATCCTGTGGATGGTGCACACTGCAGCCACAGTGCGCCGGTGGTGAAGGGAGTGAATGTTTAGGGTGGTGGATGGGGTGCCAATCAAGCGGGCTGCTTTATCTTGGATGGTGTCGAGCTTCTTGAGTGTTGTTGGAGCTGCACTCATCCAGGCAAGTGGAGAGTATTCCATCACACTCCTGACTTGTGCCTTGTAGATGGTGGAAAGGCTTTGGGGAGTCAGGAGGTGAGTCACTCGCCGCAGAATACCCAGCCTCTGACCTGCTCTCGTAGCCACAGTATTTATATGGCTGGTCCAGTTAAGTTTCTGGTCAATGGCGACCCCCAGGATGTTGATGGTGGGGGATTCGGCGATGGTAATGCCGTTGAATGTCAAGGGGAGGTGGTTAGACTCTCTCTTGTTGGAGATGGTCATTGCCTGGCACTTATCTGGCGCGAATGTTACTTGCCACTTATCAGCCCAAGCCTGGATGTTGTCCAGGTCTTGCTGCATGCAGGCTCGGACTGCTTCATTATCTGAGGGGTTGCGAATGGAACTGAACACTGTGCAGTCATCAGCGAACATCCCCATTTCTGACCTTATGATGGAGGGAAGGTCATTGATGAAGCAGCTGAAGATGGTTGGGCCTAGGACACTGCCCTGAGGAACTCCTGCAGCAATGCCCTGGGGCTGAGATGATTGGCCTCCAACAACCACTACCATCTTCCTTTGTGCTAGGTATGACTCCAGCCACTGGAGAGTTTTCCCCCTGATTCCCATTGACTTCAATTTTACTAGGGCTCCTTGGTGCCACACTCGGTCAAATGCTGCCTTGATGTCAAGGGCAGTCACTCTCACCTCACCTCTGGAATTCAGCTCTTTTGTCCATGTTTGGACCAAGGCTGTAATGAGGTCTGGAGCCGAGTGGTCCTGGCGGAACCCAAACTGAGCATCGGTGAGCAGGTTATTGGTGAGTAAGTGCCGCTTGATAGCACTGTCGACGACACCTTCCATCACTTTGCTGATGATTGAGAGTAGACTGATGGGGCGGTATTTGGCCGGATTGGATTTGTCCTGCTTTTTGTGATGATGTGGAGATGCCGGTGATGGACTGGGGTGGACAAATGTAAGGAATCTTACAACACCAGTTTATAGTCCAACAATTTTATTTTAAAATCACAAGCTTTCGGAGATTATCTCCTTCATCAGGTGAGTGACCTGACGAAGGAGATAATCTCCGAAAGCTTGTGATTTTAAAATAAAATTGTTGGACTATAACCTGGTGTTGTAAGATTCCTTACATCTGCTTTTTGTGGACAGGACCTACCTGAGCAATTTTCTACATTGTCGGTTAGGTGCCAGTGTTGTAGCTGTACTGGAACAGCTTGGCTAGAGGCACAGCTAGTTCTGGAGCACTGCAGCTGGGATGTTGTTGGGGCCCATAGCCTTTGCTGTATCCAGTGCACTCAGCCGTTTCTTGATATCACGTGGAGTGAATCGAATTGGCTGAAGACTGGCTTCAGTGATGGTGGGGATATTGGGAGGCAGCCGAGATGGATCATCCACTCGGCACTTCTGGCTGAAGATGGTTGCAAACGCTTCAGCCTTGTTTTTCGCACTGACGTGCTGGACTCTGCCATCTTTGAGGATGGGGATGTTTACAGAGCCTCCTCCTCCCGTTAGTTGTTTAATTGTCCACCACCATTCACGACTGGATGTGGCAGGACTGCAGAGCTTTGATTTGATCCGTTGGTTGTGGAATTGCTTAGCTCTGTCTATAGCATGTTGCTTTCGCTGTTTAGCATGCATGTAGTCCTGAGTTGTAGCTTCACCAGGTTGGCACCTCATTTTTAGGTATGCCTGGTGCTGCTCCTGGCATGCACTTCTACACTCCTCATTGAACCAGGGTTGATCCCCTGGCTTGTTGGTAATGGTAGAGCGAGGAATATGCCGGGCCGTGAGGTTACAGATTGTGCTGGAATACAATTCTGCTGCTGCTGATGGCCCACAGCGCCTCGTGGGTGCCCAGTTTTGAGCTGCTAGATCTGTTCTGAATCTATCCCATTCAGCACGGTGGTAGTGCCATTAGTCTCATTAGTTTGTCGAGTACTTTATCTCTGGTGATATTAATTGTTTTAAGTTCCCCACTATTTTTGGAATGCTTTTTGTGTCTTCTACTGTGAAGACAGATACAAAATATTTGTTTAACGCATCTGCCATTTCCTGATTCCCCATTATAATTTCTCCTGTCTCAGCCTCTAAGGGACCAATGTTTACTTTTGCTACTCTCTTCCTTTTTACATACTTGTAGAAGCTCTTACAACCCATTTTTATATCTCTTGCTAGTTTACTTTCATATTCTATTTTCTCCTTTTTTATCAATTTTTTGGTCATCCTTTGTTGGTTTCTAAAACTCTCCCAATCCTCAGGCTTATTACTCTTCTTGGCAACATTATAGGCCTCTTCTTTCAATCTAATAATCTTAACTTCTTTAGTTAGCCATGGGTGGATCATTTTTCTCGTGGAGTTTTTATTTCTCAATGGAATATATATTTGTTGAGAATATTGAAATATTTCTTTAAATGTTTGCCATTGCTTTTCAACTGTCAAACCCCTTAATTTAATTTCCCAATCTACCTTTGACAACTAGGCCCTCATACCCATGTAATTAGCTTAATCTAAGTTTAAGACTCTAGTTTCTGACTTAAGTACGTTATTTTCAAACTCAATGTGAAATTCTATTATATTCTGATCACTCTTCCCCAGAGGTTCTTTTACTGTGGGATAACTAATTAACCCTATCTCATTACAGAATACAAGATCTAAAATAGCCTATTCCCTAATTGGTTCCATGATGTATTGCTCTGGAAACCGTCTCGAATACATTCCTTGAACTCATCTTCCAAACTTTGCCAATTTGATTTGCTTAGTCTATATGCAGATTAAAGTCTCCCATGATGACTAAATTTCCTTTGCTACAAGCTCCCATTATTTAATGATTAATACTCTGTCCAATGGTATTGCAACTATTAGGGGGCCTATAAACTACTCCCACCAGTGTTTTCTGACTCTTGTTATTTCTAATTTCCACCCATATTGATTCTACTTCCTGATCTTCTGAGCCAAGATCCTTTCTCACCACTGTCCTTCTGTCATCCTTTATCATTAGGGCCCTCCTTTTCCATTCTGCTTGTCTTTTCTAAATGTCATGTACCCTGGAATATTTAATTCCCAACCTTGGTCATTTTGCATCCATGTCTCTGTGATGGCTATTAGGTCAAACCCATTTATCTCTATTTGTGCAATTAATTCTCCTATCTTGTTACGAATGCTCGTGCATTCAGATAAAGATTCTTTAATTTTGACTTTTTACCATTTTTTCCTGCTTTGACCTTACTTGTTGTTGCACTAACAAATGGGCATAACAAATGGCTGTGAAAATGGAAGCCCCGCCCACGAGCAGGCAAGTAATAGTCATTCATTTAAAGTGACATTCCCTATGTTAGTTTAAATAAAAATTTAACATAACATACCTTATTATAAAAAGGCAAGGAAATGATTTATAATGTACTGAAACATACAGAAATTAAAAATAAAAGAAAAATAACATTTTTATTTTTTAATACTTTTTTTAATGATCAAAAATATTAAAATAAGAATAATTAGACATTCTGCATTTTAAAAATTTAATTTTTTGTTGATTTACAGTCATTATAAGTCACCACGCTTTTAAAAAGTAGCGTAGGGCTGGTATTTTCAAGCGTACCTTCTCGTGGAGTAAGTATCTTTGTTCCAGCTGGGCAGATGGATAAGTTTACGGATGTTTGCTGATTGTATTGATTGTAGCGTAGGTGGCCCTTTAATTCATAACTGTCAAAACGCCAGTGAACCAATCGGAGCAAGTTCGCGATTTCGGAGTTTTACTGCGCAAGTGTACATTCGTGAACTTGCTCCGATGGATTTGGCGGTGGTTGGACAGGATGCCATTGAGGAACGGCGCACGAACTGAGTAAGTTCTGCCCCAATGTATTGTTTGGAAGCATTCAAGTGTATTTTATTGTGTTGCCTTTTTCAGAGAAACTTGAACTCAACTTTATTTATTTTGAATGAAAATATTAATATATGTAGCTTGTAAATTAACTGACAATCTGAATAATATTGCGTAATAGTAACCGGAAAATAAAATAGAGGGTCAATGTTTCTAAGAATCAAAATCGATTTTGTGTATTTAATTCTCTAGTTGGCATTGTGCCTTTTATACACCCTACCATTTAGTTAAATATATTTTAAAATCCAGCATTTCTAGCTTTAAGAGATTTGGTTTAGAACACTTTGTAAACATACATCATTTTTGGTGTGATCGAACAGTTTCCCTCTCTCAACAGGTGCAAACTTTACCTCTATTTCATGGTTAACAGCAATGTTATTGAAAAGACAACATGTTGTGTAAATTGGGAAACTTTTTCTCTGCTCGATGTTGTGTGCCAGCTCATTAATCAAGGCACCTGAAACCCATCTGCACAATATGGAAGGTCCTTTCGTTCGCAGATTGGGTAGAATGTGTGTCATTCTATTTTCTGTTCAGCTGGTATTACGGAGAATTGAATCTGGACTCATTTGTCAGGACATTGGGAAGTATTTGCAGGAATAATTCTGCTAGGTGAGGCTCCTCGTACAGATCCTCACTAGTGGTGAGGGGGTTACAATTTTATGGCCCTGATTTTCCGATGCACACTCACTGCTGGCAAGGCTCTGTGCTGGGAGCCCTGCCTCACAAAATTACACCCGTTGTATCCTAAAATGAAAGAACACAAACTAAAACACATTCATTTTATTTTTCCCTGCCTCTTCTCAAAATGGTGATTTTCGCTGAAGTTTAATTCCACAGGCAGAGGAAGTACAGTACTCCATTACCTTACTTAACTGATCCTTCTTCATGTGAGTTTAGATGAGCTAAGTCCAATTGCAGTTTATTCTAGCACCATCCGGGTTTTGATCAGTGTAGCACATGGCTTAAACCTGGGAGTTTCCTAGTCTGTGTAGTTCCGTACTCGCCTAAGTCAGAAGGTTGTGGGTTCAAGTCCCATTCAAGAGACTTGAGCATATAACCCAGGCTGGCATTCCAGTGCAGCACTGAGGGAGTGCTGCACAGTCGGAGGTGCCGTCTTTCGGATGAGATGTTAAACTAACTCTGCCCTCTTAGGGGGACATAAAAGATCCCATGGAACTAATCGAAGAAGAGCAGGGGAGTTGTCCCGTGTCTTGGCCAATATTTATCACAATAAAAAATGATCTGGTCATTAACTCATTGCAGTTTGTGGGAGCTTGCTGTGAGCAAATTGGCTGTTGCATTTCCTACATTACAACAGTGGCTACACTTCAAAAGTACTTCATTAGCTGAAAAGCGCTTAGGGACGTCCTCAGGTCATGAAAGGCATTATATAAATGCAAGTCTTTCTTTCTTTACTACACCACCCGATGCATTTACTCATTAAGCTACCAGGAAAGTACAAAAACAGCAGCATTCTTAATCAAGAAAGAGAAGAATAACCTATTTATAAAGTGGAGAACGGAGCTTCACTTACCTATCAGTCAGCCTTCAACGGTTTCCAACATTGCCTGCTATCTCTGAATTATCTAAAATGTACGAATCATGACATGACCTTGGGAATTTGGCAGGCACTTTGATAGTGCTGTAGTAAGCATTACACACCACTTACATAATCATCTAATGAAGCTGACTCCAGATAACAGCTTAATTTAATAAAGATGTAAATTTGTAGTATGGACATGTATTCAGTTGTTTTTAGTATGCTTGAAAGCACTGCTGTACGGGGTCTGAACTGTGCCGTCGATTAGTGTGCTGTGCTTTTACCTTTGATACCTTTCCAAATTCAGCTCAAACCGATGAGGTTAAAATCCCCGGCCCAAAAATCCGCAGGATTTCCAGTATACTCCTACCATAACTCATGCAGGAACGTGGCAGAAGGACTGCAAATTAGACCTTAACTCGCCCTGGCTGGCAACTGTGAGACCCGACTGGGTCATGTTCTGGCCCCCAATAAATTTCTTAAATTACCTGATGTTTTTGACTCTCTTTACAAAGGGGGTCAAAGGGCCACAAATTTTAATCTTCTGTGCCAGTGGTATTGGCACTCTCTGGAGGGGTGTTACAACATAATGGCAAGTATCTGAGATGTGCCCATGGTAGCATGGGCGCCCCCCCCACCAGAAAAGTGCCGATTAGGGAACCTCCCCCTAACTTTATATATTCCACTGGGATCAGTAGCGACGGCTCCCAGCAGCACATCTCGGCACTTATACCGGGATTGCAGACCTGCAGATATTTGGGCCCCCCAGCTCCTTCTGTTGCCTGTAAGTGTCCTATATGAAATAAGTCTGAGCAGCCTCAATCAGTTCCCAGTGATCATTAGACTACATCACAAAATTACCCAGAATTTGATTCACTTTGCGATAAAATTGTCACATGGAGAAGCTTTTAAAGATCGTTGCTGTAGGAAATACAAAAATCTCATTTGGCCAGTTGAGGCTGCAGTTCTGAAGGTTGAGTTAAGGTATATTGGGGGTAATTTTAACCCCCAAGAATGGCTGGGCTGAGGGCAGGTGAGTAGTCAAAATTGTAGATTTCATCAGCGGGACCGTAACCTGGCTCCAACACGCCCACTTCCGGGTTTAACCTCCGTTCTTCCGGCATTTGAATGCGCTTCCTGCACTGCAGTCAAGACCTGGGCACCGTGCTCATGCTGCTTCTGCCATCTCCAGCCACGACTTCCTGGCAGAATCAGGTTTCGTCCTCTGATCACTTGGGTCGATGACCTCCCTCCTGCTTCTCACAGCACCCAGCAGTACTTCATGGGATGCATCCGAGAACCTGGGTGCTGCCTTTCCTCTATGTATTTCCATACCTTTATTTCCTCCTTTCTCCTCCAAAATCCATTTTTGCATAAATAGTGGACTTCAGATCGTGTCAGCCAGGTGCACAGTACACCCATTGTGCAGCGAAACCCGGAAGTAAAATTAGGTGCCTTCAATTTAGTTGCGATCGCAGATTTCGATGCGCTGAAATTACTTCCGGGTTTCCCACGTGATTATCTGCCCACCCGCTGAGTTCCCGGCTCCAGGTAAAAATTATGCCCAGTGTTTAAATGGTTCTGACCCATGCTATACCTGACCTGAGAATGCTTGATGCTGACACAGTGTGCCAAAAGCAGAAAAAGTATTCCATTTTCAGTACTGACATCATTCACCGTGATAAGTAAAAAAAGAGCCACCAACATTTTATAAGTTTCAAAAAGAAATTTTGCTGCAGCATGAAAGTCACATTTAACTTGCAGCTTTTGCTGGGTGGTGACAGGGAATCAGATTTGTGGAGCTCAAGCAGGTAGTGTTTTGATATATCTGGATCTACACAGCTGGCTACCTGGCTAACTTAATTGGATATGGAGGATTGGTTAATACATGAGAATACCACTTTTGGAACTGAAATGATCCTATAACGTAGAAAATCAGGGCAACAGCCATCGAAGGAGAATGACCCTTGGCCATATGCCTCTCCAGGCTGTTGGTTAACAGCTCACACAAATCCAATAGTCTATTAAGGCAGTAATATTGTAAGATGTGCTTTGTTGACACTCTGGGAAAAATAACGTGCCTGGTGACAAATTGACCCGTCAGAATAACACATTTTTTTCTGCTTCTCCTCCAGCCCATGCAGCTATTTTAAATAAAGTGCCTTTGTGTTCAAAGTACCTTTTGTGTGAATAGAATAATTTAACATCAAATAAATTTGTTGTATGTAATTTATCCATCATGTAACTTTTTCTGCTGCACTCGATACCTTCAAAACAACAATCAATATTTTGAGTTTTGTGGACCAACAAAAAAACCTCTGCAAGTGCAGCTTATTCAAAATATATTGTACAGATCCAGTTGTAGGACTTGAAGTACTATGTAAATAAGGCCAAAGCCTTAGGTGCAACCACTGGTGAGGAAGGATAAGGAAGGGACCTGCCCCTGCCCCATAATTTTCTTTTTATGGTATGTCCTGCTCCCTCCCCCACTCCTAATCCTGGGATTTCCCCTGATGTCCCTTCAACGTTTTATGTGTGGTTGAACCTCTGCCACATTCTTTACCTGTCATACCAGTTGGGTATAAGTGTGTGCAGCACCCTCACAACGGCAGTGTAATTAAATCACTGCAAAATTATAATTGCAATCACTCACCAATTTATTTTATAATGAACTTATCGCAAGATGGTCCTTTAATCCTATAACAGAGAAAGAGTTTATTATTGTCACTATTATGGAGTATTAGTTGGTAAGTGCACTGCCTAATGTGGAACTGTACTACAGTATATCAGCAGGAACATCCCAGGTTTGGTCTGTGTAAGGCTGGCTGATCTCAGCCAGTGTGGTGTTAAGGCATCACAATTGACCTCAGTGCCTCTGGTCAAGGGAGGAAGCAAATCATCCTGGGTTTTGCTCCTGATTGTTATCCAGTAAAGGTATGAGTGTGTGGGCTTGGTCTGATATGTTAAATATCTTGCCAATACTCACTGTCTAGGCTCACACATGACGATCAGTCATGGAATGAAGTGCCAGAAGGTAGCCAGCACCAGTAGAATTGCATTACAGTGTGGGTCATCACCTGCGAGAGAGGAGGGGATAAAACTGAGAGGGGAATAAAAGAAGAACGTGAGAGTGACAGTGACAAATTTGCTTTTTTTTGAAGAAACAAGTAGGCTCTGAAAATCTGTAACTTGGGAGATTGGCAAAACGCCCAGAAAATTGCAATGACCTGGTTGTGCCTGCTGTTTCTGGGAGTTTCTGATAGGTCTTGTAAATGGCGGAACCTCGGCCCGACCCTTGAAAGGCAATTGTTGCCGATGGGCACAGAGCCAGAAACCGGGAGTAACCCCAGTTGGGATCCGGTGTATCTCTGGATACTGTGTGTAGAGACGTACCGGCCTTCAGACGGGTGAGAGTTGGCCTGGACCCCTGAAGAAATAGGCCATTTTTAAAAAATACTTCTAACCTGATCTCATTACACTAAGTGCCAGGAGGGACATGGCTGGGGTCAGGGGGTTAATTGGGCAACACCTCACCCCCTCCTCAATGGTGGGCGGCGCAGGATTTTCAAATAGGTGTCAGAGCGGTAATGACGCTTGTGCATGCCTGTTGCATGCAAATTAAGTGCCCTTCCACTGGCCTTGTAAACTCCGGCAGACTCAGCACTGAAGGGCACCCGCAGGCTCAGCAGTGGAGGGCACCGGCAGGCTCAGCAGTGGAGGGCACCGGCAGGCTCAGTACTGAAGGCACAGGCGGGCTGAGCACTGAAGGGCACTGACGGGCTGAGCACTGAAGGGCACCGGCAAACTCAGCACTGAAGGGCACCGGCGGGCTGAGCACTGAAGGGCACCGATGGGCTCAGCAGTGGAGGTCACCGGTGGGCTCAGCAGTGGAGGGCACCGATGGGCTCAGCAGTGGAGGGCACCGGTGGGCTCAGCAGTGGAGGGCACCGGTGGGCTCAGCAGTGGAGGGCACCGGTGGGCTCAGCAGTGGAGGGCACCGGTGGGCTCAGCAGTGGAGGGCACCGGTGGGCTCAGCAGTGGAGGGCACCGGTGGGCTCAGCAGTGGAGGGCACCGGTGGGCTCAGCAGTGGAGGGCACCGGTGGGCTCAGCAGTGGAGGGCACTGGCTGGCTGAGCAGTGGAGGGCACCGGCAGGCACAATCCTAGTGTAAACGCCAGAATTGTGACCCGAAGAATTTCAGGGCTGTAAATTCCGAACACTTTCAAGCAGACAACTTGATTTGCAGAGAAACAGGCAACTCTTCTTTTATTCACAGTGTCCTGTCAATGAGCTCAGACCAATTATTATACTTTGGCACATAAACTGTGCTTTTAGTTAGTCCTCAAAGGAAAAGAGATGTTATCATGATTGATGAGCAGGTGGCGATAGTTGTGTGTGATGTTTAAAGTTTATTTTACCCTAAGAGTTCAGAAAATAGCTCTAGGGGGCGCTTTAACATCAATGGGCCATTTGCTGGTGAACTGCAGCCCATAAAGTATTGCTTGATGTGAACATCAATACTAGTTGCTTAGAGGAAGGAGTGAATAGATCAGTCCTGTGATAAGCTGATGTCTAGCAACAGAAAACAAATATCCCGGTAAAGCTGTCACTTTTTCTCAAATGGGTGTTAATGTACAAATACCAACTGTAGAGGATAATTTTTCCTCCAAAAAATGTGGATGCTTGTACTCAGTCTGGGTCAATGTGGGCAACCTTACGTGAGCGAAGTGAAAGAATTATGACAATCATCTATTTCTTTGCACTTAGTCATTTATAAAAAAGTACAGCACATTTTGGCTCTGGATTTGCACCACACCACCTCTGTAGGATGATGTTTACATTTACAGAGCATTTATGCCTGTTTCCCTATTTTGAACTGTGTGAAGTTAATCTAATCTGAGCACAACAGATAGAGCTGTTACAGCTCCAGGGAGCTCAGTGAAAAGTGCTTCCTCTCAAAGTATCATCTCATAAGATGCAGCATCAGAAGACGCACGAGGAAATCGAGGAAATTACCAGACTCCTCTACCGCACTAAGACCTCTTGTCCTATGCAATCCCTTTATGATACTTGTACACGGTAAACTTAATTCTGGTGGGGAAATGCTGGGACTGCAGTGTTCTAGGAACATAACCATCTCCAAAAACTTCCAAATGATGTAATGACAGGACAGCTAGAATTGATTAACGGACCCCCCTCCCCCCGCCCCCCGCCCCCACCACACTGCAATTCTGTACTTTTATGTGCAACATTAGTTATAGGACTTGGTGTCCTCTCTGACAATGAGGTACGTATGACCTTTATTGCACCTATGCCATCTTTTTTCTTACTTACAAGCAAGAAAGTAATTACAGTGAACAATCCAACGTGATGATTTTGGTGAGCAACAAAGTCATCAGTTCACACACTATGCGTTAATGTTTGCCATGTAGTTCTCTGAATGACATTTAAACAGAGAATAGTTATTGGATTTCAGGGCTACTTAGAAGAGACATAAATACTCCAGATGGTCTGTAAGATGAAACAGGATCTTTAATCCTTATATAAGTGATACCATATTGAATTTTTATCCATTGTATCTAGGAATGTGTACATAAGAGCTTACCCTTGAGATTTAATCCCATTACTTTCTACAGAATGGATTGAGTGATATGGTTGGAAAAGGAAAGTTTTGTCCATGTCTGCTTTTTGTATCCCATTATTCACTGTATGAAAAGGGCACAGTTGTCATTGAAAAGTGTTTGGCAAATCTTTTTTTTGTTCTTTGCCAAATGTTTCATGGGATGATGCAATTCACGTTGAAACTCATAAAAAATATCATTGCTTCATATCTGCATGACAGCACATGATGAAAATAATGTGAATATTCTGAGTCTTTTTCCTTTTCCCTGCCATCCCCTGATGATGAAGGCAGTAGCCCTGAAATTTCTCTCTCATGGGGCCATAAAAGTCATACTGTCTGGTTGGGTATGGGATCCAGTTTTTTTCTGTGCATCTAAATCCAAACGCCATCAGAATCTTTCCTTCGTGGCTCCACTGTGCTGACGTTACCAGAAGAGATAGGACTAGTGGGATGATATTGTCCACCAGAATTCTCACCAGTCCCACCTCAGTTGCCTCCAATGCTAAGTAGGCTTGCATATGACAAAAGTATTAGGGGTAGAATGTAGTCTGGGCTCAACTTCGGGCCCAAACTTATCATTGTGGCAGCACACGCCTGAAGCAAATGACCCGAGGATCGCTACAAACTGGTCCTCAGATCCCATCTGCATGTTTGGGGCGAGCTGTGAGCTGCTGGTTGAAGCCTCCGCAGGCTACTCACCTCACAATAGAAGCCTCGCTGGCAGAGTCCCTCAGCTAAATCCAGGGACGGGGTTGGACTGGATGGCGATTGCGACTCCTGTGGAGTTGGAGGAGCACTCCTTTTTTGAAAAACAATTCGGAGACTTACCTTTGTTCTGACGCCTTACCCGGTCATATGGTGACCAATTTGTGAAAGGAGTTCTTCAACAGGTGTTAGGCCTTTAATTTACCTATTGCCTGTTTTAGGCATCTGCCTGGGGTATCTAAAAAATGGGCCCCACGAATTTGAAGCGGGAACAATGCCTGCTCAGAATGAGCGCAGGCTGCCCCACTGCTAAATTGGGATGCTTTGCACCTGTTTTACGCCCGACGGATATAAGGCCCAACATTATTTAAAAGGCCTCTTTCCCTATGGCAATTGATTACAGCTGAGGCTACTGTCTCGCTGATGCTAAAAATGGCAGGGACACCTGCCAAGATAAGCAATATCCCTGAGCCTGGGATTTGGGACAGGGTCAGGAGCACATCCATGGGGTGGTGGAAGTTCCGGTCCATCCCAGATCCGTCCCCAGGAAATCTTAAGAGGAATTTCAGGGTTATTTGCTTTTAATCATCCAAAGAAAAGTGTTGAACCATGTTTACAAATACAGCAGAAACTGCTTTCTGGGAATTTGCATTGAGTGAAATTCTTTTTATAGTGAAACATTCCGATGTTCCACTTTACACACCAGCTAACTAATGCATTATAATAAAAGTACCACCCACACACAGTAAAAATGATAACATTAATCTTCCATTGTTCAGTCTATAAAGATTGGTGGGTCAAAAATCAAAGGAAAATAGTGGCTTTAGTTATAAATTTCTAACCTCTATCTGTGACATTGAGATTTTAAAAATAATCCTGAAATATATTTTACATACAAGAAAAATAAATTATAGATAGAAAGATGAGGACTAACTCAAAAATAACAGACAGTTTAATGTATCCTGTAAAAGAACATAAGAACAGTTATCTATAATTGACAACTGTGTAAATTTCACCCTGATTTAACATTGTAAATGTATAGCTCCAACATTAAATAGGTCGTGGATTTGTCTCTCTAGGTAGTATAGTGCCAGAATGGAGGCACATTACAAAAAACATAGTGGTAGCTTAGAAATTGTTCCTGCTCCCCAGCCATGGAAGATAAAATAAATGAAACATTTTTGAAAGGAAGCGATGAAGCATTAACTAATCACTGCCACCCATCACATCAGACTTTCGGCATAAGATGGAAGATGGTGTCAATAATGTAAGCAAGGACAATTAGTAACTTTCTGAAAGAAAAAAAGGCAACCTGATTTCAAATTGGGCCTAAATTCTTTCCTTTTAAAAAGAGTAAAGACAGTGATTCTTGAATCATAGGGCTCAATGTTAGCAGGGCTGCGGGTTCGAGGCAGGGGGGCTATTGGGTGCGTGGGTAATGCGCCCGGTGAAATCAGTCTGCCCCCCCAGGCGATCGCAGCCTAATTGGATCCACTTACCTGCTCTTCCGGGTTCCCCACTGCTGATCTGCGCGGCGGGCTGACTGTGCATGCGCAGTAAGGTCTGTCAGCTGGAGGAGCTCTATTTAAAGGGGCAGTCCTCCACTGACTGACGCTGCAACAAATAGGAAAAAATACAGCATGGAGCAGCCCAGGGGGAAGGCTGCTCCCAGTTTAATGATGCCTCACTCCAGGTATCATTAGATGGGGTGAGGAGGAGGGGCAGGACAGATATCCTCCCCCCGGCGGGTGGGAGGAAGCGGCCTGCCTCTGCCACCAGGAAGGCCTGGCTCGAGGTGGCAGAGGAGGTCTCCTGCACCACCAACATATCGCCCACCTGCATACAGTGCAGGAGTGGCTCCAATGACCTAAGTAGGTCAGCCAAAGTGAGTACACTTACTCATTCCCCTACACTCCGTCTGCCACATCACCGCCCCCACCCCACATCTCCTTCTGCACTGCCAACACTACTCTGTCACATCACCCCTCACACCCACTCAAACCTCATCCTCATCTTACCTGCACTTACTCACCTCGCCAGTACTCATCCCACCACTACCACTCAACCCAATCCTCATACAATCTCATGGCTCTATCTCATACTCACCCTCTCATGCATCTCTTTCACAGTCAGCCTCACTCAACCTGCCACTACCTGTGCTGCAGTCACAGGGCATGCATCATATATGTGCAGTAGGCAGCGTAAGGTAAACATATCGTGAGCATGAAGGGGATGTACAAGGGTGTTTGAGGGTTTGTCATGGTTTTTATTTATATTGAATTTCTGACCAACTCACATTACATATTATATTGGCACCACTACTGCCACGTCTTTGCGAATCTTGTCGGTTTGTGCAATAATGCCCTTTCCTGAGGATCACAATGAAGACCCACAACTGATGCCATCCATTGTGTCACTGCAGAGTGGGTGTAGGTGTATTTGCAGGGCTCTTTTGTGCAGACGACTGAGAGACATCGGCGATGTCCCCGGTGGCACCCTGGAAGGATGCGGAGGAGAAGTTGTTGAGGGCAGTGGTGACTTTGACAGCGACAAGTAAGAAGATGGTGCTCGGGACAACCGGGAGCAGCTCGGCATGAAGGAGGCTGCAGATGTCCACGACTACATGTCGAGTGACTCCGAGCCTCCGTGTGCACTGCTGCTCAGAGAGGTCCAGGAAGCTGAGCCTCGGTCTGTGGACCCTGTGGCGAGGGTAGTGCCCTCTGCGACGCATCTCTCTCTGCGGTTGCCCTCCCTCCTGCTGTGCAGGTGGATGTGTCACAGCACTGTGTTGTGGAGCTCCACGTGTCAGAGGTGGACAGCGTGGCCGGTGAGGCTGGCGAGGCTGGTGATGCTGTTCGCCCTCCGAGGAGGTCATGAATGCAGCTACGGCGACCTCCATCCGGAAGATGTACATCTGAGGGGGTCCGCAAGGTAGGTACATGTGTCTGGACCTCGGGGTAAGTGTGCAAGTTGGTGAATTTTCTTGTCAGGAGGAGGGTGGTGGAGGCCAAACTTTGTCCCAAGTGACAGAGTGGCCTCCTACAATGAGTGAGGGTCTCCCCCCACACCCCCCACCTGTCAAATGGACCTTTGCAGCTGCCACAGGCTGATAGCTGCAACAGGTCCATTTCAACTGGGAGTGTTTCCCACAGTGTGGGAAACAGTCCCAGTTGTCAATAAAATCCCACCCCTCCTCACATATTCACTTAATCAGGTCTGTTAATGACCTGAAATACCAAGGTAAGTACTGTTAAGTGGAACCCTGCTGGCTTTAATTGCCTGCGGGATTCCCACATGTGGGGGCCGCGCGCGCACGCCGGCGCGTCTGTGGGGCTCCGGACCCGCTCCGGGATTCCCCGATTTTTGGAGCCCCCCCGCCAGGAACGAACCCGATAGCGGGTGCTAAAATGATGCCCATAGACTCTTACAGCACAGAAGGAGGCCATTCGGCCCAACGTGCCTGTGCCAGCTCTTTGAAAGAGCTATCCAATTAGTCCCACTCCCCTGTTCTTTCCCCATAGCCCTGCAATTTTCTCCCCTTCAAGTATTCATCCAATTCCCTTTTGAAATTTACTATTGAATCTGCTTCCACCACCCTTATGAAATCTGTCAAACCTATAAAAAGGTAGACTTTGTGACGATGTAACAGAATTGGCTGATGATGGAGTGATCGATTTTATATATCTTTATTTTTAAAGTTTTTTGATAAGGTATTCACCTTCTGACTAAAATAGACACTTTTGAGTGAAAGGAAGAAGTAGTGACCGGGGACCCCCAGAAGTGTGCCGATATTTGACGGGGCTTCCCACATAGATGAATTTCGAAACCACTGCATTTATAAGATCATGTGTGAAGTGTTGTATCCAGTTATATTTACAAAAAGGTAAAACAGGTAGTGGAGAGAATTCAGGGAAGAACAGGAACAATAATTCCAGCAGTGAGTACTGACTCAGTTGATTTTGTTCCTGGTTCAGTATGGAGTAGAGGGTTCAGGGTTTGAGGTAGGAAAAGATGAGAAATAGTCAGATGGGACCATGGAGCAGGACCTGGATGACAGAGTGAGCTGGATGGGCTGAGTGACATTTGCTTCTTGTCATCTTGTTTTCAAGAACATGAATTGGTTGAGGGCTTATGTTTTAGTTTCAACAAATACTTCAGTGCCCAGTCTCAGCTTCTACACGCACTTTATGCTTATTTTCTAGTCACATCAGTCATGTGGAAGTGTTGGTAACTTCCTATAAATGAGCAGTGCAATCTAAACCTGTACAAAATGCTGCAGAAAAAGTGACAGATTTATTTGATAATAATTCTTCTGAATATTTGAATGTTTCTCTGATGAAAACATTATTGTACTGGTGTAAAACCCTGTTATTGTCAAATCATGTTTCTTGTCACTTTTTGGGTTGTCAAACTGAAGTTGACAATAGAAGTTTGGCATCTCACAATTAATGAAATAATGTAGATGTCACATTGTATATTTGTCTAGGAGGCATATTTATGCACTTGTACTAATCATTGTTGCTTGACTTGATTGTCTTTCTTGTGGTCCATACCGTCAAAGATATTTTTATATTGAATGGATTGTTCATTGTATTACAAAATACTCCAAATGAAAACTGTTAATATTTTTACTTCGAATGTGTCCTGACTATTGATATAGCTTGACTCAAAAACCTTTGTCTTGATTAAAAATGTTTAATTTCAATAGTCAACTTTCCTACAAAGCAGCAAATGGGGAAAGGAAATCTTCTGCAGGTAAATTTTAAATTTTCTCTCCTGTTGGTTGATATTTCTGACCGACCCAATGGAAGTACCAGCTAGAAATGAAGAACTGTGTTCTTGCAGGATTTTATAAGGAACTGTCACAAGGACTGGGTTATTGTGTGAGAATGTTATTCTTTCACTTCTGGGTTCCGAGGTTGGATACAGTTCTTGACAGCTGGCAGAAAAGTTTGTTTATCTACTGCTGTAAGGGTACTAAAAGTGGTAAGATACAAGCCCCAACCCAATTCATAGTGGGTGTGAGCCTGCAGTGCAAAGCTGCACACAATCCTATACTAATTATGATTAAATTGGCACATGATAACCAGAACGGGAAATAATGGGGTAAATTTTAACTGAAAGCGGGGAAGGGACAGGGGGTGGGGGGAGAGTTTTCCGGGTGCGCAGATTGTGACCTTAATGAGGCCCATCAATGGCAGTTCTGGGTCTCGCACCCGGCAGCTGGCTTGATTGACAGGCAGACTAGCTGTCAGTCAGCAAGGCCTGCAGCAGCAGGCCACAACTAGGGATCAGAGGGAGGGAGGGATGGATCATAAGCCAGGGAGAAGATCAGGGTGGGGAGAAGATCGGGGGGCAGGAAGAAGATCGTGGGGGGGGTGCTGGGGAAAAGATGGGGGGGTGCGGGGAGAAGATCGAGGGGGAGGGTCAGGGAGAAGATGGGGGGTGGCTAGAGAGATGATCGGGGGGGTGGGGAGAAGATTGGGGAGCTGGGGAGAAGATCGGTGGGAAGAAGATCAGGGTGCTGAGAAGAAGATCAGAGATCGCTGGAGTTCGGGTGAAGAGTCGGAGGTAGATGGGGTCCACCATGGTGGGCGGGTCATTCCACCATTGTGGGGGGCATCATCGGAGGGGGTGGGATCGGCCGGTCGCGGGGGTCTGGATGAAGCACTCCTGCTTCTCCGTGCCCACAAGCAGTGCAATAAAGGCACTCACCTCATGGGGCTGGCCCTTCCTGCCTGCTTTCACCTGACGTGAATGGGAAGCGATAGGAAACCCAAACAGGTTAGGTTAAATTTGTTTTTATTATTCCAATACACAAAATATTAAATACCTCAAGTCTCTCAATGAGGTAAATTGCCCTTTTAAGTATCGGCCCGCTGGATTTAAGTGGGGGCGGGACTTCCTGGTGTCTGTTCTCCAGACGCTGATAAACCTGCCTGGGTTAAACGAAGAAGCAGGCGTGTTGGAGCCAGGATGCGGTCCCGTTCTGAAAACGAAGTATTTTTACTCACTACCTGCCCCCAACCCACCCATTCTTGGGGGTTAAAATTTACCACAATGAGTCTATTCCATTTACATTTTTTCCACAAAACTAAATCCTAAAGTTTTTATGACGGCCTCTTATTAATCGTCATCTATGGGTAGAAAAACTAGTCCCTAAATGATAATTACTTGGATTTGAATCCAGTACCTTTAAATACCAGAAAGAAAATGGAAAATAGCCACAATGATTAGATTCAAACCAGACAATCATCCTTTTGAAGGATTGCAGCACAGACACTCCTCAGAGGTATTGTAATAGGAGGCTGCATTTTAACTTTTTAATTCAACAAGAAAAATTAGAAGTGGACAGTGATTTTTTAATTTTTTTTTTTATTCGTTCACGGGATGTGGGCGTCGCTGGCAAGGCCGGCATTTATTGCCCATCCCTAATTGCCCTCGAGAAGGTGGTGGTGAGCCGCCTTCTTGAACCGCTGCAGTCCGTGTGGTGACGGTTCTCCCACAGTGCTGTTAGGAAGGGAGTTCCAGGATTTTGACCCAGCGACAATGAAGGAACGGCGATATATTTCCAAGTCGGGATGGTGTGTGACTTGGAGGGGAACGTGCAGGTGGTGTTGTTCCCATGCGCCTGCTGCCCTTGTCCTTCTAGGTGGTAGAGGTCGCAGGTTTGGGAGGTGCTGTCGAAGAAGCCTTGGCGAGTTGCTGCAGTGCATCCTGTGGATGGTACACACTGCAGCCACGGTGCGCCGGTGGTGAAGGGAGTGAATGTTTAGGGTGGTGGATGGGGTGCCAATCAAGCGGGCTGCTTTATCTTGGATGGTGTCGAGCTTCTTGAGTGTTGTTGGAGCTGCACTCATCCAGTCAAGTGGAGAGTATTCCATCACACTCCTGACTTGTGCCTTGTAGATGGTGGAAAGGCTTTGGGGAGTCAGGAGGTGAGTCACTCGCCGCAGAATACCCAGCCTCTGACCTGCTCTCGTAGCCACAGTATTTATATGGCTGGTCCAGTTAAGTTTCTGGTCAATGGTGACCCCCAGGATGTTGATGGTGGGGGATTCGGCGATGGTAATGCCGTTGAATGTCAAGGGGAGGTGGTTAGACTCTCTCTTGTTGGAGATGGTCATTGCCTGGCACTTATCTGGCGCGAATGTTACTTGCCACTTATGAGCCCAAGCCTGGATGTTGTCCAGGTCTTGCTGCATGCAGGCTCGGACTGCTTCATTATTTGAGGGGTTGCGAATGGAACTGAACACTGTGCAGTCATCAGCGAACATCCCCATTTCTGACCTTATGATGGAGGGAAGGTCATTGATGAAGCAGCTGAAGATGGTTGGGCCTAGGACACTGCCCTGAGGAACTCCTGCAGCAATGCCCTGGGGCTGAGATGATTGGCCTCCAACAACCACTACCATCTTCCTTTGTGCTAGGTATGACTCCAGCCACTGGAGAGTTTTCCCCGATTCCCATTGACTTCAATTTTACTAGGGCTCCTTGGTGCCACACTCGGTCAAATGCTACCTTGATGTCAAGGGCAGTCACTCTCACCTCACCTCTGGAATTCAGCTCTTTTGTCCATGTTTGGACCAAGGCTGTAATGAGGTCTGGAGCCGAGTGATGCTGGCGGAATCCAAACTGAGCATCGGCGAGCAGGTTATTGGTGAGTAAGTGCCGCTTGATAGCACTGTCGACGACACCTTCCATCACTTTGCTGATGATTGAGAGTAGACTGATGGGGCGGTAATTGGCCGGATTGGATTTGTCCTGCTTTTTGTGGATAGGACATACCTGGGTAATTTTCCACATTGTCGGGTAGATGCCAGTGTTGTAGCTGTACTGGAACAGCTTGGCTAGAGGCGCAGCTAGTTCTGGAGCACAATTCTTCAGCACTACAGCTGGGATGTTGTCGGGGCCCATAGCCTTTGCTGTATCCAGTGCACTCAGCCGTTTCTTGATATCACGTGGAGTGAATTGAATTGGCCGAAGACTGGCTTCCGTGATGGTGGGGATATCGGGAGGAGGCTGAGATGGATTATCCACTCGGCACTTCTGGCTGAAGATGGTTGCAAACGCTTCAGCCTTGTCTTTTGCACTCACGTGCTGGACTCCACCATCATTGAGAATGGGGATGTTTGCAGAGCCTCCTCCTCCCGTTAGTTGTTTAATTGTCCACCACCATTCACGACTGGATGTGGCAGGACTGCAGAGCTTTGATCTGATCCGTTGGTTGTGGAATCGCTTAGCTCTGTCTATAGCATGTTGCTTCCGCTGTTTAGCATGCATGTAGTCCTGAGTTGTAGCTTCACCAGGTTGGCACCTCATTTTTCGGTACGCCTGGTGCTGCTCCTGGCATGCTCTTCTACACTCCTCATTGAACCAGGGTTGATCCCCTGGCTTGTTGGTAATGGTAGAGTGAGGAATATGCCGGGCCATGAGGTTACAGATTGTGCTGGAATACAATTCTGCTGCTGCTGATGGCCCACAGCGCCTCATGGATGCCCAGTTTTGAGCTGCTCGATCTGTTCTGAATCTATCCCATTTAGCACGGTGGTAGTGCCACACAACACGTTGGATGGTGTCCTCAGTGCGAAGATGGGATTTCATCTCCACGAGGACTGTGCGGTGGTCACTCCTACCAATACTGTCATGGACAGATGCATTTGCGACAGGTAGATTGGTGAGGACGAGGTCAAGTAAGTTTTTCCCTCGTGTTGGTTCGCTCACCACCTGCCGCAGGCCCAGTCTGGCAGCTATGTCCTTCAGGACTCGGCCAGCTCGGTCAGTAGTGGTGCTACCGAGCCACTCTTGGTGATGGAAATTGAAGTCCCCCACCCAGAGTACATTTTGTGCCCTTTCTGCCCTCAGTGCTTCCTCCAAGTGGTGTTCAACATGGAGGAGGACTGATTCATCAGCTGAGGGAGGACTGTAGGTGGTAATCAGCAGGAGGTTTCCTTGCCCATGTTTGACCTGATGCCATGAGATTTCATGGGGTCCAGAGTCAATGTTGAGGACTCCCAGGGCCACTCCCTCCTGACTGTATATCACTGTACCGCCACCTCTGGTGGGTCTGTCCTGCCGGTGGGACAGGACATACCCAGGGATGGTGATGGAAGAGTCTGGGACGTTGGCTGAAAGATATGATTCTGTGAGTATGGCTATGTCAGGCTGTTGCTTGACTAGTCTGTGGGACAGCTCTCCCAATTTTGGCACAAGTCCCCAGATGTTAGTAAGGAGGACCTTGCAGGGTCGACTGGGCTTGGTGTTTTGCCGTTGTCGTGTCTGGTGCCTCGTGGTCCGATGCCGGGTGGTCCGTCCGGTTTTATTCTTATTATGACTTTTCGTAGCGAGATTTTACAACTGAGTGGCTAGCTAGGCCATTTCAGAGGGCAATTAAGAATCAACCACATTGCTGTGGGTCTGGAGTCACATATAGGCCAGACCGGGTAAGGGCGGCAGGCTTCCTTCCCTAAAGGACATTAGTGAACCAGATGGGTTTTTACGACAATCCGGTAGTTTCATGGCTATCATTACTGATACTAGTATTTTAATTCCAGATTTTATTTTAATTAATTGAATTTAATTAATTAATTGAATTTAAATTCACCAGCTGCCGTGGCGGGATTTGAACTCATGACTCTGGATTTTAGTCCAGGCCTCTGGATTACTAGCCCAGTAACATAACCACTATGCTACCGTACCCGTGATATTGAATCAATAACATGGACAAATAAAGTTTGCTAATTACTTTCTCATGAAGACAGTACGTCTTTAAAACTAGTTGTCACAGAGTGCATGAAATAGACTAGATAGAATATATGAATCCTCCAGAAGGATGTAACTGGGCATCAATTTTCGGTGAATTTGGCCCATTGTAGAAGTGTCATTATGGGTTAATAAGATGTAATGAATTACTACTTAAGAAGACAACTTAATTGTTTGGATGCTCATATAACTTCACTCTTGTGGGTATATAAAAAATAAAGAAAAAAAAAATCATTAAAAAAATTACAGGAAAAAGTCTGCAATCCCTGGGATGAGTTCTGATTATGATCTAGGAGGGGGGAATGCAAATATAAACTTTGTACTGATTTTGTGGAATTTTGTAGCACTGTGTGAGATTAACTAAATAAGACATGTTTTAAGAAATTCAAACAGCAGGTCGAACAGTTTCATCCACACATCCTTTTGTTGGGGTGATGTGTCCAGTTATCGCCATTAAGAGGGAGATTTCAAATTCCTTCTTGTAATTTGGTAGGATGAGCTGTTGCTTGTGGTTCATTTGTTGTGAACCGCTTGTAATCCTTCACTCACTCACTCACTCATCCACTCACTCACCCACTCGGCTTCAGAGTGCATTTCCATCACTATTCGAATATATCTTCTGTTTCTATAGGTGTACCTGAAGAAGAAGCCGTAGACCTCAGTGTGCAGCACCTTGTAGCACTCCGTGTCTCTTACTCCATTTGCAGCATGCACCAGCATAGGTACATCCAGCCTGATGTATTTAGGCAGTCTTCCTGAGGTGGATAAACCAGATTAATCACAAAGCATGAGTGAGCAGGAGGAGGTGGTCCAAATAGAGGAAGGGCAGGATCCTGCTGGTTTCAGAGCTAGCTTGCATTTTTCCACAGCTGCAAAGTCCTGGGACCTCACAAAGATTGCATTTAAAAGAAGGATGCCATCTGAACAACAATGTTTTGTCCAGTCATTGATACGTGTCAAGCACCCTGCAAGATCTAGTAGCAAATATGGAAGAATCTACTGCATACTGTGCAGTCACATGTAGCTGTTAAGCAGAATTGCAATCTAGCAGGAGTGCAAGCTAACTCCAGAGCCTTCAGCAACAGAGTTCCGAGTGAAGAGGTCCTAAACTTGGTCAAAGAATCTCTTACAAATGTTCAGATTGCCACTCTAGCGGTTTTAAACTCCAGTCTCCTAAAAGCTGTTTTGTCTGGTTTCAGCATGCTGGGGATTGGATAGACAGAGCCATTATGCTGAACTTCACTGCTTTCATTACTCTGCAGATATCTGCTCCCATGCCAATCACCAGGCATACTGAGAATGCACAGCAACATGGACATGGCTGCAGTAGGCACGAATGAAGCTGCTGCTTCTTAGGGTAGCACCACATCCAGCTCCTCCTGCCCATCCTCAAGGAACAGAAGATGTGGCAGAAAGTGTGCGGGACCACAAAGTCAATGCCGCAGTGGACATGACGGAGAAGGTTGCAGGGCCATCTCGTGACTTGGGACAAAAAAAGTAAAGAGCTACTTTATTCCCAAGGAAGTCGCACTGACGCCTAACAGCCAGCTACCCCATTCCTCCTGGGGGCACCGAGAAAGAGCAATAGGTTAGATTTTAGAGCAAGAGAAACATGCACTGCCAGCAAGGGAAAGCACTGGGGCAACAAACACAAGGCACATACATAAAATATTTATATTAATTCTAGTTGCATTTTATTTCAACTGTGTCAAGGTGTAGAATAAGGTAATAGCAGCTGAAATGAATGGAATCCATAGTAGTTAAATTAGTGCAGATGCCAATGTTGGTGAAGATGCTTTTGGCAGGCCTTATGCTAACCAACGCGCCTGTCCGACAGTTTGAGAACCACTGACAGGAGAAGCTGCCTTAATGTTTCTTATTTATGTACATAACAGTAAGGCAGGTAAGCAACAAAATCTTTCTCTATAAATATACTTGGACAAATCATATCAAATATTTACATCTTGATCCATAGACGTCTGCCAAGTCCAAAGAAATAATTATCTCCCTGGGCTGGATGATTTTGCAAGTTTTCAGTTTACATACCATTCTGCTGAAATAAACACTAGTATTACAGTAATAAAACTTCTCTAGTGTCGAGGGTAGCTTTATTACTGCAATATTAACTCTACAGAACCAAAACATATACTTAAAGCACAATTTGAAGAAAAATAAAACATAAACCAATTCAACAGAAGATAGCATTCTTGCGGCAACTATGATGCGGTTAGCAAATGTTACCATCAAAAGAGTCTTTTTCCCCAGCATACAGGATGAGTCATTCCATAAATAGCCATGCTATACCCTGCACTATCATTTACTCTATTTCAGATTTACACAGAACTAAGAGACTTTAAAAATGTATTTCTTGAGAATAGAATTGTGATCGGCATTGAAAGTTAAACTAATTTAGATACAAAAAAATACATTAGGCCACAGAAAACACAATAAAGCACATGTCTAACAATCACACATAACAGAAAGATTACTGAGACATATTAATACAGAATTTAGCTCTACATATCCCAGTCAGAGGTGCTTACCTTGATTTTTCATATCTTCAAGAGTCTCTGTCCTGATAAGGGATTCTGATCAGAAATATAAAGGTTTAATAACATCTTTTAAAAAATATTATTTTAAATTACATTTTTAAAATCACTTTTTTATTATTTCAAAGAAAAATAACATAATAAAACCATTTATGTGCTAAAGTAAACCAAGCAAAATCCTTGCAACAACTTTGATGTTTTACATGAACCTATAGTACTTGTGTGTATACTGAAAAATAGAATATTGCCTTCTGAATATAATGCAAGCCCATGAATGGAACAGTAATTCCTGAATGGTATTTCTGACAGTGATTTATAATAAGTACCACAAGCCTTCAGGGTCACATAGACCCTTCACCAGATGAGGAATTGCTAAATGAGTGTAAATTTTTGTAATTTGTCATTTCTTGATAGAAGAACCTATGTAATTCAGAAAAATTGCAGATTTAAAAGTATTCTGTAAATCCAACTAAATATAACACACCATTTACTGTGTTGATTCTGATTTTTATTGACTAATATGACTAAATATTTTATAGGAAGTCCAATAGATTTTTTTTGCTATTACTTATACGATCTAATAAGTTTAATATTCCACGGGAGTTATGAGCAACGGTTGTTAAACAGATTGTTTGTTCTACACTAAAGTGCATTCATTTATCAAGGGTATTCATTTAAAGGCTCCATGTTGTCCTTGGGGCTATTTGAGCCAATTATCTCACTGCAGAAACAGCCCACACTGTTTCCAGCAGCGATAAGTCTATTTTTGACATCACCCACAACGCTACAAGGTGAACACAAATGTGTGGTAAATTGCATGAAGAGGTCATTCCTCAGTGACAATGTCATAACATTGTCCACTCACTCAAGTGATTTACTTGCTCTCTGAAAGAGGACCTCTCTTATTATAGAGTAGCCTGAAAGTACTGTATGATTACTTTTGTTTGCATCAGGTTGTTCAATGGTGTACACTCCATACATACCATTTTTTTGCAGATCGACTGCTGGATGGAGTTATGCTGGCTTTCTCTTCAGATGTGTAGTTAACTGTGAAAACATTTTTGTTGTAAGGGCTTCCTTCCAGCAGGACCTCACACTGCAAGCATTTTCTCCAGCATTCTGACTGGCTATACTAGAATCATACCGAGGTAACACCGGAAATGCATCTGTGAAGGCTTCCTCCTTTCGGCATTTCAAAGACGCTCATTAGGAATATTAAACAGAGGAAATCTTCACAAATGCATTTGTACTGTTGTCACTTATAATGACCAGAGGGATGCTTACCCCTCCCCCTCCCCCATGTACTGCCAATTGAATTACTAGACAGGGCAAAAAAATGCTTCACATGTCTCATTTTTGTACTGCATTTTCTCTTTTTTTTCAGCTGGGCTCCTGAGTGGAACTGATGAAGGAGAGATCTTCTGCTTGGTTTCTCAACTAAAATAAATGTGCATTTTGACACACATTAAAGGAAAATCATAAAACATAATGGTTTCTTCTATTCTCAACAATGAAGTGGTATATCTATTGCACAATTTTGTGCATTCTAGTTTTAATATCTTGCAAATCTATTTAATTCGATTATACCTTTCATGCAGTCTATTCAGGCATATTTCCATAATTAAAAGCTGAACAATGCAGTTGTATACATGGATTTTGTTCTGAATTTACAACTGATTTGCATTAAAATTCACGGTGTAAATTGCATGAAGTTATTTCAAAACTCATGCCTAAGATAGCAATTCAGAATAGTGATGCAGCACACTGATTAGGATCAGGCTGAAACAAAGTCTGATTTGAATCCTAGTGTTTCTCCAGCCCACAACATCAGACTATTTAATCCATCCCATAATGTAGGCAAAAATGTTAAAATGTTGTAGCATGCTGCAAAAAATATAATATCTTGGTACCTGTTATATGACATTATTGTACCTTATTTACTTAATTACAACCCTTTACTCATTATATCTGATTCTGTTGCTTTACCAGTGATGAAAAAAATATAAGCCTGGAAAATATTGTCAGGGATTTTATTGTACAAATGGCTTATACCAAATTCCTCATTCCACTATTTTAATGACAATGTTAACCTCTTTATTTTAAATGAGTTAATTTCGCTGTTAAAATAGTGGAGAGAGGAATTTGATATAAGCAAATTAAGTGTTTGTAATATATAACAACTCTCGGTAATTTTCAGGTTATACGTCCGAGCAAGTAAGACTTTTTCTTAATTTTGCTGAAACTAAATTTTTACTTATCAAAAAAAAGTCCTTCCTGAATTTGCACTAAAAAAAAAGTCATAGAGTACATTTTTGTGGCAGATAAGTAGTTAGTTGATGTGGGGTGGAAGTGATTCAAGTCACGTCACAAAAGATCGAAGGCTAAGAAAGAAATGGCGATGGGCGATGGATTGGAGATGGAAGAAGAAAGTAATGTCAATTGCAAGCAGGTAATTGAGTGAGTTGAAGTTCCTTCAGCTCCCCATCAGCAAAGCCATTCCCCTCTGTTCATGCTAACACATCTGTGCCTCTGGCTCCAGTGATATCAACCTCACTGATTGTCTACTCAGACTGAACCAGGTAGTGTCCAGTCTTGGTATTCCACTAAATCCTCAGCTGTACTTCTTACCCAAGATCTGATCATTTACAAAGTCTTCATTTTCCACCACTGGAGCATTACCTGCTTGCACCCCTATCCCTCCCTCTCCACTGTTGAAATCTAATCCATGCCTTCATCACCCTCAAAGATTAATTTTTTGTCCTCACTGACTTTTCACAAACTTTAGTTAATCCAGACCTCTGCAGCTTAAATCCTCTCTCATACAATGTCCAATGGAAGAAGCATCCTGGCCTTCAGTATATTGTTTACAAATCCCTCCATGGACTTATTGCTCAGTGATTTTCTTTAGCTGCATGACCCAGCCTACAAGCTGCAATGCTCCAAATCTGTATTATTGCTTGTCTCCATGCCTCCTCTCCACCATCAAAAAAGTTGATCTTTCAGTCACTACGCCCTGCTTTTAGAACTCTCTCAAGGACTTTGCCTCGCTTTATATTTGTTTGATCTTAGGCTGTGGGCAATATTGGCAAGGACACATTTATTGCTCATCCCTAGTTGCCTTGTCTTCTGCTGCATAGCAATTGCTTGTATTATTTCTAGGCCATGTCAGAGTCACATGTAGGCATGTTTTCTTCCCTGAAGAACGGTAGGACCAGTTGGGTTTTTACAACAATCCAACAGCTTTCCTGGTCATCTTTCCCTCAAGTTACCAGATCTATTGAATTCCGTACCTTGCTATAGTGAGGCTTGAACTCATGATGTCTAGGTTTGCTAGTCTAGTACCATAACCATTACATTACAGTACCCATATATCTATCTACTATCCTTCAAAATATCCCATGAACATATCTCTTCTTGGTAGTGCAGATTGAAAGCAAAAAATAATCATTTAATGTTTGGGCTGTAGTCCCTTCACCAAAGCTGTTCAAACATATTTTGAGTTCCCTCCTTGATCCTTCCAAAGAAATTTACTGGCGTTCTTTGAGGAAATGACAGACCTTTCTGACAATGGACATTTGGTGGATGTGATGTATTTTGAATTTAGCAAGGCTTTTGATACCAAGCCACGCAAGTGATTAGTCCACAAGGTAGAAAGGCATTAACCAAGAGACAAGTTTCTGAAGTGGACAAAAATTGGTTATATCAGAAAAAGCAAAGGATGGTTCAACTTGGAAAGGAACATAGGAACATCAGGAACAGGAGTAGGCCCCTCGGGCCTTCTCCGCCATTCAATTAGATCATGGCTGATCTGCACTTCAACTCAATTTACCCACCTTTGCTCCATATCCCTTGATAGCCTTACATTACAAAAATTTATCTTTCTCAGTCTGGAAAGCTCCAATTGTCCTAACATCCACAGCCTTTTGGGGGGTGGGGGGGAGAGAGCTCCAGATTTCCACTACCCTAGTCACTAGTGGGATGTCAAACAGATCAGCGCTGGGGCCAATGCTTTTTACAGTTTATACAAATGTTTAGAACTGGGGATAGAAACTAACTTTGCAGGTGATACCATTTGTTTTGGGTTGGGGGGGTTGCGGGTGGAGGTTTCCAAAAAATGGAGAACAGCCAAACCAAATACAAAAATGAGGATTGAATTACTTCTGCACACCCTGGTCCAATTATCCCCTGCCTTCTAGTGCCACTTCACTTGAAGACCACAGTTAGTCTTGACATTCCCATTTGCAATGCCCAGTCAACTAGTAGAAATGGGAATTGCTGGTGTCATACTTTAACAATCTGAAAAATTGAGATTTTTCAGATTGTCAATATTGAAAAATAATTTATTCCTGGCTAGTTTGCTAGTGAGTATTTTTTTCCCTTTGCAGTGCTTATCTGACTACCTTTCTCACTTTCCCTTGATCCTTTAGAATACTGAAGATTCACAACATGGTTACTTGTGTTGTACTAATATACTATTATATCATTACCCTCGAACAGGGCAGTGACAGAAAATCCTTAGGACTGAACAAGCCTCTCACTCAGCAACCTTGAGCTAGTACAAGACAAACGTAATACAAAAATACTGGGAGATATGAACATTTCACAGTAACAACAGTGCAGGACATGACTGACACAATGCAAACACACAGTTCTTTCAAAAGCTCCAGAACAGGATTATAATTTCATACAGTGTAATATATAAAACAGTAGCTCCCTGACAGCAAGTTATAATGTTTCAGCATAATTTTGAAATCAGATGACTGGATGTCATTTGTCATAGCCTTGAAGCACACATCAAGAATCTTTTATTCATAAAGAGTGTAAAGCAAAATTAAGAGGTAGGAAGTTTTACTCTGCTCTAACATCTGATTAAAGAACTATTTAATGCAGTTTAAGTGGCTACAAATTTGAAATTTGCATTTGCATTGCATTGTAAATGATGCGTGAGAAGAAATATCATTTACACTGTATTTGTTGAGAGGAAATACCCTTACACTGCTCAGTCGAAGTCTGAACTAGACCATTCGCAACCTTGGCTTCCTATTTGGCCCTGAGATGAGCGACCGACCACATATCCACTCCATCACCAAGAACGCCTACTTCCACCTCTGTAACATTGCCCGTCTCCGCCCCTGCCTCAGCTCATCTGCTGCTGAAACCCCCATCTATGCCTTTGTTACCTCTAGACTTGACTATTCCAATGCTTTCCTGGCCGGCAACACATCTTCCACCCTCCATAAACTTGAGCTCATCCAAAACTCTGCGGTCTGTATCTGAACTCGCAACAAGTCCCGTTCTCCCGTTACCCCTGTGTACGTTGACCCACATTGGCTCCTGGTCTGGCGACAACTCGATTTTAAAATTCTCATCCTTGTTTTCAAATCCATCACTGGCCTCGCCCTTCCCTATCTCTGTAACCTCTTCTAGCCCTAAAACCCTCTGAGATCTCTGTGCTCCTCCAATTCTTGCCTCTCGCGTATCCCCAATTTTATTTGCTCCACCATTGGCGGCCATGCCTTCAGCTGCCTTAGCCCTTAGCTCTGGAATTCCCTCCATAAACCTCTCTCCCTCACTACCTCTCCTTCTTTAAGATGCTCCTTAGAACCTACCTCTTTGACCAAGCTTTTGGTCACCTGTCCTAATATCTCCTTTTGTGGTTCGGTGTCAAATTTTGTTTAATAATGCTCTTGTGAAGCATTAGGATGTTTTACTACGTTAAGGGGGTTACAGAAATGCAAGTTGTTGTTGTTATTGTTGCTAAAAAGCCCAACAAGAGAGGAATCGCTGCTGGATGTAGTAATGGCAAATGAATCAAACAGATAAGAGAAGAATGCATAGGGGAACATCTAGGCAATAGCGATCATAACAAAATATGGTTTAAGTTAAAGATTGAGAAGGACATAAGTATTAAATTGGAAAAAAAACTGATTTTAAGGGGATGAGAATCGAACTAGAGAAAATAAACTGGAGAAATTTACTGACAAACAAAGAAATAGAACAGCAGTGGGAAACATTTAAAACGGTGATCAATAGAGTCCAGGAGAAATATATCCCACTAACGAGCAACAACAAACTAGCCAGTAATGACCAGCATGGATGAATAAAGCAATAATGGCAAAATTGAAACTGAAGAAAAAGGAATACACTAAGTACATAGACAATAAAGAAGAGGATGTCAAAAGGGAATATGAAGAGGTTAGGAAAGAAGTCAAAAAAACAATTAGGAAAGCAAAGAGAAACTATGAAATTAAATTATCAAAGAATATAAAAAAAAAGTAAAGTATTCCACAGACACATAAATACCAAAAGAAAAATCAGGATATGAATAGGGCCATTAAGGGATACTCACGATATATTTACAGGTAATGACAGCGAAATGGCAGAAATATTAAATAATTACTTTGCCTCAGTATTTACCAGGGAGACGGACATGGTGGGCATGACATTAGAAGAAGAGATCAAAAAAGATAAAGACAGTTAAGATGGAAAGGCGGGAGACAATTGATAAACTAATCAAACTTAAGAGAGGATGAGGCCCCTGGTCCAGATGGATTGCATCCGCACATATTAAAAGAAGTTAGGAAGGAAATAGCAGAGGCACTATTACATATATATAAAAATACATTCGAAAAGGGAATAGTGCCAGAGGACTGGCGGACAGTTAATGTGATTCCTTTATTTAAAAAGGGGTGATAGAACCAATCCAGGGAACGATAGACCAATTAGCTTAATGTTGGTGGTAGGAAAGATAATGGAATCCTTACTCAAAGATGTAAGAACATAAGAACATAACAAATAGGAACAGGAGTAGGCCATACGGCCCCTCAAGCCTGCTCCGCCATTCAATAAGATCAGGGCTGATCTTTTATTTCAACTTCACTTTCCCGCCGATCCCCATATCCCTTGATTCCCTTAGTGTCCAAAAATCTATCAAGCTCAGTCTTCAATATACTCAATGACTGAGCATCCACAGCCCTTTGGGGAACAGAATTCCAAAGATTCACAACCCTCTGAGTGAAGAAATTTTTCCTCATCTCGGTCCTAAATGGCCGATCCCTTATCTTGAGACTCTGACCTCTAGTTCTAGACTCTCCAGCCTCTCAGCATCTACCCTGTCAAGCCCTTCAAGAATCTTATACATTTCAATGAGATCACCTCTCATTCTTCTAAACTCCAGAGAATATAAATCATTCTACTCAAGCTCTCCTCAAAGGACAACCCTCTCATCCCAGGAATCAATCTAGTGAAATTTTGTTGCACCCCCTCTAAGCCAAGTATATCCTTCTTTATGTAAGGAGACTAAAACTGTACACAATGCTCCAGGTGTGGTCTCATCAGAGCCCTATATAATTGCAGCAGGATGTCCTCACTCTTATACTCCAACCCCCTTGCAATAAAGGCTAACATACCATTTGCCTTCCTAATTGCATACTGTACATGTATGTTAACTTCCTGTGATTCATGTACAAGGACACCCGAATCCCTCTGACTACCACCATATAATAGAAAAACATCTAGGAATTAAAAATATAATTAAAAATAGTCAGCACGGATTTCAAAAGGGTAGGCCAACCTTATTGAATTCTTTGAAGAAGTAACAGAAAGGGTAGACAAGGGTAATGTAGTAAATGTAATATATTTAGATTTTCAAAAGACCTTCGATAAGGTACCGTATGGTAGACTCATGACTATGGTCAGAGCATTTGGAGTCGGGACAAATAGCACAATGCACAAATAGCAAGCTGTCTACAAAACAGAAAACATAGAGTAGGGGTTAAATGTAGTTACTCAGACTGGCAAAAGGAGGGAATTGGAGTCTACAAGGATCAGTGCTGGGACCATTGTTGTTCACCATTTATATAAATGGTTTGGACTCGGGAATCAGAAGTACAATTTCAAAATTTGCGGACGACACCAAATTAGGGGATATAAATAATATGAGGGGGACTGCGACAAAATGCGGGGAGACATTAATAAACTTGCAGAATGGGCATGTAATTGGCAAATGAATTTCAATATAGATAATTGTGAGGTGGTACATTTTGGTAGGAAGAATAAGAAGGCCACATACTGCTTGGAAAATAATAGTCTAAATGAGGTAGAGGAACAGAGATATTTGGGGGTACAGATACACAAATCAATAAAATTAGCGATGCAGGTTAATAAGGCCATAAAAAAGCAAATCAAGCACTGGGGTTCATTTCTAGAGGGATAGAATTGAAAAGCAGAGAAGTTATGTTAAACTTGTATAGAACCTTGGTTAGACCACACTTGGAGTAATGTGAACAGTTCTGGTCTCCATATTATAAAAAAGGATAAAGAGGCACTGGAAAAGGTGCAAAAAAGATTTACGAGGATGACACCAGACCTGAGAGGTTATACCTAGCAGAAAGATTGAACAGGGGCTTTTTTTTCTAGAAAAGGGAAGACTGAGGGGTGACCTGATGGAGGTCTTTAAGATTTTGAAAGGCTTTGATAGGGTAGACATAGAGAAGGTGTTTCCGTTTGCAGGGGAGACCAGAACCAGGGGCCATAAATATAAGATAGTTACTATTAAATCCAATAGGGAATTCAGGAGAAACTTCTTTACCCAGAGAGTGGTTAGAATGTGGAAATCACCACCACAAGGAGTAGTTGAGACAAATAGTACAGATGCATTTAAGGGGAAGCTAGATAAACATGTGAGGGAGAAAGGAATAGAAGGATATGCTGATAGGCTTAGATGAAGTAGGGAGGGAGGAGGCTCGTGTGGTGCATAAACACCGGCATGGACCTGTTAGGCCAAATGGCCTGTTTCTGTGCTGTACATTCTATGTAATTCTATGTAATGGGAAGAAAATGTGTTATAGGATGAATCTGCTGTATTGTTAGTAGTAAATGCACAATTTGGTACAGTCATGATTTCAAATCAGAATTTTAATCTAACAAACCACTTCCCATTCCTCCCAATGTATAGGATTATTGACTCCATCAGTCTCATCAGCACCATCACTGATGAGGGAGAAGAACTAGACCTGCATATCATTTTTGTCATGAAGATATCACACCCAAATAAGCTGATAATGCTTTTGTGATGCCATGGTATATTTCAAATTACGTCCTTGCCTTATGTGTGTGGCAAATAAAAAAGGCTTTGCCATGACAGTGATGCCCCTTTAAATCCAAATTCCTGATGTAGGTGTAAAATATTCCACAATTGTCTACTTTAAAGCTCAGCACACTAAATTAATCAATTCACAGGTGATTTCAGTTAGTCAGCAGTTTATTTTCAGGAATGTAATGACTCTTATATAATATATGTTAAGTGAGGGAGCTGTGGAAACTACATCATTAAATAAATTTAAAACAGAAATAGACAGTTTCCTAGAAGTAAAGGGAATTAGGGGTTACGGGGAGCGGGCAGGAAATTGGACATGAAGCTGAGTTCGGATCGGTCATGGCCCTGTGGGTGGCGGAGCGGGCCCAGGGGCTGAGTGGCCGGGTCCTGCTCCTACTTCTTGTGTTCTTTAGATTTGAGGTTAGGATCAGATCAGCCATGATCTTATTGAATGGCGGAGCAGGCTCGAGGGGCTGATTGGCCTACTCCTGCTCCTATTTCTTATGTTCTTAAGTATTTTTGTTGTTTTCATTTAAATGGTTTGAAGTGATGATTGAATAATTAAATGGGCTGTGGTGGAAAAGTTTAAAAAATGGCATTTTTAATCTGAGGTTCATAGACCTTCCTGAAGCAAACACAACACTTTTTGTCAAAATGCACTAGAAGTATCGTTACCAGAAACAATGTAATTAAAATAAATTAGAAAGGAACCTGTTTCTGTATGGCATTATTGTACCATCACTTCACTGTATCAGAGTATCTTGCTCTCCTGTGCATAACTCTTAGGTCAGCCTGAAAAGGTCTCTGAAAAGTTGCATTTCACCATGTGTAGCAAATGTTTTACTGAAACTTTTTCTGTGATTAAAACTTCAAGTATATAGAAATAACTAGCAAGAATTTGGCAAATAACAAAAGACAAATTAAAGAACAACTTCCTAATATAACTAGATGCTCTCTTACCTCAAAGCAGCAAAGTTTTTATCATTTTGTATTCAGTGATATAATTCTCTTTAACCATCAAACGCTAAATATAGTGAGTGAGAATGTGTGGGAAAATAGGATTTATTTAATCTTGTTATATTTTTGGTTTCGGTGTTGAAATCAGCAGTTGATTGCCTCAAAAGTTTGTGAGCTTTAATAGAAACCCCACTGAGCTAATGAAAGGGTTAAAGCCCTTGTTCAATTAAAAGAAAAGAAACGTTTTACATAGTGATTGCTTAGTGTAGCACCAGATTGACTGAGTCTATAAAATCCATGTTAGTAAGATGCAGTTTGGGATCCTGCTTTCTCTTCAAGCATGGTAAACTGCATTTTCTCTGGAATCTGTCTTTTGTAATTAGACAGCTTTATAGCTTTCTTGACAGATGGCTGCAGGAACAGAAACCCAGGGAATGTCAATGAAGTGTGGTTATTAAAAGCTTCAACTGTTAGTCCAAGGTTTTGGAATGATTTGCGCGAGAAAACAGTTTAAACACTGCAAAGAGAAGGGAACAAACAAAACTTGAAATTTAGAAATAAGACATTACCAACGCTGCAGCATTCCATAAACTAATCTGTCACAATATATTACTGTGTAAATGGATGGCAATGGACTATTGCAGGAAGTACCATGCCAAACAATCAAGTGCAAATATTTCCACACAGTTAATCTTATTGTAGAAATCACATCTCTGCTGCCAATTTTAATTCATATTTTACCTGTTTGTAGTTCCACAGACCCTGATCTGTTTGCGTTTGGGAATTTCAATGCGGTGAGAACCATATATTAAGATCTTATCAAAACTAAAATACAGCGGATGCTGGAAATCTGAAATAAAAACAGAAAATGCCGGAGCAGCTCAGCAAGTCAGGCAGCATCTGTGGAGAAAGAAACAGAGTTAACGTTTCAGGTTGAAAACTCTGTTTCTTTCTCGACAGGTGCTGCCTGACTTGCTGAGTTTCTCCAGCATTTTCTGTTTTTATTAAGATCTAATAGTTAATGCCAAAACTGTGCCTGCCCGTCACCATAGAGTTCAATGTGGGCAAGTGTGAGGTCAGACCTGTCGCTATGGGAAACTGTATGGGTCCTAGCTATCTCTGTATTTTTGTGGGCTATGTGGAACATTCTTTGTTCCAGTCCTGCTCAGGTCCCCGGTACTTGGTGACTGTATCGGTGCCGTTTCCTGCTCTCGCCCCAAACTGGAAAATTTCATCAACTTTGCTTCCAATTTCAACCCCTCCCTCACCTACACATATTCCATCTCCGACTCTTCCCTTCTCTTCCTCGACTTCTCTATCTCCATTTCTGGGGATAGACTGTCAACCAGTATCTACTAAAAGCCCACTCACTCCCATATCTACCTTGATTACACTTCCTCCCACCCCCTTCCTGTAAGGATTCTATTCCGTTCCCCCAGTTTCTCCATCTCCGTTGCATCAGTTCTGAAGATGCCACCATCTACACCAGTGCTTCTGATGTCTTCCTTTTTCCTCAACTGCGGATTCCTCTCCACTGTAGTTGACACGGCCCTCGACCGTGTCCGTCACATTTCCTGCACTTCTGCCCTCACTCCTTCCCCTCCATCCCAGAACCATGATAGGATCCCCCTTGTCCTCACCTTCCACCCAACCAGCCCCACATTCAACGTATCATCCTCTGCCATTTCCGTCACCTCCAGCGTGATCCCACCACCAAACACATCTTCCCCTCCCATTTCACCATTCGGAAGGGATCTTTCCCTCCTCGACTCCTGGTCCACTCTTCTATCGGCCCAACAACCGCTCACCTCCCCACGTGCCAGCACAGGAGATGCAACACTGTCCTTTCACCTCCTCCCTTCCCACCATCCAGGGCCCCAAATGCTCCTCCAGGTGAAAAAGTGATTTACTTGTACTTCTTTTAATTTAGTATACTCGATTCACTGTTCATGATGCGGTCTCCTCTATACTGGGGAGACCAAACGCAGATTGGGTGATTGCTTTGCTGAACACCTCCACTCAGTCCGCAAGCGTGACCCTGAGTTTCTGGTCGCCTGCCATTTTAATTCTCCATCCCACTCCCACTCTGATCTCTCTGTCCCCGGCCTCCTACACTTTTCCAATGAAGCTCAACAGAAGCTCGATGAACAGCAACGCATCTTTCGATTAGGCACTTTACAACCTTCTGGACTTAACATTGATTTCAATAACTTCAGATCATCACCATTGCTCCCATTTTTTTTCAGATAGCAGGTGTTAGTAATGGTTCTGTTGTTGCCATTTACACCTCCTCTGGACCCATCTTTTGTTTCTTTACTTGTCCCATTAACACTCCCTTTGCCTTGAATCATCATCCCCTTTGTTATTCAATCACTCCTGCTCTCCACCCTATCACAGACCTTCCCCTTTGTTCTTTCCACCCCTCCCCTCCACTCCACCCCAATTTCCCTGTCTTTGTACTTGCTTAAAAACTGTTAAATCTTTACTTCTTCCAGTTCTGACGAAAGGTCATCAACATGAACGTTGACTCTGTTTCTCTATCCAGAGATGCTGCCTGACTTGCTGAGATTTTTCCTGCATTTTCTGTTTTTATTTCAGATTTCTAGCATCTGCAGTATTTTACTTTTGATTATGTGAGGTCATCCACTTTGGGCCCAAGAAAGATAAATCAGGGTGTTTATGGTGAGAAACTAGGAACTGTAGAGAAGCAAATAGATTTGGGAGTCCAAGTACACAAATCATTAAAAGCCAGTAGAACAGCAATCAAAAAGGCTAATGGAATGTTCACCTTTATCTGGGATCTGGGAAACAAACATACTAACAAGGATGGACAGGAAAAAACCCTCTGGTCCATCCAGTCTGTCCCACACAATTGTAATACCACGTGTATCACAATATATACACTCCCCGCCCCACACCATGGGCTCATTTTTCCCGGGAAATTGCAGGTGCGTTGGGGGCAGGGATACTCCGAAAATCGGGGTAATCCTGTTCCGGTTTGGAACCCGGCTCCAACCCGCACACTTCCGCGTTCCCCACTGATGCATTTGGGTGCACGCGCGCCTCCCGAATACAGAAGTCCCACTGGCAATTAAAGCCGGTGGGATGATACTTGACACAGTTGTTTAGATAGTTTAAGTAGTTGAAGTACTTAATTTTCTCCACTTTGAGGCAGGGGTGCAATTTTGAAGCATCCTCAGTGTGTTTCCCATGCTGTGGGAATCACTCCATGTTACAACAGACATGTTTCAGCCAGCAGCCAGTTGCACATTCAAATGCTTCTTTGACAAATGGGGAGAAAAGGTCACTTATTGCAGCAGGGCACTCTGTTCTTTCAGACAAAGTTTTGGCTGCGAGCTCTTTGTGTTTTCATTGAAAATTCTTACTTTCCACTCAAAATTCTTCTGTTCGCACATATTTAATTACTTTGCAGATCCCCTCAAACTCACAACGTCAGGATGGGGGGGCGCCATGGCTGCATTCGCCACTACATCCGAGGACGAGTAACATCACCAGCCTCGCCAGGCACGGCGTTCACCTCTGCCACTTGGAGCTCCACAACACAGCGCTGCGCCACGGACACCTGCACAAGAGCACAGAGGGCAACAACAGAGAGGGGTGCCGCTTGAGGAGGCCTCATCCATATCTGCCACTCACATGGAGGAGAAGGTGCCCATGGGCAGAGCAGCGGCTCACCTGGCTGCTCGTGAGGCCAGGGAGTCACTGATATGTGAACGGTTCTCCTAATACCAGAAAGTGTGAACAGTCCAGTCGTCACACCATCTGGAAAGACCAGCACCCACACCAGGCCACCCACCCCTCCCTGCACAAAACAGTCCTGCAACCACACATACATCCACTGTAAAGTGATTCAATGAGTGGTACAAGTGTCGCCGTTCATGGTGAACCTCATGAAAGTGCCTATCACAAAAGCCAGTCAAGAATGGGTAAGACGTGGCAGCAGTGGTGACAATCATAACATTTAATGTCACTTTAACAAAAACTAAATATAAATGAAAAACATGACAGACTGTCAAACTCCCTTGTGCATACCCTTCGTGCTCACAAAACCTTCGCCTTTCTCTTATGACTACTTCTACATGGTGCATCCCCTGTGGTTGCAGCAGAGGTAGCGGCAGGTTGCTCATGTTAATGCCCTGCTTTCGGGCTATGCCCTCTGGGTTTTGGAGCCCGTGAGGGCCCTTCCAAAGACTGCTCCACCTGCACCTGGCCACCTGGAGAGGAGGCAGCATTGTGGGTAATGGTTGAAAGGGGGGCAACAGGTGAGACGTGGGAGCGCTTTGAGTGGCGTCCCCACTTCCGTGTCCCCTTTCGCCATCATCCCTCCCTTGGGCCAGGGCCACATCACTCCTACCACTGTGCTGGAAAGCAGTTTGGAGGACATGTGTGGTGTCTTGTAAGGCCAGTGCTAGTGTATCTGTCTGCCTGTTTAAGGCGGTAGAATGTTATTCAGCCTGAGTCCGTACGGCCGTTGTCAGGACCTGAATGGACTCATTTGTAAGCTATGCTTGAAGCTCAATGGAGGCTAGCCTTCTCTCCATTGCAGACATTCCCGCACTTACCTGTGACACTATCTCAGAGATTCCCTCACGGTCCCTGTGACAGTATTTCAGAGATTCCCTTCTGTACCTGTGCCACCGATCCACTCATGCAGGAGTTGGACTCCTCCATCCTCCGCGCTATTGTGGAGCGTGGCACCTGTTCCAGCCCCTCGCAAATGTGCTGCTGTCCCTCGATCATTCTCCTTTTAAAGGATGGCCCCCTGGGTTCAGCAGTTGCGTCCAGCTGAGCAGAACCTGGAGAGGAGTGCTCCCACCGACGCAAACTCTCCGCAGCTGTCCCTGCCACCAGTGTCTGCTCGTGCACACGTGTGTGGTAACTCACCAGGTGCCAACCCAACTAACTGCGGACTGGGACCCACAGATGTGTATGTATCTGCGCTGGTGGATGGCTCGCTATGATGTGACATTGCACCCTCAGAGGCCGGCAGGTCCTCTGAGGAATTGCCATCTGCCATCACAGCGGTCGCTGAAGGCACTGTAAGAGAACAGAAGGCAATATTAAGCATGATCACAGATGTGTCATGTTGCAAAGAGCATACTGAGGTGCTGAAGATGGCAAGGTATGTTAACATCAATTCATATTGTGTGTGCTGAATGTTAAAGTTCTGTCGCCAGACATTTGTCGGGTGCCAGTCTCTGCGTCCCCGACAGACAGGCACTCAAGGGCTCGGCTGAGCCCCAGCGCCCCCTGTGAGGACGATGATTTGTTACAGCCCTCCTCCGGTCCTCGCCCTCTCCTGTGCATTCTGAGCTCTCTTCTCCTATAAGGGGAGAAAGTACAGACGCGTGAATGAGTGATGACGACGCGGCCAACCGATGAATGCATTGCTTTGGGTGAGGCTGACCGTGAAAGAGATGCATCAGAGGGTGAGTATGAGACAGGGCCATGACATTGGATGAGGATTGGGTTGAGTGGTAGTGGTGGGGTGACTAATAGGGCGGTGTGGAAGTGCTGAGGAAGTGCAACTAAGTTGAGGATGAGCCTTAAGTGTGTGTGAGGAGTGATGTTAAATAGTGTTGGCAGTGCAGAATGAGTTGGGGGGTGGGGGGATGATGTGGAACACGGAATGTAGGAGAATCAATATGTGTACTCACTTTGGCTGACCTAGTGAGGTCATTGAAGTGCTTCCTGCACTCGGTCCAGGTGCGTGAGATGTTGCTGCTGCTGGTGACCTCCTCTGCCACCTTGAGCCAGGCCTTCTTGTGGCAGAGGCAGGCCACTTCCTCCCATCCGCCTGGTAAAACTGATCCCTCCTCCTCTTCACCACATCCAGTATCACCTGGAGTGTGGCATCATTGAATCTTGGCGCAGCCTTGCCCCTGGGCTGCTCCATTGTTGTGTGGGTGTTTGCTCCAGGAAAAGCCATTGGAGGATTCCCCCTTTAAATAGGGCTCCTCCAGCTGACAGCCTGTAATGTGGGTGCACAGTCCGCCCGCTGCGCAGCTTTCGGTCGGCAAACCCGGAAGCCACGTTAAGTGGCACCAATTGAATCGTTGAATCGCGATCGCGAGCCCATTCATCCCCCGCTGCCATCCCGCCTCCACTCTAATATCGGGGCCCATGTGATTTCCTGGGAGAGGCGAAAAACCAGACAAAAACCCCGGTCAATTTGGGAGAAAAATAACTGGGACATTCCTATCCAACCCCTTTGGTGATCAAAACCGGTCCAGGAGATCATTCTGGCCCTGAATTCTATGCATTACATTACTGCCTCTTGTAAGAGGGGATATCCACCCCAGCCAGAAACAGGTCCAGCTCTTGCTTGAAGGAATTCAGCGAATCGGCGTCCACCGCAAGAGCCCGCAGCCTGCTCCAGAGAAAAGAACCACCTCCTGACGTCTAACCTAGATCTGATCTTGTACAACTTAAAATTGTGACACCTGGTCCTCTTTAACATATTTAATTGGAACAAATTGTCAGCTGGAACATAATCTATTCCTTTCATCATCTCATAAACCTCTACACTTCTCTAAAGTAGAATCATAGAAAGGTTACAGCACGGAAGGAGGCCATTTGACCCATCGAGTCCGTGCCGGCCCTATGCAAGAGCAATCCAGCTAGTCCCACTCCCCCACCCTATCCACATAGCCCTGCAAATGTCTTCCTTTCAAGTACTTATCCAGTTCCCTTTTGAAGGCCATGATTGAATCTGCCTCCACCATCCCCTCGGGCAGTGCACTCCAGATCCAAACCACATGCTGTGTAAAATAGCTTTTCCTCATGTCACCTTTGGATCTTTTGCCAATCACCTTAAATCTATGTCCTCTGGTTCTTGACCTTTCTGTCAATGGGAACAGTTTCTCTCTATCTACTCTGTCTAGACCCTTCATGATTTTGAATACCTCTATCAAATCTCCTCGCAACCTTCTCTGTTCCAAGGAGAATAATCCCAACTTCTCCAGTCTATCCTCGTAACTAAAGTCCCTCATCTCTGGAATCATTCTGGTAAATCTCTTCTGCAACCTCTCCAAGGCCTTCACATCTTTCCTAAAGTGCGGTGGCCAGAACTGAACACAATACTCCAATTGTGGCTGAACCAGTGTTTTATAAAGGTTCATCATGACTTCCATACCTTTGTACTCTACGCCTCTATTTATAAAGCCCAGGATCCCTTAAGCTTTTTTAACCGCTTTCTCAACCTGTCCTGCCACCTTCAACAATTTGTGCACATACACCCCCAGATCTCTCTGTTCCTGTACCCCTTTTAGAGTTGTGCCCTCTAGTTTATATTGCCTCTCCTCGTTCTTCCTACCAAAATGTATCACTTTGCATTTTTCTGCATTAAATTTCATCTGCCACGTGTCCGCCCATGCCACCAGCCTGTCTATATCCTCTTGAAGTCTATCACTATCCTCCTCACTGTTTACTACCCTTCCATGTTTTGTGTCATTTTCAAATTTTGAAATTGTGTCCTGTACACCCAAGTCCAAGTCATTGATATATATCAAGAAAAGCAGTGGTCCCAGCACCGACCCCTGGGGAGCACCACTGTACACCTCCATTCAGTCCGAAAAACAACCCCTCGCCACTACTTTCTGTTTCCTGTCACTTAGCCAATTCTATATCCATGTTGCTACTGCCCCCTTTATTCCATGGGCTGCAATCTTGATGATAAGCCTACCACGTGGCACTTTTTCAAACGCCTTTTGAAAGTCCATATACACCACATCAACTGCATTGCCCTCATCTACCCTCTCTGTTACCTCATCAAAAAACTCTATCAGGTTAGTTAAACACGATTTGCCTTTAACAAATCCGTACTGTCTCTCCCTAATCAATCCACACTCGTCCAAGTGACTGTTAATTCTGTCCCGGATTATCGTTTCTAAAAGTTTCCCCACCACTGAGGTTAAACTGACTGACCCATAATTGCTGGGTTTATCCTTTTTTGAACAAGGGTGTAACATTTGCAATTCTCCAGTCCTCTGGCACCACCACTGTATCAATGGATGTTTGGAAGATTATGGTCAGTACCTCCACAATTTCTACCCTTACTTCCCTCAGCAACCTAGGATGCATCCCATGTGGACCAGGTGACTTAACTACTTTAAGTATAGCTAGCCTTTCTAGTACCGCTTATCAATTTTTAGCCCATCCAGTATCTCAACTATATCTTCCTTTACTGAGACTCTGGCAGCATCTTCTTCCTTGGTAAAGACAGATGCAAAGTACTCATTTGGTACTTCGGCCATCCCCTCTGCCTCCATGAGTAGATCTCCATTTTGGTCCCTAATCAGTTCCAACCCTCCTCTTACTACCCGTGTACTATTTACATGCCTGTAGAAGACTTTTGGATTCCCTTTTATGTTGGCCGCCAATCTATTCTCATACTCTCTCTTTGCCCCTCTTATTTCCTTTTTCACTTCTCACTCTGTTCTGCCTGGTTCTCACTTGTGTTATCAACCTGACATCAGTCATAGGCCCCTTTTCTCCATTTCATCTTACTCACTATCTCTTTTATCATCCAGGGAGCTCTGGTTTTAGTTGCCCTACCTTTCTGCGTTGTGGGAATGTGCCTAGACTGTACCCAAACCATCTCTTCTTTAAAGGTTGCCCACTGTTCAATTACAGTTTTGCCTGCCAATCTTTGATTCCAATTTACCCGACCCAGATCTGTTCTCATCCCATTGAAATTGACCCTCCTCCAATTGAGTATTTTTACTTTAGAGTGGTCCATGTCCTTTTCCATAGCTCTTCTAAATCTTATGATACTATAATCACTGCTCCCTAAATGCTCCCCCATTGACACTTGCTCCACTTGGCCCATCTCATTCTCTAGAACCAAGTCTAGCAATGCCTCCTTCTTCGTTGGGCCGGAAACGTACTGGTCAAGAAAGTTATCCTGAACACATTTCAAAAATTCCTCCTCCTCTTTGCTCCTTATATTATTGTTATCCCAGCTCTTTTAGCCTATCTTGATAACTAAGATGAGGAAGAAGTTATGCTGCTGTTGTACAGAGCCTTGGTCAGACCCCATCTGGAGTATTGCGTTCAGTTTTGGGCACCGCACCTCAGGATGGATATATTAGCTTTGCAGCGCAGATTTACTAGAATGATACCAGGACTTAAAGGGTTGAATTATGAGGACAGGTTGCATAAACTTGGCTTGTAGTCCCTTGAGTATAGGAGATTCAGGAGTGATCGGATCGAGGTGTTTAAAATATTAAAAGTATTTGCTAGAGTACCGACGGAAAAATTATTTCCTCTGGTGGGGGAATCAAGAACACAGGGACATATTCTTAAAATTAGAGCTTGGCCATTCAGAAGTGAAATCTAGAGGCACTTTTTCACACAAAAAGTAGTTGAAATGAGGAACTCTCTCCCCCAAAAGGCTGTGGATACTAGGACAATTCGAGCTTTCAAGACTGTGATAGATATATTATTGTTAGGTAAGGGTATCATGGGATATGGAGCAAAGCCTGGAAAATGGAATTCAGATGCAGATCAGCCATGATCTAATTGAATGGTATAGCAGGCCCGATGGACTGAATGGCCTATTCCAGTTCCTAATGTTCCTATGTTCCTAACACAGCACAGTAAACTAATTGGAATATCCTCAATATGCCTTTTGTATAAAGATCCTCTCTGATGCTGGTGGAAATAACCATCATTCTGAGTATTAAACTGTATTGAAATCATTTTACTCAGCTTTTAGAGATTTCAACTGTCTCAAGATTGTTTTGATTTTGAAACAGTAATTGATTTGTACTTATAGATGACCAAGGTATAAGATTTAAAGGCAAAAGTAAACTTTTTAACAGTATTTGCTTTAGGATTCAACTTTGTCTTATGTCAAAATGACCAGACATTGCAATACCTTCAATCTATATGAGCCTTCTCAGTTATTACTACCTAAATTATCCATAATTGGTCTAATCACTTCTTACAGCATTTGTTGGGCTAACTTTTTTTTGGCAAAGGGTTAAACTTGAAAGAAAATGCAAGTAAATCAAATTAAGGTTAAGCATTAATGTTGTGCACAATATTACTCCAATTAATTGAGGTACTTGCTTATTTAACAGCGCTGCTGACCTTTACAGAGTGATTTCATAAGATTTCCATCACTAGTGACATTATCCACTGATACAATCATGTACAAAGAGGCCCATAGTGAGACAGTGCGAATGGCAAGTGGGACAGCTTGCAGATATTGGGAGCCTGAGGATTTCAAAGAAAAGGCCAAGGAGGCTGTGAGAATGTAATCTGTGACTGTAGGGACTGAGGAAACAAATTAAAATAAAGAAATAAAATATAAACTACCGAGACAGCATTCAAAGCTGTGGAAAAGGCTTAATCCTGGATGGGAGCCAAGTAAGTTTGAGATGGATGCAGCATGTAGCAACGTCAAAGGTAGGGGAGTCTATAACGAGGGGGCATAGATTTAAGGTGAGAGGGGAGAGATACAAAAGGGTCCAGAGGGGCAATTTTTTCACTCAAAGGGTGGTGAGTGTCTGGAACGAGCTGCCAGAGGCAGTAATAGAGGCGGGTACAATTTTGTCTTTTAAAAAGCATTTGGACAGTTACATGGGTAAGATGGGTATAGAGGGATATGGGCCAAGTGCAGGAAATTGGGACGAGCTTAGTGGTATAAACTGGGCGACATGGACATGTTGGGCCGAAGGGCCTGTTTCCATGTTGTAACTTCTATGATTCTATGATTCTATGAATTGTATGTATATGGTTAAATTAGATGATTGAATTTTGTTTTTGCAATTTTCTCCTCATTCCTCTAATCCATGAGGGGAATTTCTACTTGTTCTGCTAAAGTCAGCATTTTTTATATTAACGAGTAAATGGTATAGAAACTAGACTAGGAAAAAAAAATCTACTTTTTCTACTAGTCTGTTGTAGAAGTATCCCCATATTGCATTGACGATACATTCAATTGCACCATCAAAATGTTCTTGCTACTAATCGCTATTCCCTTCACTCTATCCCAGTAGCCTCGAAAAGTGAAATTGTAAAATTAGCATAGAGTGGAATGTCAGGCAATTTATGTTATGAACTCATAACAATTTATACCTTTCAATGCTTAAACTCATCTTGCTTCTTAATCCTAGTATCCATTAGGGAGGAAGTTTTCATCCTCTTGGTCCAGATTGCATTAAGTACAGATCCCAGAATTAAAAGTCAGATAAATATAGTTCTAAGTTATAAACCTAACCTGAGTTGAGACTTTAAGAAGTGAGGATTAAGTTGTGGCGATCTGTCCCATAAAAATTGCTTCCTGCAGTACATTCTTTCTCCCATCATGGTATGTATAGCACATGTTGCTTAAGCCTGCCACTTTTACTTCCAATGCCCTACATGTTAATATTTCTCTTTGCCAGTAAAGCACTTTTTTACATATATCTTTTACAACAATTACTTTCCACTATGTCCATACAAGCCTTCTGTTGCTAATTCACGTTAATAGTCATGGCTTGCCTTTGTGCACTTCTTTAAGTTATGCTACTTTTATCAAAGCCCTTCAAGTGGATACCACAGAAGAATTCACTATCTTAATAAAACAACTAGCATTTATGTAATGCCTTTAATATAGAAATGTCCCAAGGTGCTTCACAGAGCAGACACAGATGCTAAGCAACAGTAGAAGAGTTAAGTAGGTCACTGAAATGATAGGCTTGAGGAGGCTGTTAAAGGCATGGAGAGAGGTAGCAAAGTGGAGGGCTTTAAGGAGGAGTTCCAGAAAGTAGAGCAGAGATGACAGAAGACTGCCACCAATGGTACAATTGGAGTAGGTGGGATGCACGGGAGGCCAGAGATGGAGGACTAAAGAGAATGGGATGACACTGAGGGCTAGTGGAGGTTACAGAAATTAGGTGGGGTGAGGCCATGGAGGGATTTGTACAAGGAAAAGTTGGGGGGGGGGGGGGGGGTGGAACCTTATGATATTTTGGAGGAAATGAGGAGAAACTGTTGCTGGAATTGTGCTGGCTACATTGCGAGAAGTAAGTTTGGAACAAAATGAGAGTGGTCCTGCTGAGGGGGACCAAGGAGGAGAGGAGGATGGAAGAGGATGGAATGTTTGATCGTGTTGAATGCTGTTGCGATGTCAAGGAGGATAAAGAGGGTTAATACACCACAGTCGCAATCACAAAACGGATTAAAAAATGTGCATTTCTGCCATTCGTTAGTGGTTCAGTAATTTCAGCAAAATGCAGGCTGTTTTAGATAAAATAGAACTGTTGGTCCCTCTATTTTGTAATTTCTCTAACTAAATAAATCATACATAGTGAGAGAAAACAACTTCTACAAGAAGAGCTACAGTTCTGTAGAGGGTTATTTGCTTGCCTGAGTTGATTTAAACTTTGACTGGTCCTGGTGCAGAAGATTTGATGGACGCAGGAATAAACCAGGGATGATAAAGATATTACTGACTTCCTTCTCTCACAGAAAGTCTTTCATGTAGTTAGAACATTAATAACATCCACACATCATTTCCCAGTCTATGTAATAGTCCAGCTTGGACCACAAACTCTAGGATACTTGTATCTGATTAGGAGACAGGTTGTGGATTGAAAGGTACGGCTATTTGGATCAAGTCAGCTTCCTTTTGTGGTTGCTTCATTAATCCTTTATCTATAGATGGGAGACTGTTGTCATTTGTAGAATTTCTCTGCGATAAACAGATAAACAGTGGGGATCACATTCTGTGCACATGGTTCAAGCTGTGCAGAAACCAAGGCCTCAATTTTAACTCCCGGGCAGGAACACGACCAAACAATCGGCCGGCCAGCCCAGAAGCAGTAGCAGGCAACCTCGGCCGATTTTAACGACTGGCCGCTAGTCAACTTTGCTAGCAGGCTGGAGACCCTGTGGGCCGTAGTTCAGCCCGCAGTTAAAATGGCACAGTCGCATCCCGATGACATCATCAGGATATGACACTGCCATTTAAATTCGGCTCCTACTCCTCTAGGGCAGGTGGCCTTCCCATGCCTAAAGTCAGGTAAGTAAAAATGATGGGGGGGCGGGAATGTGGACCGAGGTTGGGGGTGGAGGGAAGTTAAAATCAGTGCTTTAAAAACATTAAAAAACACTTATCTTGCTGGGCCACTTTTGGCCCTGGCTGCTTTTCCCGGCAGGTTTGGCCTAGTGGGGAAAGCTCCCCAGCTCAGGTACCTGATCAGAGTGCAATCTGCATATTTAAAAAAGCCCCCCCCCCCCCCCCCCCAACTTGGTGCGGGTGTCCTTGTTGCCTGTAATTGAAAAATGAATTACCCGGGAATGAAGTGGGTGGATCCCCAGTTCCACTTTAATGGCCACCCAGTTTCCGCCAGGCAGGGGACGGTGGGGGGGGGGGGGTGTCAAAACCGACATTGTTTCACCGCAGAAAAATTGTGCCTGTGAAAATTGGAAAACACAATCAATCCATTTCTGAGGAATTTTTCTTGTAGGCCATGCTGCAAGCTTGTTACATCAGTGGTAGGCCAGAAACAGATGCAGGGAGGTCACCGGGCAGGGTGTAGGCTAGCCTTCACATTGAGGATCTGCGAGACCAAAATTTCACATGCATGTTGTGTTTGTAATTTCAGTTTATATCAAGCCTGCTAAACTATGGTGATCCAGCTATGGAATTGAGAACTAGTGTAAAAGGATTGAATTCAGTGTAATTTGTAGACATCGGCTATACACAAGTATTCAATTCCATTGCAGGAAAATATATATTTAAGAAATACATTATATTATAAATGAAGACAAGAAATTATTGCTTGAAAGTATTAGTCCCATCATTGTCATAAATCTAATTAATAGTTAGAAAAAAATTGGCTCCAAGGCAGCAATAATCTATTTTTAGGCAGATACTACTATTATTTCCTTCCTTTGAGCAATCAATAGAACATCACCTCTTTATGGCACTCAGAAACAGATGGAGGTCTCAACAAAATGGTGCCAAGAATTCAGTCACAGAAGAAACAAAGGAAACTTCAAACTAACCTTCAATTAAGTCACACGCTGCTGTAGTAATAACTTTTCAGCACACAGAGTGCGCCTGTGAAAGTTACAGTTGATCTTTCTTACCATTCACACTCCACTTCCACCCTTGCAAGGAGTCTGTTTCAATCATAATTAAGGATATATTAAATAAAAGCCTCTTGACGCTGATTTCAGTGGCAAATGGAAGGCAATTGAGTAATACCATATTTTATTCCCTGCATAGAGCTGTTAGCCTGTCTTCACAAACATAACTATCTCTCAAGATTATTAAGATTAATGTATTACCCCGCAGACAGTTTAATAACTATTCTTTATGCTATAATAACACAGACCATTTTGGCTTGGAGTTTCAATTTCAGAGGCTGTGTCCATCATTTGTTGAGGAAATTAAGCTCTGTGCCGAGATGATCACTGACAGAGGTAGATTACCTCTGACTAGAAGTCAATGTGCTTAATGAGTCCATTTGGTCTGTTCTTTGCCCTAGGGATTGCAAATCATCTAACCTTTAGATAAGCAGGAAATACAGATAATGAAACAATACTTCACAATGAAACAATCAATTTGATATTGAGATACCTTTTGTCCAAAAGCTTTTGTTGCATGCAATAATCATAATGGTGAAACTATGCAAAAAAGGTAGTATTTAGATGTCAGTTTTCCTGTTTGACTGTATGACCCATGTCTTATGAAATTTACCTACAGAGTTTATATTTCTAACATTTGTATCATGTCTTCTGGGTATGAACAATCCTTGTTCAATCTGTGTTCCAAAATCAGAACTAAGGATAAATACAAGACTAATGGTTGTTAGTTGTTATTTCTCTAAAGAACAAGTATGATTTTTTTTTCTAGAAAAATAAAGTTCTTGTCCAAAACTCCCGTTTGGAATGTTTTGCCATTCTCTTACAGTATAACTGGCAGCGACTATTTAGCTCTTTCTCAACTGTGCTAGCATTCCAGTGTAAAATTTAAAAGAGAAATTATTACAATTAGTAAATTCCCAACATCCCGTGAATTCAAAAATGCTCTTTATGGAGTAATTTTAACCTAAGTTGCCCAGCAGGAAACTGAACACAATGGAAAGTAGAATAGGGCAATAAAACAGGTGGCCAATTCAAACCCCTCAGTTTCCCACTGGGAGGGTTGGATTAAAATTACCCTCAAATTTATTTCTGCACAATTCCCCATTTTATTTTAATAGTCACCAGAAATGTACAGCAAATCGCTTTTGCAGATGTTATAGGGAGGAATAGATATGGGGGGAAATTTTAACCCCCAAGAACAGGTGAGTTGGGGGCGGAAGGGAAGTAAAAATACTTAGTTTCCAGAGCGAGACCGCATCCCAGCTCCAACACGCCTGTTTCTGGGTTTAACCCAGGCAGGTTTGTCTGAGTGTGGGGAGCAGACATCAGGAAGTCCTGCCCCCCCTTAAAGTCGGCAGGCCGATATTTAAAAGGGCATTGTACCTCATTGAGAAACTTGAGGTACTTATATTTTGTGTATTGGAATAATATAATAAATTTAACCTTACCTGTTCGGGTTTCCCATCGCTTCCGATTCACGTCAGTTGAAAGCAGGTGCGAAGGGCTGGATCCACGAAGTGAGCGCCTTTATTGCACTGCTTGTGGGCCCGGAGGAGCAGGAGTGCTTCGTCCAGACCCAAGAAGCTCACCTGGCCAACATGGCCCTCCCGATGATGCCCCCCCCCCCCCCCGATGATGCCTCCCACAATGGTGGACCCCTCTATGGTGGGTCCCCACCTACCTCAGACATTCACCCGAACTCCAGTGACCTCCGATCTTCTTTTCAGCCTCCTGATCTTCATCTCAGCCCCATGATCTTCTCCTCAGCCCCCCATCTGTTCCTCAGCAACCCCCCCACCCGATCTTTTCCCTGCACCCCCCCCCCCCCCCGGATCTTCTCCCTGGCCCTCCTGATCTTCTACCCGGCCTATAATCCCTCCCTCCCTCTGATCCCCGGTTGCCGCCCAACAGCCAGCCAGCCTGTCATTCAGGCTGGCTGCCGGGTGCGAAACCCAAAAGTGCAATTGATGGGCCTCATTAAGGTTGTGATCAATTGCAGCCCGCCCATTTACCTTCCAGATTTCACACCCAGAAATCATCCCCCCCGCTCCCTTCCGGGCTGGAAGTTAAAACTCACCCCATGGTATTTTGAAAATTGAAAATGTCCTACAGTATTTTAAGGCTAAAATAAAGGTAATCAATGCTTCAACAATACATGGCACAGCTACATCAATATTGCTTGGCAGGATTAGACTTTATCATATTGCCCAACCAAATCATTCCAGTGGTGTTTGCTAAAAAATGGCAGTGCCTGGCAGTGTCCCAGGGTGAGTTTTAACCCCCGAGAATGGGTGGGTTGGGGGTGGATGGGTAGTTAAAATAATTGATTTTTCGAGCGAGACTGCAGCCCAGCTCCACGTGTCTACTACGAAGGCGTGATTGGATGCGTGCAAGTAACTTACTCGCCACAGTCGGGTCCCTAATTAGTGCAGGCAGGCGGATAGTTATCGCAGCAATTACCGTCCTTATGAGACATTAATGAGATCTTTTTTAATTGATTTTCACCGAACTTTAAATTTAACGCCTCCAGCGCAGGTTTCTTGGGGTTCGTGAATCTGGCCAATGAAAGAGAGGCAAAAAGGGTCTGATCATGGGGTGAGTGTCTTTATTTCACTGTTTGTGGGCCAGCAGGAGCAAAAGTGATCCCTCCAGGCCCAACAAGCGTATCTGCCGCGATCGGAGCCCCGCAATCGGACAACATTCCCCCCCTCCCGATGTCTCAGATCATGCCCCCGATGTCCGAGACCCCATCGTTGTCCATCAGCTCACCTCCCCAACGACCTCCGACTTCTCACCTCCCCAACGACCTCCGACTTCTCACCTCCCCAACGACCTCTGACTTCTCACCTCCCCAATGACCTCCGACTTCTCACCTCCCCAACGATCTCTGACTTCTCACCTCCCCAATGACCTCTGACTTCACACCTCCCCAACAATCTCCGACTTCTGACCTCCCCAACGATCTCTGACTTCTCACCTCCCCAACGATCTCTGACTTCTCACCTCCCCAACGATCTCTGACTTCTCACCTCCCCAATGACCTCCGACTTCTCACCTCCCCAACGATCTCTGACTTCTCACCTCCCCAATGACCTCCGACTTCACACCTCCCCAACGATCTCTGACTTCTCACCTCCCCAACGACCTCCGACTTCACACCTCCTCAACGATCTCTGACTTCTCACCTCCCCAATGACCTCTGACTTCTCACCTCCCCAACGATCTCTGACTTCTCACCTCCCCAATGACCTCCGACTTCACACCTCCCCAACGATCTCCGACTTCACACCTCCCCAACGATCTCTGACTTCACACCTCCCCAACGATCTCTGACTTCTCACCTCCCCAACGATCTCCGACTTCTCACCTCCCCAACGACCTCCGACTTCTCACCTCCCCAATGACCTCTGACTTCTCACCTCCCCAACGACCTCCGACTTCTCACCTCCCCAATGACCTCTGACTTCACACCTCCCCAACGATCTCTGACTTCTCACCTCCCCAATGACCTCTGACTTCTCACCTCCCCAACAATCTCTGACTTCTCACCTCCCCAACGATCTCCGACTTCTCACCTCCCCAATGACCTCTGACTTCACACCTCCCCAACGATCTCTGACTTCTCACCTCCCCAATGACCTCTGACTTCTCACCTCCCCAACAATCTCTGACTTCTCACCTCCCCAACGATCTCCGACTTCTCACCTCCCCAATGACCTCTGACTTCTCACCTCCCCAACGATCTCCGACTTCTCACCTCCCCAACGATCTCTGACTTCTCACCTCCCCAATGACCTCCGACTTCTCACCTCCCCAACGATCTCCGACTTCTCACCTCCCCAATGACCTCTGACTTCTCACCTCCCCAACGATCTCCGACTTCTCACCTCCCCAATGACCTCTGACTTCTCACCTCCCCAACGATCTCCGACTTCTCACCTCCCCAACGATCTCCGACTTCTCACCTCCCCAATGACCTCTGACTTCTCACCTCCCCAACGATCTCCGACTTCTCACCTCCCCAACGATCTCCGACTTCTCACCTCCCCAACGATCTCTGACTTCTCACCTCCCCAATGACCTCCGACTTCTCACCTCCCCAACGATCTCCGACTTCTCACCTCCCCAATGACCTCTGACTTCTCACCTCCCCAACGATCTCCGACTTCTCACCTCCCCAATGACCTCTGACTTCTCACCTCCCCAACGATCTCCGACTTCCCACCTCCCCAACGATCTCCGACTTCTCACCTCCCCAATGACCTCTGACTTCTCACCTCCCCAACGATCTCCGACTTCTCACCTCCCCAATGACCTCTGACTTCTCACCTCCCCAACGATCTCCGACTTCTCACCTCCCCAACGACCTCCGACTTCTCACCTCCCCAATGACCTCTGACTTCTCACCTCCCCAACGACCTCCGACTTCTCACCTCCCCAATGACCTCTGACTTCACACCTCCCCAACGATCTCTGACTTCTCACCTCCCCAATGACCTCTGACTTCTCACCTCCCCAACGACCTCCGACTTCTCACCTCCCCAACGACCTCCGACTTCACACCTCCCCAACGATCTCTGACTTCACACCTCCCCAACGATGTCTGACTTCTCCTACCAAACCCCACCCCCCTGCCAACCCTGCGATCGGTCCCCCCCAATCAACCTCCAAAGATCCTGATCTCTCCCTGAACCCCCACCTCCCCCATCGAAACTCCGACTTACCTTCCATCCACTCCCCAGCTGCTTTCCCGCCCGACAGGCAGCCAGCCTGTCAATTAAGCTGGCTATCGGTTGGGAAACCATTTGAAAAATGTTAAAACAGGACCAACTGTTAAATTCAGTCGGAACTGCGGGAAACCCTTACTTCCAGGTTTCCAGTCCCCAAACATCCCCCCACCACTCCGCTCTCTTGCTGGCTCCAAGTTAATATCCAGGCCTAGGTATCTGTGTCTGTGAGTAAAAACAAGATGGCAGATGTAATGTTTAGTAAGTGAAATACTTTAATTCTTTCAAACTGTCTGAATTTAAGCAGCATTGGACATTTCGCAAAAGTGAAATAAAACTCTCCTGCAGTTATATTCTTTAGATACACAACAGACAGTGGCTATTCACTTAAGAATTGTTATTCTATGACAACTCATGCAAAGCATAACGCCTGCAGCTTGTCTCTCTTCCTAAGTGGAGAATTCTGTGGGTGGATGAGTAATCTCGCTGAAGGTCAGGTGTCAGAATGCTGTGCACTTCTGGTCACATTAAAGAACCATTTGCTCTGTGACTGCCCTTGAGTTCATCTAATTAACAAACAGTAAGAAGCACAAGAAGAATGATAGACTGGTTTATCTTGTGACTCAATACTAGTTTGGCTGGAAGCGAAATGTCCAGAAGTCATGCACCAACCTGCATGAACTACTGCTCTCCAATTAATAAGTCTGGCGAATTATAATAATTATGGTGAGAGGAAACCAGGTGATATATTTTGTTATTGTTTGGGTACTATGGTTTCATTTTAATGCTTAAAAATAAAATGGAATAGTCCCAATTTTAACCAAACTCGCCTGGCGAGACTGGGACGCATCAGGTCGGACGCCCGATTTATATCTGGCCTGATTTTACACTCCATTGACATGTAAATCAGGCATCCGACCTGTTCTCGCTGGGCAAGTTAGGTCAAAATTGGGATGAACGTTGCAGGATTAACAATTAAAGTAATATTTCAGAGCTAAATATATATTTTCTTAAATTACTATTTCCTTGAATTTAAATGAAGGAAACTAAATCCACCAACTAGTATTCTAGTTATGTTATCATTAAAAAGGGATTGTGCTCAAAATAGTTGTCTAATGATATGCCAGTCTCTTCCGATCATTTTTCTTGCTCCTATTACACAATATATAGTTGCAAGTAATTATTGCAATGATCTAGCAATATTACACAGCCATTTGCAGCTTGATCACTCAGTTAATAAGTACCTTATGTTGGTAGCCACGGTAAACTTCACCCACATATATTGGGCCTTGAAAAATAACTATTTGTTGGACTTTGCTTCTTCAATTAATTGCAGGTATTTTATTTTTAGATACATAACCTGGAGCATTCCTTTAGGAATTCAATTCAATCCTGTTAAGCGTATAATTAATTGAATTTTCTTTTTCAACTTATCTGGGGTGTACACTAAAGTGTAAATACACGGTTGAACAAAAATTAATTAATTACAAAAAATCTTTAGGAGAACAATCGTAGGAATTAGGATAACTTTAAACAGCTAAAGAGTGATCCTTGCACCGCCTAGACTTTGGCAGATGGTAAATTATGTGCTGTTAAATCATCCCATTTTAAATGAATACTTAATGATATAGCATATGCAAAGGTGACCACTGGACTCACTAATCTTCTTAAGTGCTCTGTGCACACTGAATACAAAACTAGATGATTAAATTGTACATCTAAATTTTAAAAATAATTTAGGATTTCTTGTATTTTATAAGATAAGAGAAAAAGTGCAAATATGTAAGTATTAATAAGGTATATGGGAACATATTAGCAACCATTCAAGAACAGCTGTATGCCTCCCCCAACATAAATACTGCCTTTTTAATGATCAAATCTAGACATTCACTCATTCAACCCCTGAGCACCCTCCTCTCCCACAGGTCATTCATGTACATTGTGTATAAAAAGGCTATCATGTACATTGTGTATAAAAAGGTCCATTTACTCACCGATGGGGGAAAACACCCCTTTTCTTTGCTGTAGCACCACTCTCCTGGCTGCCTTGAACTGAGAACTACTTTTGTCTACCAGAAATAGTAGGGCAAAGTTTATTTGGCACCATTAACCTCATTAACTGTAGGCCTCTACTATTCCCAAAGCTGGCATAATAATGAGACATGCTAATTTCCAATTTGCACCATCAATGAATAATCACTGACTCCTAGCCTGACTATTTTTAGATGGCCTGAAATCCAATATCTTTGATATTTTACATTTGATGACCTCAAAGATCCATGGCCGTTCATGCAGATTCCTGCTGGGAGTCCACTGGAATGGCTGTACAGTCAGCCGAGACGTGGATACCTCAGGTGCTGATTTTCCTGAGGGATGATCTCATGGGGGCAGAGCCTTGGCCCACCCGTATAAGGCCATTGGCCTCTTGGGGGATGAGGACTCCCTAAGTTGGGAGTTTTTGCTCCTAGACCCGCAGTTGGGAACCAGTGTAGCATCAGCTTAGGTATGCCTGTTGTCACCAGATATACCTTGCCAAAAACAAGTGGGACTCACTTGGGAGTCTAGACCAGAGTCAGGGCTTACAACTCTGGAGATGAGATGGGTCATTCATTTTTTTGAATATTTTAAAGCAGTCACCCAGGCTGACCAGCTTCCTCCCCAGTACCTAAGGTCTATGGTGCGACAGTCCTGCGGGTGTGCTCCCAAACTGCCAATGGCTTGCTCTTACAGGCCCCTTCCACAAACCCCATGAACTCTGGCAAGCTCAGCAGGGGTATCCCATGGCAGACGCATCCTGGCACATATGCCTGGAAGTGCTCCCCGCAGATTTTCAGAGCCATTTCAACTGCACTAATATAATAGCAATTTTGCTGAATGCAAATTACAGCACCCCAAATGTCAAATTAGTAGGACAGAAATCCCTTGGGATATGATCCTGGAAGTTAAGTTATGCTCGGATCATGCCTGTTGGTGCCCTCGAGTGCTGACCCCTCTGGGGAAAATTGGTGCAAGCACCACTTTAGACGCATCTTCAGGGCCCACCTGCTCCATGCAGCCAGAAAATCCTGCCTGCCATTGGGGGGATTATACATCCGCCCCCCTTCCCCCCGGCACTGATTCCAACCATGGCCCACTGTGTAAGCGGGTTGATCAAGAAAAATAGTTTTTAAAAATTCTTCTTTTATGGGGGAGGGAGGTTCTGGTCTGGACCTCTTGGTGAGGTCTGCTTTCATCTCTCTGGAAGTCAGCACACTTCAATTCATTTGGTGTACCCTACAGAGATATACTGGGTCCTGAGTGATCTAGGGTAACAAGAATGCTAGGGAGTCCCACTGCCCCTCCTATTCCCCCCATTGAGATTTTGCCCCTTATAAAGCAAGTTGGAACTCCCAGAAATGGTGCAGCTGGGTCTTCGCTGTTTTCTGAGATTCTGCCAATCTCCCACTGGAGTTCTGGTCCCATTTGGTGTAAGCAAAGCTGGTCTTCCATAGTATAAGTCATGGAGTATATAACACTGACATATAGGCTATTTAACTTACATTGTGAGAGTAGAACTAGAGGACAAGCATACAAAATTAACAAGCTTCAAGTGAGACGAGAAATCAGAAGAATATTTTTGCAGTGTGGATTTTATTTTCTGCTTCATGGGTATTTGGAATAGTCTCCCATCAAAAGGTAATTCAATGTTCTGTTGATTAATTCTTTCAAATAAGATAATATCTGGATAAGTATTTGGTTAATTAGGTGATTGAAGGTTATGAGGATAAGTATAGACAGATGATCAAGTAACTCATGGAACCCAGCGATTACCGTTTGTCTTCTGTGGAAATCAACTAGTAAGGTTTGAATAATATTGGTGAATTATAGACATTATGGAGTTTTGCTTGACTAAACTCAGCAAAAATTCATGGATTTAAAAAAATATTTATTTATGATTATATTTATTAATAACATTTTTAGAATCATTTTTGGGAAACAATTTTTATTTATACACTATTCAATCGCCTGTGGTATTGCACATGGGGAGTCAAGGCCAAGTGTGCCATTTGAGGACGGAGGGATAATTAGACTCGGTGGGGGGAGGGAGAGCAGGGAGGGAGAAGGAAGGGGGGATGGGAGGGGACGGGGAGGAGAGGAGAAGGTCGGGAGAGATGGGGAGAGAGATTACAATAAGTTTGTTTTTCAACATTCCAAAGAAAAAATAGCTCATTATTATCCCTGAAGCTGCTGGAAAGAGGACTGTAAGTGAAGTATTTCTCTGGGCCTCAGTGAAAAAGGAACAATCAAAATGAAGGCACATAAAAAAAGAGCTCTTCCAATAGCAACTTCCATGGAAACCCAGGGAGCCACAAGGCAAGTGAAGGTAAAGTTAATGAATGGGAGTGGTTTGGACTTGCCCCAAACACAGTATTTCATGGTTGAAATGGATATATTCCATACCCCCCAGGAGTTGAAAGAAAGCATGGCATGGAGATCAGCAGGCACCTGACCTATACTGGCTGCACGTGCTATTATATCACCAACTTTTTAGCTTTGGTACACCTAACTGCCAATGATCAAGGCCAGCTGCCAACACAGGTTCTGGGTCAATAGGGAGCCAAATGCAGATCTTTACCATCTGTTCCAAGGACATTTGCAGCCAACCTGCATATAGGCTCAGCACTGACATCGGTAGGCAAAATTCCACTGCCCTCAACTTTCTGCCTCCAGCACATTCCAGGCCAGCACTGCTGTATTCATTGTATACTGGGCACACATGTATCAAACAGGTGACTGATCAGCATGGTCAGCACTTTTATAGAACCATAGAACCTATTGTTTAAAAGGAGGTCATCATGCCTGTGCTAGTGCTTCCCCAGCCTTTTCTGCATAGCCTTCCTTTTCGAATACTTTTGCAATTATCCCTTTAAATGGTGCTGTAGACTGCCTCAAAAACCACTTAGGAAGGTTGAAGCAGATGGTAATAAAGTGTAAGGAGTCTTATAACACCAGGTTATAGTCCAACAGCTTTATTTGAAATCACAAGCTTTCGGAGCTTTCCTCCTCACCTGACGAAGCTCCAAAAGCTTGTGATTTCAAATAAAGCTGTTGGACTATAACTTGGTGTTGTAAGACTCCTTACATTTGTCCACCCCAGTCCATCACCTGCATCTCCACATCATGGGTAATAAAGTGAACATATTTCATGGATAGAGGGATGTTGGGGGTTGGAAAGCAGAGTGTAGGGGCAAATGGATGGTTCTTTAATTGGTGGGATGTGGGTCCTGGTATGTCCCAAGGATCTGTGCTGGGACAACTCTTGTTTTCCATTTATGTAAATAATATTAAAGTTTATTGACTATACCACCTTAGGAAGTATAGCAAACTATGAAGACTGCAGGAAGACATAGATGGGTCAATGAATTGGGCATATAGGTGGCAGATAAAGTTCATTGCAGAGAAATGTGAAGTGGTACATTTTGGGAAAAAGAAATGAAAAAAATATACTCTAAATGGTAAGATTTGAATTAATTTAAGCGGTAGAGAGGCAGAGAGATTTAGTGAGGGAACTCCAGAGCTTAGGGCCTAGGCAGCTAAAGGCATGGCCGCCAATGGTGGAGCGATTAAAATCGGAGATGCGTAAGAGGCAAGAATTGGAGGAGTGCAGAGATCTTGGAAGGTTGTAGGGCTGGAAGAGGTCACAGAGATAGGGAAGGACGAGGCCATGGAGGGATTTGAAAACAAGGATGAGAATTTTAAAATCAAGGTTTTGCCGGACTGGGAGCCAATGTAGGTCAGCGAGCACAGGGCTAATGGGAGAATGGGACTTGGTGCAAGTTAGGATATGGGCAGCAGAGTTTTGGATAAGCTCAAGTTTATGGAGGGTGGAAGATAGGAGGCCGGCCAGGAGACCATTGGAATAGTCCAGTCTGGAGGTAACGAAGACATGGATGAGGGTTTCAGCATCAGATGAGCTGAGGCAGGGGCGGAGACGGGCGATGTTATGGAGGTGGAAGTAGGCGGTCTTGGTGATGGAGCGGATATGTAGTTGGAAGCTCAGCTCAGGGTCAAATAGGACGCCAAGGTTGCGAATAGTCTGGTTCAGACTCAGACAGTGGCCGGGGAGAGGATGGCGTCAGTTGCTAGGGAATGGAGTTTGCAGCGGGGACCAAAAACAATGGCTTCGGTCTTCCCAATATCTGGTTGGAGGAAATTTTTGCTCATCCAGTGTCGGACAAACAATGTGACAAATGAGAGTCAGTGGAGGGGTTGAGGGAGGTGGTTGTGAGGTAGAGCTGGGTGTCGTCAGCATACATGTGGAATCTGATGTTGTGTTTTTGGATAAACTTGAATCTAATTAGGTTGTGGTTACTATTCCTGGTTCTGAAGAAGGGCGTTGCCTGAAATTCTGACCTTTCTTTTCTATTCACAGGTGCTGACTGACCTGCCATGTGTTCCAGTATTTTCTGTTGTCAAGTGATACCTTTTTTTAGATCAATCAGACAGGATGGTTCATGGAACATTTCAGCATCTAAGTATCCAAAGAGGCAGTCTCTTGTGTATAATATGCAAATAACATGCAGAACTGGCACCACATTACATTTCACTGTGAAGTATTTCTGTAATTTATATGCAGATTTTTGTTGCTGTTGAGGGATGGAAAACATTTTGATAATCTATTTAGAATAAAAATAGATTTCTAAAACATTCATAACAAAATACTTGGACTAATATTTGTTTTGCAATTGCAACAACATTTTCATCTGGAAACAATGAGGCAAATGTTGATGCCAATACAAATGTGTTTTTGGATCTGGTGATAAAGCACATGAAAAGTGTAATCTAGCTTAAGCTAAGATTTTATTTTCCCCTCCCCACTAGTGGCAATACTAAGCAGAGTTAGCACTGGTGCTCCATGCAGGTGGTGATGTTGCAGTCCAGTTGGTAGATGGATATTTTTGTCACCTTTGTTCAGAGCTCCCTCACTTGACTCTAATACAGTGGTAGAAGGATTTGGTTCCTTTTATCAGATAAGAGTAAAATAGGATTGCAGTAAAACTGCCACTTTCAGCTGTGCATTCATTCAAAAGTGGCAGCGTAACTCCAGAGTCCGGTCCTTATCTAACTCCACAGCACATTGAAGCCAAGCGACGTGAGACCTTTATACCCTATCCTTCTGGCCATTCTTCATATGTGAGCCTAGACAATGAGTGCCAGTAGCAATTGGAGCCAAGGTTAACCTATCCTCACTAAACATACCCATTCCACTCGATAGTGAGTGGAAGCAGAAACCCTTTCTAATTTTGCCCTTCCTTAATATTGACTTCAATTGTAGTGACAGCACTGTTACCATATTGAGATTAACTAACTGAGCCATACAGATCAAGAAGGCCTCAGAGATTGAACCTGGAACCTTCCTGATCCGTATGGCTCAGTAACACACCCGGTTGGTACATTTATCCACTGAGCTATTGGGGCAGAAATTTTTTTTACTTCTCTTTATTTTCTAAAGGAAAACATAGATGTTCAGATATTACCTTTGCTGTGCAGCAAACATCTCATTTTCTACCACTGCTGATTCACGCATGGTTACAGGAGATTAGATTTTATTGCTGGAAGTTAATGAATGCACTTTGCATTCATTTGCATCAAGTTTTGCAGCAGTGCTAAATTAGTTAAAAATTATGCCCCCTTAAGCGTGGGCACTTGCAACATAAAACCACCCAGCTGCTGGGTCTAATATATAAGTCCGCTAGCATTAAATTTAGAATGCAAAGAGTAATTTATAAGAATGATGAATGCATACTATTGTACCATACAGATTTACAGTTTTATTTTACTGTTGGTGGTAAGGAGCAACCCACTCCAGAAAATATTGGATTTAATTTTTCATCTTCCTCAGACTTTCAGTAACTTTAATTCTCCGGGTTTCTACTTTGTTTTCTATTCCTTCAGTGCTAGTCAGATCATCTTCTGTTTTTGCTATTCTTGTGATTTGTAACATATTTAGTTGTTGCCTTTGGTAGGTTTTCACTGTCAAGAGTTCCTGGGTCTTAATGACATAGAATACCTTACTGTATTATAAACACACTGGTAAATGCAAGGAATTTGCAAAAATCAGCAGCATACAGTTGAATCCCGATTCAGCATAGAGTTCCAATGTGCCAAAATACTTCCCATGAAAAGGGATTTCTGATTTAGGTATGACTTTTACTGAATGAAGTTCATATCACCTAATAATAAGAGATCATATTAGAAGTATATTATTTCACAAATTAAAAGCTTTTGGTTACAAGATAATCAAATTAATATTTTTTAAAAATGTAAAGTGTTTGTTTTGCTTTAAACTCTCTTGATCAGAAATTCTGTATAACAGGAGATGCTTTGGTAAATTGGAATTCCATGGCTGAAACTGGACTCAACTATATGTTATTCATTTTCCTACATGCCTGTCATCTGTTCTGTGAAAAATCACCTGGATTGAGTTCAGGCCAGGGAACAAACTTATAATCTTATGCTATTATTTGCATAAATATACATACATTGTCTACAATATATAATGGTGCTTTAAATTTAATCGTTTTCTAAAAATAAAGACAGTTTTCTTTCCTTTTTAATTCCTTTTCTTTCTGTTTTAACTTCTTCATAAACCACTTGCCACCACAGATCCTTGTTCAACAAGGATATTATTACCTTTGTGGGGATAGAGGTGAGGAACCCTGATGATTCCAGGTATCAGGAATCAACATGAGGGAAGGTTAGGGAACTTAGGCCCATTCATTTGGAAAAGCCCAGACTTTGGGGATAATTGTCACCTTTACCACCTGGGTGATAATCTGACTAAGCCAATCACCCACCCATTGTAGAACCCGCCTGAAATCAATGGGGTCCAAATTTATTAGCACTGGCAATCTGGGGCGATCCGTGAGGCGCACAGCCAAGGCACGTCAGAACGATAAGACCCGAGGCCCGTTCTAAATTGGTCCGCGCGCCTCATCATCATAATTGCTGCGGGCATCAATTCAACTCGCCAGTCGGGGCCTGGCCAATTCCGGCTGGCTCGGACACTGACCGAGGCCCACAGGTGAGTCCAGGGATGGGGATCAGGAGGCAATCGGGAAGGGGGTGATCGCTGGCCAGCAGCAACCATAACTAGGATGGGTTAATTAAAAGTGCAGTGTAAGGCAAAACTCAGATGCTGAAAGAGAGAAAAAGAAATGTGTGAAATATCAATTTTTAGAGAAATTGATTTTCGTAACAGTGAAAAATGAGAATACAGAGGGGTACTGGACATGTTATATGTTGAGCAGACTGCAGGTGCAAGATGGTAATATTCCTTAATTAAATGAAATGATTGCTCCATTTGCAATAGTATTTCATTACATTAATCTACCATAGAAATAAGACCCAACGTTGTGACAATATTGACACTAATCACCTTCATTACTCTTGGACCTGACAGAGACATTTGAATATAAATGCTATAACTAATTATCTTATTGTTAACTCTTTGAAATGTCAGCTTGGAAATAAACTCAACTCCGTCCTCAACATTAGCATTAATGAGTTGAAAATGCTATTAACAGATTAGAAATGCATTTTATATTCCATAATAGAGACGGGAGATAGGGCTGAGGCAGAATTTGTGCTAGGATTTTAAAAAATGAAGGTCCAGGACTTAAAGAGATATGAAATGGTAAGTTCTCAGGCACAAAAAATGAAACCACATTTAACAAAATGTGGAAGAATGCAAAGTAACATTTTAGTATAACACAGAGCCAATTCTCATCCTCATCTCCAGGTAGGAATGGAACAGTAGTAAACGGAAAATCAGAGTGCAGAAGATTGCCCCATACCCACTGACGTCCGGGCTGCTGCCATTTTGGTGGGGGTTCTTAAAAGGGGTGACGTGGCTGCACCATGTTCATTACTTACGTGCTGCTCCCCCAGCCTGCTGCTGCAATCTACAGTTACTTCAGGCTTCTTAAAGGCCTACACCTGCAATTTCTATTCCTTCCAGCACAGTACTCTGGTGTTACACTGGAGTTACATTCAGCCAATGGGCAGCAAATAAGCTGACTCTGGGACCATAAGACACGGTGCATTGGAGTGACAGATCATAAATCTGTACATAGTCCATTGACACTGCGGCCAAATGTAATGCTTACACTGCTGCCTTGGGTCAGATCAACTAACTCAGCACAGACCAGGGGCTAAAGATGGGACCTTTGTAGCCTGTATGGTTCAGTGCCCAATACATCATTGGAGGGAGCCCCATTTGCCTTTGTTGGGCTTTATTTTAACGAGCTGAAGCAGAATGGACAATAGGTGAAGAAATTCCACATCGCAGGAAACTAACTGCTGCCGTAAGGGCAATTGTAGGAAGATGTCGAGACACTTTTCTATGCCTCCAGTATCATGGAATTCCCCCACAATTGAAGCAGGGCAGTTTCATGAAGCAGGAAGATGGCAAATTCCAGATCTATGGTCTCACACATTTATGCTCAAGTATAAACAAGGAACTTATGTTTTCTGATGTACAGATGTTTGCTTTAAGTTTTATCTGTACTGCATGGCTAAAGGAAATTGCACTGTACAAATTCTGTCGCTGACTTTTGACCTGCAGAGGAAGGAAGCCTGTATACACAAGGCTGAAAATTTGTCTCTTACTCAGTAACATTTCCTTCGACACTGTGCTTGCATTTGTTATCAATAAAAAAACAAACATTTACAATAGCACTGCAGTACTTTAAAAAAGATCATCAAAATGCATTGCGTGCTGGTGGATACCATTAATATTCTTGTTTAGACAGAGACCGTTGTACATGTCACTTGTTTTGTCAAAATGTTGCATCAAAGAGTTTTCACTCTGTGATGTAAAAACATGTTGTAGTTTTCATTTTTGCAGTTTTAAACCTTACGTGCCAATAAAAAAGAAAAACTGTTTCTTAAAAACAGAACATTGCAGCTATTCATGGAGACAGCCGCCCGGTGCCCTGTGGGTATTGAGTCACGCAATGTGCAGCAATTCAATTTGCATCCTTGAATTGTTCACATGCTTACTGCTGCCTCATGTTAAACTAAACCTAAGAAAGGAAGCACAGTACCATGGCAAATCTGCTCTTAGTGAATGTTCAAACTGATGTTCAGAAAGGACAGTGTGCAGGAAATGTTCACCTCGTGCACGCACACTGTCACACCGTATGTCAATATTGTGTGATATAGAAAGCAGAATAAAGACATCCATAGGACTGACTGTTGAGGCAACACAGACAAGTGCATCAGTCACATTTCAGCAAGAGTGATCACTTGCATATTCATGGCATATGGCAAATATTTTGGATGATGTGCAAACACTACGTTAGAAACTGTCCTGGAGAATTCCCAAGACATGCCTCAGAACTCTGAAATCCACTTGTTTGTCTTTGAGTTGGTAAAGAATTATCAGTTCATTGTTCCAGAGCAAATACTCCTCACTCGAATCAAACAAGAGCTATTCCAGTGAATTGGATGATGTCAGAACAACTCATCTAAGTCCTGATTTTAACCCTGTGGGAACGGTGCGAGTGTGAAATTAAAATGGCAGCCGGGTGCTGTCTGCTGCGCTCCCACCGTGTTTGCGCCCCCTGGTATTTTAACTCCCGGGTTTTCGGGAGCGTCGAGGCCACCTGCCACAGGCAGCTGGGGCCCCCATTAATATGAAAATGTCGGGGTCTGATGACGGGATTCGAACCCTGACGAGATGTAAACTCAGGATTGTGGATGCGTCGCCCAGTCCCGAATCCGCCAAGACAAACTGGTGACAGACAAGATCCAGGGCCAGAAGAGGCTCAGCTACGTTATTTAATTTGTTTTTTAAAGGTTTCTCCTGGCCCCACAAGGAATCCTTGGGCCTCTCCTGACCCGGGCTTCCACCTCTGACCATCACAATCTCTAACTTTGCCGGGAAGATTTAAATGAGGCCCAGAAGCCGTCATGGGTGCGTCCTTCCTACTCTGGCCCTAGGTCCAAATTATCTATATATAGTGTTCCCGGCAATCACCACTTCCAACCCTTCTCCAAGTCAAGCAACACTCTTTTAGCCTAATTCTTTGTTACGTGTGCATCAACTTTCTATCTATGCCGCTACATTTCTTATACCATATGGCTACATTTTTCTAACATGCCTCATGTGAGACACCTTATTTGCCTTCAGCCAATCCATAAACATTACATCTACTGCATTCCCTCAATACACAATCAATCACTTCTTTAAAAACACCCCTTAAATTTGCCTAATATGATTTACTTTTAACAAATCTGTGCTGGCTGTCCTTGATTAGCCCATGCATTTCTAACACACACTAATTTTATCTCAAATCATGGATTGTAAGAGCTTGCCCTCGTTAGACCAGAGGGTTTACTTGAATTATCCTGTTCTCCCTTCTTGAACAAAGGTGTTACATTGGCTCACCAATCCTATGGCACAACTTGCATACTTAAGGAAGACTGAAAAATTGTGGCCTCTGCTATCTCCTCTCTGACCTCGTTCAACAGCTTGGGGTGTATGCTATCAGGACATGGTAACTTATTCGTCTTGAGTCCTGATATTCTTTCCAGAAACAAATCCTTTTCTACAGTTATCTCTAACAATTGTTCCACATCCTCTCCAATGTACCTAAATTCTCACTTTCACCATCACTTGTAAAAACCAAAGCAAAATACATATTTAATATCACCACCATATCTTCACCCTCCACAATTGGACTCCTCCTGAGAATCATAGAACCATAGAAGTTTACAACATGGAAACAGGCCCTTCGGCCCAACATGTCCATATCGCCCAGTTTATACCACTGAGCTAGTTCCAATTGCCTGCACTTGGCCCATATCCCTCTATACCCATCTTACAAATGTAACTGTCCAAATGCTTTTTAAAAGACAAAATTGTACCCGCCTCTACTACTGCCTCTGGCAGCTCGTTCCAGACACTCACCACCCTTTGAGTGAAAAAATTGCCCCTCTGGACCCTTTTGTATCTCTCCCCTCTCACCTTAAATCTATGTCCCCTCGTTATAGACTCCCCTACCTTTGGGAAAAGATTTTGACTATCTACCTTATCTATGCCCCTCATTATTTTATAGATTGCTATAAGATCACCCCTTAACCTCCTACTCTCCAGGGAAAAAAGTCCCAGTCTGTCTAACCTCTCCCTATAAGTCAAACCATCAAGTCCCGGTAGCATCCTAGTAAATCTTTTCTGCACACTTTCTAGTTTAATAATATCCTTTCTATAATAGGGTGACCAGAACTGTACACAGTATTCCAAGTGTGGCCTTACTAATGTCTTGTACAACTTCAACAAGACATCCCAACTCCTGTATTCAATGTTCTGACCAATGAAACCAAGCATGCCGAATGCCTTCTTCACCACCCTATCCACCTGTGACTCCACTTTCAAGGAGCTATGAACCTGTACTCCTAGATCTCTTTGTTCTATAACTCTCCCCAACGCCCTACCATTAACGGAGTAGGTCCTGGTCCGATTCGATCTACCAAAATGCATCACCTCACATTTATCTAAATTAAACTCCATCTGCCATTCATCGGCCCACAGACCCAATTTATCAAGATCCCGTTGCAATCCTAGATAACCTTCTTCACTGTCCACAATGCCACCAATCTTGGTGTCATCTGCAAACTTACTAACCATTCCTCCTAAATTCTCATCCAAATCATTAATATAAATAACAAATAACAGCGGACCCAGCACCGATCCCTGAGGCACACCGCTGGTCACAGGCCTCCAGTCTGAAAAACAACCCTCTACAACCACCCTCTGTCTTCTGTCGTCAAGCCAATTTTGTATCCAATTGGCTACCTCACCTTGGATCCCGTGAGATTTAACCTTATGTAACAACCTACCATGCGGTACCTTGTCAAAGGCTTTGCTAAAGTCCATGTAGACCACGTCTACTGCACAGCCCTCAACTATCTTCTTGGTTACCCCTTCAAAAAACTCAATCAAATTCGTGAGACATGATTTTCCTCTCACAAAACCATGCTGACTGTTCCTAATCAGTCCCTTCCTCTCCAAATGCCTGTAGATCCTGCCTCTCAGAATACCCTCTAACAACTTACCCACTACAGATGTCAGGCTCACCGGTCTGTAGTTCCCAGGCTTTTCCCTGCTGCCCTTCTTAAACAAAGGCACAACATTTGCTACCCTCCAATCTTCAGGCACCTCACCTGTAGCGGTGGATGATTCAAATATCTCTGCTAGGGGACCCGCAATTTCCTCCCTAACCTCCCATAACGTCCTGGGATACATTTCATCAGGTCCCGGAGATTTATCTACCTTGATGCGCGTTAAGACTTTCAGCACCTCCCTCTCTGTAATATGTACACTCCTCAAGACATCACTATTTATTTCCCCAAGTTCCCTAACATCCATGCCTTTCTCAACCGTAAATACCGATGTGAAATATTCATTCAGGATCTCACCCATCTCTTGTGGTTCCGCACATAGATGACCTTGTTGATCCTTAAGAGGCCCTACTCTCTCCCTAGTTACTCTTTTGCCCTTTATGTACTTGTAGAAGCTCTTTGGAATCTCCTTTGCCTTATCTGCCAAAGCAATCTCATGTCCCCTTTTTGCCTAACCTCACTTTAACTATCCTTTTACTCTATATGCTTGTAAACGTCTTTACTATTCCCTTTTACACTATCGACTAGCCTTTTCTCATATTCTCTTTAAGCTCTTCTAATCTCCTTTTTCATCTCTCTAATATAGTTTCTACTATCGTCATGATTTTCTTTCGTATTGTTAGCCCTAACTTTATCATATGTCTCCTTTTTAAATTTCAGATTTGTTTTAATCCTTCTATTTATATATTCTTTGATGCACCCCTTTTCACCTTATAGGAATATATTTGTACTCTATCCATCTCATATTTGCAGATTTCCCATTCCTGATCCATTAATTAGCTAACATTCAGCCCAGTTAAATTCTGCCAGATCTCTTTTTATCTCAGTGAACTTTGCCCTTGTCCAATCCAGAATCCTTCAGGTAAATTTTAACCCTGAAGAACAGGTGGGTTGGGGGCGAGTGGGCAGTGAAAATTCTCCGATTTCAGAGCGGGACCGCATCCCGGCTCCAACACGCCGACTTCCGGGTTTGACCCAGGTCTGATACCCATAAGTCCAGTCGGCTTTAATGTTTAAAGGGCCAATTAAGGTCTATAAAGCACTTAATCTTATTAACTCTTTGTGTATTGACTTACACAAACCATTTTAACTTTCCCTGAACGTGTCTCCCGTGGCCTCTGAAACTCGCCATGGAAATGGAGGTGAGTTGCAGCCGACCCTCATTTGGATCTTTAAACCAGTGATTGACACATGAAGAAAAGATGAGTTTTTGCAGTAAAGCAGTCGGTTCTCTCAGACAAATCTTTGGCTGGGAGATTTTGTATTTTGACTGAGATTTCTTTGTTCGCACTCAGAATTCTTGTGTTCAGACATAGTTACCCACATTTTGGACCCCCTCAAACTGACAACATCGGTTTGGGGGCCGCAATGGATTTATTCAACAGTACATCTGAGGAGGAGGCACATCACCATCCATGGCAGGCATGGTGTGCAGTTCTGGGAGTTGCAGCTCCACAAGGCAGAGGTGCGCCACAAGGACCTGCGGAAGAGCAGAGAGGGGACCAACGGAGGGGCCGAGGTTACTGGAGGCACTACCCTCTTGTGAGGGTCCACAGGCAGAGACTGAGCATCCTGGACCTCTCTTGAGGAGCAGTGTGTATGAAGGCTCATATTGAATCGGCAGTTGGTCGCAGATATCTGCACGCTCCTTTATGCAGAGCTGCTCCTGACTGGGCCTGGTGGCTACGCATTGTCCGTCGCAGTTAAAGTCACCACTGCCCTCAATTTCTTCACCTACGAATCCTTCCAGGGCACCACCGATGACATCACCAGGATCTCTCAGTCGTCTGCACATAAATGTATATGACAGGTCACAGATTGCTTGTTTGCCAGGGCATCAGACTACTTCAACTTCCCCCGTGATAACATCAGCCAGACTGAGAGGGCAGTGGGTTTCCATTCTCTGGCTGCATTCCCACGGATGCAGGGCGCAATTGATTGCACACACGTAGCAATCCGAGGACCTGCACATGAGCCAGGAATGTTCATCAACTGAAAAGGATATCGCTCCATCAATGCGCAGCTGGTTTGCGACCATCGGAAGAGATTTCTGCAGGTGTGTGCCAAATTCCCTGGCAGCTGCCATGATTCCTTCATTTTGCGTGAATCCAACATCCCGGCCCTCTTCCACGCACAAGACAGATTTAAGAGCTGGCTCCTTGGAGACAAGGGATATCCCTTGCAGACGTGGCTCATGACACCTCTGAGATACCCCACCAACGAGGCACAGCAGCGATGCAATGACAGTCACATCACTACCAGGCCTGTCGTTGAACAAGCTGTAGGAATGCTGAAGATGCGCTTCGGGTGTCTGGATTGATCTGCGGGAGTCCTTCAATACTCACCAACGAGGATATCCAGAATAATAGTCGTGTGTTGCATCCTGCACAACATCGCTCAACAGAGAGGGTTACAGGTGGATGAGGTCCCACCCGCTCATGAAGCATCCTCATCTACTGGCAATATTGAAGAAGACAAGGAGGAGAAGGAGGAGGAGGAGGAGGATGAAGATAGGCGACCTATCTGCAGAGCAACGTCACACATGGCTGCTCGTGATGCCAGGCAGTCACTCATATTTGATAGATTCTCATAAGGAGATCTGCAAACTGAAGATAGTCAAGTACTCAGACCACCTGGAACGACCACCAACACCAGCAACCCCCCCCACCCCCCCACCCTCGCTTGCACAAAACAGTCCTACAACTACACATACACCCATTGTAAACGCACCCAGTGGGAGGCATCAAGTCTTGCCGTTCATGATGAAGCACATGCTAGGGCGCAGTGACGGTGTCAGGTATAACATTTAATGTGAATGTAATAAAAAGCAAAGAGGAATGAAAAACATGACACTCAGTCAGACACCCTTGTACATACCCTTGATGATCACAAAACCTTGGCCTTCCTCTTCCTACTACTTCTACAGGGTGCATCCCTTGTGGCTTCAGCAGAAGTAATGGCAGGTTGCTCAGGTCCCTGCCTTGACTGCTGAAATGCTTTTGGCATATGCCCTCTGGGTTTTGGAGCCTGTAAGGGCCCTGCCAAAGACCTCTCCACCTGCACCTGTGCAGGTGCAGACTCGGCCATCTGGAGAGGAGCCAGCATTACGGGTACTGGTTGAGGGGCGAGCAACGGGTAAGATGTGGGAGCGCTTTGAGTGTCGGGAATCAGTAAGTACACACTTTTCCTGACCTGGTTAGGTCATTGAAGCACTTCCTGCATTGCACCCAAGTCCTTGACAAGGTAGTCCTGCTAGTCACCTCCTCTGATACCCCGGGCCAGGCTTTCTTGGTGGCAGAGGCAGGACGCTTCCTCCTGTCAGCTGGGTACAATGTTTCCCTCCTGCTCCTCACACCGACTAATGGAAACTCCAGTGAAGAATCACTGAACCAGGGTGCTGGCCTCGTCCTTTGCTGCTCCATACCTTCAGATTTCTCCTTCCTCCCTCAAAATCCATAGTTGCAATGGCCTTTTAAATAACCCAGCTCCCAGCATATCATTCGGGTGCGCAGTACGCCTGCTGCACAGCTTGGAGACGCGAAACCTGGAAGTCACATTAAGGGCCTTCAATTGAGTCGTGATCGATTGAGAAAACGCACAAAAACTTTTCCAGGTTTCCCAAGCACATATTGACGCACCCCTGCTGAGTTCCCACCAGTATGTTAAAATTTACTCCCTTATGTTTGACTCTTCATTATCCTTTTCTCTTCTTACATTGAACTATGTTGTGCATTGACACAGCTCCCAGAAAAGCTAACAGCTTAAAAACAGCCCTAAATATAGACGTATGACAATGAAGATATGGATTTAGACTAGGCTGATCATATAAAGTATACCTAAATTTCCATCACTTTTATTACGGGAAAAAAAAACTGAAGTACACAAACGTACAGTTCGCAACAGTGATGAATTTAAAGCTTACTGAACGGGATTGTGAATGATAGCATGAGATTTTTTTCGAGCTGGGTTTGGGGCATGTTCTCCCCCTCGTCCCCCTTCCCATTCCCCCCCCCCCCCCTCCGTTGCCCACAACAAAAAGAAATGATTATTGCACTTAATTTGATGAATTTCATGGCATTTTAGAGCCTACTGTAATTCCGTCTTACAAACCAAAATAATTTTTCCTGGAAGGAAATTATGATATGTTTTAAATATGAAAATAGAAGTAGTTGTAAGGCCATCAATACTAATTTACAGGATCTAGTTACTTTCAGTGGGAATCTAACCCCAGATACATCATGTTAATTTGTGAACTAAAACCTTTTACAACACACACCTTCAGTAATCCCAGCCCGCAGTGTATTCTGCATACACAAGACAAATTTAGCTAATTATTGCATCTATCTCTGCCCCCGCTCCCTAAGCAGCCCAGAGGCAGGCAGAGGATTATTCGAATTGTGGGTATGCTGATTTAACTATTTTAAATAAACAATTTTCATTTTTATGTAGTTTCAGGAGGATTAAGGGTGAATCATTTGAAACAAAACCTTGGAACCCTTCTTATTAAAGGTCGCATTCAAACATTAAGCTGTCTTTTCCTCATATAGATGATGATTAACCTGCTTTGCATTTCAAGCATTTTCTGCTTTTTAAATGAGTGTTGCCAATAACAGTGGATGAATGCTTAACGTATTTGTTTAACATTCTTTTGTCTGCTATTTTATAGGCGAGGTCAATTCATTTCAAATAAATTAGTTATCCCATTCATTAAAATAGCAGACAGGAGATTGTCATATGAATGCATTAAGTGATTGTCCACTGTTATTGTCAACAATAATTTCTAGTCTATATTGCTTTTCTGACATTATCAAAGAGGTTTATTTTCTTGCACTAGAAATAAAAATGACTGCACATCTCACTCATTAACAAAAACTCCAGGGGTTCCTGTGATCTTCTGACAAAGTCACAGCAGGAGATTGGGGGAACTCTTGGAGAGATTCCAGACAATGGTTTGCGCGTTCCAGACAGTACTGTCCTAAAATGGCAAATGGGGTCCTATGCACGTCATAGGATCCTGATTTCAATTTTAAATGGGCCTACCACCTGACTCGGGCATGTGCTCCGGTCACCCAACGGTAGGCCCGGGGAAAGATTGTGGCGGCTACAGCAAGGGTGGGAACAGGGCGTCAAGTCATTCCCCACCATTTTCAGGGTCCTACCACCCCGTTTCAGCCAGGCAGGAGGCCTCAAAAGCTACCTGCTTGTTTCCAGTCTGCTTCTAAAATTCCTGTTAACCGCTTACATTTTATGTACATTTCATTTACAGAATGATACGTCCATTGAAAATTTTACTGATTGATGAACAAACATCAAGGACAATGCAGCACTCTAGACAGGTGTAGAGATGAAGGTAGGATTGACACCTGTCCTGTTTTAAAACCAATTATTCGGTATTTTGAATTGGCTGTCCAAAATTTTCTAAAATTTAAAATGGACACCAAAAATCAGTAGGACTGTTTTCCTCTGTTAGCTATTATTGGCAATAGGAACATAGGAACAGGAGTAGGCCATTCAGCCCCTCTGGCCTGCTCCACCATTCTATTAGATCACGACTAATCTGTACCTCAATTCCATTTATCTGCCTTTTCTCCATATCCCTTGATACCTTTAACTAACAAAAATCTATTGAGATCAGTCTTGAAAATTTAAATTGACCCAACATCCACAGTCTTTTGGGAGAGAGAGTTCCAGATTTCCGTTACCCTTTGTGTGAAGAAGTGCTTCCTGATTTCATTCCTAAATGGCTTAGCTCTAATTTTAAGATTATGCCCCCTTGTTCTGGACTTTCCCACCAGAGGAAATAGTGTGACGTGCGCCAGACACCATCTTGGTAAAGGTGTTTGCCCACGCGCAGATAGCTAACGTCGGTAGCATGTAAAGTAAAGAGAATATGCATTAGATCAGTGTGCAATGCTGACGTAAAGGGACAGATACGATTTTGGAACTCAACGCTCCAGTCAAATCTTAACCTCGCACAGTCTGAAAGGACGTAAACAGCATGGAGGACCACCCCCCAACCCCCAACCAGCACTATTTAAAGGGATCATACAGGATTTAGGAAAACTTCTACATGCAAAAGGTGGTAGAAGTTTGGAATGCTCTTCTGCAAATGGCAGTTGATGCTAGCTCAAATATTAATTTTAAATCTGAGATTGATAGATTTTTGTTAACCAAAGGTATTAAGGGATATGAGGCTAAGGCAGATATATGGAGTTAGGCCACAGATCAATCATGATCTCATTGAATGGCAGAACAGGCTCGAGGGGCTAAATGGCCTACTGCTGTTCGTATTTTCCTATGTTCCTATAATAAAGTTTCAATACTTTACAGGAAGTGGGCTGGCTAGCTGACAGGTAACAGCAAGGGCACTGGCAGAATGGCAGGGGTGGGACAGGAATGCTGTCATCCTGAGAGAGGACAGCAGGTTCATGTTCCATGGAGCCACTGCCACTTGCTGCCTCCTGTTATGCGCCACATTCTCCTGCAAGAAAGCGGGACGTGTGTCGGTGAGTGTCTTGCAGGATTTTTGGGTGATGTGCCTGCCATGGTTGAATATCTACCAGTGTGTGTGACCTGTGAATTGTGGGTATGCACCTTGCAACAGTGGTAATGTGTGAAGGTGAGAGGAAGAGTTGAGTACCGATGGAAAGAGTTTGTTGATATGTGGGTGATGGGGGGTGTAGTGCGTGGAGCAGTGGATGTGGCTAGTGGTGCAGTTGGCAGGAGATGCCACTTGGCGGTTGACCTGACTCACTTTGACCACTCGTCAAAGCATTGAACTTCTTCCTGCACTGCATCCATGTTCGTGGTGCTATGCGCCTGGCATTGACTTCATCCCCTACTACCTCCCACTGCCTCGTGAGCATATGCCTGAAGGGCCTCTTGCCCCCCCTGCGGATATAGGATACCCCTCCTTCTGCCCACCTCTTGCACCAATTCCTCAAGTGTATCATCAGAGAACCTTGCTACACGCTCTCTCACAGGCCTGGTACAAACTCAGATCGGCAGATTGGAGGATGTGGGATTTAGTAGTGCGTAACCTTTATTCAATGTTTTAACATAACTCAACAGTTTGTAAACATAGGGACGGGACCTGCATCTGTGTTTTACGTGTGTGATGTCTGATCTCCGTTCAGACTCCGTGCAGACCCATATCTTATATTTTGCAAATAAGAGATGCAGGCTGCCTTTACGTGGTGCTAGCCACTTGCACGATATCGGGCTCCCCAGCTGCTGAGCAGCCATTCAACAGCGCAGCTGGCCTGGCTGCTCGCAGATATCAGGAAAATGACCAGGCAGCACGAGTCTCATGTGCTGCCTGCATCTCAACGACCGGTTGCGGGTTGCACCGCGACCCCTGCGCCCGGATTCGGTGGTTAATCGAATTTAACCCCCACTGTATCTACACAATCGAATCCATTTATCATCTTAAAAGGCAACCTTCTAAACTCAAGGGAATACAAACCAAGTTTATGCAACCCATCCTCATCATTTAACCCTTTAAGCTGCAGGATCATTCTGGTGAAAAAACACAAATGTACAGAAGGGACCACTGCTTTATACTTACACCTATTTTTTCACTAAACAGAGGAAAATATACCTTCAGGTTTTTAAAATAGATTTTTCTTTCATTTTTGTGAGTTATGATATGGCAGTATTAATTATTAAGGTTATTAAGTTTTCAATGATTTTTTTGCCATTGGCAAAGCCAATATCAGAACACAACTCATGGTTCCACCCTTTGTACCATCTCTTTCCTGTCTTTTTTTGGAAAAAGGTGGCAACTATGTGCTACAGGGCGAGGCAGAGTTAGTCAAAAAGAGGATGACAGCACTGCAGAATGAGAAGCAGATTGCTGCTTCAGTGGTGGGGAAAGGAGCAGAGAGGGGTATTAATGTTCCTCCAACCCCCACAAAAATTGACTCCCGTGATGCCTGACCATCTCTCATGATCACCTCCCCCTCCTTTAATCTACCTGCACTGGCTGGGTTCTGCGTTGGAACTGCTGGATTTTTGGGCCCGACCCCTGATTAGTGAGCTGCTCGAAGTGCTGAGCAGGTCACTGACGGAATAGTATTAAGGTCCAATCGTAAATATTGGTTGGTCCTCTCGCCAGTGACATCGGGTGGCCAGCGGGTGCGCTCCGCCTACTGCCTGTCCAATGTCCACCGAAACTAAAAATTGGCCCAATTATTCTTAATTATAGTGGAACCAAAATGAAGAGGGGAGGAGCTTTCCATTGAGAAAAATAAATAAGTTCATTAAATTAAAGCAGAAAAGTCTGAAAATATAAAGTGGGCCTGTCAGCATCTGTAAAGCAAAAATACATTAATATTTTGTGTGTAATTTAAAGTGACATCTTTTGTTAACCATAGCCATTTTATATTATTTGCTGTCAGACAATTAATGCAACTCCAATCTGACATCAGCGAAGTGGCTCTGTATGGCTCATTACATTTCAAGATGAAAGTGCCAGAAGGGTGGTTATGAAGTACAAGAATAACGGAAACAGAGAGTGCTTAAATTGAAATAACAACATCGGGTAGATTTTCCGAACTCTCTCTCCCATAGTGAGGTACCTCGCACGCTACAGGTCTCAGGAAATCTACCCTCATATCTCCATTGAAGAAAATATTACAAGATTAGGTTTTCTAAAATTCATTTTGACCAAAGCACAAGTCTATAATCATTCTGTATATTGTACTAATTATATGTTATCTTGTTCAGTATTCAGATTTTCCAGAAAGAACATTTCTGTATGATGAAAGTAACATATAGTGTATATGACAGCATTTGCAAATATATTCAGTATTTAGAGTTCATTGGAAATAGCTGTTTTTAGGCCCTGAATTGATTGTTCACAACCGTACTAATGATGGCCATTCCATTTTCAAGCAAAATTGCCATTTGCTGACATACTATAAAGAGAATAGTTTTACGTTCTTTAGATAAAAACACCTCAATTAGTGATTTTTGCTTCCCTTCAAATCCCAAACAAAAAGATTTTTAAAAAATCTGCAAAGCATTAATAAGGGGACCCATTAAGATGTTAATGGGTTTCGTAGCAGTTATCACAGACAAATGTACTTTTTTTTTTCAACAGCCACTTTTATTTTGAAATAATTAAAAGTGTGTGTGTTATTCAGTGAGCTGCATCTTGAAACATGGCTACCAGGACATGATAACTGAGAAGAGTCAACTATCCCAGTAGTGGATTTTAATTGTTCTATATGATAGGCAATGGATGACATCCTTCTTTGAAACTGATAACCATGTGAAAGAAAAAACAAATGTATGTCTGTTGAGAGGGTGGTAGGCCTCACTGCCCAAATCTTCACATATCATCTCTCTGTAATGTGTTTTGAAGCTGTGTTGATATGTTGATACATGAGTCTACATATCCTGTTGGGAGATGAAAGAACCTGTTTCCACTCAATGGTGCAGACGTCAAACAGTACTTATCTACCAGTTAAAATAAAAAGACTAAATAAAGGAAAAACAAATATTAAAACATACTTAAATGCTGGAGAACCTTACGCAATCATGGCAAATCAACTTTTATGAATGGAATTTATCTTCATTTAAAAAAAACACAACAAGAAAAAAAATCTTTAAGAAGGCACAGAAACTGTGGAAAGTCACAGGGCACAAGTAAAACTGCAGACAACAACCCAAAATTTAAAATTTGCTTTTAGCTTTGTACAAACACACAAAACCCTACAAATTGAGTTTAATTATAGTGCCCATAGAGCAGAGCAGCTGCTGTGGAACCAGTGATGATAAGAGGATATCTTAAGGAAAGTGTTACTTTGTAGATTTAATGAGCTGCAGTTATTCTGTTATTGGTAATATGATCCATGTGGGATTAATACAGGATGCATATTGGGGATCAATGGCTCACAGAAAATAAATTGCTAATTTACACCTGCCACAAATTTACAAGCACCACAAGCACAAGCAATGAGCAATCCAGCAGTCCTTGACATGTATTCCCTGATTTTTTACATTGGTTTACATAGCATTGAGGCACTTTGAGGAAATATGTTCCTTTTCATAAATTTCCTTAAAGGCATATTGTCATCACTAAAGGTGATTACTTCATAAAATAATATGTAAATAACAAATGTGGAAAGAAAAGAATCCTTGTGAAGGGCTTGTTAACTGTTAATTAATGTGCTTGTCGAATGATTTTGCTTAGAAACAGTGGGTACTTTCCTCAACTTAGAAACAATTCTAATTTACAAATAGAGGCTTAATATCCAATATATCCTTAATACTTTCCTCAAGTAAAGGTAAAGAAAAATTACCTTTCTAAAGTGTCTTTATAAATCAATTCTAGTTTAGCTAAGCAATGCTTCTTCAACTAGGCACATACCAGAACATGTGTTCTCATGTCTCAATGGGCCAAATTACCACTTGATCTGAAGTAGGGTGCCTGCTTTCTAAGAGATGCTGATGATCATCCAGCTATCTTTTCTAACTTAACCCCTACACTGACATGTGGTTCCCATCGTCAGCTGAATCAGAAAATGATCTAGTGAGAGAGGCAATAATCAGAACATCAATACTCAGCCCAGCAATGCAGGGTTAAGACATTTGCTTCACCTTTCTATGTACCAGGTTTAAGTTTTTGAGTGGCCTAGCACTTTAATCTGCTTCTGCAAATTGGATGAGTCCCCAGTCACACAACTACATTAGGTGTCCTTAAAACTTCAGCATCTTAAGGAAAGGAAAACTGACATTCTAAATCCCACTCTATCTGCTGTGGGTGGGTGAAGTATCCTGATGTCAGTGCGTGCTCAGAAAATCATTGTCACTAAGCACCTGCAGCAGCTGTCTGAGGATGCAAGCTGGTTGCATTTTGCAGTTCAGTGTAATGGACAACTCATTTAAAAATAACAGGAAGGCTAAGCAGTTCTGGTTCTAAGTAGTCAAGCTCTTGTGACAATGACGTGAAGGCTATTTCCCTTCTGATTGGTAATAAAAGCAAAAGCAGTCCCTTTTTCTGTCTACATGTGGACTGAGGGGTTTTGGTGCTAGGGCTCCTCCCTGATTGCATTTCTCTGGTGTTGAATAGGTGTGAGCTTTTGCTTTGGAAGGAGAGAGGAGAATTTCAAAGGCATGAGTATCATGAACCCTTCGCCCATATGAGTACATGCATTCCATAATGATGAGAAGTGGTGGTGCATTCTCCATTTAAATGAATTGTCCTTTCAGATTAGCAGAATACTTTTTGACAGACAATGTAAGTTGCCAAAGTGGTTTTGAATAAAGATGGTACTTGAATGTTTTGAGAACTTACCCTTTGCACAAGAAAGTTTCCTTGACACCCAGGCGCTGAGAAAGCAGTGTGCAATAGGGAGGTGAGTAAAGACTGTATGGGTGGTAGAGGATGAGGACTGACAAGTGTGTCCTAACTTACCTTGACTACCCTTGAGAGGCCATTAAGCCTCTACTTGCACTATGTGGAAATTCTTGGGGTGGTGGAGCTTTCACTCCATACAGCCTAACAGCCCTCTTATGGGCCTCTTTGCCCAAGAGACTGACCCTTTTGGCTCTGACTTCAGCCAGCAAAACCACCAGATTCATCAGAAAGCCTGGGAGACAGAGACAGAGACCTTGCTCTTGCGCTATATATATATATATATCTCTCCCCCCATCACAAGGCTACAGCTGCAACTTGTAAGCAGCTAGAAAATGGATGAGCCCCTTTAACTGCTGCAGTCTTTTAAAGGTTGAATTTCCCTCCCTCCAAATGGCAATAAGCCTATTACAAGCAATATTACTCTTCCAAATCCACCTTGCATGCTTGATTAGAACCTCTGGAGGAAATTATAGTGGGTTAGCACAGATTCACACAAGCAAGAGGTATTTCTGCTCTGCCGCTAACCAGCCAATGAGAGGAGAATTCAACCCCAGTATTCAGAGTGTAAACATTGCATTTAAATGTGTTAGAAAATACTAATTTTAACACAATTTAAAATAATATTTCACAACTTGCTTTGATTCAAAAATAAGCATACACATTAGAAGTGCACCTAATATATATCAATTGCTCTTGCTTTAGAATTGGCTTTGATGGGTTTGCTTCATGGGGTCGATTTTAACCTCCCCTCCCCAGCTGGGAACGGTGCATGAAAGGGGATAAAGTCATCCAAGTCGACTTACCGGCCCGAGGCCCCTCCCTTCCTGCAAGCGACATTTTATCTTCGAAGATTTTGAAGTCGCGTGAGGCTCCCACTGTAGGCAGGCAGGGACCTCATTTAATCTAAAAGTCAGGGCCCGATGATGTAATCGGCGCTGCCACCCCATTTTAACTCACAGATTTGGGAGGCTTAAACGGGGCCTGCTCTTCCATGTCGGGGAAGTGGTCAGAAGAGGCCAACCTAAGTTTTAAAAAAATATTTTATGTGGAATGTTTGTGGGCATGAAGAGGCAAGAGTGTTGTCCTGGGCCCTGCAAGGAATGCTTAGGTCACCACAGCTCTCCCTCCCCCAGCACTTCAAAGTCAGTGAAGGTAAAATGTTGCTTGGGATGGGGGGGTGCAGGGGGTGTGGTGAATTGACCCCAAAATATGAATTGGTGAAAAATTACAACAAATGAATAGTTCCGTTTTAACTTTTCTCTTCCATGGTAAATTTTCTATTATTTGCTTCATTCGATTTATTTTTTCAGTTTGGCTTTCCTCTACTTTTGTGGTTTGATGTATTTTTAGTGAGTCTTGAAACAATACCCTGAAATGCTAAGCTCTGTCTATCATTGAGGCTAATAATAGCTGTAATAACCCACTGATCTTCATGAAATTCTGAGAAGTATTACATTAATAAAAACTAAAACTGCTGGTCAAATTTCAGAGAATTTCTAGTTACAGTACATCTAGTTCAAACTGTAAATGTTATACCAAAGATGGTTAGATTGGTTATGGCATCTCAAGTTTAATGGCCAAGAAAATTCAATAAATGAGCTTTTGCAACATCATTAATTTAGTGATAAAATCACAAAAAGTTTACTTAGCAAAAGGCTTTATTATTGAGTGATATCAGACTAGTCTCTCATTTTGTTATGTAAGAATGCCTTAGGCTAGAAATTAGGCCGTGTAGCGTCCGTTGTTTCAGCTCTACGCGCCCTTTCGAAGTGCCAAAAATGTGTCTTGGATGCGCACACACGTTTCCAGCATGACATGCTAAAGACGCCATCTTGGTACAGGTATTAGCGCAGGCGCAAATACCGAATGCCAGCAGCATGTAAAGTAGGGAGAAAATGCATACAATTAGTGTGCAATGCTGACTTAAAGTGATAGACACCATTTTGGAACTTAATGCTCAACTCAACGCACAGTCTTAACCACGCACACCTGAACATGTCTTAGACTGCCTGGAGGACCCCCCACCAGCGCTATTTAAAGGCACCATGCAGGTGCTGCAGGATTATTGCTTCTGGCTGCTGGTGGAATAGGAAGTGTTTTTTAAAGCTCCCTATACTTACTGAAAGTTGCAACAGTACATTTGAGAGTGGCTTGGCAGGTACTGCCTTATGGTTCGGAAAGTTACAGCCATGGTTAAACAACATTCCTGGCAACCATGGGTGGACTGCTAGGGCTCCCACTGGGCTTTGAGCACAACTGGGAGCATGCAGAGAGGCCACACACAGAAGGTCAAGCAGTGAGGAGAGGGAGGAGGAGAAGGCACAGGGCACTGAGCAGGAGGCTGTATCCAATGAGGCCCTTCCGGGATCAATTCTCGTAGCTCAACATGAGTGAGGAGCATTGCATCCGACAGCTGAGGTTCAACAAGAGCTGGCCTACAATGAGATCCATGCTGCCACACGCAACGTTGTAGAACCTCCTGAAACAACACTTCTGCTGCCTGGACCGTTCTAGAGGAGCCCTGTAGTACTCCGCTGAGGGTGGGCAGATTCGTGGTGATATGCTGCATGCTGCACAATCTCACCAACATGAGGACCAGCCATTGCCACCATTGATCGGAGAAGACCCTGAACCAGAGGTGGAGGAGGAGGAGGAGGAAGAGGCTGAGGAGAAGAGGTGGAGGAAGAAGCTTAGGAGAAGGAAGGGGGGGGGGGTTAGGAGCTGGAGGAGGAAGTGGAGGAAGACGCAAGGGTGCAACAGGGAACACATGCCTTGTCTGCAAGGGCTCTGCGTGCTCGCCTGATCCGTGCCCCCATCAATAATGTGAACTACATCCCCCAACTCACCAACAGTCCTACACTCCCCAGCTGTCCGCTCCCACATGACCATCAAATCACCCTCCATCTGCTTACACATGGCTTTCCTCCTCAGCTCATCATACAAATAAAAACCACCACCAAATGCAAATTCAAGGTCACATTTATCAATTAACAAATGAAATTATGGAATCAGAACAGAACTATTCACCCTTGTGCATTGCCTTAGTGCCTGTTGTTCATGTGCCTTTACCTATCCTAGTGCTCCTACGAGGTGCATCCCCAGTGGCTGGAACATGGGTGGTGAAAGGCTGCTGGCCTTCAATGGAGGAGCATGCAGATGGCCTTGGAGGATGACCTCGAGCAGCTCTGCGCCGGGAGGGCCCGGCTTCAGACTGCAGCATCTCGCATGGGCTGCAGTAGTCTGGCCTGGCTGGCTGATCGCCAGTGCCCTTGTTGCTGTCTGAGTGGCAGGGGTGGGAGTAGGAAGGCTATCATCCCGAGAGAGGACAGCAGGCCCGACTGCCATGACACCACTGCCACTCTCCCAGTGCAAAGCCTCAGCAATCCTGGTGATCGGCTAGAGAACGAATTGCTGGAGTGCTGTGATGCCCTGGAAGCCTCATTCCACAGTGGTCCCCAGACCAATGATAGCAGCAGTCTGAGCTTCCATTGCAGCAGCCTGAGCTGCAACCATAGCTTGCAGACCTTTGATGACATCGGTTTGTGCTGCAATGGAAGCTGCGACATCGCCCATCAGGTGCTGCATCGTGGTGGGTTCCACAGGAGTGCTGATGGAGGTGACCACCCATTCCATGTTGGAAAGGATGGGCTCCAAGCTCTGCACATAGCCCTGTGCTAAGTTGGAGCTGGACTCCTCCATTCCCCTTGTCATTGTGCGCAGGCTTTCCAGTGCATTAAGCATTTGGTGGTGTACGCCCATCAGTCGTCTTCTGTGGCCTGGCCCATCAAAGTCCTCTTCTAACTCCCCTGCAGCAGAACTAGTGAGCGACCTCGTCCTTCGGCGAGCTGGCACCTGTGGTATCCGTTCCCCCTACCCGGCTCCTGCGCACTTGTGCCCGGTGTCTCACCACGTGCAGATCCTTCCACTAACCTAGCCTCTAAAGGATACGCAGTGTCAGTCCCTGAGTTGGTGGATGCAAGTGTCATCCTCGGACGGTGCCGCCACGTGTTCTGGATATCTGCAATGACAAAGGGAAACAGGTTGAGTTGTGGAGCGGGGAGAGGAGCAAGTAAGACGTGCGTGCTGACAGTATCTGCAGCACGTGAGTCAGAAAAGATTATGGGAGGAGGGAGGAGTGGGAAACGAGAATCAGCATTAGATTGCAGAGACCCCCTTCATTGGGACCTCCAGCGAGGAATGTGGTCACGGCTGCAGTGATGGCCCGCCCACAGCAGTCTCCTTCAAGGGGGTGAGGATGTGTAGGTGTGCCTATCCTCCCCTCAGGTCTCTCCTGCTGCCGGCTGTTATAGGCCACCTTCTCCTGCAAGACAGAGGGCAGTGTGTCAGTGAGTATCCTGCAATGTGTCTGGGTTATGCGCCTGTTGTGGTCGAATAGCTGCCAGTGTGTGTGACCTGTGAGTGGTGGGTGTGTCACGTTGCATATGGATCGGCAGTGTTTGTTGGTGAGTGGGTGACTGGGAGCATGATGCATGGAGTAGTGGTGCAGTTGGTTGGATGTGCCACTTGACACTTGGATTCACTCACCTTGACCACTTGTGTCAAATCATTGAACTTCTTCCGGCACTGCACCCATGTACGTGGTGCGGTGCTCCTGGTGTTTACTTCCAGGGCCACAGCCTCCCAATGCCTGCGGAGCTGGAGTCTGGAGGGTCTCCTGCTGCCCTGCGGGTACATGTTGGCCCTCCTTTTGTCCACTCACTCCGCCAGGGCCCCCAGTGCATCATCCAAGAAGCGTGGGGCCCACTCACGTGCCGGTCCTGCCATCTCTCCCTCCTCCCAGTGGACTGTGCATATGCCATTTAAAATGTGCACCTGCACCTTTAAGAGCTGGCTGCACAGAGCTATCATGCTAATTAGCAGGCAGCACGAGGTTCACGTGCTGCCTGTGCAAAGGCCATCAGGTGTAGGTTACTAGCAGATCGTGCTACCTGTGCTCAATATTAAGGGTCATCCAATTTAACCCTCTGTACCTTCATATGGAGGAATGCAAAGTCTATTGGAAATATTAAAAGGCACTAATTAAATTAACAAAAATAAAATACTGTGTTATGATAAAGTGGCCCAGAGAAATACCATTCTTGTCCTGTCCCAATCTCCTGCTCCCATAATATTTATTTTACATTACATCTTAATGATATCAGAATTGAATTATGACATTCGATGCAGTCAACATTCTTTGCCACAATGCTGCCCCATTTTTCTAAATGATGGGATAAAAACGATATATTTTTGGTTTTTGAGTTTATTTCTTATCAATATAATTTGAAGCAAGAACCATATACATGTGGTAGAAAGAAGACAGGGTCAGGCTGCCCATGCACCAGCACAATAGATGCAGCAGGTCCATCCCAGGACTTAGTTGCTATGAGCCAAGATGTTCCTAATGGAATGCAGCAGTCAATCACCTCATGCATTCCAGCCACTCAGTTAACACCTAGATTAGGTATGAGAGGTGAAGCATCACATATTGATTCTACTCACAGAATCATATCAATCAGCCAACATCCCAGATTCTTTCATCACTATCCCTTGGTATTTCCTGTCTCATTGGTAGGATAGCCCCATCAGAGATGGGGGCACAGTGATGTCCAGTTGGATGGGAGTGATCCCGGGAGTCCTCAACATTGACTCTGGACCCCATGATCTCTCATGGTTTCAGGTCAAACAAGATGAAGGAAACCGTCTGCTGATCATAACCTACTATACCTCTCCAGCTGACAAATCAATCCTCCTCCAAGTTGAAGGAAGTAAGGGCACAGAATATACTCTGGGTCCAGGACTTCTGGGACACCACCACCGACTGAGTTGGCGGAGTCCTGAAACTGCCAGACTGGGCCGTGTTAGGTGGTGACTGAACCAACACAAGGAAGTAACCTACTTAACTGCGTCCCCCATGATGTGATTGGTAAATGTGACCACTGCACAGATCTTGTGAAGATAAAATATGATGGCATCCTCCATTGTATAGTGTGACACCACCACCATGCTAAGTAGGGCTGACTAAGGACAGATCTAGCAGCCCAAACTGGGCATCCAGGAGGTGCTGTGAGCCATCAGCAGCAACAGAATTGTATACCACCACAATCGATAACCTTTTGGCCTGGCACATCCCTCACCCCTTGATCATCATCAAGCCAGGAGACCAACTCTGGTTAAAATTGGAGTGTAGAAGGGCATGCCAGGAACAACGCCAGGCATACTTTAAAATGAGGTATCAACTTAGTAAAGCAACAACATAGAGCTACCTGCACTCTAAACACCAAAAGCAGCAGACTATAGATAAAGCTAAGAAGTTCCACAATCAACCAATGGATCGAACCTCTGTAATCCTACCTCACCCAGTCGAGAATGGTGATGGACAACCAGGCTTTACCAACAGAAGAAGGCTCCAAGAGCTTCAAACATGGCTGAGAACAGCACATGAGTGCAAGAGACAAGGCTGAAATGATTATAAGTGTCTTCAGCCAGATATGCCGAGTGGATGATCCTACTTGGCCTCCTCCTGAGGTCTCCACCATTATAGATGCCCGTGTCCAGGCAATTCGGTTCACTCTACGTGACATTAAGAGGCGGCTAGGCCCATTGAATGCAGCAAAGGCTATGGACACTGAAAACATCCTAGCTGTAGTGCTGAAGGCCTGTGCACCAGAGCCCTCAAAGTTACACACCTTCTTACTTGGACATATAGTATTATTCATCAGCACTGGATCAATGTCATGGAATTCCCTACCTAACATCATTGTGAAAAAACCCTCATTGCAGGAACTGCAAGGGTTTAAGGAGAAGGCCCATTACCACCTTCTCAGGGCAACTAGGGATGGGCGCTGAGTGCAACTTTGCCAGCATTGCCCATGTCCCAAGGACAAATAAAAAAAACACTGATACCAAAGGGAACTACAGTGAAAGGAGACACTAGGCACACACACACACAATGACCCCGATATTTAAGCGGAGGCGGGGAGGGAACGGGGGAGCATGATCGCGATGGGGAAACTCAGAAATCCTGGGAATGTGGAGGTCCTGCCAAATTTAACAGCAGGACCTCTTTATCATTATTTTATTCCGTTTCCAGTCTGGCAGACGGCCAGATAGACAGGCTGGCTGGCTGCTGGATGGGAAAGCCTGTGGTAGGAGGCTGCAGCCGGGGACCTTTGGGGATGGTCCCTGGCAATCAGGAAAGAAGACGGGTTGAAGGGGGGTGTTAGACCGGCAATCGGGAGGAGAGAGGGATCGCAGGTTGAAGGGGGGGGGGGGGTGACCAATCATGGCAGCGAAGAGAGGTCACGATCGGCAGAAGGTTTGTTTGAAGGGGTTGGGGGAAGCACTCCTGCTCCTCCTGGTTCACAAGCAATGCAGGAAAAGCACTTACCTACTTGATCTGGCTGCTCCCATCACCATTTACCTGCCAGATTTCCTGAGACCTGGGAAAATGACCGGCCAGCATTAAATTTAAATTTAAATCCCAACTGAACTGTGGGAGCCCAATTTAAATATTATAATGTCATCTCTCGAGAGTGGGACACAACACTGTTAGAGACATGCTGTGTGATTTTTAATTTTTAAACCCCCACCTCGACCCTCTCCTGCCCATCGTTGAGGGATTAATATCGACTCTGATAAGTGTATCATTAAAATTATGGTTGCACCAAAGTTGTTGTGCATGCAGACATTGTTCTTGGTAAGATTTGGAAGTGGCTTTGAGAATGGGAGCCATTGAATTGATGCACACAGGGAAGTGTTTGTAGATGATGGCAGCTGAGTGATAAGAAGAGGGGAGATGTAGAAACAATATTCATTCAGTGGCCAGATCAAGGGCACTAATTGGGCCGTGTAGCGCCCGTTGTTTCGGCACTTCACGGCTTCTCGAACATGGCAGCGTGAAGTGCGCTGGACGCCATCTTGGTATAGGTATTAGCGCAAGTGCACGTACCGAACGCCGGAAGCATGTAAAGTAGGGAGAAAATGCGTGCAATCAGTGTGAAACGTTGAGTTGAGTGTTAAGGTCCAAAATTGTGTCTAACACTCAACTCAACGCACAGTCTTAATCATGCACACCTGAACATGTCTTAGAGTGCCTGGAGGACCCTCCCACCAGTGCTATTTAAAAGGGGCCATGCAGGATTTATAGGTTAGTTGCTGGATTATTGCTTCTGGCAGCTGGTGGAATAGGAAGTGGTTTTTTGAAGCTCCCTATACTTACTGAGAGTTAATACAGTACATTTGAGATTAGTTTGGCAGGTACTGCCTTATGGTTCGGGATGTTACAACCGTGGTTGAACAACATTCCTGGCAATCATAGGTGGTCTGCTAAGGCTTCCATTGGGCATTAAGCATGACTGGGAGCATGAAGAGAGGCCACGCACAGCAGGTCAAGCTGCATTAAGAGGGAGGACGAGGGGGCACAGGGCACTGAGCAGGAGGCCGTATCCAATGGGGGCCTTCCAGGACCAATTCTCTTACCTCAACATGACCGAAGAGGATTGCATCCGACGCCTAAGGTTCACCAAGGAGGCCGTGACCGAGACCTGTCAACTGGTGCAGCCACAACTACAGCCTCAGAGCAGGGCGAGGACAGCATTGCCTGTGGCTGTGAAGGTCACCGTGGTGCTGAATTTCTACGGCTCAGGATCATTTCAGGCCTCTGCTGGCGACATGTGCAACATCTCGCAGTTTGCAGTGCACTGCTGCATAAGGGATGTCACAGATGCACTGTACCAGATGAGGAACAGGTTAATCACCTTCCCTCTTGACAGAGACAAGCAGAACGAGTGAGCACGGGGGGTTCAGAGTGCCATTGACTACGCGCACATTGCCCTGCGTGTGCCGCATATCAACTCGGCCATCTTCGTCAACCTTATGGGTTTCCAATCCCTGACATACAACCACACACATCGAATCATAGAGGTTGATGCCCGCTACCCTGGGAGAAGTCACGATGCCTTTGTCATGCGGCAGTCCAACATGCCAGCTATCCTACACCCACCTCGGCATGTCAAAGGCTGGCTATGGGTGACAAGGGCTATCCCCTCACGCCATGGCTTATGACTCTGGTCAGGAACCCACGTGCACAGCAGGCCTATAATGAGACCCTTGCTGCCACATGGAGCACACCACAGGCCTCTTCAAACAACACTTCCGCTGCCTGGACCCGTCTGGAGGAGCCCTCCAGTACTCCGTTGAGGGGGTGGGCAGATTAGTAGCGGTATGCTGCATGCTGCACAACCTCGCCATCATGAGGGACCAGCCTTTGCCACCAATGATCGGAGAAGACCCTGAGCCAGAGGAGGAGGAAGAGGCTGTGGAGCCGGAAGAGGAAATGGAGGAAGACGCAAGGGTGCAACAGGGACCACACGCCTTGTTTGCGAGGGCTCTGCGTGCTCGCCTGATCCATGCTCGCTATCAATAATGTCAACTACATCCCCCAACTCACCATCAGTCCAACACTCCCCACCTTTCTGCTCCCACAAGACAATCAAATCGCCCTCCATCTAACTGCACATTGCTTTCCCACTCATCTCATCGTGCATTAACTTAGTGCCTGTTGATTGTGTGCCTTCAACTTTCCTAGTGCTCCTACGAGGTGCTTCCATTGGCTGGAGCAGGGGTGGTGAGCGGCTGCTGGCCTTCAATGGAGGAGGGTGCAGATGGCTTTGGAGGACGACCTCGAGTAGCTCTGGGCCAGGAGGGCCCAACTTCAGTCTGCACCATCTCAGCATGGGCTGCAGCAGTCTGGCCTGGCTGGCTGATAGATATCAACAAGGGCACTGGCGGAGTGGCAGGGGTGGGAGCAGGAAGGCTGTCACCCTGAGAGAGGACAGCAAGTCTGATTGCCATGGTGCCACTGCCACTCTCCCAAGGCGGTGCCTCAGCAATCCTGGTGATCTGCTGGAGAACAGGTTGCTGGAGTGCTGTGATGCCTTGGAAGCCCTGTTCCACAATGGTCCCCAGATCCATAATAGCAGCAGTCTGAGCTTCCATTGCAGCAGTCTGAGCAGCAACTGTACCTTGCAGACGTGGGTTCGTGCTGCAACGGGAGCAGCAACAACGGCCATCAGATGCTGTGTCGTGGTGGGTTCCACAGGTGCGTTGATGGAGGTGACCACCCATTCCATATTGGAAAGGTTGGGCTCCAAGCTCTGCGCAAAGCCCTGTGCCGAGTTGGAGCTGGACTCCTCCATGCCCTTCTCATTGTGCGCAGGCTTTCTGCTTTCTGGCAGACTTTCCAGTGCCCCAAGCATTTGGTGGTGTACGCCCATCAGCCATCTTCCGTAGCCTGACCCATCAAAGTCCTCATCTGACTCCTCTGCAACAGAATGAGCAACCTCGCCCTCCGGCATGCTTTCACCAGCGGTGTCCGTCCCCCCCCACCCCAGCTCCTGCGCACTTGTGCTCAGTGTCTTACCACATGCAGATCGGTCCTCTAAACTAGCATCTAAACAACAGCAGTGATCGTCTCTGAGCTGGTGGAAACGAGAGTCAGATTGAGTGACTGTGTGCCTTCAGTGTCCCCCTCCTCCTCCTCCTTCGAAGGTGCCGCCATGTGTTCTTGGGTATCTTCATTGACAAAGGGAAACAGGTTGAGTTGTGGAGCGGGGAGAGGAGCAAGTAAGACGTGTGTGCCGACAGCATCTGCAGCACGTGAGTCAGAAAAGATTATGGGAGGAGGGAGATGTGGCAAACAAGAAGGGGCATTAGATATGCAGAGACCCCATTTATTCAGGAACTTCAGCACATGTTGTCACAGCTGCAGCAATGGCCCCCAATGTTCCGAAGCACTGTCTCATCCAGGGGGGTGAGGACATGTAGGCTTCCCTCAGGTCTCTCCTGCTGCCGCTGTAATGTGCCACCTTCTCCTTCAAGACAGAGGGCAGTGTGTCAGTAAGTATCCTGCAAGGTGCCTGGGTGATGTGCCTGTCATGGTCAAATAGCTGCCAGTGTGTTTGACCTGTGAGTGATGGTTGTGTGGCCTGCAAGTGTGGTACGATGTGCGGGTGAGATGCAGCATGCCGAGCACAGCATTGCGTATGGGTGGGCAGTGTTTGTTGGTGGGTGGGTGACAGGGGGTGTGATGCATGGAGCAGTGGTGCAGTTGGTTGGATGTGCCACTTGACACTTGCATTCACTCACCTTGACCACTCGTATCAAGTCATTGAACTTCTTTCGGCACTGCACCCACGTGCGTGATGCTATGCTCCTGGCGTTCACCTCCTGGGCCACAGCTTGCCAATCCCTGCGGAGTTGCAGTCTGGAGGGTCTCCTGTCACACTGTGGGTACATATTGGCCATCCTTTCATTCATCCCTTCCACCAGGGCTTCCAGTGTGTGGGGCCCACTCTCGTGCCGGTCCTGCCATCCTTCCAACCATATTTCCCTCCTCTCAGTGGACTGTGCAAGTCCCATTTAAGATGTGCACCTGCACCTTTAAGGGATGCAGGCTGCCGATGAGGTGTACTGAGCACGCCCCATTTTCAGCTTCCTCATTCTCCATGCAGGCTCTCAGCAGCGTGGGTAGCGCTGGCTGCACGAAGATATCATGGTAAGTAGCAGGCAGCACGAAGTTCACATGCTGCCTGCGTAGGGTGCATCTGGCGCAGGGTTATAGTGGATCACTCTATCCGTGTCCGAAAATGAGTCCTATTGAATCTTTCCCCCATCGTGTTCAAGAGAACCAATATCAGATTGGCACAAATGTCTTTTTCAGCCTGCAATGAGTTGGCCTCCACTTTCTCTTCAGGCTGCTGTTCCTTTGGCTGATCCCTCTGTTGCCCTTAAGTTCCTTCTTCCTCCACGATGAGGTCTCTTTGTAAGGCAAAGTTGCACAGTAGGCAGTATACCACTACTATCCATGAAAGCCTAGGCAGATTATATTGCAGTGTGCTGCCAGTCTGATCCAGGCACTCAAAGCACATGCTCTAGGATATACTCACGTAGAAAAATGGAGCTCATTATAACAATGCTTATCTAGTGTCCTGGGATAGTGCATAGGTATCATGGGCTACCCTTGATCTATCAGAATCCATCCAGGAACTTGCCATTCTGGGTGAGAGAGTACAGACATTATATACTGCCTTAAAATGATGACATAATGGAAGCTGCCTAGAAAATAAGCATTCAATTGCATGACACAATGTTGCTGATTATAAACAATCTAGAAATTGGAAGAGTGGAGTCTTTTCCTGTTGACTTAAATGATGGGATTGATCAAGGCAACAGCTGTGGCCAAATGGGTGCAATCTATGACTCCTTGGACAATGGGGATTCCTGGCACTCAGCACAATTGCAATGTCCTGTCGTGCTGCCAGTATTTGTCCTTGGAGAAGTGGATAAACTGGCCTGCTGTACAAAACAATGCACTTGTGAATGGCTTTATGCATCTGTGCACAACTGATTGACTGTGGGGAAGGGAGTTCCACAGACTCACGACCCTCAGAGAAAAAATTTCTCTTCATCTCTGTCTAAAATGGGAGATCCCTTATTTTTAAACTGTGGCCCCTTGTTCCAGACTCTCCCACAAGAGAAAAAAATTAAATAATTATTTAAATTGATTGCGGTTCAGAGGGGAAGTGAAAAAGGAAATAAGAGGGACAAAGAGAGAGTAAGAGAATAGACTGGCAGCCAACATAAAACGGAATCCAAAAGTCTTCTACAGGTGTGTAAACAGTAAACAGGTAGTAAGAGGAGGGGTGTGGCCGATTAGGGTCCATAAAGGAAATATAGTCATGGAGGCAGAGGAGATGACCGAGGTACGAAATGAATACTTTGCATCTGTCTTTACCAAGGAAGAAGATGCTGTCAGAGTCTCAGTAAAGGAAGATATAGTTGAGGTACCGGATGGGCTAAAAATTGATAAAGAGGTATTGATAAAGAAGAGGTACTTGAAAGGCTAGCTGTACTTAAAGTGGATAAGTCACCCGGTCTGGATGGGATGCATCCTGGGTTGCTGAGGGAAGTAAGGGTGGAAATTGCGGAGGTACTGGCCATAATCTTCCGAACATCCACAGATATAGGGGTGGTGCAAATGTTACACCCTTGTTCAAAAAAGGTTGTAAGGATAAACCCAGCAACTATAGGACAGTCAGTTTAACCTCGGTGGTGGGGAAACTTTTAGAAATGATAATCCAGGACAGAATTAACAGTTACTTGGACGAGAGTGGATTGATCAGGGAAAGCCAGCACAGATTTGTTAAAGGCAAATCATGTTTAACTAACCTGATAGAGTTTTTTTGATGAGGTAACAGAGAGGGTAGATGAGGGCAATGCAGTTGATGTGGTGTATATGGACTTTCAAAAGGCGTTTGATAAAGTGCTGCACGGTAGGCTTATCATCAAGATTGCAGCCCATGGAATAAAGCAGGCAGTAGCAACATGGATAAAGAATTGGCTAAGAGACAGGAAACAGAGAGTAGTGGTGAACGGTTGTTTTTCGGACTGTATGGAGGTGTACAGTGGTGTTCCTCAGGGTCGGTGCTGGGACTACTGCTTTTCTTGATATATACTCATGACTTGGACTTGGGAGTACAGGGCACAATTTCAAAATTTGCAGATGACACAAAACTTGGAAGGGTAGGGAACAGTGAGGAAGATAATGATATACTTCAAGAGGATATAGACAGGCTGGTGGAATGGGCGGACATGTGGCAGATGAAATTTAACACAGAAAAATGCAAAGTGATGCATTTCAGTAGGAAGAATGAGAAGAGGCAATGAATAGCTAGAGGGCACAATTCTAAAATGGGTGCAGGAACAAAGAGACCTGGGGGTATATGTGCACAAATCGTTGAAGATGGCAGGGCAGGTTGAGAAAGCAGTTAAAAAAGCATACGGGATCCTGGGCTTTATAAATAGAGGCATGGAGTACAAAAGCAAGGAAGTCATGATGAACCTTCATAACACACTGGTTCGGCCACATCTGGAGTATTGTGTCCAGTTCTGGGCACCACACTTCAGGAAAGATGTGTAGGCCATAGAGAGAGTGCAGAGGAGATTTACTAGAATGATTCCAGGGATGAGGGATTCTAGTTACGTGGATATACTGGAGAAGTTGGGGTTGTTCTCCTTGGAACAGAGATGGTTGCGAGGAGATTTGATAGAGGTATTCAAAATCATGAAAGGTCTAGACAGAGTAGAAAGGGAGAAACTGTTCCCATTGGCGGAAGGGTCAAGAACCAGAGGACATAGATTTAAGGTGATTGGCAAAAGAACCAAAGGTGACATGAGGAAAAACTTTTTTACACACTGAGTGGTTAGGATCTGGAATGCACCGCCCGAGGGGGTGGTGGAGGCAGATTCAATCATGGCCTTCAAAAGGGAACTGGATAAGTACTTGAAAGGAAAACATTTGCAGGGCCACGGGGAAAGGGTGGGGGAATGGGACTATCTGGATTGCTCTTGCATAGAACCGGCACGGACTCCATGGGTCAAATGGCAAAATGACACTTTCTATGATTCTATGATTCTATGAAATAGGTTTTCTATGAATCCTGTTATGGTAGCGGTTGGGCCTTTTAATCTATTTCTGCATTTTCCCCACCACATAAGCAAGAACACCTGTTTTATCTGGTCATATTGTGCATTCAGCATCAACAAGGTAATAACAAAAAATGGGTTTATACGACATCACCACTCATTAAAGTACACCCAGCAATTTTAGGAGCTGGAAATGACAGCAGGTGAACAAATGGACAAAAAGGTCTGGTGTTATGTTTCCTTGCCCCATATCTAGCCCTATTCACCAGAATGCTACCCAAAAAAAAACTCTCATATGAATGTAATCCTTAGATTTGAGATTTGCACTCTCAAATCGGATCCAGTCTGAGAGGGGCCGTTGTGGGAATTCTGAGCAGAGTCGAACTTCTGGAAAAGAGAATCAGCAACTGAACGTAAGCTTTCGAAACTACACCACATGAAACTTAAAGAAATCGTTTACTTTAGAGATCTTCTCTTTTAGAAAAATATATTATTCTATCAGCATTCAACATTCTATCCTGCATCTGGTACGAAATATCTCAAAAAGTAATAGGTAGTGGTTGAAAATTGAAATCTATTACAATAAATCAGGAAATAAAAGTGGTATAGACGAATGTGTTTTGCTTTATGTATTGGTCAATATTTAATTATTGTGGTAGGGAAGGGTCGATTCATTGTCGGATAGCTAATGAGCATTAGATTATCATGTAATGATAATGGAATATTTTTTTCAAAGATATTGAATGGAATCATCACAGTCAAATATAATAGTGGCCTGTGGCTACCTATGGTAATGTTGCATTACTTTATAAATGTCCCTTGCCATGTGATAAGACAAAGAATAACATGATAGATTAAAGCTTCAGGGCTCCTCTGATGGCTCACGTTTGGTTGTTGGTCAGTTCCACTTTAGAAGATCTCAGTTGGGCTGACAATGAGTGTGCTATAATTGATCTCGATATTCCTAACTTAATGAGGGGATAAAAATGGCAGGAAATGCTATGATATCTATACAGTGGCTCCTGCTTGAAACTGAGCGTGTGCAAAGTCAGGTGAAGACAGGATCAAGGTCAGCTGTGATACACACCAATGTCAAATAGCTCAGCACTTATGATCTAGGCTCCCAATTGAAGAATGCTTATTTGGGGGAGGTGCCAGAGGCCTGCCAGTCCCCATGGAATTGTTGCACGGTACGAGTGACTGCTTTCAGGAAAGTTGAGATGAGAAGGTTTAGAGAGAGAAGAAATTACGTCTTCAATAATAGCCAGTAGTTTTCAACTAACCCAGTTGGGATGAGAAAATCTGTTTCCTTGTATAAAGTAGCATTGCATGTGCAAAAGTTGTTCAATTTCCAATTTTAGAAAAGTTAACCAAATGGTATTGATAACCTATTTCTCAACCTTTATAGATTTTGCATATCTTTGCCATCTGGAATTTAACAGGTGATAATCTACTGACTATAATTAAGCTGTTGTTACCTTCAAACTGGGTAACTTGTAGTTTGGGTCCTCTAGAGGCATTCTTGGGACTTCAGTGAAAGGCTTGTGCTTGGTTTGCAAAAGGTTATTCTCTTACCTAGTTGGTATCTGACATTTGTATAATTTATTTTGATATAGTTGATAATTATTTATCATGAACCATCTTGTATCAGATCAGAGATGAATTGTTTTCTCCTAGTAAATGTTCTTCTGGTAAAGTACATGGTAGCAAGTTCAAGTAAGATTCAGAAAACTTTATTACTCTTATTTAGAAACAGCAACATTCAATATGGCCAATACTTATCTATGATTCTCCACATGGTTGACTTCAGATTTCACCTGTGCCATTTGGAAAAGATGCACAATGGCGACCAGGAATGTTTCTATATGGGGAATTTATGCTCAACTGTTTGTGTGCACTCAACGGCTATCATCTATATAGCAGCATTATTGGAGGCTGAGGACTAGTTTGTTACAGTTTGGGCTTTTTCCCAACTCACTTTCTTCATGTAAATGGCTTAACCATTTCCATAAGTCAACTAAGCCTCCTATTAACTGACATTTGTGTCTTTATTTTCTGCCATATTTGGGTTGGCATAGCCTACGTCCAACAACTAGCCCTGACTGCATCACCTGTGCTCTGGATGATGGAAAAACTATCACACGGTCAGACTATTTTATGCAGGTTAAATGACAGGTTCTTGGAAAGTAACAGTTCCTTTGGATGAATCAGCTGAGACATCTCTTTTCTTGGCACACAATCTTTCAAGATGAGGTGTTTTGTAGAATAACTTCATGGAGCCTACAGTCTCTTTGCTGGAATTAAAGACCATCAGCCACAAAAATATGTTAACTCTTGAAAACTTAAATTTAAGAAAAAGGAAGGCTGGGATTTTTCACTCATCACTCTGTGATTTTCTGCCCAGTAAAATGAATGGCCTTAAAATTGCAGAATGAGATTTGCAGAAGCAAATAAATCTGGCTGAAAAGTGCTAGAAAGTGGCTGCATATCAACAAGTTGTCTTTGTATTTGTAATGGGGTAGAAATTGGATGTTGGATGAATTATGAAAAATATGTTCAGCAGCAGGATAAATTGATTTGCTTTTTGTGAAGTACACTTTCTAAACTATCAGGATAAGTTTTGTGATGTGCCACACCCAGTACAGAGCCTCATTTGATGGTAGCACATATCGGTGAATCGGCTGTGGAAGTCACTGTGCCTGATTCGTGCTGTTCCTGATTTTCTGAAGATCAATTTTAGTTACTGGACAATTGAGAGCAGTGTGAATTGACTGTGCTGACCTTCACGCCAATTCTCTGGTCTGCATTCCTGTTGGGCAGGGTCCCCACTGGGAGCCAAGCTTTGCAAAATTGAAACCAATAATTTAGAAAGCATACTTCACAAAGCAAATCAATTAAACGGCAGAAAAACACATAGGTGCTTTGACAAAAGTTGGGGGAAAAATCCATTTCTCTTTCTGAAAATATTTTTGTGGAGGTTGGAGTCTAATTAGTTTACCCCCTTTAATTTTCATAGCAAAGAGTTTTGATAGAGTGAAAGACTATTTCCTCCAGTTGGGGAGTCAGTGATGAGACGTCATTGGTTTAAAGTTGTCAATGAAAGAGTGAGGAAATAGATTAGAAGACAATTTCTGACACAGAGGGCCCGATATTAGGAGGGAGTCGGGTTGGCAGCGGGGGGTCGACTGGGTGCGTGGGTAATGCGCCCAATGAAATCGGGGTGCTCCGCGCGCGATCGCAGCCTAATTGAATGTATGGGAAAGCCCCCGAAAGCTTGTGGGATTAAAAATAAAATCGTTGGACTATAACTTGGTGTTGTAAAATTGTTTATAATTGAATGTACTTACACGTGCTTCCGGGTTTCCCGTTCCAGACCTGCGCAGCGGGCACACTGCGCACCCGCATCACAGGCTGTCAGCAGGAGGAGCCCTATTTAAAGGGGCAGTCCTCCAATGCTCCTCCTTAAGCAAAGAACCAAATTGGCAACATGGAGCAGCCCAGAGGCAAGGCTGCTCCAAGGTTCTCAGACTCCTCACTCCAGGTGCTGCTCAATTGGGTGAGGAGGAGGAGGGAACCGTTTTTCCCAGCGGACGGGAGGAAGTGGCCTGCCTCTGCCACCAAGTAGGTCTGGCTCGAGGTGGCAGAGGAGGTCAGCAGCAGCAGTAACATCTCCCGAACCTGGGTCCAGTGCAGGAAGCGCTTTAATGACCTAACCAGGTCAGCCAAAATGAGTATACTTACGCATTCTCCCACACTCCGTCTTCCACATACCTCCACCACCACACAACTCCTTCTGCACTGCCACCACAACACTCTCGCATCACTCCTCACATCCACTCCACCATCATCCTCACCTTCCTGCACTTACTCACTGCCCCAGTTCCCATTCGAACACTACCACGCAACCCAATCCTCATACAATCTCATGGCTATGTCTCACACGCACCCTCCCATGCATCTCCCTCACGGTCACGGTCACGCAACAAAAATATATCCCTGTGAGGAGAAAGACTCCACAGAAAGGATGAACCAACCATGGCTAACTAAGGAAGTAAAGGATGGTATCAGGTTAAAAGAAAAAGCATACAACATGGCAAAGATTACTGGTAAGCCCGAAGATTGGGAAAACTTTAAAAACCAGCAAAGGATGACTAAAAGAATAATAAAGAGGGAGAAAATAAATTATGAGAGTAAACTAGCAAAAAATATAAAAACTGACAGTAAAAGCTTCTACAAGTATATAAAAAGGAAAAGGGTAGCTAAAGTAAACATTGGTCCCTTAGAGGATGAGACTGAGGAAATAATATTGGAAAACAAGGAAATGGCAGAGGAATTGAACAGATATTTTGTATCAGTCTTCACAGTAGAAGACACTAGTAACATACCAATAATAGTAGAAAATCAAGGGGCAAAGGGGAGGGAGGAACTATAAACAATCACATTCACTAGGGAAAAAGTACTAGGTAAACTAATGGGTCTAAAGGCTGACAAGTCCCCTGGACCTGATGGCTTGCATCTGAGGGTCTTAAAGGAAGTGGCTACAGAGATAGTGGGTGTATTGGTTGTAATGTTCCAGAATTCACTAGATTCTGGAAAGGTCCCAGCGGATTGGAAAACCGCAAACGTAACACCCCTATTCAAGAAGGAAGCGAGATAGAAAGCAGGTAACTATAGACCAGTTAGCCTAACATCTGTCATTGGGAAAATGCTAGAATCCATTATTAAGGAAGTAGTAGCAGGACATTTGGAGACTCATAATACAATCAAGGAGAGTCAACATGGTTTTATGAAGGGGAAATTGTTTCTGACAAATTTATTAGAGTTCTTTGAGGAAGTAACGGGCAGGGTGCATAAAGGGGAACCAATGGATGCAGTATATTTGGATTTCCAAAAGGCATTCAATAAGGTGCCACATAAAATATTACTGCACAAGATAAGAGCTCATGGTGTTGGGGGTCATATACTGGCATGGATAGAGGATTGGCTAACTAACAGAAAACAAAGAGTCGGGATAAAAAGGTCATTTTCAAAATGGCAATCTGTAACTAGTGGGGTGCTGCAGGGATCAGTGCTGGGGCCTCAACTATTTACAATATATATCAATGACTCGGATGAAGGAACAGAGTGTCTTGTGGCCAAATTTGCTGATGATACAAAGATAGGTGGAAAAGCAAGTTGCGATGAGGACAAAAAGGGCCCGATATTACCAGGGCGGCGGGTCGCGGCGGGGGGGGGGGGGGCGATTGGGCATGTGGCTAACGCGCCCGGTGAAATCAGTCTGCTCCGCGCGCAATCGCAGGCTGATTGGATCCACTTACCTCTTGTTCCGGGTTCCCCACTGCAGATCTGCGTGTCGGGCGGACTGCGCATGCGCAGTAAGGTCTGTCAGCTGGAGGAGCTCTATTTAAAGGGGCAGTCCTCCACTGACAGATGCTGCAAGAAATAGGAAAAATTACAGCATGGAGCAGCCCAGGGGGGAGGCTGATCCCAGGTTAATGATGCCTCACTCCAGCTCTTATTGGATGGGGTGAGGAGGAGGGGGAGGACAGAGATCTTCCATCCAGCGGGCGGGAGGAAGCGGCCTGCCTCTGCCACCAGGAAGGCCTGGCTCGAGGTGGCAGAGGAGGTCACCTGCACCACCAACATATCGCCCACCTGCATACAGTGCAGGAGGTGCTGCAATGACCTAAGTAGGTCAGCCAAAGTGAGTACACTTACTCATTCCCCTACACTCCGTCTGCCACATCACGGCCACCATCCCACACCTCCTTCTGCACTGCCAAAACTACTCTGTCACATCACCCCTCACACCCACTCAAACCTCATCCTCATCTTACCTGCACTTACTCACCTCGCCAGTACTCATCCCGCCACTACCACTCAACCCAATCCTCATACAATCTCATGGCTCTATCTCATACTCACCCTCTCATGCATCTCTTTCACAGTCAGCCTCACTCAACCTGCCACTACCTGTGCTGCAGCCACAGGGCATGCATCACATATGTGCAGTTGGAAGCGTAAGGCAAACGTGTCGTGAGCAGGAAGGGGCTCCACAAGGGTGTTTGAGGGCTGTCATGGTTTTTAATTTCTGATCAACTGACATTACATATTATATTGGCACCACTACTGCCACGTCTTTGCGAATCTTGTCTGGTTTGTGCAATAATGCCCTTTCCTGAGGATCACAATGAAGACCCACAACTGATGCCACCCATTATGCCACTGCAGAGTGGGTGTAGGTGTATTTGCAGGGCTCTTTTGTGCAGACGACTGAGGGACGTTGGCGATGTCCCCGGTGGCACCCTGGAAGGATGTGGAAGAGAAGTTGTTGAGGGCAGTGGTGACTTTGACAGCGACAGGTAAGAAGATGGTGCTCGGGCCAGCCGGGAGCAGCTCGGCATGAAGGAGGCTGCAGATGTCCACGACTACATGTCGAGTGACTCTGAGCCTCCATGTGCACTGCTGCTCAGAGAGGTCCAGGAAGCTGAGCCTCGGTCTGTCGACCCTGTGGCGAGGGTAGTGCCCTCTGCGACGCATCTCTCTCTGCGGTTGCCCTCCCTCCTGCTGTGCAGGTGGATGTGTCACAGCACTGTGTTGTGGAGCTCCACGTGTCAGAGGTGGACGACGTGGCCGGCGAGGCTGGTGATGCTGTTCGCCCACCGAGGAGGTCATGACTGCAGCTACGGCGGCCCCCATCCGGAAGATGTACATCTGAGGGGGTCCGCAAGGTAGGTACATGTGTCTGGACCCCGGGGTAAGTGTGCAAGTTGGTGAATTTGATTGTTAGGAGGAGGGTGGTGGAGGCCAAACTTTGTCCAAAGTGACAGAGTGGCCTCCTGCAATGAGTGAGGGTCTCCCTCCGCCACCTGTCAAATGGACCTTTGCAGCTGCCACAGGCTGATGGCTGCAACACGTCCATTTGAACTGGGAGTATTTCCCCCAGTATGGGAAACAGTCCCAGTTGTTTGTAAAATCCCAACACTCCTAAAATATCTCGTTAATCAGGTCTGTAAACGACTGAAATACCAAGATAAGTAGCTTAAGTGGCACCCCGCTGGCTTTAATTGCCGGCGGGAGTCCCACATGCGGGGGCTGCGCGCGCATGTCAGCGCTCCTGTGGGAAACCCGGAAGTGGGCGGATTGGAGCCGAGCTCCCGACCCGCCCCGGGAATCCCTGATTTTCAGAGCCCCCCTGCCACGAACGCACCCGATCGCGGGTGCTAAAATCGACCCAAAAGGGCCCGATTTTACCAGGGGTGCGGGTTCTTGGCGGGTGGTCATTCGGGCGCGTGAAAAACGCGCCGTCCGAATTGAGTGCGTTGCGCCCGCGATCGCGGGATAATTGAGGCAATTAGCCGGCAGTTACGGGTTCTCCGCTTCTCAGCTGCGCGCCGGCGGGCTGCGCATGCGCAGTGACGTCTGAGCGATGGTGGAGCTCTATTTAAAGGGGCAGTCCACCAAAGCCCCTCCAGCCACAACCAAGAGTCCAGGCAACATGGTGGAAGGCAGGGGTAAGGCTGCTCCCCGATTTACGGACCACGCCCTCCAGGTGCTGCTGGACGGGGTCTGGATGAGGAGGGAGACGCTGTTCCCGAGTGATGGAAGGAGGTGCCCTGGCTCCGCCACCAAGAAGGCATGGGAGGAGGTGGCGTCGGAGGTCACCTGCAGGGGCAACACCACCCGAACTTGGATGCAGTGTCGGAAGAGATTCAATGATCTCACCAGGTCCAGGAAAGTGAGTACACTAACGCACTCTGCCTCACTCCGTCTTCCACATCACCTCAAACACCTCACAACCCCATCTCCACTGACAGCACAGCGCTCCCACACCAATCCTCACAGCCACCCAACTATCATCCTCACAGTGCCTGCATGTACCCACCGTCCCTGTCCCCACTCGACCACTACCACACACCCCAATGCCCATACAATGGGATGGCCATGTGGCACACGCATCCTCCCATCCATCTGCCACACGCTCAACCCACTCACACCAATGCTTGAAGCGTCTCACAATGCAATCATCACTCAATAACGTTTTTGTGTTTTGCCCTCACAGGAGAAGAGTTGCAAGAACGCCCGGGAAAGGGCCTACACCCGAGGGGGCCCGCCACACGAGGTGGCTCTGACAGACGCCGAGGTGGAGGCGTTGGAGATCAGCCACACGCTACATTGCCTGTCCGTGGCGGATGGCGAGGCTGGGTCTGGCGAAACGGCCGGTAAGGGAAAGCTGACACTCAGCACTCATGATCGCGAATGATCTTAGCATCACATGGCATATGCCGCACCGCCACATTTGGTCACATGCCTGATATTGCCCTCTGTTCTCTTGCAGGGCCGTCTGCGAGCGCCGTATCCGTTGAGGGCAATTCCTCAGAGGACATGCCCGTCTCTGAGGGTGCATCGTCACACATGAGCCAAGCATGCACCAGCGCAGATGCACACACCTCGGTGGGTCCCCCCCCTCAGTTAGTTGGGATTGCACATGGTGAGTCACCACGCACATGTGAGCATGAGCAGACCCTGGTGGCAGGGTCAGCCGCGGAGGGTCCGCGTCGGTGGGAGCACTCTTCTCCAGCTCTGCTCAGCCGGACCCAGATGCTGAACCCAGGGGGCCACCAGTCAAAAGGAGAGTCGTCGAGGGGCACCAGCACATTGCCGAGGTACTGGGAGAGGTGCCACGCGCACTCTCCACAATCGCACGGAGGATGGAGGAGTCCAACTCCTGCATGAGGGGAATGGTGGCACAGGTGCAGGAGGGTATCGCCGAGATAGTGTCGCAGGGACGTGAAGGCATCTCTGAGATAGTGTCGCGGGTAGGTGCGGGAATGTCTGCGGTGGAGGACAGGCTAGCCTCCCTCGAGCGTCACGCACAGCTCAACAATGAGTCCATCCAGGCCCTCACAACGGCTGTTCGGATTCAGGGTGAGCAACATTCTGCCGCCATAAACAGGTTGACAGATACATTGGAGGTGGCCTTGCAAGGTCTCACACATGTCATCCAAACTGCCGTCCAGCAGGGTGGAAGGGGTGATGTGGGCCTAGGCCATGAGAGGGAAGATGGTGAAGGGGGACATGGAAGTGTGGACGCTACTCAAAGTGCCCCCACGTCTCACCCGTTGCCCCCCTCTCAACCAGTGCCTGCAATAGTCCATCCTCTCCAGGTGGCCGTGTCTGCCCCTGCACAGATGCAGGAGGAGCAGTCTGTGGAGGTGCCCTCACGGGTACCGAAACCCAGGGGGCGTCGGCCCAAAGCATCTACCCGGTCAGGGCACGAACAGGAGCAACCTGCCACTACCTCTGCTGGAGCCACAGGGGTAGCACCACTTAAGGGTTCCAGAAAAAGAAAACCCAAGGTTCTGTGAACACACAGGGATTGCACCAGGGTGTTTGACGATTTGTTATCTTTTTATTTCTAGTCCTTGATTGGCACCACACAATAAACTCAATTTTTCTCACCAATGCTGCCACCTCTTGTCCATTATTCTGCGGCTTCTGCAATAGGTCCCTTCCGTGCTCCTCATCATGACGACAAACACCCGGTCCCACCCATTGGGCATAATACAGTGGGTGCAGGTGTACAGGCACCACTCTTCTGTGGAGGGAGTGTGTATGGACCCTCGTCTGTGCACGTTATGATATGTGAACGCCTCACACAGTGTGATGTTAGGAGAACCGTTGGCATATGAGTGCCTCCCTGGCCTGACGAGCACGCAGGTTAGCCGGTGTTCGGCCCATGGGTCGTTCCTCCTCCTCTCGCTCGTACTCCTCCTCTTCCTCCTCCTCCTCCTCCTCATCGTCCTCCTCAATGTGGGTGGCGGGTGTGCATGGGGCCTCCTCCAGCGGCACCCCTCTCTGTTGTGCCATGTTGTGCAGGGCACAGCAGACAACTATAATTCGTCCCACTCTGAGTGGCGTGTATTGGAACGCTCCCCCGGAACGATCAAGGCACCTGAAGCGCATCTTGAGCAGCCCTATGGTCTGCTCAATTGTAGACCTGGTAGCAATGTGGCTGTCATTATATCGACGCTGCGGCTCGGTAATGGGGTTCCTCAGAGGTGTCATAAGCCACGTGTGCAGGGGATATCCCTTGTCGCCGAGGAGCCAGCCATTGCCGGTGTTGGGTGCGTGGAATAGGGGCGGGACGGTGGACTCCCTGAGGATGAAGGCATCGTGGCAGCTGCCAGGGTATCTGGCGCACAGGTGTAGGAATCTCTGGCGGTGGTCACAAATGAGCTGGGCGTTCATGGAGTGATACCCCTTCCTGTTGATGAACAGCCCTGGCTCATGTGGAGGTGCCCATATTGCTATGTGGGTGCAATCGATTACACCCTGCACCCGTGGGAAGCCAGCCACATCATGGAATCCAACCGCCCTCTCCGTCTGGCTGCGCTCATCCATGGCGAAGTTGATGTAGTTCGAGGCCCTGCGGAACAACCCATCGGTGACCTGCCTTATGCACTTGTGTGCAGACGACTGAGAGACCCCGGTGATGTCCCCCGTGGCACCCTGGAAGGATCCGGAGGTGAAGAGGTTGAGGGCAGTGGTGACTTTGATGGCGACGGGTAAGAGTGTAGTGCCTCCTGCGACGCATCTCTCTCTGCGGTTGCCCTCCATCCTGCTGTGCAGGTGGATGTGCCACAGCACCGTGTTGTGGGGATCCACGTCTCTGAGGCGGACGGCGTGGACTGCGAGGCTGCTGAGGCTGGTCATGCTGTTCGTCCTCCGAGGATGTCAACGCAGCACCCATCTGGCAGGTGTAGGTCTGAGGGGTTGTGCACGGTCGAAAAGTGTGTCCTCGCACAGGGGTTGCGGTTCCACGCCGGTGAATCTTCTTGCTTGGAGGAGGGTGGTGGAGGGCAGGCGTTGCCCTATGTGACGGAGTGGCCTCCTGCGTTGGTGAAGGCTCTCCCCCCCCCCCCACCTGTGGAATGCACCTTGGCAGCTGCCACAGGCTGCTGGCTGCAACACGTCCGTTGGGAGTGAGAGTGTTTCCCCCAGTATGGGAAACAGTCTCAGTTCAACGTAAAATCCCACACTTGGTAAAAAAAACAGCTCAATCAGGTCAGTTAATGACCTGAAATAGCTACATAAATACTCTCAAGTGGAACCCCGCTGGCTTTAAGTGCCTGCGGGATTCCCACCTGCGGGGTCTGCGCGCGCACGCCGGCGCGTCGGCGTGGAACCCGGAAGTGGGCGGGATCCGGTCGGGGTCGTCCTTTTGCCGATTTTCGAGGCCCCCCCGCCGAGAACGCACCCGAGAGCGGGTGTTAAAATCGGGCTCAAAGTGTCTAGAAATGGAATATAATGTGGGAAAATGTGAAGTTATCCACTTTGGGAGGAAAAATAAAAAAGCAAAATATTATTTGAATGGAGAAATGGTACAAAATGCTGCAGTACAGAGGGATCTGGGTGTCCTCGTACATGAAACACAAAAAGTCAACATACAGGTGCAGCACGTAATCCGGAAGGCAAATGGAATATTGGCCTTTATTTCTAGGGGGATGGAGTATAAAAGCAGGGAAGTCATGCTACAACTGTACAGGGTGCTGATGAGACCACACCTGGAGTATTGCATACAGTTCTGGTGCCCTTGTTTAAGGAAGGATATACTTGCATTGGAGACGGTTCACAGAAGGTTCACTAGGTTGATTCCGGGTATGGAAGGGTTGTCTTATGAGGAAAGATTGAACAGGTTGGGTCTATACTCATTGGAGTTTAGAAGAATGAGAGGAGATCTTATTGAAACATACAAGATTCTGAGGGGCTCGATAGGGTAGATGCTGAGAGGATGTTACCCCTCATGGGGGAATCTAAAACTAGGGGGCATCGTCGCAGAATAAAGGGTCGCCGTTTAAGACGGAAATGAGGAGGAATTTCTTCTCCCAGAGGGTTGTGAATCTTTGGAATTCTTTATCTCACAAAGGTGTGGAGGCTGAGTCATTGAACACATTCAAGGCTGAGTTAGACAAATTTTTGATCAGGAAGGGAGTCAAAGGATATGGGGAAAGGGCGGGAAAGTGGAGTTGAGGTAAAAACCAGATCAGCCATGATCTCATTAAATGGTGGAACAGGCTCGAGGAGCTGAATCGGCTACTCCTGCTCCTATCTCTTATGGTCTTATGTTCACCCCCAACCACACCAATGCGTACAGCGGGTCACTATGCAACCATCACTCAATCACGCCTCTCTGTGTTTTGCCGTGATAGGAGAAGAGATGCCAGAAGGCCCAGGAGAGGAATGATGGCAAAAGGGGACATGAAAGTGGGGACGCCAATCAAATCGCTCCCACGTCTCACCCGTTGCCCCACTCTCAACCAGTACCCTCAATGTTGCCTCCTCTCCAGGTGATCAAGTCTGCCCCTGCACAGGTGCATGTGGAGCAGTCTTTGCAGGGGCCTTCACGGGCACCGAAACCCAGAGGGCGTCCGCGCAAAGCTTCTCATTGGTCAGGGCATGGACAAGAGCAACCTGCTACTACCTCTGCTGAAGCCGCAGGGGTCGCACCACGTAGGGGTTTCCGTAAACGTAAGGCTAAGGTTTTGTGAGCACAAAGGAGATGCACAAGGGTGTGTGAGCCGGTGATGTCCCTGATGACACCCTGGAAGGATCCGGAGGAGAAGTTGTTGAGGGCAGTGGTGACTTTGACAGCAACAGGTAAGAAGATGGTGCTCGGGCCAGCCGGGAGCAGCTCGGCGTCAAGGAGGCTGCAGATGTCCACGACTACATGTCGAGTGACTCTGAGCCTCCATGTGCACTGCCCCTCAGAGGGGTCCAGGAAGCTGAGCCTCGGTCTGTGGACCCTGTGGCGAGGGTAGTGCCTTCTGCGACACATCTCTCTCTGCGGTTGCCCTCCCTCCTGCTGTGCAGGTGGATCTGTCACAGGACTGTGTTGTGGAGCTCCACGCGTCAGAGGTGGACAGCGTGGCCGGCAAGGCTGGTGATGCTGTTCGCCCTCCGAGGAGGTTATGACTGCAGCTAAGGCGGCCCCCATCCAGAAGATGTAGGTTTGGGGGGGTCCGCAAAGTAGGTAAATGTGTCTGCACACTGGAGATGAGGTTCCAAGTTTGTGAAGTTCTGTGTTAGGAGGAGGGTGGTGGAGGCCAAACTTTGTCCAAAATGACAGAGTGGCCTCCTGCAATGAGTGAGGGTCTCCCCCACCACCTGTCAAATGGACCTTTGTAGCTCCCACAGGCTGGTGGCTGCAACACGTCTGTTTCAAGTCGGAGTTTTTCCCCTAGTACGGGAAACACGCTCAGTTGAGATAAAAATCCCACCCCTCCTAAAATATCCTCCCAATCAGGTCTGCAAATGACCTGAACTATCTAATTAATTGCTTTAAGTGGTATCCCGCCGGCTTTAATTGTTGGTGGGAATCCCGCATGCGGGGGCTGCGCGCGCATCTAAGCGCGTCATTGGGGAACCCGGAAGTGGGCGGTTAGAGCCGGGCTCCAGACCTGCCCTGGGAATCACGAATTTTAGCAGCCCCCCTGCCACGAACACACCCGCTCAGACATCCGAAAATCTAAATGGGTGGTTGGAGAATGCTTTGCCACAGCGAATGGTTCAGGCAGAGACTGTTTCAGAGTTTAAGGGAAAATAGGATAATTATTTGAAGCGGAGGAAGGTACAAGGCTACGGGTAGAGAGTGAGGCAGTGGAATTACTTTTGGATTGCTCCAGTGAAGAGCAGTGAAGAGTACAGACATGAAGAGCTGAATGGCCTTCTTCTGTGCTGTAGACTTCTTTGGTTCAAAGGAAAAGGATATAAAATATTAATGAAATAAAAGAGAAAATCGCAATTTCAAGAGAATGAATTAAATTACTACTTTCATTGAACAAAATGGAAACAAAATGGACTAATATTGATTTATAAGAAATAAACTCAAACCCCAAAATTTTGAATTAATCCATCTTATCATTTCAATACTTGATCAAAAAAAATTATTTTTGTAGACAATAATTAGAGGGTCACTGATGTCTGAAAATTCCTTCACAGCACACCAGGAGAAAGCATACCTTCAAACACTGAAAACAAGCTTCCTTTCTGTTTATATTATTTTATTGACATTTTATATACATATATATAAATATCAAATGAAAGAAGACTGAAAGAATTATTGATAAATATTTATATATGTCAGTTTAATTATAACGGGAGGTTTGAAATGTGAGACCAGCAATTGCATTCCCAAGCATGAAAACAATGCTGAAGCAATTATCCCTTCTAATGGTTTGCGTGACTGATCTGGAAATGACCGTATATAATTGTAGGATTATTTCAGGTGTAAGTAGTGCAATGACAGTCGCCTAGTTTTGGTTTTAAATACGTATTTGTGTAGGTAACACAATGTTTATCTAAATGCTATGATAAATATTGGATACTTATGTATATTTGAATAGATTTCTAAAACATTTTAGGCCAACAAAGTGCCACTTTAAGGTTATTTCTTGTGATGGTAGGGTTTGGAAAGATATTTTTAATTGGCACAAAGCAGCCTGACAAGATGGGTACTAACCTGCTCAAACTGGAACTCTGGAAGATAAGGTAAGATTTGGGATTGTTACAATGGCCTTGATTTTGGTGTGGGGTGTGTATTAGATGGGCTGTGTGCATTGCAATCACATGATGATGCCATCAGAAGGCCCAAACCATTTTGATGGTCAGGCCTCATTTAAATTTGACAGGTGAGCTGCCAATGCGAATTGCACAACTTATAGGCACCTCACTATTTGGGAGGGTGGGAAATCCTATGGGGCAGACACTGCTTATAGGCTTGCAGCAGCACCTCAAGGGGGAGGGCTGGAAAGATTGGAGGGGGTGGGGCAGGGTGTGTCAATGGAGCAGCTTAGTTCAGCGTCAGAGAAATTTTAACAGCACACCCAAGAGTAAGAAGTTCAATTAAGGAAGCCTTAAGGCTCAAAACTCCCAACAAAATCAAGAAAAAATGAGTGTCACACCTGCTTCCATCTTTTCTTTATTGATTCCTTTAAGTTGCACTTGAACTGGCCATTTCCTGCCCTGTGAGAGGTCTAAGAATCAGCAGTGGCAGCACTGACTCACTTTAAAATAGTGTTGGGGTCCTAAATATGTCACAGAACCGCAATTTAAATATATTCTTTGGGCTCCTGCCTGTTTCTGGCAGAACGTTGGCCACCTAAATCAAGACCCTTTCAAAAATCGTATTGGGTGGTAAGTTGCCATTTTAAAAAAATGCAATTTTTGTCCTGCTACCACCCTATTCATGCTGAAAACGGGACAGAAGGGAAACGAAAATTACCCCCAATAAAATCAGAATCGTTGACAAAAAATGGGTCACATCACACCATTTTTGCTGGTTGCCATTCAGATCACTATAGGATAGAAGTTAACGGTGATGATAATGGATGAACAACTAATGAATTCGTATGATAATCCTCTGTTAGCTGTGGCTCAGTGGGAGCACTCTTGCCTCTGAGTCAGAAGGTTGTGTAGTACTGAGGAAGTGCTGCCCTGTCAGGCTGAAGAGTAAAAGGTTTTTTTACCTGCAGGAAATTAGTGCCAGCAATTGAATCTAATTATTCCCCAATGGAATTAATTACCTATGCCTTGCAATAACTTTGCAGTATTGAACCCAGACCTGTCCTCAGAAAGTATGGGATCCATCGGGGTAAATTTTTAACTTTCAGCCCGGAAGGGAGCTCAGGGGAAGATTTCCAGGTGTGAAACCCGGATGGTAAGTGAGTGGGTCACGATCACAGATTGCGACTTTGATGAGGCCAATCAATTTTGGTTCCAGGTTTTGCGCCCAGCAGCCAGCCTGATTGACAGGCTGGCTGGCTGTCGGGCAGGAAAGCCTGATGCAGCAGGCCGCAGCCAAGGATCATAGGCTGGGGAGAAGATCAGGGTGAAGATCGGGGAGGGGTTGAGGAAGAGATCGGGGGGCTGAGGAAGAGATTGGGAGTCTGAGAAGAAGGTCGGGTGAAGATAGAGGTAGGTGTGGGGTCCACCATATTGGGGGGGGGGGCGGTGTTGGCCAATCACAGGGGTCCTGTTGGCCAGCTAAGCTTGTTTGGCCTGGATGAAACACTCCTGCTCCTCCTGGCCCACAAGCAGTGCAATAAAGGCACTCACCTCATGGATCTGGCCCTTTCCACCTGCTTTCACCTGACATGATTCAGAGGCGATGGGAAACCCGAACAGGTAAGGTTTTTAAATTTGTTTAAATTGTACAATACACAAAATATTAAATACCTCAAGTCCCTCAATGAGGTACATTGCCCTTTTAAGTAACAGCCCGCCAGCTTTAAGTGGGAGCGGAACTTCCTGGTGTCTGCTCTCCACACGCAGATAAACCTGCCTGGGTTAAACCCAGAAGCAGGCGTGTTGGAGCCGGGATGCGGTCCCACTCTGAAAGCGGACTATTTTTAACTCCCCACCTGCCTCCAACCCACCCGTTCTTGGGGGTTAAAATTTACCCCAATGTTGTGTTTAAGAGTGGCATATTAGATGGGATTTAAGATCACACGATGATAAAATAATTATGGATGAGGAGGCCCAATAGACCCATATTAGTTCATTCATCCTGAAGCACCCCACAGCCCAACCATTTCATAATCTAATTGTTTTTTAAATGATTCCAGGGTTTATGCCTTCACCTCTCGATCAGGAAGCCCATTTAAAATGTTGATCACTCTCTGCATGAAGAAGTTCTTAATACCAGTCCAAAAATTATCTTTTATTGATTTAAACCTGTGTCTCCTTGTTCTACACCCACAATTAGGGATGGGCAATAAATGCCGGCCTTGCCAGCGACGCCCACATCCCATGAACGAATATTTTTAAAAAAATATTCTGGGTTTATCTTTTCCCTAACATTTGCTTATCTACCTCTATAAGATCACTCTTAGGCATTTACTTTCCACGTTGAAAACCCAAGTCCCTACAGTCTTTCCTCATAGCTCAGACCCCCTGACACTAGGGATCAGCCTTGTGGCTCGTATCTGCACTGCTTCCATTGCTTGAATGTCTCCCATGCATGAGGATGCCCAGGAACGCCCCCAGACATATTCCAAACTGCAGCAGGGACATAGATGGGGCACTACAAGATGTGGCTACTCTCCACCCCTACTGACCTCATTGGGATTTCAGATGTAGTCTAACTGGAGTGAAAACTTGGTGGATCTAGGTTCTGCCTCAAATCCCTGTCTCCCTTCTGGCAATCCACCCAAGCTGTGCTCTCCCCACACCAGAAATTTCAAGCCCACTGTATTTTGAGAACGAGTTTAGAGCCTTGGACGCAGTCCAGTGCAGAACTACCCTGATACCGAGACTTGAAGGTAACTCCAAGCAATTTTTATTTAATAAGTAGAATACTCCTTTATTATCTAATTCCCAGCAATAATTTATTTGTCTCATTTCATCTACACAGCAAAAAAAGGTTTCAAAGTGGATTTTTTCCACTTACTGGGAGCATTTTTTTGATTGCTATGGAGAGATCATTAAAGCCCCTTCTCACACTGTAATGGTGTCAGGAGCCTGCCTTCTGCAACAACTGGGATACAAAGATTTTCCTTTTAGTCTTATTTCTTTATTAGTACAGTGTAAGATGCTCACTAGTGCACAAAAAGTATCTCTTTCCTTCAACCAATAGTTTAAAAAAAAATTGTTTCCTTTTTAACAATATCTCCCGAAGTAGATTGATGGGATTTGCAAGCTGTAAAACCAGAACATCCATAGCTCTGTTTTTCATTGCTTGGGCCACTGGCTCCTGATGCATGAGCGTCACGTAGCCAGTCACAATCCAAAGATAAACCTACCAGAATTTGTTATGGTCAGTGGCCAGGATGGCCCATTTTTTAAAGGGTCTTCCTAACAGCTGGCCTCAGTACATTCATGGAGGTGAAATTGGACATGGGCAGAATCGCATCGGTTGCCCCGCCCAAGATACCGTTCCTTTGACTTTAAATTTTTAAATTTCAAAATATACTTTATTTCATAAAATTTAAAGATACGCACGGTTTACATACAGTTCAAATATAGGGCACAAAATGCAGCACAGCAGTTCAAGGCAATACAGTACAGATCATATACTATATGATCTCATTCTTACAATTTTAACGGAACGGCAACGGAACCCTGTGTGAGAACCTCTCTGGATACGTCGAGGGCATCCTGAAACCCATCGTACAGGGAACCCCCAGCTTCTGTCGCGACACTACAGACTTCCTACAAAAACTCAGCACCCACGGACCAGTTGAACCAGGAACACTTCTCACCACGATGGACGTCTCAGCACTCTACACCAGTATCCCCCACGATGACGGCATCGCTGCAACAGCCTCAGTACTCAATACCAACAACAGCCAATCTCCAGACGCCATCCTACAACTCATCCGCTTCATCCTGGATCACAATGTCTTCACCTTCGATAACCAGTTCTTTACCCAAACACACGGAACAGCCATGGGGACCAAATTCGCACCCCAATACGCCAACATTTTCATGCACAAGTTCGAGCAGGACTTCTTCACTGCACAGGACCTCCAACCAACGCTATACACCAGATACATCGAGGACATTTTCTTCCTATGGACCCACGGCGAACAATCACTGAAGAGACTACACGATAACATCAACAAGTTCCATCCCACCATCAAACTCACCATGGACTACTCCTCAGAATCGGTTTCTTTCTTGGACACACAAATCTCCATCAAAGACGGGCACCTCAGCACCTCATCTACCGCAAGCCCACGGACAACCTCACGATGCTCCACTTTTCCAGCTTCCACCCCAACCACGTCAAAGAGGCCATCCCCTATGGACAGGCCCTACGAATACACAGGATCTGCTCAGACGAGGAGGAACGCGATGGACACCTACAGACGCTGAAAGACGCCCTTGTAAGAACGGGATATGACGCTCGACTTGTCGATCGACAGTTCCGACGGGCCACAGCGAAGAATCGCATAGACCTCCTCAGAAGACAAACACGGGACGCAACCAACAGAGTACCCTTCGTCGTCCAGTACTTCCCTGGAGCGGAGAAACTACACCATGTTCTCCGCAGCCTTCAACATGTCATCGATGACAACGAACACCTCGCTAAGGCCATCCCCACGCCTCCACTGCTCGCCTTTAAACAGCCACCCAACCTCAAACAGACCATCGTTCGCAGCAAGTTACCCAGTTTTCAGGAGAACAGCGTCCACGACACCACACAACCCTGCCACGGCAACCTCTGCAAGACGTGCCAGATCATCGACACGGATACCACCATCACACGAGAGGACACCACCAACCAGGTACATGGTTCATACTCCTGTGACTCGGCCAACGTTGTCTACCTCATACGTTGCAGGAAAGGATGCCCCGGAGCATGGTACATTGGCGAGACCATGCAGACACTGCGACAACGGATGAACGGACACCGCGCAACAATCGCCAGACAGGAGGGTTCCCTCCCAGTCGGGAACACTTTAGCAGTCAAGGACATTCAGCCACCGATCTTCGGGTAAGCGTTCTCCAAGGCGGCCTTCGAGACACACGACAACGCAAAATCGTCGAGCAGAAGTTGATAGCCAAGTTCCGCACCCATGAGGACGGCCTCAACCGGGATCTTGGGTTCATGTCACGCTACACGTAATCTCACCAGCAAAAAGGGGGAAAAAAATTATATGTTTTTTAATATTCTCTCTCTCTCTCTCTCTCTCTGCCATTTTGAGTTTCTTTCTGCCTGCCTGTGTAATCGACACAATGTATATCCAGTGTACAGGGACGTGCTGTTCTCCGTGACTGGCCTGTTTGAATAACAACGACACCTTTTGATTGGTGTGATGCTGTCCCAACATAGTATAAGATATGCGATTTGAGAACCTTTTCACTCATTCATCTGACGAAGGGGATAATCTCCGAAAGCTTGTGATTTTAAAATAAATTTGTTGGACTATAACCTGGTGTTGTAAGATTCCTTACATTTACAATTTTAAAGACGCAGTACATATTTTCTAATACATTCTGTACAATACATGGCGGGGTGGCTTTATACGGTGGCCTTTCCCCATAGGGCCTTTATGTAGGTCGCACCTCACAGATTTAAGGTGATTGGCAAAAGACCCAGAGGTGACTCAAAGAAACATTTTTTTTACACAGCAAGTTGTGATGATCTGGAATGCACTGCCTGAAAGAGTGGTAGAAGCAGATTCAATAGTAACTTTCAAAAGGGAATTGGATAAATACTTGAAGGAAAAATATTACAAGGCTATGAGGAAAGAGCAGGGGAATGGGGTTAATTGAATAGCTCTTTCAAAGAGCCAGTACAGGCATGATGGGCTGAATAGCCTCCTCCTGTGCTGTACCTACTATGATACTATGATACCTCGCTTCAGTGCGTCCCGCAGCACGTACTCCTGGAGTGCCAGTTGGCAACACTCGGTCCTGGACAGCACCTTCAGCTGGAAGACCAGCAGGTTTCGGGTGGACCAAAGGCCTCCTTCACCATGGGTCTTCCAGCCGCAGGTGATATCTGCCTTGGTGTGCATCCTGGGGAACAGCCCGTAGAGCACAGAGTCCTGTGTTACCGAGATGTTGGGGATGAACACGGACAGATACCAACACATCACTCTTCACACCCTCTGCGCGAAGGGGCACTCCATCAGGAGGTGGACGATGGTCTCCTCCCCGCCGCAGCCTCGAGGGCAGCTTGTGGTGGCACTGAGAAAAAAAAAATTCCGTGTGTGTTGAAAGGACCGCACTGGGAGGGCCTTTCTCACCACCATCCAGACTACATCCTGGTGCCTATTGATCAGTTTCGGAGTCGAGACGTTTTGCCAAATGGCATTGACCATCTGATTGGAGAAAAGCCCGATCGATTCCACCCTCTCCTTTCCTTGCAGGACCCTCAGGACATTTCGTATCGACCACTGTCTGACGGCTTTGTGGTCGAAGGGGTTCCTCCTCATAAACATCTCCACCTGAGACAGGTTGGGGGAGACGGTCCAGCTGGACGGGATGTCCTGCGCCTGCTCGGCCAGTGTGGCCAGACCCAGTCTTCTCAGTGTGTTGGACAGGTAGAAACTCAGCACATAGTGACACTTGGTGTTTGCGTACTGGGGCTGTGCACACATCCTGAGGCAGCCTCATGCAAATGTGGCCAACAGGATCGGGGCAGCGCTGGGGACACTCTTCCCCCCTTTGTCTGGGGGCTTGTACATGGTGACGCTGCGGACGCATTCTACCTTGGTCCTCCAGACAAAGTGGAAGATAGTTCGGGTGATTGTGATGGCAGAGTTATGAGGAATGGGCCAGACCCTGGCCACGTAGAGCAACTCTACCAGTACCTCACACCTTATCACCAGGTTCCTGCCAGTTATGGAGATGGAGCGCCCCATCCACGTACCAAGCTTCTGTTTGGCCTTGACGATCCGCTCCTCCCAGTTCTTCATGCAGGCCAGGGGCCCCCCCAAACCAGATCCCCAGCACCTTCAGGTAGCCGGACCTGACGGCGAAGGGGAAAAAGGGTCTAGTTTCCCACCTGCCAAAGAACATGGCCTCGCTCTTACTTCAGCTCACTCTGGCCCCCGAGGCCAGCTCGAAACGGCCGCAGATGCCCATCAGTGTGTGGACCGATTGCTGATCAGAGCAGAAGACGGTGACGTCGTCCATGTGCAGGGAGGCTTTAACCTGAGCGCCTCCGCTGCTTGGGCTTGTCACCCCCCGATACCTGCGTCCTTCCTGATGGACACGGCAAATGGCTCGATACAACATACGAACAAGACCGCAGAGAGAGGACAGCCCTGCCTGATTCCAGATCTGATCGGAAAGCTCAGGTTAGGACTGCACTACGGATGTCCGCACTACGGATGTCTGCAGTGTGTACCATCCACAGGATGCACTGCAGCAACTCGCCAAGGCTTCTTTGACAGCACCTCCCAAACCCGTGACCTCTACCACCTAGAAGGACTAGGGCAGCAGGCGCATGGAAACACCACCACCTGCACGTTCCCCTCCAAGTCACACACCATCCTGACTTGGAAATATATCGCCGTTCCTTCATCATCGCTGGGTCAAAATCGTGGAGCTCCCTACCTAACAGCACTGTGGGAGAACCTTCACCACACGGACTGCAGCGGTTCAAGAAGGTGGCTCAGCACCACCTTCTCAAGGGCAATTAGGGATGGGCAATTATGGATGGGCAATAAATGATGGCCTTGCCATGAACAAATAAAAATAATCGCAGATTCCCTCCCCATTTTGGAAAGCAGATCCAACGTGTACGTGTGGGATATTCTGTCGAAGGCCTTCTCCTGGTCCAGGCTGATGAGGCAGGTGTTCACCCCCCTGTCCTGCACATAGGCGATCGTATCCCTGAGCAGTGCAAGGTTATCAGAGATCTTCCTGCTGGATACAGTGCAGGTCTGATCTGGGTGGATCACCCTCTCCCAGAGCATACTTCAGCCTGTTGGCAATGGCCTTGGACAGAATCTTGTAGTTGACGTTTAGCAAGGAAATGGGTCGCCAATTTCTGATTTCTCCCCTCTCCCCCTTCTGCTTGTAGATGAGGGTGATGATGCCTTTCCTCATGAACTCTGATATGCTGCCTGCCAGAAGCATACCCCTGTACACTTCCAGTGGGTCTGGGCCTATCCAGTCCCACAGAGCCAAGTACAACTCGACTGGCAAGCCGTTGCTTCCGGGAATTCTACTCTTCTCGAAGGACCGGACGGCCTTTGTCAGCTCGTCCAAGATCAGTGGCTGATCCATGCTCTCCCGCTTGCTGTTCCCTAAGACTTCCGTGATAGAGGACAGGTAGGATTGGGAAGCCGTGCTGTTTGTGGGCTTCGCGTCGTACAGCCCGGCATAAAAGGATTTGCTGATCCTCAGTACGTAGATTTGTGACGACATCACCGAGCCGTCTTCCTCCTTCAGGCTGCTGATCACAGAGGTTTCTCTGTGAAGCTTCTGGAAGAAGAAGCGCGAGCACTTCTCGCCCTGCTCCACGGAGCGGACTCTGGACCAGAAGATGATCTTTGATGCCTCGGAGATGAAGTCCGAGGCTTGCTGGCCCTTCACCTCTCTGAGTTCCTCCCAACATCGACCCCCATCGACTGCAGCTGGAGTAGATCCTGCATGCTTTTCTGGAGCTGTGACACTTCTCTCTGTCTCCCTCTCGCCTTCTGAACAACTTTGAGGATGAAGAACCTCTTGATGTGGCCTTGATCGCTTCCCACAAGTGCACCGTGGAGTTGAAGAGGGATTTCGCACTCCTCCAACCTGTGTAATCCTTTGACTTTAATGGAACTGAATATCAGGTGTGTTGTATAATGGTCGGCAAATGTGATTCCGCCTGTTTTGCGTCCCTGCCTATATCCAATTTCACTCCAACCCCTTCACTGACAGCGTAGAACCATAAAATTACTGCGATATTACCTGCCTTTTAGCACGCATGGGGTTCAATTTTATATGTACTTTGTGAAGTCGGACACAAGTACAATTATTAGGTCAATAATTTTCCCCAATGGCATGTGATCATTCAGTTTATATTAGCATGCAATCATAATATTGTCCTGTTAACACATTGACAGATTCAGCAGAAATTCTTATGACTGCCACTTTAATAAAGGTTTTTTTAAGATGAATGTGTTAATGCTTTTGCTAAAATAATGCACAAATAATGTGTTTGTTTGCTAACATGGCATTGCGCATTTCATCTCCCTAGGGTAGAGAGTGGTGCTGTGTGCCAGGACGTAAACACATAGGGAACAAATTTGATTTTGAACATGCCTGTCCTTTTGCAATAAAGCTTAAGCTTTCCATGATCTTTAATCCCTATCAAAAGTCGTCTATCCCTCAGCCCAGGCCTACATATCTATTGCAAGCTCAAAAGGAATTTGTGGGTAGGACCAGCTTTTAAGAAGAACTAATTCTGTAGTAAGATTAGAATTTAACAGGGGATAATCTCATTTAAAAGGGAAGGCCTGCACATGTTAGTGAAAATAGAGGGCACCTATACAAGAGTAGGAATTATGATTTACACCAGTTCTGACAATAGGCCTTCGACCTGAAACGTTAACTCTGTTTCTTTCTCCACAGATGCTGCCTGACTTGCTGAGCTTCTCCAGCATTTTCTGTTTTTATTTCAGATTTCCAGCATCTGCGGTATTTTGCTTTTGATAGGAATTATGATACTCATTTAATGCAAGACTGAAGAAGTGAAGGCCGTGGAGGTTCAGAATTAAGATAAAACAAGTCAGATGTAATAAAGCAATTAGTAGTTCTGTGCACACAGCTCAGGTTCACTAATGTTCCCAGTATTTGACCTAACAGGCTTTGATGCTGGCAGATAGTTTATCTTATTATTTCAGGAGATACTGCAGGGCACGCTGAGGCATTAGGAAAAGGAAAAAGACTCAAGTAAAGGTGAAAACACCCAGGTGGCTGTCAATTCCAGAACGACCGATAAATTCCAATTCACAGACTGAAAGCCAGGAGGAAGCAAATTAGCATATTATTTTACCCTAATAAAAGTGATTTCAAGGGCCACTGTGCTTACACCTGCTTGAACTATCACAGCTTTTGAACAGTATATAGACTCAGTTCGACTATTTTATATTGCCCAGCAGTCTGAACTATGGCTAATTAAACAAAGAAACATTTTCTAAATCAAAATATTTTAGTACTAATTGTTTGAATTTACAGTGATCATGCAAATAAGGTGTATTATAACCTTGTTTAAATTGCAAACGAAATCATGAAAGAGCAGGAGAGCTAGGTTATTGATTGAGGCAGCATTATAAGGTTGAGGGGGTTTCTAACACGATGCATCAGTGGGTGAACAAAGTTCTAGTTGACAAAGGCCTGCTGGAGAACGCTTTTGGACATCCAATTTGGGCTTTTTTGATATTTTAAAATAAATTCTTTAACAAAATAAAATACTGGAGGCCTTTCTTTATTTACTATTAACTGAAGCTAATAAAATATGATGAATTCAGTGAAAGATAAAATTAAATTAAAAGTTTAGTGCCAGTGAAATGAACATCTTACACAGTACTTACAGAAATGCTCATTTGCTTTTTATACCTGTGTATGGATTAACTGAGCTTTAATTAACTGAGCCACATCCCAATGAAGACAGAGGGAACGTGAGAAGTGTAATGGATGGGGCACTGTGCTACTTTTATAATAACCTATTTATTTCTACTACAGTGATAGAAAGTGAAAACAAAACTAGAAAACCCTTCCAAATCAACAAGGTAGCACACTAGCACAATGGGAGAACAATGTAGTTTTATAGATCCCATATCTGAAGGGACAAGTTAAAGCCATATTTACATTTGTATCTTAGGTGAAGCCCTTACAATTGACGCCACTGGCACCAACATAACAATCAATTTAATCTTGCTGATTTTCACCATTCCTCACATAGGACAGCTCATTCCATTGACAGCATTCGAAGCAAAGGCTCAATGCCATCAATTTTGTATAATGAAGATGATTTGTGATATAACATGTTTATAGTCAGTGTCTCTTAGTAGACAAGTAAAGTGCAAGCTGGGATAGAAGTATCGGTGCCACTGGAGACCCATAAGCATGAAAGCCACTTTTGGAGGAATGAGTTTCTGTGGAGGTACTGCATCCAGAAAGCATTGTTTTGACCAGATTGTTCTTTACTGTCTTCTCTTTGGCTGGAAGTCTGAAATAAAATCAGAAAGTGCTGGAAATACACAGCCGGTATGTCAGAATCTGAAAATAGAAAAGGTGGGTTCATGCTTTTATTTCCAAAGCAATAGAGTAGTGCCTGTTTTAGTGGGGATCTCTTATATATCTTAAAACTTGGTTACATGCTCATAATATTTGTAGTGTTCTTTTAACACATCACAATTTCTTAATAAATTTGATAATCCAGCATTTTTTTAGATCCCCAGCTTGAATGTCTGTATTATATGAAAAAGTAAATTCAATCAATTTGAACATCAGTACGTGTCTTAAGTGTCAGAAATCCTGTTAGTAACATGATAGCCCTGAATTTAACTTGGAGCAGGAATCGGGCATGCAGGGGCTGAGACGAGCGGCCAAACCCCCTGACCAAGGCAGGGTGGTGCGTGGGAGATTTTAACTCACTGCCCTCATCTACATGCCCCGGTCAGTTGCCCACCTGAAGCTGGCAGGAAGCAGCAACTGACCGGCAGTGAAGAGCAGAATGTCATGCAGCCGGAGGCCCCCAGCCAGGACTGAATGAACAGTTGCCAGCACTCAGGTGAGTCACAGGTAGGGGGTTTCAGGAGGGCCTCGCAATTGGGAGAGGGGGAGCCTGGAACAGGGGCGGCCTAAATTTTTCTTGTGGGGCCTGGAGAAGCTGTCCAGCTCCTCCAGGTCTTACAAGGAAAGTAAAAAAAAACCTTCCCTCTGTGTCGGATAAATTTATGCCAAACTTTAATGAAAGAGAAAGACCGAAAACGTTCGCACTGAATGGTGGTAGATGTTTGTTAAGTAAATGTACACATGAAGTTACATTTACCTGTATTGTCTGTAAGGCATTTTCTACTAAAATTAGTGCATGTGGCTAAAATGGTGTCATCGTAGCCATACCTGTGGCTACACTGTGAATTCTATTGGACAGTACTGAATTAGGGCCAGTTTTGTGCTCAGACCCCATACACACTCGGAACTCAATTGCGATTGCCCCAAATTATTTTAATGTAGGGCCATTACAGGCAGCAGATAGAAACAAACTTTTATCACACAACCCATTAACTGTCCTCTTCTGTTTTCGCTGTTTCTTTTTTAAATGAGCATAGCTATTTAAAACTTCCAGAAGTTGTTAACTGGCCCATGAGTGTAAAAATATTTACAGAAATATTTGCTAATTTCTTCTGAGGTTGGTTAATGCTGCTATGCTAAATCAAGGGATCATGGAGAAGACAGAAAGAGGAGACATCTAAAGTTGATTTAATGGACAATTAGAAACCTTCCAATTGATACAGCTGCTTTGAAAATTGCATTCAAAGTGGCCTGGTGGCACAGCACATTGATGTGCATGCTTCCCAAGCCATTGAATGGTAGGATGTTGGCTTGTCTACTTATCCCCCATTCTGCGAGTTCCAGATGCCAACCAGATTCTTGAGAGAGCAGTGAGTGGATGCAAATCATTCTGTCAGAAGGAGGAACAGGAAATGAGAGGAGAGATTGTAATATGTAAACTACTTCTATCTCTAAATCATTACTTTGATAATTAACTTATTGACATTCTAATGTTACTCCAATCCTTTGCTGTCAGTCTTTTCATTTATTTTAATCTAGAATTGCTTTGGCAGTTCCCTAAGGGTTAACTGAAACAGGTAACAACATTTTTAAACAGACACTGCAGACTAGTTTCCAAAATTGCTCAGTGAAGTGCCTATTAATAAGTTGACCATTTTAGGAAGCACGTGGTTCAGTACAAAATTGTTTACAACATTGTCAGCCTTGTCACTCAGTCTTTAACCCCTTCCATCCCAAATCTCACTGAAAGTAATGGAAATTCCTGACATTCCAGGGTGAAAAAGCATTATTAACTGGAAAAGCAGCTGAATTTCTGTTTATTTTATACTTTAAAATTTAACTTAAATTAGAAACTGATATATTTACCCTGGGGACTATAAACATCTCAAAAACAACAGGCACAGATGTAAAAATACTGAAACCAGTTGCTGAACATTTTGGGTAGTCCATCTGCAAGAAAGTCAGATAAATTTCATTGCATTGAGAAATGCAAGGTCCCATAAGATGTTGTTTACCAAGGACAATATAACCTCAGGGAGATACAGGGATATAAGCTATACAACCCTATTAAATTCAACCACTATATTTAGTAACAAGTGAAATACATTTTGGACAATAAAGGTCAGTGAAGAAGATACTCTAAAAGTCATTCTGCTACCTACATGATAATAGTATGTGACGCTGCAAAGTTATCATTTATAACAATATTCTTTTTGGATTACATTTACTTGATAAAAGCAATGGTTGTTTTGTTCTTTTATAATTAAAACAAACTAAATATTATTATTTCATGGTCATCATTTCTTATTATTGGCTAACACACAATGCTGCCATCCTTTACAGCTATAATCAAGGAAGATTCAAATTTATAAAAGACAGGCATTGATTTCCTTTAATATTTTAATTTGATAAAAAGGACATATATATTGAGAATGGTGAGAGACACTTTCCATTGAGAATGGTGAGATCCATGTTCCATTGGGAATGGTGAGAGCCACTTTCCATTGGGAATGGTGAGATCCATGTTCCATTGGGAATGGTGAGAGCTACTTTCCATTGAGAGAGTAAAAGCCACCTTCCATTGAGAGTGGTGAAATATTTAAAATGATGAAGAGACTAGATTGTGTCCATGTAGATAGAATATTTGAATTAGATCGGTTAGGGACAACAAAGGGACATGCGTATAAGTTATGTAAGCATAGAACTAGGTTAGATGTCAGGAGGTTTTTCTTTTTGCAGAGGGTCATAGACCTTTGGAATAAGTTGCCAGCTTGTGTAGTGAGTGCAGATTTGCTGCAAGCACTCAAAAGGGAGCTGGACAAGTTCTAGAGGAGGCTGATGTCATTGCATACAAAAGGCAGGTGGGATATTGGGTGATGTATTGGGTGGTGACTGTTATCTCCTGGAACATGTTTTTGATCGCTTTCAGGGGTCAGAGAGAAATTTCCCAGAATTCTTTTCTTCCTGATTTGGCCTGGGGGCTTTTTAAAATCTGTTCTTTTGCCTTTTCCATGAGATTACATGGTTGCTGGTGGGTGGGGAGCATTGAGGGTCATGATGCTTAGTTGTAAATGACTATATTGGCAGGCTTGATGGACCAGTCGGTCTTTATCTATATGTCTTTTTAATATGTGCATATATATGTTTGTATTTCTGATTATATGTCCATTTTGCTTATAATTCTTTCCATTACTGGTCATGAAATTTTCTGTAGCTAATATGAAAGCAGCCCTAACAAAGAACTTTGCTATCTGTTATTGTAATAATGAGCAATTAACAGTATTTAGGGGATGAAACATTATAATAACAGCAGAAGAATAAGTAACATTGGTCCACAATACTTCATGGTTGGAGCCCTGCAGGCACTTGTAGCACCAGTAACACAGTGTAAAAATGACATTGAAATGTGGAAAATATTCTTTGCTTGAAAAATGCACTAAGCCCTTACCACTGATATAAAATATATGGCATCCATGGATCATGTAAGAATGCCAAGTATAATTTGTTGCAGGCACAGAATGTATTCAGCACAGGAAACTCTTAAGGAACCTTAATCATCTCACGATACATATCTCATCAAAAGTGCCCATCTGCAGGTACTTAGGTGAATTAAAGTAGGACTGTTTGCTCTGTGACCTACAGGCAAGCAGCATCTAAAACCATGCATGCAAATTATGGGGCCTTTAATGCAATAAAAGGTTCCAAAGCACTGCGATGCTTCAAGTAATGGGGCTCTGTGTTAATGGGAATTATGCTGCTAACGCACGAACCTGAAAATGGTTCCAGCTTCCCGATGCTGGCTTTGGGCTCCTCCACGACTTCAGCTCATTTTGGGCAGAAATCAAAAATTGCTCCTGGGGTCTGAATAATGCCAATAGAAAACGATATAAAGTTTGTGGATTTGTATTTCCCCTATTTGTCTTTTGTCCATACTAGATTTAGTAATGAGTAATGAACCAGATTTAGTTAACAGCTTAACTGTGCGTGAACATCTATCCAAAGCGATCATAACATGATCGAGTTCAATGTAATGTTTGAAAGGGAAAACAGTGAATCAGCTGCTAAGATTCTAGACTTGGGTAAGGCCGACTTCAATGGGATGAGACAGAGACTGTCCACAGTAAACTGGGCAAATCTGTTAATGGGTAAAACGACTGATGAACAGTGGGAATTGTTTAAAGAAACATTTAACGAGATACAGAACCGGTTTATACCCCTGAGGGGCAAGAACTCTACTTGCCAAAAAAAACAGCCATGGAAACTAAAGAGGTAAGGGACAGTATAAGACATAAGGAAAGGGCATACAAAAAATGGCAAAAAATGGCACAGATCCTGGCGACAAAGGGTCACAAAACAGATAGTAAGAGCTACAAAAAGAGAGTATGAAAAGAAACTTGCAAGGGATATCAAAACCAATATGAAGAACTTTTATAGTTATATTAGGAAAAAGAGGGTGATCAGGAGCAGTGTTGGCCCCTTAAAAACTGAAAGTGGGGATATTGTCATTGACAATGGGGAAATGGTGGACATGTTGAATAATTACTTTGCGTCAGTATTTACAATAGAAAAACAGGATAGCATGCCAGAAATCCCAAGAAAACTAATATTGAATCGGGGACAGGGACTCGATAAAATTAGTAAAGCAACAGTAATGAAGAAAATAATAGCACTAAAGAGTGACAAATCCCCAGGACCAGATGGTTTCCATCCCAGGATTTTAAAGGAAGTATGTGAGCAGATTGCAGATGCCCTAACTATAATCTTTCAAAGTTCTCTAGATTCAGGAACTGTCCCTCTAGATTGGAAAATTGCTCATATCACTCCGCTTTTTAAGAAAGGAGAGTGAGGGAAACCGGGGAATTATAGACCAGTTAGCCTAACATCTGTTGTGGGGAAAATCCTGGAGTCTATAATAAAGAATAGGGTGACTGAACACCTCGAGAATTTTCAGTTAATCAGAGAGATCCAGCATGGATTTGTGAAAGGTAGGTCGTGCCTAACAAACCTGATTGAATTTTTTGAAGAGATGACTAAAGTAGTGGACAGGGGAATGTCAATGGATGTTATTTATATGGACTTTCAGAAGGCATTTGATAAGGTCCCACATAAGAGACTGTTAGCTAAGATAAAAGCCCATGGAATCGAGGGAAAAGTACGGACTTGGTTAGGAAATTGGCTGAGCGAAAGGCGACAGAGAGTAGGGATAATGGGTAGGTACTCACATTGGCAGGATGTGACTAGTGGAGTCCCGCAGGGATCTGTCTTGGGGCCTCAATTATTCACAATATTTATTAACGACTTAGGTGAAGGCATAGAAAGTCTCATATCTAAGTTTGCCGATGACACAAAGATTGGTTGTAAACAATTTTACAACACCAAGTTATAGTCCAGCAATTTTATTTTAAATTCACAAGCTTTCGGAGGCTTCCTCCTTCCTCAGGTGAACAATGCCACAAAGATTGGTGGCATTGTAAGCAGTGTAGATGGAAACATAAAATTACAAAGCGATATTGATAGATTAGGTGAATGGGCAAAACTGTGGCAAATGGAATTCATTGTAGACAAATGTGAGGTCATCCACTTTGGATCAAAAAAAAGGATAGAACAGGGTACTTTCTAATGGTAAAAAGTTAAAAACAGTGGATGTCCAAAGGGACTTAAGGGTTCAGGTACATAAATCATTGAAGTGTCATGAACAGGTGCAGAAAATAATCAATAAGGCTAATGGAATGCTGGTCTTTATATCTAGAGGACTAGAGTACAAGGGGGCAGAAGTTATGCTGCAGCTATACAAAACCCTGGTTAGACCGCACCTGGAGTACTGTGAGCAGTTCTGGGCACCGCACCTTCGGAAGGACATATTGGCCTTGGAGGGAGTGCAGCGTAGGTTTACTAGAATGATACCCGGACTTCAAGGATTAAGTTACGAGGAGAGATTACACAAATTGGGGTTGTATTCTCTAGAGTTTCGAAGGTTAAGGGGTGATCTGATCGAAGTTTACAAGATATTAAGGGGAACAGTTATGGTGGATAGAGAGAAACTATTTCCGCTGGTTGGGGATTCTAGGAGTAGGGGGCACAGTCTAAAAATTAGAGCCAGATCTTTCAGGAGTGAGATTAGAAAACATTTCCACACACAAAGGGTGGTAGAGCTCTCTTCCGCAAACGGCAATTGATACTAGCTCAATTGCTAAATTTAAATGTGAGATAGATAGCTTTTTGGCAACCTAAGGTATTAAGGGATATGGGCCGAAGGCTAGATCACAGATCAGCCATGATCATATCAAATGGCGGAGCAGGCATGAGGGGCTGAATGGCCTACTCCTGTTCCTATGTTCCTATGTTTCCTATGTCCCTCAGCCAGGCACTGGTTAACAATTTTGTAGATTGATTCAAAATAAGCCTCAGATCTCTTTGCTTAGTACAAAGCTACTGTTCCATTTAACACACACTCCTTCCTTACTTCCATTTTCCACATTGACCTGCTTCTGCCATGTTATGACCCAGTTACCCAAAGGAACTCATACCCTTCTAAATGTAATTGGATTGCTCCTCATTGGTATTCTGCTTGAGACCTCTTTCCAGCTTCAAAATTGCCATTGATGGCTACCCTCTGTTTTTTGTTCTTAACCACTCATATACCCGATACCACGTCCTGCCTTTATTTCACTTAATTTGCTATATTCTTTGTGTTAGCAGTAAAATGTCACTGGTCAATTTTTAGGAAGATGAATACAGGGAGCACAAAGCTTTGGCAGAATCCTTCAGCATCTTAGGGAGAGAAGGTGGGGAAGATCCCACCATTGCCCAATCCACCTCTATCAGTGCATTGATAAGAGCTTGTTTCCCAGACTTTCCCTTTCTCCTTTCTGAAGGAAGCTGTGTGGGGGGAACTGCCCCAAACCATTCAACAATAAGCAAAAGAAAGCTTCAAACATGTGGGCCCCAATATTTACGGAAATGCGGGTCACCCGGAGGTCTTGCTGAATTTAACGGCAAGACCTCATTTAAATTTTTTATTTCCATTTCCCGGCCAGCAGCTGGCCAGATTGAAAGGCAGATTGGAATCCGCTTTCCGATTTTTGAAATTTTAACCACCCCCAGCCAGTCCTGGGGGGGGGGGGGGGGGGTACGGGGGAAAAATTGGATCAGGGTCCATTTTGGGCGGGGGTAGCGTGATGCGCTAGTACCCCACCCCCGATGGACTCTACGCAGGCAGGATGCAAGTTTGGACCCACCCAAGGACTTATCTGCAATCAGTCTTCCTTTCCAGGCCTTGCACATGGAATCAATGGAATTCGCACTTTCCACCACCAGAGGGAGCGCAATCTCTTAAAGGGAGGATGTTTCTTAGAAATCTCTTAAAGGTAGCTGGTACCTGTTATTTGCTGAAAATAACAGTCTACTGTCTAAATGGAGATCAGACATCGCACACATAAAACACAGATGCAGGTCCCATCCCTATGTTTACACACTGATGAGTTATGTGTTAAAACATTGAATAAAGGTTGCGCACTACTAAATCCCACATCCTCCAATTTGCACACCAGACCTCACCAATCTGCCAATCTGAGTTGGTACCATGCCTGTGAAAGTGCATGCACCAAGGTTCTCTGCTGATGTACTAGAGACCTTGGATGCAAGAGGTGGACAGAAGGAGGGGCATCCTGTATCCATAGGCGGGGTGGGGGGAAGAGGCCCTCCAGACATACACTCAAAAGGCAGAGGGAGGCAACAGGGGAAGAAGTCAATATCAGGTGCACAACGCCAGGAACATGGATACAGTGCAGGAAGAAGTTCAATACTTTGACATGAGTGGTCAAGGTGAGTGAGGTCAACTGTCAAGTGGCGTCACCTACCAACTGCACCACACACTACACCCCCCATCCCTGACATATCAATAAACTCTTTCCATCAGTACTCAACTCTTCCAATCAGATGCTTCCTCTCACCCTTACACATTACCACTGTTTCAAGCCGCCCACCCACAACTCTCAGGCCACACACACAGGCAGCTATTTAACCATGACAGGCACATCACCCAGACACACATCCCGGTTTCTTGCAGGAGAAGGTGGTGCATATCAAGAGGCAGCAAGTGGCAGTGGCATTTAGCCCCTCGAGCCTGTTCTGCCATTCAATGAGATCATGGTGGACCTGTGACCTAACTCCATACACCCGTCTTAGCCCCATATCCCTTAATACCCTTGGTTCACAGAAAACTATCAATCTCAGATTTAACATTCACAATTGAGCTAGCATCAACTGCCGGTCTGCAGAAGAGCGTTCCAAACATCTCCCACCCTTTGTGTGTAGATGCATTTCCTAACTTCACTCCTGCACATCCTGGCTCTAAATGTTAGGCTATGTCCCCGCGTCCTAGTACTGAAGTCTAGGAGACCTCCAAAAACAGTTACAAATGTCTCGGCAGCCAGAAGCAATAATCCAGCCACTAAACTGTAAATCCTGCATGGTCCCTTTAAATAACGCTGGTGAGGGGTTCTCCAGGCACTCGAAGACACGTTCAGATGGTTGGGGTTAAGACTGTGCGTTGAGTTGAGCGTTAAGTCCCAAAATGGTATCTATCACTTTAAATCAGCGTTGCACACTGATTGAAGCCATTTTCTCCCTACTTTACATGATTCCAGTGTTCGTTATATGCGCCTGCGCTAACTCCTATACCAAGATGGCGTCTGATGCACGTCACGCAGGAAACATGCATGCGCATCCAAGACGCCATCTTGGATGTCGGAGAGGCCGTGTAGCACCGAAACAACGGGCACTACAATGCCCAATTTAGCACCCGACATCAATTACATAGAGTTTCAAATGGAAAATTAATTGCTAGGGCTATGGTTGTATTAAAGTTATTCACAAGTTTGACCGACTTTCTGAAATGCTCTGAAATGCTGGTTGCTTTCATTATAAAAAGTAATATCACATCTGTCAATTTTTCTGTTATTGTGGGAAAAATCCACTGCAAATATTAGATTATGGTTTTACTGTTATTAACTTGAACTAGATTTGGATGTCTTTTGAATTGAACAATTTTTGTATGTGCTCATTGGTATTGATGATGATGGAGACCAGGGGCTCGATTTTACCAGTGGGTTTCCTGTGCGTTTCCAGCGGGGGGGCCCCGAAAATCCCGATATCCAGGCACGTGACCGGATCGCGCCACGATCCCGCCCACTTCCGGGTTCCCCGATGACGTGTGGGGGTGCGTGCGTAGCCCCCGCTGGTGGGAATCCCGCAGGCAATTAAAGCCAGCGGGATGCCACTTGAGTGTATTTATTTCGCTTGTTCAGGTCATTAACTGACCTGATTAAGGGACTGTGTGTGATTTTGGAGAAAGATGGGACTGTTTCACACACTGGGGGAAACAGTCCTAGTTGAACTGGACGTGTTGCAGCCGTCAGCCTGTGGCAGTTGCATAGGTCCATTTGACAGGTGTGGGGGGAGACCCTCACCCATTGCAGGAGGCCGCTCTGTCACTTGGGACGGTCAAAGTCACCAACCTGCACACTCACCCTGGGGTCCGGAGACATGTGCCTACCTTGCGGACCCCCTCAGATGTACATATTGCGGATGGGGGCCGTCGTAGGTGCAGTCATGACCCCCTCGGAGGGCGAACAGCATCACCAGCCTCGCCATCCACGCCGTCCACCTCTGACACGTGGAGCTCCACAACAGAGTGCTGTGACACATCCACCTGTACAGCAGGAGGGAGGGCTACCGCAGAGAGAGACGCGTCGCAGAGGGCACTACCCTCGCCACAGGGTCCACAGACCGAGGCGCAGCTCCTCAGACCTCTCCGAGCAGCAGTGCACACGGAGGCGCAGATTCACTCGACATGTAGTCGTGGAGATCTGCAGCCTCTTTCATGCCGAGCTGCTCCTGGCTGGCCCCAGCACCATCTGCTTACCTGTCGCTGCCAAAGTCACCACTGCCCTCCACAACTTCTCCTCCGCATCCTTCCAGGGTGCAGCCGGGTACACCGCCGATGTCTCTCAGTCGTCTGCGCGGAAGAGCCCTGCAAATACACCTGCACCTACTCTGCAGTGACACAATGGGTGGCATCAGCGGTGGGTCCTCATAGTGATACCCAGGAGCGGGCATTATTGCACAAAACAGACAGGATTCGCGGAGACATGGCAGTGGTGGTGCCAATATAATGTGTGATGTGAGTTGTTCTGAAATTCAATATAGGTAACATCCATGACAAACCCTCAAACACCCTTGTGCATCCCCTTCATGCTCACGACACGTTTGCCTTACGCTGCCTACTGCACATATGTGATGCATGCCCTGTGGCTGCAGCACAGGTGGTGGCAGGTTGAGTGAGGCTGGCCGTGAGGGAGATGCACGAGAGGGTACGTATGGGATAGAGCCATGAGATTATATGAGGATTGGGTTGCGTGTTAGTGGCGGGGTGAGTACTCGCGAGGTGAGTAGGTGCAGGTAAGATGAGGATGGGGTTTGAGTGGGTATGAGGGGTGATGTGACAGAGTGGTGTTGGCGGTGCTGAAGGAGATGTGGGGTGGGGGCAGTGTTGTGGCAGACGGAGTGTAGGGGAAAGACTACGTGTTCTCACTGTGGCTGACCTACTGCGGTCATTGGAGCGCCTCCTGCACTGTATGCAGGTGGGCGATATGTTGGTGGTGCAGGTGACCTCCTCTGCCACCTCGAGCCAGGCCTTCTTGGTGGCAGAGGCAGGCCGCTTCCTCCCGCCCGCCGGGTGCAAGATCTCTGTCCTCCCCCTCCTCCTCACCCCATCTGATGATACCTGGGGTGAGGCATCATTAAACTGGGAGCAGCCTTCCCCCTGGGCTGCTCCATGCTGTAATGTGTTCTATTGGTTGCAGCATCTGTCAGTGGAGGACTGCCCCTTTAACTAGAGAGCCTCCAGCTGACAGATCGTACTACGCATGCGCAGCCCGCCCGACGCGCAGACCAGCAGCGCGGAGCCCGGAGCAGCAGGTAATTGGATCCAATTAATGGATTGCCTGCTACGATCACGCGGGCAACCCACTAATTTCACCGAACGTGTTGACCACGCTCCCGAAACCCAACCCGCCGGAAACCTGCAGGCCTGGTAAAATCGGGCCCCAGGTCTCTTTCTGTATAACAGCTGTTCAAAGTTCTATTGTAAGCCCTCCTGATGCTCCAGTAATTTAGGATCATCTTTGATATCTTGGCAATTGATCTCAATTTTGAAGAGAAACCTCCCATGTTGCAGGGATGCCCTATTTCTCATTTTCAACACTCTCAATTATTGACTTATCAAAGTTCAAATGTCATTCTTAGCTACTCATTACTAATTAATTATTATATTGAGAATGGACTTTTTTGAAAAGTTTTGAATACTACATGGCCTAGCAAAATTGGTTAGAGTTAGTTCCACAACTCTGACCATGTGCAAGAACTGTAACCGAGATGAAGACTCTTGGCTACAAACAGTATAACTGTGATTCAGTATCTCCATTCTAGACAGTAGGATTATCTTGTGTTAACGTTCTTCAGATTTGCATCCTTTGAAACAGATTCTAAAATCCTTAGATAAATACATTTTAATGGATATTATATTGTAAAATTCTTGTTATGATTAACCATAACAGATGAAAATAATTATATCACTATTTCAACAGTTACATGAAATATGATACATGAATTCTATATTCCATGTGAAATTTAATCTTTTGTTCTAATTTTTTTGATAGTGTAATGCATTTGAAGCACAGTCCATTTTATGACACATTTCATTTCTTCCCCTGCTGAATAAAGTCCACAATAAATGTTGCTACAATGGTTAAGGAATAAACTGAATAGTGTAATATTTCAGGGAAAAGAACACAGCCACAACATTGTAAAACTTATTATCTTTTTAATGTCCTCTGCTGTATAGGATTAAAAATAGAACTTGTTACATTTCACGGTGGCTAACACACCCTTTCAGATCAAACAAGGCAGTACCTAATATGACATGCTCTGTGACCTTGATACGTACACTTTAACAGCAGCAGAATTAATAGTCTTCTCACTGTCTTAATTTTGCTTGAGCAAAACCTGTCTACATTTAGATGCTTTCTATTCATCAATGCAGTGAGTGTGGAACATTGCTTCTTGCCTGTAATTACAGACCAAGGTGCGACCCTGCCCTAGACTTCCTCAGACTGACAGCTTGATTATTCTCTCTTTTGCTGACTGAGTATTCTCAGCTTCATACCTTTATGTATGTGACTTGGGTTTTTATTCAAAATCTGCAGCGAGGGAGCTCCAGTCTCACATGTATCCTAGATACTTTTTTCCTCTACCAGAAGTATCTAGATTATTATTGTGCTAAATCTTGCCAAGAAAATTCAGACTACTGGAAGTAACAATTAAAATTTCACATTCAGTCCCTCTTTTATTTTCAAAATGCTACCTTTACTGGCAATTTGTATGTTCATAGAACTTTGAATAGTCATTACTGTCCTTACAAACACTCAACACAGAACATACATTCTGTATCATCTTCAAATATAAAAAAGTGGGAGATAGCAAACAGCCTCCCAGGTTTCCAGACTATGGTGTTCCTCTGTTGTTAGGGGGTTTCTCAGTGGAGTCAGTAGCCATAGTTTCAGAGGATAGCTCTTGTTTCCTAAGAACCAGAAAATCTATCCAGTTTTTGTTCTCCTTCAAATGCATTGTGGACTGCTGCATAATGAAGACATCATGGGGGTAATTTGTGAACTGTGCACTGGTGGTGAGGAACCTCAAGCACATATTGGAAAATCGCAGGTGCAATGTAATGATTTTCCATCCATTAATTTCAAAAATCACTGCCTGTGATTTTCTCACATGCATTGAAGGTTAAGGTTCCCTGCTTCCAGCACGTGTATAAAAAGCTGATAGAATTCTACGTTTTATCATGAGGTATAGAACATAAAAGCCTTTAAAGGGGAGATGGTTCGGGGACAGTCTAAGTACATTCCCATGAGGGAGAAAGGTAGGGCAACTAAAGCCAGAGCTCACTGGATGACAAAAGAGATAGAGAGTAAAATGAAGAAGATAAAAGGGGTGTATGACAGATGTCAGGTTGATAATACAAGTGAGAACCAGGCAGAATATAGAAAGTTCAGAGAGGAAGTGAAAATGGAAATAAGAGGGGTAAAGAGAGATTATGAGAATAGACTGACAGCCAACATAAAAGGAAATCCAAAAGTCTTCTACAGGCATATAAATAGTAAATGGGTAGTAAGAGGAGAGGTGGGACTGATTAGGGACCATAAAGGAGATCTACTCATGGAAGCAGAAAGTATGGCCGAGGTAGTAAATGAGCATTTTGCATCTGTCTTTACCAAGGAAGAAGATGCTGCCAGAGTCTCAGTAAAGGAGTATAGTTGAGATATGTGCTAAAAATTGATAAAGGAGAGGTACTAGAAATACTAGTTGTAATTTAAGTAGATAAGTCACCCGGTCCGGATGGAATGCATCCTTGGTTACTGAAGGAAGTAAGGGTGGAAATTGCGGAGGTTCTGACCATAATCTTCCAAACATCCTTAGATACAGAGATGGTGCCAGAGGACTGGAGAATTGCAAATGTTACACCCTTATTCAAAAAAGGGTGTAAGAATAAACCCAGCAACTATAGGTCAGTCAGTTTAACCTCAGTGGTGGGGAAACTTTTAGAAACGATAATCTGGGACAGAATTAACAGTCAATTGGATGGGGGTGGATTGATTAGGGAAAGCCAGTACGGATTTGTTAAAGGCAAATCGTGTTTAACTAACCTGATAGAGTTTTTTGATGTGGTAACAGAGAGGGTAGATGAGGCAATGCAATTGATGTGGTGTATATGAACTTTCAAAAGATGTTTGATAAAGTACTGCATGGTAGGCTTGTCACCAAGATTGCGGCTTATGGAATAAAAGGGGCAGTAGCAACATGGATACAGAATTGGCTAAGTAACAGGAAACAGAGAATAGTGGTGAACGATTGTATTTTAGACTGGAGGGAGGTGTACAATGGTGTTCCCCATGAGGTCAATACTGGGACCACTGCTTTTCTTGACATATATTAATGACTTGGACTTGGGTGTAAAGGGCACAATTTCCAAATTGACAGATGACATGAAACGTGGAAGGGTAGTGAACATTGAGGAGGATAGTGATAGACTTCAAGAGGATATAGACAAGCTGGTGGCATGGGTGGACACGTGGCAGATGAAATTTAACACAGAAAAATGCAAAGTGATACATTTTGGTAGGAAGAATGAGGAGAGGCAATATAAACTAGAGGGCACAATTCTAAAAGGGGTGCAGGAACAAAGAGACCTGGGGGTATATGTGCACAAGTCGTTGAAGGTGGCAGGGCAGGTTGAGAAAGCGGTTAAAAAAGCATATGGTATCCTGGGCTTCATAAATAGAGGCATAGAGTACAAAAGTAAGGAAGTCATGATGAACCTTTATAAAATACTGGTTCTGCCACAACTGGAGTATTTTAGGAAAGATGTGTAGACTTTGGAGAGGGTGCAGAAGAGATTTACTAGAATAATTTCATGGATGAGGGGCTTTAGTTACGAAGATGGACTGGAGAAGCTGGGGTTGTTCTCCTTGGAACAGGGAAGGTTGCGAGAAGATTTGGTAGAGTGATTCAAAATCAAGGAGGGTCTAGACAGAGTAGATAGAGAGAAACTGTTCCACCTTGGTGGAAGGGTCAAGAATTAGAGGGCATAGATTTAAGATGATCGGCAAAAGAACCAAAGGTGACATGAGGAAAAACTTTTTTACACAGCGAATAGTTAGGATCTGGAATGCACTGCTCGAGGGGGTGGTGGAGACAAGTTCAATCATGGCCTTCAAAAAGGAACTGGAGAAGTACTTGAAAGTAAAAAAATTTGGAGGGCTATGGGGATAGGACGGGGGAGTGTGACTAACTGGATTGCTCTTGCATAGAGCCGGCACGGACTCGATGAACCGAACGGCCTCCTTCTGTGCTGTAACCTTTCTATGATTCTATGATTCTAATGGTGTACAAGACCTTGATAAAACCTCAGTTAGGATACAGTGTTCAATATTGGGCTTCACAAGAACAATGTAGATTACAGGCCAATATGATTTATATAGTGCCTTTCATTGCCTCAGGATGCCCCAAAGTGCTTTACGGCCAATGAAGTACTTTTAAAGTGTGGTTACTGTTGTAATGTAGGAAACGTGATCAGATCATCTGTTTTACGTGTTGGATGAGGGATAAATGTTGGCCAGGACACTAGGAGAACTCCCCAGCTTTTCTTCAAATAATTCAGTGGGATCTTTTACATCCACCTGAGAGGGCAGGTGGAGCCTTGGTTTAACGTCTCATTCGAAAGACAAGACCTCCAACAGTGTAGCACTCCTTCAGTACTGCACTGATGTGCCAGCCTAGATTATGTGCTCAAGTCTCTGGAGTAGGACTTGAACCCTCAACCTTCTGACTCAAAAATGATGAAAAGATGTGGCAGGGTAGACAGAAGCAGACTGTTTCCAGTAGTTGAGGGGTCTAGAACGAGTGGCTATAGGTATAAGATGCATTATAAGAAATTTAGAGCAGAGACCAAGATAAACCTCTTTACACACAGAGTTGTGAAGCTGTGGAATTCACTTCCAGGATTAGTGGTTAAGGCAGAAACATTGTCAACATTCAAGATTAGATGGGATAAGTGGATGAAGGAAAAATAGGGGTGAAGAGATATGGGAACAGGGTGGGTAAATGTGATTAGGCTATTTGCTCACATGGAAGGTAAATGCCAACATGGAGTGGTTCAGCTGAATGCCGTTTCCATGTTGTAACTTCTATGTATTTCTACTCGAAAAATTACTTCCTGATAATGGTCATTAATGTGCATAATGATGTTGTTGAACTTTAATTGAGTGCAAAACTTTCTGTTCATGTAAGCCATGGGCTTGATATGAAGAGCTCTGATTCCCTAATGGGTGTCTTCTACTCAAGGGAACCCTGCCACCCAGTGAAAGCTGTCTAACCCATGCAGCTGGAACCTCCTTTCCACAGGAAATGTGATGAAGGTATTGCCCTTTGCAAACATGTTGGAGCTGATTTTAACTATTCCTGCCAGGCAGGGCAAAGGCAGCAGAATTCAATGGAAATGAAAATGGGGTGGTGTGTAACATGGGCAGCCGATCTGCTGCTGACCATTTCCAGCACGGCAGGAACAGTTAAAATTGACCCCATTATTTGTCGCCTGGTACACTGCAGACTGGCTGATCTGCCAGTTGTGGCTTGGAAGGAGCTGCTAGCATTAAAGCTTAATGCTGTGGTAGCCTTTATTGTTATATGAAGAGGCATTCATGTTCTAGGGGGTGCTGCAGGTCATTGTGCAGTAGATAATACATCACTGTGACAGATCTCTTCTGAAACAGAGGTGGTAAAGGTCATCACTGACATGTCCAGGTAATTGTGGTGGGTGCTATAAATGTGGGTGCTGGGATACTGATGGGTTTGGATAAAATGCCTTAGTTGTAGTTGCAGCTGTATTTGTCCCCTCATGAACTCATCTTCCCCATCTAAATCATGCAGCGCTATTGGAACCCTCAAAGAAATTCCCATCCCCACCACTTTGTATGGTGTTATTTAAATGGCAACAGCAGCAAAGAGTAATGCAAGAAAGTACTGGCAGGAAGAAACCCCAAAAATGCAAAAATGGCAGACTACCCAGCAATAAGAGCTAATGAGTGTGTCTGAGACACCCACGCAGAGGTCCTCGTGAAAATGGTTTCAGGCAGGAATTGAGTGCAAACGAGCCGATATGTGTATTTCTGCAATTTTCATGGTGCCACCATCCCATACTTGTCGGGAAGAGGGAGTTAAAATTGTTAATTGAGGATACATTGCAAGCGATTGTTTCTAGAAGCTGTGCTGAGAGGTTCTTTTTGGCTTTTTTTTGGTATTGAGATCAATGATTACTTGACGAAATGAGGTATCAATGACGTACATAGGACCCCAACGTAATTTTGAAGTACTAATGGGTGGAGCGTGTCCATTGGTACTAGGATTTGAGCAGCCTAACCAATGGTTCTTAAAGTGACCGCTGCAGGCCATTCTGGAAAAGATAGTATTTTTTTGTTTTTTTAAAAGATTTTTGTGGGGACGGGGTGGGGGGGGAGGGCATGGATATAATATTAGTGGACATAAGTTTCTTCATTTTTGGATGTATTGGGCCATAATTTGCTGTGACAGGGCATCTAACGGCATCTGCTGTTAGTTAGACTTGCCAATGCACATTTAGGTTTTAAAATTTTTTAGATAGCAAGTTGTTGAAAGTGCGATCTGAAAATGTCGCAGGGAGGGAAACAGGGCATCTGAGACCTGAGTGAACAGGGCAAGCAACAGGGTATCTCCTTAAGCAATCAGATTGAAAAGTTGTGAAGTTAACAGCGTAAGGACTGAGAAGGAAGTGTAAATTAGAGTGGGTCAATTCAATGCCAGAAAGAGAAATAAAGGGGGTAATTTTAAGCCCCCAGGAGGGGTGGGAGGGGTTAAAAAAATCAAAAATCCGACCCCAACCCACCTCCAATGCGCCCACTTACGGTTTTAACAGAGGCGGGTTTGGGGGTGGGCGATTAACCTGCTTTTTGGATGTGGGTCCATCCTTAAAATATTTTAAAGAGGCTGCTTACCTCAAAGTTGACCTCTGTTTCGCATTTAATCCCTGGGGGCCGGGTTTTCCAGGCCTCGGGAAACCAGGCAGCTGAAGGGAGGCGAGGACGGCTTGAATGCCTTTCCAGCACTGCTTGTGGGCCATGAGGAGCAGGAGTGCTTCCCCCGGCCCACCAAGCTTACCTGCTTCCATCCCCACGATCAGACTGCCTCAATTGGCTGACCCTCCGCCCACCCCACGTGATTGTATCCCCTCCCCCCATGATCAGACCCCCTCCCCGGGCCACCCCGAAGTCCTCCTCGGCCCACAATCTCTCCCTCCCTCCCTCCCTCCTCTCCGTTCCCCGGCTGCTTCCTGGTGCTGCAGGTCTTCCTGCCCAACAGCCAGCCAGCCTCTCAATCTTTTTTGAAAAATTTAAAACAGATCCTGCCGTTAAATTTGGCAGGACCTCCGGCAAATCCGTATTTCCATATTTCCTGGCTGTTAATTCTCCCCCGCGCTCCCTTCCCGCCTCCCTGTTATCATCGGGGCCAAAGTGAGGGAAAGAAAGATTGGATTAAAAGAGAGAGAGAAAGGAGACCAAAAGGAAAAGTAAAAAATAAATTCAAATATTTAAAATTTTACATTTTAAAAATCTCCAACAACAATTAAAACCTGAAGGAATGAGACTCCACACGTAATAATTAATTTTCAGTGTCAGAGAGGTTGATTGGCAGTAATTAACACTTTGCACATCGTTAAAAGAGTCTCTGACACCTAAAAGTCCCCTTTGTCTGAATCCATGCTTAATTAAAAATGTGTGGACCTTAAATGGCTCCAAGATAGGCTCCTTGTATCACTTCAGACCAGCCCTAACTTTCTGTGGCGAGTTTAGTTCGTATCCACCATGCAAATACAGCAACTTCACGCCGTTCAATAAATTTCAATGGTGAGTCAGACAGCGAGATGCCGTTTTCGCGAAGCTAATGGTGGAGCAGTGCAACTTGGACAGCAACTTTTGGATATTTGAGTTTAACCGCACATCCGCCACTCTCCTGAAGTCGCTGTATGATTTGCGCATAAATAATGGAGAGCGCCATTAGCCTCACCGTTATTATGACAGCAAAATCTGTCCCATTATGAATGTTCTTGAATTGGAATGATCACTATTTGATTCCATGATTTCTTATTGCTCTTTTCATTAGATAAAATTTCATATGTTATTTTACATTCATTTATTTTATCTTGGGACGTTCCTTTGATGATTTGGACAATGTTCTTCCATTTTGACGATTATCAATGAACGTGCTTTAATTCTTGTTTTCACACCGATGGTGCAGACGCTCGTGCTGCTGTGAGGATTAAGAAGTAGATAAAATATTAAATGCTATAGATAAGGCAAATGCAGATTATTGCTCCAAAGTAAACCAAACAAGTAAGACCAGGCTGTCAAATGGAAACAAAAAGATAAATTTAAAAAAGATATCAGGAAGAACTCAAAGAGTGTTAAATGTTTGGAATAAACTGCCAGGCAGTAAAGTAGAAGCAAAAAAATATTTGAGTTGTTCGAAATATAGTTGGATGCTGTGATGGGAGAGTTAGCATTCTAGCAGTGTAAGCTTCACTGGGCCAAATGGCCTTTGTTCATCCCAGACTTTCTTTGTGATTTTCTGTTCTTATAATAGAATCCATCCATCTACCCCTGAATATCGTTGCTTTCAGCAAGATATTCTTCACTCACAATGAACTTTGGATCCATGCTGTACAGAATATTGATTCCAGTGAGCACACCAATACCAAAGGTTGTAGTCTAAGTATTGTTCACACATCAGTAAATATGCCATGACAAAAGCTATATTTTTTTCTACAGTATAACGTCAGTTATAATCACTGACTTGCTCATTGAGACTGGAATTCTCTTCATTGAAAGAAATGTTACACTGATCTTCCCAATCATTCATGCAGATTGTTCATTTACCGACTAATGGATGTCCTCTACATGTCAAAATTTAATTGCGAATTAGACTTGTGAGAAACTGTGCAGAGAGGAAAACTCCCACAGATTACATCATTAATATTTTGAGTGCATTTAAATATTAGTTAGGCGTTAAAGCAACATGAAAACTCCAAAATGTTTTTACTCTCCAGTTGTACTGAGTGACTCCTTTTCTAGAGAATGGTCCTAGAATTAGAACTCAAAGTGTTGAGAAACAAAAACATCTTAAGTGGCCAAATGTAATTGTTGTTTAATGGCTAAGAAAATTGCTTTAAAGAAGCACTGGGGTTAACGGGGCAGTAAAGGCATCAAAATGGGCTCGGTATCCTTTCTGTCCCATCAACTGCGACCATGCGGCTGGCTGCATTTTGAAAGGGGCCTACCGCCGGGTGTCCAAAGCGCATGCCTGTTTCAGATGGAAGGCCCCCTTCCAGATGCAAATCAGATTTTTGTGATTAAAATATTATGACTTGATCTCACAAAGTTCTGAACAAAGCTCTCACCTCAAAGGTGCTATGCACTTTTCTTCTAAATCTGCCATCCACTGGAGTAAAAATATAATTGGGATAACTTAGCTGAAGAACAAATTCTGCAGGCCATCTCTCATGTGATCCCACATGAGAGATCCCACAGAAGGATGGAACAGGTCAGAGAATGCATCATGATCAATTCCATGGGTGGTGGAACCAAAGAGGCCCAGCACAGGTGAATTTGAAATTATTTTGATGGGGCCTGGAACAGCACAATGTTGTCCCAGGACATTCCCTGCAATCACGACCACCCCTCCAAACTTACCTTGCTGGCAGCTGGAGCGGCCCAATATTAGTAGGCCCCAATCTGGTGACACCCTGAAGCTCGCCAGCCGGTGTAAATGAGGCCGGCGCCTCAAAATTACGGCCACATCTTCGTTTTGAATACGGTGACCAGCCATGCACTCCGTCAGTCAGTCGCCCAAAAGTCAAAATCAACCCCATTATGTTTTTGATCATAACACCACAAACAACCAGAAATCAGCAGGCAAAAACACTGCCATAATTCAATACTTCAGTGGCATTTTATGTGAGTGACACAATTCCTAACAGAACGTTAACTCAGATATCATCTGATGCAACATATTACCACAAGATGGAACTCCACATTTGTCATGCTGCTGTGCCTAGTGCGTGATAACAAGGTCATATATTTCTTGGTAATGAAATACAAGACCACGTTCCTAGTGGACTCTGATCGACAAGCTGATCAATCTCTTAAGGCCATTTGGAAAGTCACATGAGAGATGACCTGCAGAATTTGTTCTTCAGCTAAGTTATCCCAATTATATTTTTACTCCAGTGGATGGCAGTTTTAGAAGAAAAATGCATAGCACCTTTGAGGTGAGAGCTTTGTTCAGAACTTTGTGAGATCAAGTCATAATATTTTAATCACAAAAATCTGTTTAAAATCATAGAATCATAGAATGGTTACAGCACAGAAGGAGGCCATTCAGCCCATCGAGCCTGTGCCAGCTCTCTGCAACAACAATCCAGCTAGTCCCACTCCCCCCACTTTCCTCATAGCCTGCAAATGTTTTCCCTTCAAGTACTTACCCAATTCCCTTTTGAAAGCCACAATTGAATCTGCCTCCACCACCCCCTCAGGCAGTGCATTCCAGATCATAACCACTCGTTGCGTAAAAAAGTTTTTCCTCATGTCGCCTTTGGTTCTTTTGCCAATCACCTTAAATCTATGTCCTCTGGTTCTTGACCCTTCTGCCAATGGGAACAGTTTCTCTCTATCTACTCTGTCTAGACCCCTCATGATTTTGATTACCTCTATCAAATCTCCTCACAACCTTCTCTGCTCTAAGGAGAATAACCCCAGCTTCTCCAGCCTATCCACATAACTGAAGTCCTTCATCCCTGGAACCATTCTAGTAAATCTTTTCTGCACCCTCTCTAAGGCCTTCACATCCTTCCTAAAGTGCGGTGCCCAGAATTGGACTCAGTACTTCAGTAGTGGGCGAAACAGTGTTTTATAAAGGTTCATCATAACCTCATGGCTTTTGTACTCTATGCTTCTATTTATAAAGCCCAGCTTTTTTAACCGCTTTCTCAACCTGCCGTGCCAACTTCAACGATTTGTGCACATACACTCCCAGGTCTCTCTGTTCCTGCACCCCCTTTACAATTGTACCATTTAGTTTATATGGCCTTTCCTTGTTCTTCCTGCCAAAACATATCACTTCGCACTTCTCTGCATTAAATTTCATCTGCCACGTATCCGCCCATTCCACCAGCCTGACTATGTCCTCTTGAAGTTTATCACTATCCTCCTCACTGTTCACTACACTTCCAAGTTTTGTGTATATATTGTTTGACCCTACTCCAATATTTTAAATTTATTTATTATTAATAATAATAAAAAAACTCGAACTTCTCTCCTGCCTACCTGTCCTGAATGTTTGGGTCCTTGCCAGAATTTGGTTCCATTTGGGCTGGTAACTACCTATACCTAGGCCAATTGGCCAGTATTCACATGTGAGCTTCAACAGTTAATGTTGACAGGCTATTTGACTGCAGAAGGCATTACAGCCACGCATGATCCTGCTGTCATCAAACTTCCACATGTGTATTTCCAGCATGGGTACACTGGATAATGATCAGCAGTGGGGACCTTGGCTAATTTTCTTCTCCTTAGCCCAGGGGCATTAAGACTAACCGTAGTGCCTCAACTGCCACCCTGGCTGAGATCAGCTAATGCAGCAGAGACTACTCATTGAATGAACTTGCTGCGTTTCAGGGAAACCTTCAGGGGTGAAATTGTGCTTGCCAATATCGCAGAACTGGCTCATAGCGAATCGGTAATCAATGAAAAAGAAAATGGGGCTTGGCATAAAATGGGTTACCGATTCACTATTAGCCCCTTTCGCACTACTGGTGAAGATCAATTTTACCCCTTAAGTGTCTTTACTTCTAATTCACTTCATAAAATTTTTGTCAACCAGGGACCAGTTGGTGCCTCCACCTCCAGAGAAGCACAAGCTGCAGCTTTGGTGACAGTGGGGGAGAGAATGGACAACACTGCGCCCACTGGCTTCCACTAGTGGCCATGATGCATGCTACTGTCTCTCAAGGCTTTCAAGATCTGATAGCTGCCATTAGATCAGTCACCCCACTGATCAGTGGGGACACAGATCCAAGACCCAATGGTTTGGCAACAGCTGGAGTCTACCTGCCTGATACCGTCTTCTCTCAGGACACTAACACATGCCAGACCTTTGGCCTTCCCTCTCAGAGCTCCAAATCAGTAGAACATGGATGGTGAGACCAGCCTGCTCAGGAACAAGCTGCAAAGATGCAGCCAGCTGTTGCTCACTGCCAGGAGCCAGCTGCCATGAGAGGAGGGCATAAAGTCCCATGCTTGTTGTTTGGGTTGAATGCAGTCTTAATGGTGGTAGAAAAACTGGGACTGATGTTGGGAGGGGCTGTTGGTGCAGGGGTATGGTAAGTTTTCAGCCAAAGTGCTCCAGCTAGCAGGATAAATGGGCCTCACTCTTCCTGTTCATCCTCAGTGTCTGCTTGTTCTTCATGCTCCTCCGCCTCCACATCATTCTCTGCAGCTGGCTCGATGAGTTGACTCCTCTGGATGGCAAGGTTGTGCAGTATGAAGCACATAACAATGATCCTAGAGGCTCTCTGGGGGCTATACTGCCACTCGCCTCCAGACCTATCTGGACAGCAGAAGCGTAGCTTCAGGAGGCTTATGGTCTGTTCTATCAGGGTCAAACGGAAAGGGGATTGAGGACTGGTGCAGGATGAAGGCACAGATCTACATGATGCACTGTATGTCATCGCACATCAGCTGGACATTCAACGAGTGAAATGCTTCCCCATTCATGTAGACTCTAGGCTCTTCTACTGGAGCACATAAGGCTATGTGTGTGTAGTTGATGATGTCCTGCACATGGGGGACACCTGCAATCCTGGCAAAGCCCAGAGCCCTGTCTTCTTGCTTTGTGATGCCCATGGCGAAGGATACAAAGTAATTGGCTTTTGAAAAGAGTGCATCCGTCATTTGGCAAATACAGACCTACATAGCTGATGTTGCCGATGTCACCTGTTGTGGACTGTAATGACCATGAAGCATAAAAGTTTAGGGCCGCAGTAAGTTTGACAGCCACAGGCAAGGATGCACGTGACCTTGTCCTGGGCTATAGTTGGTGCTCTGTCTCCCTGGTAAGGTGAAGCCTCCTCATACATGTAATAAATTGGATAGCCAGGTGGTGGAGGATAGAATACTAGAGCCTGGTCTTCATTTGCTTCCAAGTCTTTAGTCACAGAGATCCGCATTACCTGCTCTACACCCGAGAGAAGCTCTTATATAAATGGATACAAGAGGCCCCAATTGATACGCACAATTAACACTAATTGACATAAATCACATGGATACAATTAACAACACACTGCTCTTCGGTAATGTCTAGGTAAGAAATTCTGGGCCTGTATATTCCTGTAGGATAAGGCCTCCAGAGAGCTGCCCTCCTTCTGTCTCTTCTCTCTGCAGTTCCAGCTTCCTGGACTCCAGCCTGCTCCTCCTCTGGCCTCCTCTTCCTCCAGCCTCCTCCTCCTCCTCCTCCCCCTCCTTCTCGTCCAGCCACAATGGCAGTGTAAGCAGCAAAACCATTGAAACCAATCAGAAGTTTGCCAGAAGTCCAGGTCAAAATCCCTCTGCTGACTCTTCAAATTACTTCCAGAAACAATTACGGTCAGTTCCAAAAGTCTCAAAAAATTCAAAACTAGCACACTTGTAGTCCAAATAAATTAATCAGTGATTTACCTGAAGGCAGCTGATGATCCCTTTAAATATCACTAGAAATGGCACTCATGATTTCTGTGACTGATTTAGAATTGTCAAATTGTTGAAAAGGGCTTTTGGATTTTTTTTTAACGACTCGTTTTTATTTCTCTTTAGCCCCCCCCCCTTTTATAAGAAGGGGGGGTTAGGGTGCGTTTATGTGCAAAAATCCAAAAGAAAAACCAAAACAAGTTCAAATTATAATTTTATTATCCCGGCCCAGGATGCACTTCAGCCCCTGCGGTGCCCACTGGTGCTTTTGGATCTTAAAGCAAGCACAGGACCTTAATTAGCATGCTTAAATAGCTGCCGATTTCAGGCTAGCACATAGGACTCATAAAAGAGGCCCCAGTTCAAAATTGCGATGGATGAATTCTGTATGGGGAAATGGGTGTGCGAGATCGGGACCTGGCTTTCAGCATTCCCAAGTTGAAAGGTTCCAATCCCCACCGAGTTACAAAATATGCATGGGAACTTGAGGTGATGGTCCTATTATGAAAAGCGTTGCATCATTGCAAAAGGTTTTTTTTCTCTTTCTGCACTACAAACCATCTTAGAACCTTGAGGAACAATTAGAAGAAATAGATTCCAGGAGGAGGTTAATCGATCTCCTTCACCACTCAACTATCCGATATCTCTATAGGGAGCTGCAATTCCTACAGTCATTTCAATCTCCAGGTGTACAGGCTTGAATCATACATACCCACATTCTCTGACCCAAGTAAGAGTTTCCTTATATGTCCTGTTCTCTATTATTCATGATGTGGTCATGAACTATTATTCATCAAGTAGTCCTAGCCAAGTCTCATGATAATGCCCTGTACTGATGCTACCACACAATCTCTTAGGTAATTTAGAGATTGGACCATATTTTAGATTGGAACCTCTAAATTCCAATTTTGCCTTGTTTCCTTAATCTTAAACTTGCTTGCCAGTTCATTTTCTAAGATATTTCAACCATTTACTATTTCAGCAAGTGCCTGGCCTCCACCTGCTGCTTCCTCAAATCAACTTGGTTGAGATCAATAACTCATTAATTGGATGATCGCTGACCCTCGGCGAAATCATCCAAAAAGACGATGTCAGGTTCCACGTGTACACTGATGATCCCCAGCTCTACCTCACCACCACCTCCCTCGACCCCTCCACTGATTCTCATTTGTTACACTGCTTGTCCGATGAGCAAAAATTTCATCCAACTAAATATTGGGAAGACCGAAGCCATTGTCTTCAGTTCTCGCCACATACGCCATTCCCTAGCCCCCGACTCCATCCCTCTCCCTGGCCACTGTCTGAGACTGAGCCAGATCGTTTGCAACCTTGGCATCTTATTTGACCCTGAGATGAGCTTCCGACCACATATCTGGTCCATCACCAAGATTGCCTACTTCCACCATCATAACATCGCCCGTCTCCGCCTCAGCTCATCTGCTGCTGAAATCCGGATTCATGCCCTTGTTACCTTTAGATTTACTATTCCAATGCTCTCCTGGTCAGCCTCGCATCTTCCACGCTTCATAAACTTGAGCTCATCCAAAACTCTGCTGCCTGTATCCTAACTCGCACCAAGTCCTGTTCATCCATCACCCCTGTGCTCGCTGACCTACTTTGGCTCCCAGTCTGACAACGCCTCGAATTTAAAATTCTCATCCTTGTTTTCAAATCCCTCCATGCCCTCGCACCTCCCTATCTCTGTAACCTCCTCCAGCTCTACAACCCCCCGAGATCTCTGCGCTCCTTCAATTCTTGCCTCTTGCACATCCCCAATTTTAATCACTCCACCATTGGCAACAGTGCCTTCAGCTGCCTAAGCCCTAAGTTCCAGAATTCCGTCCCTAAACCTTTCTACCTCTCTCTCCTCCTTTAAGATGCTCCTTAAATGCTACCTCTTTGACCAAGCTTTTGGTCACCTGTCCTAATATCTCCTTATGGTGTCAAATTTTGTTTGAAAACGCTCCTGTGAAGCGCCTTGGGGTGCTTTTCTATGTTAAAGGCGCTATATAAATGCAAGCTGTTATTGTTGTTGACCCATACTTGTGTTATTACACACTATTGTGTTGCAATGTGGCGTACCACTGTGTTGTTCTTCAATATATAGTTCAATAACCATTCAACATTTATTTGATGCTTTTGAAGACAAGATATTTTTAATACCATGGTTCTCTGAAATGTTCTTAGTATGGGTATCACCACCGGTGTACACTGTGCAAATATAGCCCAAAGAATCAGATGAATGATCTTCATGTTTTGCAATGCCATCAATGCAGAAGTGAGAAGTGAATGTAAAATAGGACACAGCAGTCTCTAGAAGGTTACTGGGAGATAAAAAAAAAATCCAGCACCAACGATCTGCTTGAATGGGGATGACAGTGGAATGAAGAATTATCTGCCGCTGACTGCTGATCCAACATTCAAGAAAATGATCTCACTGGAGGAAACATGACAACGTATTCAGTTTGGTATATTTTTACATTTGTTTGTGTAAGAGCATCTGTTTTTCACTTCATTCTACTGCCAACCATATTCAAGCAGATCTTTGGTGCTTTTATCCCTCTATGTTGTTCTGCTGTGCCCTATTTTATATTCATATTCGGAATACATGACTCCCAGTCTCTCTAGTTAAGTGATATTGTGCATTTGTATTATCCTGATAATGTATATATCATCAGATGCATGTCAAAGAAATGTTGATATGCAACACACTTAAGGCAGAGTCAACAATTTTTTAATATTTTAACAACATTTCAGTATATATTTCAACAGGAGAAAAATATCACGTTATTTACATCATGCTAACAGGCTCGCTACTGGGCAACAAGGGCTGTGCCCTTCAGACTTGGCTCATGACTCCTGTCAGGAACCCGGGCACAGCTGCAGAGGTGGCCTACAATGAGAGCCATGCTGCCGCCAGAAGTGTAATTCAGCAAACAGTCGGCATGCTCAAGCATCGCTTCCACTACCTGGACCGTTCTGGAGGAGCTTTGCAGTACAGCCCTGAATGGGTATCCAGATTTGTGATCATCTGCATAACTTTGCCATCATGAAGAACCAGCCCTTACCACCACCTGGGCAGCAAAAAGTGCAGCAGGAGCAGGAGGAGGGAGAAGGGGAGGAGCAGCAGCAGCGTAACGAGGAGGAAGAGGAGGAGTGGCATTGACTACCTATGCTCCTACTTGCCAGAGCTCTGAGAGCAGCTTATCTAAGAGCACTTTACATGAACCATCCCTTCCATCCCACAATCCTTTTCACCACCATCCAATTACCTTCCTTCAGCCCAAACTTCTGGCTCTACAAATATAAACACCAACACCATCCAGACCAAAAACAAATTTACCCAACAACTCAATTTCATCTGTATCTAATAGTTAACAGAAATAATTAAGAATCACCCTTTGTGCCTGTCTTCTGTGCTCATTTGCCTATTTAGAAGATTAATAGCCATCAGATTTTCGAAATCAGGTTCCAGAAGTGAAAAGACCACATGCTTCTTTTAATCAGTCCCTCATATCTGGAAAATTTGAAAGAACACCATCTGATTTTGAACCAAACAGACTGAATTATACCTTTGTAGAGAAATCAATCAGGAGCCCTGTGTTAGTTGAAGATAGAAACAATGTTCTGATTTGAACAGCTCCCCATGTGTCTGTAAAATACCTTCCTTTTATGACCACAAGTAAAGTCAGATAGCCCCTAGGTGATGCCCTCCACCAAAATTGCATGGCTGAACCTGAAGCATCAACTTCTCATGGACGTCTGAATCACAGGAGAAAGCTGCTAGGAAGACGGCTTTCAACTTTGCAGGCCCTCCTGGGCGAAATGGAGGGAAGGCTTCTCGGCTCCCCCACATTGCAGCCTCCACGCACTGTCAAGAAAGAGGCCTGTGGGATGATTTTCAGTTTGAAAGAAAAGGGAATGATACTCTGACTGTAAGGTTCAACTATAATACTTTTAGAGAGTGCTCCCATGGTCTGCACTGTACTGTTCAGGATTTCTCCAAGTAAATAGACTAAAATGCATTTTTGGAGGCTAATTTCCTAATTTCTTCCCTATCGTTCTCTTCTCTGCTCCTAAATCATCTTGTCCTCCAGTTCTCTTGATCCCCTACCCACAGTCAACTCCTGACCACTCAACTCCCCTTTCTGTCCCCCATGCTAGAAGATATGTTCAATGGCTCTCTTTCCTCAGACACTGTCCCTCTCCTCTTCAAAATCCCCGCCCTCAAAAAACACACTCTTGACCCATCTCTCTTCTACAATTCTTCAAACTCTGTTTCCTCGCTAAAGTTCTTGAATACATTGTTGGCTCCCAGCTCCATGGTCATTTCTCTCAAAACTTTCTGTTCGAACCCCTCCAGTCTGGCTTCCACCCTTCTCATAGCACCCAAATTCATTAATTAGATCCTCTGTGACAGTGATCATGGTGTATTATCCCTCTTTGTTCTCCTGGATCCATCTGCGGTATTTGCGATATTTGTTTGTGCCATCCTCCTCAAATGCTTCTCCTCCACCATCAAATTTCATGATGAGACTGATTTTACACAGTTTCATTCTTACCTATCTGACTTCAGCTTGCTTAACTCCAGCAATGGTTTCTCTTCCTTTATCCCCTCCTCTTTTTGAGCTATATGCTGCCCTTAGCAACATCATCTGCAGGCAGAGGGTTAGCTTCAACATGTATGTTGATGATACCAAATTATACCTTTCCTCTCCTTCCCTTGACCCCTCAACTGTCTGCATGCTGTTAAAATGCTTGTCAAACTTAAAATCCTGGATGAGTCTTAACTTCCTGCAGCTCAACTCTGGGAAGACTGGACTTGTCTTTAGTCCTTACATAAACTCAAACCCTGGCCACTCTCTCAGCCTAAATCTGCCTATTTTCAGTCTTGGCATATTCAACCCTGAGGTAAATATTAAACCCCATATCTTATTTACCACCAAAGATCGCTTACTGCCACCTCTGAAACAATGCCCACCTTCAACTTATCTGAGCTCCTCTACTGCTGAAATCCTTGTATATGCCTTCATCACCTCCAGACATGAATATTCCAATACCCTTGTTTCTGGTCTCCATTTTTCTCCCTCCCTAAACTCCAATATGTCGAGAATGCTGCCATTCATTTCCCACCCCGCAACAAGTCCTGCTCGACTATCACCCCTGTCCTCACCTATCTTCACTGATTTCCTGTCTCCCAAATATTACATTTAAAATCCTTGTCTTTCTCTACAGGTCCCTCTATGGCCTTGCCCCATCTGACCTCTGCAAGCTCCTTTGGCCTGAAAACTGCTCTCGATTGATCCATTCCACTGATTTGGGCCTTCTTTTTACCCCCTCCCCTTTCAGCCCATCATTGGTAGTAAAGTTTTGGTCTTATTCATGATATCATAGTATTATTCGGGACAGGAGGAGGCCATTCAACCCATCATGCTTGTGCTAGCTCTTTGGTTGAGCTATCCCATTAGTCCCACTCCTCTGCTCTTCCCCCATAGCCCTGTAATTTTTTTCCCTTCAAGTATTTATCCAATTCCCTTTTGAAAGTTATTATTGAATCTGCTTCCAACATCATTTCAGGCAGTGCATTCCAGATCACAACAACTGCGTAAAGACATGTTTCCTCATGTCAGCTCTGGTTCTTTTGCCAATCACCTTAAATCTGTGTCCTCTGGTTACCAACCCTTTTGCCACTGGAAACAGTTTCTCCCTATTTACTCTATCAAAGCCATTCATGATTTTGAACACCTCTATCAAATCTCCCCTTAACCTTCTCTAGCTATTCTCTGGAAGTATTCCCCTAGACCCTTCCACCTCTCCAACACTCTTTCTTACTTTAAAAACCTTCTCAATACCTATATTTTTAGTCAAGCCTTCTGTCACATCTCCTCATCTCACTTCCTGGTTCAGCAACCATGTCCATTTCCAATGCCTTTAAATGAGGCGATGCACCTTGGGTTATTTCTTTTCTTAAATTTAAGTGAATATTCTGGCACCGGGAAGGATAGAAGATTTACAAAATCATCCTATTTGCTGATTAAATGCTCCTGTTATTAACCCTAGGGAACATGCTCATCTTAATCTTCAATTTATTCAATCTAAAGATTATTACTCTTTTAGCTGTGGCAAGTGCAACTCTATTCTTCTGTTGGTGTTTAGTTTCTCTGAAACCGTGAATGATCACTGTTAGTTAGCTACAGAATGGACACAGTACTTGGCTATTTAACATGCCTTAGAGATGTGAAAAATGACAGCTTTAAAAATTACTCCATTGCTCAGCTGAATAAAAATTAACGTGCAGAGATGAAAATCACTGTCACTTTCACTTTAGGGACACATAGAGATTTTTAAATGGATATCTTACTGAAATTAAATTATAAGTGTCTCTTGGTAGACAAAGCAATGATTAGTAGAATGGAGAGTCTCCACAATCCCCTGCTATAGGGTAACAGAAAAAGTAAAAAGCCAAGTATAAATTATATGATGCTTTAAACATATTAGATGTCCGCATCCCTAGGCTCTACCTGCCTTTCTTCTGCCACATTCCCAGGCCATGGGAGCCTTCTCCGCTTCCCTCTTCCTCTGCTATTCTGCTGTAATCATTTACACCTCCTCTGGACCTATCTTTTGTTTCTATACATGTCCCATTATCACCTCTTTTTACCTTGCAAGATCATCACTTTTGTCATTTAATCTTTCCTGCCCTCCACCCTATAACCGACCTCTCTGTTTTGTTCTTTCCATGCCCCCCTTTTCCCAGGCTCTGTACTTGCTTAAAAGCTGTTCATCTCTAACATCTTCCAGTTCTGATGAAAGGACATCGACCTGAATTGTTAACTCTGTTTCTCTCCCCACCGATGCTGCCTGATCTGCTGAGTGCTTTCAGCATTTTCTGCTTTTTTTATATCCTATTAGCTTTGTTGATTGCTGCTCTGCAGGAGTTAGCAGATCGTAAGATCAGAAATGCAATCTAACAAATTGTATTTTAACAATCCAACAGTTGAATAGTCACAGCCATTAATCCATGCAAAATATTGAAGGAAGTTAACAAATATCATTAATGGGAGCTTGAAGAGCAGAACTGTAACTGAGGGGTAGGATTCTTCTCATTTGACTCTAGCTAACCCTGCAATCAATCCCTTAATAGATTCCAACAAATTTATTTTAAATTCCACAAGCTTTCGGAGGCTTCCTCCTTCATCAGGTGAATGATATGGATCCATACCGTTCACCTGACGAAGGAGGAAGCCTCCGAAAGCTTGTGGAATTTAAAATAAATTTGTTGGACTATAACTTGGTGTTGTAAAATTGTTTACAATTGTCAACCCCAGTCCATCACCGGCATCTCCACATCATTAATAGATTCCAACAGGAAGTTTACTAGTACTCTGTGCTGGGAAGTTACATGGTTTTGGTTGGTTAAACTCTAACAGTACCTCTCTGCACACTTGGGGATCCCTAAAGCTTGACTCGTACTAACTTGCCGTTAACTTCTCTGGGTTTAGGTAAGTGTTCCTACAGGGAGAGAGTGTACACTCCATGTCAGCACATCATCCTACTTATGACGATTCCTCAATACTTTAGTTTGGAGATTCATAAGCATGATGATGGGTTTCTCTGTGTGTCAGATACCTGGCTAACAAAATAAACATAATTTTCAATAATGAATGTACATATGTTTTATCAGAGTAAACTTAGATCATTGGTAAATACCAACAAAACATATTTTTTAAATGCAGAGAAAAAAGATGAGTTTAAAACACAATCAATTGAAAGTAGCTTTTCATTCAAATTTGTTTACTATAAAACTCAAATGAATTGTATTTTAAGTGTTATGCCACCTTCGATTCAGAAATATTAAATATATATATTTCATGTTCTCCTCACATTTCCTCATTAAACACTGTACAACTTGATGAGTACATTGTTCACTGATGATGAGTGTCACAGTATAACAAGAAAAACATGTTCATTGCCGCAAGAGAGTTTAAAGTCTTGCCAAGCCATTTCTTTTCTGTTAAAGACTCCTGTGACATATTACAACATGTTCAATCGTTTATTACTTTATGTTTTTAGGAAAACCCATGCTTGCACATACTTGGAGATTTTGGTTTTTTTTAGAAAACTTGAAGCCCAATGTGTTCTGACACTTTTATTCCATTTTGGGGGCAAAATAATGGTGTTTGCAGGTTTATGATAGCAGAGTGGGTTATAATGGATCAAAAGACTGACAAAAGGAGACAGGGACACATCACAAGGAAATACTGGAAAATGTTGGTTCTATCAGTTAGCAGACTGAGAATAAAATAATACCGTGGTATTTTAAGGGGTCAGAACAGACATTTCTTTAACAACTGATACTCTGAACAAAGCATATGGGATATTATCTGTCCTATAGTTAAAAATGGAATAAAATCCATCATAATAGCTTTTGTAGACCCTTGTCTGACCCTCTGTCAATCCTCCTTTATCCATGATATGCTTCTACAAGCCTGAAACAGACTTTTTAATCTTCCTCGTTTTGAGAACTGCAGGACTTGTCTTCATCTATCTCACATTTTTCATGACTTTTACTTTCTTCTTTTAAAATCCTGGTTACTTACCAGTTACGGAAGATATTAAAATGAGAAATGAGTGCAGAATAATCTCAGTGGTTGTAGCCCAGTGGCAGTGAAAAGAAACTCATGAGGTTTTTGAATTTTACAATCTCCATACTTAAGGGTACATACTTCAACTTTTTTTATTCATTCTCTGGATGTGTGCGCACTGGCAAGACTGGCATTTATTGCTCATTCCTAGTTGCCTTGGGAAGGTGCTGGTGGGCCTTCTTCTTGAACAACTGCAGTCCAGTGGTTTCAGATGGTCATTGACTTCTCTCTTTCTGCACTATCCCTGTGTCCTGAATTGTCTAGCACTAGCTCTTGGGTGAACATATTCTGGAGAAGACAATACAGAAACTGCTCATCCTCTCTGATTTGCGGAATGTGGCAAATTTCTCCTCAAGCACAGAGATCTTCTTCTTTAGGGATTCAATTTTTTTGCACTTAGTGCAAATGTGCTGCCCCTGGATACCCTAAGGGTACATGATGGCCCACATATTACACTCCACACAAATCACTAGGGTTCCCTGCACTGCAATCCCTTTGTGTCGAACTTAACAATGTACACAGGGTTTGCTTGACAAACTGTCGCAAGAATCAAACTCCACTTACTCACTCCGCACAAATATTAATTATAGAAAAAGTTTCCTGCCCAACTGCACCTCAAGGCAGAGCTCCTGCTGAGGCTGAGCACACTCCTTTGGCCTGTCACATTTCTTATCAATCCAAAATCCCCGCACTGACTAAGCCATTAAAGAGAAGAAAGTACTTGTATTTATAAAGTACTTCATAATCAATGAATTCATTTTGAAGAGCAGTCACCTTTGTTATGTAGGCCAATAAAAATTGCCCTGTTGTATTTGTTTCTCAGGGCCTTTAATTCATCATAGAAACTTGCTGGAATAACATCTATGGAATATCTCTTAACAAGCCCTTGACTGCAGTGACTGAGAATTCTGCAGACTGGAGGGATGTATACAGTGGTGTTCCCCAGGGGTCAGTATTAGGATTACTGCTAGGAAACATAGGAAACATAGGAATATAGAAACAGGAGTAGGCCATTCAGCCCCTCGAGCCTGCTCCGCCATTTGATAAGATCATGGCTGATCTGTGATCTAACTCCATATACCTGTCTTTGGCCCATATCCCTTAATACCTTTGGTTGCCAAAAAGCTATCTGTCTCAGATTTAAATTTAGCAATTGAGCTAGCATCAATTGCCGTTTATTTGATATATATTAATGACCTTGACTTGGGTATAGAGGGTATAATTTCAAAGTTTGCAGATGACACGAAACTCGGAAATGTAGTAAACAATGTGTAGGATAGTAACAGACTTCAGGAGGACATAGACAGACTGGTGAAATGGGCAGACAGATGGCAGATGAAATTTAACGCAGAGAAGTATGAAGTGATACCTTTTGGTAGGAAGAATGAAGGGAGGCAATATAAACTAAATGGTACAATTTTAAATGGAGTGCAGGAGGAACAGAGACCTGGGGATGTATGTACACAAATCTTGGAAGGTGTCAGGACAAGTTGGGAAGGCTGTTAAAAAGCATATGGGATCCTGGGCTTTATTAATAGAGGCATCGAGTTCAAAAGCAAGGAAGCTATGCTAAACCTTTATAAAACACTGGTTAGGCCTCAGCTGGAGTATAGTGCATCACACTTTAGGAAAGATGTCAAGGCTTTAGAGATGGTGCAGAAGAGATTTATCAGAATGGTACCAGGGATGAGGGACTTCAGTTATGTGGAGAGATTGGAGAAGCTGTGATTGTTCTCCTTAGAACAGAGAAGGTTAAGGGGAGATTTGATAGAGACATTCAAAATCATGACTGGTTTTGATAGAGTAAATAAGGAGAAACTGTTTCCAGTGGCAGAAGGGTCGGTAGAAAGAGGATACAGATTTAAGGTGATCAGCAAAAGAGCCAGTACTGACATGAGAATACATTTTTTTATGCAGCGAGTTGTAATGATCTGGAATGCACTGCCTGAAAGGGTGGTGGAAGTAGATTCAATAGTAACTTTCAAAAGGGAAGTGGATAAATACTTGAAGGGAAAACATTTACAGGGCTATGGAGAAAGAGCAGGGGAATGGGACTAATTGGATAGCTGTACCAAAGAGCTGGCACAAGCACGATGGGCCGAATGGCCACTTCCTGTGCGGTACCTACTATGATAATGAAAAAAGTAATAACATTTTTATTTTACTCTAAGAATAGTGTGAATTTATAAAAGATCCAGCTATATTTTCCTGATTCTGGTTTATAACATTCAGTAAAAATAATTTTTCAATTTTATGTTTTAGAATGTGCACTTCATAACAACTTTCAAGTTGTTAAGTCATCATCATATTTTCTATATAACATCACATCCCATCATCAAGATCTCACTTGCTTTCAAAATTGAGCACAATTGGATTTTAAAATAAGATGGCTGCCAATATACTGGGAAATGGACGTGACAGCAAAGCCATTGAAAACTATTCAGCACATCATCAGCAAATTCAAATGGCTGCCGGGGACAATTCCATTTTCTTGGGTCCATACAGTATTTTCATTTTTGTTGCTTTCTGTTTTCCCACTTTTTCTCGCTTTTCCTTTCGATACTGACACATGCTGAAGCACAGTTCCACACACTGGTCACACTGGCCTCAATATATTTTTAATATTGCAAGTAAACCACTGGAGCTACTCAGCATTTTGGTGTATTTTTGCAATTATTTCTGGAAAAAATATAAATAAATAAAGGTTGATTCTATTGGTGGAGGCATCGTTAAAATCCCTAGATCCTGTGAGGACATTTATTTTACTATCTTCATATTACAAGATTTGCTGCAAAATGATTTATGTTATTCCTTCTTTTCCAGTTAAAATATGAACATGATTCTCAAACAATCTGCACTGGTAACAGTGATACTTTATGGTGTACTGCACATACAGTCAGCTTCCAATTCAGTACCATTTGCAAATATGAAACATAAATTGCATCAGCTTTTGTGTGAACAATCCTAACATTTTCAAGTGTCATGATGCTAAAAATCATAATTTTATTCTCCGATGATGGACTTCAGAAATGCTGGAGAAAGATATCGGGGCAGAAATTGCTCGGACTGCTCCATAGATTTATACTAACCCACTAACTTTACTGGGTGCAATTCCTCGGAAGCGGAGAAGAGCCCAGTGTTAGCTCCAGCGAAGATAGGACTCATGGGAGAAGCGAGAGGATCACTCTCTCCCCTCGACCAATCAATCGCAGCATTTTTGACACGCTGTGAACATTTTCTGCAAGCTGGAACGTAAAATCCAGGAAGTGGAAGGTACAACATTAAAATCACTGTAAAAACAGTTATAGACAGCGAAAAAAAGAGGGTAAGAAATAATCGAATTAAATAAAAGAGGCTGAAGGGAAAAATAAAAAACAAATTAAACTTTTTAAAATTAAAAATATATATTTTTTTAATTGAAATAAGGAATAATGAGACTCCACATTTTTAAAAGTTAATTTTTAGTTGTTTGGCAGTCGTTAAGACTTACTTCATTATTAAAACTTAGCTTAGACCTGGTATATTTAAGTGTACCTGTTTTGTGGCGATATTAGTTACTTTCCAGCTGGGCAGATGAGTAAATTGACACTTTATCAATGATTTCACTAATTGCAGCCGGCGATATACCTTTAATTTGAAGCTATCATATCACCAGCGAACCAGTAGGAGCAAGTTGAGCGCTGTTGAGCTCACTGTTCATTTCCAAGCAATTTCTGCCCATCAATTCTAATCTCATGTTCTGTTCACATGCCTTTACAACACTGCCATTATGTTACATCAGATTCAGGGGGCAAAGCATAAATAAAGAGGAAAGTATAAAGCAGCAAGCAAGTTATTCTTAATTTTTTCTAACTAGATTCAAGAATTCTTTGCTTTTTATTTTTAAAGAAGTGAGCTATAAGAATGATGATGTAGTGTATCCATTGCGTAAACTTTGAGAGGACACTAGCAAGCCTATATGTCATATCAATAAAGTGTACACATAGTTGGCCCAGAAATTGCTCAGAGCGGCGAACCAACAATACTCCATAGATTTATACTAACCCACTAACTTACCGTGGTCTTTACTGGGTGCACCTCCTCTAATAGGAAGTGGAGAAGAGCCCAGCGTTAGCGCCAGTGAAGCTAGAATCCATAGGAGAAGTGAGAGGATCACTCTCTCCCCTCAACCAATCAGATTGCAGCATTTTTGACACGCTGTGAACATTTTCTGCAAGCTGGAACGTAAAATCCAGGAAGTCAAAGGTACAACATTAAAATAATTGTAAGAACAGCTAAAGTCAGCAAAAAAAGAGAGGGTAAGAAATAATCGAATTGAATAAGAGATGGAAGAGAAAAGTAAAAAAAAATTAAAAAAAATTTTAATTAAAAAATTTATTTTTATTAACCAAAAACTATTAAAATAAGCAGTAATGAGAGTCCACATTTTTAAAAGTTAATTTTTAGTTGTTTAGCAGTCATTAAAACTTAGTTTAGACCTGGTATTTTTAAGTGTAAATCGTTTTGTGGTGATATTAGATACTTTCCAGCTGGTCAGATGAGCAAGTTGGCACTGGTCTGTTGTTTCCACTGATTCCAACCAGCAATATCCCTTTAATTAGAAGCTGTCATGTCACCGGCTTACCTGGAGGAGCAAGTTCTGGATTTCTGGATTTCACTGTGCATGTGCGAACGCTGGAACTTGCTCCTCGATTTCACCACTAACAACGGTGAGTGCTATTGAGCTCATCATTCTTATTTAAGCAATTTCTGGGTCAATATTTAGTGTTGGTGACAAAGTAAATAGAATGTTTCCCAAGTTGCTTTGATGAAGATAGCTCAGTGAAGAAAACGGGACAGAAATTGCTCCTACTGGCATGGCAAAGTCCGCAGCAGCCCCTACGCTTGAAATGCACAAATTTAACTTACTCCGTATCTGACCCGAGATATGGTGTTCTCGGGTGAGTAATTTGTGGCCCAATGTTTCCATTTAATAACAGTATAAATGCTTCTGTGTTCTCACACAGAAACAATCTTAATCTCTTAAAGCAAAAGCTTACAGAATGCACTGAAGTATCATTGGTCATTCTATTAGATTATAGGATATTCCACAAATAAAGATTTCATAACAGTTACCATTATATTGATATGTTTTTCAGAACAAATAGCATGTTATTATTTTTCATTTTGAGCATTGTCTCAAAAATTAAGTTAGAAAAATATTTGCATATAAACATTTCATAATCCAGCGCAGATCATTGCACAGAGAAAGCTATCTTCATGCATTTTTTCTTGTGTCAACTTGCCTGAAGTAGTAGCACTCTCACCTCCAAGTCAAACGGTCATTGGTTCAAGTTCCACTCCATGACATGAGCATATAATCTAAGCTGACGCTCCAGTGCAGTACTAAGGAAGTACAACATTGTCGGAGGTACCATCCTTCAGATGTGCTAACAAACCGAGGTTCCAGTGGGTCAGCTGGTTGTTAAAGTCTAATTCAAAGAAGAACAGGGAGTTATCCTTGGTCCTGGCTAATATTGTTTCCTCAACAAAATCTGGTTAACTAATTACTCATCTCATTGCTGTTTGTGGGATCTGAAGCAAAATAGTAGTGCTTTGTCAAAATAATAACAGATACTTCAAAGTAATTAATGATCTGTGAAGAACTTTGAGATGTTTCTCAGAGGTGTAAAGAGGCACTATATCATTACAAGGCTTTCTTTCTTTAAATAACAGTTACAATAAACAAATATTGTTCAAAAGGATACAAAACTCTACCCAAACCTTAATTTCAATATTGATATATCACAGCATTGTTGTGGCATGCAGTGGATGGTTTCACGCTTTCTCATGATCCTCTTTAATCTCTAAAACTATTTAGCTCTCCTCACTGTCATGGGTTTCATTCTGTGAGCAGCAAATTGCTTGTCACATATTCATTCCCTTGAGAGCAATCTTGCAAACAGTCAGACGTTGATTGAAGTGTGACCCTCGTATAAAAAACACCATGCAATTTACGTCGGCAGAATCGCATGTATCACAAAAGCACCGACCCATTCTATCCTCACTTCTTGTCTAATGTATCATCAGTTATTCCTGACCTCCCTGTGACCCTGAAACAGATGGGACTGGAAGACACTGGCTTAATTTGAAATTCATGGATAATTTCCTCTTTTAAAATAGACTTTTTCAATCCCAGTTCCACTAGGGAAACCTTATTAAATGTCATTATTGATATATTCATACTAATGAAATATATTGTTACAAAACAATTCACAATTGACTTAAATCTAGCATAATGTACACAGAAGGGCATTAATCTATACCTCTACACTCCTCTAACACTGCCCTTGTCAGTCAAATATTTTGAATGTTTTAGCAAGGTATATGCTATTGTAAATATCCATAATAATTAACATGGAAACATTGTGAGCATAGGTTAGGCAGTTTTATGGCAGTCACAATTAAAATGGAGAACCCACTAATGACACTTTCCTGTTACTACCAGCTACGTTATTTTATTTATTCAGTAGCATGTTATATTTGAATGCCATTCTACAGAAGAACTGCATAGAAAGCAGCCAAAATTCAGTGATAATTTTTGACATTCTAAATGAATTATCAGTAATAAACAGATCAAAGAAACATTTGACAGCAAATTGCAAATTTTGGTGTCATACAGAAAGCATGAGTTCATTGCATTATATCATACAGCCAGTTCTGAGGCTTTAGCCTTTATTGGTCCCATATAATTTTGGCCCCATCGTTGCTCCTGAACTGACAGACGGGAATTTAGTGGTAGTAAAGTAGTCCCATATAATTAATTTTCAGGCTCTCTTAAGTGAAAACTCCTTATCCATCTGAGGATCGTGATGGTAATTCTTCAACAAAGCAAAGACATTGAAATAAAGGGGCCATTTTGTGTAAGGAATAGATGGATGTTTATTTTCTATCTGCTTCATAACAGTCAGTGTTAGAATTTACAGAAAAACATTTTTTCCTGATGAGGCTCTGAAAACAATTTTAAAAATTGTAATAAGAAAGTATGTTTGAATTTGTAAAATAGCAAAGATACATATACTGTATTTTGAAATCTCAAATGTTTACACAATTTACCATGTGCAGTTATCCCTGTCCTTTTATACATGACTGCTTACCCTGGATATTCACTCAGCAAGTTTTTGAACAGAAAATCCATACACTATAGAACAATATATAATTGGGAAGATTTAACTGCTTTTTGTAGTGCTGATAAATGGTTTTAGTAGCTTGATGCATAGTGATAACACTATTAGCAGCAAGTAAAACAAAACATTGGGTTTTAATACTCCTATTAATGATTATGCAGAGGGCCTGTACTGTGCCATAATAAATTTTCCAGGGAAAGGCAGGTTACCACTAATGTGTCACAGCAAGTAACAGCAATATAACTACATTACCAATAATAGCACTGCGGAGTTGTGCAAAAGTAGATAGATGCTATTCAGATAAAAATACACATAACACTATGAGTAGGCCAGCTTATAGGTACTACTGTAGAAATCAAGTATCCTGCGGTAGTTGTTCATAATATACAGCAGAACTAAATGTTCAAACAGCATTTTGTAATTATACAGTTGGATGAGGGCAAGTGAAATTATTGGATTGCAGAACACATTTAGATCAGAAAGCATATATACATATATATTTAGCTATTGCGCACAATGGTTAGATATAGGGGTCGATTTTAACTCCCAGTGGGTTTCAGGCGGGCGGGGCAAATGTAGAATGTACTCACAGGCCCATACTTTAGGCCTGGGTTTTTTTTTAACTCCCAGGCCTCATCTGAATGTCAGCTGCCAGAACTGGCAGAAAGTGGCAGTTGACTGGTGGGCTGGAACGGAAGTTCAGGTAGTTAGAAGCCGATGGCCAGCACCATAGGAAGGCTTGTCAGCAAGAATATAAGGCTGCAACATCTCGTGGGGGCTGGAGGAACATTCCTGCTCCTCCTGGCCTCACAAAGGAAAGATTTCCACTTACCTTGGAGGGCCTCTTCATCCTCCTGAAAGCTGCTGACTTGCCTTCACCTGGCAGGAAAGCCGTGGTGGCTTCCCCTCTCAGGCCCAAGTTGAAATCCAATTGGGGCCTCATGATGTAATGGGAGCCCAATTTGCATCGATTTGTGAGGCTCCTGTCTGCTCTGACAGCCGCCGCAGCAGTGAGCAGTTAAAAATGGTGCGAGTGGGATTCCAGCGGGACAGGGGTGATAAGCTGAATGCTACATTTTAAAGGCCCCCCCCACCCCACCTAGTCCCACCGGGTGTGGTGGGTCAAAACTCCCCCCATAGTTCCAGCAGAAAGTACATATTATAAGGAAAATATTGACTATGGCTTCAAAATGGCCACAGTTCTATTTTATTTTCTTCAGTGTGGGAGGTAGACCATAAGACCATAAGACCATAAGAGATAGGAGCAGGAGTAGGCCATTCGGCCCCTCGAGCCTGCTCCGCCATTCAATGAGATCATGGCTGATCTGATTTTTAACTCAACTCCACTTTCCCGCCTTTTCCCCATATCCTTTGACTCCCTTGCTGATCAAAAATTTGTCTAACTCAGCCTTGAATGTATTCAATGACTCAGCCTCCACAGCTTTTTGGGGTAAAGAATTCCAAAGATTCACGACCCTCTGGGAGAAGAAATTCCTCCTCATTTCCGTCTTAAACGGGTGACCTCTTATTCTGAGACTATGCCCCCTAGTTTTAGATTCCTCCATGAACGGTAACATCCTCTCAGCATCTACCCTATCGAATCCCCTCAGAATCTTATATGTTTCAATAAGATCTCCTCTCATTTTTCTAAACTCCAATGAGTATAGACCCAACCTGTTCAATCTTTCCTCATAAGACAACCCTTCCATACCCGGAATCAACCTAGTGAACCTTCTCTGAACTGCCTCCAATGCAAGTATGTCCTTCCTTAAATAAGGGCACCAGAACTGAACGCAGTACTCCAGGTGTGGTCTCACCAGCACCCTGTACAGATGTAGCATGACTTCCCTGCTTTTATACTTCATCCCCCTCGAAATAAAGGCCAATATTCCGTTTGCCTTCCGGATTACCTGCTGCACCTCTATGTTGACTTTTTGTGTTTCATGTACAAGGATACCCAGATCCCTCTGTACCGCAGCATTTTGTAGTCTTTCTCCATTCAAATAATACTTTGCTTTTTTATTTTTCCTCCCAAGGTGGATGACTTCACATTTTCCCACATTATATTCCATCTGCCAAATTTTTGCCCATTCGCTGAACCTGTCAATATCCCTTTGCAGAATTTTGTGTCCTCATCGCAACTTGCTTTTCCACCTATCTTTGTATCATCAGCAAATTTGGCTACAAGACACTTTGTTCCTTCATCCAAGTTATTGATATATATTGTTAATAGTTGAGGTCCCAGCACTGATCCCTGCAGCACCCCACTAGTTACAGATTGCCATTTTGAAAATGACCCTTTTATCCCGACTCTTTGTTTTCTGTTAGTTAGCCAATCCTCTATCCACGCCAGTATATTACCCTCAACACCATGAGCTCTTATCTTGTGCAGTAATCTTATATGTGGCACCTTATCGAATGCCTTTTGGAAATCCAAATATACTGCATCCATTGGTTCCCCTTTATCCACCCTGCCCGTTACTTCCTCAAAGAGGTACTTCCTCAAAGAGGTACTTTTCCTTTTAATGCCAACCCCTCTTGTGGCTAAACCGTCCCAGCATGTCAACAAAATCTGTAGAGCAGTGACAATGCAAAAGCTTGGCAGAAAAATTTAAAATTCTAATTTAAATATTCATCCATTGGTGCTAAACTTCACTTCACACTTCAAAGTAACATATTTCAAAATTGAAGTCAAAATTTCTGTTGTCATTGATGAAATATGAAAAATAAAATATTGCCCATCCTGATTAGCATTTTCAAGGTCAAGAATTAGATCATTTCCAGTGTTCCCTCTTTCCTTGTAAGATCAATACCTTTAATGTCCTAATCATTTTGTCATATAAGATTCCAAGAGGGCTTGACAGGGTAGATGCTGAGAGGCTGTTTCCCCTGGCTAGAGAGTCTAGAACTAGGGAGCATAGTCTTAGGATAAGAGGTCATCCATTTAGGACTGAGATGAGGAGAAATTTCTTTACCCAGAGGATTGTGAATCTTTGGAATTCTCTCCCCAGAGGGCTGTGGATGCTCAGTCATTGAACATAATCAAGAATGAGATTGATAGATTTTTGGACTCTAAGGGAATCAAGGGATTGGGCGGGAAAGTGGAGTTGAGGTCGAAGGTCAGACATGATCTTATTGAATGGCGGAGCGGGCTCGAGGGGCGTTTGGCCTACTTCTGCTCCTATTTCTTATGTTCTTATATTTGTTTTATGTTCACTATTGTAACTCTGATTATATTGCCTTTTCCTTCAGCTAAAGTTTTTTGTGGTAAACATGTGTACAGTCCTCATTCAATGTCGCTTAATTCAAATTATCTGATAATACAACTTTTTAGAATTAGATTCCCAATTTGCTGTGTTATTTATGTTGATTAATGCAAATTGTTGGAACATTCAAATCTTTTTACACAAAAATGACTATGAATTACCAGGACTGTAATCGAGTTGTAGAAACTTTATACAAGTTCAATGAAATCCTGCCAAAATGATGTTAACCTAAATTTGCATTGAATTCTTATTGTTCTTCTGGGAGTGCCAGCTTGGCTCAGAGACAACTGTTGGAGGTGCCATCTTTCAGTTGAGATCTTAAACTAAGGCCCCATCTGGCCTCTCAGGTGGATGTATATGATCCCTTGACACTATTTAAAGAAGAGCAGGAGAATTTGCCTGGCATCCTGACCAATATTTATTCCTCATCCAACTCCATCAAAAACAGATTAACATCTCATTGCTGTTTCTGGGATCTTGCTTTGTGCAAATTGGCTGCCATGTTTCCCTACAAAAACAACAATGACTACACTTCAAAATGAATTGGCTGCGAAGCACTTTGGAACATCTTGAGCACGTGAAAGGCACTATATAAATGCAAGTTATTTCTTTAGTCAATATGTGGCTTATGGACTATCTGGACAGCATTTCATAATTGAAGCATGCATAAATTAAATATAATTCAGTGAACAATTCAATGATATTAATACAAGAACAGCCATATAAGAAACAAAAGCAAATGTCCAAAAATGATTTCACAGTAACAAGTTAGCACCAGGAACCGGTGTGAAATTGGCGACACATTGAAAACTGCACCTAGTGATGTTGGCAAGAGGCATTTGCAAAATTTTAATATGCCTGGTGAGCTGCTAGTGCTCCTAGCACTGTTCATTGGCAGCTCACCATTTAGGGGTCAGCTCGCCATTTGGAGGTCAGCTCGCCATTTGGGGGTTAGAAAGTCTGCCGGACCAATATGGCAGCCACAGAACTTCCAGGGAAGATCGACTGCGGGTTACCGCTGCCCGAAATTCATCCCCACTGTACTAATTTCGCGCAATGTAGCCGGATTTCTCCCCTATTATCTTATGAGCTAAGATCTTTTTATTAAAGGCAATGGCAGGGCTTTAACAAGCTAACCCGATGGCATGTTTCACTTACACAGGATCACTGATAGATAGGGTAGACAACACAATGGAGTTAATATTAGCAAAGGCTTAACAGTAGAATTGAACATAACTGAGGATTTAAGTTATGGTTTCAAATGTGTATGTGTAAGGAAACATTTTAAACTCAATTAAATGATTCCTCATGGTTCAGTCTCGAGCATATTGTCCAAATGCAAGTTTATTACTCAGAAGCCAATAGTATAATAACTATTACGGTTATACAATAAATTTATACAACCTGGTTTCCTGCAGACCCAAGGTGATTAGGCTCGGCTTCTGTAGGTTGGACTTCCGACCATCCTGTCAGCTTAACTCCAAAATGCCTGCTACTTGTTCTTATATCTTCCCCTTACATGTCCAAAACCTTTCCCTTTAATGTGAGTCATCTCACATGATGCCCAGAATGTATATTGAAATGAGATTCCTCCAGGCCTCGGCGTAATGGCCATGTTGATAGTTTAATTGCTAATCAGTTTAACCTGATGTCTCCTGCCTGGCAATACAAAGGGACAGGCGATACCCTGGGCATCCCAGATAGATAATATGATGACTAGCTGGCCTCCATTGTTCCAGCTAACCTCTGATATTGACGCATATCCTTATCTGATAATCACATCGCGATGCGATTAACTTTGATGGGACACAAAGCAAATTCTAACAGTATGGAAACTTACCCATAATGTGAGGTGCACATACAGCCTGCTGTGCATTGTGACTACATAATCCTACCAGCTGACATATAAGATAAATTGATGGTCATTTAAAAACCGGCAACATTGCACATATTCTTAACTATAAGAGTACACATTCTTCCAGCTGTTTGAAACTAGCTGGAAATGAGCTACAATGGATGGGAGACCAAAAGGGGATTCGTCTAATACTATTTTCCCAATTGTAAACAATTTTACAACACCAAGTTATAGTCCAGCAATTTTATTTTAAATTCACAAGCTTTCGGAGGCTTCCTCCTTTGTCAGTTTCCACACCGTTCACCTGACGAAGGAGGAAGCCTCCGAAAGCTTGTGAATTTAAAATAAAATTGCTGGACTATAACTTGGTGTTGTAAAATTGTTTACAATTGTCAACCCCAGTCCATCACCGGCATCTCCACATCATGACTATTTTCCCAGTTATTGGTTAAACATCAGAGGTGCGGTGGATCAAAGTAAATAAGCAGTGAATGTTGAGTATAATTAAGGTAACCGTAGTTGTTACGTTAAGCATTGAGTTAGGATAAGGGAACTGTACATGTATATACCATTTACTCTTCATAATTCAATTGTAAACAATTTTACAACACCAAGTTATAGTCCAACAAATTTATTTTAAATTCCACAAGCTTTCGGAGGCTTCCTCCTTCGTCAGGTGAACGGTGTGGAAACTGACGAAGGAGGAAGCCTCCGAAAGCTTGTGGAATTTAAAATAAATTTGTTGGACTATAACTTGGTGTTGTAAAATTGTTTACAATTGTCAACCCCAGTCCATCACCGGCATCTCCACTTCATAATTCAAAGTCAATTTGTGCACTAAAATTTTGAATTATTCAATAATTTGAATTAAGCAATGTAAATAAGACAGAAAGGTGGGGATTTTATGCTGGACAGAATTTGAATTATCAGATAATTTCAATTAAGCAACTTTGAATTAAGTGGCATAGATTGTTTTATGTTACTTACAAAGCCACTGGATAACAAATGGCTTAATTTCCCTCTCCATTGGGATTAATGTTAAAAAAGCATCAAGAACTCACTTCTACTGGTCCTAATGACCCTGTTATTGAAACCACTAAATTTCAAGTTAAGAATTACCCCATTGGGTTTACCTACAGACCGAGTGTCTGATCAAATTATTAAATGATGAATACTGGCCACTGCAGACGACTAGTTGAGTAAATTGTGTGAACATTCCCTCGACGCGCGACACGGATTTGTTACACAATTGGCAAATTTGAGTTCATCACCCATAACAAGGAGTCAATAATTTAAGGTGGATCAAAGTAAATAAGCAGTGAAAGTTGAGTATAATTAAGGTAACCGTAGTTGTTACGTTAAGCATCGGAGATCGTAAATATAGTTGATATTAAAGGTGCCACCTGCTTCTTTAAGACCCTTTTGTTGAATATTCAACCAAATTTCCCAGGACAAGGAGAGAAATGAGACATTGTGATGTCGAGCGAATCAGGGAAAAAGCAGAAGAGATCGATGAACTCATGGCAGACAGAATTAAAGAACTGGCAGTGCAGGAAACATTAGCTGTGGACAAAGGATTTAATAACTAACCAAAAGTATTAATGGTGCATTGGACCCAAACTGTGATGGAATTGGTCTGTGATTTAATGGGAAATATAATTATTAATGGTGTAGAAAATTCTGTATGTAGCTTATTGGACAGTAAGGTTTCTCCAGGGCTAATAAACCAAGATGAGATGGCAAGGTTATATGGGAATATGATGGGAACATGTAACCCAGCTGGTCATGAGGAGATCAAGATATTGATCACCTTATCTAACCAGCAGGTTAAGTAAAAACCCTCTTGAGAAATGTCTTGGCATGAGCAATCTGCGGTCCAGGACAGATTTAATTCAGAGAATTCAAGTGGCGTACCTTGCCCATAAACCATGTAATGAGTTAGGATAAGGGAACTGTACATGTATTAAATATAAACCACCAGCGTGTAAAGTCCCAGAAGGTTTCAATTTCAAATTGAATAATTGAGCTGGAGTAACCCCTCACCTATGTGTGAAAAAGAAACAGTGTGTGAAGCAGCAGCAAAGGTCAAGAATATTTGGCAGACAACTTCCTGTTGGCACTGCCTATGCTTAATGAAAAGCAGGTGTCCCGCACCCTGGCCACTGCCTGTCACAATGGGACCATATAGGGAGATTCTAAACACACCCCTTCAGACTCCCAATCTTTTGAGACATAGCTCGGAAGGACAGGTATGGCCTGTATATGGTATTTTGTGTTGCCTGGTCTTGGGACACCTCTGTATGTGCAAATGTGTTGTATTGCAGATGAGGCAACAAGTATGTGGAATGCATGATGAAAATGCACTGATAAAAGAGTCCCTGACATGCTCAGTCATGCTCACAACTTTACAACATAAAATGGTTAATACGGCATAGGAAAGCGAGGATATATACTGCATCACTATCAATTTGAAATGTTTTACACAATGCCCTGTAATGAAACTCATGATTCTGATAGTGCTGTCAGATATCATCACTGATCAGTAGTGTGACAAGGGGCAAGTAATTGACACAGCTCAGTTATTGGGAAACAGCAGCCTTCTGATGTATTGGCGTCTGGACCAGTTTAGATAGCAATGTCTTGGTCTGGAGATGTAATATCTGTGGATTTATGCCAGCCTATATCAATGAAGCCTTACTATCTGGCATCCTTCTGGACTTCCTCCACATCCTCCTCCTCCTCAAAACACAAGAGGGAAATGCATAGGGGATATTGTATTATTGGGGGTGAGGTAATATTTTCCAAACTCCAGAGACAACACTCGCAAAGATGATACCCCAGCAATAATCATTTAGTCAAAAAAAATCCTAGTTCAGTAATCCTTAACACAAAGAACTTCCACAAATAATGGATAAATTAAGCTAGAGGAATCAAAATGGCCAGCAAGTTTGCTAGTGACTCTAGCAAAAGGCTAGCTATATCAGGAGAATGTAGTTTGGCATAAGTAGTAATATTTTTGATGATATTGTTATTTTTAAATTACTATGACTGAGTACGGTAGACCCAACACAATAGATAAAAGGGTAATTAAGTTCATAATCTCATAGTTGACATCTCTAAAAAGACATCTCTTCAATCAAGCTTTCTGTCAACTCTCCTAATCTCTCCTTTTCTGGCTGTGTTCATTTCCTCAACTCCACTTATTTGTGAAGCACCTTGGAACTTTTGTTAAAGGCACCCTATAAAAACAAATTGTTGTGGTAGTAGTGATGTAAGGTCTGCACCATCACAAACATGCAACTATAGTACTGCATTTATATTTTTGCAGTGACTTATCTGTTATGATCAGGTATTGCAGTGAATTATCCATTATCCAAACAGCTCCAGTAACATTTAAACTGCACGTTTCAAGGTACACCTCTGACCATCCCTGCTTATTTACAGCAAAAGCAAATCTAGCCTGAACTGAGCCAGTTAAAACTAGGCTGCCTTGTTTTAATCAAACCGACCATATTGAGTGGACCTGACACTGCTAAAGTTGTTTCTTAGGCAACTCTTGACAATGATTATTCACTGATGAGGAGAATTACTTTCTTTTAAGTTCTGGCTCCAAAATTCAAATGTTTGATAAAATCAAATCCAAAGGTTTTATTATGATTCCGAAAGCCAGTGTATGAATTTCCCAAGGTTTCTGGAGAACATGAACACGTCACACACTGCAATGTGAGGGAAACTGGTTGGATACTCACCTCACAACCCCTCTCATGATCAATCAGCCCAGTAAGTTTGCCAGAAAAAACATAAGGATAAATCTACTATTACACAACCAGGCACAGGACCAATTTGATTGAGGTTTTACTCTTATTATTGATTCAACAGTTTGTGATCCACTGGGAACCATAAATATAGCTCTTATTACCCTAGATACTAGCTAAATAAATATGACAAAGCTGGCATCTATGATCTGAATTTTGTTCTCTAGAATTAATCATTTTGTGCTATTTTACACAAAAGATTACCCTTATGGCAGAGAAACATATCAGAGGACAAAGTTCAGTTTTATTTAATTACTCATTTCAAATTTACCAGAAAAACAGGAACATGATACAGAATTAAAAGACTGTTAGAAACTCTGGGTGATGTCTGATTAATGACTCAAACTCTGTCTTTTTATATATTTTATTTTATATATATATATATATTTCCAGCACAGAAAGAACCTATTTGGCCCATTGTGTTTTTGCTGGTGTTTGCTATCCAAAACTAATCCCATTGCCCCGTTCTCTATTCAAATTGCTCCATCTTGCTCTTTTTCAAATGTTTATCGACTTTTCCCTTGAAAAATGCAATTATCTCTGCCTTAACCACTCCCTGTGGCCAAAATTCCATGCTCTTTTTAAAGAAATTTCTCCTAGCCTCAAGACCCTTCATAATTTTAAAACACCTCATAAAAGTTTCAATTAGCCTTCACTGCTCCAGTGGAAATAGTCACAGTATCTCAAAACTCCCTTTGTAACAAATCGGGCCATGGCAAATCGGCAGCCCATTCTGTTCCATTGATTTCAGAAATATTTTTACCCTAATAAACCAGTGGTGAACAAAATAAAGCTCTTGTTTTCAACATTTTTTGCTCTCTTCTCACCAATTTTCTTCCCTCTCCTCTCCTTGCTAAGGTACAGTTTAATGTGTGTCAGTCATCTTACAGCTATATGAACCAAATGGCAGCCTTCTATTTGTTAAAAGAACTTTTGTTAAAGGCACCCTATAAATGTTTTCCAAACTACATGTCAGCCTTGACAGTAAGCTATTCTATGCTAGACCATCATACCTGTGCCTGATCCTAGCCTCATCCGATATCCGCATATGCATCTGTAAGAAAGATAATGGCACAAATGACTAGTGGATCCACAGCAAGAATATTTTCAAATAGCATTTTTTTTCCTTCACTTTATTTACTTATTTATTTATTTTGTTTTGCGCCCTCCATTTTAGGTGTTTTCAGCTCATGCATTTTCCCAGCTGAGAGTGCAGGTAGCTTATTGCTTACCATCTACTGATGAAACTCTTCTTGACCCTCCTGCTAACAGAAACATTACAACATGCTGGGTGAGTTGCTCTAAGTCTTTCCCTTCTTCCCTATGGGGATGCACCTTTTATCCATCTGTCACCTTCCCTGAGATCAGAAACTCTCCTTGTGAAGAATCTCTGTGCACATTGGTCCATTTCTACACAACAGGCCATAAATGTGCCATGTGACTGAATACAGCAGTTGTAGAGAGGAGGTAATCTTCTGATAATGATGTTCAGGTTATTGTTAAAAAAAACACTGCTATCACCTTGAAGTATAGTAACATCTTTTTTTTCAAATCAGAGAAAAAGTAGCAAGAGACCTGTTGTATAAATTTGTGTGATATGTTTGATTCCCTTGGTTTTATTGCTTGTCCTGCCTCAGCAGGACTGATGACACTTCAAGGGCACACAGTGCAACAAGTATTTTCTCAGAGATGTCTCTTTGAATAATGGAAATGCATGCAACAATGAATAGATACAGGCTTGAAATAAAAAAATTAGGAGGTGGATTTGTTGTTTCTGAGCAAACACAATGCTTACAACAGTTAGAACACATGTTAATTTAAACAAAACGTATTATCTTTTATCGTATTTTTATTATTCTGTATTATTTCTCTAAATAAACATAATATTAGCAGTTCATAAAGAAAAACTTACTTATTATTACATATGTCACTTGTATTAAATTGGGACTAAAATAATATACTGCACGCATTATAGGAGCATATCCATAATTAGTTGTCTGACATCTGACAGAAAATTTCATTCTAAATTCATATTCATTCTTAGACTGTTCATTAGTCATCTTGTTTTCCCTCTTTTCTTATAATTGTGTTATAAACTAGTGATTAATTTATAACATAACACAAAGATTGTCTTGAACCTGCTGTTACGGGTCTGGTATACGTTAATATTTTTCAGCAATCACAGGAGGGGGTACTGACGTTCTAAAGTGTAGGATTTCTTCTGCCCTGATGGATAGGGGACTGTCTGTTTGTGCACTCCATAAATCTGTAGCCAAGGTAGACAGTTTAAAGAAATCATTTGATAAAATGTCTAATGTTCAGGTGGAGGTCACATTGCACATTTGATGGTGCAGAATTTGAAAGTGTTTTCAAAATTGCTGCCTACAGTATTTTTTTGTTGAAGTTGAGCAGTGGGTGGCTGGGATGATCTTTCTATTGCAGTCTTTCTATTGCAGTAGCAAGGTGAGCAAATTCCATGTCTGAAATTCCCTCATGTGAAGACTTTGGAGGAGGCCTTCAGACAGCAAGTTTAATAGAGAGAAAACAACATCCACACCCACTCTCTGCAGCCCAGTGATTCTGCGCACAGGCTCAAAAGTGCTACTTGTTGGTGTCATTATAGATCAAATAGTCCCAACCAGATGTTGGAAGCCCTTTGCAAATGTGATATTCAGGCTGACCTTTAAGGCTCTACTCGCAGGTCCTCATTCTCACGAGTGCTCAGTGCCTCACCCAGTGAAAACCCTTCTGATCCACTAGCTACTTCTTCCTGGTGTCTCTGGCCTGGTGCTAATACAAGCAAGATGTCATGGCAGAGTTGGTAATAAATTGGCTGGAGTTATGGATCTGGACTTGCCTGGGTGGCCACCTTAATAGCTGGCCTCTTCCTGCAAGGCATCCCCAATGATCTGAAACCCAGAAGAGTTTGTTTAGCTATGCAGACAGTGAGATTTGTCCTTGAAGAAATGATTGCAGAGTATAACAGCATTGCAATCCTTTGAGACTACCCATGATGAGCTTTTACTGGCCTTCTGTTGCCACCTCATCTCCAATCTCACCATATCCCACAGCCTCTCCTGTCTACCTGCCTATAATGTCTATGGCCTCCTCTTCCTGCGGCAGTAGACCTATCAGGAGCAGTATTACCGCTCCAACCCCACCTGCATATCAAATAAGGACCCCGGTAGGACTCTGAAGCAAGTTAGCAGCAGATTCACATGGGCAGATGGTATTCCTGCTCCGTTGATAACCTGCCAACAGAAGGAGAATTCGGTCCACTATGTCAAGTCACTGGAGCAGCAATAAACAAACCAAATAAATGATGAACTATATTGATGAATTAGTCGAAAAGAATTCTGAGTTTATCACCCTAAATCCATACAGTGCTCTGGTCAGATCACACCTTGAATACTTAAGTGTTGTGTCCAGTTTGGTCACTAAGGTACAAGGTGAAGATTCAAGACATGGAGACTGCAGAGAACAGCCATGAGGTTGATCCCTAGTGTCAGAGCACTGATTTATTAATAAACACTGAAGAAATTGCGGCTCTCTAGTCTTGAAAGGAGTCTTGACTGAAAAGAAACTTTGTAATATAAGGCAGTAGAACAATCGGCTACGACCAATTAAGTCAATTTAAGATGGATGCCAGGAACAACTTCTTTTCACACTGGAAGCACTTCAGTGTAGGGCATTAAAGCCAAAAACCTGAGATTCATTCTAGATTCAGTTAGATGATGTGATGGAATGCAAGGTTTTTTCCCTTGATGAATGAAGCCCTCCCTCATTTATTCTTATTTTTGGGCCTCACTGAGTGAAATTGCTAATTTAGTGGCAATTAGTTTTGAATTGGAGGTAATTTTGGGATTTCATCCCATTTCCCTGGGCTGGATTGAAAATCAGGTGCTAATCCACAGTGGCACCCAATCATCTGACTAGGGAATTCAACATGACATGTTTACTCCAGGCTGCCATGAATCCGTAGCTTTATGGATTAAAACATAGGATTAAACATCTGTCAGTAAGCAACATCCTTTTGTAACATTTCGGATTCTGCTGCAGTTAATACAAATTAACTTTGTACTTCAAAAATCAGAACAGCCAACAACATTGCTAACTGAAAGCAGAAGGACCCCGGTTTTCAAATGAAATTGCGGGTGCGTTAGGGGCGGGGGGGGGCTGCGAAAATCAGGAAAATCCTGAGCGTGTGAGGAAGCCGGCCCCAACCCGCCGACTTCCAGGTTTCCCACATACGCGCCTGTGTGTGTGCGAGCTTACCGAATGCAGAAGTCCTGCCAGCAATTAAAGCCGGCGGGATGATAGTTAAAAAACCAAATGTACCTCATTGAGGTACTTAAGGTACTTTATTTCTGACATAGTAGACAGTTAAACCGATTTTAAACTTACCTGGGCAGCTTTCCCACAGCTTCCGATTCACACCTGGTGAACCTGGCATGAAGGGCCGGATCAGGCAAAAATAAAGTAAATAAATTAAATAAAAAACCATTGCACAAAGTTAAAAAACAAAATAAACCTACCTTCCAGCTCATGCATGTCACCTGCACCCCCCTGCTCCGATGTCCGATGTCCCCCTCTGTGTTGTCCCCCCTCCCCCTGATGTCTCCCGCTCTGATGTCCCTCTCAGCCCCCAATGTCTCTCTCTCTGATCTCCCTTCTCCCCCTCCCGATCTCTCCCTCTCCCTCCCCGATCTCCCCCCTCCCCCCCGATCTCCCCCTCTCCCCAACCCCCACCCCGATCTTCCCCTCTCCCCTCTCCGATCTTCAGCATCCTCCACTCTTTGTTCCAGCACCAGATGATGTCTCTCTCTCTCTTTCTCTCCACCCCACCTCGGCGTTGTAGCTCCTGTCGGCAGCCAGCCTGTCAATCAGGCTGGCTGCTGGGCGCGAAACCCAGAAACTACATTAATCACCATCAATTACATCACAATAGTGTTGGAAAAGATAAGTTTTTTTATTTGGGTTTGCCACGCGCACCTTCACCCCCTGCTGCCAACCCACCACCATTTTAAAATTGTGCCCAAGATGTCTATTAAAAAAATACTTTCTACAGTATTCAGTGATGCTTCTCTATATCAGTCAGGTTTGCATTGATTTTTACATTCAAAATCAGTTCTATAGTTAATGGAATTCAGTGCAATAGTAACAATGACTGGCTTGCTTCATTAAAATTTGTGTTGGGGGGGAAGTTATGGGTTGAGAAAAATATTAATATACATCAGCTTTGATTTATACCCATTAGGGTAACAAATATGAACTGTAGTTTTTGATTGAAATTTTCTTTGGAAATATTACGCAAATTAATTTGTAATACCATGGCAACTTGTGAATTACTAAAATGATTCTAAGGTTATCTTCTTGTAGCTTTTGTGACAATTATTTCCAATTGTAAGAGCTGTTTTTTTGCTGTGAGAGCCATGTCATCTGGGAACTGAATGGCAACTACCTGAACTAATTCACTTAGCATTCTTAGCAGCCTTTACAGTGAGAAGTCTTTCATCCTCTCTGTCAGAGGTCCCAGAGGTAAAAGGTCAGTGTACTGGTTCAGACACACTGCAGCACCCAGCCTCCATGTGGCAATGTTTTAAACTGCACATGAGGTATGCAACTGCTTTGATTATAAAAGTCTACATGCAAACAGCTTCTAACATCACACAGACCACTAGAACTCCCAGCTGTGTCAGCGAAATCTTTCTTGTCAGGGATCAGTTTTCTTTTCCGATGACAGTCTTCTCATTGTTGGTCTGCAGAAGCCGAGTATTAAAAAAAGCCAATAGAACATCTTAGCTTTCACATTCTAATTTAGTCAAAAAGTTTTGTCTTAAATCTTTTGGTACTGTCAATAAATATACTGTAGATGTAGTTGGCAATGGGGAGATCAAACTTATCACAGTAATTGGTTAATTCATCTTGTAAAAGCACTAGTAGATATAACTCAGAATATACTATGGCCCAGAATTTGCTGGATCAGGGCATTTCTTAACACTCATGAAGAGGTTGACGGCGAGCTCCCATTTTTGCAAGGCTATCGGAGGAGCAGCGCAAATCGTCCAGCAATTTGTGGTGATTCGCAACTCATGGGGTATCTCTTCCTCACCACAAATTGCCGGGTTTTTTACACACTAAGCTCGAAACAGTGGAGGTCCAAAGAGACTTAGGGGTCTATGTACATAAATCATTAAAATGTCATGGACAGGTACAGAAAATAATCATAAAGGCTAATGGAATGCTGGCCTTTATATCTAAAGGACTAGAATATAATGGGGTAGAAGTCATGCTACAGCTATACAAAGCCCTGGTTAGACCACACCTGGAATACTGTGGTCAGTTCTAGGCACTGCATCTTAGGAAGGATATATTGACCTTGGAGAGTGCAGCATAGATTTACTAGAATGATACCTGGACTCCAAGGGTTAAATTACGAGGAGAGATTACACAAACTAGGGTTGTATTCCCTGGAATTTAGAAGATTAAGGGGTGATTTGATCGAAGTTTTCAAGATATTAAGGGGAACTGATAGGACAGATAGTGAGAAACTATTTCTGCTGGTTGGGGAGTCTAGGACTAGGAGACATAGCCTAAAAATTAGAGCCAGGACTTTCAGGAGTGAAGTTAGGAAACACTTCTACATGCAAAGGGTGGTAGAAGTTTGGAACTCTCTTCCTCAAACGGCAGTTAATGCTAGCTCAATTGTTAATTTTAGATCTGAGATTGATAGATTTTTGTTAACCAAAGGTTTTAAGGGATATGGGGCTAAGGCAGGTATATGGAATTAATCATGACCTCATTGAATGGCGGAACAGGCTCGAGGGGCTAAATGGCCTACTCCTGTTCCTAATGTTTCTATGTTCCTAATAACGACGCGTGCCGTGAACTCGTGTTATTTTTCCAGCAAATTCTGGGCATAACATCATTTATTGTCTGGTCAGCAATTGTTAGCATTTAAAATGTTCTTTTCTGTTGCTTCAGATGATAAACCTCACAGCACTTTAGATATGGCACACCTAGTTTGATAGATACGGGTTTTATATATATATATTTATATATCTGTGTAATGTGTACAATTTAAGCAGTATTACTTAAAATATATAAGTAGGGATTTTACTCCTACCCACCTGGCGGAATCTGGGCAGGTGGGCCACTAAAATGCCCTGGGTTACTTACCCATTGGCAAACAGCTCAGATCCCTCCAGTTCCAGTTTTAAGTGGCACTTCTGGACCGCTGGCTAAACTGCCCGCCTAAAGCTCATGGGTTCCTAATTCACATGCATCCTGTTGCCCCTGCTCATCCCGCTCCTGCCCTTTGGCCTCCAAATCATTCCTGCCGGGTTTGGGAGAGAGAAAGAGAGAGAGAGAAAGAGTGATATAATTGGAGGCAAAGCGTAAAGATGATAGAGAGAAAGTGAGTAATTATATATTTTTTTATTCGTTCATGGGATGTGGGCATCGCTGGCAAGGCCAGCATTTATTGCCCATCCCTAATTGCCCTTGAGAAGGTGCCCTTGGTGAGCCGCCTTCTATATATTAAAGGGAAGACAAATATGAACATAAGAAAAGAAGAGTGAGAAAAGACCATTGGGCCTGTCAATACTCATCCTATCCATTAGACAGTGCAACCTTATATACCACCCTCCCCACAACTCCTGGGGAGCCAAACACAGAAAGATAGAAAGGGAGAAATAGAAAATGGAGATACAGTTACTGGAAGAGAGAGATAACTTTGTGAAGCTATCTGTATAATCTTTGGGGGAAATTCTAGATAAGTTATTCCATATGTTATCTGTTAAAGAGTTCAATTATCTCAATCTATTTATATGAAGGAGAGGAATCCCCACTCTCACCCTTCAGTGATTGGCTCACACCCCTCGAGACTCACTATCAGCTCCACTCTTACACTAAAAAATCTATCAAGAGATAAAGAATTAAATAGTCTGAACCTACCTCACAAGCAATCGTTTCAATGAACTCTTTGGCCCAATTGAAATACAAGAAAATCCTCAGCCATTCTACTCAGTAAATTTTATTTGTTATTTGAACACTCCTTCCTTCAGGTTAAATATGTGATTACATTTACATTGCCCAGAGTGTTGAGTAAGGGAATCTGGACTCATGAATATAAATTATTATCCCTACTACTACTACTACTACAACAACAACAACTTGCATTTAAAGAGCATGTTTAAAGTAGAAAAATGTCCCAAACTGCTTATTTGGCTCACTGTAATCAGAAGTAAATGGGCACTGAGGTAAAGAAGGAGATATTAGGAGGGGTAACCAAAAAGTTGGTCAAAAGGGGTCGGTTTTAAGGAGAATCTTAAAGGATGAAAGGGAGATGGAGAGGCAGATGGACTTAAGAAGGAATTCCAGAGTGTGGGGCCGAGGCAGTTGAAGGCATGGCCACCAATCGCGGAGCAAAGGAAGGTGGGGATGCATAAAGGCCAGATTTAGAGAAATGGAGGGGGAGAAATTGGACCTCGTTTGCCCGTTTTTCGGGCGTGAAGCTCCACAACATACCGATTTGTAGCGTAGATCGCACACGACCAAAATGCACCAGAAACGCGTCAGTCGCCATATTGATGTGGGGGCCCCTTAGAGATCCTAGGTGCAGATTTAAATTAAGTGTGGAGCCAATTAAAATATTATAATAAGGGTCCTTGCATTGATTTAGGACGCATTTAGGAAATTAGCTTGTGCCAGTACTTGATTTGCCAGTTCATAAGCCCACCCAGTAAGTCATATTTTAAACAGCTAATCAATGTCTCGTGGCATTACGATGAGTCGGAGGTTATGTTCTTTTGTAACAACAGGTTTGTGATACTAGGCAATAGATAACATGCAGCTAAAAATATAGTGGTATTTCTCAAATCCCAGGCCCTATTTTTCTGGAGTAGGTGAGTTTTGAACTGACAAGCTGGCCCCCGGTTAAAATTGGGACAAATGTTTTTGCTTTTTCGACCTTTTCGGCACTGATTATATTAGGAAGACCATCTCATGGTGAATTAAATATTTTAGTTGGCTTCTTGTTTCCTCTCTGTCACTGTCATTTTCCATTTTTTTATATATAAATATGTGTAGTTTTGGTCTTAAATTTCTTTATGCATCGGTGATTAGTGAATGATTTAAATGGTTATGTTATAAATGAGTGAATAAATAAATGTGCTTGTGCATTTGTAACATGAAAACATACAACTTGCAAGTGTGAGTCTTCCGTGCGCATTTGCATTCCGGTCTGCAGCCGGATTTCAGTCATGTGATGTGCATGAACAACAGTTTGGAACTTCCAAAGGCTGCCAATTGTTTGAGCTGGAAAACGTTGCATACTTGCTCACTTTTTGGTAGAGTGATCAGATGAGTCTTTGCACCATGGCGAGTGTGCAAAAGTGCAACACATCTTTCCCTTCTGGTATCAGTCCAATAGCCATTTGTTATCCCAGTAATGAATGGAAGTTCACATGGCCCATGGGAGCACTTGGCACGGAGAATGAACACTGCACAGGTCCTGGGAAATGGGGTGTAAAGCCACATCAGCCCATCTTCAATCACAAACTGACAGTTGTTATCCAATCAGCTGTCAGCACAGGAGGCAAATAATAGATTAGGTCTTCGTAACAAATCAATTGGCATTAGACCGATTATGTTCAAAATGTGTGTGTGAGAGAAAGACAATATCAAGCACAACAAATCTCCACTTGTATTTTTAGGACATTTATATTGACGAAATTCTAAACATATTCTATTGGGATCAGACCGAACTGTTAAAAGAACTTGTGTTTTAAATGAGGCTACATCTTTAATATTTAAATGTTGGTGGCAGTCAATGAAATTTTAATTTTTAAATAACGTTTTAAATTATCCTTACCTTAATAGTCTATTCTTAACTCAATCAATAACAGATTTTTCAAATGAAGTGCATCAGAAATATCTCGGCTTACTCAAATTCTTTAGTAAAGCACTAACACCTGTGAAGGCCTTCAGAATTTATTCAAAATGTTTTAATTATATTTTATATTTTGATAAACTTAAGTAAGTGAAAACCAATGACATATGTTTGAAAAACTGCCCAAGAAGTGTACAGGCAAGGAAAGAGAACTCTGGCAATATAAACCAGGTGTATTCAAAATTTGCAACTGAATTACAGTAAGTGGCTGTGTACAAACAGTTCAGTTATTTAAGTGCACTCTCGATTGGCAAAAAAAAATCAGCCAGATTGTGATCCCCACAAGGACTTGACTGAACTGTGAAGTAGCAGATTTGTGTCAGGCTGATATAAACATCTGAAGCAAATTTCTTGCTCTTTACTGACAAACCAAATAGCTCAACGTGCAATAGGATACTTAATACTTCTTGGTGGCAAAACATGATGAGCCATGTTTTGCTGGAGCAGGGCATCTCATAGTATGCCCCGTTAGATAGGCTTGTTCATACATGTTTAGGTTTTAAAAAATTTTGCCCACAAAGTTGCTGGAGGTGCGAACTGATAACAGCACAGCGAGGGTAACAGTACATCTGGGAACTTGGTGCACAATGGGACAAACTGTGTCTCCCAAACCAATGAAATTTAAGGATTGAGAAATAAATAGAGGAAGGACTGAGAAGGAGGGTGAATTAGAGTGGGTGAATTCAATATCAAATCAGATACAGAAAGAGAAAGAAAGAGAAAGAAAGATTGGATTAAGAGGGAGGGAAAAAAGAGACAGAAAAGAAAAGTAAGAAAAAAAATTAAAAATTAAAAATTTGTCATTTTTAAAATTTCCTAAAACGATTCACAACCTGAAGGAATGAAACACCATACTTTTAATTGTTCACTTTCTGGGCAAGAAAGGTTGATTGGCAGTCATTAACAATTATCATGTAGTTAAAAGGGTACTCATGCTGTTAATTACTAGATTTAACTTTCTGTGGTGAGTTTAATGGGCAATTAATGTACAAATGCAACAGCTTCATGAAAATCACGGGGCATTAAGCGTGAGATGCTGTTTTCACAAAGCTAACGCAAATGCAAAATGACGGAGTGGCGCAAATCAGCCAGCAACTTGTGGCGATTCACAATTCACAAGGTACCTCTTCCTCACTACAAGTTGCTGGCCGATACGCACATTAATAATGGTGTACGTCGTTCAGACGCCGTTGTTTTTTCAGCAAAATCTGGCCTGATGTGAATTGAAGCAGCCCTAACCACCAACTCTCTCAATCACATTTATCCTGGTCCAAATCTTAATTAGGTTGTAAGTGTAAAATTGATCTTAAAATTAATTCAGAGAAACAGAGACTACTGGATGTGTTAGAGCTTCATTTGATTAGCAGCAAACTAAAAATGTTACCCCATAGAAAACACAAATAAATATTAAAGGCTTTTGAAAATATTGGCAACTCCTTTGAGATGGAAATATGGGGGTTAAATTTCCAGGCGGATTCTCCTGATCGTCTGCCATAACTTTGGAGGAAGTTCGTGGAAATCCCAGAGAAACAACGTAAATAAGAGAGGGGATCCTCTGCCTGGTGGATATGAAATCAAAGCTATTGTTCCGACCTGCGGCTATCTTAAAGTCGGGCGGCTGAGGCTTCTGACTGACTTAGGCGGGAGCCTTATGGATTGATACTAATCAGGGCCCTATTACGTAGATACCACCCTGATGCCATTCTTATGGCCTAATGGACATTTGTTCCGCAGTGGACACCCCGCTTAGTAACAGCTGTTGAACTAGAAGCGGAGGCTTTCCAAGGCTAAGTAAAAAGCACCATAAAAATAGTTTGGCCCACTGCCGCAAGGATCTCCCCCTCTTTCTACATTCCAAAAATCCTCCTGAACCACCCCACCCTAAAGACTTAGCTTGCTGTTGGCCGGGGAGCCTCCAGGCTGCCCAGTTCTTAAAAATTAACTAGCTTGATAATGTGTCAAGTGTAAGAAGGAACCTGCCCAATTAGATGAATTTGAATGGTTTTTAAAGCTACAATTTACTATGCATGTTACAGATTTTTAAAAAATCAATGAATTATTTCAATTATTCTGAAGACTTCACACACATCCAAAAATTATCTTTTTGGTTCACATATGGTGTATACCCTCAGCATTCTGAAGTACCCTTGTGTTTCAAGCTGTGGAATATTCAGCCTGCAGCCCTCTGTAATGATGCGTAGCAGCTTGGAATCAGTTTGAGTGCCGTTGCAGTGTGTTTTAATTCTGTCTGTAGTGTGTCAAGGAATGTTCCGTTAAATCATATGCGCCTCTGAAGTTCTCTAAATTACATTTTAGGGCCAGAAGGCTTATAGGTCATTTGGGGTACATTTTATCCACAACTAAACCAAACATGAGCTTCATTTAAAATGTTCTTGCCTTTTATTCCAGTTTTACTTTCCCTGTGTTCAACAGTTCTTTTTGCATTGGTTGCATTTTACCTGTCTGAGTTGTTGAACAGGATTTTTAAAGTTACCTAGTTGTTCGTAGGGGGTTAAATTCGATAAACCCCGAATCCGGGCATGGGGGTCGCGGTACACCATTAACCCGCGCCTGGTCGTTACGATGCAGGCAACACGTGAGATTCGTGCTGCCTGGTCATCTACCTGATTCTGGCGCGAGCAGTCAGGCCTAACTGCGCTGTTGAATGACTTCTCACCAGCAGAGGAGCCCGATATGGCGTGAGTGCCTTGCACCTTTTAAAGGCAGCCTCCACCTCTTAAAGACAGCCTGCACCTCTTATGTGCAAAATATAAGATACGGGTCCACACGGAGTCTGAACTGAGATCAGACGTAGCACAGGTAAAACACAGATGCAGGTCCCATCCTTATGTTTACAAACTGATGAGTTATGTTAAATCATTGAATAAAGGTTGCGCACTACTAAATCCCACATCCTCCAATCTGCACGCCAGACCTCGCCAATCTGCCGATCTGAGTTTGTACCAGGCCTGTGAGAGTGCATGCACCAAGGTTCTCTGCTGATGCACTAGAGGCCTTGGTGCAAGAGATGGACAGAAGGAGGGGCATCCTATATCTGCAGGGGGGAGCAAGAGGCCCTCCAGACATATGCTCAAGAGGCAGTGGGAGGCAGAGGGGATGAAATGAATGCCAGGCGCATAACACCACGAACATGGACGCAGTGCAGGAAGAAGTTCAATGCTTTGACATGAGTGGTCAAGGTGAGTGAGGTCAACAGTCAAGTTGCATCTCCTACCAACTGCACCACTAGCTGCTTCAACTGCTCCATGCACTACACCCCCCAACACCCACATACCAACAAACTCTTTCCATCAGTACTCAACTCTTCCAATCAAATGCTTCCTCTCACCCTCACACATTACCACTGTTGCAAGCCGCACACCCACAACTGAAAGGTCACACACACTGGCAGCTATTCAATCATGACAGGCACATCACCCAAACATCCTGCAGGACACTCACCTACACACGTCCCACTTTCTTGCAGGAGGAGGCGGTGCATTACCGGGGGCAGCAAGTGACAGTGGCATTTAGCCCCTCGAGTCTGTTCCACCATTCAATGAGGTCATGTTTGATCTGTGACCTAACTCCATATACTCGCCTTAGTCCGATATCCCTTAATACCCTTGGTTAAGAAAAATCTATCAATCTCAGACTTAAAATAAAGAATTGAGCTAGCATCAACTGCCATTTGCAGAAGAACGTTCCAAACTTCTACCACCCTTTGCATGTAGAAGCGTTTCCTAACTTCACTCCTGGCTCTAAATTTTAGGCTATGTCTCCTAGTATTCAAGTATAGGAGACCTCCAAAAACAGATGCAAGTGCATCAGCAGCCAGAAGCAATAGTCCAGCAACTAATTTGTAAATCCTGCATGGTCCCTTTAAATAGCGCTGGTGGGGTGGGGTCCTCCAGGCTGTCTATGACACGTTCAGCTGTTCGTGGTTAAGACAATGCATTGGCTGGAGCGTTGAGTTCCAAAATCTTATCTTTCCCTTTAAATCAGCATTGTACACTGATCTAATGCATATTCTCCTTACTTTACATGGTACCGGTGTTTGTTATCTGCGCATGCACAAACGCCTTTACCAAGATGGCATCCAGCGCATGTCGCACACGCATTCCGGACATCATTTTGGGACCTTAGGAGGCCACGTAGCGCCTAAGAGACAGGTGCTACACGGCCCAATTTATAGCTCGCATAGTTTAAAAGCTGTTTATAAAACATTTAGATGTTATCTTTAGATAATTATATCATGTAATAGTTGCAGAAATGCAAGGCTTCCCTGCAAGATGTGATAGCTCTGTTCCAGTTAGACAGCTGGAGGAATTAAACTAATACATACACAAATAAACACAGAAACACAGACAGAGAGGAGCTTACAGCCAGCCATGAGAGATGAGAAATATCTCAATGGCACTCACCAGATGGCTCACCAGTGAAGATGACATGAGTGTGTTAGGGTCTCTTAATGAGAGGAGATACTTATCGCATGACATGACTGGCCAGGCTGTGTTCTATTATAATTCAATAATAAGTTTTAGGCTGAATAAAGAATTTCTCTTAGCATTTTTCATAGTTTTTATAACTTGAGTATCAATTGCATTTGCTTTGTCATTTTGTTATTCTAATATCATATAATGGAAATATGATTTTTATTTCCATTGGTGTTTCCTCACATAAATAAAAAATACAAAATGCATAACTTTGGATATATTTACCTGAAGGTTTGGGCAGACCAAATAATGGTAATACAGGAGCCATAAGTTTGAGAGTACTGTATGCAGTATGATCCCAATGTACAACATAAACAGAATGAACACATAATAGTTTAAAGTGTAAGAATAGGTTCATAAAAGGTAATAAAATCTCAGATTAAGCAATTAGGGACACCATGATACAATAGAAGGCAATACAGTCTGAAAATAGGTCTCTGAAAGTCATGTCATAGGTGTTATCTCATGGACTGAAAGTAACTATAATGCTCCCGAGGGGGACATATCATTGAATAAATTGGTTATTCAATAGTGTCTCATTTGCATAATTTATTCAAGTATATGGATTGGGATTAATTTCTTATACCTCACTGTCTTTAAACAGCTTCAGTTAATGCTTCAAAAATAGTATATTTTAATAAACTGTCACAGTGTCTATGACTCATAAGCTCTATAAATATGAATACACTTTAATATCTTGAGAAGGAGCTGCATTAGAGAATGTGTTTCTATAACTAAGAGTTAGTGATAAGGCCACATTTCTGCGCTGATAAAATTTATTTATGTTCTTGTTATTAAAAATGTCAATAAAGTCAGGGAGCTAAAAAGTTAAACTATGTCTATGACAAATTATCTAAATATAGTTCTTGGGGCTTTACCTAAAAATATATTTTTTTACCTCCTATCACTGCTAACGAGATTTTCACAGCTTCTGGAAAGAGGTGAAAACCATATGAGATGATTTACCTTCTAGATTTACAATAGCCCAGTATTAGACAAAATGGGCATCATGGACTTAGTAATAAGATAAAGCTTTCTCCCGTTATACAGTTTACACCACATTTTGCAGTAAAGCTATAAATGCTTGGTGGTATCGCATTTGTGAGTAAGGCCTGACATACATTCTTTGAGTTATTTAATCACCTTCATTTGAGGACATGTTCTATATTTGACTGCTTTCCATCAAGCATTCTTTATATAAACATAAATATAGAGATGAATAACTGGACATTTAATGCAGACACTTAAACAAAGGCACATCAGACCCTTCAATGTCAAACTTCTAAGAAAATTAAAAAAAACATGATTATGATTTTTTTTCCTTTATCCCAGCACTACACTGACTTAAAGAATGCCCTTTGATTTTGTGACTTCCTCCAAGTAGTTAATAGACAAACTGAGAGGTTGGAACAGTTACTAAATCCCGAGGAATGGAGGTCCTGATATAAGATCCTGTGATGTGCAGTAATAATTGTATATACATTTAAATTGTGAGTTAGAGTTATGCTACAGAATTTATGAACGGAATACCTATTGAGATATTATGATAAATAAATTATTCAAATGTTCATCCATATATGTCATCTGGGGTAAGGATGTTGGCACCATAAAACATGTGTTGCAGTGAAGGATTGAAAGAATCAATAAAAGATTAGTTCTGTTAAATGTGTCCAGTTCTGGACTATTGTGTATTATTTACGTCCAAAGTCATGCATCAGCATGTCTGTAATAGCTGATTTAGGTAATAAACCATTTTTTGTATAAGTGGCCTTCGATGCAGTATTTAGCCTTGAGCCTATTTCATGTTAAATAATGTAATGTCGTGGGCAATTTCTGGGCAGCATATTGAGCCTTGGCAATTTTTTTTACAAGAATTGATGTTGGATGCCTGAATGAATTATATAACCACTGGAAAACATTAATAACATACATTAATCAAATGGTGTAATGTTTAAGCAACAAAGAACACTGCTGCACAATACCATTCACGCCACAATCAGGGCATAAAGCAGCCCACCTCATTTAAAGATGCAATATTTTACTTTTTATCTAACATTGGACAATTTTATATAACATTACTTTCCCAAATAATTAGACTGTGCCTTAGACATAGAAGCTTTAAAAAAATTAGAACTGAAAATAAGGTATAATAATTGGAAAACAGCTATTTATCATCCATTAGCTTCAAAAACTGTTCCACGTGCATGTTATCATGTGGCTGTCTAAAATTAGAATGGAAAATAGAAGCCTGAGATGGTTTAACATTTTCTTCATGATGGACTGGTAGCTTAATCACCTAGAAATGAGTAAGTGATTTGGGTGTTGCTGATATGTTTAGATCTTAATGGACTAAGTCCATTTTATAAGCATTTACAATTATCTTCCAATATATGGACACAGCCAAGCTGATCTTTTATAATAGACTTCTAGATTTACCAGGAGGTGCAATGGGTTTAGAACCAGCAGCATAATATAAACCTTATACTGTCAGATATAATCTATGGCAGAAACCAGAACCTCGTTCCTTAACAAACTAGCAGATTTTTGTCTAGGGATCTAGCTTTAGCTTGTGTGCAGGCCAGTATTAACCTTGTCAAATAAGTGAGTGCTGCCTGCATTCTTTAAAAGCTGTGCGACAAAGTCTTATACCTGTGTAACTCGCTTAATTTACCTTCTTGTACCTTAGCTCTGCAGACATCATTTGATATCCTTTCATACCTTCTTTGGTTTTCTTTAAAGCAATCAGTAGTGCATTCGTGAATCTCAGTAGAGCATGGTTTCAGAATATATATCCTTTAGAGTCAAAGCTAACAGACCATGAACTATTAGGGAATGAAATAGGATCGTTGAGCTGACTGTCAGAGAGGCTGGTCCCAAAACACAAGCCGTTGCAAAGTAGGGTCGCTTGTAATTCCAGGTAGCTCTTTCTGAGAGGAGAAAATTATAATAAAGTTAAAGGCATGTTCTCAACTCAATGAGGAGAAATAAAGACTTACCAGTTTACACAGATTATACATAAACTGTATTTCTGGTAAAACGATAATACATTCCTTGTGTTTTCTACAATGCAACAGTGACTACACTTCAAAAGTACTTCATTAGCTGTAAAGCACATTTGAACATCCTGAAGTCGAGAAAGACACAATGCAAGTCTTTCATTCTTTATAAATGAGTTAATGCAATTCACCTCCACATCACTTTAAAATCAGGAATGAAAGGCAAATTAAATGTAAAAAGACAAGTGATTCAAAGTGGATGAGTCAGAATTTTTTCCAGAAAATGCTGAATTTGTGCCGAATGCAGGTGAACTTAGTTTTATGGATTAATCTATGTATAAGAAAAATATGCCACATTACTTTATTGGTACTCGTCTATTCCCTGCATCAGTGTGAACTGTTTTTGCACCTGCATCAAAATGCTGACAGCTAAGATAATAAATCAGTCTGCAGATCACCACGGCTATATTTGGGCATTCCCAAGGCGAAAGGTTTTAAATGAAGCGCGTTATTTTTTAAAAACTATTATTGCACTTCTGTTCCTGAAAAGGTCTAGCGCTAAAAAATAATTTTAAATTTTGCAGACTGAATGCAAATCTAAATTTAATTGGGAATAAAAACACCAGAAGACACGTTGCTTTGTAATGCTTTAAACTGAGCAGCCCCACAATCAATGTTCCATAATGTTTAATGGGAAGATCATTGAAAAAAAAAACACTATTATAATTCATTTTACATTCATGTGCAGTTTACCGTCATTTTCAACACTTCATTAAATGAAAGGGTTGAGACAACAGATATTTGGTAGGAAGTGTTGCATTATTTAGTTTACTCAGTCAGGGTTTTCCAATTTTTTGGGTGGACGTTGCAGGGAATGGGGGAAACCCTGCTGGAAATGGACTGGGTTTGTGTTCACACTTAGGTAATAATTTGACAGATTGTCAGGCCTAAACGCTAGTTTCCACAGGTGGAAGTGCATCTAAAGGGCCACGGCAGATACCCTTGAAATCTTTGTAAAAGGCTTATTCCTCAGACTTTTCTTTCTTTTATCATTCTTGACCTGCCAGTACCTGCACACCAGAATATGCAGACTGTTGATACAGGAGCAGTGCTTGTGGAGGCTGTGCTTTAGAAAGGAAGCCATCAATGAGTTATGTCACAAGATGTGACCTGACCTACAGTCCACCTCACTGCGAGGGCATAAAATGGACATATACCAATTTAGCAGTGGGGCAGCCTGCACCCAATCTATGCAGGAGTTTGCCCCATTGATAAAGGGGGCAAGAGTGCTCCTCCGACTCCACAGGAATCACGATCGGCCCATTTACACACTCTAATTATTAGGGAAGGTGGCGTGCTTTGTACAGTGCATTCTTGCAAGGTGCTGCTGACTCCTCTTACCTTGACTGACTTGATAAGGTCATCAATCTTTTTGTGGTACTGAATTGTCATGCAGTTGATGCTCACTGCCCTAGGCATCCCCCTGCCACTGCTGCTGTGCTGCTCTCCTTTGGGGCTTGTGTTTCTGAGACCCAAACAGTGCAGCCCTCCTCTGCTTAACTTCTTACAAAAAGACATCTACTGCTTCACTCAGTGAACTTACAGATGTGCCTGAGGTAAGTAAACATAATTTTCAAACAAAGAAGAGGGAGAGATTGGTCACAATCATTGTGAAACCATACACAAATGTCACAATTTACCTCCATATACTGCTGAAAGACAAGCCGAGATTGGTGAGTGTGTTGTAAAGTTTCAATGTCCAAATGTGTTCTGCTTCAGAGGCCTCTTTAAGCAGTTGTAGGCTTTTAAATCCTGCAGCAGTACACAATCCACCCCCCCCCCCCAATCCCTGCTCCGTTGTGGTGTACTTTCAGTCCGAGGCAATAATATGGCTGGGAATTCACCTCCAATCTTGAAACTAGGCTGACTCCAGAAAATTGGTGGAGTCAGTTCACTTTACATCCACAGTGGTGAAACACGTTTGGTCATTATTCTGCTTCGATTTTTCCCTGGCCTATAAACAACAGGTTGCAATTTCACTATTGGACACTGCAGAGATATGCAGAATTGGCTGCAAGTGCTTTATTACAGAATATTACAAAAAAGAGGAAAAGAGCACTGAGTGAATGTACCAATAGTCGTAATTAGTCACTGCTGTAATAAATTTTATAACTGGAAGCTTAACAAAGAAAATAAAACCTACTTTTCACTGTCATGGAAAGTTGCTGTATGTGCAAGAAGAGGATTGGTATTGATTCTTAGAACTGACCAGAGAGAAAGACTACAGGACCTGGGTTTTCCTCCGCAGTATAGTGGTAAGAGAAAATTGAGTGAGGAGGCCTGTGACCACATCCCCACCCCAAGCTCATGTTTCCTCTTCCTGCCCCAGCAGGGATGGCATCCAGTGTCCATCTGCATGTAAATGCTGGTGGATTGGCAGAGCCTAGCAACCTACTCGAGTTCCCTGCCTTCTGCCGCTACTATAACCAATTGCAGGGACTGCCAGGAGAGGAATGGCGGTAGTCCCTGGACCAGTGGTGGAAGGCACCCTGAATTTCCCTTTGGAGGGAGAGGGCCAGTAGTGGACACCCCTCCCTCCTCTCGGGCCTCAAAACTTTACCTGGTTTGGGGCTTCAGCTCAGTCTGAGGCTAAAACATAATTTGGATGCAGATCTTCAGGGCTGTTTTGCCTCTTTAAAGTGACTCCCATCCCTTCAGGTGGTTCACCTACCCTGGGACTGGTAAAGGGAAAACAAGCCCCCATTGTCAAAATGGACAGTGCAACAATCAAATAGCATACAGAGGATAATTACATGAAATATATTCATGAAGACCCTGATGGACTACAATGTCAAGATTGAAGAATTGTAGTCCCACTAGAAAACAGAAGTGCACAGCTAAGGCACCTTCATGCTGTGAAAACAGCAGCACATGTAAGTTTTAAGAAAGCATTCAAAGTTTTAAGAAAGTGGTCTAGGAATTCCCTTTCCAAATCTCTTTGTCTTACCACCTCCCTTCCTTCTTTCAAAACTTCCTAAAAACCTCTGTCTTCAACCAGGCCTTTAACACCCTGCTCTAAATTGTCTTCATTTTTTCTGTTTTCCTTCCCCCCCCACCCCCTCCCCCTCTCTTGGCATCCATTATTTTCCATCACCCTTTAAAGCACTTTGAGCTGTCTTCCTGTAGCTGAGGAACATTATAGAAATATAAGTTGTTGTTGATATTTTAAGAAGATAAATACAAACACTGAAAATTGTGTTACAATGTTCCTTGGAAAGAAAATGACGCCTCCAGACAGTACACTACCACTGTATTTACTATTTTGAATATTATTTAATGCGTGTTTCTTTTCTTAATTATGTGGACATTATTGATATTTGTTGTATGACCCGAACAGTCAATACAGTAACAATGTAGATTCAGAACAATTTGTATTCTATTGTAAAAATACAGCATATTTATTGTAGCCCATAAAACAAAGATTTGCCTATAAATCTCACAAAATAATGAGATAGAACATACAACAAACATCTTCAACTTCTGCTAGAAAATAGTATAGCACAAGAGAACAATATCAAATGTGTACGAGCTCTAACACAGTAAATTAAAAATATTAACAGAAAATTAAGTTCATAATAAAATACATTGTAGTGACTAAAAATATTTATGTAAGTTTAATACATATCATTATCAGTGATTACTGCACCATGATACAAATCAAATATATTTCTACTTAGCATTTTATAATTAACCATTTCCGCTTGTCTCACAGATCATTTTCACATTTTCCATCTTTCACTGATAAATTATATTGTTTATAGGCAGTATTATAGACAGCTTCAAAAATAACATTTGCACAAGTCTTGTTTTTACCTCAAATTCTTCTAAATTGTTCAAACTAAAAAAATCCCCATAATTTCATTACAGATTTTCCACAATTCTCAAATAGGAACCAAGTGCAGCAGGCTTTATACCCAATGGCATTTCCACATGCCTAACCCTACTGAATCCTCTGAGGTCAGCTCTAATTATGCTTTAAAGGTCTGCAGCAGTAATTTAAAGTGGAGGGCATCTTTTGTGGATAAAAATCTGATCACATTATAAATCACTGTTGCAATGGAGCATGCATGTCCACAAGCCATCCAATTCACCATTGAATCGGTAGAGATGTTCCAGGCAAAGGTACAGCAAAGGATGGTTGTCGTCTTTAGCACTGCGGCACATCATATACACAAGAGCCACCCCCACCCACCCCCCACCCCACCTTCTCAAAGTTACTACCATCCTCTTGTTTTCCTTCTTCTTCTTCTTGACTGACTGGCTCTCACCTCACTCATTAACCCCAGGCATACACTCAAGCACAAAACCATGTGATACATGTATACAATGTTTGAAGGAATTTCATACAGCCAGCGTTGGAATATACATTTCTCTTCTTTATCTGTAGGTGCTGAATAAGAAGCAGTGTCAAGTCCCAGAGCCAAAGGAGTCAGGACCTCACCGACCCAACATCACCATTATTCACTCCTTACAGTGCAAGCACCAGCACAGGAACAACCATCCCGAGGGATTTAATTTTAGGAGGGAGCGCCATCTCATGACCCAACAGGTGGAGAGGTGAAGGTGTTTAGGGAGGGAATTCCATAGTGTAGGGGCTGGATGACTGAAGGCATGGTCACTAATGATAGACCAAACAGAGGGGAAAATGAACAAGAGGTCAGAGTCAGAGGAACAGAGTTTGCGGGGCAGGGTTGTATGGCTGGAGGAGGAGATAGAGATAGGAAGGGGTGAGGCCATGAAGGGATTTAAAAATGTGGATGAGAATCTTGATCTCTTAAACATCCAGCACTCAATGTTGGTATCTCAGTTTCTCCGATTTTTACTCTCCTCTCCTAACTTGCTCCTGTGCTCTCTTATTCCATTCACCTCATTCCTGTACTTCCTTAGTTACTTCTCAGCATTTGCACACTCCAGTTTTCCAATATCTTTCTGTTCCCTGACTCCAAATCACTCTTGCTGCTGCTTTTATAGCCTTCCTGTCCATGCTTTGTGTCTTCTCATATTCTCTCAAATTTACCTACACTGGTCTACTGCAGTTGCTTTAAACTCTTTTGTTGTTTGACAATCTTCCACACTCAGCACCTTCCCGTCCTTTCAACCTTTGGCTCCAACTTTGTTTCCCTTTAGGAATATTTCCACACCAGCTTGTGTGTGCTGCACTGTACTTGGGTTCTGTATTTATTCACCTCTGACTCCCCAGATTGCTCACCTCAACCCTACAATACTGACAACTGTCGCAGTGTGTCTCCTGCCATGCATGCACAGAGGCAGAATTCAGAGAAAATCAGAGACTCTCAGTTCACTTAAAAATTTGGAGCCTTCATACTGAATTGACATCTTTTTACTCTCTTCCCTCCAATTATCTCTCTATCCACGTGGCCAAATCTCTCGTAATTCCATGTATTTTTGCCACGTCTCTTATTTGTTACCTTATCAAATGCTTTTTGAAAATCCATATAAACCCCATTCACTGCATTTCCTTTATCTATCCTCCATTGTTTCTTCAAATAATTTTATAAGGTTGGTCAAGCTAAACTTGTCCTTTAGAAAACTCTGATTAACTCGTGTTCCTCCACATGCTGTGTAGTATAAACTCTATTAGTTTACCAACAACTAAAGTAAGACTAACTGGTTTATAATTGTCTGACTTTTCCCTATCTCTTTTTTTTTGAAGAGAGGTGTCACATTTTCCACCATCCAGTCCTCCGGCATAATTTACAATTTCACAGAATTTTCAAAAATTGTAGTCAGAGCCTCCATTTCTCAGCTTCCTTCAGGTACCCAGGATGTAAACCATTAGATCCTGGTAATTTGCCTACCTTATATTTGAGTTATTTCTTTAGTACCATATCTCTTTGAATAATAATCCCCACTAACTTTTCTACACGTGTTGGCTGTAATGGTTCCACTGTCAAATTGGCTGCTGACACCTACGGCCAATTTAATTATTGTGCATCACTGAGAGGGTACTTTGTCCACCAGCCAGTCATGTTAGAAAATCATTAGCAGACTGCCCATGATTTTCTGTCTGTTAAAAATAAAAATGTTTTAAGTACGTTTATTATATCACATCTAGGAGAGAGGTAAGTTGTAATTCAATCGCTTGGATCTGACGATGTTTATGAACCTTTTAAACTTGGTTTATAGCGTCATTAAGCCTCCTCAACTGAATTATTGCCATATAACTCCTTCCCTGGTACCAAACATGGCCTATTTCCTACACATAATGAGAATTTCACTGCACTTGATGCTTCCACATGTGTTAGAAGAGAGCTTGAACAGTTCAGCTTTTCTTTATTTTTTTTAGCAGTTTGTGAACTTTTCTCAAGACTCAGCAAACCAAAACCCAGGAGATTTGTTCAACTTCAACACTCACTGATGTGTCAGCTAGTTTATGCTTACACTCAAGATAAAGATGATGATTAAAGCAGCTTTCAGTGCCATAGGCATTTGTACTAAACAGATCTGCATTTTTGCTTAGGATCTTTTGTGCCAATTTCTTGTACACACAGCCCCACGACATATTCTCCTTTCTCTTTTCCTTTATACGGGACAATGACATGATATGTCGTTGAACTGTCAGCTCAGTTGAAAACAAACTCTGCAGCTGACAACATAAATTACATTCCATTGGTAAACAAAGATTCAGGCAGCACCTAAAATACATTGTGTCCTTTAAGCATTATCTAAAGAGAAAGTAAATAGTTTCATTTTTCTTCCTTTTGTTGAGGCTTTTTGCCTGACATGTACTCCCAATAATTGTCTTTGAAATAACAATGCCTTGTCAATGGCTTCTAAGGAATAAGGGACAACTAATTCAATATACGCTGTAGGGGTTGAGGCCACTTGCCAGCTGATGTTCAATAACATTAAATGTGAGGGAGTAGATCTTGGGTCTAAACAGCTCCAGGAACTCCTATTTAGCCAACCTGGATTTTAAAGTGAAGTAACAGCCTATATCACCTACACAAATAAGGTATAAATAATATGAACTTATATATTAGATGGTGCGAAGGTCATACATCAGATACAATGCTCATAGCAAGCCTATCAGTTGGATAAATACCAATATGAGAATAAAACCAATACTTTATTTAATAGTTCAATACTCTAGATTAATATGACTGCAGTTTCTCATTAGAAGTTACTGTTTGGTCGCAAAACTAAAAATATAGTAGCTGCCTATTAAATAAGGTAACAGTCTTCTCTATCTCTTGTAGGGCTTTAATTTAATTGAAGGTCTCTAATGAAGTCCAATACCATGAGGATGAAGCCTTACCCAGCTTAGAAATGTCATCAAAAGCAAATGATTCAGTACCAAGTTTATCTATATCTGAGGTGTTTGTTATTTGATTTAATATATACTTTGAACAGTCCTAGAATGCTATAGCACAGAAATAATCCATTCAACCCATCAAATCTTTGCCACTTTTTTCTCCACATGAGCCACCCTCCACTCTGCTGCTCACTCCTCAAACTGTTTAATATTCCTCTATTTCATTCAACTACCTAATTCCCTTTTAAATGGGATGGGGTTTTAAATATATGAACGCTGCTTCAACTACAGGATGTGGCCGAGAATCTCACATTCCAAGCAGCTTCTGTGTAACAAAGTTTTCTCTAACCTCCCCTTTCAATTCATTTTGTGATTATCTTAAATTTTTGCCTTCTTGTTAACATCTTGCCAAGTAGTGGAAATAATCCATCACTTTTTACCTTTTCATAACTCTTCATAATTCAGGTCACCCCTTAACTTTCTCAGCTGTAGTGCAAAGGCCTTAACTTCTCAAATCTCTCTTCAAAACGGTAATCCCGTTATCCCTGGTAGAATTACATAGAAATTACAACACACAAATAGGCTGTTTGGTGTTTATCCTCCACTCGAGCAGTAGTCCTAATCGTATGTGCCCCACCTCTTCCCATGTCCTCCTTTTCTTGCACCACCAATCTAATCTATTCTTAAATGTTGTCATGGCCTCATTAAAGTATGCAAATCCAGGTCCCATGACATACAAAGGACCCCGATTATAATTTCAAAGTACAAATGGGCGGAGCATGCCGCACACACTCTGCCCATTTGTACTGGATGGTGAGCGACCTTAAAGGGGCTGTTGGAGGCCGCTCATAAAACAGCCCAGGAAATAACTATTTTTCTTTTGGTGGGGCAAAGAGGAGGAATGGGTTAAAATCGGGGTCATAGCGTTTTAAATTTGTCAAATACTATCACAAGGAAGTTGAAAAAAAAATGAGTTTCTAGCTTTCAGAGGTGGCTGTCTCCGTTCTGTGACTCACTTTTTTGCACCTAATATGCGGAATAACAGTATCTCCATAGAACTAAAATTGTCACTCATATTTATTACCTTTCACAGACTGGACTGTCAACAAACACAATCCCTCTGTTATTTTATGCTGTTTGTGCCTGCTACACCTGTACAAACAGTACTAGTGAATGTTAATATATTGTGGATGCACTATCTATGGACTTTGTGCAGATGGAAAATGTAGACAGAAAATCAGTAATAAATTGCGGTTGATGATTATACAGTCTTGGAAATCTATCAGGAGTTTTATTCTCAGTGCACGGTAATCCCAGTGAGCGCGCTTTGTGCACCTGGCTAATCAGTTGTTGAAAGTGCCATCACATTGTCCAAAATGAAACCTACAAAAGTGGACTGACAGTATTGATTCTCTTCAGTATTTCAGTCAGTTCTTGATTTGGAGAGTTTTAGGTTTTAACAGAAAACAGAATCTCAGATTTTCTCTTGGATCTCAAGTAGTAATAATTTTCATTTGTTTAGATTGGTTAGCAAAGGAATGGAGGGTTGGTAGAACTTTGATCCTTCACCAGAATATTAATTTTCCAATTTTGTGCTCCTGACAAGGAGCCTTACCTGACAAGAGCGCATATTAAATTCACTGACCATTTAAAATTACGATTGGAAAATTGTGCGCAGCAGGTCCCAAAATTTCCAACATGTGCTTTTGGTGGGCAAAGCTCCCTGCTGGAAGTGCAAAGTCAGAACATTATCCCTTATATATAAACCTAATTAAACTGGGTTGAAATATTTTTTATGCACAGGAAAATGTATTTCCTAAAATGAATCACACAAAAAGGCGATTAGAAGGTATGTTAAATAACCTTATCACAAACTAACACTTATTTCTTAATGGTTATTACTGACCAGTGGAGCCTACTATGAGATGGAACTAAAACAAGACTTTTATTTATAAGGACGTAACCAATCCAGCATCATCAATCACTCAGTTTATGTCAAGAACTCAAATAACAATTCAAACTATTTCACCATTTTTGGCTATTTTCTCATCCATCACACCAAATGACTTTAACAGTATAAAGGATCAAAGAATGGGATCACACTGGAATGGTTTTCAGTGATCTAAAAAGAATAGTGTACAATGACATTTTCAGATTCTTCAATAATACTGATCAGCTCATATTATTAATGCTACACCACTTTCACATAAAAACAAACCACTGTAATAAATTACAGTAAAAATATTTTTATAAAGTTCAAAGCTTCAAATAATGGGAGAATGAGTTGACTTTATTATCCTCGCTTTCCATCTTGCGTTATTGAAAAGCAACATTTCTAGACAAGCGTTTTTCCACTTTGCAGCTGATTTTGGATTCAGATGTAAGTGCATGACATCTTTCATGTTAAATTTACTATAGGATATTCATGCAGCCATTCCAGTTAGTAGGGATACTGTATCAACAGGGGACACATTGCAGTGGTGATCCAGGTGATTGCGGGATATCATACACTTTCTTTCCTCATCCTTTACAATTTGGAAATAAGTATTCCTGTGTAAGTGATTTCCATAGCATCGATTGACAGGAATTCTAACAATGTTGATGTCACTCTTGAGAACAAACTGCTATTCTTTCTTTGCTTATTCCCCTAATGATCTTGTGGAGATCTTGAACTCACTGTTTGAGCACTCACTGGTGTGAAGCCAGTTACTGCCATTCTGCAGCATACCATGCTAGAGTTCCAAAATACTCTGCTCCTGCATTACCATCAAAAACATAATATTTAAAATGATATAATGAGTGCCCCCAATTACTCAGTTGGTAAATAAAATGCCTAGTGTGGAACTGAGCCATGCAAACCAGAAATATTGCAGGTTCAATGCCTCCATCATCTTATGCATGGAAACCAACTCCACTGCCTGCACATGAGAACGTTGCTCCCTGATCAAGATTTTTTTCAAGAATGGGCTCCAGAGATCTGGGACCTAAAGAACTCTCCCTCTCTTCCACACCCAGGTCCTCATTCTCAGTGCATCACCCAGTGAAAATCCTTCTGACTGAATTGCTACAAGTGGATGTCTTTGGGCCGCTGCTGGAGTAGGTGAAATGCCTTGAAGGAATTGATGAGGGCAATGCAGGAATTGTAGATCTAGAAGTGGCAGCGGTTGTGGTTCTGGAAATGCACAAGTGGTCATTGGAGTGGCCAGCCTCTTCCTCCAAGGCACCCCCTATGATATGAAACAGAGAAGAGCTCGTTTAGTTATGAACACAGCAACATTTGATCTTGAAAAAATGGCGGCTGAGTTTAAGGGCATTGCAATAATTTGGTAAAGCACATGATGCTTATACTATGATGATCCACCGGCAACAATCTGCAGAGCTTCCATTTGTGCAGAATTAAGCTTTTCAGTATTGGTTTCCACCCCTAATTGCGTCCCATGTCAGTGGTCATGCGCAATCTTCTCCTTTGTGGGGAGAGAACCCAATGTTAAAGGGATGTGAGTGGCATGTACACTTGTTTCGCCCTATGAGCCTATGTATCTCATGTGATAAGAGGTATAGATGCATTGTGCCTTTAAATGAAATAACCCTTGAAGATTAGCAGAACCCAGAACACTTTGTGGCATTCTATGTGAGCTGACAGAGTGGTTGTGAGTTCAGATGGTGCTTGAGTATTTGCAGAGATTGGCTTTTGCATAAGTGAGTTTCTCTGACACCTAGGTGATGACAGAGAAAGGTCGTGAGAGGTAAGGAGTGAGTAAAGCCTCTATCTGTGGTACAGGATGTGGATTGGCAACAGTGGGAGCGATCTTTTACTTCCGCCCAAAACGAGCTGAAGTTGGCGGAGTGGGCATGCCACCCACTGAAAGCCAATGTCAGGAGGCCCAAGCCATTGTTGGGTTTGGGCCTCATTTAAATGACGCCAGCAAGCTGTGGGCACCTCCTTGCAGCTCAAAGTTTGTCGGAGGGAAGGAAATGGGCCAGCTTCCATGCTGAGCCGGCTGGCAAGCTGGGTCTGGAAGGAGGTGGGGAGGGGATCCCGGGAGTGCCCCGCATGGGCCTGCAACAGGCTAGAGTTTCTTTTGTAGGCAGAGGAAGGGCACTCCTGATCTCCTCCTGACATCAGCTAGCAACACCTCCATGGAAGCATCTGAGAGCCCTTCTTACTGCTCTCCCCTCCCACCCCCCAATCCGAGGCTTCTGCTTCTCCAGACATTGTTGCACTTGTTCTTCCTGCAGCTCAAAAGTGATGTTTGCCCTTTAACTAGTTACAGTATTTTAAGGGCTGCAAAAACCGGGGTGGTTACTTAATAAAGACTGGTGTTACTGCTCCTAGCCCACCCTGTATGGATAATGAAGATTCTTGAAAAGGAAATTTCAACTGTTTAGCAGCTGAGTCATGTGGCCAGGTGGAATCTGACCCTACTGTTTAGGTTCACAGATGAAGAATAGACATTAGGGCAAGAAATCACAAAGTAGCTGGAACAAAACACGTGGATTGCTGGAACTTAGCTCCACACTAGGCCAGCCATTTCAGGAGACGAGGGGAAAAAACTGGGGAAAATGATTCACTGTACAAGGCAAATCTAGCACTGATCGAATTGTGAGCTATGAATGCTACGAATGTTTGGTGTTATGACAATTGATCTGGGCTTGTAGAGTTTCCAAAAGCAAAGGTTAACTCCATCTGAGGAAATGTAACACCCAAGCTTAAAATTAATTTTTATTTGAGGCGATTTAGTTGTTGCTGGTTATGGCACTGGAAGGTAATTTCAATGAGATTGAGCAAGAACAGGCTAGCTGACTAACAGTCAGCATAGCGGCAGGCTCAAGAGCTCCAGTGACACAAGAGATTTGACAGAAGGGGAAACCAATGACTTCAGATTTTAAAGATAGAAAAAGAATGGGCACTACATAAGAAGGGGGGAAAGAGTAGACAAAGAGAGGAGGAAAACTTGAAACAGAAAAACAGTTTAGTATGACAAGCAGTGATATATGAAAAAATACATAAGAGAGCAGCTCCAATATGTAGGGGGTTTTGGGGGTGTTCTCACCCAATTGATCAAAAGCAAGATACCGCAGATGCTGGAAATCTGAAATAAAAACAGAAAATGCTGGAAATACTCAGCAAGTCAGGCAGCATGTTTCTTTCCCCACAGATGCTACCTGACTTGCTGAGTATTTCCAGCATTTTCTGTTTTTATCTCTCCATATTATGATTGCTAATAGGAACTAATGAGAATGGTACAAGGGAGTTTTAGATTTGGATCAGAATCCTAAGTGATCCTTACCAATGTAAATGATTGCAGTGGTTGTGCTACTTATATTGGTACAAAAAGTAAAATATGTCATATAATCAAAGTGGCTGAAAACGTAATTTGGTCAAACAGCTATTCTCAAACAATACCTTTAGGGTTTCCTAAAAACAACAATTTGAAATAGTTAAGTATGGGAATGCCGGGCCCTGCATAAGAAGGATATTCAACAAAAGTAACAACTTGAATTTATACAGCACCTTTGATATATAAAAACATCCGAAGATGCTTCACAGAGATGCAAACAGAAAAAAAGACACTGAGTCACAGAAGTCACAGAAGGAGATATTAGGAAGGGTGACCAAAAGTTTGAGTTCTGAGGGGGTCTTAAAGGATGAGAGGGAAGTCAAGAGACAGAGAGGTTTAGGGAGAAAATTCCAGCGCATGGGGTATAGACTCCAATGGAGGAGGATGGAAGGTGGCCAGGAGAACACTCGAATAATTGAGTCTGGTAGTGACAAAGGCATGGATGAGGGTTTCAGCATCAGATGGGCTGAGGTAGGGGCAGAGTCAGGCGATATTATGGAGATGTTGTAAGCAGTCTTTGTGATGGAGAGGACGTGGAGTCAGATTCTCAGCTCGGGGTCGGATAGGACATCAAGGTTGGAAACAGTCTGGTTCAGCCTGAGACAGTGACTGGAGAGGAGGATTGAATCAGTGGCAGGGGTACGGAGTTTGAAGAGGATGGCTTCGGTCTTCCAAAAGCTTGGATGGAGGTAATTGCAGCTCATCCCAAACTGGATGTTGAACAAGCAGTCTGATAGCCCAGGCCTCGAGGCAGGTGATGGAAAAGTACATTCATAAACAGAGGACTTTCCCCCTTACTCCATGTGACTTTTACTGGCTGGATCAAAAATTGTTACACTCAGGACCTAACTGCAATGATTGTGGATGTAATTGGCACAGCTGTTTTGCAAGCCAATAGAACTGCAGTACTTCCCAGTAAATGGAGCCCCTTTCAAACAACCATCTTAAAGACGTATGGGGCTCGAATTTAGCAGGCCTGCGGGTTCCCAGCGGGTGGTCCTCCGGGAGCGTGGTCAACACGCTCGGCGAAATTAGTGGGTTTCCCGCGCGATCGTAGCAGGCAACACACTAATAGGAATCAATTACCTGCTCCTCCGGGGTCCACGCTGCTGGTCTGCGCGTCGGGCGGGCTGCGCATGCGCAGTACGATCTGTCAGCTGGAGGCTCTCTAGTTAAAGGGGCAGTCCTCCACTGACAGATGCTGCAACCAATGGAACAAATTGCAGCATGGAGCAGCCCAGGGGGAAGGCTGCTCCCAGTTTAATGATGCCTCACCCCAGGTATCATCAGATGGCGTGAGGAGGAGGGGGAGGACACAGATCTTCCCCCCGGCGGGCGGGAGGAAGCGGCCTGCCTCTGCCACCAAGAAGGCCTGGTTCGAGGTGGCAGAGGGGGTCACCTGCGCCACCAACATATCGCCCACCTGCATACAGTGCAGGAGGCGCTGCAATGACCGCAGTAGGTCAGCCACAGTGAGAACACGAAGTCTTTCCCCTACACTCCGTCTGCCACAACACTGCCCCCACCCCACATCTCCTTCGGCACCGCCAACACTACTCTGTCACATCACCCTTCATACCCACTCAAACCCCATCCTCATCTTACCTCCACCTACTCACCTCGCCAGTACTCATCCTGCCACTAACACGCAACCCAATCCTCATACAATCTCATTGCTCCATCCCATACTCACCCTCTCGTGCATCTCCCTCACGGCCAGCCTCACTCAACCTGCCACTACCTGTGCTGCAGCCACAGGGCATGCATCACATATGTGCAGTAGGCAGCGTAAGGCAAACGTGTCGTGAGCATGAAGGGGGTGCACAAGGGTGTCTGAGGGTTTGTCCTGGGTGTTACCTATATTGAATTTCAGAGCAACAAACAGCACACATTATATTGACACCACCACTGCCATGTCTCCGCGAATCCTGTCCGTTGTGTCCAATAATGCCCGCTCCTGGGTATCACTATGAGGACCCACCACTGATGCCACCCATCGTATTACTGCAGAGTAGGTGCAGGTGTATTTGCAGGGCTCTTCCGCGCAGACGACTGAGAGACATCGGCGGTGTAGCCGGCTGCACCCTGGAAGGATGCGGAGGAGAAGTTGTGGAGGGCAGTGGTGACTTTGACAGCGACAGGTAAGCAGTTGGTGCTGGGGCCAGCCAGGAGCAGCTCGGCATGAAAGAGCCTGCAGATCTCCACGACTACATGTCGAGCGAATCTGCGCCTCCCTGTGCACTGCTGCTCGGAGAGGTCCGGGGAGCTGCGCCTCGGTCTGTGGACTCTGTGGCGAGGGTAGTGCCCTCTGCGATGCGTCTCTCCCTGCGGTAGCCCTCCCTCCTGCTGTGCAGGTGGGCGTGCAACAACACCGTGTTGGGGGGCTCCACGTCTCTGCGGCGGACGGCGTGGACTGCGAGGCTGCTGGGGCTGGTCATGCTGTTCGTCCTCCGAGGGTGTCCACGCACCACCCATCTGGCAGGTGTTGGTCTGAGGGGTTGTGCAGGGTAGGTGGGTGGTTCCTCGGACTGGGGCTGCGGTTTCGTGTCGGTCTGTCCTCTGGCTTGGCGGGGGGTGGTGGAGGGCAGGGGTTGCCCTATGTGACGCGGTGGCCTCCTGCGTGGGTGAGGGCTCTCCCCCGTGGAGTGCACCTTGGCACCTGCCACAGGCTGCTGGCTGCAACACGCCTGGTTGGAGAGAGACTGTTTCCCCCAGTGTGTGAAACTCACTGCCTTGAACCTAAAATCCCACACTTCCTCTTTTGACAGCTGCTTCAGCTCATTAACTGACCTCAACAAGCAAGGTAAGTACTCTCAAGTGGAACCCCGCTGGCTTTAATTGCCTGCGGGATTCCCACCAGCGGGGCTTGCGCGCGCAGCCCCGCACGTCAGCGCGGTACCCGGAAGTGGCCGGGATTTCGGCGCGATCCGGTCACGTGACCGGATATCGGGATTTTCGGGGCCCCCCCCGCTGGAAACCCGCAGGTAACCCGACGCGAAAATCGAGCCCATGGTTTTTATAAGAACAAAGTCCTTGAAGGATTACAATCCTTCATTCATTTTGTCTTAGTTTCTTCCCTGAAGAGGAAAAAAGGATGAATAGAGCTTGGTGACTAAAACTTCCTGCTTCTACAAGGAGAGAAGTTCACTGTGACTCATTAAGAGGTAACTTTGTGAATAAAATTTAAGATTTCCTGTATATTGGTTACATTTGTGTCTGGGCTAATTCATAGATCTATTGAAGGTGAGGTTTTTATCAGCAATATCCATCCAGTATTTTATAACAAAATAGATTTTTATGTATTTGGGAAGTCTGCAAGGAATGCTAGCAAATGTAGATTTAAAAAAAATCAGTTTTGATAGAGCATTTTAGTAAACTTAGAGAGGATAAACCTTTGGTTCGATGGGTTGCATCCACGCATATTAAAAGAAATTAGGGAAGAGATAGCAGAGACACTATTACATATATATATAAAAATTCATTAGAAAAGGGAATAGTACCAGAGAACTGGTGGACAGCTAATGTGATTCCTATATTTAAAAAGGGAGATAGAACCAGTCCAGGGTACTATAGACCAGTTAGCTTAATGTTGGTGGTAGGAAAGATAATGGAAACCTTACTCAAAGAAATAAAAGAAAAACATAGAGAAACTGAAAATATAATAAAGAATAGTTAGTCGGGATTTCAAAGGGGAAGGTCATGCTTAACCAACCTTATTGAATTCTTTGAAGAAGTAACAGAAAGAGTAGACAAGGGTAATGCAGTAGATATAATATATTTGGAATTTCAAAAGGCCTTCGATAAGGTACCGCATAGCAGTCTCATGATTAAGGTTAGAGCATGTGGAGTCACGGGACAAGTAACAGAATGGATAGCAAGCTGGCTACAAAACAGAAAACAGAGAATAGGAGTTAAAGGTGAGAAATGGTGTTCCACAAGGATCGGTGCTGGGACCGCTGTTGTTCACCATTTACATAAACAATTTGGACTCGGGAATCAGAAGTACAATTTCAAAATTTGTGGACGATACCAAATTGGGGGGAATGGTTAATACCGAGGACGACTGCAACAAAATACAGGAAGACATTAATAAACTTGCAGAATGGTTGTGTAATTGGCAAATGAATTTCAATACAAACAAGTGTGAGGTATTACATTTTGGTAGGAAGAATAAGGGGGCCACAAACTACTTGGAAACTAAGAGTCTTAATGGGGTAGAGGAGCGGAGGGATCAGACACACAAATTACTAAAAGTAGCGATGCAGGTTAATAAGGCCATCAAAATAGCAAATCAAGCACTGGGGTTCATTTCTAGAGGGATAAAATTGAAAAGCAGAGAAGTTATGTTAAACTTATATAGAACCTTAGTTAGACCACACTTGGAGTTCTGTGAAGAGTTCTGGTCTCCATATTATAAAAAGGATATAAAGACACTGGAGAAAGTGCAAAAAAGATTTACTAGGATGATACCAGAACTGACAGGTTATACCTATCAGGAAAGATTGAGCAGGCTGGAGCTCTTTTCTCTAGAAAAGAGAAGACTGAGGGGTGACCTGATAGAGGTCTTTAAGATTATGAAAGGGTTTGATAGGGTAGACGTAGAGAAGATGTTTCCACTTGCAGGGGAGACCAGAACTCGGGGCCATAAATATAAGATAGTCACTAATAAATCCAATAGGGAATTCAGGAGAAACTTCTTTACCCAAAGAGTGGTTGGAATGTGGAACTTGCCACCACAAGGAGTAGTTGAGGTGACTAGCATAGATGCATTTAAGGGGAAGCTAGATAAACACATGATGGAGAAAGTTATATAAGAATATGCTGATAGGGTTATATGAAGTAGAGAGGGAGGAGACTCATGTGGAGCATAAACACTGGCATGGACCTGTTGGGCCGAATGGCCTGTTTCTGTGCTGTAAATTCTATGTAATTCTATGTAAGAAGGCAGCTATTTGCTTGAGAAGTGTATAAATAGAGAAAAAGAGAGATTAAATCTCAATTCTCCTGAGGATTGTCTGCATTACATTCTACTGTGGATGGAAATAACTATTCAGAGAAAAATGCAAACAGTGATTGAAATAACAAAGTGGCAGCAACATGTTACATTCCTTCAGATATTCTCTTCTAGTCTCTGGGTTTTTATAGTCAGGAACATTGATGAATTTAAGATTATGAATGACACATAGGCAGTGGGAAAAATTTTGTGATGCAGTGCAGTAGCACACTGGCTGTTCATTTTGAGTCCTTTGTTTGAATCAAGCCCAGTATCCACTTTCTACTGGCTGTGTAGGAAATGGGTGTGGGTAGACTTAATCCAGTTTCTTGAAGGTTTGACTGCACAACATCAAGCTGCACAAATTGACACTAGTTGTTAATCTCACTTAGAGAAGCCATATGGATGACTGGTGTGGGAAATTAAAATGGCTCAGTGGTACAGTAAGGGATGCTTCTCTGAAATGGAGACTAAGGCACATTGTTGGGGCAGAGCAGATGAAGTTATACTTTACGGCTGGCTGTGCTATACTTGACCTGTGAATGCTTAACACCAGCATTAGGTGCCTGAAACCAGAAGTGTTCTGTTACCCAGTGCTAACATGTTCACCTAGATGAGCATTAAGATTCACTAAATTTTATATATATATTCATAACTTTATCTACAGAACAACAGCGACTGTACTTCAAAAGTAATCAATTGGTTATCGCTTTCGGATGTCCTGAGGATGGGATAAGTTGCTATATAAATAAAAGATCTTTCATTCTTATATCTGAAACAACTAGATTCTAAAGGAAGGGTTCTTAGTACCATTATTATTCAGGGTGTCCATTATAGGAATAGTAATATTTGAATTTAAACCAACAATTGGAACTAATTACTTCTTTTTCCATTTTCAGAGCACATTGCTATAGGCCTTTTAAATACCATATCTATGGAAGCTCCCATAATCACTATCACATTTTTATGATTGTCCTAGTGATATACAGTCTCCTACTGGATTTTAAGAGATTTAAAATGGGTTACTCTCAAATAAAGTAGGTTAGCATGGCTCGAAACCTCTCTGCAATTCTGTTAATCCCTAAGGCTACCATCGTGTTAAGATCTTTCAGCAAATGCAATCCTATTTCACGTACTTTATTGGTAATCGTATGCTGTCAATTCCACTAAATTTTCATGCCATACATGAGAACAAATGTCAAAGTAGAAATTAAGAAATGCTAAAAATACAGTTTTCTCCAGATAAAAATTGAAAACCATCTAATCGAGGCTTTAATAAAATGAATAAAACAACATCAAAGAAGCCCCTAAAAGTTTTATTAACCTTTTCACCCTCAATCTTGAGATGACTTAATTTGTCCTCTTTCCTGTATAAAAGATTGATTCTTTTTGTAATTTTCATATTTAAAAAAAGAAAACCTTTTATTAGGATGAATATGGATTGAATTATTTGGGCACAAACTTTCCACAGTAAAAAATATCAAAATAGTGATTCAAGCAATCAGTGTAGATGGTTTAAGTCGTGTTCTTGATCCTATTGCTCATTGAACTATTTCCCTTTTAAATCCAAGTTCCTCATTCTTTATATACATTCTTTGGGACAAAATTTGTACATTGCAATCTTTTTATAGCACAATCTTCTCTACCAAGGCCAAATGTTTCTGTAGCAGAACTTTCTATTGCACCAGAATTGGGCTGATTGAGCACTACTGACTGACAGTTTGATAAAACGAAGAAAGCAGTGAGTTCAATTACAGTAAACAGCTCTACTTGCTGTATTCTCGACAATGATTCAAAGGACAACTCAGGGTGGTTCAAAGGCTCCCAACACAGCAGACTTGCTGCATTGTCTATTTTTCGAGTTGTAAAGTATGACTTGAAACTGACTGCCTACTTTACAAAACCAGTTGCAATCCTCAGATTGACTTTTGCTTGTAACTGAGCTAAAATAGATAGTTTTCAAATGTAGAAATCAGTCTTCATGACTGAAAGTGCTTTTCTATTGATCTGTGAGGAACATTCCACAGCCATTTACGCATATAACAATGGAAGATTAGAGTTCAGATTTGCACTATAAGCAAGTAGTAAATACACTTTGGCAGGATTGTCATCCCATTCAGTTACAGTATAATGGCAAGTGATTTGGGATGTTGCAATTATTTTCACAATAAATACAGTTTCACTATACGTGAGTTCACTGCAAGTAGATTCCAGTGCACATTCTGATAAGCATCATCTATATATAGCAATGATAACAGCTGGAGTGAACATGTTATGTTCTTTACTGGGCATCTGCATGTTTCTCCCAGAATCATTCAGCTGAACAGTTTGAGAAGCCTGTTCTTCAGTGTTTTAGCTTGCTTGTCATTCTCCGTAATTGATGAATACAAAAGGATTGATTGGTTATAATCAATAAGTAGGCAGCTGGAAGTTTAAATCTCTTAAATTATTTACATAATTAATACCCTTCACTTGAAATCAAGAAGTTAAAAGCTGGAACTTGGTGCAGTGTAGTTGGAGGCAGTTATTCCTCTGCAGCCATCAATCCTGTTATGAACCAATAGAAGGTGTACTTGTAGCTGGATGAGATGGACGATGACAGCTTTCCTTTGCCTCTAATGTGGAACATGCTGCCATTGTGAACTTTATTTTTATTTGTTCATGGGATTTGGGTGTTGCTGGCAAGGCCAGCATTTATTGCCTATCCCTAATTGCCCTTGAGAAGGTGGTGGTGAGCCGCCTTCTTGAACCGCTGCAGTCCGTGTGGTGAAGGTTCTCCCACAGTGCTGTTAGGTAGGGAGTTCCAAGACTTTGACCCAGCAACGATGAAGGAACGGCGATATATTTCCAAGTCGGGATGGTGTGTGACTTGGAGGGGAACGTGCAGGTGTTGTTCCCATGTACCTGCTGTTCTTGTCCTTCTAAGTGGTAGAGATCGCGGGTTTGGGAGGTGCTGTCGAAGAAGCCTTGGTGAGTTGCTGCAGTGCATCCTGTGGATGGTACACACTGCAGCCACTGTGCACCGGTGGTGAAGGGAGTGAATGTTTAGGGTGATGGATGGGGTGCCAATCAAGCAGGCTGCTTTGTCCTGGATGGTGTCGAGCTTCTTGAGTGTTGTTGGAGCTGCACTCATCCAAGCAAGTGGAGAGTATTCCATCACACTCCTGATTTGTGCCTTGTAGATGGTGGAAAGGCTTTGGGGAGTCAGGAGGTGAGTCACTCGCCACAGAATACCCAGCCTCTGACCTGCTCTTGTAGCCACTGTATTTATATGGTTGGTCCAGTTAAGTTTCTGGTCAATGGTGACCCCAGGATGTTGATGGTGGGGGATTCGGCGATGGTAATGCCTATGAATGTCAAGGGGAGGTGGTTAGACTCTCTCTTGTTGGAGATGGTCATTGCCTGGCACTTGTCTAGCATGAATGTTACTTGCCACTTATGAGCCCAAGCATGGATGTTGTCCAGGTCTTGCTGCATGCGGGCTTGGACTGCTTCATTATTTGATGGGTTGCGAATGGAACTGAACATTGTGCAATCATCAGCGAACATCCCCATTTCTGACCTTATGATGGAGGGAAGGACATTGATGAAGCAGCTGAAGATGGTTGGGCCCAGGACGCTGCCCGGAAGAACTCCTGCAGCAATGCCCTGGGGCTGAGATGATTGGCCTCCAACAATCACTACCATCTTCCTTTGTGCTAGGTATGACTCCAGACACTGGAGAGTTTTCCCCCTGATTCCCATTGACTTCACTTTTACTCGGGCTCCTTGGTGCCACACTCGGTCAAATGCTGACTTGATGTCAAGGGCAGTCACTCTCACCTCACCTCTGGAATTCAGCTCTTTTGTCCATGTTTGGACCAAGGCTGTAATGAGGTCTGGAGCCGAGTGGTCCTGGCGGAACCCAAACTGAGCATCGGTGAGCAGGTTATTGGTGAGTAAGTGCCGCTTGATAGCACTGTCGACGACATCTTCCATCACTTTGCTACTGATTGAGAGTAGACTGATAGGGCGGTAGTTGGCCAGATTGGATTTGTCCTGCTTTTTGTGGACAGGACATACCTGGGCAATTTTCCACATTGTCGGGTAGATGCCAGTGTTGTAGCTGTACTGAAGCAGCTTGGCTAGAGGCGCAGCTAGTTCTGGAGCACAATTCTTCAGCACTGCAGCCGGCATGTTTTCAGGTCCCATAACCTTTGCTGTATCCAGTGCACTCAGCCATTTCTTGAAATCATGTGGAGTGAACTGATGAAACTCATCAGATTAGAATGCTGGGTAACTCAGAAATATCAACCTGCAATGTCTGGAGTGTGAAGCAAACACTCTTATAGCTACACTCCAAGGGCGCTAACATCTACTTCTGCATCTCTACAAAATGAGCTTTTGATTGTGCATCTTCTGATCTTCTCAACTAAGCACAACAGTAATTGCCCAAATAAAGAAACACTGATTATCATTACTAACCAAGATGGAGGCATTTGCCCAGTTCTTACATTTATCCTGTGTTCAAATTGAGTGCTAACATGGAGGGCTTTATGGATTTCATGCTAAGAAGCATTTGTTTCTGGTACTCTTTCTAAAATTTCGTGTTTGAAACACCAGTGTAACAATTATGGGCAGTTCAGGAGAAAGTCATCTTTAGTCTTTTTAAAGGTCAATTAAGTATATGTCAGGCAAAATTCTGCAGCCTCAGAGTTCCCATATACATTGCATGAATAACACATAATAGAAGCTGGCACTAGAATAGCAGAGGGCACCAGAAAGCTCCACCTGGGAATATAGCAGTCACACTGCTACTGACAGAATGATTATCTGTGTGCAACGGTATGGGTGTGCCATCCAGTGCTACTTTGGCAGATATCCTGGAGGGGAAAAAGCAGGAGATGGTGGCCTGGGAGGTCAGCGTGCAAAGGAGATGAAAGAAGAGGACCCAGCTGGACTTTATACAGGAGGTGTACTACAACAGAGTGAGCTACCTTGGTCTCACAAAGGATCAGTGTCTTAGGAGGCTGTAGCCCAGCGGGAGGCTCTCACTGATCTTTACCATCTGATCAAACAAGACCTGGAAGGACAGTCCACCACTAGTACTGTTACTGGCAGTGAAACAGAATGTGGAACAGCAGAGAAGTTACGTTAAACTGCAGTGGTTCAAGAAGGCGGCTCACTACCACCTTCTCAAGGGCATTTAGGGATGGACAATAAATGCTGGCCTCGCCAGTGATGCCCACATCCCATGAACGAATAAAAAAAAGAAAGTTACTACAGCAATTAACTTCCTTGCCAGTTCCTTCCAGTCACCCACAGGGCACAACTCTGGGATCAGCCAGCATACACCGGTACATTTTGGTAGGAAGAATAAGGAGGCCACAAACTACTTGGAAAATAAGAGTCTAAATGGGGTAGAGGAGCAGAGGGATCAGGGGGTACAGATACATAAATCACTAAAAGTAGCAACGTAAGTTAATAAGGCCATTAAAAAAAGCGAACAAAGCACTGGGGTTCGTTTCTAGAGGGATAGAATTGAAAAGCAGAGAAGTTATGTTAAACTTGTAAAGAACCTTGGTTAGACCACACCTGGAGTACTGTGAAGAGTTCTAGTCTCCATATTATAAAAAGGATATAGAGGCACTGGAGAAGGTGCAAAAAAGATTTACGAGAATGATACCAGAACTGAGAGGTTATACCTATCAGGAAAGGTTGAACAGGCTGGAGCTCTTTTCTCTCGAAAAGAGAAGACCGAGGGTTGACCTGATAGAGGTATTTAAGACTATGAAAAGGTTTGATAAGGTGAACGTAGAGAAGATGTTTCCATTTGCGGGGTAGACCAGAACTAGGGGCCATAAATATAAGATAGTTACTAATAAATCCAATAGGGAATTCAGGAGAAACTTCTTTACCCAAAGAGTGGTGGAATGTGGAATTCCACAAGGAGTGATTGAGGTGAGTAGCATTGATGCATTTAAGGGGAAGCTAGATAAACACATGAGGGAGAAAGGATTAGATGGATATGTTGATGGGGTTAGATGAAGAAGGATGGGAGGAGGCTCGTATGGAGCTGTTGGGCCGAATGGCCTGTTCCTGTGCTGTACATTCTGTGTAATTAAGGAGGCCATAGATGCTGTCTTTCAGCATGGAAGCACACATATAAGCTCTGCCATTAAACTGCAGCAGTAGCAGGACAGGCAGATGCAATGTATTACAATCATGTTTTTCCCCACAGCAAAGAGCATCACAGACTATATGGAAATAGCCATATACACCTGTGCACAGTGCCTTAGTGTACCTCAACAAAAAAGGATAATACTCTGTGACTGTGCAAATGATATGCGACCACTACTAAAAAATCATGTATGTGAATGCAGATTTCTGGGGAGCTTTAATTCTCAATCACACATGGCCCAACTCTGATGCAAAGAGTTGGAGCATTTTCTTCTGCTTTGATCACTTGTTGCATATGTGTTGATGCAACCCTGTGCAAGCCTATAGCCCAGCTCAGCACAGCAACGACAAAGCACATGGATGAATCTGGAGCTTCAGAGCAGCCATTTGAGTTACTGCACATTTATTTCTCAATAAACCTGTAGAAATGATCCTCTGTTGTGAATGCCATCATGCATCAAGGATATGAAGTGTGCAGATAGTGTGCTGGTGCTAAAATTGATCAAAATACATAATACATATTACAAATAACAGATGCTAGGAAATAATTTCAAGGCTGCAATCTAGTGTGAGAGTCCTTATGAAACAACATGAACCTTGCTTTTTCAATTTGTGATGTTATCGGAATTAGATCACTGCCTTGCAATCACTACCACTTATTGATTATTATATGAGATGTGGTGGTGGCATTGTAGCACTGATCACACATTTCAAATTAATTTTATTCTTATGAGAGATTAAATAGTAAAGGTATCCCTGTTAAAACCAATCAGGAAATTCATAATAATTGGGCCAGAAATCGCTCTGAGTGGCAAACCAACAATGCTCGCCGCTCCATAGATTCCTATTAGAGGGAATATACTTCCTGTAATAGGAATTGGAGAAAAGCCCAGCGTTAGCTCCAGCGAAGCTAGGACCCATGGGAGAAACGAGAGGATCACTGTCTCCCCTTGACCAATCAGATTGTAGTATCCTTGAAAAGCCGCAAAGAATCAAAACAAGCTGGCAAAGTAAAAACCAGGAAGTGAAAGCTGCAACAATGAAATCATTTGTAAAAACAATATGGACAGTGCAAAAGAGAGGGTACGAAATAATTGAATTAAATAAAACAGACAGAAGGAAAAAGTAAAAAAAGTTTAATTTTTTCATTAAAAAAAAATTTAATGATGAAAAACTATTAAAATAAAGAGTAATATGAGATTCCACATTTTTAAAAGTTAATTTTTAATTGTTTGGCAGTCATTAAGACTTACCGTGCTATTAAACCTAGTTTATTTCGAGGGTGACGTACTTAAATCAGAAAGTAGAGTCTTAAACTTAAATAAAGCCAATTACATAGGCATGAGGGGTGAGTTGGCTAAGGTAGATTGGGAAATTAGATTAAAAGGTATGACAGTAGATAGCAATGGCAAATATTTAAAGAATTATTTCATAATTCTCAACAAACATACATTCCATTGAAAAATAAACACATCACGGGGAAAGTGATCCATCTGTGGCTAACTAAAGAAGTTAAGGATTGTAATAGATTAAAAGACGAGGCAAATACTGTTGCCAAGAAGAATTGTAAGCCTGAAGATTGGGAGAGCTTTAGAAACCAGCAAAGGATGAGCAAAAAATTGATAAAGAGGGAGAAAATAGAATGAGAACGAACGAGCAAGAAATATAAAAACAGATTGTAAGAGCTTCTACAAGTATGTGAAAAGGAAGAGGTTAGTGAAAGTAAACGTGGGTCCTTTAGAGGCTGAGACAGGAGAAATTATAATGGGGAATAAGGAAATGGCAGAGACGTTAAACAAATGTTTTGTATTTGTCTTCACAGTAGAAGACATAAAAATCATACCAGAAATAGTGGGGAACCAAGGGTCTAATGAGAGTGAGGAACTTAAAGTAATTAATATTAGTAAAGAAAAAGTACTGGCGAAATTAATGGGACTAAAAGCTGACAAATCCCCTAGACCTGATGGCCTACACCCTAGGGTTCTAAAACAGGTGACTGCAGAGATAGTGGATGCATTGGTTTTGATCTTCCAGAATTCTCTAGATTCTAGAATGGTCCCAGTGGATTGGAAGGTGGCAAATGTAACACCACTATTCAAGAAAGGAGGGAGAGAGAAAACAGGGAGCTACAGGCCAGTTAGCCTGACATCAGTCATTGGGAAAATCCTGGAATCCATTAATAAGAAAGTGGTAACAGGGCACTTAGAAAATCATAATATGATTAGGCAGAGTCAACATGGTTTTAGGAAAGGGAAATCGTGTTTGACAAATTTATTAGAGTTTTTCGAGGATGTAACTGGCAGGGTAGATAAAGGAGAACCAGTGGATGTAATATATTTGGATTTTCAAAAGGCATTCGATAAAGTGCCACACAAAAGGTTATTACACAAGATAAGGGCTCATGGGGTCGGGGGTAATATAATAGCATGGATAGAGGATTGGTTAATGGACAGAAAACAGAGAGTAGAAATAAATGGGCCATTTTCAGGTTGGCAGGCTGTAACTAGTGGGGTGCCGCAAGGATCAGTGCTTGGACCTCAGCTATTTACAATCTATATTAATGACTTAGATGAAGGGATCGAGTGTAATGTATCCAAGTTAGCTGACAATACAAAGCTACGTGGGAAAGTAAGCTGTGAGGAGGTTACAAAGAGTCTGCAAAGGGATATAGACAGATTAAGTGAGTGGACAAGAAGATGGCAGATGTAGTATAATGTGGGGAAATGTGAGGTTATTCACTTTGGTAGGAAGAATAGAAAAACAGAATTTTTTTAAAGGGTGAGAAACTATTAAATGATGTTGTTCAGAGAGATTCGGGTCTCCTTGTCCACGAAACACAGAAAATTAACATGCAGGTGCAGCAAGTAATTAGGAAGGCAAATGGTATGTTGGCCTTTATTGCAAGGGGGTTGGGGAACAAGAGTAAGGAAGTCTTGCTACAATGATACGTGGCTTTGGTGAGACCACACCTGGAGTACTGTGTACAGTTTTGGTCTGCTTACCAAAGAAAGGCTATACTTGCCTTAGAGGGGGTGAAACGAAAGTTCACTAGATTGATTCCTGGGATGAGAGGGTTATCCTATGAGGAGAGATTGAGTAGAATGGGCCTATATTCTCAGGAGTTTAGAAGAATGAGAGGTGATCTCATTGAAACGTATAAAATTCTTACAGGGCTTGACAGGGTAGATGTGGAGAGGCTGCTCTCCTGGCTGGAGAGTCTAGAACTACGGGGCATAGTCTCAGGATAAAGGGTGGGCAATTTAGGACCGAGATGAAGAGGAATTTCTTCATTCGGAGGGTGGTGAACCTTTGAAATTCTCTACCCCAGAGGGCTGTGGATGCTCAGTCATTGAGTATATTCAAGACTGAGATTGATAGATTTTTGGACTGTAAGAGAATCAAGGGATATGGGGATCGGGCGGAAAAGTGGATTTGAAGTCGAAGATCAGTAATGATCTTACTGAATAGCAGAGCAGGCTCAAGGGGCCATATGACCTACTCCTGCTCCTGTTTCTTATGTTCTTATGTTTAGACCTGGTGGGCGCTAAATTGGGCCGTAGTGCCCGTTGATTCAGGGCTACACGGCCATCCGACATCCAAGGTGGCGTCTTGGATACGCACGCACGTTTCCTGCGTGACGTGCGCCAGACGCCATCTTGGTATAGGAGTTTGCGCAGGCGCAGATAACGAACACTGGAAACATGTAAAGTGGGGAGAAAATGGCTTCAATCAGTGTGCAACGCTGATGTCAAGTGATAAACATCATTTTGGGATTTAATGCTCAATTCAACGCACAGTCCTAACCCCGACCATCTGAAAGTGGCTTCGAGTGCCTGGAGGACCCCCCCACCACGAGCGCTATTTAAAGGGACCATGCAGGATTTACAGGCTAGTGGCTGGATTATTGCCTCTGGCTGCCAAGACATTTGTAACTGTTTTTGGAGGTCTCCTGGACTTCAATACTAGGACGCGGGGACATAGCCTGACATTTGGAGCCAGGACGTGCAGGAGTGATGTTAGGAAACACTTCTACATGCAAAGGTGGGAGACATTTGGAACACTCTTCTGCAGATGGCAGTTGATGCTAGCTCACTTGTGAATGTTAAATCTGAGATTGATAAATTTCTGTGAACCAAGGGTATTAAGGGATATGGAGCTAAGATGGATATATGGAGTTAGGTCACAGGTCCATCATGATCTCATTGAATGGTGGAACAGGCTCGAGGGGCTAAATGCCACGACCACATGCTGCCGCTTGATATGCGCCACCTTCTCCTGCAAGAAAGCGGACGGTGTGCCTGTCATGATTGAATAGCTGCCAGTGTGTGTGGCCTGTGAGTTTTGGGTGGGCGTCTTGAAACAGTGGTAATGTGTAAGGGTGAGAGGAAACATCTGGTTGGAAGAGTTGAGTACTGATAGAAAGAGTTTATTGGTATGTGGGGGATGGGGGGGTGTAGTGCATGGTGCAGTTGGTATGAGACGCCACTTGACAGTTGACCTCACTCACCTTGAACACTCATGTCAAAGCATTGAACTTCTTCCTGCACTGCATCCATGTTCATGATGCCGTGTGCCTGGCATTGACTTCGTCCCCCACTGCCTTTTGAGTATATGTCTGGAGGGCCTCTTGCCACCCCCCCACCCGCAGCCCGCCTGTGGATATAGGATGTCCCTCCTTCTGACCACCTCTTGCACCCAAGGTCTGTAGTGCATCAGCAGAGAACCTTGGTGCACGCACTCTCGCAGGCCTGGTACCAACTCAGATCGGCAGATTGGTGAGGTCTGGCGTGCAGATTGGAGGATGTGGGATTTAATAGTGCGCAACCTTTATTCAATGTTTTAACATAACTCATCAGTGTGTAAACATAGGGATGGGATCTGCATCTGTGTTTTACGTGTGCAATGTCTGATCTCTGCTCAGACTCCATGCAGACAGAAGACTGTTATTTTCAGCAAATTACAGGTTCCAGCTACCTTTAAGAGATTTCTAAGAAACATCCTCCCTTTAAGAGATTGAGCTCCCTCTGGTGGTGGAAAGTGTGAATTGCATTGATTCCAGGTGCAAGGCCTGGAAAGGAATGCCGATTGCAGGAAAGTGCTCCCTTGGGTCCAAACTTGCTTCCTGCTTGCGCAGGGTCCGTTGGGCGCAGGGTGGTAGCGCATCGCGTTACCACCGCCCAAAACGGTACCCTTATCGAATTTTTCCCCCGGTATTTTTAAGCGTCCCTGTTTTGTGGTGATATTTGTTACTTTCCAACTGGGCAGACGAGCAAGTTGGCGCTGGTCCATTGATTCTGTTGATTGCAGCCGGTGATATCCCTTTAAGGCGAAGCTGGCAGATCGCTGGCGAACCAGGAAGCGCAAGTTCCAGATTTCCGCTTTTGTCTGTGCGTGTGCGACTGTCGAAACTTGCTCTTTCATTTGGCCATTAACAACGGTGAGTGCTGTTGAGCTCACCGTTCTTTTTAAAGCAATTTCCGGCAAATGTGACAAAAATTAGGCATTGTTTTCTTTCTTTCTGTCCACAGTACACAAGGGAGAAATAGTCACGTTCACTGACAGAACATGACCCTGCTTATTTTAATATACAAAACCCCAAAATGTAGATGTTTTGTTGTTTCAGATGCCCAAGGGCGGCACCGAACCATTCAGTTCAAATATAAGTATCTCAGGGGTTTTGTTTGAATATAGGTTTGATTTTCAGATTTTTTTGTTTAGTAAACACATATATACAATTCCCCCGGTCATTTTTTGAAAAGTATTCCTCAACTTGTCTTGTTCATGTGAAACCGTGAGAGAGAAGATAAATAGACCAGGGTGTCCATGGATAGTAAGCAGCAAACTACCATGTAAAGGTTAATATTAAGAGAACTTGTGCTGGTCCAGTTCACATTGCAGTTTAGTGCAACTGATGCAGATATTATTTCCTATCTTCTGAGGAGAGCTGCTTAAGCTGTAACTACTGGAAATCTACAGTGTGTCATTGCATCTGTTCACTTATCCATTTACTGCTTAATAAATCTGGCAGTTTATAGCCTATGGCACACTCTAGTAATTTTATTTTACCACCTTCCAAAGTCGAGGAAGAGCATGTGAGGGAATGTGATATAACCAGTAAACCAAAATACATTAATATGGGTTTTCAGTTCAATCTCTGGCCTTGGTCCAAATTAGTTAGATATTGTCAGTAAAGGCACACTCCAGGCCAAAGGGAACAATGGTAGTGGTCTGAGATGATGAACCTAAGAGAAATATCTGAAGTAAAAAACCCCACAATGTAACAACTTCTTTATACAGTGCTCTGGGATTTTCACATTGTAATGAACTGTGTCTTGTAGAGAAAGTTTTTTAAAAAAAATTATAAGGTTAATCATAAAAAAGTGCTATAACAAGGTCTGCAGTAAATCAGAAATTACAACACTGAACTGTTACTATAGGCCGATTTTATACGCAGTATAATATTGAGAGGACAGTCAGGAAGTCTGCTCCTTGACTTCAAACTGCAAAATGGAAATGTTTGATTCAGGTGGAAAAAATAAGTATCAATCCAATAATCAAAGTTAAAGTTTATTTTTGTTTTATGTTGTTTTATTAATCAAAGTGTTTTTATGCTGAACTATTACCAAGTTTACAACTTTCAATTCTGACAGAAAATCTAGGAGAAATAAGGCAATTCTCCTGATCCTCTGCTCCTAATCCCATTGACTGGAACTAATGCTTCACTATTTGGTCTTTGCTGAATCATATGACAGATAAAATGGTGGTAGGGATACTACAATTCTCTGGTTTTCAGCATTCTGCACTACAGAGATGAAGTGGGGGAAATCAGCCAGTGTTCCTGCTCTTGATCACTATCCAGTACCTGTGTAAGGAATCTTACATCACCAGGTTATAGTCCAACTGTTTTATTTGAAAATCACAAGCTTTCGGAGGCTTTCTCCTTCGTCAGGTTGGACTATAACCTGGTGTTGTAAGATTCCTTACATTTGTCAACCCCAGTCCATCACCGGCATCTCCACATCACAGTACCTGTGTGTGAATATAGAGAACAGGCTCAACTGTGATGGGCCCCATAGTTGAGTAAACCACTAAAACGTGGTGTCAAGGTTCACACGGGAACAATAACCACTTTGGTGAGATACCAGAGGGCTGACTATCACCACCTATGGAACCATAGCCCCAACATGAATCACTATCTTCAGGAGAGGAGAAGTAAGGTGATGTATGGTGATTGTTCAGAATAGAAAGACAACTTACCTGAATTACACATCATAATGGGTGTGAAGATAATCCATAATAGCTACTTGTAGTTGATGCGATGTAGACAATGAAGTGATAAAATATTCTATAGATTAGTCTATTATTCCAATCAATCATACCAACATATTTGATTTGTGCATAAGGCAAGAGAAAGATTATTCATTTTTTGTCAGAGGAGTTCACTCTTAACAACATACTCACAGGTGTGGCTTTACTTGTCCCATTAAGGAGAGAAGGACATAATGAATCTTACAACATTATAATTACCAAAAACATGCATTGCATTTCTCATAATTTAGGAATGACATCAATCATCCTGAATACCATGAAAAATGGTTTGACAATTACCTTGACATTTTCATGTCCCAGACCTCAAAGTGACACACTGATATTGAGAAAAATGTGACTTCAATTTCTCTATGATTATCTGGATTGTGACTACTGTACTACTGAAGACTTTGCTTGGGTATTGTATAACTGAGAGTCAAAGATTGGGACATGTTGTACTTTTAAATGTTATGAATAGAGTCCTTTAAAGAATGGTACATTGAATTTACGAGCAGAATATTATGCTTTTATTCATCATAGTCAATATAGTGCTGGTAAGTAACCAACAAAATTAGAAAAATTACAGGGATACTAATCCGTTGATGAAGATTTTAGGCATAATTACGTGTTCTTCCTTTGCAGCATTATGTAAGAGTTTCTCCACACAGCCACCTACAGTTCATTTCTCATCAAACTGCCCATCCTTCCAGCTGGATCCCTGAAATTTAATAAACTTTGTGTCTTACTACCTAATGCAGACTGAACAGTCAGCCAGCAAAGAGTGATCCAAGATTGGGTCACCGCGGCGCAGGGGGGTTCAGAGGCTGGAGGGGAGGGAGTAGATAGGCGGCTGCAAGAGACGATCAGAGGCTGGGTCGGGTAAATTTCAAAAACTTACCATTTTGGTAGCAAGTGAGCGCCAGCACTGTCTGCCTCAGAGCAAACCAATCTTGCAGTGGGGGCCTCAAATAGACATTAAGCCCCTTATTTGCATTTGCAAAGGACTTAATGCCTGTTTTAGGCATGGGCCCTGGACGCCTATTTTTTTCCTTCACCAATATGCCGGGTGGAACACCTGCCCACCATATTGGGGTCCTGGTAGGCCGAATAGCACCCAAAAATGGGCACTGCGCTGCTTAATTTGTAGGCCAATATACCTATATAAACTTGAACTGTCCATCACTGGCAGCTTATCTCGCATGCCCGGTCCCTATTTAAGCAGCAGAACTGAAGTGGTCCCCAATGAAAACCAGCAGCCCTACCTTGACCTATTAAGTTGTCTGAATCAGAAAAGCTCTGTTCTAATCTGAGCCCATACTTTATCTGGAAGTTGACACTAAATGGCCAGTCTTGGATTCTTGATGTTGCATTTCTGATGACTACAGGCCAGTCAAAATCCAGGCAAGTAAAGAAAAATCTTTGTCACCTGGACAATTTACATTTCCTTCAGCCAGAACCCCCTACTGTTGAGTATTTGAGTAGCCATTGTTGGTGTTTCTCAAGGACATCTGTATTCAAGTGGCCTGAGTCACTTGTGCATTCAGGTGGGAGGAGACAGATGAGGCAGGAAGGAGATCTTTCGAAGCTGGAAGGATTTCCAAAGGATTTCCAAAAGATTTGAAGGCGGCACATGTTACACCCATTTAAGAAAAAGAAAAGGAACTTGGAAGGAAATTATAGGCCAGCTAGCCTTACCACAGTTGTGAGTAAACTTCTTGAACCCATTATAGCAGATGAAATGAGGTGAACACATAGAAAGCCATGAACTGATCAGCAACAATCAGCATGGATTTGTACAAGGCAGGTCATGCTTGACTAGTTTTGAATTTTGGGGGGGAAATCAATGTATAAATAAAGGGATTGCGGTAGATGTTTTCTATATAGTTTTTTAGAAATCATTTGGTAAAGAGTCATCAGAGATTTGCTATGAAAATTGAGGCAGATTAGGGCCAAAAATGCACAGCTATGAGCATCCCTGGCATAAGTACAGGGATACGCCCAGCAGGACCTCACAGTGCTGACCCCGCCAACTTCTACAGGACATGGGAAGGGCCTTTAATTTAAATGTCATTGTTAGGTGCCTGCACCACTGGGAGCACGTCTAGGGCATCCAACTGCCCACACAAGCCAAAAATTCCAGCACAACCTGCTGGTTCCCTGGGTGTTATAAATTGGATAGCCAGGTGGTGAATGATAGAATACTAGAGCCTGGTCTTCAGTTGCTTCCAAGCCTTTATTCACAGAGCTCCACATTACACCCACGCCACACCCTAGATCAGCTCTCTTATAATTGGATACAAGAGAGTTCTCAATTGATACGCACCACCTGAATACAATTAACACTGGGAAGGGTACCAGATTTCTCCCCCAGAGAAAACTTTGAAACCCACTCTGTGAGGGCGGCACATTTAGATGAATTAAAAACTATTTTTCTTCTGAGGTCTAGGCCACTATTTTGGACTGGTCCCTCAAGTGGGGCCCACACATGTCGCCGATAATATACCGGATCCCTATGAGGCCGCGGTCACAGGAAGTTCGCACCACTGGCCCTGCCCCTTCCATGTCACTAGCCTTATAAGGGGCAGACAGAGACTCCACCCCTTGTAAAACTTGCAGAATTCCTGGAATACAGCCAGGATCTGATCTATCCACCTTCATTTGCAGCTTGAGACATAGCAGGACTTATTGAAAGGGCTGTGGATTTTCAGATCTATTGAATTAAAGGGGGTTAAATTAAATTAAAGGGAATATAGGTGCATGGTTGGAGAGCTGGCTATGGGCAGATAGTGAAGAGTAGGCTTAAATGGATATTTTTTGGATGTGGATAGTAATGTGCTCCAGGGATTTGTGTCAGTACCTCTTTTGTTTTGCCTTTACAGAAATGATTTGGAATTAAACACAAGGGGAATAATATTAAAGTTTATTGCTGAAACCAAATGAGGAAGCATTTCAAACAGTAAAGAAGAATGCCAGTGACTGCAAGAGGACGTAGAAGGTTAGCACAGTGGGAAGATAGATGGCAGATGCAGTTTAATACAGTTATGTATGAAGTAATATGTTTTGCAAAAAAAGCAATGAAAGGAATTATAGATTATGAATGTTAATTTTTTTTAAAAAAGTAGAGTTACAGAGAGACCTGAGGTGCAGATCTTTAAATGGAAGAATGCAGGTAGAAAAGGCATTAAAAAGACAATGGGATTCTGGGGTTTAACCATAGGGGCACTGAAAATAAAAGCTCTGAAATGCTGGTAAATTTGTACAAGACATTAGTTAGACCACATTTGGAGTATTGTGTGTAGTTCTGTGCACTCCATTACAGGAAGAATATGAGAATCATGGAAAGGGTACAGAGAACATTCACTAGAATTATAATGATTGCAAGGTTACAGTTGTAAAGAAAGGCTTAAAAAGTTGGAGCTTTTGTCACTGGTATAGAAAAGGTTAAAAGGAGCTTTAATAAAGGTTTTCAAGTATGAAAGGTTTTGAGAGAGTAAATAGAGGAAGATTGTTTCCATTGGTTGGCAAATCAGTAAAAAGGGGAAATAGATTATGGACTATTAAAAAAATGCAGCGGGAAGTAAGAAGAACTGCTTTCATTCAGAGAGTTATTAGAACATGGAATAGCCACAAGTGGCTATTGACACAGAGACTATAACACCATTTAAAAGGAAATCGGATAATTATTTGAAAAGTAAGAATAAAAAAGGATACAAGGAAAGGGCAGAGAAGTGGGATTGCAGTAGATAATTCCGTCTGAAGCGTTAGCATGAGCAGAAGCACAGTGCACTGAACGGCATAGTTCTGTGCTGTAGTTATTACCTGGGATTTCCATTTACACCTGTATCCAGGGCTGAAGGTACAGTGATAGATTGGGAGAACCACATAGAACTTTTCCCCTTATGAATCAATTGCAGATCCATTAATTTCCAGAGAGTACATTATATTTATATGGTGCAGGAAGGGAAAATTAGATAGTTTCACCTAAAATCTTTGTACGGTCCACTGGCTCTGTGCTTTACCTTGTTAAATTATCTAGGTACCAAGCTATGAGGAACATACCTTTAAATAATGATGATTTCTAGACATTTATCCATACATTACCTACTTTTATCCATACATTGTCCACTATAAAGGTAGTAGTGACCATAAAATCTATCCTAACATTGCCATTCCTAATAAATTATATTCTTTAGACAGAAGGCAATAACTTTCTTGGAACTAATAAATTGAAAAGCTTTGTAAAACTGTTAAAATCTTTTTCCCAAAGTCATATGATCTTTATGTTTGAGTAGTACTTTGCAAGGTAAATCCACTAGTCCCACGCACTCAGCTGGGATCTAGGAACATAGGAACAGGAGTATGCCATTCAGCCCATCGAGCCTGTTCCATCATTCAATTAGATCATGGCTGATCCATATCTTAATTCTATTTACCCGCCTTGGTTCCAATTCCCTTAATACCCCTACCTAACAAAAATCTATGAGTCTCAGTTTTGAAATTTTCAATTGACTTAGCCTCAACACCTTTGTGGTGGAGCGAATTCCACATTCCCACTGCCCTTTGTATGAAGAAATGCGTGCTGACATCACCCCTGAACGGCCTAGCTCCAATTTTAAGGTTATGCCCCCCCCTGTCTTGGACTCCCCCACCAGAGGAAATAGTTTCTCTCTATCTACCCAATGAGTGCAGTGCAGATTGGCTACAGTGTTGCAGTCTTATCTGTAATCTATGCTCCCTTAGAGCACAGCTCCCTACTGGGATTTCAGGTTTGGCGAATTTAGCCTTAAATACCAATATCACACCTCATCTTTAAGTGAGCAGAAACTGCAGAAAAGATGAGACTAACTGAAATAAGATCAATACAAAAGAAGTCAACTAAAAGGTTACTGAAAAACCTGCCACCTCTGGTGATTAAAATCTTCTTCGTATGAGGTGTAAAAGTAGTCTCTCGAACCATTTCAAATGTGTCAGCTGGTGTCCGAACACAGGTAGATTGAGTTTATTTTCTTGGGGGATCCTATCGTCAGAGAAGGGTGACAGGCTGTCATGCACAGTTTCATTAAGCAGCTCAATGAATAACGGAAAACATGCAGTGATATCACGGTGTGGTGAGTTATTGACCATCCAAGCAATAAATTTGCCTCCAGATTAACAAATATGTATTAAATACCTTAACAACAAAAGCGCTTTCCGAGTCCACAATTAAATGCAGTGATAATTTTATAATTTCACAGTAAAACCAACAACATATTGCGCACTGGAATTTCAATCTATTTTATCTTAAAGACCATGGCCTCGAAATTCGATCATGCCAAAAGCAGGCGCACATGGGGTGGGGCGCGCACTGCACGCGTCTGTTGCTTTCGTCCCTGGCAGCACTCACACTATTCATTGGCATCAGATATTGGGCATCTCTGATGCAACTTAAAGGCAGCCAGCACCTGGAGGTGCACTCTGGCTGCAGAAGGAAACAAAACACTTCTCAACACAGAAATGGTTGCATCAAGCCCTAGAGGACACCAAGGTTGCCTGAGGCTGCCTTGGAGGCCCTGGCCCAAGCAGTGGACAGCAGGAGGGAGATCCTGTTTTCCCCAGAGGGCAGAAGTCTTCCTGGCAACAACTCTACTGCCAGTGGGAAGAAGTTGCTGAAGAGGTCAATGCTAGGAACTTAGCTCCAAGGATGTGGGTGCAATAATGCAAAAAGCTCAATGACCTCACCAGAGTTGTCAAGGTAAAAACTCTTACTCGCTTTCACACCTCCAGCCTTGCTATTCAATACTCCCCTGCTTCCCTTCATTCTCCTACAATCACTGCACCGCACTTCACTACACCTCCTTTTCATCCTACTCACACATTCACCACTATTGCAATCCTCACTTTCCCACATCTCACATTTTACACATTACATACTAGCTATTCTACTGTTATAGGAACATTCTCTAAACACCTCACAACACTGTCACTATACGGCAAGCACTGTCACTGTCACATACCCTTCTTTCTTGCAGGAGAAGGTTGCGCACAACTCCAGACAGCACGCTGCCAGTGGATGACGCCAAGCGCACCTGCAGTCCTCGAAGAAAGCCATTATGGGTGGTGGTAGTATCATGGCCATGGCAGCTGCAATGCTGGAGGAGATGTCGCGCATGGTTTTTTCACATCTTATCTTCTTTTTCCCTTATTATTTCTATCTCACCCTACACAGTTTTCATGACAAACTGCAGATGCTTTCACCAGCCACTTCTCTCTCTGCTTTCACTTCACATTAAAAGCTAACCCTTGTCCCTCTCTTTCATTTCAGGTGCTGAAGACATGGACATACCTCTGCCAGTGAAGGAAAACAAGTGCAGAACCCTAATTTGAATAAGTTATTCAATGTTTTCCATAGTTCTGGTGTGCAACCTGGACGCCAACAGAGAAGCCTGATCCAATATGGCGGGAGGCGCAGTTCCGGGTGGTAATGAGCGCGCACTTGCTGACGACCATATTGGAGGTTGAGGCACTTGTTTAGCCTCTGAAAAATGGGTGCGGCATGATTGAATTTCTAGGCTAATATCTCCGTCATTTTAATTGGCCAAAAATTTCTGCTTCCAGGTATCGTTCAAATGGGTGTGGACAGAGCACATGGCAAAAGAAATATGCAATGCGCAAAAGACATTTGGAATGGAAAATTGATGGTCTATAATTTTGTTACTACAGCCTGAAAGTTATGCTGTGCGATATGGTATTAACGGTTAATATGTTATTATCTACTATTTTAAAAGAGGCATTTGCCAATACACATGTTGCAATAATATTGCACAACATAATTTCCAAGCTGATCTCTGATGAAGAACCAAATATGAAACAATCTAGTACTCTATAATACTAGATTTAAGCCACATATGAATTTTAGAACCAGTAGCTGGATATGAATTAAAATTGACCACAACCGCAATTGTTCTTTGCACTTTTAATTTTATGTAGGGCTGAGCAACATTTTAATGTCACTATTATATTGATAGCAGATTTAATGTCAGTATGTTTTATAAAACTATGCCCCATTAAATTTATTATATGTTTTCACTAGATGCGTAGCACTATTCCTACAGACCCAAGGAAACGCCCCCAGCAAGGTAAGTGAAGGGGGGGGGTCCAAGGTGGATCACGGCCGTGGGAAGGGGAGGGAAGCCCTGGGCAGGGGAGGCCCAAAGATTCCTTGTTGGGCCCAGAAGAGCATTTCTGCTCCTCCATGCCCACAAGGAAACCTTTAAAAAAATGTTTAAATAACTTGGGCCTGGATCCTGCTGCTGTCAGTTTTCCCTCTCAGCTACGGGACTGAGTGTTGAATTATGTCACCGGAACCTGACATTTCAATATTAATGAGGCCCCCGCCTACTTCCATGGGTGGCCTCGATGCTCTCGAAAATCCAGGAATTAAAATTATAGGAACTCTGCTGGAACGTAGCTGGTGGTACCCGGCCACCATTTTAAACTTCCACCCGCACAGATCCTGCCAGCGGGCAGGGTTATAATCGAGGCTCATATTTTCAAAACTATTGCGGAATCAACAGAATTTACCAGCAATGTAAGTTATTTATGGCCAAATCCGTCTATAATGGACATTATCTAGACTAGTCTCATGAGGGTGTGATAGATGATACTTGTGTGGATATTTTTCAATGCCCAAGCCATTTTGTAAGGCTATTTTGTGGAGCTCATTACGTGTGGCAATAACTCTTCAAAGAGATAAACACTATTGAAGCAATTGCAATTGAACAGATCAATTTTAAAAAAGCACCATTTTTCTCCTCCATTCGCCCCTTAATTTCCATCGAGCCTTTTACCAGTTGTGAAAATAGCAAGTAAGCCACAGGGCATGATTCTATTCATGTTGTAGTGTCACAAACTATCATTAGTGACATGACTTATTAACAAAACAAAGCTTATGGTACCATAAATAAAATTATATCTTTCTATTAGAGGCAAAACAAGCTAATCTAAAAGGTTTGACCAGGGAAATTGCAGCTGAGCAGCACACTAATAGCATTCCATGCAGTTTCAGCATCTTGTAATACGACTGTAACAACTTGTATTTATATAGAAAGAAAGAAAGGGAAAAAGAAAGAAAGGAAATAATAAAGAAAGGAAAGAAAGGAAAAAAGAGAAAGGAAAGGAAAAAAGAGAAAGGAAAGAAACTTGCATTTAATAGTGCATTTCATGACCGTAGGACATCCCAAAACACTTTGCAGCCAATTAAGTACTTTTGAGGTGTAGTCACTGTTTTAATGTAAGGAAATGTAGCAGCTAATTTGCGCACAGCAAGGTCCTACAAATAGCAATGCGATAAGCTGTTTTTTTTAGTGGTGTTGGTTGAGGGACCAATGTTGGTCAAGAGCAATGTTCCCTCTAATTTTTTTCGGCCACGTGCAGAATGAATTTGGGTTTGTGCACTGATATAAAGGGTGTGTGCGCACCATATAAAAAAAATCACAACTTTAAATAGAACATTATTCAGGGTATATAACAAACAGAACAAATGTACAAAATAATGGATAATTGTAACAAGGCGAGCTGTCAAGGATTTTTAATTAAACAAAACTGATTATAGAAATTTCAGAAGTAAACACTGTTATCAGAGGAATGGGAACATCCTGATTGAGACCCAGAGTCTGTAAGTGTCAGGCCAGATGATGGAGAAGAGGGTGACTCTCTCTGGTTCGGATGTTTTTCTCTTCTGTCTGTCCCTCTCTTCTGGTGTTTATATATTTTGTCCAGGTTTACTTGTCTACCACTTGACAGATGAGATTTGATCAGTACAAGCATATCAAGGTGATTTTCTTTCAAACCGTTTCGTGAATTCATTTTTGTATTATTCATAAGACTGAAGCCACGCTCACAATCAGCACTTGAAGCTTGAAACGTTGCACATATATCCATTAGTTGGGAAACCACATTGTACCGTTCTGCATTTTGTAGAGTGAAAGTCACCATGTCCTGAAATATTTTCAATTCCTTTGTTTCAATCTTCTCTGCAATTAAGTACTTGTAGTTATTGTATTGGCTGACAATGGGCTCCTTCTCATCCATGATGTTTTGCCTAGACGATCTTACTTGACCAAGGATCAGGATTTGTCTGTATTTGTCAACCAGTGTTTCAATATTCTCAGTGCCAAATTCATAGCTGATTTGTTGAGGTGCGAGTGAAGCAAAATCGAAAGCGGACTATTCATTGAGTTCATTTTCTGGGAACCTTTTTTCCAGATGATCACATAGTAGGGACAGCATGACACAATTAGATGTTTCACAGTGTTGCACCAGAAGGCTGTCTTGCTGAGATACTCTCCTCTGATCCTGCGGACCTTGGCCCTCGTTAACTGTACAGCTTTGATTGTTGTTAAACAGCTCTTCTGAAAGCATTTGCACAATTCTGCTAGCTCAAACAGAATATCATTCAATGCCGCTATGGTGATACGGCAAGTAGAGTCTGAGAGCTTCTTCAGGCCATACTTGGCAACTGGGTCATTGTTCTCTGTTTCTTCATGCTCAAAGTATTGAAGAAGAGCATTGGAATTTTGCATCAGAGCACTAAGAGCAAAATGTCTCGAAAGCCACCTCACTTCATTTAGAGGTCGAAAGAACACAGCTTCACATTCTGAGACATTTGCAATTTCCTCAAATTGTCATTTTCGAACTGAAGATCTGCAGAAGACTTTATAAATGGTTCTCAGCAATGTCTCTGTTTTGTTTATCATTGGTACGTTGTTCCAGGAATCAACTATTCCCAAATCTTCTTGATGGTCCACACAGTGTTGCTCTACTAAATGTGGAGTGGACTTCTTAAGCCGTGTGGCAACGCCATTGTTTTTTCTCAGCATGACAGAAGCACCATCTGAAGTGAACATCACCATTTTCATCATGTGCAGCTGATTCAGTGTGTAGAACACTTTGATAGCCATTATAATAACCAGTGCATTGCAAGACGTTAACTTAACAATTCCACCGAACACTGTCTTGTGCACTGCAGAAGCCGCTTCCCTGAACTTGAAATAAATGATAAGCATCTTGCTGGATGAAATATCTGCGCTCTCATCAATAATTAGTGTATGATAGAGATTGGTGAATCTCCGACATAATTTCTGCATGGACGAAACTGTTGAGTGATTCCAAAAATCCAAAGGCATAGTTTTTGCTAGGCCAGCTCACTGGTACCTGGAGATATTTAGCCATGTGGTCGTGTATATGTTGCATGGTCGTGTATGGAGTTGTTCATTTGTACTCCAGGTAGTACATTATCTATGAGAATCGTTATGTCATCTGGCTTCGATCGCTGTCTCACCGTCAGGCCCATTCTATTCTATCTGTCAGCAGCAGTTTCTGTTAATATTTACTGCAAGCCGAAACCTAGTGGGTGGGAATTTCTGTTTCTAAGAACCACAGTAGATTCATGTGATTTGCTTGATAAATGCCTCTTCATATAGTCGAACGTCCATCTGTCTTCCCATTTCTTGCCTATGGAAAAATTACCTGATATTTTTACTCCAGCACACATTTTGCAGATCAAGCCCATATCTGCACTATATTGGAATATCTCCCTCAGTTATACACGGATCTTGCTTCTTGATTCATGAGATTCCACCTCTACAATTTCATCTGACCATTGTTCTTTGAATGTGAGACAGGATTTCTTCTTAGCGCTGGCTTCATTGTTGGCTGATGCTATTGCCTTCCGCTTAAACATGGGTATGACGGTGTGGTGTTGCAGTGACTCAAGACTCCCGAGCTTTTTGTTGAATCAGCTTAATGACTGATTCAAACAGAAATAAATCGTGTGCAATCAGAATTTTTAAATTGAGTCAGAAATACAAAACAGCTGTCAAATCAGTCAGTATGAATTTGGGGATAGGGAACAGTTTAATTAAAGCTCCCCCCCACTACAATTGAATCCTCAACGGGGTTCTAAAAAATTATTACATTACAATTGTACATCTTGCAGGTCTCATTAGTTTTGGTTGCCTCTATGTAAGGCAGGGAGCGGTTTGGTCATGCACACTGTGCACACTGCATGAGTAAACTGCTCCCTGCCTTACATAGAAGCCCCAACAAAACTCAGCCCAGCCAAAGCCCCCGACAAAACTCAGCCCAGCCACCAGTGCCCCCAACAAAACTCAGCCTAGCCACCAGTGCCCCCAACAAAACTCAGCCTAGCCACCAGTGCCCCCAACAAAACTCAGCCCAGCCACCAGTGCCTCCAACGGGTAGGCTTACATACGTGAAACCATAGTGCGGCAAGAATCACCATCTTAAGTACACCAAAGGGCAAAACTCAGCCTAGCCATAAAGATGCCCAACCCCCGCCCCAAACCCCCAGTATAAATTAAATGGCAACATTTTAAAGGGAGTGCAGGAACAGAGGGACCTGGAGTGATCTTGAGTAGTACAAGTCATTATTATATGTACTTGCGAGGTTATAATGCAGGGACTGTGAGTGAACGTTACAGAAACTGGGCTCCTCAGCCTGTAAAGAAGGTGACTATGAGGATATCTGACTGAAGTACGTCCTGCTGCCCATGATTAATTATCACATCGCATGCCCCAACCCCCGCCCCGAGTCATGACCTCCAGTTTTGGACTCTCCCACAAGTGGAAAAATTTTCTCTGCATTAAAAATATCTGGAGACACTTTTGTAACGGTGTTTCGGAGTCGCGAAGGTTGAGTTTTTAGAGAGGTGGTTAGAAAGTGTCATCAATAGCTTCCCAGCAATGCTGATCCTTCAAACAGCGAGGGCCAGATACAATCCTTTCATAATTCAGTGGTTGCGTGTGAGACAAGAGCAGACTAATCCCCACTCCAGCACCGCCACTTGTATATTCTGTGAGACCTGGCAGGTAACACCTGTCTGTCTGCACACTGATTGCCTTGGCAACGGGCAGTTGAAAAAACTGTCTGTACTCACCAAGCATTGTTCTGTGAATTATAAATGCGATTTCATTTCGAGGATTTCATTTTCACATCGTTCACCTGACGAAGGAGGAAGCCTCCGAAAGCTTGTGAATTTAAAATAAAATTGCTGGACTATAACTTGGTGTTGTAAAATTGTTTACGATCCTTTAAAGGATGGGCTGTGTGCTGCACTGTATCAGTGAGATTCCAACACTCTTAATATCGGCAATCTGAAGACCACACAGACTTAAACACATACCCGCTAAGGCCAAATCAAAACAAAGGGGGAGAAAATAGAACGGATCTTGACTTGGCCACTCTTCAGAGGGCCAGATGTTTAGGAGCAAACCCTCAATAGTAACGTATAACTTTTATAGCATCACCGGGGATGAAGGAATGTAATGATTCTGTGCCCCCAACCCTGCAGCAGACCTGATCGCATCGCTCCAATTGAATGATTACCTCTGCTTATTACAGGGTGCATCAAGCCTTCAGTGGCTGTGCCGCCAGATCAAACAGCGAGGGCCAGATACAATCCTTTCACAATTCAGTGGTTGCGTGTGAGACAAGAGCAGACTAATCCCCACTCCAGCACCGCCACTTGTCAATGAAACTACTTCGCTCAACTGTTACCACCTGCACTTAATGTTCAGAGAACTCAAGGCTTACACCAGGGAAGTTATGAAGTAGAGAAAAGGAACAAAAAGCCCCCGAACTCCAAATACCCACCTCGATACGCACAGAGCCGGATCCGATTCTGAACACTACGAGGACAACCAGGGTCTGCGATACTCCAGCGCATGTGCCTGCCTGATGTGACGATCCAGCTCCTAGGAGTCCTGGCCCAGGTTTGGTGCACAGACCAAACGCCAAAGTGCACGGCACACAATGGATTCCTGCACGGTCGCGCATGCGCGCAGCTTACAGGGAACGGTGGTCAAGACTCTAGGAACACTTCCTGCTCTTCTTTTAATATTGCCAAACTATCTTATAGATCCACCTGAGAGGGCAGATGGGTTCTCAGTTTAAAATCTCATCCAACAGACAACACCTCCAACAGTGCAGCACTCCCTCAGTACGACATTGAAGTGTCATCCTAGATTATGTGCTTAAGTCTCTGGAGTGTGTCTTGATATAGACAAAATCGATAGACACTCCCCTAACCACTGTGCTAGTAACCTCCTCAATAAATTAAACTAAATTAGTCATACATGTCCTACCTTTCACAAATCCATGCTGACTCTCTGTGATCAGCTGATACTTGTCTAAGTTCTCAGTCAATCTGGGCTCAATTTTAAACTTAAATTGCGGGTGCATTGGGGGCGGGGGGCGGGGGGGGGGGTGCAAAAATTGCAGAAATGCAGGGCAGGTTCAGAAGCCAGCTCCAACCCGTCGACTTCCGAGTTCCCCACAGACGCACCTGTGTGCGTGTGCGCTTCCCGAATCTGGAAGTCCTGCCGGCAATTGAAGCCGGTGGGGTGATAGTTAAAGAATCAAATGCACCTCATTGAGGTACTTAAGGTACTTTACTTGTGACATATTAGGTAGTTCGAACGATTTTTAACTTACCTGGGCGGCTTTCCCACGGCTTCCGATTCACGCCTGGTGCCAGATCAGGCAAAAATAAACAAAATAAATTAAATAAAAAACCTTTGCACAAAGTTAAAACCCTAAATCAACCTACCTTTCCACCCTGCTCCTATGTCCGATGTCTCCCTCTCTGACGTCCCGCTCAGATCTCCCCTTCTTCCCCCCACCGATGTCCCCCCGATCTTCCCCTCTCCCCCTCCACCCCCTCCACCCCGGTCTTCTGTTCCAGCGCCGGATGACGTCTTGCTCTCTCTCTTTCTCTCCCCCCCACCTCCACAGCCAACCCACCACCATTTCAAAATTGATCTCTGTCTTTGATGATAGATTCCAATAACTTCCCCACAACTGATGTTAAACTGACAAGTCTAGAGTTATCTGGTTTCTCTCTCCCTCCCTTTTTAAATGATGGAGTGACATATGCAATTTCCCAATCCAACAGCACAGTTCCTGAATCTAGAGAGCTTTGGAAGATTATGACCAATGCATCTGCAATTCACTCACCTATTTCTTTCAATACCCTGGAGTGGAAATGATCAAGTCCTGGAGGTTTGTCTATCTTAACTCTCATTACTTTCTCCATTACCATTTTTAAAACTTTTACTGAACCTACTAAATTCCTCCCCATGACTTATTTTTAGGTTCCCTTATACTGCTGGTATTTTGACCTCTTTCTCCACTGTGAAAACAGATTCAAAGTACTCATTTAACAAGTCTGCCACTTCCTTATTACACATTATATGCAGGCATCTGTCTATAATGGTCCTACATTCCCCTTTACCACTCTCATTCTCTTACTATACTTATAAAAAATGTTTTCTGTTAGCTTTAATATCCTTCACAAGTTTTTTTTTCATATTCCCTTTTTGCACCTCATTACTTTCTTTGTATCCCTTTATTGCTTTTTAGATCTCTTTCAGTCTGCTGGATTTCCACTTTTCCTTGCACTTGTGTAAGCTTTTTCTTTAAGTTTGATACTATCTCTTTATCTCATTTGTTGACCATGGTTGCTTAACTACACAAGTGGAGCCTTTTCCTTTTAAGGATGTGTACTGGTTTTGTAATGTACCAAATACTTTTTTAAATACTTCCCACTGTTAGTTTGTCAGTTCAACCCAGTTTACTGTGGTTAATTCATTTCTCATCCCTTTAAAGTTTTCCTTACTTAGATTTAAAACCTTGGTTGTGAGTCTCCCATCTACCTCTCAAACCTTATATCAAATCCAATCATATTATGGTCACTATTCATAAGATGTTCCCTTACTGTCAGATTGTTAACTAATTCTTGTTCGTTACTTAACCTAGTATGGCCTATTCCCTTGCTAGTTCTAAAACATATTGGCTCAGATTTTGCTGTGGAAGGGCATCTAATGGCATCTGCCTTTAGTTAGACTTGCCCTTGCCCATTTAGGTTTTTAAGTTTTTTGCATGACAAGTTGCTGAAAGTACGAGCTGATAATGTCGCAGCGAGAGAAACAGGGCATCTGGGACCTGAGTGAACAGGGCAAGCAACTGTGTATCTCCTTAACCAATCAGATTGAAGGATTGTGAAATTAACAGTGCAAGGATTGAGAAGGAAAGAAAGATTGGAGTAAGAGACACTCCATGCTTATAATAGTTAATTTTCAGTGCCAGAGAGGTTGTTTGGCAGTAATTAACATTTATCACGTCTTTAAAAGAGTGCTTAGACAGGATTTAACTTTCTGTGGCGAGTTTAATTTGTATCTACTGTGAAAATACAGGAACTTCTCGCTATTCAATGCATTTCAATGGTGAAGCAGACATCGAGATGTTGTGTTCACAAAGTCAACGGCGGAGCGGCACAACTTGGACAGCAACTTTTGGATATTCACGTTTAACCGCACATCTGCCCCTCACCTCAAGTTGCCATTTATGCATAAATAACAGTGAGCACCAACAGCTTCCGTTATTTTGACAGCAAAATCTGGACCAATGTTCTAGAAAACTATCCCGAATACATTCCACAAATTCATTGCCTTTACTGCTTAAGTTGTTCTGATTCTCCCAGCCCATGTGAAAATTAAAATCTCCCATTATAACTACATTGTTTCTGCTGCATGCATCCCTGCTATCCATAAAAACACATCACTACTATCAGGAGGTCTGTAGACCACTCCTATCAGAGTTTTGCATTCTTTGCTGTTCCTTAACTCTATCTACTCCCCCTTCTTTCCTAATTTCCCTGCTCTTCTTAAAAATCGTTTGGCCTGGAATACTTAGCTCCCATCATGCCCAAATTTTTGAGAGGTCACTGTAATGGCTACTATAACATTCCTTAAAGCTGAATTTGTTCTTCTAACTCACTTGTTTTATTTCTTATGCTACATGCATTTGTGTACAGAATTCTTATTTAGGTCACTACCCCCACCCTGTCCATATACCCTACTGGTCTCTTTCTCATACATTGTAAGTTACTGTGTGGATTTTCCCCTTCCAGCCCCGAGCAAGTTTAAATCATTCTCCACTGCCCTATTTACCCTTTCCGCAAGCCGACAGGTGTCTCTCCAATTTAGTGAAGTTCACCCCACCAGTACAGCTTTCCCTAGCCCCAAAAGTGGTCCCAGTGTCCCAGGAATCGGAAACCCTCCCTTCTACATCATCTTTCCAGCCACACATTGACAATTTAAATCTTTCTCTCTCTCTGGTCCAGCGCGTGACATTGGAAAGTAATCCAAAGATTATTACCCTGTAGGTCCTGCTCCTTAATCTAGAATTTAACTCCTTGAAATCCCTTTGCAGAACCTCGAACCTACTCCTATCTTCGTCATTCATTCCCACATGAACCATGACCCCTGGCCACCCAAATATCATCAGAAGGAAAGAGAACTTTCTTCCTAACCCTCACTTGCTCCATTAACAAAAATGAGGTGCTCTGGCCATTAACATTCTTCCTTCAGTTTATATAAATGTGCTTCCCACAAACCACCATTAAAAAGTCACCTGCCCTTTAAGAGGTGCAGACTGGCTTTCAGAAGCATCTGGGCTACCAGATTTTCCAAATGGCGGCAAAGAGCAGCATAATTCAAGTTGGCAGCTTTGCCCGTCACAATAGTTTGGGCCTTCTGATGTCCTCATTGGACGGTGCAATCACTCCACCCACCGCCTGCCTGGTATACACTCCAAACTAAAATTGGAGCCATACATTTTTTAGCCAAGTTTTCCCACATGTTTTATTTGAGGGTGGTAAACTTCAAATCAAAAACAAACCATTCTCTCATTATTTTCCAATTGATGCAAAGAGAACAATGTGCATGATCAGGAAATGGCAATTAAATTATATGAAGTATAAGGGAGGTGCACTGTATTTTAAAACTGCTTCGTACCCAAAAGCAGTCAATGCTCTTCACGTGATTTAAAATAGGTCAACTATTCCACCAATGGTCATAACAGTTTCATCAGCTACCAGTAGGCTAATCAATTAATTTGTCTTTCTGTGCAGGTGATTTTTTTTTTTAGCTGGGCCTGTGAATATTCATTTGGAAGTCCTCATAATTCTTATTGATAACGTAAGGGTTGAAGTTCTTCTGTCCGTTATTTTTAGCACGTGGGGTGATGTATCATTGTCAAATTCTTCTGTGGACATTTTTAGTAAAGACATTAACCCATTTAAAATAAAACATAATGCACTCTTTAAAGTGTTCTGGAATATGTGAGATAGAACACTAGGTGAAACAGGTAGAAGCTCAATTCAGTGCTGGCCCAGTACCGGAGCTATCATGATGCTGATTTCACATGTAGCGATGGCAAGGTATGATTTTAAGAGCATGGAATTTATGGAGTTCACAACATAGTATGCCTATCATTCAAGAAATACAGCCACAGAAGATGACTGCTCTGTACATCATCCCTGTGCTGGTGCTAGATCCAAATCAGAGCTATCGACCGTAATCCCATTTCCCTGCTCTTTCTCCATATCCTTTAATATTTTTCTTCTTCAAGTGAGTATCTAATCCTCCTCTGTATGTTATGATTGAATCAGCTTCAATAGCCACATGTGGTGATGCATTCCATATTCATTGAACAAGCGCCAAAACTTCAAGGGCACTGTCAGGAGGCTGCAACCAAAGCAAGCTGTATTGCTCAGACGATAGTATTCAGTAGATGCTGTGGCGAGGGTAGTGCCTCCTGCGACGCATCTCTCTCTGTGGTTGCCCTCCCTCCTGCTGTGCAGGTGGATGTGTCACAGCACTGTGTTGTGGAGCTCCACGTGTCAGAGGTGGATGGCGTGGCCGGCGAGGCTGGTGATGCTGTTCGTCCTCTGAGGAGGTCATGACTGCAGCTATCCGGAAGATGTACATTTGAGGGGGTCCGCAAGGTAGGTAAATGTGTCTGCACACCGGGGTTGAGGTTCCAAGCTTGTGAATTTTAGTGTTAGGAGGAGGGTGGTGCAGGACAAACTTTGTCCAAAGTGACAGAGTGGCCTCCTGCAATGAGTGAGGGATTCCCCCCTGTACCTGTCAAATGGACTTTTGCAGCTCCCATAGGCTGGTGGCTGCAACACGTCTGTTTCAACTGGGAGTGCTTCCCCTAGTATGGGAAACACGCTCAATTGACATGAAAATCCCACCCCTCCTAAAATATCCTCCCAATCAGGTCTGCAAATGACCTGAACTATCAAAATAATTGCCTTAAGTGGGATCCCGCCGGCTTTAATTGCCGGTAGGAGTCCCGCATGCGGGGGCTGCACGCGCATCTAAACGCGTCATTGGGGAACCCAGAAGTGGGCGGGTTGAAGCTGGGCTCCAGACCCTCCCCGGGAATCCACAATTTTCGGAGCCCCTCCGCCACGAATGCACCCGTTCGGCCATCCGAAAATCAACCCCTTTGTGTCCTCAACGCAACTTGCTTTTCCACCTCTCTTTGTAACATCAGCAAATTTGGCCACAAGACACTCTGTTCCTTCGTCCAAGTTATTGATATATATTATAAAATTTGAGGCCCCAGCACTGATCCCTGCGGCACCCCACTAGTTACAGATTGCCATTTTGAAAATGACCTTTTAATCCGGACTCTTTGTTTTCTGCTAGTTAGCCAATCCTCCATCCATGCCAGTATATTACCCCCAACACCATGAGCTCTTATCTTGTGCAGTAATCTTTTATGTGGCACCTTATCGAATGCCTTTTGGAAATCCAAATATACTGCATCCATTGGTTCCCCTTTATCCACCCTGCCCGTTACTTCCTCAAAGAACTCTAATAAATTTGTCAGACGTGATTTCCCCTTCATAAAACCATGTTGACTCTCCTTGATTGTAAAATGAGTCTCCAAATGTCCTGCTACTACTTCCTTAATGGATCCTATCATTTTTCCCAATGACAAATGTTAGGCTAACTGGTCTATAGTTACCTGCTTTCTGTCTCACTCACTTCTTGAATAGGATTGTTACGTTTGCGGTTTTCCAATCCATTGGGACCTTTCCAGAATCTAGTGAATTCTGGAACATTACAACGAATGCATCCACTATCTCTGTAGCCACTTCCTTTAAGACCCTCAGAAGCAAGCCATCAGGTCCAGGGGACTGATTAGGAACAGTCAGCATGGTTTTGTGAGTGGAAAATCATGTTTCTATTTGTGCCGTCAATTCATCTATCTTATTACAAATGCTGCGCGCATTCAGATAAAGAACCTTTAATTTTGTCTTTTTACCATTCTTTCCTACCCCGGCCCCATTTGCTAGTGCACTCTTATGTTTGTACGCTCTGTCCCTTCCTGACACACTCTGTTTATCATTACCCCCATCACTTTCCTGTACTACTTCCTTGTCTTTTCTCTTTGTCAATCTAAACTTCGCCCCACCTGAGCCCTCCCCCCCACCTGAGCCCTCCCCCCCACTCTATTTTAGTTTAAAGCCTTCTCTACTGCCCTAGTTATTCAGTTTGCCAGAACTCTGGTCCCAGCATGGTTCAGGTGAAGCCCGTCCCAACAGAACAGCTCCCTCTTTCCCCAGTACTGGTGCCAGTGCCCCCGAATCGAAAACCACTTCTCCCATGCCAATCTTTGAGCCATGCATTCATCTCTCTGATCTGATTTACCCTGTGCCAGTTTGCTCATGGCTCAGGTAATAATCCGAAGATTATCACCTTTGTGGTTCTGCTTTTTAAATTAGTCCCTTGCTGCTCAAACTCCCCCATCTGAACCTCTTTCTTAGTCCTACCTATGTCGTTGGTACCTACGTGGACCATGACAACGGGATCCTTCCCCTCCCACTCCAAGTTTCTCTCCAGCCCTGAGAAGATGTCCTTAACCCTGGCACTGGGTAGGCAACGCAGCCTTCGGGAATCTCACTCTTGGCTGCAGTGAACAGTGTCTATCCATCTAACTATAGATTCTTGCTGAGAAAGTGGGCTGCCCTGAGTAAAGCAAGCACTGGGCCTGGTTGAAACATAAATATTGGCCAAATATTCTTCTATTAGTGCCAAGGGATCTTTTACATCCACTTGAGATGGTGATGGAGCCTCGGTTTAACATCTTATCCGAAAGACAGCACGTCCGACATTGCAGTACTCCCTCAGTACTGCTCTGAAGTGTCAGCCTAGGTTATGTGCCCAAGTCTCTGAAGTGCGACTCGATCCCACAATCTTCTGACTCAGAGGCGAGAATGTTATGCATTAAGCATCATGTTTATTCCTTCAATGTCTCACCATGGCCAATTACTGATATTGCAAAAGGCTTCATACGTATATTACTGGATGAGATTGTAGCTGCTGTGAGGTATAAGACACATGGAGCAAGATTTGTCTGAAAAACTCTACCAACGAGATGAAGTAAGAATGCAAAACATACTTATTCATCTTTGTCATAGTCATTGTATTCAATTGGGATGTGATCTCCTGTACAATTTATTCAGACATATTTGTAGTCATTGTTTCAGCTTGTCATGAGCCTAGCGTATTACCAGAATAACTTATAAGAAAGGAATGGCACCGTCAACATCTTAAATCATTTTATTTTTGTTTTCTAAATAATAAAACTTAAAAATAAAGAAAGGCAAAAATATTCATGTGATCATTGAAACCCTGTAATAACTTAACTGCAACTAACATGAATTAGTCAAGGAAATTTAATCTGCAGCAAACATTGACCTCTTTTTATGATAGCTCCTACAAAATCGGTCATTTCAGGGGTATTATTTAATCTAAGTGCCTCTCCTGGTTCTGGAAGGTATTTTAGTGTACTTAACATTTCTTCAGGGGGGGGTGCAGTGATATTGATTAATTTTTACATGATTAAACATCTAAAAAGACAATGCTTAATGTCTTTGCAATGAACCCAGGCCACAGTTAAGCTCTAATGAATTTCAGGGGCCTGTTCATTAAGCTCACTTACTTCAATAAATAGCAATTTTTTCATATCACCGTGCAGCTGAGAAAACCATCACAAGTTCCCCATTAATGATTTAGGCAAGTAAAAAACAAAGCTTGTACCACTTTTCACTAAAGTTCATTAATGTACGTTTGGAAAAGTGGATATCCTCAAATTCACATGAAACACAGAATCTTTTAGTGCTTTATACCAAATTCCACCATATTTAATTTATGTCTGCCTTTTTACTAAAATTAACAGAGGGAAATACAATTCTCTATTGATGGAGTCTCCTGTTGAATCGATGCATGTGTCTCAGTTGTTGTGGGTGCGCTGATGGGAGAAGAGCTTATTCCTGGATGTGCATAATGCTCTGAAAGCCAGATGAGGCAGTTAGATGAGTTGCCTTGTGTGCCAGGTGCTTGTCAGCCAGATCTTGCAGCCTCAAATTCATTCAAACCGACATGGAAGACGTGATGCCATCGTGGTCTGTCGGTGGCTGTGTCTTCCCAGTTGTCAGAATTTATATTGCAAGTCCTTTAGTGTGTCTTTAAAACATTTCATTTGCCCATAAAAAGACAGCTTTGGGGATCTTTTTGAGGGTGTAATTAGCAGGGTAGATAAGGGGGAACCAGTGGATGTAGTATATTTGAATTTTCAAAAGGCATTCGATAAGGTGCCACACAAGAGGTTGTTACACAAGATTAGAGCTCATGGGGTTGGGGGTAATATATTAGCATTGATTGAGGATTGGAAAACGGACAGAAAACAGAGTTGGAATAAACGGGTCATTTTCAGGTTGGCAGGTTGTAACTAGCGGGGTGCCGCAAGGATCAGTGCTTGGGCCTCAGCTATTTACAATCTATATCAATGACTTAGAAGAAGGGATCCGAGTGTAATGTATCCAAGTTTGCTGATGATACAAAGCTAGGTGGGAAAATAAGCTGTGAGGAGGACACAAAGAGGGTGCAAAGGGATATAGACAGGTAAAGTGAATGGGCAAGAAGGTGGCAGATGGAGTATAACGTGGGGAAATGTGAGGTTATTCACTTTCATAGGAAGAACAGAAAAGCAGAATACTTTTTAAAAGCTGAGAGACTAAGAAATGTTGGTATTCAGAGGGATTTGGGTGTCCTTGTACACGAATCACAGAAAGTTAACATGCAGGTACAGCAAGCAATTAATTAGGAAGGCAAATGGTATGTTAGCCTTTATTGCAAGGGGGCTGGAGTATAAGAGTAAGGAGGTCTTGCTGCAATTATATTAAGACCACACCTGGAGTAGTGTGTAGTTTTGGTTCCCTTACTTAAGAAAGGATATACTTGCCTTAGAGGGGGTTCAACGAAGGTTCACTAGATTGATTCCTGGGATGAGAGGGTTGTCCTATGAGGAGAAACTGAGTAGAATGGGCTTATATTCTCTGGAGTTTAGAAGAATGCAATGTGATCTCATTGAAATGTCTAAAATTCTTAGAGGGCTTGACAGAGTAGATACTGTGAGGTTGTTTCCCTTGGCTGGAGAGTCTAGAACTAGGGGTCATAGTCTAAAGATAAGAGGTCAGCCGTTTAGGACCGACATGAGGAAAAAATTCTTCACTCAGAGGGTTGTGAATCTTTGGAATTCTCTACCCCAGTGGGCTGTGGATACTCAGTCGTTGAGTATATTCAAGATTGAGATCGACAGATTTTTGAACACTAAGGGAATCAAAGGATTATAGGGATAGGGCAGGAAAGTGGAGTTGAGGTAGAAGATCAGCCAAGATCTTATTGAATAGTGGAGCAGGCTCGAGGGGCTGTATGGCCTACTCCTGCTCCTATTTCTTATGTTCTTTTTCTATAATCAGGCACGCAACGAGTCCGGACCATCGCAATGGGAGCTTTTTGATGGTGGCCTCAATCCCAGTTATATTGCAGTGCTTGAGGATATCAGTGTTTAGCCCCCTGTCCCGCCACTTGATGCGAGTGATATGTCGTAGACAGCGCAAATAGAAATGGTCAGGTCGCTCGGTGTCATGGCTGTAGCAGATCCATATAGTGGGGTGGTGAGGACAACAGCTTGGTCTTTAGTAACTTTTGTTGGCAGACTAACCCTTCATTTCTGCCAGAATCTCCACTCCAGTTTGCCAAAAGTGGAGCTGGCTATGCTATTCTGGTGAGTGACCGAGGTATTAGAATTTATTATTAACCTTAAGTGATATTTTGTTGATTTATAACCACAAGGGATGTGACTGGATGACCAGGTACATATTACTACATACTTGTATTGTGGTCTGGTAACTACAATATTGGACTATTAGACATTCAACTAAGAAATCCAAATTTGAATCTCAAGCCAACTGCCATTCACACTTAACTATGGGATAGATTTGCCAGTCTTAGCCAGGTCATCTGCCAGAGGTAGACAAATTTACTGAAGGTAGGGATCTAGTAATGGAGCTGAAGGGACTATGCCATGCCCATCAAAATTAATATTCTTCCCATAACCAAACCCCAAAGACTGAATATACGATATGATATTTGTTTATTAGTCCTCTTAAGACACTCTCCTATTCAGTGCCTTTCCCAAATCCTGGGTGCTGCAGGGGGAACCCTGTTCTACATCATCCATCTACTGGTGAGTTGATCGTGGAGAAGCAAAAATATAATGGTGAAGTCATGGACTGAATAGGCTGGCTGTCCTGGCTATAGAAAATATGATGAATCCAGAGGCTTAGTTTAGGAGGGTACAAGAGATGGGGTAATAACATTTCCAGAATGAATTTAGAATGCATAAATACGTATGGTTACTTTACTTTTCAAACCAATTATTGTTTGAATATGACTGTGACCACTCAGAGAGTGTAATCCATGCAGGAGAATGAAACTCCAGGATAGGTCATGGTTACATTTTTGGGTTTTTACATTAGATACACTGCTTGGGTTCTGTGTCAATGACCATTCCCATAAGCAGATCTCACCACTCATATGAACCATAGTGTGTCTTTATCTGTCTAATATCAAGGTACATTTAGAGACACCCAGGGTTCACACAGAGAAATCTCTATTCATGGTGAGTGGAAAATATCATGTGCTACCACACAATCCCCTAGTCTTTGCAAGGCAGATGAATATAGAATTTTTTGGATCAAAGCTCTGGCTATAAATTACCAGACAAATTTATTTAACATTAAATAGATAAATGAATAGTATTCAGTGCAAGTAGTATATTTACAATGATTACATCCTTTACTATTCTCCTTGAAATACCAAAACAACAAAGGTGCTTCTCCTTTGCTACTTCTCAGTATTGATCATCAAAACATCATCGCTCACTTCTTACACAGTGAAACTCCAACACAAAGACAGATTTAGCTCAAGCTCTCTGCTGGCTTTAGCCCGATTGACTGACGGAATTTGTGCAAGCAAATATAAGCTCACTAAAGTAAACCCCTGGCTGAAGTGCTCTCCATCAAAGAGGCTACAAAAAATTTTTGGCCTGTCACCACACAAGGCTGGCCCATACTTTAACACAACTGTTCATTAAAATCATTTCCCTCAGCTGTCAATCACCTAGAATGTTTGGAGTTAAATAAGATGGCTTGATACATTGATCTGTGTCAAGTACTTAGAATTATCTGCTAGATGGGTCCCTTCCAGTATCACACAAAGAATCAAAACTGTCAGAAATTTGCAGGTCTCTGTCTTGCCCGGAGGTGTAAATATTAAAAAGATTGTAATGTAAGTTCTATCCAGCTTGCAGAAAACAGCCAAGAATTACTGATCTCAAATCTGTGTGTGTGTGTGTGTGTGTGTGCGTGTGTGTACGCACACGTGTGCCTATGTATTTGTTCAACAATAAAGAAACTAATAGATATTATAACAACTACAAAAATACTTTATTTTTGCCACAGGCCACTTATTTATAGTGACGACCTAACAACCAAACCTAATATTGTTTCAGACTTGAACTTCAGTTGGGAGGCCTTGGAGTAGGTCCCAAAGGTAGTCATTATAGAAATCTTCCATTGTACTTCAGTCCCAATTATATTGATGGAAAACTGTGAATATTACAAGGAGACGTTGATAAGTGGTTACTGTACCAATCATATTGCTGATTGGTATATCACTGACTGAGCATGATAAATTATATTCTGTCCAAACAAATATCCATATCTCTTGCAAATAATGATGGAAATAATTTGTACTCCAGTTTTAATGGGAATTGACTTTCTTTCAAAATATATGCTCTATTATGTGTTTAGCCCCTTCAACAGGTTCTACAATATATTTTTGTAACAATAAATAATCCACTGTGCTGGGACAATAGGAACTGTTCACTACAGTGGAACACAAGATACACACGAGGGGGAATTTTAACTCTCCCCCCGCCTGACAGAAACCGGGTGGAGCAGCAGTTAAAATAGAGAAGGTCGATTTCATATTCCATCCCGCCCCATAGCAATTTCAAAGCCGCTGTTTCTTTGGGCGGCTGAGGCTCCTGCCTGAATCAGGTGGAAGCCTCATACATTTATGCAAATCAATGTCCAATGACACACATACGACCCTGATAGCATTTTAACCTCCGAATGAGCAGGGCGCCCACCCGGTTCAGTGACACCCGGCCTAAAAGAAGTAGAGGGCCTATAAGGTGATTATTAAACTTTTCTTTGTAGTCAGGAGGAGCAGGAGTCCTTTTCCAGACCCCACAAGGAAAGTCTTGGCTTCTGCTGCCCCGGGCTCACCCTACTTCCCACTTGCAAGTCCCTGCCGACCTCTCCCTCACCCACAGTGACTCACCTAAGTGCAGCAACCTTGTGCACAATTGGAGGTTCATAAGCCTCAGCTGTTACCAGGAGTGTGCAAATTCACTGGGGTGGATTTTAACTATCAGGTGCCTGGCTTTTTCTCAGAACTATGACTGAGAGGATCCTTCGGTTTAGCCTCTGTGGTACATTCTAGGGGAGTCACTTCAGACAATGGAGACTAAAGCCCAATTTTAACTTGGGGTGGCATTCAAAGTGGCTGGACTGTGAGGCAAGCGGGAAACCGGGTTCTTTTTAACTTCGGGGCCTCATTTAAACGGTTCCAATCCATCTCCCACCTTAAACCGGGGAAGTGTCGTCATGGCTGCCAGGCAGGAGTGGGAATTGTGCTGGGAGCTGGACGCCACCAAGAACCCAAGTGAACGGTCTCCGGCATAAGTTAGTGCTGATTGGAAGGGGCTCCAAGAAGCTGTTGACGCCTGGGGTGGGTGGGGGGGGGTTGGCGGTGGAGGTGTGATGCAAGGTAGGGGTTGCAGAGGCTTAAGGACTCCATGCGAGGCCCAGGAGGGAACTGCTGCACCTCTTGGCCCGCAAGGATTCCTAACAAAATAAAGAAGAAACTTATCTTGGCCACTCTGCCGAATCCTGCTGGATTTTTCTGAGGGGCGATGGAAGGGGAGGGGGGGGGTTTCGGCACTATGCGGGCTTCACGATCCCGGGAATTAAAACTGTGCCAGAGCACCAATGACATCATCAGGCCACGACTTCTACATCTTAAATAGGCTCCTATTGGCTAAGGTGGGCTTCCCTCCGGACTTCGTTATGCAGAAGTTAAATGCAGGAATGTGTCAGGAACGTGGCACAAACCCCCTCCCCTGACTACCATTTTAGTGACGCTCCAAACCCATTCGCACCAGTCGGGCTGTTAAAATCTGGGCTTAAAAGTCCCTTCAAAGGCATGTTTATTTATCTCTATTTGTGATATTTCACCTATTTTTAGACTCCTTCATGCTTGGACATCAAGGTGCCCAAATGATTCACTCACACATCTCTACCAGTATTTCTCTGCAATCAGTTACTAGGAGCTCCAGGACTTCTCCCTGCTGGAGATTGCAGCTGCTAAGCCGTTCCATTATCCATCATGTTTCTACAGCAACCCACTGTGCCATCAGAGTAACCTCACTGAAAACATATAATGCACAAACAGTTGATGCTGTTATTGTTCTTCTCATAGATCTTTTCAGTATTTTTGGTATGATGAGTATTATGTTGATCAAGATAAAGGGAATGAAATGATAAATGGAACAATGGGGAAGAAATTCTACTTGTGCCCAAAATGTGCAGCAAGTCGTTCGAGCGATTGCTCCATGCGCCAGTCCATGCTGGCTTGAGGCCCGAGCCAAATTCAGCATCGGGCCTCATTTGAGTGGAAGTGGTGAGCTGCAAGCACCAAACGGCTGTCCCGATGCAGCTCGCCGGTCGGAGCCTGATGAATTCCATCTATTTCCGAATCCGAGCTGGCCCCCAGATAGGTCCTGGAAGAGGAGGTGAGGCCCAACGATGGGAGGATTGGATGCCCGGGCTGGCAGTGACCTGCTCCTGCTCTTTCTGGCTTCATAAAAATATAACTTTGAAAAAGGTTTTGTTGCCATTTTTTGAGCGGCCTCCAACTGTCCTTTTATATTCAAAAATAAATCCTTCAGTGATTCTTTGCTACACATCAGGTGGAAGTTTTACTGTATTTGGTGTGAATACCGTCTAGACGTGATCTCTCAGTTCTATGCTTCAGTGTCTAAGGAATCAGATCACCTCCTGACTATCAAGTTTTACTGATGCTTTCACATCAATGCATATCTGAAATCACCTTGCATTGATTCCAAAGTAGTGGCATAGCAGCACTAAAAGAATAATCCCTCCTAGTGTGCTGGTGTGGCACTTGGCACCAGTTACTTTGCTGCCTTTCTGAACAGAATTGCTCAATTAGAAGTACATCCTGAATACTTCACTTATTTTACTGGGGATCTTTAACAGATGTCAGAGAGGAGAGACGTTCACCCTAACAGGCCAGACTGAATTTTTTAAAAAGACAACTTGCATTATTACAATACTTAACAAAATAAAATGCCCCAAAGTGCTTCACCCAGGCAAATCCAAGCACCGAGCAGTGATAGGAGGAATTGGGGAAGATAGCCAAATGGTCAAAGATCTAAATTTTGAAGAGGCTTTTGAAGGAGGTGAGAGTGTAACAATGGAGATGGTTTTAGGGAAAGCATTCAAGAGTGTAGGGCCAACTATCTTGAAAACTCTGTGACCATTTATGGAACAGAGAGAGCAGGGATGAAAAGGAAGCCAGAGTCAGAAAAGCAGAGAGTGGATATGCTGGCAGGAAGGGCTAGAGGAGATTGCAGAGATAGGGAGGGGAAAAGCCGTGTAGATAAGGATATGGATTTTGAATTTGTAGGAGGACAGGTGGCAATGGAGATTGGGGAGGACAGGGATGATAGGGGAGAGAGACTAAGTATGGGGTAAGTTAAGGGTTCAGAGCTTTGAACGAGTTTTATTTTATGTAAGGTGGAACTCTGGAGTCACACAAGGAGATCATTGGAGTAAATGATCCTGGAAATGACAAAGGTGGAGATGAGGGTTTCAACAGCAGAGGAGGCGAGGTAAGGGTGGAGGCAGGTGATGCTGCAGAGATGGAAATAGGTGTTCTTGGTGGTGGATATGGGAGATATGGGTCAAGCAGGGCACTAAGGTTCCACACTGTTGGGTTCAGCCTGAGCAAGTAGCTGGTGAGGGGTGTTGAATCAGTGGCTAGAGAATGGAATTTTAATTCACCTTGATATGTAGTCCCCTCACAAAATAATGGTCTTTCAATTTAAATAGTACATCCGGAAATGTTTATTTCTTCCCTCACCCTTTATCTGCAGTATACAGATTCCTAAGATCTTTCTGATTTTCCAGTATTCATATGCATAAACTAATCCAGCTGTTAAAATGTTAAGCAAGTATGAAGCTATTAACAGTAAGAAGGTATGGAAGCCTCAAGTCTTGGGTAATCATAAAACCCTATTTAATATGGAAATTGTTTAATTAAAGATGTGTTTGATCATTATTTGTGCTGCTTGTAAAAATTACGATGGGAATATCTGATTTTTATCCAACAAATAAAAAAAATGTACTGATGAAATGCAGAGCCAGGCAATGTTCGCCAATCTTCCTGTAACTTTATTTTATGCATACATTTATTATTTAACGTGTTTTTCCACAGCTGAAAGTGGTTATTCTTCAATTTGCATGACTGTTGGCTGTCTGCTGTGAATCCTCAAAAGATTTCAAACATTACAGCAGTAAATTGTATTGTGTCCATATAGACAACGATAGCTTGAATTTGGGATTAGTATCCTTCATGTTTGCTCGTACAACCACTCAAAGAGAGCATAAGCAAGAAAAACATCCTTTGTGTTCTATTTACTGGACTGAAATTTCTCCCTTGATGCAGAGAAACCATGAAAATTGATTTTATTCCATTGAGCACATTTAAAGTATATTCAAATAGTTGGTTGATAAGCTGCCAGTTCCAAGCAAGAAAAAACTGTATAATGAATCCAAAAATTAGATACCTTTCCTGTTCTTTTAGAAATTTAGCTACTGCATAATATGAAGTCATAGAATCATAGGATGGTTACAGCATGGAAGGACGCCATTCAGCCCATCGAGTCCGCGCTGGCTCTCTGCAAGAGCAATCCAGCTAGTCCCACTCCCCCGCCCTATCCCCGTAGCCTTAAAGTCACTTTGTAGCTGTGTTTGAAAGCACATCACATTCAAAATTAATCAATAACAACAATTAGAATGGGCCAAATATATCTAAACCACCATTTTGAAAAGTTCACATCCACATTAGAACCAAATTGCAGAAATCCAGCCTTTTTTTCAAAACTAAAATGATCGGATTTTTAAAACTAAAACAAAAAATGTTCAAGAAAGAAACCTCAGAAAATACATAGCAGGTCTGCCAGTATCAGCAAAGAAAAAAAGGGAGATTAATACTTCAGGTCAAAATTCTTCATCCTGAAGAAAGGAAGCTAGCACTCGCCATAATAACAAAAAAGGGAGGGAGGACAACAGGTAAAATACCCATTACAAATTTTGGAGTTTTACACTAGATATTTCCTTGGGTTCAGCATCACTGGTCATAGAAACATAAGAACAGGCCATTCAGCCCCTCGAGCCTGTTCCACCATTCAATTAGATCATGACTGATCTGTACCTCAACTCCATTTACCCGTCTCTGTTCAATATCCCTTGATACCCTTACTTAACAAAAATCTATCAATCTGAGTGTTGAACATTTCAATGGACTTAGCATCCACAGCCTTTTGGCGGAGAGAGTTCCAGATTTCCACTACCCTTTGTGTGAAAAAAGTGCATCCTGATCTCACTCTTAAATAGTCTATCTCTAATTTTAAAATTATGCCCTCTTGTTCTTGATTTCCCCATCAGTGAAAATAGTTTCTGTTTCTTCTTCCTCCCATCCACACAATGTACGGTGCCTCCTAACTTAGTGTCATCTGTAAACTTGGATATACAACTCTCTATTCCTGCATCCAAGTCATTAATATACATAGAATCATAGAAATTTACGGCACAGAAATTCTCCTCAACTCCTCTCTACTCTTTCCACCAATTAGTTTAAATCTATGCCCCCTGGTTATTAACCTCACTGCTAAGGGAAATAGGTCCTTCCTTTCCACTCTATCTCGGCCCCTCATAATTTTATACACCTCAATTAAATCTCTCCTCAGCCTCTTTTGTTCCAAAGAAAACAACCCCAGCCTATCCAATCTATCCTCATAGCTAAAATTCTCCAGTCCTGTCAACATCCTCGTAAATCTCCTTTGTAACCTCTCTAGCGCAATTACATCCTTCCTGTACAGTGGAGACCAGAACTGTATGCAGTACTCAAGCTGTGGCCTAACTAGTGTTTTATACAGTTCTAGCATAACCTCCCTGGTCTTATATTCTGTGCCCCGGCTAATAAAGGAAAGTATCCTGTATGCCTTCTTAACCACCTTATCCACCTATACTGCTACCTTCAGGGATCTGTGGACCTGCACTCCAAGGTCCCTCCGTTCCTCTATATATCTCAGTATCCTACCATTTATTGTGTATTCTCTTGCCTTGTTTGCCCTCCCCAAATGCATTACCTCACACATCTCCAGATTGAATTCCATTTGCCACTTTTCTGCCCACCTGACCAGTCCATTGATATTGTCCTGCAGTCTACATCTTTCTTCCTCACTATCAACCACACGGCCAATTTTTGTATCATCTGCAAACTTCTTAACCATGCCCCCTACACTTAAGTCTAAATCACTGATATATACCACATGGTGAAAAACAGAAGCCCCAGTACAGATCCCTGGGGAACATCACTTGTCACATCCCACCAATCTGTTTACTACCTCCCAACCAATTACCAACCCATATCACAAGGTTACATTCAATTCCATGTGCTCTAATTTTTGCTAATAATCTATGGTGCAGAACCTTATCAAATGCCTTCTGAAAGTCCATAGAGACAACATTCATAGATACTCCCTGATTTCCCATAGATTCTGAGGGGGCTTGACAGGGCAGATGCTGAGAGGTTGTTTGGCTGGAGATTCTAGAACTAGAAGGCATAGTCTCAGGATAAGGGGTCGGCCATTTAAGACTCAGAAGGTTGTGAATCTTTGGAATTCTCTATCCCAGAGGGCTGTGAATGCTGAGTCTTTGAATATGTTCAAGGTTGAGATAGATAGATTTTTGGACTCTAAGGGAATCAAGGGATATGGGGATCGGGAGGGAAAATGGAATTGAGGTTGAAGTTCAGCCATGATCTTATTGAATGGTGCAGCAGGCTCAAGGAGCTGTATGGCCTACTCCTGTTCCTATTTCTTATGTTCTTATGTTCTCCCCTATCCACCATGCTAGTCATCTCCTCAAAAAATTAAACCAGATTAGTCAGATATGACCTACCCTTCACAAATCCATGCTGACTTTCTTTGATCAAATGATACCTGTCCAAGTGCTCAGTCATGCTGTCTCTGAATGGGGAGGGGTACGGGGGCAGCAGCCTCTTAAGAGTGTGAGGTCGTGGGGTGGCCCATCAGATTATCAAAGTTACTCAAATCAATTGCTCTGATGAGGCTACTCAAGGCCCCCAAGTGTCTGTTTTAGATGAGCCCCCTACTGGGGGCATTGAATGATTGCACACCTATACTTAGGGCCATCTAGGTATCATGAAAAAATCATTAGTCAGAATGGCAAATAGTTGAGATTGTACACAACAATTTTCCTCTTTGTTTACTAATTAAAATTCTAAATGATAATGCAAACCAATCCATTCAGACAAAACTCAAAACATTATAGTGCCACACAAGGGATTGGTTCACAAGGTCAGAAGGCATGAATGGGAATACATGGTCCGTTAATGGTAGGGTGTTGGGGAGAGTTATAGAACAAAGAGATCTAGGAGTACAGGTTCATAGCTCCTTGAAAGTGGAGTCACAGGTGGATAGGGTGGTGAAGAAGGCATTCGGCATGCTTGGTTTCATTGGTCAGGACATTGAATACAGGAGTTGGGATGTCTTGTTGAAGTTGTACAAGACATTAGTAAGGCCACACTTGGAATACTGTGTACAGTTCTGGTCACCCTATTATAGAAAGGATATTATTAAACTAGAAAGAGTGCAGAAAAGATTTACTAGGATGCTACCGGGACTTGATGGTTTGACTTATAAGGAGAGGTTGGATAGACTGAGACTTTTTTCCCTGGAGAGTAGGAGGTTAAGGGGTGATCTTATAGAAGTCTATAAAATAATGAGGGGCATAGATAAGGTAGATAGTCAAAATCTTTTCCCAAAGGTAGGGGAGTCTATAACGAGGGGGCATAGATTTAAGGTGAGAGGAGAGAGATACAAAAGGGTCCAGAGGGGCAATTTTTTCACTCAAAGAGTGGTGAGTGTCTGGAACGAGCTGCCAGAGGCAGTAGTAGAGGCGGGTACAATTTTGTCTTTTGGACAGTTACATGGGTAAGATGGGTATAGAGGGATATGGGCCAAGTGCAGGCAATTGGGACTAGCTTAGTGGTATAAACTGGGCGACATGGACATGTTGGGCCGAAGGGCCTGTTTCCATGTTGTAAACTTCTATGATTCTATGATTCTATAATAAGTTATGGTAATGAATAAGAAATTTGCTCAATTGGTGGAACTAAAGGATTGTTGTATATAGAGCTGATAACAAAAGGTGTTGAATGTGTGGAACAGACTTTCCAACGACACAGTGGAGGTGGATAATGTCAGATATTCAAGAGCGAGCAGGAGAGTATTTTCATAAAGATGATTGAGGGGTTTAAGAGATAGAGTATATTATTTCTTTTTAAAAAAGAACTCTTGACCTGCTCAGATGAACTGCATTGGTCTTTCTATTCCTGTACAAGGTCAAAGGTCAGATATTCCAGCTACTTTTACAAAGAAACATTGATCCTGATCTCTAGTTTGGTTAGGCATTGGTCCCAGTCAGAGACCAGAAAATATGAGTGAAGTACCTGCACTTTTTGACACTGAAAGCTTTACTCAGTCAAACAGAAGCAAAAGAACTCACAATAATGATGGAGTAAGCTCTCAATGTATCGACGATTAAAATTGGTGTTGACCTTCAGCTGATTCTGTGAACATTCTTTACACTCGGAATTGCAGGAGGGATCTAATAATTTCACAATTGGCTTATGCTGTACATATACATATATATGAAATGTAGTTCAAGGCCCTTTAGTGGACAATTCAGAAAGAAACATTTAGATAAAGAATTTTGGATACCCAGGAGTGATTACAAAACAGAGCAAACTGTGAATGGCTTATAATCATCGCCGAACCCCAAAGTGAGTTTTGAAATCATTTGTATGTGTCTGTTACTTTTATAGTATGTATATGATGTTGATGGGAGAAATTTTATTTTTGTTTTCATTCTATTTTTTTGCTGAAACAGCCATATCCACAGCCAGGATTCATTACTAAAAATTATAGAAATTAATTGCATTGTTTTTATATATTATAAAGATTCCAGTGAGCAAATAGAAACAACAAGCATTTCAGTAGGTTCCTGTGACCATATCAAAAGCAAAATACTGTGGATGCTGGAAATCCGAAATAAAAACAGAAAATGCTGGAGAAGCTCAGCAAGTCAGGCAGCATCTGTGGAGAAAGAAACAGAGTTAACTGAAACGTTAACTTTGTTTTTTTCTCCACAGATGCTGCCTGACTTGCTGAGCTTCTCCAGCATTTTCTGTTTTTATTCCTGTGACCATATAATCGTTTTACATGTGAACAGTCCATAATAGAATTGATGCAATAAATTGTTCCTTTTATCGTAAAGAATTACTTAGAATGAAGTTTTGTAGCTTTCAAATGTGAATTTCAATTCAATTTGTCTTGTTAATTCTAATTAGGGCAATTAGTACCAATTAGTTTCCACTAAAGTAACCATCTGATATAAATACTTTTTGTCATGAAAATTGTTGCTCTTTGATCCCAATTATTTATACTCAGTCGTGAGATTCTCAGTTGAATGAATTGTTCCTTTTCTATTTCTAAGCTCCTATAAACATGTTTTATGCATTCTGTTAAATGGCTTTTTAGTCATTCTGCCCACGTAACAGTGTCTGGTGTAAATCGCAACATAAAGGGCTTTACCACTTGTCAGAATCATCCGCAGTTAAATTTTTCTTAGTGCTCAATCAATTCAACAGATCAGAGAAATATCATTCTGGAGAACCCCACTGAACTATAGTTGACAGGGTGAGCACTAGGTCACTTGGCTTGTAAATCAAAGGCAGTGTTGACTTGCAACAGTAAGAAGAAAGGATAAGAGATTAGTGCAGGCAGCTTTACCATGTTATAGGGGTGATTCTTTACTTCTATTTTTTCAACACTCTTCATATATGATTTTCTTCTCTAAAGAATGACTTTAGGTTAATTAAAAGTGAGTTTTAACACCATGATGAAGGTATTTAACCCAATTATCTATTAAAATATGAGACCTGCAATTTAAAGCCAGTGTGTGTTTATTTCAAACTGAAGTAGAGATTAAGACAATGCCTTTAGAAGAATGTTTGTTTGATTTATATATAATAACTGCTAAGGAATCTAGAAAAATTAATACATCCTTTGGTGTAGTCTACAATCTCATATAGGTTGCTGGTTCAGTAATGTGGAGTCAGAGAAGGTTAGTAATTCTGGGGAAGATATTGGCCTGCATCACACCTGATTTCTGGACCCTAAGTGAGTGTTGGGGGCATGAGTTTTGTGCAGCAGTATCCCACGGCTGATCCCCTTCACCGGCTGCCACATTGGAAGCTGGTGACTTCAGAGTGTCCAGATCGCCCACCTGAGACAAGTGTTAAGCACCCAGCACATGCTCATCTGGGGCCTAACGCTTGTTTTAGGACCTGCTCCTAAATTCACCACAAATTGAGCAGAGTATGCGCTGAGAATGCTCCGTTATGTTTTTCTGGGTCTACTGCGACCTAACCAGCATGTCTTAAAAGGGCAGCAGGAAACCGCTGATGAAAAGGTCAGTTTTTATTACTTACATTAGTGTGGAGCCAGGAGGATGTTGAGGCACTGTATATGAGTAATTTGAGACATGACATGTGGTAAACATAACGTGCTAGGGAGGAAAAAAAGTGACTTTGGACCTATGCTTCCTAAAGCTCTGCACCACTGGGGTTTTTCTTATGTCATGTCTGGGTCTGTTGTAGACTATTTGATAGAGATTGATTGCTGTAATTAGTCAACATCTCGATTATCATTGTATCATGTGACTACAAGGATAATAGAAGGCAAACTAGATGGACCTCAGTCTTTTTTCATCTAGCATTTCCTCTGTTCCTATGAGTGCCCCTCTTAGCTCCATAACATTATTGTGGGCCACTGTCAGCCTGGGCTTTCCCTCCTCTCAGTTGCCCCCCTCCCCACCTCCTATTTACACCCCTTCTCCCCCGGACCTAACTGCGAGCCAGCTCAGAATTGGAGCCGATGGATTTTGCAAATGCCCTGACCAGCGAGCTGCATCCAGATGTCCGATTGGCTTCGGCAGCTTACCAGTTTTATGGAAATGAGGACCGAGGTTCAATATGGAGCGAGCCTCAGGCCAACGTCCTCAGGCACCCGTCCAGGCGTACTGCCCATTTAGGGCGCAAGACCAATTTCTCAGCCTCCATCTCATAATCGGCAGAACTTTCACCTTCAGCCAGGGGGCATAAAATGGGCGATATCCGATCAGCCACCCATTATATACCCTGCCCGATTAACAGGGCAGTATAATGGGTGGCTGATCCTGCATTGCATGTTTTACGCATCCGCCAAAGGTGACCATCTCTAAACAAAGTACATTTTTGCCATTTGTTACGTCTCCTGGCCTGCTTTGGATGTAATCTATTACCATGCTCTACCACATGTGTGAAAATGACTAAAAAAGTATACGACAACTATTTTTCAAGGACATTCCATCGACTGCACATTTGTTTTCTGCCAGACCAAACTTCCAATTAACTAAGTAGCCTGAAAATAAAGAGAGAATATTTAAGGGTAAGCTGCTGAATGTGGAATTTATCCCACAAATGAGCAACTCCCTCACAAATCACTTATGCCTGTCATGTGTATGAGTCACTTGGTCCGATTCACTTGTGGAATAAATTTGTTATTTAACAGCTTGCTAGTGAGCATTCTGCTTATTGCAAAAGTGTGGTACAAAATATAATGAAAAAACATTTTATTTTATAATTACTATATTAAAGCTGCTGTAAATGCAGAAAGTGATCTAATATTCCCCATACCTTTATATCAAGTGCCAGTTTGTCTATTTTTACAATGCTGTTACCAGGGATTAAGTAACACATTATGGCCAGTATTGCTTGTCATTCTAATACTCTAATAGCATGTACGTTAAATTCCTGACCTTTTAGAATTCAATAAAAATTTGCTGATCACCATGGGGTTGTTTACAGATAACATTTAAGAAACATTTTGGAATTGATAGAGCCTCAGCAGCTAACATTTGCAATTTGGCCTGCTAATAAATTGAGCCCCATATTTAATGAGGCCCAGGGCTTTCAGCTTAGTTAAATTTTCAGTTAGAACTTGAAGTGTTAAATGTTTACAGTTATGTCAACTTGCTTTCTTAAATCATGAGTGTGGCTAGAGTGGAGATTAGGTCCTAATCTTTAACCCGGAGTCAGGAAGAAGGCGGGGGGAGGGGGGATTTCCTGATGGGAAGCCCAGAAGTACGGGTTTCCTGGATGTCCTTACGATTTTGACATAAGGATGTCTTTTTTTTTGTCGGTTTCCTGCCTGACAGGCTGGTGTCAGTCGGACGGGAGAAGAGCCAGGAAGTGGATGCGTGCAGGTAAGTCTTAGATTGGGGGGGGGGGGGGTCAGGAGTCATTGGCGGGGGGGGGGGGTCGGAGATTGGAGATCGGAGATCGTGGGGGGGGGGGGGGTCGGAGATCGTTGGGGGGGGGGTCGGAGAACGCTGCGGGTAGGGTTGTTGAGCCTAGGGGAAGCACTCCTGCTCCTCTGGGTCCACAAGCAGTGTGATAAAAGCACTTACCTGCTGTTTCGGGCCTTCTCGCCTCCTCTCAAGTGGTGTGAAGTAGAAGGCCCGGGAATCCCCAGGAGTTAAAATAAATAAGCTGTAAAAATGGAGGCCCGCAGCCTCCTTGAAAGCTTTCACTGACTGACCCGCCTCCTGAAAGCAGGTTGGTCGCCCACCCCTTGTCCCACCTCTGTTAAAACCGGAAGTGGGCGGGTTGGAGGCGAGTTGGGGTCGGGTTTTAGTTTTCTACAGTTTTTACCTTCCCACCCGTCCCCAACCCACCCATTCGTGGGGTTAAAATTTAGGCCTAGGGATCTAATTAAGTGTCATGGTAGCTGAAAGGGAATTGATATTTTCCTGGTAGCTGACTGGTTCAGCGTTTCTACTATTTCTTAAAACAATCAGAAACAGCAGAAACATTGAAGCAATCAGAAAACTCAGCCATGATTTATTTCCTAGCATCTGTTTGGCTACTTCATAACCAGGTGAAATACTGAATGAAATAACCCAAAGTGACCAGTCAAGAGTTAGAAAGCCACAAAAAACTTATTTTGTTGTACTAGCCCCAATCCTGCAAACTTCCACTAGTATTTCCATGGGTATAATGCTGTTTTCAATTGCTGCTGCATTACAACTTGCCTCAACCAAGAGTTTTGAAGAAAATCCCTTTGGCTGCTTCAGTTGTGCTGCATGAATTAGATGAAGGGGGACAATCTCATGAGGGGGCAACAACTTCAGTTGCAGTGACATCTCAGGTGGTATGTGCACACCTGTCATAACAAACGCAGGTCAGGTCAGCTGAGCAGTCATGTACCCATTTAATATGGAAATAAGTATGTGCTGGAGTACAACTCCTGCAATTTGGTGAGGGCCCTAATTAATATAATTAATTCAATTTAAATCAAGCTTGCATTTTCCAATGCAGCCTCATCTTGTCCAGGTCAGAACATTTAGCACAGTGCAAATCAGGCACATCAGATTGTGTGGCTAACTTCATATTTATGGAGCATGCCTTTCCTACCTGGATGCCGGAGGAGACCTGTGTTTGCAGCCTCCGCCTTCTTTAGAGGCAGTGACTGAGCTGTCCCGTCTGCTAGGGGTCTTCCCGCCGTGGTGAAGGTCACAGCAGCATTAGGCCTCTACAAAAAAACAAACAAAAAAGCAAAGAAGTCAAAGGTAGGACTGAAATCTTCAAAGACCACTCCAGAGACAGATTTACAATGCAGATTTAGTTTCTACATATAAAAGGGAAAGTAGTCTTGAGGATTGTGATGCTAATTCTATCTAACCCTTGCAATCCAATAAAAGTTTCAAAATATTCTTTCTACAGTGATCTTCTTTAAAGAAAATAATTAGTTGTAGTACTTCAAATAAAGCTACAAGTCTGATCATTAAGGATTTATTGATTTCTTTTTTTAAAAATGCATACTCCACACTCAAAATTTCCACTCAATCGAATGTTATTTTTTCTGTTACTCTCTTTATTTTACCTGAGACATAAGGATATAGTCACACACACAAAACACTTGTTGATACATTCAGATAATTATTATTAATAAATCACAAAATGTGACCTCCAACCCAATAAAGACCTGTTAATAGATGTCAGAAAGCACTTCTTTACAAGAAAAGTGATCAATACCTGGAATGGCCTTCTGAGTAGGATAGTGGAGGAAAAAACTTCGGAATCATTCAAGAAGTTGCAAGATTTTGTAATGAAGAGCTTGTGGGTATCAATGGAAGAATGAGGTAGTTGGGCTAAATGGCCTTCCTCACCTGTATTCACCGTTTTGTGGTATCAATTAGGGCTGGCTACTTTGGTGGTCCACACCAAGCTCTATCTTGCACAAGCAATTGTCTCAAAATAAAACCATTATTAACACAAACACACTGTTCCAGTCTCTACAGCTCCATGACTGTAACACTAATGCACAGTGCTGCTAAAACTCTAACCAAGAACATACTAAAGAAAGGGAGGTGAATTAAATAGGCATTAGTAAACTCAACCTTACATATTATTCCGTGCAGCCACATAGATCCCGTGTATTCTTTGTTTTTAGAGATCAAATAATTTTAGGTTCTATTTTAGTATTATGTAATAATTCTAATTGTTTGAATATTATGGTCAGGTCACATAGTACATAAAAAGTAAAACTTAGCACTGCAGCTCTCCTGATGGCTCAGCGAGTTTTCTAATGAGTAGTGCTGGTGGAAATGTACCCCAGCAAGAAGTCAATTAATTCAGGAAAGGAAGGGAGGGGAGAAATTTGATGAGGAGAAAAGAACTAGCACTGCTACACGTATCATGTGGGATCAGTATCCTGTTTGTGCATGATGCATACATCATCTGGACAGGGAGACCATATGGCTATCTGAGATACTAAGCAAATGAATACTGACTTCCAGCATCAATACAGCTTATGCTTTTATCAAAAATTAGCTCTTTTATTATGGAGACCTATACAATTTAGCTACTTATAACATACAGTGCATTTACAGGGGTGGATAACAGGACATACAGAATTAGATTTTACCTAATATGTAAGATAAATTGCTATGTTCTACATACAAAATGACAACTAATTCATTTACAGATGAATAGTGGATTTCTCAGTGTCCAGTGGCTGAAACATGATATTTCTCTCGCTTATGATACCTTATAGAACAGTCTGTATTTTTTCAACTGCTGTAAATGTACTGTAGCCATCAATATTCATTCTTAAAATCTTGATAATTAGAACATCAGTCAGTCTCAATCCTGGTGCTGCTTAAACTAAAATTATTGAATTAGTTGTCAACAATTCACATCCCAGGTGACTGTGTGCCACTGACAGAACTACTCTGATACTCTGGGTGCAAAATTGGGCCGTGTAGTGCCCGTTGTTTCGGCGCTACGCAGCCTCCCAAAGTGCCAAGATGGCGTCTTGGCTGCACACGCATGTTTCCAGCGTGACGTGCGCTGGACGCCATCTTGGTATAGGAGTTAGCGCAGGTGCAAATAACGAATGCCAGAAGCATATATAGTAAGGAGAAATGGATACAATCAGTGTGCAATGCTGATTTAAAGTGAGACACGATTTTGGGACTTAACGCTCAACTCAATGCATAGTCTTAACCTTGACCATCTAAACATGTCTTAGAGTGCCTGGAGGACCCCCACCAGCGCTATTTAAAGGGACCATGTAGGATTGACAGGTTAGTGGCTGCATTATTGCTTCTGGCTGCCGAGACATTTATAACTATTTTTGGAGGTCTCCTAGACTTGAATTCTAGGACTAGGGGACATAACCTAACATTTTTAACAGGACGTGCAGGAGTGAAGTTAGGAAATGCTTCTACACGTAAAGGGTGGGAGAAGTTTGGAACACTCTTCTGCAAACTGCAGTTGATGCTAGCTCAATTGTGAATTCTAAAGCTGAGATTGATAGATTTCCGTGAACCAAGGGTATTAAGTGATATGGGACTAAGGCGGTTATATGGAGTGAGGTCACAGGTCCACCATGACCTCATTGAATGACGGAACCGGCTCCGGGGGCTAAATGCCACTGCCATTTGCTGCCTCCTGATATGCGCCACCTTCTTCTGCAAGAAAGCAGGACGTGTGTCTGGGTGATGTGCCTATCATGGTTGAATAGCTGCCAGTGTTTATGGCCTGTGAGTTGTGGGTGGGCGGCTTGCAACAGTGTTAATGTGTAAGGGTGAGAGGAACCATCTGATTGGAAGAGTTGAGTACTGATGGAAAGAGTTTGTTGGCATATGGCTGATGGGGGGTGTAGTGTGTGGTGCAGTGGATGTGGCTAGGAGATGCCACTTGACATTGACATCACTCAACCTTGACCACTCATGTCAAAGCATTGAGCTTCTTCCTGCATTGCATCCATGTTCATGATGATGTGTGCCTGGCATTGACTTTGTCCCCCGCTGCCTCCCACTGCCTTTTGGGTATATGTCTGGAGGGCCTCTTGCTGGCCCCATCCACCCACCCACCACCACCCCCCCCCCGGCAGATATGGGATGTCCCTCCTTCTGTCGACCTCTTGCACCAAGGTCTCTAGTGCATCAGCAGAGAACCTTGGCACACTCTCGCAGGCCTGGTAAAAACTCAGATTGGCAGATTGATGAGGTCTGGCATGCAGATTGGAGGATGTGGGATTTAGTGCGCAACCTTTATTCAATGTTTTAACAAAACGCATCAGTTTTTAAACATAGGGACAGGACCTGCATCTGTGTTTTACGTATACGATGTCTGATCTCTGTTCAGACTCCATGCAGACTGTTATTTTCAGCAAATAACTGGTACCAGCTACCTTTAAGAGATTTTTAAGAGACAGCCTGCCTTTAAGAGATTGGCGCTCCCCCTGCTGGTGGAAAGTGCGAATTGCATGGAATCCTCATTCAACACTGATTTCTGACGCAGATCGTGAGTAAGTCCTCAGGCCTGACGACGGTCTTGTCCTGCCTGCGCAGGGGCCATTGGGCACGGGGTAATAGCGGATCTCGCTACCCCCGCCCAAAAACAGGCGCTATCCAATTTTTCCCCCTTTAAGTTTTGGCTGTGCCCTACGTTCAGAAAATTATGGCATTTAACACCAATTATTAACTGAAGTGATATAACTTTTCTTTGACTGATACTTTAAGAATCAGAATACTAGGCCTTGCAAAGAATTCAGATTTCTTATGCTGGTTTCATAGATTTTACACCAGATCAGCAGCTTGCTAATGGCCACCTCAATGTTTCCTAATTTGATTGAAATAATTATCACCTTTATTAAAAGAATGAAAACATATGCCTACAAATGACAGTTCACAATATTAGCAGATGAAGGCTTAAAATAAAGGGATTAACATGTGTTAAAATAGCAGAGGAACGTCATACAAATGTGTTGAAATTTCAAATGCTAATATCACAAACAGACATTTCTAGGCTTATATTTTTATTTTTTAATAAAGCTGATAATGGTTTTAACCAAATTAGGCTATATTTTTATTTCATGTCTAACAAGTTTGTACATGGCAAATGGTTAATCTATTTAGCAACAAAATTCAGGAACTTTACAATTATATAACACGGTTTTCCTTTTTAAAAATTTTCATATCCGTAAACATTCCAGTTGATAATCAAACAAAATAAAGTATGAAATACCATCAGACAAAACATAGTTGGAATAAGCTGACAAAAAGAAACCAAATAAAGGACAAAGAGAGCTGAATAGGGGATGACTGTGTTTCAGGACAAGGGCTAGCTATTTTTAATGCTTGTTAAGATGGAGGGCAGGAGGACAGAACATACTATTAGACTATCTTTAGATGCAAAATGTACAAGTGCACTGGACCCCAATTATCTGAATGATAGAAGACAAAGAATCTGCTTGAATCATCAGAAGCTGATAGCCACAGTGGAAAAATGCTCAGATGACCATAAATTAGTTTGGAAATTGCAATTTGAGTTAACTGAGGCTGGATAATCAGAATTGCACTACAATACTAGGTTAAATAAGACACAGGTTATTGCCAGATCTTCCATTCCAAACATATTGTCCTGGTAATATATCTTAAGCTCAAACTCAAAAACAGTGTCCCCTGGTAATGAATGTCTCAGTGACACAAAAGTGACATTTTTTTTCCTCCACATTCTCAATTCTGGTACTCTCCAAATGAAAATTATTGAGTTAGTTGCCAAATTTGAAGCGATTTGTGCTGTGGATGTGAATAAAGCTGAGCCTGTCAGAATTGAATCCACTGATGACTTATATCATTTGTCAGTGAGAGATCTTCATCATCTTTTCTTGAGCAGAAAGAATTGTAGTAACAAAGAGCAATCCCTCAGCTAGCCGTTTCATTTAACGATAGGTTAGAAAGTAAGACTTGTGTAAGAATGCGCAATTAATCTCCCTCAACAAGCTTAAGTCTGCTTAGTAGAAAACTCAAAATGTGAACAAAATCATGCTGCTGTGAATGTAGCTAATTACAGTTCATTTCAAAAATGAAAACTGATTTGCTAAAACGCATTATCTGTTGTTTTTGAGACTGTTAGAGTTTATTTTAAGATTTTTTCATAGCATCATGGTGAAATGGGAAAGAGGAGCTAATGAGAGCATGGAGTGAGAGCTAACTGAGAATGTTATGTTTATTGCAGGTAAACATTTTTATCATTTGGATGCTGGTGATATTGTTAAAGAAAGAAAGAAATAAAGAAAGGAACTCACATTTATGCAGCGAATTTACACATTTATGATCCCAGGATTTCCCAGAGGGCTTAGGATCATGGAATGGTTACAGGACGGAAGGAGGCCATTTGGCCTATCGAGTCCGCGCCAGTTCTATGCAAGAGCAATCCAGCTAGTCCGACTCCCCCGCTCTATCCCCATAGCCCTGCAATTTTTTTACTTTCAAGTACTTATCCAGTTCCCTTTTGAAGGCCATGATTGAATCTGCCTCCACCACCCCCTCGGGCAGTGCATTCCAGATGCTAACCACTCACTGCGTAAAAAAGTTTTCCTTCATGTCACCTTTGGTTCTTTTGCCAGTCACCTTAAATCTATGTCCTCTGGTTCTTGACCCTTCTGCTAATGGGAACAGTTTCTCTCTATCTACTCTGTCTAGGCCCGTCATGATTTTGAATACCTCTATCAAATCTCCTCGCAACCTTCTCTGTTCCAAGGAGAACAAACCCAGCTTCTCCAGACCAACCACGTAACTAAAGTCCCTCATCCCTGGAATCATTCTAGTAAATTTCTTCTGCACCCTTTCTAAGGCCTTCCTAAAGTGCGATGCCCAGAACTGGACACAATACTCCAGTTGTGGCCGAACCAGTCTTTTATAAAGGTTCATCATGACTCCCTACTTTTGCACTCTATGCCTCTATTTATAAAGCCTAGGATCCTGTATTCTTTTTTAACTGCTTTCTCAACCTGCCCTGCCACCTTCAACGATTTGTGTGCATATACCCCCAGATCTGTCTGTTCCTGTACCCCTTTTAGAATTGTGCCCTCTAGTTTATATTGCATCTCCTCGTTCTTCCTATCAAAATGTATCACTTCACATTTTTCTGTGTTAAATTTAATCTGCCACATGCCCACCTATGCCACCAGCCTGTCTATATCCTCTTGAAGTCTAGCACTATCCTCCTCACTGTTCACTACCCTTCCAAGTTTCGTGTCATCTGCAAATTTGGAAACTGTGCCCTGTACACCCAAGTCCAAGCCATGGCTTCACAGCCAGTAAAGTATTTTTGAAATGTACTTACCGTTGTAATGTAATGTAACAAACTGCTCAGGAGAAAAGAGCACAGTGAATATAAATACAATCTTCAACTACAGTTAGTTATTATTTAACAATCTTCTTATCATGACACATTCTATAATGTCTCTAGCATGGCAGCCATATGTGGGTTCATGCCCACAATTGCCCACATGAGGGTAAGATTTTCTTTGTCCACGATGTGCAACAAAATCCTAAAACAGTTCAAAAGAACATATTTTTTATTGTATTACACATAATAAACAGAGGAACTCATACTTGGGGGGGGGGGCGGTGGAAGAGCAGGATTGCTGATCACAGCTATGCTGTCATTAGGAGGTGGCAATTGGGCATTAAGTGCTTCCCCACAGAAATGGAGATAAAATTGAAGGGAGAGGCATCCCAGCCAGTAGTCACTTTCAAAGGGAGCAGCCTACTCCTGCCCACCTTATTGGGCAGCATAATGCTAGGCACAGAGAAAACTTAGAGAAGCATTTGTTATAAGCTGCTTTGTAATGATGGGACAAGGAACCATTTTCCCATGTGCTAATTCCTTTCTTATTTCTCCTGAGGTGGTGGTGGGTCTTCTCCTTGAACTGCTGCAGTCCTTGTGCTAATGGTGATGCTTTTCTTCTGTCAAAATTGTTTTACAACGAGGTGACTTACTAGACCACTTCAGAGGGTATTAAGAGTCAACTGCATATTGTGGAACTGAAGTCATATGTATGCTGGACAGATTTCTTTTCCTGAAGGACATTAGTGAACTCTAAATGACCAGATTTAGTGAATTCAATTTTATAACTTGCTTTGGACGGATTTAAACTTATGACCTCTGGCGTATTAGTCCAGTACACAACCATAGCCCTGTCATTTAAACTGGTTGAACAGTTTAATCATTTAAGAAGGCAATTAAGAGAAAACAGTATCAGTGCGGAGGTAAGTTGGACTTTCTAAAATCATTATTTGACAACAGCTGTTCTGTATGTCCTGTAATTTATGCACAATATTTCTTTGTGAAAATGTACTACTTTCACAAAACTGCACATATATTTGACTACAAAACTAGCTAAAAGGTTTCAAGTAAAAGGGTTAAGCTATATGACAGTGGTAACTTATTCCCAGATCCCCACTTTCTGCTGTTGAAACTATTTTCTGCCACTGACATCAATGACAAATTGTGCAGAATTACATCAATTGTATCAGAGCCAGTGAGATTACTCAGTGGTGTCACCATACACGTCCAAAACCACTTGACATTACACAAAGCAGCTAGAAGTGACAGGACATGGAAGAAAGCCAAAACAGTAAGTAAAATGAATAGAACATTTGTTGCCAAAATAAACTGATTACCCTCTGATGACAGAAGTTGATTAGGATATTATTTCCTTTGGGAGTGGTCAAAAGAAACTTGATTTTATTTTCAGACCAACATGAGAAAGCAATGGCATCATTATTATTTTGTAATATCCAATATCCTCCTATTTAGTATTTCCTCCTCTGTTGTTACTGCTCCCACAGAGATCAGGCTTTCTCACAAATATTTGGACTTCTCAGCTGTGTTGTGCAGACGCACAATAATAATAAAGGCATCAGATCACAAGGGAAATAGATATAATGACAAAATGTGTATCAGTGTTTTGTGTTACAAATATATTTTGCAGGACATCTTAATGGTGTGAAATCTATTCATCTTTGCAGGTTGCAATGTATTGTAACCAGCAGGCTAAAGAGCAACCTTTGCATTGAGCTTCAAATTCCAAAAACGTAGTAGAGCCAATTTTAACTTGGTCTACTCATCGGACACTGGTGTGGTAGCAGAGTTAAAATTGCACTGCATCACTTATTGTCCTGTTCCCGCTCCGCTGCTATATTTACTGAGGCCTTCCGCTGGGAGGTCCAGGCATCCACCTAAATCAAGTAGATGCCTCATTACTGTGTGCAAATCATATGACGTATATAGCTCCCTGATGCAATTTAGAGGAACAACTGGGCAGAGCATGTTCAGTTGAAACAGGTGGTGAAGAGGAAGAGCCCTAAAAACGTAATAAATAACTATTCTTGTGGGGCCAAGCACAGCAAGAGTACTTCTCCAGGCTTTATAACAGTAATGCATGCCCCTGTTGCACTGGGCTCCCCCGCCCCACCACGCGATTGGCCCTCCCAGGACCAACCTGCCTGCCCGCTGAGTTGACCTGAAGGCTGCCTGATATTGCACCAGCCCAGAGCTGGCAAGCTGCTGCAGATGCTCATTCAGGGCATGGTAATGAGGCCTTGTCCTCAAAATGAAATGAGCCTTCCGCCAGCAGGAATGGTGGGTGCTCTGCCCATTGATCGGCCATTCCATGCCTGAAGTTAAAATTTACGCCAATATTTGCAAAACTCAAAGCAAAGAGTACATTACTACATGCAATATTTATGACACTATGGATTGGATACATCCTGACTTCTAGACTGCTGGAGATTTAATAGATACTCACCACTGGGCTGCTGAGATTGATTGCATCTTGACTACTAGATTGGTAAGGGGCTGGTATTGGATAAGTCCTCATCACTAGACTGCTGAGGATTAGATATGTTCTCACCGCTAGACTTAGGAGATTGGATATGTCCTCATGACTCAACTGTAGGAGATTTAATGTATCATTACTACTTGTCTGGGGAAAATTGGTTACATGTTTATCACTAGATTATAGAAAATGTGATATTCTCTTAACTCTAGACATATATTCTTGCCACTGGACAGCTAGAGATTGGATGTGGCCAATTTTCCTCTCTTGGCTCCTTGGGCTCTCGACAGGTGCAGTGGACCAGAGATCTGCTGCACCTGTGACAGAGGTGTTCACTCAATATTCCTGGTCTGAGAAACCCTCCAGGCACAGTCCTATGTCTTGACAAGGCCTTACACTGGGATCGGGGGACAGCAACAGAAGCAGCAGCTAGATTGCCTCGGGCCCAAAGATTATCCTGGGCAGAGATATTTAAAATATCTTGTTCTCCATTCTTCAGGGTACTTCAGGACCCCACAAGACCTTCCGGTCGGCAGATGGCCCTGCAACAAATACCGCCACCAGCTTTTTTGGAATGTCCCTCTATTTGGGCACCCTATAGAGAAAAATGAGGCAGAAAGGCAGGAACACCCTCCTTTTGCCTCATTTTGATACTAACACTAGGCCCGTACTTCACCCATATTGGGAAGTCCTGGAAATTCCTGAAGGAACGGGTCTCCATGCCTCCTTTCCTCTTTGCTGTGTCAAGAAACTGAGCATTTTCTCCAGAAGAGGAAAATCTGCATTGATATGTACTCACCACTAGAATGCTGGGGATTGGATACATCCTCGACATTAGGATTGCTGGGATTTGGATATGTGCTCTCTATTTACCACCCCCCCCCCCCACCACCCCTACCATAGTACTCAAAAGCTGTCATGATGACAGAACATGGAAAATGAAGATGGGTACTTTGTTTGTCTACATATATGTAACATGATGGCATAATAGCAATGTATGTCTTTAAAAATGGGCAAAAAGATATTTGTTTAAATATACTAGTGCATCTAACCCAGAGTGGTTTATATTCAGAATTGGGTCACGCTCAGAAATTCACCAATAAACAAGAAGTGTGCACTTTAAGTAAAGAAGGTTATAAATTCAATTCATTGCTGGGCCCCTCAATGCACATTATAATATGAAAAAACAATGATAATTCTTCCCTCCGATGGGATATTCAAACATTTGCTTTGTGTAAAATACGTCTACAGAAGGTAGAATTTGTATTCCTGATCAATGGTGAGATGTCTCTATACAGTACCAACTAGCAGAGCGGATGAAAACTGAAGAAACTGTTCACACCATAGACTTGAGTGCCAGTTACCATCTTGAGACAAACCTTTAATCATAGCAGTGAGAATGCAGATTAACTTAACTATTGTGTTGCCAGGCTTTTGGTCTTCTTCAGGTGCAACCAAACACTCGTCAGCAAATTCAAACTGCAACAATTACATAAACATATTAAATGTACATTCCATTTATCCCTTTATATCAATTCTTGGCCATGATGAGGAGACCATAAAAGCATGCTCTTATTGATTTTCATACTGGTGCTCTGGAGAATGATGTTAAGAAATGTCAAACTGAAATTAATCTCAAAAAGTTGGTGGAAGGATTTTGAGGAAATGCTGCATTTAAACAGCTAAACTCTATAAGTAAAAATAAAAAGGAGAAATGTCAAAATGCAGAGCACAGAATAGCATTAAATATTCCCAGTGTTACTTAACTCCAATTCCCCTTTTCTTATCTAGTTCTTTTCCTCAATCTAGCTGACAACCTAAACTTATATCCCCCTCCTTACACTTCTCGTTTCTAAAGGTCAGATAGAATTTTGCTTTATTGAATTATGCAGTTAAGAGTCAAGTCATTTACTTCACAAATATTTTTGTTGTCCTCATACTATCTACATTTTATCTCAATGTAGTCAGAAATTACTTCTTAACTATTAAAGCAGTATAGCTTTGTGTACTGTATTTTCTCACTGTACACGATGGGGGTAATTTCATTTATCATCACTCGGTGAAAAATGGGTGATATGAAATCAGCAGCCATTTTACACTTCACTCTTCCCCACTGTCCCAGATTGCATATTGTTGTGGTCCGCTGCATATTGCACAGCACTGCATTGCAGAGAGGTCTGCATTTGGAGGAGGCAAATCATCTTTACATTGTTGGAGGTGTTTCACTTAATATGAGATGCTAAACTGAGGGCCTTCTTGCCTATTAGTGCCATGGGATCTTTAACATCCACCTATTTGAATAATAGCAGCAAGGTGTCCTGGTTAACATGCCTCTCTCAAGCAGATTGATTATTCTTCTCACTGTTGTTAACAAGATCTTAATGTTTGGGAAATTACTGCTATGTTTGCCTTGGGTATCTGACATGGCACGTGACATCTTATGATATATAGATGGTCATTGATGAAGAAGCAAAAGATAGTTTGGCCAAAGATGTTGCTCTGAAGAACTTTGGCAGCGACATCCTGGGGCTGTGATGATTGGCCTTCAACAATCACAATCACCTTCCTGTGCGTCAAGGATGACCTCAGCCTCGAGAGTTTTCCAATTGGCTCCAATGAACCTCAGTTTTGCTTGGACTCCTTGGTGCCATACTCAAATGTTGCTTTGATGCCGAAGGCAGCTCTCCTCTGGCAATCAGCATTTATATCCATGTCTAGATCAAGGCTGTGACAAGGTCAGGAGCTGAGTGAATCTGGCGGAACCCAAACTGAACATCAGTGGGCAGGTTATGGGTGAGTAGGTGTTGTTTGATGACACTATTAATTACTTCTTCCATCACTTTGCTGATGATTGGGAAGAGGCTGATAGGGTGGTAATTGACTTGGTTAGATTTGTCCTGCTTTTTCTGGATAAGACATACCTGAACAATTTTCCACATTGTTGGGTACTGATTAAAAAATACTTTGGACATCCATCTTTAAATTGTATCTTTCAAACAAACATTCTCCATCTACATATATAATGAAACACTGCTCCAGAGCTGCACAATCTGAATCTTGTTTACAGTCTTCCAGTTTATTTCAATTTTCATTTGAGTGATGTTATGGTGCTTCAACAGCCAGAGGCCAGTACAATTTTTTTCAGAGAATGAAGGTTAAAGAAGTTATAAGTTAAAGAGGACTAGAACTTTAAATCTAAGAGAATAAAGTCAGGGAGGAACAAAGAGAGGAAGTGTTGGGGAAGCAAGTAACAAGGTTTAGAGAAAGAAGGAGGGAGGCAAATAAAATACCACCAAAGTGTATAAATAAGGTTTCCGCCGCATAGCAGGAACAGCTCCATGGAAATTCCCAGCCAATGTTGTAAGACAAAGAAGAGCAAAAGAAAGTCCAGGAAAAACAGACTGCGTGGAAGTTTGTATGGAGTACAGAAGAGAATCAGAGAGAAAGGAGGTGACATGAGTTGACATGGGTTGCTTGTTATTTTCAGAGAAAAGAATATGTACATGTATTTTATAACATGGTACTTATAGGAGAATACATTGGTACATTAAAGCTTTTAGTACTGTTGTGCACAGGCTAGGAACAGCACACTATTTTGGTGTCAAAATACGAACATACGAATTAAGAGCAGGAGTAGGCCGTTCGATCCCTCGAGCCTGCTCTGCCATTTGATAAGATCATGGCTGATCCGATTGTGACCTCAACCCTACTTTCCCGTCTACCTACTATAACCTTTGACTCCATTGTTAATCAGCCTTAAAAATATTCAATGACCCTGCCTCCACCGCTCTCTGGGGAAGGGAGTTCCACAGACTCACGACCCTCAGAGAAAAAAATTCTCCTCATCTCCATCTTAAATGGGAGACCCCTTATTTTTAGTTCTAGTCTTTCCCACAAGGGGAAACATCCCCTCAGCATCTACCCCTTCTAGTCCCCTCAGGATCTTATATGTTTCAATAAGATCACCTCTCATTCTTCTAAACTCCAGTGTATAACAGGAACAACTTGTCCAACCTTTCCTCATAAGATAACCCCCTCATCCCAGGAATCAGTCGAGTGAACCTTCTCTGAACCGTCTCCAAAGCAATTATGTCCTTTCTTAAATAAATGCAATGCCCGGTACAACTGTAGCAAAACATCTCTACTTTTATATTCCATTCACCTTGCAATAAATGACAACATTCCATTTGCCTTCCTAATCACTTGCTGTACCTGCATACTAACTTTTTGTGATTCATGTACTAGGACACCCAGATCCTTCTGTACCTCAAGTTCTGCAATCTCTCTCCATTTAAATAATAGACTGCTTTTCCATTCTTCCAGCCAAAGTGGACAAGTTCACATTTTCCCACATTATACTCCATCTGCCAAATTTTTGCCCACACACTTAACCCATCTATATCCCTTTGCAGACTCCTTATGTCCTCTTCACAACTTACTTTCCTACCTACCTTTGTGTCATCAGCAAATTTAGCATTCGGTCCCTTCATCCAAGTCATTGATATATTCAATGATATATATTCAATAATTCAGTTTTGGCCCTGAAATTTGGCTGAGTCAGGAGTCAGTCAAGGTTTTGCCTACATAGAAAGGTGGTCTAGGGGGTGTTGGGTTGACCTTTGGGATTTTGTTGTTGTTTATTTTTGGCTCAATTTTTGCACTTTGTGGTGGTAATCTGGTTGTATAGACTTCTACAGAAGCTTTTCAGACTTCTTGATACTGCTGGAGCTCCAAGTAGAACCTATACATTGCCTGTTTTGACTGCAATATATCCCACAAATGTTTCACCACACCTCTCTCGATTAGTCTTCTGCTATCTGGCATCAGGCTTTCCAGGGGCAATTTTATGACTTTGCACTCCCAGTGGGGAGCCTTGCCCAGCCGCACCAATCAGAAATTTGGGTGAGCACCATGCATGATATTCCAACAGTTAATTTAAATGTCTTTATATTTGAAGGCAAACTTGGTGCATTGGTTGGAGCTGTGTTTCAGGAGTCTGGAGGCACAATTCTGGGGAAAGGGGGCAGCTCACACCTGAGGTTTTGGAATATGGCTGGGTCCTGGAAGAAATAATTAATTTAATAATTTGAAGGTAATGGTATGGTTACATGCGTGAAGTATGCTGCCCTTATCACTTTTCGAAAGGGCAAGAACAACCAGCCTCCTATACCTGTGCCTGATGCTGGCCTAGTGATTTTGAGGCCCTTGACAGACACAGCTCCAGGTTCCTCTGGGCTGGGAAGAATCTGAAAAGCATTTCAAACAGCTACAGCTCCCCAAACATGAAGGACAGCTCTGCTCTTTGAATCTTAAATACTACAACTAGTTGGCTCCGGGGAAATCGTGGCCTCCCATGCAACCTATGGCTAGACATGAAGGTCAAAACCTCCCAGCCAACCTCACTCAAAATTCCTCTGGGCTGATCAGCATTCTCTCCAATCTGGTGCAGCAGAGAACTCCTAGATAGATTTACCATGGGTGGATTCCGAATCTGACATGAAAGAGGCATCACCAAGTGAAGTCAACTACTCCACAAGGGCCTGATTATACCTCTCTAACAGCAGCAGACAAATTTCACCTCACCCAGCATGATAGGTTTTCAATACTTTTAAGTACTAATATCAACCAATAGAACATAATGATTTAAATAAAGAAGTGATCCAAACAGAATCTTTTTGGATTGAACACGTTACTGGAAGTATATTGTAGATCGTTGAACAATGGAAGAGAATTTGAGGATGAAAATTGTAGACCAATTAGAGAAATGCACATCAGTAACAGTTATAATTTTAGGAGATTTCAATTATTCAAAATTAAACTGGGGTGGGGAAATATTTGTGGTGAGAAAGAAAAGTACAGTTCTCTCAGACAATGGGATAGATTTTCACCATCACTGCCAGTAATTGCAGAGCAGACTGTCAGAAGACCCAGCCTGACTTTCATTCCACTGATTTCAGGTGGGCTCAATAACTGGCAGGCGATCCGCTCCAACAGATTATTATCCAGGCAGTAATGACGAAAATATCTCTATCTGTTGCTACTGCAACATGGAAGGAAGCATAACTTGACTTGTTTCTGGGGAATGAAGATGAACAAGTAGGTGACCTTACTGATTTACATCTGATGATGCTGCGAGAAGTTATAGAAGAGGACTGGAGGCTGACAAATCTGACACCTCTTTTTAAAAAAAAAGAGACTGGGATAAGCCTGCAAATTATCGGTCAGTTAGACTGTTGTTGGTGCAGTCTATATTACAGGTTGAAATTACTAAGCATTTAAGTTAATCAAGGCCAATTAGTTATATTTCTAAAAAGCTTGACTAACCTTATAGGTTTTTTGAAAAAATAACAAAGCATAGGGAAAGGAAATGCAGTAAAATATGGATTTGTAAAAAAAAAGCATTGGGTAAGATACTAATAGCAAAGGTAATGGCACAAGAAATTAAGGGGAATATGGCCATTTGGATAGGATGATTATTCAGAGCAAAAAGCAAAACTGGGCTGAAAGAAAATGGCACCAAATTTACTCGCCCCATTTTGGCAGGTTTACCACGTGTGGAAATAGAACCGGTGGCATTTAACTGAAGCCTGGGAATTAAAAATAGCCCGGGCCTGAAACATAGGCCAGCAAGTGCGTTTTGCAATCAATGCAAATGAGCCCCACTGTGGGGGCGGGGAAGTTCAGATCATGATCGGTGCCTGGACTCTCAAAGATTTTTAATGGCTCCTCACATGAGGGTCCACCCCGGGGCTGAATGTTTAACACCAGGATCTTCGGCGAGAGCTCACCACAGGTGTAGCCCCACATTGCAAAAGGCCAATCCTGCAGACACCTCCCCATAATTCCGCGAACTGCGGTGGGATCAGCAGTGGAGTTCCGCAACAGCTACGATTCTGGCATGACTGATGGAAGCAATGATTCCACGGACTTTTGGGGCCAGCATCTCAGACCTGGAAGATGTGGTGAGTGATGTTCCACAGGGGTCTGTTTCAGGGTCACTCATGAGGAGAAAAGCACAGGCACAGATTGTGCCATTTGAATATGCACAGCCATATTCTTGTTGTCACTTCCAGTAGAAAATCGCACCAGCTCAAAATTCCAACCATCATGCCCCAGAACCATCTGAAATCAGGCAGAAAGGAACCAGAAGATCGGCCCTTTTGCATCACAATTTTTTTGTAATCTCTTTAACACAGAGCATGATATTCACATGGCAATTATCAAACCTGTTACACATATGCATCTGATTTATGTAAAAATTAATTGTTCTTACAGTGTCTCTGCTTCCCTGTTAATTTTGACACCATGCATAGAGTGGTAAAGGGTGAAATAACGTATCATCAATCAACTGAAAAGGATCTCAATGTGGCTTTCAAATCTTTTCCTTCATCAGCATTCTGATCTGCTGCTGCACTGATAATGTGTTGTCTTTTTTTTTAAATAAGGGAGAGGTCAGAATTTGGGTCTGGATTTTAACCTGGAGCTGGGAACTCAGCAGGTGGGTGGATTTGCATGTGGGGAACCCAGAAGTCAAGTGAGTGTGTTTAATTCTGCAATTGCAACTCGATTGCAGGCAATGATCTTTGCTTCTAGGTTTCATGTCTCCAAGCTGCACAATGGGCCGACTGCGCACTCGAATGGCACAATGTAAAGCCCACTATTTAACGGACCAGTCCAAGAATGGATTTTGAAGGAGAAAGGAGAAATGAAGTCCAGGAAAGCAAAGGCTGCCCCGAGATTAAATGATGCCTTCCTGGATGTACTGCTGGCTGCGGTGAGCCAGGAGGGAGGTAATGTTTCCAATGGATGGCAGGAAGAAACTTGGCTCTGTAACCAAAAATGCTTGGCTGGAGGTGGCAGAAGAGGTGAGCAGCTGGAGCATGGTGTCCAGGTCTTGGGTTCATCACAGGAAGCGTTTTAATGACCTAACCAGGTCAGGAAAAGTGAGTACAGTTGCTGATTCACCCAGATCCTGTGTTGTTCAACCCCTAACCCCACCCCCCCACCCCTACCCCCACCCACCCTACCCACACCCCCCACCCACCCCTCCAACCCCACCCCCTACCCCACTACTCACCCCCACTACCCCCCCCCCCCAGAATCAATGCGCTGCCAGGAGTATGTTCAGATGTCCCTTTCTCTCCAGAGAGTGGCAGTGAGCCCGCTTCCTTAAGGTCCTCTCTAATGCCTTCACATGGGGGAGGAACAGACATGGGCCTGACAACCTTTGCTACTACAAGTGCCAGGCTGCCAGAAGCTGGTGCCTCTGGGATAGCAGCTATCCTGACATGAGTGTCAGCTCAGGTCTCTAAGGCTTGAGGGGAACCCAGACAACCATTGCTAAACTTCATTGCCACTCAGGGAGGTTTCAAGTAAAGATGGTTTGATCACTATGTGATCATTTCTATGTCTGCTATCAACTTTTGGAAGTTGGGTGGTGGCATGGGAAATGTAGACTAAGAATGTCTCATAAAAAGGACCTTGGCAGAGTAACAGTACATAAAATGGCCTCCTCAATGTGATATCCACCTCGGGGATACCTCACAGCATCTCTTACCACCACTGATATAGTGCTGGTAATTATTTGGAGCAGTTTTGAGAGAAATGGAGAGGAATAGAACAAAGGGTTAGCCATGCTCCATTGAAATGTGGAGGAACAGGCTAGTGGCAGGCCTTAGAGAACTGGCAGCTTTCAGGTACAGTTTTTTTGTGACGAATTTGAGGCGGTATCCTTTAAAAACGCGTTTCCTCTGTTTTCTGGCCAAATCTACCCCAAAACATATGGTAAATCAAAGGAAAATCCTGGCTGTGGCCTCCTAAGCTCATCTTAATTAAGATCTGTAATAGCCATTTAAAAAAACACCGTCAGTACTCCATCTGTCTGAATTCAAATTTAGTTCCCAGATGGTTGTACAATTGCTACAAACCAAAGGATGTAACTTAAAATGAAAAATGTGTTTGTTAGAGAGGATTGTGTTTGTTAGAGAGGATTGACCTTGGCAGCATGACCAGTGTGACAATAATATTTCTATTCAGGGTCTGGGCTGTAGAGAGGACACTCAATTATCATTACAGTTAATACAGACTCAGTTTTCAATACATATGCACTCCACTGGGGACATGATTAGGTCAAAAAATTCAGTAAATGAAGGAATAACTTCAGTCTAAAACTTACTCAGAATGCAGGTAACATAACAAATTGTTTAAACAGGAAATAATGAACTATCACAAGAATTTGAGCATAATGATCCTGTTTGCATTACCAATATCAACAGTGATCATCTGATATTCAAATTAAAAGGTACTGGCAAAGCTGCAGTAAAGTACGTAAGGCTCCACTCAAACTCATACACAATGTGCCATACTCCATCTAAGCTACCATAGATTCTGCCCCTGCCTGTCAGACGAGTGTTGTAAAGTATGTGGCTCAAATGGCACAGTTGTACACAACTTGTGCTACTGCCCCCAAATCTGACCACTTTGTGATGCCACAAAGACTATTCGCAGTATTGTTCAGGTCCTCTCACATCCATTCCCTTCCTGCCTAGAAAAGGTGGGACAGCCTCTCTGTGTCCATTACTGAGGTGCTGCCCCTACCACATATCCACCCTGGATCGGAGATGTATTAAGCTACTGTCCAGAATATGTAAAGCAATGCCATCAATGTACTGTCCTGTAAATGCTGCATTGAGATTATGTACCACAGCAATGTGAAAACCAGTGTATAATTATTTGTAAAAAAAAGTTTAATGATTGCCAGTTCTCCTGTTTCAATTTGTAATCTGTTAATTTGGAATAATTGGCTTCTAGAAATAAAATGATTTTCTATTAAAAAAAAGCTGTACTATCAGCTGGTGTTCAATTTTCCCCATTACAAGTAGCAGCAGTACAGAGCTGCAGCTGTCCACTGTCTCTGTGATTGTAAGTGTCACTGGTAAAAGTACCATTCAAACTTGGGCTTATTCCAGCTCCAGTAATTTCCAATAATGTCCTGAGTCTCTGTCCCAATGAATATGGTTCAGTATTATTCTTTGCTAGGTAAGACTGATTGCTCTTATCACTAAATTATTGTATGCAGCAATACACAAAATAAACTACAAAAACATTGAAATCCCTGGGTGGTTTGATGGCTGATGTAGAACACTATCCAGTTACCTCTTGTACCTGGGTTTGAAAATAATTTAAATTGATAGTAGAGAAAAGGGATTTTCATCCTAATTGAAAGGATCTTAGCTGAAATTAATTTGGACAGTCACAATCCACTTCCTCAGGATGAAACTGCCCACACTTAATTCAATTTTGCATTAAATTGGTAGTCTCAAAAAGGACAATGGAAAAAATGACACTGATGTATTAGGGGGAGTTCTTCCAAGGTTAGGATTAAGGCATATTGCTGCAAGAGAACAGAAGGACCTTGGCTGCGCTGTGCCCCACATGGGAGGGTTGATGCTGATATTGAGTACCCAAGGTGCTTTGGACTAACAGCCTACGTTCATTTTACTTCGGATCCTTGCAGCTGACAGAGAGGAGACTTCCATTTCACTATTGTTGGGTAGAATTCCCTTCCTAACAGCACTGTGGGAGAACCTTCACCACACGGACTGCAGCGGTTCAAGAAGGCGGCTCACCACCACCTTCTCAAGGGCAATTAGGGATGGGCAATAAATGCTGGCCTCGCCAGTGACGCCCACATCCCATGATCGAATAAAAAAAAATTGAACCCAAATCCCAAACTAAAAAGGACACTGCGGGTCATTTTCAACGTCACTGCCTGCATAGTAACCTGGTGGTCTGATTTTCATCATATGAAATTAATGGGTTGAAAATTAGATAAGTTCTATAATGGGCAGACAATCTGCTTGATCACATTGTTGCCCAGGCAGAAGCGGAGAATTACTCCCATTATGTTAATCCACTAGATTACCTAGTCTTTCATTTACAACATTTCCATGCGATAAAATATAAACAGGCACGGTGCCAGATAGTGAAAATAAATTAGAAAGACAATGGGCTCAATATTAAAACCAAGCCAGGAAGGGGGCGGGGGTTGGTCAAATTGAGGACGGGTTTCCCGGAGGTCATTACGATTTTGACGTAAAGACGTCTTATTTTCTTTTGTCGGTTTCCTGTCCGACCGACCGGCCTGATTGACAGGCTGGTCTGAGTCGCACGGGAGACCAGGCAGGGAGAGAACGTGTTCAGGTAAGTCTGCAGGTAAGTCTTTGTTTGTATGGACTGGGGGCGGGGGGGGGGGGGGCAAGGGTGTTGTGAGTCATGGGGGGGGAGTGAGGGATTGGGGGTCAGTCACTGGAGGGAGGTGTTGGGATCGGGGGTCATCGTGGGGGTCCGCGATCGTTGAGGGGGAGGATCGGGGATCGGAGGATCGGAGTGGGGGGTCGGGGGTCAGCGATCGGTGGGGGTGGGGGGGTCCGTGATTGGGGGGTCGGGTGTCTTGATCATGGGTGGGTGGGTGGGTCAGTGCAGGTAGGCTTGTTGGGCCTGGGGGAAGCATTCCTGCTCCTCCGGGCCCACAAGCTGCGCCTTTCTAAGCATCTGTCTGTCTTTTGGTCTTGGGCCTTCTCACCTCCTTTCACAAGGCATAAAACAGGAGGCCCAGGAATTCCGGGCCCCCGAGTTTGAAATCGGAAAGTCCAGAAAAATGGAGGCCTGAAGCTTCCTTGAAAGGTTGCAAGGCCCGATCCGCCTCCTGGGAGCGGGTTGGTCGCCCGCCCCGGTGAAAAACGGAAATGGGCGGGTTGGAGGCCGGTCTGAAATGGCGGCAATTTTCAATGGCTCCCCGCTCCCAACCCACCTGTTTTTCACTTTTAAACTTGAGCCCAATGGCCCTGAAAATCAACAAAGTGATGCATCTTGGCGTAAGTGCCGAGATGTGACTGCCTCTGACCTCTGCCAACCATCCTCCGCCAAAGTGGCCGGAAAGTTTAGCGAAAGACTCTCAGGCCGGACAAAAAGCTTCAGCTTCCCCCATGGCCTCTGTTCAAAAGGTGGCTACTGTAAAACTTCAAAAACAATTGCTTGGCCAAATCCTCAGGGGTCCAGGTCACGATTTCAGCCTGGACCCCTTGGTGGGTCCCAGTTGGTCGACTGGTTCACATGGGTGGTGATTTTAAACCCCAAGAACGGGTGGGTTGGGGGCGGGTGGGAGTTGAAAATAGTTGTTTTTTGGGTCGCGACCGCAATCCGGCTTTATTTCCGGGTTTAACATCAGCGCGTAAAAGTACAGGCTTCCCACTGGGAATGCAAAGTTCGAAAGTTTTGGGGTCGTGACCCAAAAAACTACTATTTTCAACTCCCACCTGCCCCTAGCCCACCCGTTCTCGGGGTTTAAAATCACCCCCATGGTGTGGGAACACCAATGTTTGGAGTCCTGCCCTCTACCCCACATGCCTTATGTCAATTACCTTACAAGAAGTGGATAAAAGGCACTGCCCACACAGGCCATCCCTGAAACCTCTGCATGAGGACTAAGAAATGGCAGGCCAGCATGGTAAAAAAATGCACCTGGAGGTGCAGGTTTGAGTCTGCAGTCCAATGACACTGCAACTTAGTACCCAGTGGGATAGAGTTTAACCTGGAGTGGGTTTTGGGCGGGCGGGGGATGGGGCATGTGCAAAATGCATGCACATGGCCTAAGTTTCAGGCCTGGGCTATTTTAATTCCAAGGTTTCATTTAAATACCACCAGTCCACCTTGGTAAGTGGTGGGAAGGCAGTCTCGGGAGGGTCTTGCAGGAGGGAATGGGGGCTTCCGGGGCAGTGGAGGTCGCAAGCTTCCTTCTGTTCCTGGAGGAACACTCCAGTTCCTACTGACCCCAAAAAGGAAATGTTTTGACTTACCTGGAGGGCCTCTTTGTCCTTCCCACCAGCTGCCAGCCTCGTGGGAAAGCCATGGTAGCCCCAGATAAAGGTTCAGAGGGGTCATATTGATGTAATAGCATCCTGATTTGCATAAATTCATGAGGCTCCCGCCTGCTTGGTGGGTACATCATCTGCCTGCAAAATGGAGTTCTGCCTGGGCAAGTAACCTGCTAACTTTTTAACTGCACACCTGTCCTGTTTCTGCCAGCCTTCTTTGTTGACGGTTGTTCAAGTGGAAGTAGTGCTACATGAGATGGTTGCAAGAAGGGTTTTCCTCTGTGCCATTCCATAGCACCATCCAGTAGGTCAGCACTGCAGCGTTCCTGCAAGAAGATGCTGACAAGTTTCAGGCTACAGTTGACTGTTATTGTCCTTGCATATGTGCAAGTACTGCACTGTATTGTAGCATCACTGATGACTGCCATTTGACTAATCTGAAGGCCAGCCTGGGTGTCAGTAAGTAATCTTGTTTGTATTACATTAGTTTGCTGTGCAAAGCCTTTGAAAGGTGTGTGTGTGATAGAGATTTCAAGTTGCAGCATGTCTGTGTGCCCTGCTGAAATATAACCCAAGTTCTAGAGGTGAAAAGCCATTATGCCATCTAGTCACCTAAAGTAAACAGTTTACTGACTTTGACCCACTAGGATTGATTTCTCTTGTCTGTTTTTTTACTTGTCACCATGCAGTGTCTCAGACCGAAATATATTTTTTTATCTTAGGCTTTCAACCTGCTATACACAATGTTATAAATATAAAGTTTGTAGGCATCTGACTGCATGACACCGAGACACCTGGCTGTGCTTTGTTTAAAAAAAGTGAGTGATTCTATGATAAGACCAGTAGAAGAGAATTCAGCCAGACATCAGTCAGAAGAAATCTCTCGAGCTTTAGTTTTGCTATCATTCCTGCATACACTGCAGCTTTTACTCGTCCCCTGTGAATATGTAGGTTTTGCTACAGTGCCTGTAGAAATATTTTTTAAAGCACTACACTTCAACACTTCAAACACTACAGGCTCAATTTTAAAACAGAAGTCCGGGTGCGTTGGGGGCGGGGAGGGCAAAGAAAATCAGGATCTTCTGGAGCGGGCAGGGATCCCAGCTCCAACACGCTTAAGAATGCACACGACCCAGAGTCATCTGGGAGCGTGCATCGTTCCCGAACCGAGATATTTAAACCAACAATTTAAGTACTTAGAGTACTTGAAATGTGCATGAATGTAATTAATTATGCTGGCAAGTGGTTTCAACGCTTCCTCAGCGTATTTCTCGTGCTGTGTGAAGCACGCCGTGGTGAAGGAGTCGTGTTTCAGCCGGCAGCCATTTGGACATTTAAATGCCTTTTTCACAGACGGGGTTATTGCAGCAGGGCACTCAGTTCTCTCAGACAAACTTTTGGCTGGGAGTTCTGTGTTTAGACTGAAAATTCTTGGTTTCCACTCAGAATTGTTTTGTTTACACATATTTACCAACTTTTCGGACCCCATCACGATGGGGAGGGGCGCGATGGTTCCATTCACCAGTACATCAGAGGACGAGCAACATTACCATCCTCACCAGGCACAGTGTGCACTTCTGCCACTTGGAGCTCCACAACACAGTGCTGCGCCACAGGCACCTGCACAAGAGCACATAGGGAGCGACGTCGCATGAGGCATTACCCTCGTCAGAGGGTCTACAGACTGAGGCTCAGCTTTCTGGCCCTCTCTGAGGAGCAGTGCGTAACGAGGCTGAGAGTGAGTCACCAGATGGTCACAGACATCTGCAGCCTCCTCCATGCCGAGCTGCTCCCGGCTGGGCCGAGCGGCTTCTCATTGCCCGTCGATGTTAAAGTCACCACTGTCCTCAACTTTTTCGCCTCCAGATCATTCCAGGGTGCCACTAGGGATATCACCGGGGCCTCTCAGTCGTCTGCACACAAGTGCATAAGGCAGGTCACCGACAGCTTGTTTCGCACACAGTATTCTAGATGTGATCTCACCAATGCCCTGTACAACTGTAGCAAAACATCTCTACTTTTATATTCCATTCCCCTTGCAATAAATGACAACATTCCATATGTCTTCCTAATCACTTACTGGACCTGCATACTAACTTTTTGTGATTCATGTACTAGGACACCCAGATCCCTCTATACCTCAGAGTTCTGCAATCTCTCTCCATTTAAATAATATCCTGCTTTTCTATTCCTCCTGCCAAAGTGGACAAGTTCACATTTTCCCACATTATACTCCATCTGCCAAATTTTTGCCCACGCACTTAACCTATCTATATCCCTTTGCAGACTCCTTATGTCCTCTTCACAACATATTTTCCTACCTACCTTTGTGTCAACAGCAAATTTAGCAACCATACATTCGGTCCCTTCATCTTAGTCATTGATGTAGATTGTAAATAGTTGAGGCCCAAGCACTGATCCCTGTGGCACTCCACTCATTACATCGTGCTAACCTGAAAATGACCCATTTATGCCTACTCTCTGTTTCCTGTTAGCTAATCAATCCTTTATCGATGCTAATATGTTACCCCCTACACCATGACCTCATATTTTGTGTAGTAGCCTTTGATGTGGCACCTTGTCAAAAGCCTTCTGCAAATCCAAACACACCACATCCACAGGATCCCCTTGATCCACGTTAAGGGAATCCAACATCCCAGGGCTCTTCCACGCACCGAACCTTAAGGGCTGGCTCCTCAGAGACAAGGGATACCCCCTGCATACATGGCTCATGACACCTCTGAGGAAGCCCATCACCATCGATACAACAACAGCTACATCGCCTCCAAGTTTATAATTGAATATGTGATAGGGTTGCCTCGATCATTCTGGGGGAGTGCTTCAATACACACCAGCAAGAATGGGTTGTGTCCTGCACAACATGGCGCAACAGAGAGGGGTGCTGGTTGAGGAGGCCCCATCCCCATCTGCCATCCACATTGAGGAAGAGCAGGAGCAGGAGGGCAAACCCATGGGCAGAGCAGTGGCTCACCTGGCTGCTAGTGAGGCCAGTGTGTCACTCATACGTGAACGGTTCTCATAAGATCAGAAAGTGAGAAGAGTCCAGTCCTCACACCACCTGGAAAGACCAGTGTCAACACCAGGCACCCCCCCCCCCCCCACCGCACAAAACAGTCCTGTAACTGCACATACACCCACTGTAAAGTGACCCACTGGGTGGCATCAAGTGTTGCCGTTCATTGTAAAACACAAGAAAGGGCGCTAACACAAAAGCCAGTCAAGAATGGGCAAGATGTGACAGTAGTAGTGAGAATGATAACATTTAATGTGACTTTAACAAAAAACAAATATAAATGGAAAACATGACAGTCTGTCAGACACCCTTGTGCATACCCTTCGTGATCACAAATCCTTCGCCTTTCTCTTCCTACCGCTTCTATGTGGTGCATCCCCTGTGGCTGCAGTAGAGGTAGTGGCAGGTTGCTCATGTTCATGCCCTGACTGATTAGATGCTTTTGGCCTATGCTCTCTGGGTTTTGGAGCCCATGAGGGCCCTCTGAAGTCTGCTCCACCTGCACCTGTGCAGGGCCAGACTCGGCCACCTGGAGAGGAGGCAGCATTGCGGGTACTGGCTGAGAGGGGGGCAACTGGTGAGACGTGGGAGCGCTTTGAGTGGTGCCCCCACTTCCATGTCTCCTTTTGCCATCATCCCTCGCCTGGGCCAGGCCCACATCACTCCTACCACCCTGCTGGAGAACAGTTTGGAGGATGTGTGATGCCTTGTAAGGCCACTTCTAAAGTGTCTGTCAGCCCATTTAAGGCGGCAGAATGTTGTTCACCCTGAGTCTGCACGGCCATTGTCAGAACCTGAATGGACTCATTTGTGAGCCGTGATTGAAGCTCAATGGAGGCTAGCCTTCTCTCCATCGCAGACATTCCCGCACTTACCTGCAACACTATCTCAGACATTCCCGCACTTACCTGCGACACTATCTCAGACAGTTCCTCACATCCCTGCGACACTATCTCAGAGATTCCCTTACGTACCTGTGCCACCATTCCACTAATGCAGGAGTTGGACTCCTCCATCCTCTGTGCTATTGTGGACAGCGTGCATGGCACCTGTTCCAGCACCTCGCAACATGACACATCTATGATGATGCTTAATATTGCCTTCTGTCCATCGATCATTCTCCTTTTAAAGGATGGCCCCAGGGGTTCAGCATCTGCGTCCAGCTGAGCAGAACCTGGAGAGGAGTGCGCCCATCGACGCAGACTCTCCACAGCTGCCCCTGCCACCAACGTCTGCTCGTGCTCACTTGTGTGAGGTGACTCATCAGGTGCCAACCCAACTAACTGACTACTAGGACCCACCGAGGTGTAAGTAGCTGCGCTGGTGGGTGGCTCACTAAGGTGTGACGGTGCGCCCTCAGAGGCCAGCAGGTCCTCTGAGGAATCACCCTCTGCCGTCACTGCAGTCGTTGAAGGGCCTGTAAGAGAACAGAAGGCAATATTAAGCATCATCACAGATGTGTCATGTTGCGATGAGCATACTGAGCTGTTCAACATGCCAATCATTGTTAACATTGATTCATGTTGTGTGTGATGAATGTTAAAGTTGCGTCACCAGACCTTTGTCGGGTGCCAGTCTCGGCGTCCCCGACGGACAGGCACTCGAGGATACAGCTGATCTCCAGAGTCTCCTCCTCCGCGTCTGTGATGACCACTATTTGTTGTGGCCCCCCTCCAGTTCTCGCCCTCTCACGTGCATTTTGGACTCTCTTCTCCGAGAAGAAGAGAAAGTACAGATGTGGGAGTGAGTGAGGGCGAAGTGGCCAACTGATGAATGCATTGCTTTGGGTGAGGCTGACCATGAAAGAGGTGCACCAGAGGGTGAGTATGAGACAGAGACATAACATTGGATCAGGATTGGAGTGAGTGATAGTGGTAGGGTCACAAATGGAGAGGTGAGCAAGTGAAGGTAAGTTGAGGATGAGTCTTAACTGGGTGTGAGGAGTGATGTGATGGAGTAGTCTTGGCTGTGCAAAATGGGTTTGGGGGGGGGTGCGGGGGAGGAGGCATTGATTTGCGACACGGAATGCAGGAGAATCAGTAAGTGTACTCACTTTTGCTGACCTAGTTAGGTCATTGAAACGCTTCCTGCACTGGACCATGGTGCGGGATATGTTGCTGGTGACCTCCTCAGCCACCTCAAGCCAGGCCTTCTTGATAACAGAGGCAGGGAACTTCCTGCTGTCGGCCGGGTAAAATAGTTCCCTCCTACTCCTCACCCCGGCCAGTAGCAGCTGAAGTGAGACATTGTTAAATCTTGGACCAGCCTTGCCCCTGTGTAGTTCCATTGGGTCTTCTTGGTCTTTGCTCCAGCAAAAGCCATTGGAGCAATGGCCCTTTAAATAGAGACGCTCCAGCTGACAGCCTGTCATGTGGGTCCGCAGTCCGTTCACTGCGCAGCTTTTGGACGGCAAATCCGGAAACAAGATTAACGGCCACCAATTAAGTGATGTGGAAAAGATACATTTTTATTAGTCGGGTTTGCTGCGCGCCCATTGACCCCCGCCTGCTGCCATCCTGCCGTCCTTTTAAAATTGAGCCCTGCAAAGCAGACTAAATTCTATAGCCGCAATTAAACAGATGCAGTGAGAATTGTATTTTGACACGGATAGTGTTTAAGTAGTTTTTAGTTAATTTCTACAAACCAGCACATCTGGATATAATGTTCTGGGAATAGCAGAGTTGTAATATAAGTTGGAGATTGATAATGAAGCACTCATCTGATTGACATGACCAACATGCAAATATCTTCCTTGATGATTTCCTTTAGGTATTATAATTGGCAGAGCTTTAAAATGCATCTATGGATTCGGAGCTGCACCGTGTTGGATTCCTTATGTTTGTGTAGATATAAAGCAGTTTTGTGTGTGCATCACTTTGAAAGTAGCAGTGTAACCCGAAAGAAATGTTGGATGTACTGAAGCTGGAAAGTGTGAGACCTCCTCTACTAAGGGTCCGACATAAGTTGGGCTTTCCAACAGATCTGCCATAACTCCAATCCAGTTCACAGCCACATTTTAAGAATGGCCAAGGAGTCCATTGGATCACCGAAGAACTCTGGACACTAACCTTAACTTTTTTAAAAAAAATGCAATGAAATAAGTGGCACTTCTACCGGGCATTCATAACATGAAGAATTAGCTCCCAGGAGAGAATGTCCAAGCATGTGTACACGCCACTCCATTGTTGCTAAGCTAAGTTTGTCCTGTAGTGAAGCATAGCCAGCAGTATAACTCAGGTCTGTCAGTTGCGCATTGCATTCTACAGATACTGTTGTGGGTATCTGTAGTTCAAGAGTATTCTTAGGCTCCAATTTATATAGCACCAGGTCTGAGAACAGTACACATATGAGCATGAGGCAGTCATAGATTGAAGATAGACTGCAACTCACAGCTCCGCGATTTTTTTTTTAAGTGGTAGATAAAACTGGATCCGGATGACAGGATGTATGCATAACATAAGCGTCAGCGTGATGATGCAGACGTGGATAATTATTCATGTGTATGTGTGCAGATCATGCAAAGTAGGTGGAAAATCTCTCTGGAGCAAAACAATTGGACTAATTGAGAGGGAACAAACTTCGAGTTGCTTCTGGCACTCCTGATGTCATCCAACATCCTGCTTTACACCCAAATGCAGGCGGGCCAAAACTCTACTGCCATCTGTGCGAGTGTGAGACACTGATTTCACACCAGTTTTAATGCACTCGGCACTCAGATCACTGATCTAACTCCCAAGTTACACTGCCACTATACGATGCAAAAGAAACCTTTCCATATTGATGCCAAAGTACCAGTATAACTGAACCTTTAAATTTAAGGCGTGAGGAATGTGAGACATACCATATTTATATCGCACACAAGTCCGGTAAAAGTGCACAAGCTGTTAGCGTATTTTTATTCCACTGTAGATGAGTTGAATAATATCTTATAAATACTATGCTATAACAAAACACTTTTCTACATTTTTGGTAGGATAATCCAGCTTTTTGTCATACAATATACAAAAGACAGTGACTGAGTTGACAACTTTTGAAGCTCGAAGAGGATACCCATATTTAAAAGAATTCTTTTGCAGCTGTACTCAGAAATAATTTTTTTTATTCATAAATTGACAAAATTGGATTATACTGCATTTCTGGCAAAAACAGACTCCTTAACACATCATAGAGTGGCTTAGCTATTTTCAATGTGTTTTCTCATAATTTAATTTAATAAACTGATGTATCAGGCTTTAAAGAAGAGTTGATAACTGAGCTTATTCCACTGACCAGTACACTGTGTAAACTCAGCTACAAAATTACTGGTAATGCAATGAACCATGTATGCTGAACTACAGTGAGAAAGGGAGCTGTTGTCTACTTCAGAGCTTTGTGACTGGTGAAGTGCAGAATAGAAGGAATAAGGTGGGAGTCCAATGTTTCGATTTCTGTTTTACTGTGCTAAATTATGAAATCAGGAGACAATTTTGTGCTGCATGTCCAATGGTAAGTGAATGAAATTGCCCAAATGCACTTCACTTTAACAGGCTTCAGATAGTTTCCCACTCTATTGGCCTGAGACAGATACAAATACAAATCCTACAAGTGAAAGGATTGTATCTAGAACACCATTGAGAACCTTTGCATTGTTCAATCCCCTTTAGATATCATATGTAAGGATATTTTGGCACTATAAAATTTGTATATTTTTCTCAGACCTGTATGTTAAATATTGATTTATTTTGTAATATCATCAAATCTGGTTGTGTTGAGATACCTCAACATATAATGGCTAGCCAAAACTACTGGCTTATATTTTAGTGAAAACAAAGAGGTTTGGAAGTTGTGCAAAAACAGAAACCAATTACACTGTAGTGTCACTGTAGGTACCATGTGATACAAGAGCAATGTGAGTGGATACATCAAGTGATACACTCCGCTCACACTGTCAAGTGAAAGAAGACCTCTATGAATATGAATTTATCTGCACATACAGAGCACTGCTTATTGCCCTCTGACTGCTAGTGAAATCTTTAGAGTTAGAAAAGCATTAACTATCCTGGCAGCTCTTTTCTAAAATTAAAGACCTTATCATTAAACTTTAAGACATCTCAATGGAATGCCTGACAAGTTTCGTAATTCAGCTTTACTCCAATTGTATTCAAAGCTGGAGTAATGGGAGAGCAACTTTGTATTGAAAAACTGAGGTTATACTGCACACCTTGTATCAGTATAATATTAAAACTGTATCAGTCTCCATACTTACTTTCATTTTGTTAATTTATCGCAATATTTGATTTTACTCAAAATTGGTGATGTGGCCATAATGTGCGCCTGAACCAGGAGGCCCAAAGCCAGCCTGGAATTGGGCCTTGGGCCTCATCTAAATAATCTGGGCGAGCTGTCACACTTCCACAGGCAGCTCGCCCTTCTGCAGGAACAAATTTCGGGCCGACAATTTTGTCAGGCAAGTCCTGGGGTGGGGAACAACAATGGGAGAGGGGCCCAATCGCAGCTGACAGTGGTCCTCAAAAGTGTTGTGGAGCCACGAGGGGCATTCTTGTTCCTCCTGGCTCCACATCAAATTTTAAGAACTTTTTCTTTTACTTATCTTTCTGGTGGCAGCCGCTTGCTAGGCCACATCCATGCCTGGAAAACCCGAGCAGAGCAGGCTTGGCACCTGCTTCACTGAGGGCAACCCAATTTTCCACAGGGCTCCTAAAACAGGCATTAGGCCCTTTGCATATGCTATTGAGAAACCTGATGCCTGTTTTAGGCAGCCACCCTGGATGCCTGAAAAAAATGGCCTGCCCAATATCGACATGGACATTTTTCAGGAGTCTTTGAGGGACAGGACCACAAAATGGGCACAACAAGGTCCATTTTGTAGGCCAGAATCTTGGGTCTCTTTCATTCTCTCTCTTAGACTTTATTGCCATCACCTAATTTGGTACACCTATTGTCTTGTGATGCCCCTTAATTTCAGTAGCTTGCAGACATTTCATTGAACCCAAGTTTCACAAAAATGTGCATTTATTATTAATAACCGGTCTGCAATTTTATAATCAGCAGTAAGAGCAGAGGAACTAAAGTTAGAAACGCTGCAGGAGGGCTAGGTTTATTTTGTCCCAGGAAGAAAGGCCACAATAGTGCCCCTATAAAAGAAAATTTAACGAATTCCTTAGTATTGCCAAAATTAGCATTACACCAATTTACAGTACTCACTGATTAACATGCAGTTAGTGACACCATTAAGCCTGTGGGACCATTCCCTGGCAGTCAGTTGACAGGGGCTGGGGGAGGTCCAAGGTTTCCTTGTGAGGCCCGGAGGATCACTCCTGCCCTTCCTGGCCGACAAGGAAACCTAAAATTAAATTTTAAGACTTACCCACCTAGGCCTCTTCTAGCCCACAATTCCCCTCCTGACAGAGAAGATATCACTGCTGCCCTGCTCAAGGCCTCCAATTAATATTGCAGTCAGGCCCCGATGATATCACAGGGACATGATCTGCGTGTGTAAAGGAGGACCCCGCTCTCTTCCTGCAGGTGTTCAGTTTGCCTGCTCAAAACAGCAGGTTAAATTGGGACCTTGCAGGAAGGCAGCAGGATTAGAGGGGATAAGTGACTGGCCTCATTTTAACTGCCCTGTCCCCTGCCCAGTTTCCACCAGGCAGGGGTGTTTAAATCGGACCACTATCTTTCTTGAGCAAGATTGATGAATTAGCACCAATTATCAATGAATTTCAAGGCAGATTGCCCAAACTCAACTCTTGCATGAGCAAGACCTTTATGTCCCTCTACCTAAACTGAATTCAAAATAAGCAATCAGAGATAAAAGACCAGATTAGCATTGCAATAGGAATAACAATCCCCCAAACCATCCTCTAGATTTCCACATATTTGAGTCTTTTGTCCTTAATTTAAAACAAGGGCCTCTTTCAATCATTGCAAAGAGTGCATAATATCTAATGGTAAATAATGGAGCAAAAGTATGCACTAATTCCAGGATTTGTATATAACAATTATATGTTCCAAATAGTCAACAAATGGGCTAATTTATTCAGATGGAGGACTTTAAAAACAATGAAAGGGGTCAAATAAAGAAATATGAAAACTGGTCAGCAAAATGTTTTATTTTTTGCAAGAAACCTACTTGCCTGCAATCCTGCTCTGATTCAATCAGCGTCACATAAAGCATTAAATTGATGAGTACTGAGATAAGCATCACTTCTTAAGCAGTTGACCTGATGTCTGAGTATGCAATGTTTCATTTCCAGTGCAGCACAGAAAAACCCAGTTTCCACTGAGCTGCTACTAATCTCTCTTTAAAGTTATTGCAGTGTTTTTAGAAAAGTTGCATTTACAAAACATTGCTTGCTAAAGCATCACTATATCACAAATGTGTCATGTCATGAACTAATTATTCATGAAATGAGTTCCATTTAAGATAAATTAATTATTCCATCCTATTAGAATGATGAAATATGACTGCATATAATGCTTAAACTAATTTGTTCATGTTTGGTGCTCAAAAACATAATCATTTTACTTTCAGATATTTTATGTTAAATTCTTTTGCTCTACACAATTAAAATGAAAAAAAATAGATTGAATTATATAATTTACAAACTAATATCAGTTCATAATTTTTGACTTGAAATCCATCTCTTAATGGTTTTAAAGAAAATTCAGGAATTTTAGGGGATAAAAACATAGTTTACTTTCTTGCCATTTATTAAAGTGATATGTTGAAAATATCCATAACTCTAGTGAGGTGTAATCCTCTTGAATAGTGTGTCTTTAAATGTACAGTTATGGAACTAAAGACAAGGTAGAATCTGGTAAACAATTTAAGTAAATATTTTCTAAGCTCAATTAGTTTGATGCTGTAATTATACGAGGATCTGCTTGTTCTTGCCTCTCACCTGTATGTCTGACTGATCCAATTCTATCATATCTGGCAGAGAAGTGATGTTTCTCCACCGTTTAAGGGCAGACGAATGGTATTGGAGGGAGGAGTTGGACTTCCAATCTAGGTCAAAACAGAGTCCATCCCTCTCATTTTTTTAAAAAGATAGGATTCTGTCAAAGGAGCAGGCCTATATTTTCCATGTTCTTTTTTACATTGATTAACCAGATTAACCATGCTTATTATGTTGGAAAATTATTAGTATTATATAATTATTATTGTTGTGTTAGAAAGTTAAATGTTTTGCAGAAATAGCAGTAAATTTGCCATAATAAAATCTATTGCTATAAAGAATATTGTCAGTAAACACAAAACTATAGATTTTAATTTTTTTTAGATATTGCCCATTAGTCACAACTAAAGTAAAACTGCCACTGAAGTCAGTAGCATTTCGTTCCACTTTTAATACATTTCATAACGTTTGCAGAATTGGATTTTCTTTGAATTTCAAATAAAGTGTTAATTTGTAACAATATCTAACTTAGGTTGTTTGTAAAGAGAACATAAGAACACAGGAACATAAGAAGCAGGAGTAGGCCATATGACCCCTCACACCTGCTCTGCCATTCAATAAACTCATGGCTGATCTTCTACCTCAACTCCACTTTCCCGCCCTATCCCCATATCCTTTGATTCTCTTGGTGTCCAAAAATCTATCAATCTCAGTCTTGAATATACTCAACAACTGAGTATCCACAGCCCTCTGGAGTAGAGAATTCCAAACTTTCACAACCCTTTGAGTGAAGAAATTATTCCTCATCTCAGTCCGAAATGGCCAACCCCTTATCTTGAGACTATGACCCCCTAGTTCTAGACTCTCTAGCCAGGGGAAATAGCTTCATAGCATCTCCCATGACAAGCTCTCTATAAGAATTTTATACTTTTCAATGAAATCACCTCTCATTCTTCGAAACTCCAGAGAATCTAGGCCCATTCTACTCAATCTCTCCTCACAGGACAACCCTCTCATCAATCTAGTGAACCTTCATTGCACCCCCTCCAAGGCAAGTATATCTGGAATTAAAATACTCGTATCAATAATGGTGACCATGAAACTACCAGATTGTCGTAAAAACCCATCTGGTTCACTAATGTCCTTTAGGGAAGGAAACCTGCCGTCCTTACCCAGTCTGGCCTATATGTGACTCCAGACCACAGCAATGTGGTTGATTCTTAATTGCCCTCTGAAATGGCCTTGCAAGCCACTCAGTTGTAAAATCTCGCTAAAAAAAGTCACAATAAGAATAAAACCAGACGGACCACCCGGCATCGGACCACTAGGCACCAGACACGACAAAGGCAAATCAAGCCCAGTCGACCCTGCAAAGTCCTCCTCACTAACATCTGGGGACATGTTCAAAAATTGGGAGAGCTGTCCCACAGACTAGTCAAGCAACAGCCTGACGTAGCCATACTCACAGAATCATACCTTTCAGCCAACGTCCCAGATTTTTCCATCACCATCCCTGGGTATGTCCTGTCCCACCGGCAGGACAGACCGACCAGAGGTGGCAGTACAGTGATATATAGTCAGGAGGGAGTGGCCCTGGGAGTCCTCGACATTGACTCCGGACCCCATGAAATCTCATGGCATCGGGTCAAACATGGGCAAGGAAACCTGCTGATTACCACCAACCGCCCTCCCTCAGCTGATGAATCAGTCCTCCTCCATGTTGAACACCATTTGGAGGAAGCACTGAGGGTAGCAAGGGCACAGAATGTACTCTGGGTGGGGGACTTCAATGTCCATCACCAAGAGTGGCTCGGTAGCACCACTACTGACCGAGCTGGCAGAGTCCTGAAGGACATAGCTGCCAGACTGGACCTGCGGCAGGTGGTGAGCGAACCAACACGAAGGAAAAACTTACTTGATCTCGTCCTCACCAATGTACCTGTCGCAAATGCATCTGTCCATGACAGTATTGGTAGGAGCAACCACCGCACAGTCCTCGTGGAGACGAAGTCCTGTCCTCACACTGAGGATATCATCCAACGTGTTGTGTGGCACGACCACCGTGCTAAATGTGATAGATTCAGAACAGATCTGGCAGCTCAAAACTGGGCATCCATGAGGTGCTGTGGGCCATCAGCAGCAGCAGAATTTTATTCCAGCACAATCTGTAACCTTATGGCCTGGCATATTCCTCACTCTACCATTACCAACAAGCCAGAGGATCAACCCTGGTTCAATGAGGAGCGCAGAAGAGTATGCCAGGAGCAGCACCAGGCATACCTAAAAATGAGGTGCCAACCTGGTGAAGCTACAACTCAGGACTACATGCATGCTAAACAGCGGAAGCAACATGCCATAGACAGAGCTAAGCGATTCCACAATCAACGGATCAGATCAAAGCTCTGCAGTCCTGCCACATCCAGTCGTGAATGGTGGTGGACAGTTAAACAACTAACGGGAGGAGGAGGCTCTGCAAACATCCCCATCCTCAATGATGGCGGAGTCCAGCACGTGAGTGCAAAAGACAAGGCTGAAGCGTTTGCAACCATCTTCAGCCAGAAGTGCTGAGTGGATGATCCATCTCAGCCTCCTCCTGATATCCCCACCATCACAAAAGCCAGTCTTTAGCCAATTCGAGTCACACCATGTGATATCAAGAAACGGCTGAGTGCACTGGATACAGCAAAGGCTATGGGCCCCGACAACATCCCGGCTGTAGTGCAGAAGACTTGTGTTCCAGAACTAGCTGCGCCTCTAGCCAAGCTGTTCCAGTACAGCTACAACACTGGCATCTGCCCGACAATGTGGAAAATTGCCCAGGTATGTCCTGTCCACAAAAGGCAGGACAAATCCAATCCGGCCAATTACCACCCCATCAGTCTATTCTCAATCATCAGCAAAGTGATGGAAGGTGTCGTTGACAGTGCTATCAAGCGGCACTTACTCACCAATAACCTGCTCACCGATGCTCAGTTTGGGTTCCGCCAGGACCACTCAGCTCCAGACCTCAATACAGCCTTGGTCCAAACATGGACAAAAGAGCTGAATTCCAGAGGTGAGGTGAGAGTGACTGCCCTTGACATCAAGGCAGCATTTGGCACCAAGGAGCCCTAGTAAAATTGAAGTCAATGGGAATCAGGGGGAAAACTCTCCAGTGGCTGGAGTCATACCTAGCACAAAGGAAGATGGTAGTGGTTGTTGGAGGCCAATCATCTCAGCCCCAGGGCATTGCTGCAGGAGTTCCTCAGGGCAGTGTCCAAGGCCCAACCATCTTCAGCTGCTTTATCAATGACCTTCCCTCCATCATAAGGTCAGAAATGGGGATATTCGCTGATGATTGCACAGTGTTCAGTTCCATTCACAACCCCTCAAATAATGAAGCTGTCCAAGCCCGCATGCAGCAAGACCTGGACAACATCCAGGCTTGGGCTGATAAGTGGCAAGTAACATTCGCGCCAGACAAGTGCCAGGCAATGACCATCTCCAACAAGAGAGAGTCTAACCACCTCCCCTTGACATTCATAGGCATTACCATCGCCGAATCCCCCCACCATCAACATCCTGGGGGTCACCATTGACCAGAAACTTAACTGGACCAGCCATATAAATACTGTGGCTACAAGAGCAGGTCAGAGGCTGGGTATTCTGTGGCGAGTGACTCACCTCCTGACTCCCCACAGCCTTTCCACCATCTACAAGGCACAAGTCAGGAGTGTGATGGAATACTCTCCACTTACCTGGATGAATGCAGCTCCAACAACACTCAAGAAGCTCGACACCATCCAGGACAACAAGGATCAACAAGGTCATCTATGTGCGGAACCACAAGAGATGGGTGCGATCCTAAATGAATATTTTGCATCGGTATTTACGGTTGAGAAAGGCATGGATGTTAGGGAACTTGGGGAAATAAATAGTGATGTCTTGAGGAGTGTACATATTACAGAGAGGGAGGTGCTGGAAGTCTTAACGCGCATCAAGGTAGATAAATCTCCGGGACCTGATGAAATGTATCCCAGGACGTTATGGGAAGTTAGGGAGGAAATTGCGGGTCCCCTAGCAGAGATATTTGAATCATCCACCGCTACAGGTGAGGTGCCTGAAGATTGGAGGGTAGCAAATGTTGTGCCTTTGTTTAAGAAGGGCGGCAGGGAAAAGCCTGGGAACTACAGACCGATGAGCCTGACATCTGTAGTGGGTAAGTTGTTAGAGGGTATTCTGAGAGACAGGATCTACGGGCATTTGGAGAGGCAGGGACTGATTAGGAACAGTCAGCATGGTTTTGTGAGAGGAAAATCATGTCTCACGAATTTGATTGAGTTTTTTGAAGGGGTAACCAAGAAGATAGATGAGGGCTGTGCAGTAGACGTGGTCTACATGGACTTTAGCAAAGCCTTTGACAAGGTACCGCATGGTAGGTTGTTACATAAGGTTAAATCTCACGGGATCCAAGGTGAGGTAGCCAATTGGATACAACATTGGCTTGACGACAGAAGACAGAGGGTGGGTGTAGAGGGTTGTTTTTTCAAATTGGAGGCCTGTGACCAGCGGTGTGCCTCAGGGATCGGTGCTGGGTCCGCTGTTATTTGTTATTTATATTAATGATTTGGATGAGAATTTAGGAGGCATGGTTAGTAAGTTTGCAGATGACACCAAGATTGGTGGCATCGTGGACAGTGAAGAAGGTTATCTAGGATTGCAACGGGATCTTGATAAATTGGGCCAGTGGGCCGATGAATGGCAGATGGAGTTTAATTTAGATAAATGTGAGGTGATGCATTTTGGTAGATCGAATCGGGCCAGGACCTACTCCGTTAATGGTAGGGCGTTGGGGAGAGTTATAGAAAAAAGAGATCTCGGAGTACAGGTTCATAGCTCCTTGAAAGTGGAGTCACAGGTGGATAGGGTGGTGAAGAAGGCATTCAGCTTGCTTGGTTTCATTGGTCAGAACATTGAATACAGGAGTTGGGATGTCTTGTTGAAGTTGTACAAGACATTAGTTAGGGCACACTTGGAATACTGTGTACAGTTCTGGTCACCCTATTATAGAAAGGATATTGTTAAACTAGAAAGAGTGCAGAAAAGATTTACTAGGATGCTACCGGGACTTGATGGTTTGACTTATAGGGAGAGGTTAGATAGACTGGGACTTTTTTCCCTGGAGAGTAGGAGGTTGAGGGGTGATCTTATACAAGTCTATAAAATAATGAGGGGCATAGATAAGGTAGATAGTCAAAATCTTTTCCCAAAGGTAGGGGAGTCTATAACGAGGGGACATAGATTTAAGGCGAGAGGGGAGAGATACAAAAGGGTCCAGAGGGGCAATTTTTTCACTCAAAGGGTGGTGAGTGTCTGGAACGAGCTGCCAGAGGCAGTAGTAGAGGCGGGTACAATTTTGTCTTTTAAAAAGCATTTGGACAGTTACATGGGTAAGATGGGTATAGAGGGATATGGGCCAAGTGCAGGCAATTGGGACTAGCTTAGTGGTATAAACTGGGCGACATGGACATGTTGGGCCGAAGGGTCTGTTTCCATGTTGTAAACTTCTATGATTCTATGATTCTATGACAAAGCAACCCGCTTGATTGGCACCATGTCTGCCACCCTAAACATTCACTCCTTTCACCAGTGGCTGCAGTGTGTACCATCCACAGGATGCACTGCAGCAACTCGCCAAGGCTTCTTTGACAGCACCTCCCGAACCCGCGACTTCTACCATCTAGATGGACAAGGGCAGCAGGTACATGGGAACATCACCACCTGCACGTTCCCCTCCAAGTCACACACCATCCTGACTTGGAAATATATCGCCGTTCCTTCATTGGCGCTGGGTCAAAATCCTGGAACTCCCTTCCTAACAGCAATGTGGGAGAACCTTCAACACACTGACTGCAGCGGTTCAAGAAGGCGGCTCACCACCACCTTCTCAAGGGCAATTAGGGATGGGCAATAAATGCCTGGCCTCGCCAGCGATGCCCACATCCCATGAACGAATAAAAAATAATCCTTCCTTCGATTAGGAGACCAAAACTGTACACAGTACTCCAGGTGTGGTCTCACCAGAGCCCTATATATTTGCAGCATGACATCCTTACTCTTAATCTCCAACCCCCTTGTCGTAAAGGCTAACATACTATTTGCCTTCCTAATTGATTATTGTACCTGCATGTTAACTTCCTGTGATTTGTGTACAAGGACACCCAAATCCCTCTGAATACCAACATTTACTAGTCTCTCACCTTTTAAAAAATATTCTGCTTTTCTATTCTTCCTACCAAAGTGGATAATTTCACATTTCTCCACATTATACTCCATCTGCCACCTTCTCGCCCACTCCCTTAACGTGTCAATATCCCTTTGCAGCCTCATTGCAATCTCCTCACAGCTTATTTTCCCACCTAGCATTGTATCATCAACAAACTTGGATATATTACACTCAGTCCCTTCATCTAAGTCATTGATATAGATTGTAAATAGCTGAGTCCCCAGCATTGATCCTTGCAGCACCACACTAGTTACAACCTGCCAACCTGAAAATGACCTGTTTATTCTTGCTCTCTATGTTCTGTCCCTTAACCAATCCTCAATCTATGCTGATATTTTGCCCCCAATCCCATGATCCCTAATCTTGTGTGGCACTTTATCGAATGCCTTTTGAACATCCATATATACTGCATTCACTGGTTCCCCCTTATGTACCCTGCTAGTTACACCCTCAAAAAACTCTAATAGATTTATCAAACATGATTTTCCTTTAATAAGACCGTGTTGACTCTACCTAATCATATTATGATTTTCTAAGTGTCCTGTTACTACGTCCTCAATAATAGATTCTTGCATTTTTCCTACTACTGATATCAGGCTAATTGGCCTGTTTTCTCTCTCCCTCCTTTCTTGAATAGCAAAAGTTACATTTGCTATCTTCCAATCTTCCAATCCACGGGGACCGTTCTAGGATCTAGGGAATTTTGGAAGATCAAAACCAATGCATCCACTATCTCTGCAGCCACCACTTTTAAAACCCTAGGATGCAGGCCATCAGATCCAAGGGATTTGTCATCTTTTAGTCCCATTAATTTCGCCAGTACTTTTTTTTTACTAATATTAATTACTTTAAGTCCCTCACTCTCATTAGACCCTTGGTTTCTCACTATTTCTGGTATGCTTTTTGTGTCTTCTACTGTGAAGGCAGATACAAAATATTTGTTTAACATCTCTGCCATTTCCTTATTCCCCATTATATATTATTCTGTCTCTGCCTCAATGGACCCACATTTACTTTTGCTACTCTCTTCCTTTTTACATACTTGTAGAACCTCTTACAATCTGTTTTTATATTTCTTGCTAGTTTATATTCAATTTTCTCCCCCTTTATCAATTTTGTGGTCATCCTTTGCTGATTTCTAAAACCCTCCCAATCCTCAGGCTTACTTCTCTTTTTGGCAACATTGTAAAGCTCTTTTAATCTAATACTATCCTTAACTTCTCTAGTTAGCCATGTTTGGATCATTTTTCCTGTGGTGTTTTTATTCCTCAAGGGAATGTATATTCGTTGAGAATTATGAATTATTTCTTTAAATGTTCACATAACATAGACTTAAACCGTTTTTTTATTACTACACAAACAGTATAGCAGTGGACATGGGGGGATTTTCAATATGCACACAGAATTGGGCGCAAAGTGAATGGGGCATCTGTGGCACCTGCTCAATGATGTGTGCGAGAGACATGAACCATTTTCAGGTTTGTGCCTCATTTTGGTATAATGAGCGAGCCGTCAACGCTGGTGCCAGACAGCCAGCTGGATAAGACTACCTTGGCCATAGCCGAGACCCTGCAGTCTGCAACCGAGCTCTCTTGGGTCCAAGCTCCTCGAGATCACCCACGACAACCATCTCAAGTGCTTTCTTTGGTTACACAGCGGTCTTCCACCTCCCATGTTGTAGCCACTGGGGTAGCACCTCTTCGGACTACAAGGCTAGGTGAACTTTAGTTTTTGTATGTTTTTGCTGGCAATTTCAAATCACAATTTTTGCCTGAATTCTTGTTGCGGAATGCTGTTGTGTAATCCAATGTCCTTGGATTGGTATTTGTTGACCATGCCATGTGATGTAATAGAAATAGCCTTGCTGGTGTTTGAGTTGAAGGCACTCATCCAGAGGGTGGAGGGATTGGGTCTGATGGTTGGAGGGACTGTTGGTATTTGGGACTGATGAACTTGTTTGTTTTGGTGAAGAGTGTGTCTGTCATCAGCTTGATAAAGGCATCCACTGGAAATTGACTAATGTTGCTTATGTTCACTTGCTGCAGTCTGGAATGACTTTGAGGCATAGAAATTCAGGGCCACAGTCACCTTAAGAGTCAACGCCAATGAACTGTGTGCGTTGGTGCTGGGTTGTGGTTGCTGCTGCAATAGCTCTGTAACAGCCTCTCTAGTGAAGCAGAACTATTGGACACTACTCCTCACTGAACTGGAGGTATGTTGTTCTTATCCTGTAAACTCATGAGGGTTAAGGCCTCCTGCGACCACCCTTCCTATGTCCCCTCCAGATATTTTCACTCTTGCTTGCTGCTCTTTCTCCTCCTGGTCTTCCAGCCCCAATGGCAGACTGAGCAGCAGACCCAGGTAGCCAGAGGAAGTTTGTGCAGCACCCATGGGTAGAAATACTCTTCCAGCTGCAAAAAATAACTTTGCAGTCAACTACAGTAGTCAACCCAGCTAGAAATAGGCACAAAGGTCAACTAGCATTTAAAATGACTAACCAGATACTTACCTAACTGCAGCTGGGGGATCCCTTTAAATAACGCTGCTACAACAACCCTTCCAATTGTTCTCACCCAAGAGTTATAGGCAGGTTTTAGAATGGGCGAGTCCAGCATTGAGGAAGTTGTAAATGATGGTTATGGTCCTGAAACAGGCAGCAGACCCTCATTAAGGTATAATTATTAGGCGTCCACCAGTTTTGGATGGGTGCCCTGAATGACTAAAACACGCCCAACTCAAAATGGCATCATGCACACTTCTAGTGAACATCACACGAACGAGATCACTAGCAAAATTTGAAGGCCTACTGTCCTTTTCTCCAGCACAAAACAGGGAGCTGTAAGTTGAACATCGTCTCCATTATATCTTAGTTTGCTCCACTTATTAAAATGGGTATATTCCATCTCAATTGTTTGACGTAGTTAATCGAAAGCCAAAGGCAGGTATATGGAGTTGGATCAGAGATCAGCCATGATCTTATCAAATGGTGCAGCAGGCACGAGGGGCTGAATGCCTACTCCTGTTCCTATGTTCCTATGTTCCATATTAAATAAATCATAAAGCTGGAAGTCATCTACAGAAATGCAGATACTGTCCAAACCTAGGGATAAAGTTAACTGAGATTATATATAAAATGCAATGAATATTTAATTGGATAAATATCAAACATAACTGAATTTCTAGGATTTTATTGCAACGTTGATAACAGCTAAATAAATGGTAATGCCTTTCCTTTCTGTAAAATTCCAGTAGAGTTTTGGAAATTTAGATCTTGAAACTTAAAGACATTTGAAACAATGCTTTTATTTTTTCCTAAACATAGACAATATGAAATATGGGTTTTGGTAGACAATTTTAATCTCTCAGAATTATTTATATCTATTTAGCTATATCTACAATGGAACTTTAAATATCCCTACTTCAATAGTCTGCCTTTCTGATTATCCACCAAAATTTCTGTGGGATTAAAGTTTGCCTGAAACAGCGAAACTATATTTTTATTGGAACATAGGAAAAGGAATAGACCATTAGCTCCTTGCGTGTGTTCCGCCATTCAATTAGATCGTGCCTAATCTGGATCTCAACTTCATTTACCTGCCTTTGATCCATATCCCTTACCTAATTAAAATCTGTCGATCTCAGCCTTGAAAATTCCAATTGACCCAGCATCCACAGCCTTTTGGGGGAGGGAATTCCAACTTTCCACTACTCTGTGTGTGAAAAAATGCTTCTGGTTCCATTCCTAAATGGCCTAGCAAAATAGCAAATTTTTTGCTATTTGCTTGTACTTGTCTTCTTCTCATGCCAGGATATTGCTGTGCAATAACTATCAGACTAAAATTCGGGGACTCTCAATTATCCGTTTATTTCCATTACCCATCAGGGAAGTCCCCTCCATTAGGACTAATAACAGAGGTTCCACTGTTTATTGATATGGTTGTAAAGGGTTTTTTTTAATGTCCAGAGTTCAAAAAGCTTACAAATCATATGAAACAGAGAAGCTATACACAGATATCTCTGCCTGTCAATTAAATGGTATAGATTAGATGGTAGCCTGAAATATCTTAAAATATCCATATTTAAACACTGAGAACAGGAACATTTTGAAATCAAATAGTATGTTTTTAGGTTGGTTTCATCTTTTTTCAATTTTTATATTTTCCATATTAACTTTTTATTAAAATTGTCTCTTTTTCCAGCTTTTCTGATCTAGAAATTGGTCACACCGCACCCATTTTCAGGCATGAGACAGGGGTCTAATTGTCCAACCACCATCTGAATGCCCTCTTGTCGTCCAGCCTCATGGGTGTTGCTCTCACTTGACGACAAATATTAATACCAACATCAAATTCAGAAAAAAAGGTTTACTACAAGAACTCACTTCATAATTGAATAACAGTTAAATGGCAGAATTAAGAATCATCCTTGTGTCTTTTCTTGTGTGCTCGTTTACCTATCTTAGTGCTCCTACAAAATATTTCCCCAGTGGCTTGGGAGGTGAAAGGCTGCAGAGTTTCCACTCAAAACACTTCAGATGGTCATGGTGGGCTTCTTTAAGCAGCTCTGAGCCTCGAAGGCCCAGCTGCAGACTGCAGCGTCTCGGTGTGGGCCGGGCACTCTGGCCCAGTTGGCTGTGCGATACTGACAAGGGCATTGGTGGAGTGGATGTCGGAGGAGCAGGCATGCTATTATTCTGAGAGGGGACAGCAGGCGCTTCTCCCATGGAGCCAATGCCACTCTCCTGAGGCTGCGTCTAAGTATTCCCAGAGCTCTGTGCAGGAACAGAGTGCAGATGTGATCTAATGCTCTGGAAACTCCTGTCAATGATGGCCCCCAGAGCCAAGATGGCAACAGTGTGAGCCACTAATGGCAGCAGTGTGAGCCTCTATTGGCCATCTGAGCTGCCATGGAAACTGTCTATTTATTTTTCTATTCAGCTTCTCAGGGATTAATACCTAGAAACAACTTATGAGTGCATGAGAAAAAGACTGACAGGGATGTAGAGCAGGGCTAAGGTGCTAAGCGTGATGCCAACAAAACCAAAATGGATTCTGAGGTGACACAAAAGAAAAAAGTCAGAAATGGAGAGTATTGACAGAACAGGCAGGCCTCAGAAGGGAAAACATACCTTTAATGGATATAGAAGCACTAGGCAGTGAAGAGAAAGTGTAATTGAAATTAGATGCATACTGATATTGAATGGGCGAGAGACAATGATTTGAATAAATCAAGATAGAAAGAAGATAGAAAGTGATGAGGATGAATACTGAGGCAGATTCGGAATAGAAGAGAAGATGCTATAGAGGGGAGGGGTGCTCACTCCAGAACTTACTTTGACTAACAGGAATAAGTGTTCATTTTAGCTCAGAGTTTGGCTGTAGGTTTGGTCTCTCAAGGTGGAATATGAAGTCCAAGTTTGAAAGTTGACAAGTTTGTGCAAGAACCTTATAGAGTAGTTTCACCATTACTTATCAGCAAGGGTTAAAAACAAAACACAACTTTGGTTTACATACAGCACAACATATCAGTGGTTACTCACCAGAGCAAATAGCTTCTTCCCCACCAGACCACCAGTTACATACTCTCTTCCCACTAAATTACCACAGAATGGACTGATGCATGAGGCCAAATACCCAGACTTCTTAGTATCATATTTTTAAAAAAGTACAACTTCCTAAATGTATCAGGTCAAACTGGAGATATCCCCAGCAGATTACTAAGAATTATATAGCCCATACTTGGCAACTAAGCTAATGCAATATTATTACCAAAATTAACAACTGCAAAATTTAAAATATAAAAATCAATAACTGCAATTGTCACTGTGACACCAACTACAGATTTCACTCATTGCCTACCATGACAGAATAGGAAATATGCAGGGGATATTTTGTACCTCTGCAAATGGACAAAATCTATTTTCAAGGGACAGACCAGCCTTAACCGGAAGTATTTGAATTGGGTCAAATTTGCAGTTTTGATGACATGAACTAGTTGAATTTGAGTCACTTGGGTCTGCCATTCAGTTCCACATCGATTCATGCAATTTGCAACTGCAAATTCTTAGGCAGTCACTTATGTAAATCTTGTAATTAAAGGGGAACCTAATGAAAAATGTGTCAAACCTTTTTTGTGCTTGAATAGTGGTTTGTCATGACTACAGCAGTCATCTGAGAGGTTTAACTGATAACTTTTTTAACTCCTTTCTTTCTTGTTTTTCCCTAATGAAGGTCATTGTGACTCAACTGGGTTAAAGGGTTTTCCAATTCTTTGCACTGAGACATTTCCCTGGGTTGCACGTTTATAGGAAAAGTTATGAGGGGAATTTCAGGTTGACTACAAAGGACAACAAGTACAATGACGCCTTACAATGTTGTTGTTTCCCACCTGAAATGGACAGTCACCAGCAGATTCCTGATATATTTGTAATATACAGCATTCAAACAAACTTCCCAATCATTCTAAAATATTTCTGTGCTGCTGTTTCAGCTCCTTTTCTAAATAGCTCCCTTTTCCCTGTAAAATCTTGACTTGTCACATGAGACTCATCCAACTACAAAGCTCATCATTCATATTCCTAGTCATGACTATATTCTGTAACATCCCAGTTTAGAAGGAACCATACACTCAGCACTTTAATCCTCTTAGGCCCTATTCAGAAATTGCTTTTAATTAATTGTTCTGTTTTCTAAGCTTAATTCTTTGTGATAATAAATTTATTAAGCATAATATATACCCTTTAAGATGAAACAAATCAGGGCTTAGAGCTGCAAAACAGATCGCTAGAAAATTGGCATAATTTTTCAAGAATGCTTGGCCAGTTAAACATTACAGGTACTTTTTCTATCTGCTTTCATGGACACATTATGATACAGCTCATTTCAGACACAGTTCTGTTTCAAAAGAATTATTTGCCTTATTATCAAAAGCTCCAGCACATAAAAGCAGGGGACTTCATAAATCAAGAAAAGTTTGTACATTCAGTTAAAACAAAATTGCTTTTCACAGATTATACATTCGGAAGCGATTTTTCTTTAATGAATAAATTATTCCATTATGAAGGAGCCTGCTTCTACTCAGATATAGCTACATATATATGTTATAAAAATTAAATCCAATGGCTGAATTCTCTTATGATGCAACTGAAGTAATGATGCTTCTGTTATAGTGAAATTATTACCTGCATATATTGATTTCCTATTGTTCATCTTATACAGCTCAGTGGAATATGTCTTGCAGACCAATGGAAACCAGTAGCTTCAATCATAATTCATCTAATTTGTTTGAAAATATTGGGGGAGAAATTCAACATTGTTTTGTCTGTTTTTGGGTGTAAAATGAACACTGGGGAGACCAATTTTGGGTCGCGATCTCCCATGCCGAATCAATCCCGGAAAGGCACCGGTCACCAAATTGGGAGGGGGTGACTTTTAGGTTTCCAGAATGCTCGCCCGAAACTGGCATTAGGTGCCTTGCATGTGCAAATTGGGGTCCTAATGCCAGTTGTAGGGCCCCAGTTGCGATTTGTGTACAAATGGGGGGTGCTTGCACCGTGTAAGCTCCGCCAAGTTGTACCAGGTCTTGAGTGGTGTAACCAGAGGTCCTTAAAGGGACCGCTGGAGGCTGCTCAAGAAATGGCCAGAAAACTTTTTAAAAGTTGGATTTTTGTAGAGCTAGGTTGAGCATTAGTGCTCCTCTTGGCTCCACAAAATACTGCAGGCAACTGATGTCCCGGGCTCACATCCCTCCACTTAGCCTCCCTCCCCTCCCACGATCCACCTACGGGCCAGTTTGGCGTCGGAACCAGCTGGAATTCATCAGGCCCTAACCAGTGAACAATATTGGGATGCCCCATTGGTGTCCGCAGTTCACCGGTTTCACTTAAATGAGGCCCGATGCCGAAATTGGTTCAGGCCTCTCACCAACATCATGGGGTGCACTTTCGGATCCCGACATCCATTTTGCGCCGGTTTCCAGCACCAGTTGAATGTCTCGGCTATTGTCTGTTAATTATATTTTGTGAAAGTTTTCATTCCACTTCATCTACTAGAACCTTTCAATCTCAGAATCGTAATCCTTTTTTGAAAATGACGAGGGCAGATTCACGTCCTGAGGAAACAGAGAATGGAACATCTCCTTTAGATTAGAATGTCTTTGAATTACCCTTTGAATCAATGCCAAGGTGGTTCATTTTCAAATTGAGCTGACTGTTACTATAACTGAGTTTGAATCTCTGCTTTCTCCTTTTCATCAAACTGTCAGTAAAATTCAGTCCACTAACACCTGACTTTTTGGCAAGCAAGATTTCACAGTGAATAGCTTCCACTTTATAATAGATATAAAACACTGTATTCTATCTTATGGAATGGAAATTCCTATTCAGAATCTACAGTGTCAGACATCCATTGAGATGTTACATATTTTTAATGCCATAGTACGCTTTGCATATATCACAGGACAGTAACTATATTAACATAAGAAGGAATAATCACTGTCATTTTTAACTGACCAGTTGCAGTAGATAATTGTACCAGTTTTCTCAGACTCCATTTTGTAGCTTTGGGCTAAAAACAGAAAATGCTGGAAACACTCAGTAGGTCAGGCAACCTCCGTGGGGAGAGAAACAAAGTTAACATTTAAGGTCGATGACCTTTCATCGGAATTGGACGAAGTTAGAGATTTAACAGTTAAAAAGCAAGTTCAGAGGCAGGAAAAGGGGATGCCAGCTGACCTGCTGAGTGTTTCCAACATTTTCTGTTTTTATTTCAGACTTCCAACATCTGCAGTATTTTGCTTTTGTTGTAGCTTGTGTGTTACAAATGGGCATCTTATTTGTGCACTCCCCATTTCTTCCTTTCCCAAATAAAAACATCTATTTTTCAGCGAGGGACAAAAAAGACCAATTGTAAAGGATTTCAATTTCAGCAACTAAATAGCTTCGGTGGCTGGTCTCTTTTCGTAACTATTCAATTATTTTGGCTGGGACTTTAGAATTACATTTAAGAACTCAGGTGATGCTGGAGGTTTGTCCAGTTAATCCGGGGACAAAGCATCTACTCTGGGATTGCCACAATAATAAATATATTTTAAAACCTCTGATTATCTTCCTGCCTTTTAACATTCTTCTGGGTGAGATTATTTACTTTGTAGAAGGAAAGATAATGTGGTGGAATTTAAACTTTTCCAGAAAAATCCACCCACTAATCTCCACAGTGATACTAAAAATTCCACAAGGAAAATAAAATTCCAGTCTGAATTCACCTGTAATAACTGTAAATGACTACATTAGTCATCTTAGTTTCTTGAATTGAGTCACGTGACCTGCACAAATAAATTCTATGCTGCACAGGAGGGAATCAATGTCTTAGTGCAGGCACACAGTAGAAGGATTACGTAAAGCATTAACACCCAAGGTTACACAGAGTGGAAATTAAAATCAGGAGAGCTGTATAATGGGCGGCCGAATCGATATCGGCCAGCCTGAGGTAGTGGGTTTCATTTATAGCCGTGTCTGAGACCTTTGAGAAGGGGACAGGGTCATTGATTGGCTACAGCCTTCACTGACATATATTCAGTGGGCAGAGGTCTCCAATTATGGGCTTATATTGGGGTTCATGTTGCAAAATATCTGAGATCCTACTTCAATGCCATAACTTCGGTAGAAAAATAATTGCAATAAGTGGGTGAGAAGAGAGCCTGACATTGCTGGAGTTTCTGGGGTAAGAACAGGCTAAGGAGTTGAGAAAATGGTGAAATTGTCTCTTTTTATCACAGGGCCAATAAAAACTTTGCTTGTTTCTATATGCTGGGATGTTCCAGGTCATGACCCATGCTTGGAACCTCTGTAGCCCCCAATCCCGCTTCTCCACTGTATTGGATGCCAGTATCATTCTCGTCATCCAGTACGATCCAGGCAGAAGAAACGGGAACAGTGGGAAATCTGACAGAGAATGCCATCCCACCAGCCCCACATCCACCTGCACCTGTGCAGGGGCAGACTCGGCCACCTGGAGAGGGGCAGCATTGCGGGTACTGGTTGAGAGGGGGGCAACAGGTGAGACGTGGGAGCGCTTTGAGTGTTGTCCCCACTTCCATGTCCCCTTTCACCATCATCCCTCTCCTGGCCCAGGCCCACATCACTCCTTCCACCCTGCTGGACGGCAGTTTGGAGGACTTGTGTGATGCCTTGGAAGCCCACTTGTAAAGTATCTGTCAGCCTGTTCAAGGCGGCAGAATGTTGCTCACCTTGAATTTGAACAGCCGTTGTCAGGGCCTGAATGGACTCATTGTTGAGCTGTGCTTGATGCTCGAGGGAGGCTAGCCTTTCCTCCACCGCAGACATTCCCGCACCTACCCGCGACACTATCTCAGAGGTGCCTTCACATCCCTGTGACACTATCTTGGAGATACCCTCCTGTACCTGTGCCACCATTCCCCTCATGCAGGAGTTGGACTCCTCCATCCTCTGCGCGATTGTGGAGAGTGCGCGTGGCACCTGTTCCAATGCCTCGGCAATGTGCTGCTGCCCCTCGACGACTCTCCTTTTCACGGCTGGCCCCCAGGGTTCAGCATCTGGGTCCAGCTCAGCAGAGCCTGGAGAAGAGTGCTCCCACTGACGCGGACTCTCCACGGCTGCCCCTGCCACCAGGGTCTGCTCGTGCTCACATGTGCGTGTGACTCACCATGTGCAAGCCCAACTAACTGAGGACGGGGACCCACCGAGGTGTGTGTGTCTGCGCTGGTGGATGGCTCGCTCAGATGTGACGATGGACCCTCAGAGGCCAGCAGATCCTCTGAGTTATCGCCCTCCATGGTCACGGCGCTCGCAGGTGGCCCTGCAAGAGAACAGAAAGCAATATTAAGCATGTGGACAGATGTTGAGGTGCTGCAGATGCCAAGTGATGCGAAGATCATTCGCTATCATGAGTGCTGAGTGTTAGTTTTCTGTCACCGGCTGCTTGTACAGTCCCAGCCTCGGCATCCACCACGGACAGGCACTCCAGCATGCGGCTGATCTCCAATGCCTGCTGCTCTGCCTCTGTTAGTGCCACCTGGTGTGACGGGCCCCCTCCGGTTCATGCCCTCTCCCGGGCGTTCTGGCATCTCTTCTCCTATCAAGGCAAAACACAGAAACGTGATTGAGTGATGGTTGCATGGTGAGCCGCTGCATGCATTGGTGTGGGTGGGGTTGAGCGTGAGGGACATGCATAGGAGGGTGCGTGTGCAACATAGCCATGATATTGTATGAGGATTGGGTTGCGTGGTGGTGTTCGAATGGGGACTGGGCGATGAGTACGTGCAGGCAAGGTGAGGATGATAGTTTAATGGATGTGAGGAGTGATGCGAGAGCATTGTGGTGGCAGTGCAGAAGGGGTTGTGTGGTGGTGGAGGTGATGTGGAAGACGGAGTGTGGGAGAATGCGTAAGTATACTGACTTTGGCTAACCGGGTTAGGTCATTAATTCTCTTCCTGCACTGGACCCAGGTTCGTGCCACATTGCCGCAGCTGGTGACCTCCTCGGCCACCTCCAGCCAGGCCTTCTTCGTGGTGGAGGGAGGGCACTTCCTCTCATCAGACGGGAAAAGGATTTCCCTCCTCCTCCTCACCCCATCCAGCAGCAGCTGGAGTGAGGAGTCCGAAAATCTTGGGGCAGCCTTTCCTCTGGCCTGCTCCATGGTTCAGCATTGGTTGTTTGCTGCAGGAGGAGCATTGGTGGACTTCCCCTTTAAATAGGGCTCCTCCAGCTGACAGTCCTTGCTGCGCATGTGCAGTCCGCCCGCCGCGCAGCTTACCAGCGGGAAACCCGGAAGCACAGGTACGTGGAGCCTGCGATTCCGTGCGGAGCACGCTGATTTCACCGGGCGCGTTACCCACGCGCCCAGTCGACCCCCCGCTGAAAACCTGCCGCCCTGCTAATATCGAGCGCATTTTGTGGATTCTGAACCTGAAACTAATTTTATCCTTACCTGCACGGATTTTCTATGGCTTCTGAAACTCGCCAGAGGTGAGATTCATGCAGAAGTTGATTTGGCCCTTTAAACCTGTGATTGACACATCTCAAGAAAAGCTCAGGGATTGCAGCTGGTCTCTCAGGTAAACGTTTGGCTGAGAGTTGTTTGTGTTGGGTCTCTATTCACTCTTTCAGCCATCATTCAATTAAATTAAATAAATTGAAAATAATCAATTGTTAGCATCCTGAATCAATGTTGAGTGTGTGCACAAGCTTATATTTTTAAGAGTGATGACAGCATCTGAAACATTGGAATATTCTGCGGTCAGGTTACTTGAAAGAATCATAACATTTTATAAGAACTTGGCTGTTTTGTTAATAAAAATTATAGAATTCCAAATGTGTTTCCAATTCTCATCCATTATTTGCCTATGTGTGATCCATCTCTTCCCATTTTCTGGCTTTCTCTCTCTCCATCTTTGGCAATAGGCTTTCCATAGATATATATTACAAGCTCGGACTCCCACAACTATTTGGATTTGTTCCTTCCCATCCCACTTCCAGTAAATACTTCATCCCTTTCTCTAATTTTCTCCTTCTCTGTCATATCTGCTCTAATAAATCTATTTTCTACACCAGAGTTCCGAAAGGTCCTTCTTTCTCCTCAGCTGAGTCTTCCCTCAGCAGTGGTTGACAGGCCCTTTGATTGAATCCATCACATTTCCCATATGCAGCATAAAATAACTGCCAGGGACATCTGTTAAGGTTTTCATCTTTTAATGCTAATGCTTGTGCTGGTGCTGTTAGAAAGTTCAAAAAATGAATGTTACTTATATTCCGCGGATCATGAAATTGCTTCTCTCCTTCTCCACCTCATGTTCTTCTCTCCCTCTCTCCTCCTCCTGTTCCCTCCCTATTCCTCCCCATCTCTTTCATTTTCCCTCTCTCCTCTCCCTTACCATCCTCCTCTCCTCTCATCTCGCCCTCACCCCACCCCTCCCCTGTCCTCACCCTGCCCTCTCTGCCCTCCCTATTCCTCCCCCTCTCTGCCTCTCCCTTACCTACCCTTCTTCTCCCCCTCACTCTGTCTGCCTTCGGTGTTCTCACTCTCTCCCTTTCTCTTACCCCTCCCCTCCCAGTCTCGGTTCAAATATCCTCCTTGGTTGATGTGAAAAGTTGCATTGGTTTTGTCTCCCCATGTGCAAGGCCACGGGAGATCAACTAACAAGAACTGCAACCAATGAAAAGAAATCTCTCCCCTGCAGCACCACCATTGCATCACTTTCTACATCCCCCAGTAAATTAATAAACGTTGCCCCCACTCAACTGAGCAAAAAAAAAATCAAAATCCACCCACTGAGCAAAGATTGGGAACCAAGCCTGTGAGTATACATCCGGAAATAATCCCCCCCCCCGCGCCCCTTATAATGACCATTAGGCCAAATGCATCCCCACAGCATACAACCACAAACACATAGCAGAAATTCCAGGTTAGGACAACAAACCTTCTCCTCAACAGCACTGAGCAGAAATTCTGGCAAAGGATCACAAACTCTCATTCACCCCCAACCACCCCCAGCTCAGAAATTGCTGGTTAGGATATTATTCACGCCGAAAGCCCCACCACCGATGGTCAAGACCCCCCGCCCCCGATGGTTGCCTCCAGCATCAAACCATCCCCCTTCCCCCCGATATCCTCCACAGCCCTGATCTCTCCCTCCCTCCCCGACAATTCCCAGCCGTTTTTCCTCCCGACAACCAGCCAGTCTGTCAATCTGGCGTGTGGGAAACCTGGAAGTTAAAACAATTGCCTTCAATTGAGTTGCAATCGCAGAATCCAGTCTGCTCACTTGACTTCCGGGTTTCCCACACAATAATCTACCCACCCACTCAGTTCCCGGCTCCATGCTAAAATCATGCCCCAGCTTTTCAGCTTTACAGCCAAAGGGCCCTGTGTTTTTAAGATGGTGCCAGCCCACAGAACAGCTGGGCTAGTTTTCAAAATGCAGATGATTCCGCAGTGTAAGAAGTCAGCTATGTTTTAAAGTTTATGGGGGTAATTTTGCGCCTCCCTGTGCACTGCTGCTCGGAGAGGTCCGGGGAGCTGCGCCTCGGTCTGTGGACCATGTCGCGAGGGTAGTGCCCTCTGCGATGCGTCTCTCCCTGCAGTAGCCCTCCCTCCTGCTGTGCAGGTTGGCGTGCAACAACACCGTGTTGGGGGGCTCCACGTCTCTGCGGCGGACGGCGTGGACTGCGAGGCTGCTGGGGCTGGTCATGCTGTTCGTCCTCCGAGAGTGTCCACGCACCACCCATCTGGCAGGTGTTGGTCTGACGGGTTGTGCAGGGTAGGTGGGTGGTTCCTCGGACTGGGGCTGCGGTTTCGTGTCGGTCTGTCCTCTGGCTTGGCGGGGGGTGGTGGAGGGCAGGGGTTGCCCTATGTGACGCGGTGGCCTCCTGCGTGGGTGAGGGCTCTCCCCCGTGGAGTGCACCTTGGCACCTGCCACAGGCTGCTGGCTGCAACACGCCAGGTTGGAGAGAGAATGTTTCCCCCAGTGTGTGAAACTCACTGCCTTGAACCTAAAATCCCACACTTCCTCTTTTGACAGCTGCTTCAGCTCATTAACTGACCTCAACAAGCAAGGTAAGTACTCTCAAGTGGAACCCCGCTGGCTTTAATTGCCTGCGGGATTCCCACCAGCGGGGCTTGTGCGCGCAGCCCCGCACGAAACCGCAGCCCCAGTCCGAGGAACCACCCACCTACCCTGCACAACCCCTCAGACCAACACCTGCCAGATGGGTGGTGCGTGGACACTCTCGGAGGACGAACAGCATGACCAGCCCCAGCAGCCTCGCAGTCCACGCCGTCCGCCGCAGAGACGTGGAGCCCCCCAACACGGTGTTGTTGCACGCCAACCTGCACAGCAGGAGGGAGGGCTACCGCAGGGAGAGACGCATCGCAGAGGGCACTACCCTCGCGACATGGTCCACAGACCGAGGCGCAGCTCCCCGGACCTCTCCGAGCAGCAGTGCACAGGGAGGCGCAGATTCGCTCGACATGTAGTCGTGGAGATCTGCAGGCTCTTTCATGCCGAGCTGCTCCTGGCTGGCCCCAGCACCAACTGCTTACCTGTCGCTGTCAAAGTCACCACTGCCCTCCACAACTTCTCCTCTGCATCCTTCCAGGGTGCAGCCGGCTACACCGCCGATGTCTCTCAGTCGTCTGCGCGGAAGAGCCCTGCAAATACACCTGCACCTACTCTGCAGTAACACGATGGGTGGCATCAGTGGTGGGTCCTCATAGTGATACCCAGGAGCGGGCATTATTGGACACAACGGACAGGATTCGCGGAGACATGGCAGTGGTGGTGTCAATATAATGTGTGCTGTTTGTTGCTCTGAAATTCAATATAGGTAACACCCAGGACAAACCCTCAGACACCCTTGTGCACCCCCTTCATGCTGACGACACGTTTGCCTTACGCTGCCTACTGCACATATGTGATGCATGTCCTGTGGCTGCAGCACAGGTGGTGGCAGGTTGAGTGAGGCTGGCCGTGAGGGAGATGCACGAGAGGGTGAGTATGGGATGGAGCAATGAGATTGTATGAGGATTGGGTTGCGTGTTAGTGGCAGGATGAGTACTGGCGAGGTGAGTAGGTGGAGGTAAGATGAGGATGGGGTTTGAGTGGGTATGAAGGGTGATGTGACAGAGTAATGTTGGCGGTGCCGAAGGAGATGTGGGGTGGGGGCAGTGTTGTGGCAGACGGAGTGTAGGGGAAAGACTTCGTGTTCTCACTGTGGCTGACCTACTGCGGTCATTGCAGCGCCTCCTGCACTGTATGCAGGTGGGCGATATGTTGGTGGCGCAGGTGACCCCCTCTGCCACCTCGAGCCAGGCCTTCTTGGTGGCAGAGGCAGGCCGCTTCCTCCCGCCCGCCAGGGGGAAGATCTGTGTCCTCCCCCTCCTCCTCACCCCATCTGATGATACCTGGGGTGAGGCATCATTAAACTGGGAGCAGCCTTCCCCCTGGGCTGCTCCATGCTGCAATTTGTTCCATTGGTTGCAGCATCTGTCAGTGCGAATACACAGGGTCTGCTCAGACGAGGAGGAACGGGATGGACACCTACAGACTCTGAAAGACGCCCTGGTAAGAACCGGATATGACGCTCGACTCATCGATCGACAGTTCCGACGGGCCACAGCGAAAAATCGCATAGATCTCCTCAGAAGACTAACACGGGACGCAACCAACAGAGTACCCTTCGTCGTCCAGTACTTCCCCGGAGCGGAGAAACTACGCCATGTTCTCCGCAGCCTTCAACATGTCATCAATGACGACGAACACCTCGCTATGGCCTTCCCCACACCTCCACTACTCGCCTTTAAACAGCCACCCAACCTCAAACAGACTATCATTCGTAGCAAATTACCCAGATTTCAGGAGAACAGCGTCCACGACACCACACAACCCTGCCACGGTAACCGCTGCAAGACATGCCAGATCATCGACACAGATACCACCATCACACGAGAGGACACCACCCACCAGGTGCATGGTTCATACTCCTGTGACTCCGCCAACGTTGTCTCCCTCATACGCTGCAGAAAAGGATGCCCCGGAGCATGGTACATTGGCGAGACCATGCAGACACTGCGACAACGGATGAACGGACACCGCGCAACAATCGCCAGACAGGAGGGTTCCCTCCCAGTCGGGGAACACTTCAGCAGTCAGGGACATTCAGCCACCGATCTTCGGGTAAGCGTTCTCCAAGGCGGCCTTCGAGACACACGACAACGCAAAATCGTCGAGCAGAAATTGATAGCCAAGTTCCGCACCCATGAGGACGGCCTCAACCGGGATCTTGGGTTCATGTCACGCTACACGTTACCCCACCAGCGAACAAAAGCTATCTGTTTTTAATATAATGGGTCATTTGCTGGCTTTCTCTGCCTTCCGGATGTTTCTGCCTCTCTCTGTTTTTTTTTCCTGTTTGTTTTTTTGTTGAATATGTATTCGGGGGTTCTGTAGGTGACACCTCTCTGTCTGAACACGGTGATTGCCTTGGCAACGGGCAGTTGCAGGGGCAGTCTGTAAACACCATGTATTGTTCTATGTGTCTCAATGCGTAGGCTTCAAGGAGCTCTTGACATTTACCTGAGGAAGGAGGAAGCCTCCGAAAGCTTGTAGATTTCAAATAAAAATTGTTGGACTATAACTTGGTGTTGTAAAATTGTTTACATTTGTCAACCCCAGTCCATCACCGGCATCTCCACATCAATAAAATACAAAGCAGTAATCCAATCAAAGGATTTGAATGATTTCATAAATTATGAGAAGTTTCTATTCAGCAATTGACCTTAAGGTCCTGTCTACTGACAAACATCCAATATTAATGTATTTAGAACATTCGAAGGTGGTGTTGATATTTTACCAAATAATAGCAGCTGGTTCATTCCTACATTACAACAGTGACTACACTTCAAAAGTAATTCATTGACTGTAAAGTGCTTTGGGACCTCCTAAGGTCGTGAAACATGCAATTTAAAGGCAAGTTTTTCTTTCTTTCTTGCTCTCTTTCTTTCTTTCTATGTCTCCATTAATGTAATCACATAGACTTTTGTGATGTAGCACAGAGTTACATAAGACGGCACAATCCTCCAAGTCAGGTTTGAAGTAACTTGTTTGCCCATCTAGACCTATTCCATATAATACAATGTCCCAGTTCAGAATAAGAATGAATTTTTAAAAAATCTCTTCCCTCCCCAAACACTTTAGCCTTTTGAAGTATCTTCTTATGATATAATTGTGTTATGTTCAACTGCCAATAAAGCACCCTTCGAAATTATTGACCCTGCATTTGCTCACCCATACTGACATTATTGCTTTACCAAACCTGCTGTGATATAACAGAGTGTCTCGAGTTTACATATGAATTATTCATGCCAGTGTTACTTAATAATGCTCACCTCTCAGGACAGGGACCACGACAACACATATAAAAAAATATGTATCTTATAATCACTAAGCTAATATGTAATCTTGGCCTGGTGCATTTTAATGTATATACATACATTTTCTACTCATCATCTCCTAGCACCAATAATCCATCTTTATAGTTGCTCTCTTCTTTTGACCTTGGCTAGATGCATACTTTAGCTTAAAGTGATTGAACATTCCATAAAAAAGTAGTTCATAAAAAGTTAATATTTGCTATAAATAGATGTTACTCCATCCATTTAGTTGATTAAAATAGCAATTCAAGCTTAGTTGTCCATATCAGTAGAAAAATAAGTGTAGGCAATCTGGCATCTAGAGCAATAGCCTCCATCTGAATTCTCCGAAAAACAAAGGATTGGATTTGTGTAACATTAAACTCTATGTATGACCTTTATTTTAATAGCAAATGTGGAGCATCTACTCAGAGGTTTGACTAATTCACTTTGCATTAATTCTTATTACATGGAATTCTTGATCCATGCATAATACTTAAATGTGTAATACTGATCGAATCATAAATTGTTCTTCAATTATTCCTGTTTTTATTGCTCAGTGCACTGCATATTGTCAGTTGAGTACATCAATCATCTTTCACACACTAACAACTTCTCGTAAAGGAACATACTTTGTATAGTAAAATGCTGTCATTTCGATTCAGTTGCTGCACAACTGATTAAATGGGTTAGGGAACATATATTACAAATTGGTCTTTTTTATATGCAATTTATTGGAATTCTGGTCTAAGCATAATCCTGATACAAGAGCGACGTTAACAGTAATCCAACTACATATTTATCAGAATTCAACTCCAATTAAAACACAAGAAGCTGGATTTTGGATTTTCCTCAGTAGTAAATCCACAGATTTCTTGCTTTTATTAGAATGCGAATGCAACTAACTGAAGTAAAGCCTTCCAATGAAACATTAGTTATAATAATGAACATTAACTAACTCAGTGAGTCAGTAACAAGCTAGTTGACCTCTATAAATGGTTCCAGTTTTGGTTTAATTTTCCTTTTTTCTTGTAAATTTTTTGCTCATTAAGGTGAGGGATGTTAGCCCTGGGAAATGGAACATTTTCTTCTTGCAAGCAACAAATCAGGGGCAGGAAGTCTGTAATTTCCCAACATACTGGGAGCACTTAAGTGGAAAATCTCCCCTCTGGTGTCTGCTCCAAGCACTCCCAGGTCAGGTGTAGTAAAGCTTCCTCTAGTCTTCCCTAGCAAAGTGTCTCAGAGCCAACCTCAAAAAAATATGCCCTATTACCGATGAGATATTTTCCATACCAGCCATCCTGTGGTCTCTTAATTTCCAAATTATTACCAATCATTGCTGAATTAGCATGCAGTTTTATGCCTACTGGCAGCTGTGTTGCAACCGCCTAAGTTTGATTAAAATGGGATCCTTACAGTCATCAGGCAGAAGAGATTTTAGTCCTATCGTTTGGGCCAGATTTGAATATAGTAATTTGATTCCGTCATATTTTAATATCATTAGTATGCAGTGCAAAGTAAAAAGAGTCAAAAAGAACTAGGAAGTTGTTACTTCATGATCACAAGCTAGATTTCATTGTGCAGGAGGTCCTGAATCAGAAAGTTGATAAATTCGGTACCCCATAAAACCAACCAAATCCCAAAGAGTGAGGAGCTGCGTGGAAATAAATTACGCAGCATCTCAATTTTACTTTTCAATTATCAGAAAGCAATGTGATGGTGTGAAGAAATGGATCAATGATGAAAAAAAGGTAAAAGAAATAATTAGCTTACAGCCACCACTCTCATGGAATCATGCGGAGGAAAACAGAATCACAAAACAATTTCACCCAAGTGGTTGAGTTATTACTTTTACTCTATCCACTAGATAATTAATTCACCTGTTTGTCAGTGAAACTGCAGTGGAAAAGAATATAAATTCTTCATCTGGGGCTGGTCTTTTCTGGTCCTGTACATTCCTAAGTTCATATGTTTGGACTAGCAGGCTCTTTGCTGTCTTTTGGGATATTCATTATTAGGGATGCATCCACATGAACCAGGAGATCCTGTAAGTACCTTTTAGAGTTTATCAACTTCACTTATGGTTTTAATGGACTGCATAGGGTGATTTAGAACTCATGCTTGCAGGCTAGCACTTTATTTATATAGTAGATTTCAAGAGGTTTCCCTGCTGGAATCTTCATACATAGTGCAGCCTCTGAGGCTCCTCTATGTTGGGCAATTGCCAATACAAGTCCAGAGCCAATTCACAGCCATGTGTTTTTTTGCATCACTGCTGTTGCTCCACAGAGTGGGAGAGCTTCCACCTACACCGGCAGAAATAAATAAAACCAGGAGACCCAGAAAGAGGCCAGCGGCTGGGACAATATTGAAGGAAAAAAAAGTAGCTTGGATTCATATTAAATCACCAAAAAACAATCATGAAAATGTTTAATACACATCCAATTATTTCGTGTGGCAGAGTACTTGATATATCAATAGGGTAATGGGAGTTTATTGATTTGATTTTGTATTTTGCTGTCTATGCCGGTCCTTTTACAGACCTGCATCACCTGACAGTAAAAAATATACAATTCCTGTATCACAGAAATCTAGGCAATCCACTAATGTTTCCTAATATAAAGAAGACAATTCAAACTGGTGTGGCACCAGTCTTGTATTACTTTAGACTTAAGAAGTATAATATCTTAATGGATATCAGTATTATCATGCTGTGTCCTAAGAATCAATACAAAGTGGTGTCTAATACCACTTGTGCTATCATATCCAGAAGTTTCCCAAATGCAACAGAAAGGACTATCAAATTTGTAATTTTTCATGACAGCAAAAATGAGACACTTTTACTATAGGTAAGACAACAATACTTATAGAATTTGGAGCTGATGTTTTCATTCTAGTTAATTTTTATTCATATATGTTAAGCTAGAAATTACTGTCAGGGACGTTATCAAATAAACACTTAACACATTCATGAAATTCCTCTCTCCACTACATTACTGGAAGCATTGAACAGTTTAAAATAAATAGTGGAGAGGAATTTGATATTATCACATTTTGTTCTCATATTATAATATTGTCAACAGTAATTTTCAGGATAATGAATAGTTCATCTGTCAATACTGATGCCAAATATCTTCGGGTCCTTCAAGGCAAGACATTTCTATTACCCTTTTGTCAACATTACACCAGCTCTAACATGCAACTACTCTGCACATATCTAACACAGTGGTTAGAAAGTGGAAATTGAATGTTCTATACTATTCGGTATATAATACATACCTGGTAGTAAGCCAGTAAGCTTTTAGTCACTCCCAGAGTGCAGCTGACACTCTGAAATGATGTCATCAGCTCCACTTGACTGGATTACAACACTTATTACTTACTGCCAGCTGCCAAATTTTCCCAGATATTTTCATAGAACTGATAACATTGGTGCTTTGTAATATCACAAAACTCCTGCAATTGTGTTTATAAAAACACAAACGACTTGATAAAAATGAATTCATGGGTTTTCAGAAAACGTTTACATATATATAATAGAAATGTGTTGTTAGACAGTGGAATGTTTTACTTACAAAAAGATCTCCACAGCAGAGTCTTTAATCCCCATCAAGATTAAATTAACAGCTATGTCAGCAAAAGCCAGTTACGGTAAAAGTGACAGCACTCAGATTTGTGCAACAGAATCATTTCAGACAATGGCAGGAGGCTAGTCAAAGATCAACCATTGTATCATTGAGGTCACAGATGCCCTGTTTCAATATGCTGATAATTAGATTAAATTCAACACCAGGATGCAGTAGAAGTGGCCGAGCCACATGGGTTTTATAAAAGATATGTCATTCCCAGATTATAGGGTGCCACCGAACGCACCATGTGTCCATTCAAGCATTTGTGCATTCATCAACATTCTTTTCTGCTTTTATTAAGTCAATCATTAGTAGTGATGTTGATCTGGAAAATAAACATTTTTAAATAAAACATAAACTGAAACATTTCTGATATCTGTATTGAAGATAATAGTGAAGTCTTACTGTGCTTCCAGCCTGCATTACATGTATTAGTGCACTATGATCTTCCTATTGTACTACTTCCTTTCCTTTATTAGCTGAGGCATAGAATATAAGAGCAGAGAGGTTATGCTAGAACTGTATAAAACACTAGTTAGGCAACAGCTAGAATACTACGCACAGTTCCAGTCACCATATTACAGGAAAGATGTGTTTACACTAGAGAAGGTAAAGGAGATTACCGATGATGTTGCCAGGACTGGAGAATTTTAGCTATGAGGAAAGGTTGGATAGCCTGGGGTTGTTTTCTTTGTAACAGAGGAGGCTGAGGGGAGATTTACTTGAGGTGTATAAAATTATGAGGAACCTAGATAGAGTGGATAGGAAGGACCTATCTCCATTAGTAGAGAAGTCAATAATAACCAGGGGGCATAGATTTAAAGTAATTGGTAGAGGGATTATAGGGGAGCTGAGGAGAAATGTTTTCACCCAGAGGGTGGAGGGGTCTGGAACTCACTGCTTGGAAGGGTAGTAGAGGCAGAAACCCTCATCACATATAAAAAGTACTTAGATCTGCACTTGAAGTGCCGTAATCTACAAGGCTACGGACCAAGAGCTGGAATGTGGGATTAGGCTAGATAGCTCTTTTTCGGCCAGCACAGACATGATGGGCCAAATGGCCTCCTTCTGTGTCATTAATTTCTATGATTCTATGATTCATCATAGAAACATAGAAAGTTACGGCACAGGAGGAGGCCATTCGGCCCAGCCTTGTCTGTGCCGGCCGAAAAAGAGCTATCTAGCCTAATCCCACAGTCCTGGCAACATCCTCCTAAATCTCCTCTGAACCCTCTCTAGTACAATCACATATTTCCTGTAATGTGGTGACCAGAATAGTACACAATACTCTAGCTGTTGCCTAACTAGTGTTTTTTTACAATTCTAGCATAACCTCCCTGCTCTTATATTCTATGCCTCGGTTAATAAAGGAAAGGTTCTACTTGTTATACTATTGGAAGGAGTAGGCATGGATTCTTTCTGTGAGGTCTACTGAGGATTTGTTTGTAATTCAGCTGGCTGCCTATTTATACCTGTCACAGATCCTGCTGGTCCTACCTGTGTGTTAAAAATAGTCTGTCCTATTTCAGATCCGTTTGATTTTGAGTTTCTCTTGTCATCTGTCCAGAGATAAGTGTAGGCAAGGGACAAGTGGCAACTTGACAGCTATCCACCTGCTCCTGTGCACCTGACCAAAATTCCTGTTTGAAGCTGAGTCCTAAAACCAACCACTGATTTGCTTGGGCACAAACTGTTACAATGCCATGAGACCCCTGAACGTCTCATTCATAGTTCCTTGTGTATTGAAGCTGGCTGTTATCACATCATGGAGTGTCAGTTTCAGTGCTTCAACAGCATTAGGGCGAACATTCCTGAGAATGCTCCAACTGTGCTCATGACCTGCATGCCTGAGGTCTCCCCAGCAGATGCCACTGATGTTTTATGCTACTCAGTGAGAGTCTGGATAACAGGAAACCTTGTTGCACTACATGGTTCAACTGTGTGTTGTAATACAAAATACTGTTTGTATTATGCTTTGCAAGGAGGCAAGTGACTAGTGCATTCATTTGTGCTCCTGAAGTACCCTCCATTTCATAGCTGACCCTGTGAAATCTGAATCATGAAGCAACTCAACCGGGACCTTCAGTCAGGCCTCCAATCAGTGGCAATCAGCCCTTCGTCATCTCCACTACACCCATATGAAGTGACTGACCCTGTGTTTCTTCCTCAAATCGGTAAACCTCTCCAGAATGTTTGCCTCTGAGCTGATAACTGCTTCTAGTGATCAAGTGCTGTGGTAAAGCTTGCTTCTGAAGAAGCCTGATTTGCTGCTTTTGTGGCTTTAGCATATCTTCACAAGAAGAAAATGGCACATGAGAAGTAAATTCATTGCTTCACACCAATTGAAACACAATTATAAAAATAAGATATATGATTTCACTTGTACAAACCAGGAGCATTGTGAGTATCATCCATGCCATGCACGGTCTACCACGCAAAGGTTTCTGGCATATTTGTGACAAGAGGAAACAGGCACATAATAAGCACATGTGTGTGGTTAGGCATGTTGTCACTGCACAGACATGGCAGCTTTTACAGAGCACCAGTCATTGCTTCACATCTTCTGAGTCACAAATCCATAGATAAAGTATACCCATTGATCTCCCATGGCATTGCACACAGGCAGTCAAGAACCAACTCCATTATTCAGGTCAAGCAGGTTAGAAACTGGAGCGAGGTGGGGGAGGAAGGTTAAGGGAGGAAAGAGGAAGGAGTTGAGGGGGAGCAACAGGGACAATAAAGGGGTATGTGGTACCAGGTCAGGACCAATTTCTTCATAGTGGAGGGGAAGGGGAGAAAAGAATAGGAGGGAGAAACGGTAGATGGGGAAGGGTGGATGGTACTCTGCCAGGGCCAATTTTCCTCTTAGTGAGAAGAGGGAGCTGCAGTGGGCCTGGGCCCAATTCCATTTCTGTGGCAGGAAGAAGAGTGTTTTTCTTCTCAAGTGAGGGTTGGAATGATACAAAGAGTAGGTTTCTGGCTGGGTTGGGGGGGGGCGGTTGGTGAGTTGCTTCTACATAATTGACAGGAAGAGGCAAGAGTTGTTTCTGATTTCAGCTCAGTGGGTGAGAGGGTTGTGCCTTGCCTTTTTTGCTTAATGGAGGGGATTATGCTCATTGGGCTGAAGGGGATCATGACCACCGCTGAATTGGTGGGGGGGGGGGGGGGGTTGGGGGGAGATGTGGAGGATTTCCCATTTGCCTTGTTTGTCCAAGGCCTTCCACTTTCTTAACCTGGTTCATTGAGAAGGCCAGATGATTAATTCTCTGGTTTGCACACTTTCATCCGTTGTTATTGACAATTTATGTCTTCAGTTCACCCTTGGGCATTTGATCTCCAGCTACTGCCAAAAATATTATTCCGACATCTATGCTCAGCTGGGGGTTGGGGGGATGGTGAGAACAAGGGAAATATAACTGCTCAGTGAAGGTGGGTGAAGGAGTTGGATTTTTGGCTCATTGGTGGGGTGGGAATCTTGGCTCTGTGATGAACATGAGTTGAATCTCTGCTTTCGTAAAGGGACATGATTTATGCTCGGCTTGTGGCGGGGTGGGGGAGTCTGTCCACTGAATTGGGTGGGATGGACTGTTGTACTGGGGATGGTTTGTGAGTGCTAGTGACTCTATGACGTTTGGGTTGGATACCTCAGAAAGATCTGTGAGGTATAATTTCTTGCTAACTGGATCTTTCCTATCTTCATGTGGACATGATTTCTGCTCAGCAGATGGAAGGGGTGCATGACCCCTTTCATTAGTTGTGCATGTGCTTGAAGAGAATCTGTCAATTAAGTGCATTTATTGGTAATATCATTCTTTCACTATTTCAGTATCATCCCGAGCAAAGATAACCCTTGCTTCTTTGCTCCACTGTCGACCATTTCCTTAAACCCTGCCCATTCCGCCCACATCTCCAACAACAAGTGCAAGGAGCTCATTTTCACCAAGGTTGGGACCATCCATTCAGTTGCTTCCCCCCCTCACCCTTGCCCGACAAACCAACCCTTCCCCCAAGGGTTCCCTCAACCACCCCCACCCCCCCCCCACCCTAGCCCGAATCTACATCTATCTCTAGTTTCTCTCTTATCCCACAACCATGCCCTTTCCGTGACCATCTGGTCCATGAAACCCATCTACTGCTTCCTTGACCCCATTCACACTAAACTGCTGATCACCCAAATTCCCTTCTTGGCCACTATGCTGGTTGACACTGTAAATGGTTTCCTTTGCTCAGGCACTGTCCTCCTTTATTTCAAAACAATTGGCATCACCCCCTCTTCAAGAAACCCACCCTCGACCCATCTGTCCTGGTAAACTACCACCCTATCTCCAACTTCACTTTCTCTCTAAAATCCTTGAATGTATTATTGCTTCTCAAATCCATGCCCATCTTTCCTGCAAGTTCTTGTTTGAATCTCTCCAATAAGGAGTTTCAATCCCTGCCACAGCACTGTTACAGCCCTAACCATGATGCATTGCTTTCCTTGTCCTCCTCAATCGCTCCTGGAGATTTGAGTTACACTCTGCAAACCTGGCTACTCACCTGGGTCAGAATTCCTTGGAGTGCTGCTGAGAAGACTAACAACAAGGCTTGTGTATCACCAGAGCAATAATAGAGCATACCTTTGGACTATTGAAAGCATGATCCCACGGTCTGGACAGTGGTCTCTACCTGCTCCAACTCACATATCGAGCATTGTCATTGCCTGCTGTGTCCTGCATAATTGGAGAAAGAAATCCAGCTGCAGAAGCAGGAGCATATCAATAATTATGTAAATGGTCTAACCCTAAGAAATCGGCCAGGATTAGCAGTGGGGTCAATGGGTGGTTTAAAATGTACATCTGCTGCACTTTCACCAAAAAAGCACACCATTGGGAAATATCAGCCTTGCTTCCTGTCTCTTTAAGATGAATTGTGTGAGATTAATCAGTGACATATTGAAATGCTGAAATAATTCCATAGGAAATGAAAAATAAAAATGTGAGAATGCAGACAGCCTTGTTAGATCCTGACAGTCTACTGGGGAATTATAGAGTGTCCATCGGAGATGACTTGTCTGTTGATCAAGAGGACCTTGAACTGTTGAATTAGGAACCTGGAGCTCAGTGTGTCCATTGGGGGAATGTTAAAGCGTCACTTCAAGAGATCAAACATTTTTCTTGGAAGTAATCTGGACTATTATCTGTAGAAATAAACCTCATGCATAATCAAGAAAAACTCCAGGCTCTTAATCCAATCTTACAGCCCACTGTATTGAACCCTGACTGGATACATTCAGAGGTGACAACTCCATAGTCACAGAAGGATAGGAACTATTGTGTTCTGTGGAGTATTTGATCTTTCACGTCTATACTAATCTGCACAACCTTCAATTCTATTCTTAAATCAGATATTCATTGAACTTCTTTTCAAAAGGGATGACTGAAATATCAGAAACTGCTTTTATTCAGATTAGTCACATCTGCTATTCTTGCCTAAGGCTTCCAATTTTGTGTTGTCTTCTTGTTCTAAAATCATAATTCAAGTTAAACAATCCACAAACATCTGCAATAGCCATTCCTTTCAATATGTTGAAGAGATGAAACATGTCCTCCCTTAATTTCTTTTCTCTGGTGAGTAAAGCTTTAATTCAGTGAGTATTTCCTGACAAGTTTGAGCTTTAAATCCTAGAATGATCCTCATCACTCTTCTCTAAACCCTCTCTAATGCATCAATGTCATTTTGAAGATAGAGGCCTAGAAATTGGAGCAGGCGAAAAAACGGGCACAGAAGGGTCCAATATGGCGTGCACCTGTTCATTCCACACCAGGTATGCGCCGCACACCATGTTGGTTAGGGCACTCTATAGTCGTCTAATGCGCCCACCTAAAACAGTCGTTAGGCCAATTGCCTCTGCAAATCGGAGGCCTGAAGCCTTTTTCAGGCCCCTTTCTAATGTCGGATTGCGACTGATCACAGCATGTGCTGTGCATGCTGCAGTCAGATTTCTCATGTGAACAGTAGCCAAACCAGGACAATGAATCCTAGGATGAGAGGGTTATCCTATGAGGACAGATTAAGTAGAATAGGCCCATACTCTCTGGAATTTAGAAGAAGAAGAAGTGATCTCATTAAAACATATAAGATTCTGAAAGGGCTTGACAGGGTAGATGCTAAGAAGCTGCTTCTCCTGGCTGGAGAGTCTAGAACAAGGGGCCGTAGTCTCAAGATAAGGGGTCAGCCATTTAGGATCAAGATGAGGAAAGATTTCTTCACTCAGAGGGCTGTGAATCTTTGAAATTCTCTATCCCAGAGGGCTGTGGATGCTGAGTTGTTGCGTATATTCAAGACTGAGATCGATTGATTTTTGGACTCTAAGGGAATCAAGGGATATGGGGATCGGGCGGGAAAGTGGAGTTGAGGTCGAAGAGAAGCCATGATCTGATTGAATGGCGGAGCAGGCTCGAGGGGCCATGTGGCCTACTCCTGCTCCTATTTCTTACGTATCTTATGTTACTTAAAGGGGCCTCTGGAAGCTGCTACCAAAGTATTTATTTACCTGGATTTGGAGTCAGAAGGAGCAAGAGTGTTCCTCCTGGCTCCACTTTAAAACTGCAGGCCACTGGCAGCCACCACTCACCCACCCTCCTGATCTCCTCCCCCCACCCCCTTCCCTAACGTATGGTAGATCTGATGCCAGTATCCCCACCAGCCGATCTTCATCTTCCTTGTGACAGGTGCAATGCCCCTCTTGCTCATCAGTTTTGGTGCTGGTTTGGTGATTGCCACCTGGTTTGCGCCCAAAATCAGTTAGGAACGAATTTCTAGGCCAGAGTGCTCAGAACTATAGGGGTAGATTTTAACTCAGCCAACCCAACGTGAACAGAGAGGACAGGTCGTTAAAATGGTGGGGGGGTTTCACGCCGCATTCCCGACACTTGCCTGCCCTCCACCATCTTAACTCACCTCAACACAAGCACGGGAGGGCCGTTCACTCCAGTAAGGCCTACATTACATTCAAAAGTCACAGCTCAATGATGTCATCGGTGCCTCGATGCTATTTTAACTCAAAAATTCAGGAGGCCGGCAAGGTGCCAAACTTGACAGTAGTCAGCTGAGTGACCAGAAAAGGTCAAGATAAGTTTCTTTAATTAACTTCTTTTGGGATTCCTTGTGAGCTGGGAGGAGCAGGCATCTCTTGCCAACCCACCTCCTAGCACTAACCATGCCGAGGGCTGTCTCCTTGAGTCCCCAGCGTCCTCAGGCTCCCGCCCCAATTTCCACTCCCGCTTGCCGACCCCGACATCACTCCCAACGGTTTTGGTCAGGAGTTAACTATGCCACATGCTAATGAGGGTCAAGAGTTAAAATGGAATGGATTTCACGTTCAACTCTCCCCGGGTCATTACCAGCCGTCCCACATCCCACCAGTCCCAAACACACTTTGAGTTAAAATCGGCCCCATAGTGTATCAAATGGGGTCTTACTGGAGTAAAAAAACCCTGTTTTGACATAAAATTAAATACAGCCTAATTTTAATGGATAACGCAAGTGTTTAAATAATGTCAATCATAAAATCTAGGCTATCACGTTAATTTGTGAACAGAAACCTTTTACATTGCAAAACAATAATAATCCCATCTTGCAGTGTATTCTACATTCACAAGACAAAATTGGCTCACTGCTTGCATCTGTCCATATCCCAGACCCCATGACAGCCCATAAGCAGGTGCGGATTGCATGAATTTAAGGGTATGCTAATTTAATCATTTTAGATAAACAATTTTTATTTTTAGATACTTTCAGGAAGGATAAGAGTGAGTCAATGGGGGTAATTTTAACCCTAAAGAACAGGTGGGTTGGGGGCAGGTAGGAGGTAAAAATTACATTTCTTTGAAGTGGGACTGCAACCCAGCTCCAACGCACTCACTTCCGGGTTTAACCCTGGTCCATTTGGATGCGCGCATCCGAAACCAGAGGTCCCGTCCCCACATAATGCTGGTGGTCGGATTGTTATAGGGACAGTGTATCTCATCGCGATAGTTGAGGCACTTACGGCCTCTCGAACATCCAAGATGGCGTCTTGGCTGCGCACGCATGCGCAAATACCAAACTCCGGAAGCATGTAAAGTAGGGAGAAAATGGATACAATCAGTAGGCAATGCTGATTTAAAGTGATAGACACCATTTTGGCACTTAATGCTCAACTCAACGCATAGTCTTAAACACGAATATCTGAACATGTCTTAGAGTACCTGGAGGACTCCCATCAGCTCTATTTAAAGGGACCATGCAGGATTTACAGGTGAGTGGCTGGATTATTGCTTCTGGCTGCCGAGACATTTGTTACTGTTTTTGGAGGTCTCCTAAACTTGAATACTAGGAAGCGGGGATATAGCCTAACATTTAGAGCCAGGACGTGCAGGAGTGAAGTTAGGAAATGCTTCTACATGCAAAGAGTGGTAGAAGATTGGAACGCTCTTCTGGAAACGGCAGTTGATCCTAGCTCAATTGTGAATTCTAAATCTGGGATTGATAGATTTCTGTGAACCAAGGGTATTAAGGGAAATGGGGCTAAGGCGGGTATATGGAGTTAGGTCACAGGTCCACCATGATCTCATTGACTGGCGGAACAGGCTCGAGGGGCTAAATGTCACTGCCACTTGCTGCCTCCTGTTATGCGCCATCTTCTTCTGCAAGAAAGTGGGTCGTGTGTCTGGGTGATATGCCTGTCATGGTTGAATAGCTGCCAGTGTGTGTGTGGCCTGTGAATTGTGAGTGGGTGGCTTGCAACAGTGGTAATGTGTAAGGATAAGAGGAAGCATCTGATTGGAAGATTTGAGAACAGATTGAAAGAGTTTGTTGTTATGTGGGTGATGGAGGGTGTAATGCTTGGAGCAGTGGATGCGGCTCGTGGTGCAGTTGGTAGGAGATGCCACTTGACAGTTGACCTCACTCACCTTGACCATTCATGTCAAAGCACCGAACTTCTTCCTGCACTGCATCCATGTTCATGGTGCTGTGCACCTGGCATTGACTTTGTCCCCCGCTGCCTCCCACTTTTGGGCATATGTCTGGAGGCACTCTTGCCCCCCCCCTCCCCCACCCCCTGCGGATATACATGTCCCTCCTTCTGTACACCTTTTGCACCAAGGCCTGTAGTGCATCAGCAGAGAACCTTGATGCACGCACTCTTGCAGGCCTGGTACCAACTCAGATCGGCAAATTGGTGAGGTCTGCCATGCAAATTGGAGGATGTGGGATTTAGTAGTGTGCAACCTTTATTCAATGTTTTAACATAACTCATCAGTGTGGAAACATAAGGACGGGACCTGCATCTGTGTTTTACGTGTGCGATGTCTGATCTCCATTCAGACTCCGTGCAGACAGCAGACTTTTATATTCAGCAAATATTAAGTACCGGCTACCTTTAAGAGATTTGAAGAGACATCCTGCCTTTAAGAGATTGGGGATTCCCCTGCTGATGGAAAGTGCAAATTGCATTGAATTAACATGCAAGGTCTGGATTTCAATGCAGATTGGCAGTGAGTACTGAGGCTGGACGAAGTTCTTGTCCTGCCTGCGCAGGGGCCATTAGGCACGGGTTAATGGCAGGTCACACTACCCGCACCCAATAATAGGCCCTATCAAATATTTTCCCCCCAATGTTTTGTGTATTAAAAAGGTAAAACAAATTAACCTAACCTGCACAGGTTCCCCATCGCTTCTGAGTCTTGTCAGGTGAAAGCAAGCAAGAAGGGCTGGACCCAGGAGTGTTTCATCCAGGCCAACAAGCTCACCTGGCGTGATCGGACCCCCACGATCGGCCGACCCCCCCCCCAACTGAATGGCCAAGACCCCCTCCCTACCTCCAATCTTTTGGCGCCTTCCAACTCCTTCCACCCTCTGATCTTCTGGCACCCTTCGTCTTCTGAAGACCTCCAATCTTCTCCACGGCCCCCCCACTCCCACCCCCATTCACCCTCCACCCCCCTCCCAATGTTGTCCACGGCCCATTATCTCTCCCTCCTCTCTGATTTGCATCTCCTTTCCCTCCCGAAAGGCAACCAGCCTGTCAATTTGGCTGGCTGTCGTGTGGGAAACCCGAAAGCACCAATACTTACCTTTAATTAAGTTGCGATTGTAGAATACAACGCACTCACTTGACTTCTGAGTTACCAACATGAACAACTACCCACACGCTGGGTTCCCAGCTCAATGCTAAAATCATGCCCGATATCATTGAGACAAAACTTCAAAATTGGTTTCTGATGAAGGGTCACACTCAAACATCTTTTAGATGCTGATCAACCTGCTGAGCATTTTAAACATTTTCTGTTTTCAAACCTCAAAAAAATGACCATACATCATACATTCATATGACATTCCTCTGTACATTATTTTAACGGAGGCATTAATCCCCTGATAAAATAGCTGAAGGAGAAATATCTTGTAAATGTATTCAGCCTTCATCTGCTGTTATTACCACCAATGATTCTCTTTTCCCCTGTCAAAAGGGTTTTATTTTCTTGTACTGGAAACAAAAATCATTACACACTGAGATCATTAAAAAAAAACTGCCCAAAAACATAGTTTGCAGAAGTAGATACCAGGAGCTGAATTGTATGCTCTTAGGTGGACCTGACTGACTGCCTCCAGTCAGGGGTTTCAATCTATCATGCTCTTTTTAATTATTATTGTCATCCTCACTCTTCCCTATGGATATTCACCACGCTAATACAAACGGTAGCAAAAGGACTTCCACTGCATGTAAATAAACTGAAAACAGATTTCAAAGTTACAACTTACATTAAGAAAGCACTTCTCAAGTTGGAAAGATATTCCAGTGTATTTTACAGATCAGAAGCAAAAGAATAGATAGAATAGTGTTAAGGGATGGAGACGAAAGGTCAGTTGAAGACACAAGTCTTCAGTAGATTTTTGAATGCAGCGAGGTAAGAGATAAAGGGGGAAAAATTGGATAGGGGCCGTTTTTGGGCGCAGGGTAGCGTGATGTGCTATTACCCCACACCCAATGACCCCTGCGCAGGCAGGATGCAAATTTCAGCCCACCCAAGGGCTCACCTGCAATCAGCGTTCCATTCCAGGCCTTGCACGTGGAATCAATGCAATTCACATTTTCCATCACCAAGGGGAGCTCAATCTCTTAAAGGGAGTTACCTGTTATTTGCTGAAAACAATGGCCCATTGTTTTGGCGCTACACGGCCTCTCCGACATCCAAGATGGCGTCTTGGATGCGCATGCATGTTTCCAGCATGACTTGCGCCGGACACCATCTTGGTATAGAAGTTAGCCCAGGCGCAGATAACGAATGCTGGAATCATGTAAAGTAGGGAGAAAATGGCTTCAATCAGTGTGCAACGTAAATTAAAGTGATAGACACCATTTTGGGACTTAATGCTCAATTTAACGCATCGTCTTAACCCCGACCATCTGAACGTGTCTTAGAGTGCCTGGAGAACCCCCCCCCCCACCAGCGCTATTTAAAGGGACGATGCAGGATTTACAGGTTAGTAGCTGGATTAGTGCTTCTGACTGCCAAGACATTTGTACCTGTTTTTGGAGGACTTCTACACTTGAATACTACGGACACGGGGACATAGCCTAACATTTAAAGCCAGGAGTGAAGTTAGGAAATGCTTCTACACTCAAAGGGTGGGAGAAGTTTAGTGGTCATGATAGCTGTACAGTGGCTGCCATAGGTGGAATGAAGAGGATGGGAATGAGGAGTAAACGAGTGTCAGAGGATTGGATGGTGCAAATGGGAACTTAGGACTGAAGGAGGTCACTGAAGTGGGGTGAGCCCATGTAGTCATTTGAAGATAACGACATTTAAATTGATTCATAGGAGTACACAGAGCCAGTGAAGCAAGTAAGGATCGGACTAATGCAATTGCGAGGCGTTGAATGGGGAAGAATAGGGACAGCAGCATTCTGAATGACTTTTAGTGTATGAAAGGTGAAATTGAGATGCCAGGTAAGAACGCAATAGAAAACTTCAGCCCCAATCTGTAAAGACATAGATTGGAGTCAGTGTCAGTGGAGAAAGCTGGGGCTTAGGCAGGCAATGATGCAAAAGTGGAAAATGGCAGCCTGAGTAACGGAGCAGGTGCAGAGAAAGAAACAGCTCACAAAGGGCATTGCTGGGCACTACACCTTACTCACAAACAGGCCAAGCATCCACATCACATATCAATGTAGTCTACTAGAATAAAATCCTAAATATGGGAATCTCTGTGTGATTTTTTTTAATTAAATGAAACTCATCATCACTCCAACTCATCTCCATATTTTATTACCAAGCCTAGCTATTCTTCAAGTATAACGACAGTTTATACATTCACACTAGGAAACATCACCTTATCTCAAAAAAGTGGCTACAACCATTCTTGAAGGAAATAAATCTCCACATAAAACAACAGCTGGTCATGCCCATAACATTCCTCTGAGGAAAATAAAAGCTGCATGTTAGTAGCCTATTTGTTATATATAATTTCTTTGCAAATAAATACTAAATAAAACCACCCGTAACAGTGATTGTCAGAAATTGTCGATTCATCTTAAAAAGCCGATAATTTTGAGGTCAACTTCTTGGGACAAAAGGAGTTTGTGGAGATTGTAGAGGATAGGGGTGATGGTAGTGTGGGACTTTGTGCAGGTGAGGGTGTAGGATGCAGGACTTTGAACTGTAACTTGTGGAGGATGAAGTGGGGAGGCTGTTTGAAGTGCATTAGGGAAGATGGTGAAGTAACAGTAAGAGAATTGGCTAAGTAACAGGAAACAGAGAGTATTGGTGAACAGTTGTTTTTCGGACTGGAGGGAGGTGTATAGTGGTGTTCCCCAGGGGTCGGCACTAGGACCACTGCTTTTCTTGATATATATTAATGGCTTGGACTTGGGTGTACAGGGCACAATTTGAAAATTTGCAGATGACACAAAACTTGGAAGTGCAGTGAACAGTGAAGAGGATAGTGATAGACTTCAAGAGGATATAGACAGGCTGGTGGCATGGGTGAACATGTGGCAGATAAAATTTAACACAGAAAAATACAAGGTATTACATTTCGGTAGGAAGAATGAGGAGAGGCAATATAAACTAAAGAGCACAATTCTAAAAGGGGTACAGGATCAGAGAGATCTGGGGGTATATGTATATAAATCATTGAAGATGGCAGGGCAGGTTGAGAAAGCGGTTAAAAAAGCATTAGGGATCCTGGGCTTTATAAATAGAGGCATATAATACAAAAGCAAGGAAGTCACGATGAACCTTTATAAAACATTGGTTCGGCCACAACTGGAGTATTGTGTCCAGTTCTGGGCACCGCACTTTAGGAAAGATGTGAAGGCCTTAGAGAGGGTGCAGAAAAGATTTACTAGAATGATTCCAGGGATGAGGGACTTTAGTTACGTGGATAGACTGGAGAAGCTGGGGTTGTTCTCCTTGGAACAGAGAAGGTTGAGAGGAGCTTTGATAGAGGTATTCAAAATGAAGGGTCTAAACAGAGTAAATAGAGAAACTGTTCCCATTGGCAGAAGGGTCAAGAACCAGAGGACATAGATTTAAGGTGTTTGGCAAAAGAACCAAAGGTGACATGAGGAAAAACTTTATTACACACCGAGTGGTTAGGATCTGGAATGCACTGCCCGAGGGGGTGGTGGAAGCAGATTCAATCATGGCCTTCAAAAGGGAACCGGATAAGTACTTGAAAGGAAAAAATTTGCAGGGCTATGGGGATAGGTCGGGGGAGTGGGACTAGCTGGATTGCTCTTGCATAGAGTCGGCACAGACTCGTTGGACCGAATGGCCTCCTTCCATGCTGTAGTCTTTCTATGATTTCTATGATTTCCCATCTAAAATTCACGAGTAACCAACAGTGGTTTTGACAGTATCCAGTCCCATTCTCTAACTGATTTTATTGGTTCTAATGTGCTCCACTCCCGGTTGCCAATCAATCTAGTTCTGACAGCTTCTAGTCCTGCCTTCCAATTGATCCAATTGGTTGATACTGACAGCTCCAATTCCAATGAAAAAAACTGATATTTCTTGTGAAACATTTAACAAGCTGACACATTGCTGAAACACTTGGATGTCAGTTTAAAACACCGATGTTTGGCATGTACACTAGGCTCCACTTACCCTATGCCAGCTTTATAACTTTTATATAATCTATCATGGGGTCTTTTCAGGATTTAGTTGCATGTACAAACACTGAGCATCACAAAGCAATTACACAGGAGAAGTCTTTATTTGGTCACACTCTGTCACAAACAATTACACTCAGAAAGCCTGTAATTGTTTATTTGGACTATCAGGGCAGAAGGCTATAATCAGTTGGAGCGTTCCGCACCTGAAGGAAATAATCAACTAAGTTCCAGCAGAAAAGCCATCAATATTTCCCTAACTGAAATAAATAATACTATACAACACATATTACCTAAAGGACTAACCTCACTAAATACTTCATTAGTGCAAACCTATCACTAGATACAAACTCAATGTCATCAAGCTGGCATTCCATTGACTTTCATTTGAATTCCGCACTTCCATGCTCCTCGTGCAGATTTACATCCAGGGAGAGTGCAGGTCAGAGAATCGGGGCTACCATGTTGTAACCCCGATCTAATTCAACTTGCCATCTGTTCTTCACTACCTCTTAGTGGGAAAGTATTTTATCTCCACTTCATGACATACAGTGGCAGCCCAGCTGAGATCAAGAACTTGCTATGTGTAGATTTGAGGGGGGGAACACTTCTTCTACTCCCCTTTGATGGGACATGAACCCTGAATTGGTGAAGAAAAATTACCTATCTTCTTTTTAAATGCACTATCCATTTATATTGGGACGTTTTGCTGGGTTGTTCTTTATTTTCAGCTATTTTTGATATTGTATTAGTTGCTGAAAGTTATCTTATAATTGTAATTGACAACAGGAAAACTCAAGGACCATCTTACAATGTCTTACGGACCTCTGAGGGCTTCGGCAGAACCACAAGTTGATGAAAGGGTTAAAGATCGTTCAAAACTTTATTTGTTTTTCATGTACTTCTTTCACAAAGTGCTACATAGAAAGTTAGCTTATTGACCATCAAGAAAAGATCAAATCGGAAATGGAGGAAAGGTTTCTATCATTCTTGAGGAAAATTAGCGAAGTACATGCAAGATTCTGCTACAGAAAGGGTTAAATTGTCAAGAACACTGATTTACAAAAGGCCAATTGATGTAAGAAAGGTTCCTCTTCTCCCATCCTCAAGTAAATGCTTTTTATTAGTTGCTTGACATTCTTCACAGGCTACCTAATAATTAACAATTCCATGGGCAAATTGCTTTGCAAAATCTGCTTTCACAGGACTTTGTTGCTTGGTAACAATATTCTCCACTGAATAACTGCAGGCACGGTATGCATGAGGATCTGAGACAATAGCATAATCATTTTGTCTTTCAGGAATTAAAATCCCTTCCCCCTAGAATTCAGTTTTGAATTACACTTTGAATCTAAACTGATGAGTATCTTCTACATGTTCATTCTCTGTGTTCTTTACTGTTACTGATCTTTATAATCATAAACAATAGGACAATTATGAAATACAAGGTAAATTAATAGCTAAAATATAAAAATAGTTTAATAATTGTTCAAATCGTACTTCCTGGTTATTTGCACCATTATAATGATACAGGCATTAAAAGTATTGGGGAAGATTGTTGTCTTTGCTGCCCGTTACAGAACCCATGGATTCTCCTTCCCTTAATTTCAATGGAAGGAAATTCCGGCAGGTTTTGTATGATCCTCCCCAAAAGATTTTGTTTTTTGCACTCCATCCAGATGATGCATAACACCCAGTTGGTAAAGATGAAAATCTGTCCCATTAAATTCAAAAATAACCTGGTGTCTTGATTGATACAAATTCTGGTAGATTAAGTTTACTATATTAGCAAGTAATGGCAGGCTGGTGCCTTTTTCAGCTGGAGGTCAACACAAAGATATTTCAATCTTTTGTTTTAATCCATAATAAGTCCTATTTTCTCTAAGCTCAACATTTTGGAAGAATGTACTTGGTTTTAAATGAGCCCAACTGTAACAGGCACTTGACTCTGCTCATGATAATCAATGGGAATATATTTTAACGGTTGTCTGAATGCTCTTCATGCTATTCAAAATCAGGTGGGATACTGGCAGAGAATGAGGCAAACTTTGGGAAGTGAGGCCTACTACCACCTCACCACTTGACCGGCATTACAATCCCCCTGCCACTGCTGAGACTACCACTGACCACTCCTTCCCCCCCCCCCGCCATGTGCATATGGTGGCAGGAGAGTGTGGCCCGAGCCCAGGAATATATTCCTGGTGTCCACCCCGGTTACCGCTGCTTCCCAGGGTCACCATATGGAAGGTGGCAGTAAGCCCTGGGAAGTGGTGGCAACGGTTCTGAGGTCCCTCCCTGGAAGGAGAGGACCTTGTTGCAGCCTCCTCTACTTTCATTCTAGCCCCCACTTAACTTGTTTTGCAGGCATCAGACTCTGCTGAGGCCTACAAGGCAGCCACTGTGCACATCTTCATGGCACTTCTGTTCCTTTAACTGCTCAGTCGCCTCTTCTGATGCTACCTTGGCGGTCTGGCCCTGATTTTGTAGCCGGACATTGGCGAGCTCCCTCTTGGTGGCAGAAATCCCAATGGGAGCCCACCATACATACATAATGACCCCTGACCCAGGGAAATGGGTAGAATTGGGGCAGCTTCGGAGAGGCGGGTAGAAATCCCATACTGCCAAAATTCTGTCCCAAAGAGGATAACCCAACCCATGGAATCAGGATATGGGTAGAGTAGTGAGGGGTCATTTTCTGACTTTGTACTTCCGACAGGAAGTCTCGCTGAGACTTTAGTGGGAATTGAGACAGGAAGTAAGTCTTAAGGATGAGATGAGTTTAGAGAAAATAAAAAAAATGAACAGGAAGATCTATAGATCAAAATTGTTCCTGCATTTAATACTCTGCCACAGACTGATGTTTGTTCCTAAAGCCACTAATATTCAATTTGTACGACTCCTGTGTATCTCTATGTGAGAAACAGTTTGCTAGTGTTTTGATGTAGCCCATATGCAATCCTTTTAATTTAAGTGCTTAACGTGTGAAAAAGATTTGAATTACAATTTATATCAAATGGAACAAATGTGTTTTAATCTGATTTTTTTCAAGTTCCCTGTGCGGGTATAGCTTTACAAATAGGAGTATTAAAAGTTTACGATTTTCAGCACTTTCACTTTGGCACAAAAGTGCATCTCATTAACATTTAAACAAAAAAGATTTAATGAGGGAGCATTATTGTGTCATTCCCCCAGTGCCACGAGGGATATTGGAAATAACACGCACAAAACATTCCACAAATCACTTTTCTTTCTCTCCATAACATAAATCACCACTGGGAATGACTCCCAAATTTTCCCATGTTGTGTTATTGTTATGTGTTTAGTTAGCACTGTAAGTTTAGTGTAAGAAATAATGCTGTGGCAAAGCTAAATTTTGTGTATACAGAGGGTATATTTTCCTGTCCTGGCAGTGAAGTGGCAGGACCAGAGCACAGAAAACTTCTTGCTCGCTGAAATTGCACACAGCGGGCCTCATGCAATGTCTCATGGTTCACCTAATTACATATTCATTGGGAGCTTCTGGCCCAGATTGGACTTGCCAGCGTGAGCTCACAGTCAGTGGAAAAACATTTTAAATATTTTTGTTGCAACAATGGGTAATGTTTCTGTGCAACCTAAAATAGCTAAATATTATCTGCTAATTCATCAAAAAGATGATTGAAATTGAAACCTTTACAAAACTTCAGCAGAACAGGAAGAGCTGGAAAGATAAGGAGGAAATGAAAAAGCTGCTTATACATTATAAACTTCCCAAGAACTAAGGGACCTAAATACAAACTGCAGAGTCCTGTGACAGTCAGCAGATCAATTTCCTCAAGGGTAATTAGAGACATCAGAAATCAAATGAAACCCAAAGCTGCACGATTTGAATATTTAAGGTCTGTCAAGGATGCTTTAGTCCTAAATGAGACAACAGGATACCTATTTCCCATCTTCCACGAGACAGAGAAATACAGGCAGCTCTCCTAGTAGCAATCACAGAAAACTGTTTTAAAATGGTCACAATAATGTCAAACTAGAAATCCTAATAATAAAATATACATGATGCAAACATTCTTCTGATCTGAAACAAAAAAGATCTCTGACATGGTGCAATGGCTATCTGGACATCTGGTTTCTGCTTATCCTTTGCCAGCACTACTTACTTCTCCTCACCTGTGCATTGTGACTCCTGAGGTGCTACCTCCTCAAGCTGAATAATTGCATTTTCTGTAATATGTGTAGCTTTGCTGTTGCTTGTAAATGTTGGTCAGAGGGGCACAGATACTGTGAGGTTCTGTCTTCCTCTGGGACAAAGACTGTGCTGTCAGGCTGCTCTTCCAGAGCTGCAATGTCAGAAAGAGAATGAATGTTAAAATGCTGTCTCCAAGACGTAACATTAAACACAGCTTGCATTCGATACTACTGCCTGTGTAGTTGTTTGCATGCCTGTGTGAGATAGAGTGAGGATGGAGACAAGAAATAATAGCCATGAGCTTGGGGGAGCTATATTGACTTTTACATTCCCTAATTCCTCCACACTGTTCATAGTATCGTAGCAGGTACAGCACAGGAGGAGGCCATTCGGCCCATCGTGCCTGTGCTGGCTCTTTGAAAGAGCTATCCCATTAATCTCATTACCCAGTTCTTCCCCATTGCTCTGTAAATTTTTTCCCTTCAAGAATTTATCCAAGTCCCTTTTGAAAATTATTATTGAATCTGCTTCCAACACCCTTTCAGGCAGTGCATTCCAAATGATAACAACTCACTGCGTAAAAAAACGTTTCCTCATGTCGCCTCTGGCTTTTTTGCCAATCACCTTAAATCTGTGTCCTCTGGTTACCAACCCTTCTGCCACTGTAAACAGTTTCTCCTTATTTACTCTGTCAAAACCCATTTATGATTTTGAACATAAGAACATAAGAACATAAGAAATAGGAGCAGGAATCTGGAATTAAAATACTAGTATCAGTAATGATAGCCATGAAACTACCGGATTGTCGTAAAAACCCATCTGGTTCACTAATGTCCTTTAGGGAAGGAAGCCTGCCGCCCTTACCCGGTCTGGCCTATATGTGACTCCAGATCCACAGCAATGTGGTTGATTCTTAATTGCCCTCTGAAATGGCCTAGCAAGCCACTCAGTTGTAAAATCTCGCTACGAAAAGTCATAATAAGAATAAAACCGGACGGACCACCCGGCATCGGACCACTAGGCACCGGACACGACAACGGCAAAACACCAAGCCCAGTCGACCCTGCAAGGTCCTCCTTACTAACATCTGGGGACTTGTGCCAAAATTGGGAGAGCTGTCCCACAGACTAGTCAAGCAACAGCCTGACATAGCCATACTCACAGAATCATATCTTTCAGCCAACGTCCCAGACTCTTCCATCACCATCCCTGGGTATGTCCTGTCCCACCGGCAGGACAGACCCACCAGAGGTGGCGGTACAGTGATATACAGTCAGGAGGGAGTGGCCCTGGGAGTCCTCAACATTGACTCTGGACCCCATGAAATCTCATGGCATCAGGTCAAACATGGGCAAGGAAACCTCCTGCTGATTACCACCTACCGTCCTCCCTCAGCTGATGAATCAGTCCTCCTCCATGTTGAACACCACTTGGAGGAAGCACTGAGGGCAGCAAGGGCACAAAATGTACTCTGGGTGGGGGACTTCAATGTCCATCACCAAGAGTGGCTCGGTAGCACCACTACTGACCGAGCTGGCCGAGTCCTGAAGGACATAGCTGCTAGACTGGGCCTGCAGCAGGTGGTGAGCGAACCAACACGAGGGAAAAACTTACTTGACCTCGTCCTCACCAATCTACCTGTCGCAAATGCATCTGTCCATGACAGTATTGGTAGGAGTGACCACCGCACAGTCCTCGTGGAGATGAAATCCCGTCTTCGCACTGAGGACACCATCCAACGTGTTGTGTGGCACTACCACCGTGCTAAATGGGATAGATTCAGAACAGATCTAGCAGCTCAAAACTGGGCATCCATGAGGCGCTGTGGGCCATCAGCAGCAGCAGAATTGTATTCCAGCACAATCTGTAACCTCATGGCCCGGCATATTCCTCACTCTACCATTACCAACAAGCCAGGGGATCAACCCTGGTTCAATGAGGAGTGTAGAAGAGCATGCCAGGAGCAGCACCAGGCGTACCGAAAAATGAGGTGCCAACCTGGTGAAGCTACAACTCAGGACTACATGCATGCTAAACAGTGGAAGCAACATGCTATAGACAGAGCTAAGCGATTCCACAACCAACAGATCAGATCAAAGCTCTGCAGTCCTGCCACATCCAGTCGTGAATGGTGGTGGACAATTAAACAACTAACGGGAGGAGGAGGCTCTGCAAACATCCCCATTCTCAATGATGGCGGAGTCCAGCACGTGAGTGCAAAAGACAAGGCTGAAGCGTTTGCAACCATCTTCAGCCAGAAGTGCCGAGTGGATAATCCATCTCAGCCTCCTCCCGATATCCCCACCATCACGGAAGCCAGTCTTCGGCCAATTCGATTCACTCCACGTGATATCAAGAAACGGCTGAGTGCACTGGATACAGCAAAGGATATGGGCCCCGACAGCATCCCAGCTGTAGTGCTGAAGACTTGTGCTCCAGAACTAGCTGCGCCTCTAGCCAAGCTGTTCCAGTACAGCTACAACACTGGCATCCACCCGACAATGTGGAAAATTGCCCAGGTATGTCCTGTCCACAAAAAGCAGGACAAATCCAATCTGGCCAATTACCGCCCCATCAGTCTACTCTCAATCATCAGCAAAGTGATGGAAGGTGTCGTCGACAGTGCTATCAAGCGGCACTTACTCACCAATAACCTGCTCACCGATGCTCAGTTTGGGTTCCGCCAGGACCACTCGGCTCCAGACCTCATTACAGCCTTGGTCCAAACATGGACAAAAGAGCTGAATTCCAGAGGTGAGGTGAGAGTGACTGCCCTTGACATCAAGGCAGCATTTGACCGAGTGTGGCACCAAGGAGCCCTAGTAAAATTGAAGTCAATGGGAATCAGGGGGAAAACTCTCCAGTGGCTGGAGTCATACCTAGCACAAAGGAAGATGGTAGTGGTTGTTGGAGGCCAATCATCTCAGCCCCAGGGCATTGCTGCAGGAGTTCCTCAGGGCAGTGTCCTAGGCCCAACCATCTTCAGCTGCTTCATCAATGACCTTCCCTCCATCATAAGGTCAGAAATGGGGATGTTCGCTGATGACTGCACAGTGTTCAGTTCCATTCGCAACCCCTCAGATAATGAAGCAGTCCGAGCCTGCATGCAGCAAGACCTGGACAACATCCAGGCTTGGGCTGATAAGTGGCAAGTAACATTCGCGCCAGATAAGTGCCAGGCAATGACCATCTCCAACAAGAGAGAGTCTAACCACCTCCCCTTGACATTCAACGGCATTACCATCACCGAATCCCCCACCATCAACATCCTGGGGGTCACCATTGACCAGAAACTTAACTGGACCAGCCATATAAATACTGTGGCTACGAGAGCAGGTCAGAGGCTGGGTATTCTGCGGCGAGTGACTCACCTCCTGACTCCCCAAAGCCTTTCCACCATCTACAAGGCACATGTCAGGAGTGTGATGGAATACTCTCCACTTGCCTGGATGAGTGCAGCTCCAACAACACTCAAGAAGCTCGACACCATCCAAGATCAAGCAGTCCGCTTGATTGGCACCCCATCCACCACCCTAAACATTCACTCCCTTCACCACCGGCGCACTGTGGCTGCAGTGTGCACCATCCACAGGATGCACTGCAGCAACTCGCCAAGGCTTCTTCGACAGCACCTCCCAAACCCGCGACCTCTACCACCTAGAAGGACAAGGGCAGCAGGCGCATGGGAACAACACCACCTCCACGTTCCCCTCGAAGTCACACACCATCCCGACTTGGAAATATATCGCCGTTCCTTCATTGTCGCTGGGTCAAAATCCTGGAACTCCCTTCATAACAGCACTGTGGGAGAACCGTCACCACACGGACTGCAGCGGTTCAAGAAGGCGGCTCACCACCACCTTCTCAAGGGCAATTAGGGATGGGCAATAAATGCCGGCCTTGCCAGCGACGCCCACATCCCGTGAACGAATAAAAAAAAAGTAGGCCAATCGGCCCCTCGAGCCTGCTCCACCTTTCAATAAGATCATGGCTGATCTGGTCCTAACCTCAAATCTAAAATCATGTCCAATTTCCTGCCTGCTCCCCATAACCCCTAATTCCCTTTACTTCTCGGAAACTGTCGATTTCTGTTTTAAATTTATTTAATGATGTAGCTTCCACAGCTTCCTGGGGCAGCAAATTCAACAGACCTACTATCCTCTGAGTGAAGAAGTTTCTCCTCATCTCAGTTTTGAAAGAGCAGCCCCTTATTCTAAGATTATGCCCCCTAGTTCTAGTTTCACCCATCCTTGGGAACATCCTTACCGCATCCACCCGATCAAGCCCCTTCACAATCTTATATGTTTCAATAAGATCGCCTCTCATTCTTCTGAACTCCAATGAGTAGAATCCCAATCTACTCAACCTCTCCTCATATGTCCGCCCCCTCATCCCCGGGATTAACCGAGTGAACCTTCTTTGTACTGCCTCGAGAGCAAGTATGTCTTTTCTTAAGTATGGACACCAAAACTGTATGCAGTATTCCAGGTGCCGTCTCACCAATACCTTATATAACTGCAGCAATACCTCCCTGTTTTTATATTCTATCCCCCTAGCAATAAAAGCCAACATTCCGTTGGCCTTCTTGATCACCTGCTGCACCTGCATACTAACCTTTTGATTTTCTTGCACTAGGACCCCCAGATCCCTTTGTACTGCAGTACTTTCCAGTTTCTCGCCATTGAGATAATAACTTGCTCTCCGATTTTTCCTGCCAAAGTGCATAACCTCACATTTTCCAACATTGTATTGCATCTGCCAAATCTCCGCCCACTCACCCAGCCTGTCTATATCCCCTTGTAGGTTTTTTATGTCCTCCTCACTCTCTACTTTCCCTCCCATCTTTGTATCATCTGCAAACTTTGATATGTCACACTCGGTCCCCTCCTCCAAATCGTTAATATAGATTGTAAAGAGTTGGGGACCCAGCACCGACCCCTGCGGAACACCACTGGCTACTGGTTGCCAGTCCGAGAATGTACCATTTATCCCAACTCTCTGCTTCCTGTTAGATAACCAATCCTCCACCCATGCCAGAATATTACCCCCAACACCTCTATTAAATCTCCCTTTAACCTTCTCCGAGCTTCTCCGGTCTCTCCACATAACTGAAGTCCCTCATCTCTGGCACCATTCTGGTAAATCTCTTCTGCACCCTCTCTAAGACCTTGACATCCTTCCTAAAGTGTGGTGCTCAGAATTGAACACAGTACTCCAGCTGAGACCTAACCAGTGTTTTTTAAGATTTAGCATAATTTCCTTGTTTTTGTACTCTATGCCTCTATTAATAAAGCCCAGAATCCCATATGCTTTTTTAACAGCCTTCCCAACTTGTCCTACCACCTTCAAAGATTTGTGTTTGTGCACCCCCAGTTCTCTCTGTTCCTGCACCCCCTTTAAAATTGTAACATTTAGTTTTTATTCCTCTCCTCATTCTTCCTACCAAAATGTATCACTTCACATTTCTCAACGTTAAATTTCATCTGCCACGTGTCTGCCCATTTCACCAGTCTATCAATGTCCTCCTGAAATCTGTTACTATCCTCCACATTGTTTACCAATTTTCAAGTTTCATGTCATCAGCAAACTTTAAAATTATACCCTGTATACCAAAGTCCAGGTCATTAATATATATCAAAAGGAGCAGTGGTCCTAATACAGACCCCTGGGGAACACCAATGTATACTTCCCTCCAGTCTGAAAAACAACCGTTCACCACTACTCTCTGCTTTCTGCCCTTTGGCCAATTTTGTATCCACGCTACCACCGTCCCTTTAATCCAATGGGCTTTAATTTTGCTTACAAGTCTAATATGTGGTACTTTATTGAATGCCTTTTGAAAGTCCATTTACACATCAACCGCACAACCCTCATCAACTCTTCCCGTTACTTCATCAAAGAACTCAATCAAGTTAAATAAAATCGTTGGACTATAACCTGGTGTTGTAAGATTGTTTACATCAATCAAGTTAGTCAAACATGATTTTGCTTTAACAAATCCATTCTGACTTTCAATTATCAGCCCATACTTTTCCAAGTGCCACTTAATTTGTCCTGGATTATTGTCTCTAAAAGTTTTCTACCATCAGCTTTAGGCTGACTGGCCTGTAATTGCCAGGTTTATCCCTCTCCCCGTTTTTGAACAGGGGTGTAACATTTGCAATCCTCCAGACCTCTGGCATCGCCCCATATCTAAGGAGGATTGGAAGATTGTGGCCAGACCATCCCCAATTTCTACCCTTATTTCTCTCAGTAACCTAGGAGGCATCCCATTTGGACTGAGTGGGTATTGCTAATCTTTTAAGTACCTCCTCTTTATCTGTTTTTATCCTATCCAATATTGCTACTACTTCCTCCTTTACTGCTATATTGGCAGCATCCTATTCTCTAGTAAAGACCGTGCAAAGTATTCATTTAGTAACTCAGCCTTACCATCTGCCTCCAGAAGAATATCTCCTTTGTGGTCCCTAATCAGCCCCATCCTTCCTTTAACTACCCTTTTACTATTTGTATGTTTATAAAAGACCTTTGGGTCTCCTTTTCTTTTAGCCTTGAATCTATCCTCATACTCTCTCTTTGCACCTCTTATTCCTTTTTTTAGATCTCCTCTGTACTTAGCTTGGTTCTTTACTATATTATGAACTTTACATTTGTCATAAACCTCCTTTTTCTGTTTCATTTTAATCGCTATGGGGGAAAAATTGGATAAGGGCCTATTGTTGGGCACGCATAGCGCGATCCGCTATTAACCCGCGCCCGATGGCCCCTGCGCAGGCAGGATGAGAACTCAATCCGGCCTGTGGACTTATCTTCAAGCAGCAGTGAAAAGCAGGCCTGACAAGACGAATGAAGTAAATGCACACTTTCCACCATCAGGGGGAGCCCCAATCTCTAAAAGGGAGGATGTCTCTTAAAATCTCTTAAAGATAGCTGGTACCTGTTATTTGCTAAAAATAACAGTCTGCTGTTTACAAACTGTTGAGTTATGTTAAAACATTGAATAAAGGATACGCACTACTAAATCCACATCCTCCAATCTACATCCAGACCTCACCAATCTGCCAATCTGAGTTTGTACCAGGCCTGCGGGAGTTTGTGCACCAAGGTTCTCTGTTGATGCACTAGAGGCCTTGGTGCAACAGGTGGACAGAAGGAGGGACATCCTATATCCGCAGGGGGTGGGGGAGGGGTGCAAGAGGCCCTCCAGACATATGCCCAAAAGGCAGTGGGAGGCAGCGGGGGATGAAGTCAAAGCCAGGCGCAAAGCATCATGAACATGGATGCAGCGCAGGAAGAAGTTCAATGCTTTGACACGAGTGGTCAGTGTGAGTGAGGTCAACTTTCAAGCGGATCTCCTACCAACTACACCACAAGCTATATCCACTGCTCCATGCACTACACCCCAATCACCCACATACCAACAAACTCTTTCCATCAGTGCTCAACTCTTCCAACCAGATGCTTCCTCTCACCCTTCCACATTACCACTGTAGCAAGCCGCCCACCCACAACTCACAGGCCACACACACTGGCAGCTATTCAACCGTAGCAGGCACTTCACCCAGACACACGTCCTGCTTTCTTGCAGGAGAAGGTGGCAGCAAGTGGCCGTGGCATTTAGCCGCTCGAGCCTGTTCCGCCATTCAGTGAGATCATGGTGGACCTGTGACCTAACTCCATATACCCACCTTAGCCCCATATCCCTTAATACCCTTGGTTCACAGAAATCTATCAATCTCAGATTTGGAATTCACAATTGAGCTGGCATCAACTGCCATTTGCAGAAGAACGTTCCAAATGTCTAGCACCCTTTGCGTGTAAAAGCAATTCCTAACTTCATTCCTGCACATCCTGACTCTAAATGTTAGGCTATGTCCCCACGTCCTAGTGTTCAAGTATAGGAGATCTCCAAAAACAGTTACAAATGCATCAGCAGCCAAAAGCAATAATCCAGCCACTAACCTGTAAATCCTGCATGGTCCCTTGAAAAAGTACTGGTGGGGGATCCTACAGGCACTCTAAGATATGTTCAGATGGTCGGAGTTAAGACTGCATGTTGAGTTGAGCGTTAAGTCCCAAAATGGTGTCTATCACTTTAAATCAGCGTTGAATACCGATTGTATCCATTTTCTCCTTACTTTACACGCTGCCGACATTCGGTATTTGTGCATGCGCTAATACCTATACCAAGATGGTGTCCGGCGCACGTCACGCTGGAAACGTGCTCACGCAGCCAAGACGCCATCTTGGTACTTCGGGAGGCTGCGTAGTGCCAAAACAATGTGGCCCAATTTCTAGCCCTATATCTTTAGTCGTCCAGGGATCTCTAGCTTTGGATGCCCTTCCTTTCCCTTTTGTGGGAATGTGTCTATTCTGTACCCAAACCATCTCCTCCTTGAAGGCCTCCCATTGTTCAATTACTGTTTTGCCTTCCAATTTTTGATTCCAATCCACCAGGATAAGATCCCCTTTTAACTCATTGAAATTAGCCCTCCTCCAGTTATGTTTGATTGTTCCTTGTCCTTTTCCATAACTATTCTAAACCTAATGATATTATGATACTGTTCCCCAAATGCTCCCCCACTGAAACATGCTCCACTTTGTTCCCCAGAACTACATACAGTACTACTTCCTTCCTTGTTGGGCTGGAAACACACTGATCAAGAAAGTTCTCTTGTACAATTTTCAGGAATTCCTCCCCCTCTTGGCCCTTAACACTGTTACTATCCCAGTCTATATTAGGATATTTGAAGTCCCCCATTATGACTACTCTATAGTTCTTGTATCTTTCGTAATTTGCCTGCAAATTTGCTCCTCCATCTCCTTCCCACTATTTGGTGGCCTACAGTATACACCCAGTAGCATAATGGCTCGATTTTTGTTCCTTAATTCTAACCAAATAGATTCTGTCATTAACCCCTCCACTACATCATCCCTTTCCAGTGCTATAATAGTTTCTTTGATCAATACTGCCAACCCCCATCCTTTCTTTCCTTCCCTATCTTTCCTGAATACCTTGTAGCCAGGAATATTAAGTACCCAATCCTCCCCTTCTTTGAGCCAGGTCTCTGTTATTGCCACTATATCATGGTCCCATGTAGCCAATTGTGCCTGCAGCTCACTGACTTTATTTACCATGCTACATGGATTTATGCACATGCACACCAAACTCATCACAGACTGCCTTGCACTTGGCCCCTGTTGGATCACTCCTATTTCTGAAATAGTCTTTTTTCTGGTGCTATTTGTTTCTTCCAGTCCTCTGTGCACCTTATTTCTCCACTCTAATGTTTCATCCTAGTGCCCATCCCCCTGCCAAATTAGTTTTAATGCTCCCCCACAGCACTAGTGAACCTCCCCGTGAGGACATTGGTCCCAGCTCTGTTGAAGTACAACCCAACCAACTTGAACAGACCCCTCCTGCCCCAGAACTGGTCCCAATGCCCCAGGAATCTGAGGTCCCCCCTCCTGTACCATTTCTTCAGCCACACATTAATCTGTTTCATCCTCCTATTTCTATACTCACTAGTGCGTGGCACTGGGAGTAATCCAGAGATAACTACATTTGAGCTCCTGCTTTTTAATTTCCTCCCTAGTGCCTAAAACTCTGACTGCAGGATTTCAACCCTTTTCCTTCCTATGTCATTGCTTCCCATATGGACCACGACATCTGGCTGTTCCCCTTCCCTTCTCAAAATATTCTGCACCCTCTCAATGATGTCCTTTACCCTGGCATCAGGGAGGCAACACACCATGCGGAACTCACATTGCGGTTGCAGAAACGTTTGTCTGTCCCCCTGACTATTGAATCCCCTTCAATAACTGCATTCCTACAATTCGCTGTGCCCCCATGTAGTCCTTTGCTCCGGGCTGCACTCCTTCGAGGTGTCGTCGCACTCACTGGTATTCAGTACTGAAAACCGGTTAGTGAGCGACACACGCCTGGAGGTTTTCTGCACTGCCCGCCTCCTCCTACTCTGCCGGATGGCCACTTACTGTTCTGAGCTTTCTGTGGCTGTGGGGCGACCACCTCCTGGAATGTACAAACCGGGAAATTCTCAGCCTCCTGTAAGCCCTGCAATGAGTCCAGCCACTCCTCAAGCTCAGAAACTCTGGAGCTCAGAAACTCTGAGCTCGAGCTCGAGCAGCCAGAGGCACTTCCTGCACACATGGTCATCCAGGACACCTGAAGTGTCCTGGAGTTCCCACATGGCACAGGAATTGCAGACAACGGGTTTCAGCTATCCCTCTATTCTATTTAGAGACTACTCTTATTGTGTATATATATATATATATATATATATACACACACAATATACACAATATATTTATATATATATATATATGTATATGTACATACAATATATGCCGAACAGTTTGTTTAGCTTTAAGGCTATTTAACTGTTTAGCTAACACTAAAACACTAACCACTAAAAACGATAACCACTAAAAACACTAACCAATAAACTAAATACTTACACTGACTTGCCCTTGGCGATCCTCCTTGTCTTGTGACGTCACTTTTTGACATTTTTTTCTGTTTCAGACTCATTACTCCTCGGGCCTCTCGCAATGTTCTGTATTTGCCGATTTTTTCCCGTTCCTTATGTGACCATTCCTCGGGCCTCGCATGATGCTTTTATATGCAAGGATATCAAAGATGGCCTCCTGCAAGAGAATCTAGGGCATGCACTTTCTGAGCCCTCCTCCAGTTTGGGTCCGTTCCCTTGGATTATATATCATCTTGTCAAAGAAGCTGCTGTAAATTTCGCGGGCCTACATTATGTATTCTCCTCGGTTCAGTATCACCAGTCACTACCACAAGCAGGTCTCATGTTCTTTATGATCTTTATGTCAGCATCTGTCAGAGGAAAGGCAAATAAATTCAGATGTAGACCTGATTCAGCCTTCTGATTGGTGAGCATCCCTGGAGAGGCAGGACTTTCCAGTACCATTGAGATGCCCCCTTCCCCCCCACTTTCAGGGAGTCATGCTGAAACAGGGCAGAAATATCAATGGCAGGCCACTGGGTACGTTACAGCAGGTGGGAAGAAGGTAACTTTTGAGCTGTTCAAGAAATTCAAAAATGTTTTCTTAAAAAGGTTTTACCTGCTGCTTTTGGAACCTGTATATAGACACGATCTGAGAACAATTGCTCATGCCTCACTTCAAAACCTCTTGAGGTCCTCTCCATTAATATTTGAACTCTAGATGGCAGCCCTGGTGTCCAGCTTTCAAACAGGGCAAATGGTGAGAACCTCTGTGGAGGTCATGTTTCCTTCACTGTAATTTGTTTTGCCTTACCCTCCAGAAAGAATAGAGGTGAGGATGCACCAGAGCATATTCCTAAGCACATTTCTGGACCCGTCTGCCCCATATCCACCAGAAAACTGATAGGAGAAGGTCAGAAAACTGGGACCCCTTTTTAGATTTCCAGCATTTGCAGTTTTTTCCTTTGCTTTATTAGAACCTACCTGCATGATGCATGTTCATTTACTCAAACAACAGCTGGAATACAGGTTGGATATTTGGAAGCACTCCTCCAACATATCAACATGACTTCCCTGCTGGCAAGGCCGGCATTTATTGCCCATCCTTAATTGTCTTTGAGAAGGGGATGGTGGGCCTTCTTCTTGAACTGTTGCAGAGGATTTTATGTAGACAATTTTGCTGACGGCGATTTGGGCCATTACATCATGCAGATGTGAAGAGAATTGTTACTGCATTGGGTAGCTGTAGCACTCAGCTGAAGGACTCATCATTCTCTACCTGAAAAGGTGTTCCAACTGGAATATCTTCTTGTTCACTATCATGGTCTTGCTCCACCCTTGGCTGTGGATGAGCATTTTCTTCCTCCACCTGCTGCAATATTAAGCCTCCCTATATAGCAGATTATGGTAACTTCAGAGACCCAGGCAGATCTTTATTGTAAAATACCCCCTGACCTGTCCAGAATCTGAAGCCTTGCTTCAAGACGCCCATATGTTTATTTGATAATCGTCTTGATGGCCGGATGGGCCTTGAATTTTTGCTCAGCTGCTGTTCACAGCTGTCTTATTGGTATCATGAGTTGAGGCTGAAAAGGGTAGCCTTGGACTCTTAGGAGCCATTCTTGTCTACCTTCTTCTTCAAGTCAGCAACATCAGGATTGCCTTAAAATGGAGGCATCACGAATGGGAAGCAGGGATTGACCTGCATGATCCTAGGCTGGTCAACGATTACCTGGACATTAATGGAATGGATCTTCATACAGTTCATAGATACCCTGAGATCGTTTGTGGGACCCAGATGGCCACACGGCTGCCATCAATACTTTGAGGTATCCTGCCATGTAGAAAAATTGCAAGGTTCTCTCATTCTGCGGCTGGTTTTATGGGGGTGAGGGGGGGGGAGCAGGGTGTGATGAAATTATTTGTCCTGCGGACTGCGGATTGTCTGATGTTGCTGTTATCCCCTGTCGTAGCTTGGAATGAGGTCGAGGCTTAAAAGTTTGGGCTTGTGCTCATCTTGACTGCCACTGGCAGTACAGCCTCTGTGGAAGACTTTGTCTGCAGGTCAACTTCCAGCAGAAAGCACAGCTCTGTCACTGCCTCCCTGGTGAAGCAGAGTTTGTGAAGGCAGTTCTCCTTAAACATTCCAGATAACAGTATCTGAGTACCTGAGTCTGAAGACACAGCTGCATGGGTAAGAGCAAGTGCAGACAGTCTGCCTCTGGTGCCGTCAAATCTTCCTCATATCCCTGCTTGTATTCACTTCTTCTTCCTCCAAATAACACAGAAACAGCCGAGTGCCCAATGAAATTGCCACATTCCAATTTTCATTGGAGCATTCATAAACATTGCTACGAAAAATCTGGGGGAAAAACAAAGGGTTAAAAAACCACTCTATCACGTCCACTGTTTAAAACCATTTCGAGAAATGATCATAGGATAAATCCAAGTTGTTCCCCTTTAACCAGTCAGTTCCTATCTGCTCTGAAGCATCCTGAATCGCACTGCCTATTTCAACTGAGCACATAGCACATTCTCCATTGCTCACTATACTGATATTACCATGCATTTTAATATTGTTCTCCGGAGTTAACAAATTCATCTGCTTTGCCATGGATAATCAACACCAATATGATAGAGTGGCAGGATTCCCAAAGGTCTGAGGAATCATTAATTGCTCAATTGGCCATAGGAGTTTCCTTGATCAATGCATATGCCTATGTCAACAGGAAAGGCTACCACTTTCTTAACCAGCAGCACACCATCATGGAAGTGAATGCTCACTGTTGGGAACTGCCATAATACCTTTATTTTAAGGCAGTCCATTTTGCCACCACTCTTTGATCTACAAGGGCAAATCTCTGGGTAGCAGTTGGGAGATCAAGGCTATCCTCTAGAACCATGGCTGATGACATCAGCAAGCTTTCCAAGACCTGAGCATCTACAGCCCTCTGGGGTAGAGAATTCCAAATATTCACGACCCTCTGAGTGAAGAAATTCCTCCTCATCTCAGTCCTAATTGTCCAACCCCTTATCCGGAGACTATGGGCCCAATATTAGGAGGGAGGCGGGTTGGCAGCGGGAGGGTTGACCATGCCCAGTAAATTCGGGGCACACGCGATTGCAGCCTAATTGAAGTTACTTACACGTGCTTCCGGGTTTCCCATTCCAGACCTGCGCAGCCAGCGCACTGCGCACCCGCATCACAGGCTGTCAGCAGGAGGAGCCCTATTTAAAGGGGCAGTCCTCCAACGCTCCTCCTGCAGCAAAGAAACAATTTTGGAGTATGGAGCCGGCCAGAGGCAAGGCTGCTCCAAGGTTCTCTGACTCCTCACTCCAGGTGCTGCTCTCGATGGGGTGAGGAGGAGGAGGGAAATTTTTTTTCCATCGGATGGGAGGAGGTGGTCTCCCTCCATCACCAAGAAGGCCTGGCTGGAGGTGGCCGAGGAGGTCAGCAGCAGAGGCAATGTGTGCAGAACCTGGGTCCAGTGCAGGAAGCGCTTTAATGACCTAATCAGGTCAGCCAAAGTGAGTATACTTACGCATTCTCCCACACTCCGTCTTCCACATCACCTCCACCACCACACAACTCCTTCTGCACTGCCACCACAACGCTCTCGCATCACTCCTCACATCCACTCAACCATCATCCTCACCTTGCCTGCACTTACTCACCGCCCCAGTTCCCATTCGACCACTACCACGCAGCCCAATCCTCATACAATCTCATGGCTATGCCTCATACGCACCCTCCCATGCATCTCCCTCACGGTCACCCACACCCACACCAATGCATGCAGCGGGTCACTATGCAACCATCACTCAATCACGCCTCTCTGTGTTTTGCCTTGATAGGAGAAGAGATGCCAGAATGCCTGGGAGAGGGCAAGGACAGAAGGGGGCCCGCCACACCAAGTGGTCTTAATAGACGCAGAGCAGCAGGAACTAGAAATAAGCCTGACACTGGAGTGCCTGTCCGTGGCGGATGCCGAGACTGGGAGTGCACAAGCGGCTGGAGACAGAAATCTAACACTCAGCACACATGATAGCGAATGATCTTAGCATCACTTGACATCTGCAGCACCTCAACATCTGTCCACATGCTTAATATCGCTTTCTGTTCTCTTGCAGGGCCATCTGCGACCACTGTGATTGCAGAGGGCAATTCCTCAGAGGACCTGCCGGCCTCTGAGGGCGCATCATCACATCTGAGCCAGCCATCCACCAGCGCAGATACACACACCTCGGTGGGTCCCAGTCCTCTCTTAGTTGGGCTTGCACATGGTGAGTCACCACGCACATGTGAGCACAAGCAGACCCTCGTAGCAGGGGCAACCGTGGAGAGTCCGCATTGGTGGGAGGACTCTTCTCCAGGCTCTGCTCAGCTGGACCGAGATGCTGAACCCTGGGGGCCAGCCATGAAAAGAAGAGTCATCGAGGGCCAGCAGCACATTGCTGAGGTACTGGAGCAGTTGCCACATGCACTCTCCAACTCCTGCATGAGTGGAATGATGGCACAGGTACAGGAGGATATCTCCAAGATAGTGTCACAGGGATGTGAAGGCATCTCTGAGATAGTGTCGCGCGTAGGTGCAGGAATGTCTGTGATGGAGGAAAGGCTAGCCTCCATTGAGCTTCAAGCACGGCTCAACAATGAGTCCATTCAGGCCCTGACAACGGCCATTCAGGGTGAGCAACAGTCTGCGGCTGATAGATACCTTACAACTGGCCTTCCAAGGCTTCACACAAGTCCTCCAAGCAGGGTGGAAGGAGTGATGTGGGCCTGGGCCAGGAGAGGGATGATGGTGAAAGGGGACATGCAAGTGGGGACGCTACTCAAAGTGCTTCCACGTCTCACCCGTTGCCCCCCTCTCTCAACCAGTAGCCACAATGCTGCTCCCTGTCCAGGTGGCCGAGTCTGCCCCTGCACAGGTGCAGGTGGAGCAGTCTTTGGAGGGGCCCTCATGGGCACCGAAACCCAGAGGGCGTCCGCGCAAAGCATCTCATCGGTCAAGGCATGGACAAGAGCAACCTGCCTCTACCTCTGCTGAAGCCACAGGGGTCGCACCATGTATGGGTTCCTGTAAACATGAGGCGAAGGTTTTGTGAGCACAAAGGGGAGGCACAAGTGTGTAAGACAAAATGACATGTTTTTGATTTACGTTTGTTTGTTTTGCAAAAAAACATAAAAATTTGTAATCACCACTACTGCCACATCTTTGCAAATCTTGTCTGGTTTGTGTAATAATGCCCTTTCCTGAGGATCACCATGAAGACCCACAACTGATGCCACCCATTGTGTCACTGCAGAGTGGGTGTAGATGTATTTGCAGGGCTCTTTTGTGCAGATGACTGAGAGATGCCAGCGATGTCCCCGGTGGCACCCTGGAAGGATGCGGAGGAGAAGTTGTTGAGGGCAGTGGTGACTTTGACAGCGACAGGTAAGAAGATGGTGCTCGGGCCAGCCGGGAGCAGCTCAGCATCAAGGAGGCTGCAGATGTCCACGACTACATGTCGAGTGACTCTGAGCCTCCGTGTGCACTGCTCCTCAGAGAGGTCCAGGAAGCTGAGCCTCGGTCTGTAGACGCTGTGGCGAGGGTAGTGCCTTCTGCGACGCATCTCTCTCTGCAGTTGCCCTCCCTCCTGCTGTGCAGGTGGATGTGTCACAGCACTGTGTTGTGGAGCTCCACGTGTCAGAGGTAGATGGCGTGGCTGGCAAGGCTGGTGATGCTGTTCGTCCTCTGAGGAGGTCATGACTGCAGCTATGGCGGCCCCCATCCGGACGTTTGAGAGGGTCCACAAGGTAGTTAAATGTGTCTGCACACCGGGGTTGAGGTTGCAAGTTTGTGATTTTTTGTGTTAGGAGGAGGGTGGTGCAGGCCAAACTTTGTCCAAAGTGACAGAGTGGCCTCCTGCAATGAGTGAGGGTCTCCCCCCGACACCTGTCAAATGGACCTTTGCAGCTGCCACAGGCTGGTGGCTGCAACACATCTGTTTCAACTGGGAATGTTTCCCCCAGTACGGGAAAAATGCTCAGTTGACCTGAAGATCCCACCCCTCCTAAACTAGCCTCCAAATCAGTTCTCCTAACAACCTGAAGTATCAAATTAATTGATTTAAGTGGGATCCCGCGGCTTTAATTGCCGGTGGGAATCCCGCATGCGGGGGCTGCGCTCATCTAAGCGCGTCATTGGGGAACCCAGAAGTGGGTGGGTTGGAGCTGGGCTCCGGACCTGCCCGGGAATCCCCAATTTTTGGAGCCCCCCCCGCCACGAACGCACCTGCTCGGATATCCGAATATCGAGCCCTATGTCTCCTAGTTCTAGACTCTTCAGCCAGGGGAAACAGCCACTCTGCATCTACCCTGTTAAGCCCTCTTAGAATCTTATATGTTACAGTGAGGTCACCTCTAATTCTTCTAAACTCCAGACAGTATAGGCCCATTCTACTCAATCTTTCCTCATAGGACAACCCTCTCATCCCAGGAATCAACCTAGTCCATTCATCTACTACAGTCATCATAGAACACAACTTTGGCATGCTGAAGGCATCATTCAGATACCTGAACAGATCTGGGAAATCACACTATAAGTCTGACTAGTGTCTCAAGGAATATTGTGGTGTGCATAACTTTCTGCATAACTTTACCTTACAAAGAGGTCCCCATGGAGGTGTAGGAGTAAAAAGGTCCCCAAGGGAATTGGGGGACCATCAAAAGAAGCAACAGTAGTAGCAGCCTGAAGAGGTTACAGAGGACAACCCATGGACAGCTACAAGAAACATTTATGGAATTCTGATACCTTCTCTTGACTACCATATCTGTTTAGGTTCCCCTTCCCATCAAAAATGTGACATTATCTACTACCCTTCTTTGTGTGCATCAACTCAGCCAGCTCCCAGTTATGTCACCTGATGAGAGTGACTCCCAAACCTTGCCAAGAACAATGTTTGTGTGCTCAAAAACTTTAGATCAACCATAACTTTAATGAAAACCCATGCTGTGTGTGCCTAGTACTTCTTAACGCTATACTTCCTCTTGTGTTGTGTTCACACTTTAACTTAGCCTTATGTTTATCGTTGGTACTATCTGAGTGGCAGGAAGGTACGAGGAGGTTGATTCCTGTTTTCCAATAGGCACCTTTGGCACTGAGGTGGCCCTCATCTCAATGAAGGTAAGTCTTGAGATAGACCTGCTGCAGGGCTGTACCTCTCGTATGACTGCATGGGCATCCTGGGGCCATGTCCTTTCGGACACATGTGAGGCTTTGAGGGATAGGAGGGCCTGTATTTAATGTCATGCTGAGAGAATGGGCACAACTTTCATGTGTGCCCATTTCTGTACTACTGCTAGTGTTACTAGTATTATTTACATGTGGCCATGATCTGCGGCAATACACACCTAAAGGTGCCAAAAAGATCAACAAAGACCTACCAGATACTTATCTAAAACCCACCACCCTTAATCTGACATCTCAGACCTTTAAACTCGCAGTTTGAGGGTGTCTCTGCTGCAGATGACCATGGAGCTGGCATATGCTCCAGTGAGGACTGTGATGCTGCGAAACAAACATGGTACCATACATTTGGGTGATAGACTTCTCCATTTGACCTACCATCTGCAGCACACTTTCTGGCACGTTTCCCAGTGCTTGCACATACACTTAATGCCAAGCAAACATCCATCTTTTAAAAACAGAACTCATAAGACCTGGAACCTCAGGTTCTTCAACTAAGAGGTGACACCTCTGGATTCTTTGGTCCACAATGTCTTCCTCCTCATATGCTATCGGCAGCTGCTCCTGCTCCAGCTGACTTGTGCTCTGTGTCTCGTGTAGTGCATTCCTCTCTGGTTCACTCTCTAATTCAGGTGGATCTTGTGGGATAGGGCTTAAAAGTTGGAAAATGAGCGACTGATAGTGTATGCTCTGAACTGCTAGCAGGGTCAGATGCACTGGGGCTTGATTTTGTGTCTTTGGGTACATCCAAAGCAGGAAAAGAGGTTAAAATACGTTGCTGAGAAAAAGAATTCACATGCATGACATGAGAGTTTCTTAATATAGATTGCTGACAGGTAATGTAGAGTACAATAGGATGAGAAGGAAGAGTAGCAGGATTTCATGATGAACCTGCAGCTGATACCTGCTCTCCTACTTCCCCGCCTCAGACATCATATATGACCCCCAGTATTTGCAAAGGTTCTTCCTCACAGGGTATGAAAGGTCAGAAGTCTGAATGTTTGCAACCTGTTGCAGTTCTCTTTCCAGTGTAACGGGCTTGAAGAGAATGCAAAAGGTATGAATTACCTTTTGGTTACCAAGACATCAAGTAAAACACAGGTGTCAACATGCAGCTCATGGTGGATGTGATGGCAGGTGCATGCACCAAGCAATTAATTTTCATGCGACACTTTTATTTGGGTGAATGCATGTAAGACTGTGAGTAACAGAACATATTAAGGTGAAGCCTGGAGTAATAAGGCACTATCTCCTGGCCACTGATGGTAAACAATTCAAGCACTTCCACACAGTGTAGGGGGAGGTTTTTGTTCATAAGAACATAAGAACTTAAGAAATAGGAGCAGGAGTAGGCCAATCGGCCCCTCGAGCCTGCTCCACTATTCAATAAGATCATGGCTGATCTGATCCTAACCTCAAATCTAAATTCATGACCAATTTCCTGCCCGCTCCCCGTAACCCCTAATTCCCTTTACTTCTAGGAAACTGTCTATTTCTGTTTTCAATTTATTTAATGATGTAGCTTCCACAGCTTCCTGGGGCAGCAAATTCCACAGACCTACTACCCTCTGAGTGAAAAAGTTTCTCCTCATCTCAGTTTTGAAAGAGCAGCCCCTTATTCTAAGATTATGCCCCCTAGTTCTAGTTTCACCCATCCTTGGGAACATCCTTACCGCATCTACCCGATTAAGCCCCTTGTACATGGCAGATATGCTTAGTATGATACATTCTAAGATGGTTCCTCTCACCATGCCAGATCTGATAAGACAATTAATGTTTTTCCAAAACTAAATGCCATGCAGCAAGTGTTGGAGTTGGCACTAACTGTCCTGACTACCTCCTTCCGCTGGGCCAGAACAAATCTCTTTGGGACCCTGAATCTCTCTATTCCAAATAGGTCCTCACTCTTCCGTCTAACCTCCTGCAGCTGGATTCCCACAGCAAAATCTGTGAAGCAATGGCCACTCTGCCCTGCAGCAGGCATTATGGCTGTTTTAAATGAAAAAATGTCTTTGGTAAAGTAACAACTACTGCGATGATGCCGGGCATTTTAAGCTGCTACAAGCTTTAAATCCTGCAGCAGCTTGTTATTTGCTACCACCCAATAGAAAAATGCCTGCAGCCTGCCCAAATTATTAAAATTAGACTGACTGCGAGAATTCTGACAGGTTCAGTCCACTTCACGTTGGGCAGGTGCAAATCACATTCTGCCCTATGCTTACTCAGGATTTTACTCACGCATAAAATATTCACTACCAACTCCATCCATCGGCAAAGGTCTGTGACCAGAAAATTAGTCACAGTTGCATTTTTCATTTACTGTCAGTCTTTCCCTCACCTTTTTGCCATTTGTATCCGTTTCAGTTTTGCATCTGTACTATGCATATAGGGTTTGTGTGAAATCAGGATTGTGAAACCTTTTATTGGCAATCCAGCAAGCAGATTCTATTTTATTATTATACTCCCAAATGTAATCATTGTGTCTAGCTGCCACGACATAACGGGACCTTTTTGTGTATTTCAAGGATTTTAATGTTCGAATAATTAGGATAATCACTTTGTCTCATCTCTACACATTGTTTTTTATTGCACTGCAAATGCCTCATTTGGCTCAATGCCCAGTGGCTTGTGGTGCTACATGAAGTAATTGTGCTTACCAGAAAAATGAGCACACAGTGACCTCTTTGATTTAATTGGAAAATAATCTGAATTTGACCCAACACATTGTTGCCTGACTGACACAATACACTGTCTCCCCAGTATTGAGCTGATAGTGCTCGCTGATAGGTGATATAACAGACTGAGTACTGAGATGCCATAGGCACCAAGGAATTCTGGGAATGACTGGTGGATGAATCCATAAAGAGTACTTTCCTGCCCCATGGTAACATGAAGGATGCAGAATGCAAATACATATACCCGTGATAGATGGAAATACTAAGAGATTATATTGCTATCTTTTATTTGAAATTAAACAAAATATTACAATTCTCTTCACAGCTGCCAAAATATTGCTAGCTGGCTGGTGTTTGTGTGAGCCCTGTTCATTTTTATGAAGAAAACATTTGCATGTTTGTGCACCTACAAATATAACATAATTGAAATTTTCCATATTCTTCAGAGTGCTCTCCCATGAATTGGGACATGGTGGTGGTAATTTTAACCCCCAAGAATGGGTGGGCTGGGGACAGGTGGGCAGTAAAAATAGTTGATTTCTTCAGCGGGTTCCGGGTTTAACCCAGGCACATTAGGATGCACGCACGCAACAGAAACCTGGAAGTCCTGTCCCCACTTAAAGCCAGCAGGCCGATAGTTAAAGGGGCAATGTAGATAATTTAAACACTTGAGATACTTAAATTTTTGTGCATTCTGCAACAGAAACTGATTTAACTTCTCTCGAACATGTCTCCTATGGCTTCTGAAACACGCCATTGAAGCAGAGGCGAGTTGCAGCCGAAGCTCATTTGGCCCTTTAAACCTGTGATCGACACATCTCAATAAAAGGTGAGGTATTGCAGCTGGGCACTCGATTCTCTCAGGCAAATGTTTGGCTGGGAGTTCTTTGTGTTTAGACTGAGACTTCTTTGTTGAGACTGAGAATTCTTGTGTTCACACAAATTTACCAACAATTTGGAGCCCCTCAAACTGACAACATCAGGATGGGGCCTCAATGGATGTATTCCACAGTACATCTAAGAAAGAGGCATATCACCATCCGCGGCAGGCATGGTGCATAGTTCTGGGATCTGCAGTTGCACAAGCCAGAGGTGCACAACAAGGACCTGGAGAAGAGCAGAGAGGGGACCAACGGATTGACCAACATCGCAGGAGGCACTACCCACTTGAGAGGATCTACAGCCAGAGGCTGAGCTTCTTGGACCTCTTTGAGGAGCAGCGCCTATGCAGGCTGAGATTGAGTCGGCAGGTGGTCGCAGACATCTGCAGCCTCCTTCAGGAAGCATTGCTTCCAGCTGGACCTGGTGGCTACGCATTGCCCATACCAATTAAAATCACAACTGCCCTCAATTTCTTTGTCTCCGGATCCTTCCAGGGTGCCACCAGTAACATCTTGAGGGTGTGTTAATCGTCTGCACATAAGTGTATAAGGCATGTTACGGATGGCTTGTTTGCCAGGGCATCGGACTACGTCAACTTCCCCCAGGATGACATCAGCAAGACCGAGGGCAGTGGGTTTCAACTCTCTGGCTGGCTTCCCACAGGTGCAGGGTGCAACTGATTGCACACACGTAGCAATCCGAAGACCTTCGCATAAGCCAGGAGTATTCATAAACTGAAAGGGATATCACTCCAACAATGCACAGCTGGTGTGCGACCACCGGAAAGAGGTTTCTACAGGTGTGTGCCAGATTCCCTGGCAGCTGCCATGGTTCATTCATTTTGCGCAAGTCCAGCATTCCAACAGGAGACAGACTTAAGGACTGGCTCGGAGACAAAGGATACCCCCTGCAGACATGGCTTACGAAACTTGTGAGAAACCCCACCAACGAAGCACAGCAGCGATACAACCAGATCCACATCACCACCAGATGTTTCACTGAACAAGCCATAGGAATATTGAAGATGCACTTCAGGTGCCTGGATCGATCTGGGGGAGCCCTTCAGTACTCACCAGAGAGGGTGTGCAGAATAATCATCGTGTGCTGCGTCCTGCACAACATGGCGCAGCAGAGAGGGTTACAGGTGGAGGAGATCGAATGCACTCATCAAGCATCCTCTGCTGCCACCAGAGGTGGAGGAGGAGGATGAGGATCACGAGGAGAAGAGAAATGATAATGGAGAACCCAATGTCAGAGCAGCCGTGCACATTGCTGCCTATGATGCCAGGGATGCCCTCATATCTGACAGGTTCTCAAAATGAGATAGGCAATGTGAAGAATTTGACATACTCAAGCCGCCTGGAACAACCCCTCCACCAACGACCCCCCCATCAACCCCTGCCTCCCTTTGCACAAAACAGTCCTTCAACCACGCATACACCCAATGCACATGCACCCAACGGTTGTCGTCATGTCTTACCATTGATGATGAAACAAATGAAAGGGCGACTTCACAGATGCAATAATGGCTAAGATGTGGTAGTGGTGATAGTAATTACATTTAGTGTGACATAACAAAATAAATATATAAATGAACAACATGACATTTCATCAAATGCCCATGTGCATACCTTTGGTGAACTACAATTGCTTAACCTTTCGCTTTCTACTGCTTCTACGTGGTGCATCCCCTGTGGCTTCAGCAAAAGTAGTGGCAGGTTGCTCAGATACCTGCCCTAACTGTTAAGATGCTCTCAGCTTACGCCCTCTGGGTTTTGGAGACCTTGAGGGCCCCGCCAAAGACTGCTCCACCTGCACCTGGGTAGGGGCAGACTCGGCATTGCGGTTACTGGTTGAGGGGGTTGCAACAGGTGAGAGGTGGGAATGCTTTGAGTGGAGTCCCCACTTCCATCTCCCCTTTCGTCATTATCCCTCTCCTGGGCCAGTGTACCATCACTCCCACTACTCTGCTGGAGAGCAGCTTAGTGAACAGATGTGCTGCTGTGTGAGGCCATAGATAATGTATCTGTCAGCCTGTTTAAGGCAGCAGACATGTTGGCATCCAGAGTCCGCACGGCCATTGTCATGGCCTGAATGTTCTCATTTGTGAGCTATGCTTGAAGCTCAATGGAGGCTGCCACTCTCTCCATTGTAGACATTCCCACACTCACCTGCGACAACAATCTACTAGCGATGGAGTTGCACGCCTCCATCCTCTCTGCTATTGTGGAGAGTGTGCATGGCACGTTTTCCAGAGGTGGAGCTGTACCTCTATCATTCTCATTCTCAACGATGGCTCCCGGGATTCAGCATCTATGTCCAGGTGAGCAGAGCTTGGAGAGGAGTGCGTCCCCACGATGCAGATTCTCCACAGCTGCCCGTGCCACCAGTGTCTGTTTGTGCTGACTTGTGAGTGGTGAATCACCAGGTGACAACCCACCGAAGTGCAAGTATCTGCGTTGGTGCACGGCTGTATATCCTGTGACGGTGCTCCCTCAGAAGGAATGAGCTCCTCTGAGGAATCAATGTCTTCCATTTCCCCTGAAGTTGTGAAGGTCCTGGAAGACAACAGAAAGTGATATGAATTATTCATCAAAAAAGTGACAATCTTTCCAATGACCACACTGAGGTCTGGCACAGTTAACTCATTGGTAAAATCAGTTCATCATGTGTGTGAAAGATGTTAAAGTTCTGTCACCAGCCATCTGCGTGTTCCCAGTCTCCCCATCTCCGATGGATAGTGATCCAACTGTCCCACTTATTTCCATAGCCTGCTCCTCCACATTTATCAGCTCCACTATTTGTGGTGGACCACCTCCAGTTCTGGTCCTCTTCCTTGCGTTTGCGCTCTCTTCTCCTACAAGGGGAGAAAGAACAGACCTGTGAGTGACTGAAGGTTACATTTTCACTCTATGAATGTATTGCTTTGGGTGAGGCTGACAATGAAACAGATGCATCAGAGGGTGACTATCAGACAGATACATCACATTGCATCAGGATTGGGGTGAGTGGCAGTGGTGAGCGCATAAATGGGAAATTGAGGAAGTGCATAGAAAGTGAAGGATGATTGATGCTGAAATTTGACTGGGTGTGAGGAGTTATGTAATGCGGTAGGTGTGCCAACACAGAGTGAAAGTTGGGGGGGGTGTTGTTGAACAACAAAGGATCTGAGTGAATCAGCAAATGTACTCACTTTTCCTGACCTGGTTAGGTCATTAAAACGCTTCCTGCACTGCAGCCAAGACCCAGGCACCCTGCTCCTGCTGCTGACCTGTTCTGCCACCTCAGCCACACCTTCTTGGTGGCAGAAGTAGATTTCTTCCTCCTATCACCTGGGTATAACACCTCCCTCCTGCTTCTCACTGTAGACAGTAGTATCGCAAGGGAGGCGAACGAGAACCTAAGTGCTGCCTTTCCTCTATGTCCTTCCATTCTGCTTTTACCTCATTTCACCTTCAAAATCCATTTTTGCATTGGCCCTTTAAATAGTGGGCTTTAAATCGCATCATGTAGGTGCGCAGTACGCCCGCTGCGCAGCTTGGAGATGCGAAACCTGGAAGTAAAATGAAGTGCCTTTAACTGAGTTGTGATAGCACAATCCAACGCGCTCAAATTACTTCCGGATTTCCCACACGATTACTTACCCACCCACTGACTTCTCACCTCCATGCTAAAATCGTGCCCAATCGGGCTGTGCTACATTGCACAAGTTTTTAAAAAATATTTGCATTATGTTTTTTGGAAAACCTTTATGTATCACTAGAAAATCCAAACCGTTTAACACTAATATATGCTATTTTAAAAGAAAAACACAACATTTGTTTATTAGGTACAGCATAGCCAAGCAGAGCGAGCAAAAAATCTTTAGGTTTTTGCAATGTGGTGCTCCTCAGAAAATTCAAAGAAAATTTCAATCTTCTCTCCTGGGAAAGCTTCCAAGGTGAAAGCTTCTGAAGTATTTTTGTTCTTTAATTCTGTTTGCAGTTTTATTACAACTATTTGTATTACCTTTTAAAAGGTAGTGAATGAAAAATAAATTCAGTTTCTTAAAAGCTAAATGGTATCCTTTATTCTAAATAGAGCTAATGATTTTATCAAGTATACAAAGTTCTTACTAAAAATTGTGCACGTTTTAAACTATAAATATACATTTGAATGCAAATAGTTTGCAGCTGCATTGCTTGATAATGACAAATCTGCTTTTGGAAGGGATATTTCACTTCCAATGCTTATTCAATGTTTTGTTCAAAATGTATGAAGAGAATAACAGCTACTTTGAACTTATTAGCAGTTAGAGTAATTGTTATCCCTGAGATGAGATTACTGGTTGGAAGTCACTCCATTATATTTTACAATACATATACGATTGAGTTGGTCGAGGTAGTTTTGTTTAATATTTGCTCCTGTGATCCCTATGGGTAATAGGGCTCATGTTATGCATTGATAGTAAGAATATTCTATTCAGTTTGTGCTTGTTGATGTCCACACTCAAGGATACAATAAATTATTGCAATTTAATCATTGTAATTTAATCAAGTTAGTTTACAGTTCATTACCAAAAAAACCCTCAGTTAATAACATAAGTTTGATAAATGCTCCTCTTTTTTACCATATCCTCTTTACTCCTACAAAACAGTCAAACACAAACTAATGTCTCAGCATTAACACACATAATAAATCTGACTCCTGTGGTTAATATAGAACCTGACCTTGGATTATAACAGAAAAATTGGTTATTCTATATTCAAAACATGTCTTTTAAAATAAAACAGAAATAAAATGTAATTGCATCATGAATCTCCAGCCCGAGGAAAACAAGTAGGTTAACCTATTCTTGTTTATTAAGACCTAACCAAGGCCCGGTTATAGCAATGTGAGGCAGAGTTGAAAAATTGTTTTCACTACACTAGTAACCTCATAAAATATAATGTAAAATACTTACCTAGAAGGCAAAGGAAATTGTTGCCGAAGATATATAAGCATGCAGGATTTCATAGAGTCACCATTTTTCTGTTTTCAGATGGCAAAAGCTATTCAAAGGATTTGACCTCCTGGTGATGCATCTAGAGTGTTTGTTTGATTGATATATAAAGGACAGCAGAACCTACTGAATTAGCCAAATGTACTTCAAACACGCACATCAGTGGTGTTCAACACAAACAGCAAACAAATTAATCCTCTGGAGTTTGAAATATTTTTCACTGCTTGCAGTACACAAACATGCTTTCCTGTAACATAATATTTTAACAATGTCATGCTGTCCAACTATGATGCTATCATCAATAAATGTAAAATAATGCACAGCACATGCAGAATGAAAGGGATTCATTTCAAATATGGGTGACAAGGCCTGTAAAAGTTAATAGCAGCAAATATAACTGTTCATAAAGAGGATAGGGTGGTCAATTTGGTTTACTGTTTCTCTGACATTAATATTTCCATAACGTGACTCAAACATAATTCAAAAATTTATTTTAGTTCAAATGTCATCATTTTTCTAATAATGAATTAGTTGATATATAGATACAATAGAGTTGAAATTTGCTGAGCTAATGGAAAAGAAAATCGGGTGTGGTGTAAAACGAACTGCCTATTCACTATGAGCCCGTTTGTGCTAGTGGCAAAGACCAATTTCCCCAACAACTTTTGAGAGGTTGGAGATGGGGTGGTAGTTTGTAAGGGCAGAGGGGTCAATGGTGGGTTTTTGAGGAGTGGGTGATTACTACAGTTTCGAATGGGGGAGGGACAGTACCTGAGGAGATGGAATCATTTACAATGTCAGCTAATATGGGGGTCATGAAGATGCAATATAGGTGCACTGTTCCACAGTTTGGAGTAACATTTTGGAAAAAAATTATATAACTGCTGGAAATCACCTTATCACTGTTTTCTGGGGAATGCAATGCTGTTAGAAAGAAAGAACTTGTATTTATATAGTGCCTTTCATGACCTCAGGTCATCTTAAAGTGCTTTACAACCAATGAAGTACTTTTGAAATGTAGTCACTGTTGTAATGCACACAGCAAGGTCCCACAAACAGCAATGTAGTAATGACTAGATAATCTGTTTTAGTGATGTTAGTTGAGGGATAAATATTGGTCAGGACACCAGGGAGAACTCCCCTGCTTTTCTTCAAAATAGTGCCATGGGATCTTTTATGTTCACCTGAGAAAGCAGATGGTGCCTCGGTTTAACATCTCATCCAAAAGACGGCACCTCCAACAGTGCAGAGCTCCCTCAGTGCTGCACTGGAGTGTCAGCCTAGATTTTGTGCTCACGTCTCTGGAGTGGGACTTGAACCCACAACCTCTGACTCAGAGACGAAAGTGCTACCACAGCTGACCCAAAACAGCACCAAAAACAAAAGTTATGTAGAATTCGAAGAAACTCTATTCCCAAATCTTATAATAATTGGATTGGCAATTGCGTGTTTGATTGGTTGATCAAAATCACATGACCCAATTGCATGTTTCTGGTCAGGGTGACCAGGGAAGGAATGGTTGTGTTGGTGACAGTGGTGAGATGGTCTGACAATCATAGTCAATGGAACTGAACCTCTTGTTTTTAACCATGTAAGATTAAAAATTTTGCTGAAAACCAATGAAATCTTATAGTATTTTGACTTCTTGTGAAACTACGTCTAGATGTTTTTCAGAGGGACTAAGTACTCTGCAGAGGGAGCTGCCATCAGTAAAGAATACATTTTCCAGAAAGTAAATGGTATGCAATGCAAAGTGAGAGCTTATAGCCCTCAACATTTCTCAATCTTTGATCCTGGCTTCATTCAGAAGTAAGTAATTTTGTAGCTGATGAACTATCGAATTGGAAGCTTGAATTCCTCAGAGAATGCAAATATTGGCTCACAATAAATGTTTCATAACATGTGTGTATGCATCCCTTCAGGAAAATTGGCCCTCATCTGTCCCTTGTCTTCATCAATGGTGGATGTCATCAGGTATTATATTGGGTCAGAAATTACTGTCAAAATAACGGTGAGGCTAATGGCACTATTTCCATCTCCCACTTACGGCAACTTGCTGTGCAAAAGCTCATAGAAATTAAACGGGCAAGGGCAAGACTCGCCGTTCGTTCGTTGGCTATAGTAAATTCTGGCCTATTCTCTTTACTGATTATCAGGATCAATTTTGTACAACATCTGCCTTCATTCATCTGTCTCCAACTGCATCCTATTGTTATTCTATACTTAATGTATGGACAAATTAGCACAGCTGGTTTAATCAAAGTTACATTATCTACCAGGCAAAAGAAAAATCCAGAGCCTAGGAAATATATCACAGACCCCCGTGGAAGTGAGGAAGCTGTGAGCAGAAGACTTGGCTTTATTGAAACTAAAAATAAAGATAGGACAGTTATTTGGTTTTTGTGTGTCTGGGTGTCTCTGGTGAGGAGTGGAGAGAGAGGAGCCTTTCCAGGCCAAATAATGTTGGGTTGGATGTTTTTATGCTTTAGGTTCAGCAGTAGGGACATTCGTTTTTTATCCTGCATTTTCTCTCTAATTTTCTTTTAATGCTCATCAAGTTACTTATCCTTGTGGCTTCTCTGAGTGAGACTGACAATTAAATATGTATCTATGTTGAATGTGGACAACTCACTTTTGTGCCCTGAGCTGAGCTTCCAACCCCTTATGCTCTCTAACACAAAGAACGTTTACTTCCACCTCTGAAATATCGCCAACCTCTGCCCCTGCCTCAAACCATCTGCTGCTGAAACCTTCATTCATGCCTTGATCCCCTCCAGACTTGATTATTCTCATGCTCTCCCACCCAGCCTCCCATCCTCAACCCTCCATAAACTTCAGCTCATCCAAAACACTGCTGCCTTTTTCCTATCCAACACTGTCCCGTTCACCCATCACCCCTGCATTCGCTGACGTACATTAGCTCCCGGTCTCTCAACACCTCAAATTTAAAATTCTCATGCTGATATTTAAATCCTTTCATGACCATGCCTCTCCCTTTCTCTGTAACCTTCTCCAAACCTACAACCCTCCAAGAACTCTGCGTTCCTACAACCCTGGTTTCTTGTGCGTCTCCCACTCCCTTTGCCCCTCCAAGCTGAGCCTTCTGCCATCTAGGCCCTACCCTTTGGAATTTCCTCTCTAAACCTCTCTGCCTCTCCACCACCCTCTCTTACTTTAAGACCCTCCTTAGAGCTCACCTCTTTGACCAAGGTTTAAGTCGCTCCTCCTAATATCTCTTTCTGTTGCTCGGTGTCGATTTTTGTCTGATTACGGTTCTGTGAAGTCTCTTGAGATGTTTTTCTATGTTTAATGCACTATATAAATGCAAGTTGATATTGTTGATTTGAGCCCGTGCCTACAACAAACTAGCCTAAGATTGCCTAAGTTCATTTCATCTTGGAGCCTTATACCAAATAGAGAGTGAGGCAACTTCCACCCATCAGTTTGGAATGGATTTAAACATGTAACCCTTCAATGAAAGGACAGCAATACTAACCTAAGCTCCTAGTATTTTTATTGTTTAGGTAGTGGTATAGTGATGGAGGAAAATAGGGTTTAAAAAATACAGTTTGAACTGGAGTTTCATGGGTCTGTATTCACTCAGTAAAACAACTATATGGAAACAGTACCATACCTGGTATAAGATTTATAGGAATTGAGGTACAACCATACAGATAGCTTTACTCGCTACGGATGAGAAAGTGCATTTTGTAGAAAATCTATTTTGGTTAAAGAGTTAAACAAAATTAAACCCTTTGAAAAAGCTTTAAAGGCAAAGTTTTCATTTGAGCCAGCTTTGCTCAGATTACAACTCATCTGATAGAAAATATATTTTCTTGCACCAACTGCTGAGACTCAATGACCCAGTCTATAAATGCTTGACCTTCATGAATCACTGAAAGCTGAAGCCTTACCCATCCCACTTCAGGGCTGCACTATCATCTGATAAAATGGATTAAATCCATTGTCCTCTGTTTATCAACAGAGCCAGGAAATATTTGACACTAAATCCCAAATCTAGATCTTATTTCAACATTATGTCTAAAAAGCCTTCAAACTACTTCCTTAGAAAATGCATTAATAGAAAGAAGATTGCATTACAATTTCTGATTTTTCAACATAATAATATTTGAATGGCTTGACCAGCAAAATGACACAATGTGTGTACTAGACCGATTGGTCTCTTTTTTTTCCTTTTTCCTAGGTTTGATATTGAAGGTCAGTTTTTAAAGCTGTAGTGACCCACAGCAGTCCCAAAGTAATATTTCCTATATGTATATACACACGGATAGGAAGAAGAACTACTTTTGTTTTTTTATTCCTCCTAGCACCACCTCTTATGAACACACTGAAGTTTACAGGGCAGGGGTTAACTTCAAGAGAGAGTGGCTTGTGTATTCACAACTGACCTTTACTATCTCAATGATAATTGTGTGGGCTATGTCAAACCAGACAAACAAGACAACTCTGAACAACAACAAGGTTTTGATTATTGCATGAGCTTCCCTACCAATGCCCTGACACTTACAGGTCAAACTAGTGTTTCCTTCCCTGATTACAAATTGTTATTTCTTTCAGGGCACCAAATGGCAATAACCTCTACTCAGTCTTACCTATCAATACAGTACAGGCAGTGGGTGGATGCCATTGTATTATCCGGCCTTCACTGTGGGGCAGGGCCAAGGGCAGGGAATTCCCAGTCTGGAAATTTCCTTGTTCCCACACTGGGCTACACTGAACAGCTGTTATACCAGAATCAGTGAGGCCTACTGACTTTTGCAGAGTGTCCAGTCCTGTATCCTTGCCTGGACCCCTGAAGTATATCCTGGCATTGTCATGAAATTGACCCCCTTGTTAATGAGGCCCTTAAATTTTTTTTTAACATTACCAATAACGCTGGCATGCCCACATCTTCCAGGAAGCACCCAAGATAAGGATATAACAGCACTGGTGCCTGCCAGCATTATGGCAACGAGGGACTCTGCCCCGACCCTAGATACTTTGGTGAGATCAGGAGCAGAGATTCCCCAAAAGTTAAGCAGGCCTTCCTCAATTGATGAAACCCTTCTTTATCCAGAGATGTTTCTGATGATTGGGTGCTGTCTGCACAGGTGAATGCTGGAGTGAATTCAGCTGTGTCCCTCCATGAACAATGATGTCTGGCGTAATCGAGATATCTGCCGGAATATTGGCCTGGAAATTGCTCATGAAATAATGACGAGGCTAATAGGGCTCACCATTATTTCAGAACAAATGGAAGAGCAAGTTCCAGTGACCGCACAGGCGCTGTCAAATGCAGAAATCCGGAAATTGCTCTACCGCTTACCCTGCTTGTTTTATAACTTTGCATTAAAGAAATCTCGGCTGAACGAATGGACTAGTGTGAACTTGCTGCACTGCCCAGCTGAAAACGAACTAATCTCTCCACAATAAAAGTACACTGGGTTTTTTAGGTCGAAGCTAACTTTTAACGGCATGGTAAGTATTACTGACTGCCAAACAACCTCTCTGGCACTAGAAATTAACTTTTACAAACATGGAGTCTCACTCCTCCCAACATTAATTGTTGTTGGGGACATTTAAAAAAAAGTTTAAAAATTTAAAATTGTTATTTGTTTACTTATTCTTTCTATCTCTTTTACCTCTGTCTTTTAATCTTCCCCTCTCTTTATTTCGCTTTCTCTAACTAATTTTATAGAGAATTTACTAATCTACCTGACACTTCCTGGTTCTGACTGCATGGCTTGTCAATGATGCTTCAAGCTGATTGGTTGAGAGGAGAGAGCGACCCTTTCCCCGCTCTCACAGCTCAATGAAGCCCGGACAAGACCACTGCACTTCTTGCAGATCTCCATTAAAGCAAGTTGGCACCCAGAAGCCCGCGAATATTTTGTGGGCGAGTTAGTTATTTATGAGTGGCAGGCGATGTCCATTTGCCACTCAACGCAACTTCCGGGCCATAATCTCAGTTATCTCCAAACTGATGAGCAGACTGTAGTTCTTGATTGCAAACACAGAATGATTGGTGATGGTTGGGAAGTCTTCTAGTGTGTGAGATAGGAGAACACAGTGATCAGTAAACAGGATCTCACAAACTTCTTTATTTTTGTTTTTTGTTTTTGGTTTGCATAAATTGAACAGTTTTACACCTATCCTAAACTGGAAGTAAACTTCTTCCAGAGATCTTTTATGGTCTCCTTCAGTATAGCAGAGAACAAAATGCCAAACGCAGGGTGTGGGGGCGGTTGTGGGGGGGCAGGGGGTGCCAGAATACATCCTTGTTTACTTCTGTTGGTGATGGACAAGGTATCAAGGCATTGCTGCAGGAGTTCCTCAGGGCAGTGTCCTAGGCCCAACCATCTTCAGCTGCTTCATCAATGACCTTCCCTCCATCATAAGGTCAGAAATGGGGATGTTCGCTGATGACTGCACAGTGTTCAGTTCCATTCGCAACCCCTCAGATAATGAAGCAGTCCGAGCCTGCATGCAGCAAGACCTGGACAACATCCAGGCTTGGGCTGATAAGTGGCAAGTAACATTCGCGCCAGATAAGTGCCAGGCAATGACCATCTCCAACAAGAGAGAGTCTAACCACCTCCCCTTGACATTCAACGGCATTACCATCGCCGAATCCCCCACCATCAACATCCTGGGGGTCACCATTGACCAGAAACTTAACTGGACCAGCCATATAAATACTGTGGCTACGAGAGCAGGTCAGAGGCTGGGTATTCTGCGGCGAGTGACTCACCTCCTGACTCCCCAAAGCCTTTCCACCATCTACAAGGCACAAGTCAGGAGTGTGATGGAATACTCTCCACTTGCCTGGATGAGTGCAGCTCCAACAACACTCAAGAAGCTCGACACCATCCAAGATAAAGCAGCCCGCTTGATTGGCACCCCTTCCACCACCCTAAACATTCACTCCCTTCACCACCGGCGCACTGTGGCTGCAGTGTGCACCATCCACAGGATGCACTGTAGCAACACGCCAAGGCTTCTTCGACAGCACCTCCCAAACCCGCGACCTCTACCACCTAGAAGGACAAGAGCAGCAGGCGCACGGGAACAACACCACCTGCACATTCCCCTTCAAGTCACACACCATCCCGACTTGGAAATATATCGCCGTTCCTTCATTGTCGCTGGGTCAAAATCGTGGAACTCCCTTCCTAACAGCACTGTGGGAGAACCGTCACCACACGGACTGCAGCGGTTCAAGAAGGCGGCTCACCACCACCTTCTCGAGGGCAATTAGGGATGGGCAATAAATGCCGGCCTTGCCAGCGACGCCCACATCCCGTGAACGAATAAAAAAAAAAGCACCAACCTATTAGTAACCACATTTCCTGGCAACCCATTACGTAGCTATTGAATCTGATAAACCTGTCAGGATAGCCAAATGTGACCAGGAGCTTCCACAGTTGTTGACCACTTCTGATATCAAAAAGCCATTGTCAGATTGATGAAGGCTATGAACAGATCCTTGTTTTGTTCTACTCATTTCACTTGAATTTGTTTCGGGATAAACAATGTGTCCATTGTGATTTGCTTGAATCAAAATCTGCAGTAGGTCTCAGGAAGAACATTGTATGCAGTGGTTTTGTTCAGACAGTTCAGTAGGATGTTGGTAAGGATTCTACCAGCAAGAAATAGCAGTGATTTCCACAAACTGGCCACCCTTACGTTTGTATAAAATAATAACAGACGCATCCCTCAACTGTGGAGGAAATCTCTCTTCAGTACAATTGTAACTTTCAGCTAAAGTAGAATGTGATATTTTTGCTCGTGTGCTAGTGACTGAATTGTTTATAAATATTAATCCAACTTTTTTAGTTTTTCAATATCTTTGGAAATTAAATAAAAATGCATGATCAGACAGGGCTACTTTGCATATAATTGTTTCTTCTTTGCAGATGGAAAACTTGCCTTTTGCTCCATTTCAAATTATAGTAACACTAAAATTAAACAATACAAGGTTTGGTACCACATAAATATCTGAATCTGAACAGATCAAAACCTTAATGGAAATGGATTTTTTTCCACATGAGCTGTGTATGTAAGAAAGAAAATACCAGAATCAAAGAAAACAAATCTATAAATGGCAAGTAATCTATTTGAAAACTCATCCAGATACTGTGCAATATATTGTCCAGAGATGTGGAGGGGGGAGGGGATGTTTTCTGTTTTTAGAAACTACAGTGTTAATCTTGCTATTGTCTGTTTTATTTTAGCAGCAATGAATAGAAATGCTAATTACTTTGGTTTTTCGCTGGGTGAATTTGTTCCATAGGATTTTATCAACCTCACAAGTGAAAATCTGGCCACTCAGGTTTTATATTAAAGAATGCTCATTTCGCGCTTCTCGAGCGGATTGACAGCCATTTAATGAAGCAAGCAATGGCCAAGGACGTTAATCGAGCTCCAGCGAGCGGGAAAATGTAAGTAATAAAGCAAAGCAGCAAACCTCTGCATCTGGATTCAGTGATATGGGCATCCCCAGATTTTGAAAGACTAGTTTATTGATCCTTGGCATTACAACCAAAGAATTTGCTTTTATGTGTGTAATAAGCCTTTGCGTTTTGAAATTAGAAATAAAGAGTAAACTACAATTCAAGTTGTAAAAATATAAATTCTTTTCCTTGTTAGTTCTGGCCTTCTTTGTACTTTTAATTGGCACGTTATACTTATTTAAGCAGCTGACCCATGATATTTTGATTTCCCATCAAGGAAAATGAAACATACAACTGAGTAGCACATTGGGGCATTTCAACAGTTTACTGCACATCTGTTTAAAGTGGCAACGAGCACAGCACAACAGGCTGTTTAAAAGCCCAGTCATAGTTAGTGGGGTGGATGTTTCATTTTTGGTGTATCTTGCACTTCTGGACAGTCTTGTTCTATCAACAGCAACTTTTTGAATCAGTTAATGTAACAATTGCAGCATGATCTATGATTATGGGGCTCTATCTTTGAATTAATCTCAACCCAGTGGAAAACAGCTACATCTTTCCCTGAAAAGTGATCAGCAAGATCTGAACAAGCAATAGCACATTTTCAAAAATTTAAAAATTACTTTTTAGTTGCTCATTTTTGTGCTGAAAATAGACATATTGGTAAAAAAGAAATAACTGGTGGTTTCAGTTTATCTCCTGGGTTTGTATCAGTATGTACTCATCTCTGCTGCTATTGTCATTAAGCACCGTCCATGCTGCAGTCATTCGCAGTCCAATTTTGCAAAGGGGTCTGAAACAGACATTAGGCCCCCGATTTACATAGGCGATGGCCTAATGCTAGATTAGTGCGCACGCCCTGGACCTCTACGGAGCAATCCTAACCAATGTGGCAGATGGCACACTTCCGTCGTGGAATAAGCGTATGCACGCCGCCCGTCATATTGGACTATTAGGCGCCTGTTTTACACCTTTAAAATGGATGCAGCATAATCCAATTTCTACACCTTTAAAATGGATGCAGCATAATCCATTATGTCCCTGTTATCACTCATTGACACACAGGCATTTACACAGCCACATAAACAACTTACTCAGTATCATGCAATGTAAGGAGGTAGTGGTTTCCAAGGAGGAGCAAGAACTTGCTGTCTGGATGGCATATGGATACTACCAATGACCTCCTGTAATGCAGCAATGCAGGTAAACTGGGCAATCGTATTATGTTCTTATTGCTATTCCATGGGAAAGTCGATGAAAATGTGCGCCTGCTCAACGATGCTTCAGTCACTTGTTTGATGCATCAGTGGGCAGCACATTGGCTGGTAGTGCAGATGATCCCTATTCTAGCCTGTAAGGAAACACAGGCAAAAAAGTTGAGGGAGGGGGTTCCCATGACTGCCACTGGCAATGCCAAGGCTTTGGTAAAGTGTGACTACAGGCTTCCTTGCAGTAGATGGCTCATTTTTGCAAATCCTTCCCTGCTAAATTGGAGCCTGTGGGGCATTTCCCCTCAGTCCCTGCCAGATAGATGTGACTGAGTCTGCAAATATGGATGCTGGCAATAATGGCAGATATGGGCAGAGCACCTACAGGTGCTAGCTGACCTTTGATCTTCTTTATCCTTTTGAAATGAGATCCTGTGGTAGGTTCAATTTAAAAGCAATCCTCATACCTTGTATCATATGGCAGGTTAAAAAAAATGACAGTGTATCTTTAAGAGCTCCCTTCCCAATAGATGATTATCTTGCTGGCATTTAATGGAAAATCTAATTGAGGTCTGCACCTTAGTGCCCTCGTGTGAGTGGAATTAAATGCCTAAAGGAAAGCTTGTAAATCCTGTATAGTGAGCAATGTCAGGAAACCAGGAACAGAAATTTGCATCATGTGGAAAATAACAGGGACATGTCAAATTTTGAACATAAGAACATAAGAAATAGGAGCAGGAGAAGGCTATCCGGCCCCTCGAGCCTGCTCCACCATTTAACAAGATCATGGCTGATCTTCTACCTCAACGCCATTTTCCTGCACTATCCCCATATCCCTTGATGCCTTTAAAATCTAGACATCTATCGATCTCTGATTTGAATGTACTCAATGACTGAGCCTCCACAGCCCTCTGTGGTAGAGAATTCCAAAGATTCACCACCCTCTGAGTGAAGAAATTTCTCCTCATCTCAGTCCAAAATTTGTGACCCCTTATTCTGAGACTGTGACCCCTGGTTCTATATTCCCCAGCCAGGGAAAACATCCTCCCTGCATCGACCCTGTCGAGCCCTGTAAGAATTTTGTATGTTTCAATTAGATCACCTCTCATTCTTCTAAACTCTAGAGAATACAGGCCTAGTCTACTCAATCTCTCCTCATACGACAATCCCGCCATCCCAGGAATCAGTCTGGTGAACCTTCGTTGCACTCCCTCTATGGCAAGTATATCCTTTCTTAGGTAAGGAGACCAAAATTGTACACAATACTCCAGGAGCGGTCTCACCAAGGCCCTACATAATTGCAGTAAGACATCTTTACTCCTGTACTCAAATCCTCTTGTAATAAAGGCCAACATACCACTTGCCTTCCTAATTGCTTGCTGCACCTGCATGTTAGTTTTCAGTGACTCATTTACAAAGACACCTAGGTACCTTTGTACATCAACATTTCCCAATCTCTCACCATTTAAAAAATACTCTGCATTTCTGTTTTTCCTACCAAAGTGGATAACTTCACATTTTTCCACATTGTATTCCATCTGCCATGATCTTGCCCACTTACTTAGCCTGTCTATATCCCCTTGAAGCCTCTTTGCATCCTCCTCACAACTCACGTTCCCACCTAGTTTTGTGTCATCAGCAAACTTGGAAATATTACATTTGGTCCCATCATCCAAATCATTGATACAGATTGTGAATAGCTGAGGCCCAAGCACCATCCCTGTGGTACCCCACTAGTCACAGTCTGCCAACCTGAAAAGGACCTGTTTATTCCTACTCTCTGTTTTCTGTCTGTTAACCAATTCTCAATCCATGCCAGTATATTACCCCCAATTCCACATGCTCTAACTTTGTTCACCAACCTCCTGTGTGGGACCTTATTGAAAGCCTTCTGAAAATCCAAATACACCACATCCACTGGTTCCCCCTTATCTACTCTACTAGTTACATCCTCAAAGAACTCCAATAGATTTGTCAAACATGATTTCCCTTTCAGAAATCTATGTTGACTCTGCCAAATCCTATTATTATCTTCTAAGTGTCCTGTTATCACATCCTTTATAATAGATTCTAGCATTTTCCTACTGATGTCAGGCCAACAGGTCTATAGTTTACTGTTTTCTCTCTCCCTCCTTTCTTAAATAGTGGGGTTACATTTGCTACCCTCCAATCTGCAGGAACCATTTATAGAATTTTGGAAGATGACAACCAATGCATCCACTATCTCTACAGCCATCTCGCTCAAAACCCTGGGATGTAGATCATCAGGTCCTTGGGATTTATCGACTTTCATTCTCATTAATTTCTCCAGTACTATTTTTTTTTACTAATTCTGATTTTTTTCAGTTCCTCATTCTCGCCAGATCCTTGGTTCTCTCGTATTTCTGGGAGGTTTTTTGTGTCTTCTTCCGTGAAGACAGATACAAACGGCTCGACATTAGCAGGGCAACGGGTTCTCAGCGGGGGGTCGACTGGGCGCGTGGTTAACGCGCCCGGTGAAATCAGTGTGCTCCACACGCAATTACAGGCTAATTGGAGCCACTTACCTTTGCTTCCGGGTTTCCTGCTGGTAATCTGCGCGGCGGGCGGACTGCGCATGCGCAGTAAGGTCTGTCAACTGGAGGAGCTCTATTTAAAGGGGCAGTCCACCAATGCTCCTCCTGCAGCAAACAACCAATGCTAAACCATGGAGCAGGCCTGAGGGAAGGCTGCCCCAAGATTTTCAGACTCCTCACTCCAGCTGCTGCTGGATGGGGTGAGGAGGAGGAGGGAAATCCTTTTCCCATCTGATGAGAGGAAGTGCCCTCCCTCCACCACGAAGAAGGCCTGGCTGGAGGTGGCCGAGGAGGTCACCAGCTGCAGCAATGTGGCACGAACCTGGGTCCAGTGCAGGAAGAGATTTAATGATCTAACCAGGTTAGGCAAAGTCAGTATACTTACGCATTCTCCCACACTCCGTCTTCCACATCACCTCCACCACCACACAACCCCTCCTGCACTGCTACCACAATGCTCTCGCATCACTCCTCACATCCACTCAACTATCAACCTCACCTTGCCTGCACGTACTCACCGCCCAGTCCCCATTCGAACACCACCACGCAACCCAATCCTCATACAATATCATGGCTATGTTGCACACGCATCCTCCCATGCATCTCCCTCACGCTCAACCCCACCCACACCAATGCATGCGGCGGCTAACCATGCAACCATCACTCAATCACGCTTCTGTGTTTTGCCTTAATAGGAGAAGAGATGCTAGAACGCCCGGGAGAGGGCACGGACTGGAGGGGGCCCACCACACCAGGTGGTCCTAACGGACGCGGAGCAGCAGGCATTGGACATCGGACATCAGCCGCACGCTGGAGTGTCTGTCCGTGGCGGATGCCGAGGCTGGGATTGCACAAGCGGCCGGTGACAGAAAGCTAACACTCAGCACTCATGATAGTGAATGATCTTAGCATCACTTGGCATCTGCAGCACCTCAACATGTGTCCACATGCCTAATATTGCTTTCTGTTCTCTTGCAGGCCATCTGTGAGCGCCGTGACCATGGAGGACGATTCCTCAGAGGACCTGCCGGTCTCTGAGGGTCCATCGTCACATCTGAGCCATCCATCCACCAGCGCAGATACATACACCTCGGTGGGTCCCTGTCCTCACTTAGTTGGGCTTCCACGACTGCATGTTGAGTGACTCTGAGCGTCCGTGTGCACTGCTCCTCAGAGAGGTCCAGGAAGCTGATCCTCGGTCTGTAGACCCTATTGCTAGGGTAGTGCCTCTGCGATGCATCTCTCTCTGCGGTTGCCCTCCCTCCTGCTGTGCAGGTGGATGTGTCACAGCACTGTGTTGTGGAGCTCCACGTGTCAGAGGTGGACTGCGTGGCTGTCGAGCTGGTGATGCTGTTCGTCCTCCGAGGAGGTCACGACTGCAGCGACAGCCGGAAGTTTGAGGGGGTCCGCAAGGTAGGTAAATGTGTCTGGACACCGGGGTAAGTGTGCAAGTTTATGCTTTTGATTGTTAGGAGGAGGGTGGTGGAGGCCAAACTTTGTCCAATGTGACAGAGTGGCCTCCTGCAATGAGTGAGGGTATCCCCTCGCCCCATGTCAAATGGACCTTTGCAGCTGCCACAGGCTGGTGGCTGCAACACGTCCATTTCAACTAGGAGTGTTTCCCCCAGTACGGGAAACAGTCTCAGTTAATTGCAAAATCCGATCCCTCCTAAAATATCAGGTCAATCAGGTCTGTAAACAACCTGAAGTACCTGTTTAAGTACTTTAAGTGGCACCCCGCTGGCTTTAATTGCCGGCGGGAGTCCCACATGCGGGGTCTGCGCGCGCATGTGAGCGCGTCACTGGAGAACCAGGAAATGGGGTGGGTTGGAGCCGGGCTCCGGACCCGCCCCAGGAATCCCGGATTTTCGCAGCCCCCCCGCCACGAACGCATTAGATCGCGGGTGCGAAAATAGAGCCCAAAATATTTGTTTAATTTCTCTGCCATTTCCTTATTCCCCATTATAAATTCTCCCGTCTCTGTCTATAAGGGACCCACATTTGCCTTTGCAAGTCTTTTCCTTTTTACATACCTGTAGAAGCTTTTACAGTCCTTTTCTATGTTTCTCGCTAGTTTACTCTCATATACTATTTTCCCTTTCTTTATCAATTTCTTGGTCCTCCTTCGCTGAATTCTAAAATGCTCCTAATCCTCAGGCTTACTGCTTCTTCCTTTGATTTAATACTATCTTTAATTTCTCTTGTTAGCCACAATCAGACCACTTTTCCTGTTGGGTTTTTGTGCCTTAAAGGAATATATATTTGTTGCAAATTATGTATTAATTTTTTTAATGCTAGTCATTGCCTGTCCACCGTCATACCTTTTAATGTAGCTCCCCAATCAACCATGGCCAACTTCCGCCTTATACCTTGGTAGTTTTCTTTGTTTAGATTTAAGACCCTAGTTTCAGATTGAACTACATCACTTTCAAACTTAATGAAGAATTTTATCATATTATAGTCACTCTCCCCGAAGGGTTCCTTTACAACAAGATTATTAATTAACCCTTTCTCATTGCACAATACTAGATCTAAAATAGCCTGTTCCCTAGTTGGTTCCTCAACATACTGATCTAGAAAACCATCTCATAGACATTCCAGGAATTCGTCCTCCACAGTATTAGTGCTGATTTGGTTTGTCCAATCTACATGTAGCTTAAACTCCCCCATGATTACTGTGTTACCCTTATTACATGAACTTCTAATTTCCTGCTTTATACCAAGCCCTACATTACCACTACTGTTCCTTAACTCCACCCAAACTGATTCTACATCTTGATCTTCTGAGCCAAGATCCTTTCTCACTATTGTACTGATCTCATCCTTTATTAACAGTGCTACCCCACCTCCTTTTCCTTTTTGCCTGTCCTTCCTAAATGTTGAATATCTTTGAATATTCAGTTCCCAGCCTTGGTCACCCTGCAGCCACCTCCGTAATGGCAATTAGATCATACCCATTTACTTCTATTTGTGCCGTCAATTCATCTACCTTGTTGCAAATGCTGCGTGCATTCAGATAAATTGCCTTTAATTTTGCCTTTTTAACATTTTTTCCTATTTTGACCTTATTTGCTGCTGGCCTTTGTTTCCGCTGCCTTCCAATTTCACTCACTACTTTTCTGCCTTCCACTTCCAGCTTTGTTACTCTCCCTTCTGAATCTCCTCTCAGGTTCCTATCCCCTGCCAAGTTAGTTTAAACCTTCCCCAACAGGACCAGTAAACCTTCCCGCAAGGATATTGGTCCTTGGAACTTGCTCATTTCTGGCTCATATTTACCCACTTTTGCTGCATTGAATTTTTACCCTATCTCAATGGGGCTATTTACTTGACATCATTATACATTGGTGTAATCCACAATTTATTTTCAAATTGTACACTTTATGATTTTTTTGCCTTTTTGTGTTGACATTTTTTGTTAATATTGATGGATTTTCAATGATCTACTGCTTATACAAGGGATCACAAATTTGTTGTTCAAACTGCCAGTATCCTCTCCTCCACTAAGTTTCACTCACCCATCATCTCCTTGGCCCAAGTCTCCAAAATTCTCTTCCTAAACCCGATGCCTCCACTGCTCTCTCCAAAACCAAAACCTTCTCAAAACCCATCTTTTCATTTATGCTTTCAGTCACTGCTCCTAATCTCTCCTTGCATGCATCTAGTTTATATTTTATTTATTTTCTCTCTGCTCTTTATAAGGCAGCTTTGGACATTTTCGTCCGAGGATTGTCCTAAATTGGTCCTTGGATCTCATCGACATAATTATGGTGAGCTGCGGGCACCAATCAGGTGCCCCAATGTAGCTTGCCAGTCGGGGCACACATTTGAGTGCGGGGGCGGGGAGGCGGGCACAGGCCAGCAGCAGCTGCAGCCGCAACCTCGATGTAGAGGTAAGAGGGGCACTCCTGGTTCTCCTGGCTCCCCTTTAAGGCAAGTTAAAAAGACATACCTTCAGGTTTCTTTCGTAGCCTCCAGCAGTTCCTTTAAAGACCGCTGGTTAGGCCGCTGTAGCGCCTGAAAAAGTAGTCAGCGCTTGCGCAGTGCAAGCCCCGACTATATTAAATGAATTTTGTGAACTGGTCCAGAAATAAATGCAGGGGCCTCATTTCGATATTGAAATGAGACCTGCGCTTATTTCAGGTGATCACCATGGCCACCTAAAAAAATGCCCTGTCAAATTTAGCAGTGGCCCAGGCACACACACAAATCGGGTGTGGTGGCCTGCCCACTGCTAAATTTGTCATTGTTGTGATTGTTTTATGTCTGTAAAATGGGTGCAACAATGTTGAAGTTAGGCCCCTATGTGTTGTGAAAGGCTGGGAAAGAACCTGCAAATTGATCCCCAGCATTGTTTTATTTTTTCTGAATTTTTATCAATTTAATTGATACCTGAAAGTAGAGAGCACACTTAAATGAGGCAGAAATTGACTGCATTTTGAATAGAACCAGTTGCTTTCTATAAAATTATAGAACAAAGTATTGGCAAAATATATTGACTCATTGGAAAATTATCCCCAATCTGTGTAGCCGAAAGAGTGGTGTGGGAAGGAGGGGTTCCATTTCATGGGACACTGGCACTAGTACTGGGACAGGAAGGAGCTGTACCATTGGGACGGGCTCTACCTGAACCAGAATGGGACCAGAGTCCTAGTGGAAAGGATAAGTAGGGTGGTGCATAAGGCTTTAAACTAGCAAGACGGAGAGAGGGATCTAGTAGCAATAACCAAAGCTTAAGGATAAAAGAAACAGGAGATGTGTGTAAAGGTCAGACCAGGGTAAGGAATAAAGATAACATAAACGTTCAAGAACAAATACAGTTATAAAACATAAGTATAAAAGTATTATGTTGTGATCGCTATTGACCAGATGTTCCCCAATACTTACTTCTCTTATCTGTTCTGGTTCATTTTCCATTACTAGATCCCGCAGTGCTTCCTTTCTTGTTGGGTTTCTAACATACTGGGTAAGAAAGGAGTCTGCATACATTGTAAAAACTCCATTCTGTGTACCCTTTTACCTACCTTTTCTTGCCAGTTTAGTTAGGGATAGTTAAAATAAAGTAAAAGGAACCACAATTAAAGATGAATTACACTGCCTTTACAGCAATGTACACAGTGTCCAAAATAAAACAGGAGAACTGGAGGCAATAATCCATAGCAAGGAACCAAATGGAGTAGGAATGGTTACATAAGGAACAGGATTGGCAACTAAATATTGCAAGCTTTAACATAATCAGAAAGGACAGGGAAAGAAAAAGGTGGGGGGGGGGATTGGAGTCGCTGTACTAATTAGAGATAACATAATGGCAGTAGAAAAAAGGGACATAACTAACAGAAGGATAGAAACACAATCCATATGGATTGAAATAAAAGGGATCGATCACGCTACTAGGGGTATACCACAGATCACCTAATAGTGAAAAGGAGGTAGAGGAAGAAATATGTAAGCATATATGTGAAATGAGTAAAGGACATATAATAATAATCATGATAGATTTTAACTATCCCTAACTAAACTGGCAAGAAAAGGTAGGTAAAAGGGTACACAGAATGGAGTTTTTACAATGTATGCAGACTCCTTTCTTACCCAGTATGTTAGAAACCCAACAAGAAAGGAAGCACTGCGGGATCTAGTAATGGAAAATGAACCAGAACAGATAAGAGAAGTAAGTATTGGGGAACATCTGGTCAATAGCGATCACAACATAATAAGGTTTAAGATAAAGATTGAGAAGGACATAAGTAAGACAAAGACCAAAGTAATAAATTGGAACAAAGCTGATTTTCAAGGGATGAGAATGGACCTAGGGAAAATAAACTGGAAAAATTTACTGATAAACAAAGAAATAGAACAGCAGTGGGAAACATTTAAAACGTGATCAATAGAGTCCAGGAGAAATATATCCTGCTAAAAAGCAAGAACAAACTAGCCAGTAATGATACACCATGGATGAATAAAGAAATAAGGGCAAAATTGAAACTAAAGAAAAAGGCATACACTAAGTACAAAGACAACAAAGGAAAGGATGACAAAAGGGAATACAAAAAGGTTAGGAAAGAAGTTTAAAAAAACAATTAGGAAGGCAAAGAGAAACTACAAAATTAAATTATCAAGGAATATGAAAAGAAATAGTAAAGTATTCTGCAGACACATAAATAACAAAAGAAAAATCAGGATAGGGATAGGGCCACTAAGGGATACACATGATAAACTCATAGGTAATGACAGTGAAATGACGGAAATATTAAATAATTACTTTGCTTCAGTATTTACTAGGGAGACTAACATGGTGGGCATGACATTAGAAGAAGAGATCAAAAAAGATATAAAGACAATTTAGATAGAAAAGGGGGAAATAATTGATAAACTAATCAAACTTAGAGAGGATAAAAACCCGGTCCAGAGGGATTATATCTGCACCTATTAAAAGAAGTTAGGGAAGAGAAAGCAGAGGCATTATTATATATTTATATATAAATGCATTAGAAAAGGGAATAGTGCCAGAGGACTGGTGGACAGCTAATGTGATTCCTATATTAAAAAGGGAGATAGAACCAGTTCAGGGAACTGTAGACCAATTAGCTTAATGTCGATGGTAGGAAAGATAATGGAATCCTTACTCAAATATGTAATAGAAAAACATCTAGAAACTGAAAATATAATAAAGAATAGTTAGCACGGATTTCAAAAGGGAAGGTCATGCTTGACCAACCTCATTGAATTCTTTGAAGAAGTACCAGAAAGGGTAGACAAGGGTAATGCAGTAGATGTAATACATTTTCATTTTCAAAAGGCCTTCGATACAGCACCGCATAGTAGACTCATGACTAAGGTCAGAGCATGTGGAGTCAGGAGACAAGTAGCAGAATGGATAGCAAAGTGGCTAAACAGAATACAGAGAGTAGGGGTTAAAGGTAGTTACTCAGACCGGCAAAAGGTGGGAAGGATCGCTGCTGGGACTACTGTTGTTCACCATTACATTTACATAAACAATTTGGAGTCGGAAATCGGAAATACAATTTCAAAATTTACGGACCTCACCAAACTGGGGGCAATAGTTAATACCGAGGAGGACTGCGACAAAATACAGGAAGACATTAATGAACTTGCAGAATGGGTGTGTAATTGGCAAATGAATCTCAATATATATAAGTGTGAGGTATTACATTTTGGTAGGAAGAATAAGGGGGCCACATACAGCTTGGATAATAAAAGTCTAAATGGGGTAGAGGAGAAGAGGGATCTGGAGGTACATATACACAAATCACTTAAAGTAGTGACACAAGTTAATAAGGCCATAAAAATAGCAAACCAAGCACTGGGGTTCATTTCTATAGGGGGTAGAATTGAAAAGCGGAGAAGATATGTTGAACTTGTATAGACCACACCTTGGTTAGACTTCACTTGGAGTACTGTGAACAGTTCTGGTCTCCATAATATAAAAAAGATGTGGAGACACTGAAGAAGGCGCAAGAAAAGATTTACTAGGATTATACTAGAACTGAGAGGTTATGCCTATCAGGAAAGATTGAGCAGGCTAGGGCTCTTTTCTATAGAAAAGAGAAGACTGAGGGGTGACTTGATAGAGGTCTTTAAGATTGAGAAAGGGTTTGACAGGATAGAAGTAAAGAAGATATTTTCACTTGTAGGGGAGACCAGAACTAGGGGCCATAAATATCAGATTGTTACTGATAAATTCAATAGGGAATTCAGGAGAAACATATTTACCAGAGAGTGATTAGAATGTGGAACCCGCTACCACAAGGAGTAATCAAGGCGACTAGCATAGGTGCATTTAAGGGGAAGCTGGATAAACACATGAGGGAGAAAGTTATATAAGAATATGCTGATAGGGTTAGATGAAGTAGGGAGGGAGGAGGCTCGTGTGGAGCATAAACACCGGCATGGACCTGTTGGGCTGAATGGCATGTTTTTGTGCTGCACATTCTATGTAATTCTATGTCCCAGAATTCGAATACAATATTGTCTCTACAACTAACATCATTAATATTGCAATAGATCATTTGTTGCTTTATCAACAGATAGCAATGTCAGATAGCGATCCCGAGTACAATTCCCTTTGGTGATATAACATCCTGAGATTTTGACAGCAAAGCTCTGGCGTCATTGAGTTACGACTACCCTGTAATTTAAACTGCACAAATATATCTCGGAAACTTTTCATAATTTCCTAAAATAAAACTGTTCAAAATAATTTTTCCCCACTGGTGTCAAATCTTAGGATGTCATTGGTGTAGATCTTGACTTTGTGCGATAGTGTATAACGGATGATAATGAGATAGGGAGAGATGTAAAATTCACCATCACCCGTTTTACACTATCGCACAAAGTCAACATCCACCTCATTGTGCTTGATAGGTGATTCCCAGTTTGAAATTTAAAACGTTAGCTTGCTACAATAGAAATCATCAGAAAAGTATTAAATCAACAATAATTTACACAATGGACTTAATCCCAAGTCCGATGGACATCATTCACTAAACGCGATGCAATTTATGTTTAATCTAATCAAAAATAAGGTTGCTTTAATGAAACATGCACTAAGTGCAGCCAGCAACCTTACATAATCTCAAACCAGACCAAAGTTGCAATCTACCTCTTAACAGGTAAACACAGTAACTGCCAGTACAACAGGATCTAAACATTCAAGAAAAACTTCAAGTACAACTCACGAACAATTCATTTAAATAACAATTGATAAACATAAATCTCAAATAATAAATTACACCCAATTGTTAAAAACTTTGGGCCGTAACTTGTTGTAGCAGGACATCGAACTGCGTGTGCTGTTAGGTAGACTTGCCTTTGCATGTTTAGGTTTTTAAAATGTTTGTGTGGAAAGTTATTGAAAGTGGGAAATGATAATGTCACAGGGAGGGAATCGGGGCATCTGGGACCTGAGTGAACAGGGCAAGCAACTGTGTATCTCCTTAACCAATCAGTTTGAAGGATTGTGAAATTAACAGCACAAGGACTGAGAAGGAAGTGTAAATTACAGTGGGTGAATTCAATGTCAAATCAGGTACAGAAAGAGAAATAAAGGCGTGGATTTTTACTCTGAGCCATGGAGAAATCAGGAGGGAGGATTTCTGGACAGGAAACCCGGAAGTATGGGTATCCCAGATGTCCTGCCGATTTTGACATCAGGACATCTTTTAAATTTTTTCAGTGGGTTTCCCGCGTGACAGCCAGATGGACAGGCTGGCTGCTTGTCGGATGGGAAAGCAGCCGAGGAGCAGATGTCAGATAAGACGGACATCAGGGTGTTGTGGGGGGTGCGAGGGGGTGGGAATTAGACATTGTCAGGGGGCTCGGTCATCGGAGGGGATCAGAGACATCGGGGGGGGGGGTCGGACATGGTGGGAGGCTCGGTAATCGGGGGGGGGGGTGTCGGAGACATCGGGGGTGTCGGACATCATGGGGGATTCAGAGACATCGGGGGTCGGAGACATCAGGGGGGGCCGTGGATAAATGAGGGGGGTCGGAAACATTGGGGCGTGGGTCACATCGGGGAGGTGGAACACAGTGGGGGCGTGGGACACATCAGGGGGGGGCCATGGATAGATCAGGCGGATCGGAATCAGGAGGGTTGGAGACATTCGGGGTGGGGGGGAGACATGGAGGGGGGAGACATGGGGGGGGGGCTGTGGATAGATCGAGGGGTCCGAGATATCGAGGGGTCAGACATGGGCCGGGGGGCGGGGGGCGGGGGGGAGGTAGGCCGATCGCATGTGTCAGATCACAGCAGGTAAGCTTATTGGGCCTGGAGGAAACACTGTTCTTCCTGGCCCACAACCAGTACAATAAAGTCACTCATCTGTTGATCTTACACGGCGAGAATCAGAAGGCCCGGGAATCCCAGCCCCCAGGAGTTAAAAATAAAAAAAGCTATTAAAAAGGAGGCACGCAGCTTCCTTAAAAGATTTTACTGACCGACCCGCCTCCGTTAAAACCAGAATTGGGCAGGCTGGAGGCGAGTTGGGGTCGGGTTTTACATTTTTACCGTCCCACCCACCCCAACCCACCCGTCCTTGGGGGTTAAAATTTCCCCCAAAGAGAGGGAAAGAAATATCGGTTTAAGCGACAGAGAAAAAAGCAACAGAAAGGAAAAGTGAAAAAAACATTTAAATTTAAAATTTTACATTTTTAAAATCTCCAACAACAATTCAAACCTGAAGGAATGAGACGCCACACTTGTAATGGTTAATTTTAAGTGCCAGGAGGTTGATTGGCAGTAATTAACACTTATCACATTACTAAAAGGGTACTTAGACTTGAAATGACTTTACTTAACTTTCTGTGGTGAGTTTAGTTCGTATCTACCATTAATTACAGCAACTTCACGCTATTCAATAGATTTCAATGGTGAGGTAAACAGTGAAATGCTGTTTTCGCAAAGCTAATGGCAGAGCAGCACAATTTGGACACCAACTTTTGGATATTTGAGTTTCCCTTGCATCTGCCCCTCGCCTGAAGTTGATATACCATTTCCACATAAATAGCGGCAAGCGTCATTAGCCTCACCGTTATTTTGACAGTAAAATCTGGCCCATAGTTTTTCCCTCCTTATCAGATTAAGGTCACCAATGTCATGCACCACTTCCCATCGGATTCAACAAACAGATGTCCAGCTTTTAAAAAATTTTAAAGTCCTTTCCCTTAAATAATACAGATACAGTTTTCATCTCCCTCGTCCATCTAATCTGGAACAGAACCTCCTGAGTAGAGGTATTAGAGACAATTTTCATCTCTCTACTGCCTCATTTATACCTAAAAACAGGATTGTAACGGGTCCAAAATCACATGTGAACCACAACTGCTGCCTTACCGTTGGTTGTCCGCTTGTTCTGATTTTCGGCCGGACCTTGATTTAGGCGGCCAGAGCTCCTGTCGGAAACAGGCAGGGGCCTAATGAAAAGTCAGGGTCAAATGACGTTGTCAAGACTCCCAGCACAATTTTCATCTCTGCTCACGTTGCTACCGCCAACTCCTCATCCCACATACAAATTATGGGGGGACAAGAGGAGGCCATTTGCAGCAATTATTTAAAGGGATCCTCAGCTGCTCTCAGGTAGAAGACTGGAAAGTTTTGGTAGACATTCTGCTTGTATTTTTGATTACTTAGACCATTTCAAAGTGCTTGTAGTGACCGTGAAGAAGCCTGTAGGCAACATGGGTACAGTCAATGAAGTCCTGGACTCGGGGAAGCCTGCAATCTGTGCAAACCCCAGAGCCGCATCCTTCTGCTTCCGGATGTCCATGGGGATAGTGGTGAAAGTGTTTGCTCTAGCAAGCATGGCATTGGTCACTTGCTTAACGCAAGCATGAACTGCAGACTGATTGATGTTACTAATATCCCCTGTAGCAGCCTGGAAGGAGCCAGAGGCAAAGAAGTTCAGGGCTGCAGTAACCTTGACTGTATCATGTAATGCTGTGCTAGCTTTGGCAATTGTTTGAATGTCTTGTTGAAGGAGGACTCTCCTTGGAGAAGTAAAGTTTTCTTATGCACTGCTCCACAGAGAACTGCAGGAATGTTGTGCTGGGCCTATACACTCCGTTTGGAGGGTACGGATTCCCGTGAGGACGCCTCATTCTATTTGCTCTCCATGTAGTTGCAGCTCCTTCCTTTTGCTGCTCCTCCTCCTCCTCTTGCCAGAGTGGAATCGACAGAAGGATCTCCACAAAGAAAAGAGTGTGTTGCCAGAAGCCTCTTAACAGTTCAGAATATTCTACAGCCACTACAAGCATTTTGTAATGGTCTAAATAGTCAAAATTTAAAACAAATGAAATGTCTCCCAAAACTTTCCAGTGTTCTATCTGATAATCACAGGAAATAGCCTCTTCCTAACATACCACCCATGTTGTAGGCAGGATGAGGAGCTGGTGGTAGCAATGTGAGCAGACACTAAAATAGCGTTGCAAGTCTTGACAATGTCATTAGGCTCTGATCTGCATTTATTCATTAGGCCCCTGCCTGTTTCTGACAGGAGTTCTGGCCGCCTAAATCAAGTTCTGCCTGAAAATCAGAACAGGAAGTAAGTTACAGTGGTAAGTCGGCAGTTTGCTTCACATATGATTTTGGTTCTGCTACTGCCTCATTTTAGATATAAATAGGGCAGGAATGAGATGAAAATCACCCCCAATATCCCTACTTGGTCAACAACATTGTAAGGATCTCTATACATCCCAAGGTAATATAGACAAACATATCTAGCAGTATCCTCAGATCTCTTTATTTTGTTTGATAACGCTCCTGTGAATCACCTGGGGACCTTTTACTACTTTAAAGATGCTAAATAAATGCAAGTTGTTTATCTCCCAAAACTCTCAGAAAGAAGTAGAAAGGCCTATAAGAAAAAATAATTTTACCTATTACACTCTCAACTTTACTCCTTACTAAAGTTCAACAAAAACCATGGTATATACACTAAAATTTCATTTTAACCTTCTTCCCACTCTCACTCTTTCTTACAATAGGTTTGATAAGATCGATAATGTGCCAAGCAGAGACACTATAAATAAATAGTAGATATCTCATAGGTCAAGCTAGAAGGTGAGAAGCAGCTAGAGCAGAAGTAAATTGACTGGTATGCTCAATTCAATCCTGTCACCCTCACCTGCAGTCCCGTGTGCACTCATCCATAGTCACCACCTCAACTGCATCCCCATAATTATATATAGGTACGAACACTTAAAGTAATAAAATCCAAGGATAGATATTAAATGATTTAAAGACAGATTTTAATTTTGAAACTGTATTTTTAATGGAAATCCATGATGTACATAGCCAATGTAAATACTTAAGATTTATGCCTTCATCTTGAGGATTTATATATAGATGTGAATGATTAATTCTTGTTAGATTGTCTCGTTTTTAAAAAAAGCAGTTATTGTTTTCTTGAGAAATAGTTAACCTTCCTGTGATAGAGTTTTCAGAAAAGACAGAGTGGACAGAACCGGAAGAATTGTAGCCTTATGTGTCAGAAACCTCTGGGAGGTAAATGAAGTTGGGCCAGTGAGAGGGAGAAAAGCTACAAATAAACTACTATGATTAGACATTTCTAATGCAAAAAAAATCAAACTAACACAAGGACTAGCCCCAGGTCAGTATAAGAAGGTGAACAGTTTGCTCTATGAAGAGATATGAAGGGTTTGGGAGAACAGGTAAGTTATTTTAATGGGAGACTTCAATTAACCAAATATAAACTGGGAAAACCCAAGTGGATAAGAGTCTGAGTTGGTAAATGTAATGTACGACTGCTTCATGATGCAGTGTGTCGAGGATTCCATGTGAGGCATTGCTCATCTTGACCTGGTAGTCATTAATGACCCTGACAACAGACAAGAAATTAAATACATGGCATCCCTGGAGAACTGCCAGATCACGTTTAAGATGATCTGGGAGCCAGGAATACCTAAGACCATGAGCCAGGTATATAAATTTAATATGATTCAATTTTTAAAAAATGAGAAAACAACTAAAGCAAATGGATTGAGGAAGATATTTCAACAACACTTCAGTAGCGGTCAGGTGGAACACCTTTAAAGGATGCAGGATAAAGACAATCTTAGAAAAACTAAAGTGTTCCCCAATCATATTTACTAACACCTAGGGTAGAGTTTTTAATTGGATCTCCAATCAGGCTTTAGTTAGGGGGTGCATTATTAGCACCTACCCACCATTAGTATATTGACCCCATCTCAGTTTTCAGGTTGAGATTAATTTACATATGTAGGTGAACTCCTACTCTTGGGTAGACAGTAAGATCAGAAATCAGGTGTAAACCGCCATAAAAGCAACTTAAAATGTTGGTAGGTCTTTACAAAGCCTTGTAATATTTTAATATTTGGGTAACAAAAACACCTGTAAAACTCAATGACTAGCACAATAAATGTGGAGGCAGGAAATCCATTCTGTGAGCCAACTTTCCAATCCCTATCTGATGACTAGCAAAGTGGAGGTGATGCAGAATGGAGTGGTAAAGCGAATGATGAATGGAGTGGTAAAGCGAACTTGAACCATAAACATTCACAGAACAGTAGGAGGCCATTCAGTCCATCATATCAGTACTGGTTCTTTGATAGAGGAATCTAAAATGAACGGCACCACCCTGATGTCTTTCCATAAAACTATACCTTTCGCTGTTTCAAATATTTGTCTATTTTTCCCTTAAAAGATGCAACAATCTGCGCCTATAAACACCCACTGTAGTAAAGCATTTGTTAATTTCAGCAGAAACCCCAGAGAATGCATAGACAGCTGTTTCCACCATTTCTCCACAATTTCCGCTGATTTTCTGCCGAAGTTACGGTGCAAGGTAATGAGAGCCCACTCAAAAATTCTAGCGAATTTCTTCTGAGCCCACCAAAGAATCATAGAATGATAGAGCCCAGAAGGAAACCATTCGGCCCATCTTGCCTATTTGGCTCTGAAAGCACTATTCAATTAGTGCTATTCCCCTGCTCTTTCCCCACAGCTCTGCAATTTTCCTTTTCAAGTATATTTCCAATTCCTCTTGGAAGTTACTGTTGAATCTGCTTCCACCACCCTTTCAGACAGTGCATTCCAGATCACAACAACTCGTTTTCTTCCTCTTTTTTGAAAGCTGTTTTCAGGTCCCATACTGTGTTGCAAACTATTTGCAAAACTTCCTACTGCAGTACCGCACTTTCTTGGTCCCCCCACCACACCCACCTTTTTTAGGCGGCCGTGGCAGGCCAAGAATTTCCTATAGGACAGGTTAGGGTGTATGGCCCAAATAAGCATTCTTTATACAAGCGCACAGAGTATAAAGAACAAATTGAATGAATTGCAGATGCAAATTCATTCCTGGGATGAGAGGGTAGTGCTATGAGGAGAGGTTGAGTAAAATGAGCCTATATTCTCTGGAGTTTAGAAGAATGAGAGGAGATCTCATTGAAACATATAAAATTCTTAGAGGGCTTGACAGAATAGATGCTGAGAGGCTGTTTCCTCTGGCTAGAGAGTCTAGAACTAGGGATCATAGTCTCAAGAGAAGAGGTCAGCCAATTAGGACTGAGATGAGGAAAAATTTCTTCACTCAGAAAGTTGTGAATCTTTGGAATTCTCTACCCCAGAGGGCTGTGGATGCTCAGTCGTTGAGTATATTCAAGATTGAGATTGCTAGATTTTTGGACACTAAGGGAATCAAGAGATATGGGGATAGGGTGGGAATGTGGAGTTGAGGTGGAAGATCAACCATGATCATGTTGAATGGCGGAGCAGGCTTGAGGGGACATATGGCCTACTCCTGCTTCTATTTCTTATGCTCTTATGTTATAAATTTGACTTAGAGGGTTCGACATGGTAGTCATTACTGAGACATGGCTGCATGACGGTCAGGACTGGGAACTGAATATGCCAGGTTATAAGGTCTATAGGAAGGTTAGGGAAACTGGTAGAGGGGGAGGAGTAACCTTAGTGATTAAGAATGAAATTACTTCAATGATAAGAGAGGATATAATGAGGGATAAGCAGGCAGTGGAGATTGTATGGGTAGAATTAAGAAATAGAAGAGGATTTAAGACCATAGTGGAAGTTGTGTATAGGCCCCCTGGTAGCTGGAATGTATAAATGCAGCGATCAGACATGCATGTAGCAAAGGCTGAGTGGTTTTAATGGGGGATTTTAACTTTCATATTGATTGGGATAAGCAGACGAGCTCATGTCAGAAAGATAGCAAATTTCTTGAGTGCGTTCAGGACAGCTTTCTGCAGCAATAGGTCCTAGAACCAACAAGGGGGCAGGCCATATTATTTAATAATGAGCCAGGTTTAATTAACAGCCTAACGATGTGTGAACATTTATCTAATAACGATCAGCGATCATAATATGATCGAATTCAACATTGTGTTTGAAAGGGAGAAACCTGTATCAGCTACGAAGATTATAAATTTAGGTAAGGCAGACTTCAAGGGGATGAGACAGAGACTATCCACAGTAAATTGGGCAAATCTGTTAATGGATAAATGACAGAAGATCAATGGGAGATGTTCAAAAAAGAATTTAACATGATACAGATCCAGTTTATAGCCCAAGGGGCAAGAGCTCCACTTCCCAAAACAAACAGCCATGGATGACAAAAGGAACAACATAAAACTAAAAGAAAAAGCATACAAATATGCAAAAAAAAGCTCAGATCCTGTTGACTGGGAGAGATACAAAGAACAGCAAAGGGTGACAAAACAGATAGTAAGAGCTACAAAAAGGGAATATAAAAAGAAACTTGCAAGGGATATCACAATCAACAAAAACATTTTTACAATTATATTAGTAAAAAGAGGGTGGTCAAGAGCAATGTGGGCCCCTTAAAAACTGATAATGGTGATATTGTAAATGAAAATAAGGAAATGGCGGACTTGTTAAGTAATTACTTTGTGTCAGTATTTACAGTAGAGGAAGAGGATAGCATCCCGGACACTGCAAGGAAACTAATTTTGAATCAGGGACGGGGTCTCACCATAATTAACATGAGCAAGTTAACAGTAATGAAGGAAATAATGACACTAAAGAGTGACAAATCCCCAGGACCAGATGGTTTCCATCCTAGGGTTTTAAAGGAAGTAGGTGAGAACTTTGCAGATACCCTAACTATAATCTTCCAAAGTTCTCTTGATTCAGGAACCGTTACTTTAGATTGGAAAATTGCACATGTCACTGCTATTTAAGAAAGATGAGAGAGGGAAACTAGGGAATTAAAGACCAGTTAGCCTAACATCTGTTGTCTGGAAATTACTAGAGTCTATAATTAAGGATAGAGTGACTGAACACCTTGAAAACTTTCAGCTGATCAGAGAGAGCCAGGATGGATTTGTAAAAGGTAGGTCATGTCTAACGAACCTGATTGAATTTTTTGAAGAGGTGACTAAAGTAGTGGTCAGGAGGATATTTATGAATGTTATTTATATGGACTTCCAGAAGACATTCGATAAAGTCCCACGAAAGAGACTATTAGCTAAAGTTGAAGCTCATGGAATTGAGGGCAAATTATTGACCTGGTTAGGAAATTGGCTGAGCGGCAGGAGACAGAGAATAGGGATAATAGGCAGGTAGTCAAATTGGCAGGATGTGACTAGTGGTGTCCCACAGGGATCTGTGTTGGGGCCTCAACTATTCACTGTACTTATTAATGACTTAAATGACAGGATAGAGAGCCACATATCTAAGTTTGCTGATGATAAGATAGGCATCATTGTAAGCAGTGTAGATGGAAGAATAAAATTACAGAGAGATATTAATAGATTAAGTGAATAGGCAAAACTGTGGCAAATGGATTTCAATGTAGGCAAGTGTGAGGTCATCCACTTTGGACCTAAAAAGGATAGATCAGAGTACTTTCTAAATTGTGAAAAGCTCCAAAGAGACTTAGGGGTTCATGTATATAGATCATTAAAATGTCATGGACTGGTGCAGAAAATAATCAAAAAGGCTAATGGAATACTGGCCTTTATATCTAGAGGACTAGAACACAAGGGGGTAGAAGTTATGCTACAGCTATACAAAGGCCTGGTTCGACCACACCTGGTGTACTGTGTTCAGCTCTGGGCACTGCACCTTAGGAAGGATATATTGGCCTTGGAGGGAGTGCAGCGTAGTTTTACTAGAATGATACCAGGATTCCAAGGGTTAAATTATGAGGAGCGATTACACAAACTATGGTTGTACTCCCTGGAATTTAGAAGATTAAGGGGTGATTCGATCGAAGTTTTCAAGATATTAAGGGGAACTGATAGTGGAGATAGAGAGAAACAATCTCCACTGTTTGAGGAGTCTAGGACTCGGGGACATAGCCTAAAAATTAGACCCAGGACTTTCAGGAGTGAAGTTAGGAAACACTTCTACACGCCAAGGATGTTAGAAGTTTGGAACACTCTTCTGCAAACAGCAGTTGACGCTAGCTCAATTGTTAATTTTAAATCTGAGATTGACAGATTTTTGTTGACCAAAGGTATTAAGAGATATGGGGCTAAGGCGTGTATATGGAGTTCGGTCACAGATCAGCCATGATCTCATTGAATGGCCAAACAGGCTCGAGGGGCTAAATGGCCTACTCCTGCCCTATGTTCCTCAGTTCTGCTGTGGGTTACACTGAGTGGCTGGTACACTAGAGGAACAAGTCATATTTGCCTTCTGCCTGGGAGAAATGGAGACCACCTAGGGCTTCGGGCCTGTGTCTTGGCCTGAAATCCCAAAGAACTCAGCCAGCCATCGGGTCGTATCATCCACTTTTAAAGTTGGGCTGTGGCATCCAGAGAACTACCAGACAGCTGGCCGGCCTCGCATTAACTGTCCACCGCCCCCTCCCCCTCCCCCTCCCCTCCCTCAAGTTGATCTGACAGGGACCAAAGATGCAGTCACAGTAGATGGGTGCCCAGTGACATTTAAATTAGGGGACCTCCGCCACTGTCCTAAAATACTCCTGTGGTGTCAGTGGCGGAGACTCCGTGTGGACGCATTCTGGCATTTATGCTGAGTTTGAAGGCCCGTAGGTATTCGGGCCCACAATCTAAACAGATGAAAACATCTGCTTCATGCTCAGGAGTGCCAGCCCTTTCCTACCTGAATTTAATGTGTCATGAAGTAGAGACAGAGCAGTTTGGGAGTGCACAAGTACAAGACCCCTACTGGTGAGGAAAAAATGCAAGATCATCAAATATTAGAGGAGCACCCTGGAGAAATAAAAGTGGTGACACAAAAACTTAACATCCCTCCCACCACCCTCTCCGCCCACTTGAAAAACAAGGAGAAAATCAGTATTGATTACCAACAGAATTTTTGCAGCCAAAGGAAAAGGAGGCTCACCTCAGTTTGTCCCAATGGAACTTTTCTGAGCACTAAATTGAGTTGACAATTTTGTGAACAAATTTGCTGTCAGCAGGAAAAAAATGACTGACCTTTTCATTGATGCACAGTTTCCACGGTGCTCAAGTTTCAATAACGTGTTTTAATAGCTGCTGTTTGGTTGTTTTGATGTTTTATGGCATTTTAAGTTTCCCTGTACTGTAGAGTGTGGCATTTTGTTGAAACTCTATTAAACTTTATTTGCCCTACCAGCTAATTCAATTTTTTTGTGCAAGGAGAGCACCAAATTAAATGGAATAGAATGTAATGCATTTCTTTTGAAATAGGCCGAGTTCTTAAAATGCAGACTCTGGAAATGCTTGTGTTTCACTGGAGAAAAAGGTCTCAAATATTCATTTATAGCTATTGCATTTGTAAAATAATATGTGAAAATATTGAAAATGTCGACAATGAGTGAGCAGTGTGGACTTGCTTTTGCAGAATTAGCCAATGAACCTTGGTTGTAATATATTTTTTATCATGATGGACTTTGGTTGGCTTCCACACACTACAATGTAATTACATTCTGCTATATTTAAAGCTAAATACACAAACCATCAAAATGTCCATCACATGAATAAAATATCCCCCAGGGAGCAGCTTGAATACAGAATAACATATTCAACTTGTGCACTGACCTTCACAAAAGGGACTTCAGAAGGCATTGCATCCTCAGGGAATATTTTCGGTATCCACAGAGAAAATATGACCCAAACAGCATCAGGACGACTTTTAATTTGGATAGCTTTGTGTTTATCGATTTATTTCCCATGTGTTTAAAATTATCCTTTGAAGGGAAACCTAACCCCAGCTAAAAATGGTGAAATTCAATAAAATGTTAGGCAGCATTATTCCACAAACATTCTTCTTTCTAATTTTCACTAATATTACCATTTTGTTTTCCACAGGTGGAGCCTATCAGACCCTATTGGTCCTTCACAATTGTAGAAAGGCAATAGTAATACATGTTTATTGGTGTTGGTTAAGGTTTTATCAGGAGGTACATATACCTACAATATACACACATGAGCCTAGAAATTGTTTCACGCCAGCCTGATCTGGCTGCGTTCAAGGTAAATCAATTTTGTTAACGCGGGCATCAAATAGGTGTTAAGCCCCTTATTTGCATATGCAAAGGGCCTAATGCCTGTTTCTGGCTTGGACCCTGCACGCCTCTTTTGATGCCTATACCAATACGATGGGTGGCACACTTCCGGCTCAGAATGTACACGCACACACCGCCCACCATATTGGACACTACTGCGCCCATTTAATGCCTGTAAAATGGGCACGGCATCAAATTCCTCGGCCAATATCTCACCACAAGCATACTTTAATTCATGATTATAAATATCAGTGTCACTCAATAGTGAGCCATGGGTCTTTCACATATGTGCTACAATTCACACCATCAGTTAGAATCCTAGTCCTGAAATTCCTGTGATCCTACTCTCCTGTCAGAAGTGGAACCTCCTGCTGTCAGCAAGTTGTGTCGTTGATCTCAACGAATTCCTGGGGGCATCATATTTGCACAGTTTTGCATGGGCTTGGAGTAAACTCCTGTCTGCCAATAGCTGCTTATGTCATTGGAGGTAAACCTGGGCAGTGGCAGAGCATGAACACAGCTCCAGAATTTTAAAATCCTGCAGCTCTTAAATGAGCAGCAGCATTAAAGGGCCAAGAGCTAATTAGGAGAAGAGGGAAGCAAGGGCAGCTGGTAAGAGGCATACACCCAATTTCAGTTGCAGTGATTTTGAGGTCATGTTGAACGACATCCAGCAGAGCAGTGATAAGACTATTTGGAGTGGGTGACAAGGGCCCCCTAAGTATACTGTTAGGACCATGTCGAGGGAGGTGACAGTGATTGTTAGTGCTAGTTCTCCAACTCCCAGGATGGCTATGTCATGCAGGAAAAAGTTGAATGACTTGGCACAGGCAGTTATGGTCAAAGACCTCTTCCACATATCCCTGACATCCCAGCAAGAAAGTTCCTTATTTCTTACCTTCACAACATTAAAGGACTGACACCAAGGCCTGCAGTGTGCACAGCACTCATTGGCTCCCTCACTCTCTTAGATGGCAGCTGTGGGCAGATTTCCCCACACGCTCCCATGCATGCTGACCCTTCTAAGCCTGACTTCCTATTCCCATGCTTAGTTGCAGGCCCTGTTCAAGCCATCTGTTTCTGAACCTTATGGCACCATACATTGCTTGGCCTTGTGTGGTAGCCACAATCATTTAATTCTGTCATCATTTCTCCTGCTGAAGAAGATGGCCTATAATTCCTGGGAGAAGCAAACCACAAGGTAGGTCCCCTTAACCATCTTACTGTCATCCCCCACAAGCAATAGGCAATAGAACTATTGTGGAGGCACACAAACCATGCTGCTAGGGTTGGAGAAGCAGGAGAACCCCATCCGCTATAGGTTTGCCATGTCAATCTTGCAGTAGGGTTAGTTATTTGCCAGGAATTTCTGGCATAGGAGAAAGGAATAAGATGTCCCTCTTCTTGCTTCATGAAATTACATCACATCTTCATCCACGCCCTCTTTTGCCCTCTCACTCCCATTCACCAGCCCAGAGCAATCCACCTGGAAGAATGTCAGTGGTGAAGATGAAGACTTAGCATTGAGTGATGAAGACATCATGAGGGAACTGCAGGAGTCAGGAATGGAAGTGGAGCCTGAGGATACTGAGCAGAGGCTCAGGAGATGTCAGTCAATGAATTGAAGTCAATGGGAATTAGGGGGAAAACACTCCAGTGGCTGGAGTCATACCTAGCACAAAGGAAGATGGTAGTGGTTGTTAGAGGCCAATCATCTCAGCCCCAGGACATTGCTACAGGAGTTCCTCAGGGCAGTGTCCTAGGCCCAACCATCTTCAGCTGCTTCATCAATGACCTTCCCTCCATCATAAGGTCAGAAATGGGGATGTTCGCTGATGATTGCACAGTGTTCAGTTCCATTCGCAACCCCTCAGATAATGAAGCTGGCCGTGCCCACGTGCAGCAAGACCTGGACAACATCCAGGCTTGGGCTGATAAGTGGCAAGTATCATTCGCGCCAGACAAGTGCCAGGCAATGACCATCTCCAACAAGAGAGTGTCTAACCACCTCCCCTTGACATTCAACGGCATTACCATCGCCGAATCCCCCACCATCAACATCCTGGGGGTCACCATTGACCAGAAACTTAACTGGACCAGCCATATAAATACTGTGGCTACAAGAGCAGGTCAGAGGCTGGGTATTCTGCGGTGAATGACTCACCTCCTGACTCCCCAAAGCCTTTCCACCATCTACAAGGCACAAGTCAGGAGTGTGATGGAATACTCTCCACTTGCCTGGATGAGTGCAGCTCCAACAACACTCAAGAAGCTCAACACCATCCAGGACAAAGCAGCCCGCTTGATTGGCACCCCATCCACCACCCTAAACATTCACTCCCTTCACCACTGGCGCACTGTGGCTTCAGTGTGTACCATCCACAGAGTGCACTGCAGCAACTCGCCAAGGCTTCTTTGACAGCACTTCCCAAACCCGCAACCTCTACCACCTAGAAGGACAAGGGCAGCGGGCACATGGGAACAACACCACCTGCACGTTCCCCTTCAAGTCACACACCATCCCGACTTGGAAATATATCGCCGTTCCTTCATTGTCGCTGGGTCAAAATCCTGGAACTCCTTTCCTAGCAGCACTGTGGGAGAACCTTCACCAAACAGACTGCAGCGGTTCAAGAAGGAGGCTCACCACCACTTTCTCAACGGCAATTAGGGATGGCAATAAATGCTGGCCTTACCAGCGACGCCCACATCCCATGAACAAATTTTTTAAAAAGTCCTTAGCTGAAGAGCCTGAGGACTCCAAAATCAGGGGCTTTGCCATTAAAAGAAGACTGTTGGACAAGCATCATTCCTATGTTGGGGGCACTGAATATGATCTCCCACGACATTTGGCAGATGGCAGGGCTAATGGAGAAGTTTAATGCCATCCTTTGTGGCACCAGCAGGAAAGGTCTGTCGTCACTACACTGTGCTGGTTCATTTGGCAGCTCCAAGCACGATTCATGCAATCTGTTACTGTTTTATGGTATGTTTGTGTCTATGGATGAGAGGGGCAATTTTCACACGCAGAGTCATTTTCCCACCTGCTTATTAGTAACTTTTGGACTATTACCAGTGCATTTTGAAACAAGGATTTAATCTAATGGCAATGGAATACAAGGCCTAGAAATTGTTATTAAACCAAAAACCTTTTATGGAAAAGAAAGAGATTATAGAATTATAGAATCATAGAGCACAGAAGGAGGCCATTCAGCCATCATGCCTGTGCTGGTTCTTTGAAAGAGTTGTCCAATTAATTCCACTCCCCTGCTCTTTCCCCATAGCCCTGCAAATTTTTCCACTTCAAGTATTTATCCAATTGTAATAGAAATGGATTTTTTTCTCTTACAAGGAGTACACTGCTGCTAGCGGTTTGTGGGCTAGTGAGTGACTTTTCATACCGCTCTCTTAGACTGCATTTAGATGGCGGTGTACTGAACTGGAAACTCAGAGTGTTCTAAAACACTTACCTATCATTGGCAGTCGCTGCTTAGGCCACAGCGGCCGCTAAAGCATCTGAACGGGCACAATGAGGTCCAATCTGTACTCCCCAGTCTTCAACTAAAGCACACATTTAACAATTATTGGGGCAGATCTAATTTTTAACAATCTTTTTAACCCATGCACTATAAATCCAATTTCTACCTGGTTTTCATATCTTCTATTATTTTAATACAATACATTTATTTTATTTTTGATTAAAAAGATAGTTTTATGAAATAATGTATATTTTCCATCCACTTATATTAAATCCAGCCCATATCTGTTGCAGCTTACAAGCTTTAGATTTTTGAACTTATTTAAAAAAGCAGATTCCATGAGGAATTAAAACACTTTACTAAGATTCCATACTCTCAAATCCATAGAATGAATAACAAACCTTAACATTAAATACCAAGCACAAAGGTGGAGACATAACAGAGCTCCCTAAGTGCCTTTTGCAATTTAACATGGGGTTACCTAGAGTTACATTAACTAGGAATATACAGGCAGACAATCCCCTTATGCATCTGCCACTGGATATAATTAAGTCTTCAGCAATGACACATATGCTGCACTCTCCATCTTTGTGCTTGGTATTTATTTTACTATTTATCTGACAGTCTCCCTTTTGGTGCTGTCGTTTGGATATTGTATTCATTTTCAAAGGTGTACAGTCTGCTAGCTTCTGCTGGTACTTTGCAATCTCTGTTTGACATCACCATTCTGGCTGTCAGCATTACTTCCTGCTGGAGAGGTTCAGTTTTCTTACATAACATATTGACAAGAAGTTTGGAGGTCTTTCTCAAGGACACACATTCATCCTAGCATACTGAGGCCTCACTCGAGTCATTCGACACTACAGGAACAAACTATAAGATGATGCTTTCAAATGAAAGGAATGAATTACAATTGAATGTGGACAATTTTCTATAAACCTTCAAGCCTTGAAATTACTCTGTGAGATCATCGTTGCACTTAACGCATATGTATCATATCTTTTGTCTGCCAATTTAAAATAAACAGGTTAATGCCTCCTTTAAAACAATGCACAAAGGAATTTGATAAGACTGTATTAAACAGTCATAAATTAATTATCATACAGCATATTTTCCAGGCTTTAGTATCTTGTTGTTTAGATTGGTCCTAGTAATGTTCTTTTATTTTGGGTACATTTTAAAACCATTTCAAGGTCATTAAAAACCCACCACTGCAAATACATGTTCAGTCAATTCCTCCAACAGGAGGATGGTGTCACAATATTCATATATGGTACAACGTGCATTTCTTTTAAAGCCTCGGTTACACACTGTTGTAAATAAAAACTCAGGATACATGTAATTTAGAACATTTTGAATGTATTGTTCAAACAACTCCCATACTATAGCCTGCACTTCTAGTAGTGAGGTGCTCTACTGCAGGTCATGCATGGCATAGAGAGTATAGTACCCCAGTAATAGCATATTACCGGGAACTGTCTCGTGAGTAGAATGAACTCGGGAATTTGCCGTGAGTGGTGAATTCTATTTAATATAAAACTGCTATCATTTAGTTGTGGGAACTATAATTCAGAACAATTTTAAGATATATGGTGATAGAATAAAGGGTGTAGATATACCACAGATACTGGTTTGAGACCAGCATCAACTTACAGCGAAGTCAAGCCAGTAGACCCAGGTTATGCTTTGTTTTATTTGTTCTTGGAATGTGGGCAATACCAGCAAGGCAGTGTTTATTGCTCATCCCAAGTTGCCCTGAGGGCATTAAGATTCAATCACATAGTATGGGGTAGGATCCATATGGTATAGGTGGCAGATCCTCTGTCCTGCAGGACATTAGTAAACCAGTAGCTTTCATGATTATGTTTCTGGTGCTGACCCATAAATGAACAGATTTATTGAATTCAATTTCACAAGTCCTATGCCATAACCATTAGGCTACTGCATCCTGCTGTTATTAGACCGCTAAGTTATTCTACATTAGTTTCTGGTCAAAGGAAACAGAGCTCTGCACATATTCTGAGGAGTCCAAACACAATGTATTACATCGAAGAAACCTGTGCAATATTTAATAACAAGGGTCAGCAATCAGGCCAGAACCATCCTCTGCTAGGTTTCTCAATGTAATTGCCTCTGACAACCACTTGGGATATACTGGGATAGATTTTCAGCAGTACATATTAGGAATTCAGGAATTCATCCCCACGATTTTCTGTCCGGTAACTTTAGTTTGGTGGGGAGAGGAAAGAGTGGGGTCCAAGCCTTAATTCCTGATATGTGCTCCTAACACATGAAGCTCTGCATCAGGAGTGCTAAAGACGAGAAGTTACTTTGCATCCCAACTCGCAGTCCCAGTTCTCTCTCACCTGTTTGATGTTGGCAGAGGGTTTGGATCACGAGGAGGGGTGATGGATTTGTTTATTTTTTCAAACCCTCAGGGAGACAGGCTGCGTTTAAAAAAAGATGGAACAGATGACAGTCCAGAGTATTTACAACTTTTATTTCTCTGGACCTACTTCTCTGGGTGAAACAATTCCTGCATTAAATGAATATGATTATCCAAACTTCAAGCTCAATAAAATTTTTAAATCATTTTTAGGTTCTTCATTTATTACCTTAATCCCTGCTCTTTTTAACAAATATGCTGCTTCCTGTTGATGATGTTGCTTCTACTGGAAAAGAATCCGAAGAATAAAAATGCATTGTAATTAAATAATGTTTAACAACATTTGATTAGACAGATAGGTGTGTGGAATGGCAGTCGTACAGCACGGTTGCTATACTCACATTGGTGTACTATGTTCATCAATCACCGTTGGTATAGTATTGCTGCAGAGGCCGCCCGCACTTTCTGAAGCCCTGCAAGTAACATACGCACAACTGTGCCCCTTATCATGTACCTGGTTCCATCAAACCAAATGTCAGCCTGGCTCAGCTTTGAGTCAGAAGTTTGTGTGTCCAGGCCCCATTGAAGGATTTGTGTTTTTAATCTAGCCTGTTACTTCAGTGCAACACTGAGGGAGTGCTGCAATGTCGATGGCGCCATCTTTCAGATGCAATATTAAACCAAAGCCCTGTATTACATCTAAAGTAGATGTAAGAGATTCCATAACATTATTTGAAGAAGAGCAAGGAAGTTCTCCCAGTGTTCTGGCTAATATTTATCCCACAAGTAACATCAAAACAGATTAACTGGTCATTTACCTCAATACTGTATGTGGGACCTTACTGTGTGCAAACTGGCTACTGTGAGCCTACATTGCAACAGAGACTACACTTCAATAGTAATTTGTTAGATGTAAAGCATTCTAGGATGTCCATGAAAGGTGCCATATAAATTCAAGTTCTTTTCTTTCAAACCCTTCTTCCTCTTCTGGCTGCACATGCTCAACATTAAAACCTGCCTTTGTTTGGTGACATCATGAGAAGTAACATTTATAAAAGGAGCTGAGATAGGGAGATTACACACCATGCATGCACAGTCTCATGGCTAGTCTCTCTCCCAAACAGTTCACTCAATTTGAATCTTTCCACTACTGTTTTCCAACGATGCAAATCATCAATTATTTATTTATTTTCTTCTCATCCACAACTGTTACAGACCTTAATTAAACTTGTCAAGCAGAAGATTACCTGTCTGTCACTTTTTGAAAAGGTAATCCAATTTTATGTATTTCACTATGGGTAAAGGAAAATCCAATGGATACACATGTACAATTTTTAATTGCTATTTTAAGTTTTTTTGAGTATATCGAGATAGCTTTTAGTTGAATTTTGTACACTGCTTTCCGTAGCCACGTTGCTATAAGTACAGTGCAGTGTTGCACAGAATGCAAATGTCGCATCTTGACCTGATGGCACCAGAATTGTTGCATCTTTAAAAAGATAGAAATGGAAGACAATTTTTTTTTTAATGACTAGAAGATGCAATAGAAGAAGATAGGCTCTCAAAAGATAGGTAGGTGCAAATTAATGGCTGTCTACCTTCTAGCAGATTTATAAGCACTATAAGCATCTAATTGGAGGAATAAGCAATGTGATTTCTGCAGACCAATCAGAGCATTAGAAGAGTAATGGGTCTATTGTTCACCTGATTCCTCTGGACCACTCAAATCCCTGGAACAATGATCGCTTCATGTGACACATGATTGCCATGCGTCAATCAGATCAGTAGAAGCCATTTTTCTGGGCTTTCTTTGCTTTTCTGGCAAATGGGCAGGAGAATCCCTGCAGAAATTCACCCCCATTTTGCTAACCTTCCCTTTTATTCTTTTTATGGTTATCTTAAACTGGGGCCCTCTCATTACATTCTCTCGCTGATGAATAGAAACAGTCTATCACTATTAACACTGTCATAACTCTACATTATCTTGAAGAACTCTGTCAGGACACCTTTCTCAGTTTCAACAAAAAAGCCCTCGCATCTCAAACCTCTCTTCATAACTGTAATTCCTCATATGTAGTGAATCTAAACATTACCTTTTCCATTGTTTCTATTTCCTTCCTACATCATCTAAGCACTTTAGTTGGATTGGAGTCTTAAATTAATCTTCAGTTTCTGGGCTATACCTACTAAGGTTTAGTCCTTTTTGTAAAAGGTCCAGCTGTGGTTATGGGTTCAGTTCCCAGAAGTTAATGATGTGGGCAAATGAAAATTAGCAACAAGCAAAGGTTTAATTTGTGAAATTAGGATTATCTTAATCCGTATTTTAAAATCTGGTTTAAAAACAATGGGCCAGAAATTGCTTAAAAAAGAATGGTGTGTTCATCAGAGCTCACCGTTTTTAGAGGTGAAATCGAGGAGCAAGTTCCGCGGAGTGTTCGCACATGCGCAATGAAATGTGGAATTCCAGAACTTGCTCCTCCTGGTTCGCTGGCGATATGACAACTTCGAATTAAAGGGATATCGTGGCTGGAATCAGTGGACCAGCGCCAACTTGCTCTTCTGCCCAGCTGAAAAGTAACTAATATCACCACAAAACGGGTGAACTTAAAAATACCAGGTCTAAACCAAGTTTTAACATCGTGATAAGTCTTAATGACTGCTAAACAACTAAAAATTAACTTTTAAAAACGTGTATTCTCATTACTCTTTATTTTAATAGTTTTTGGTCATTTAAAAAAAATGTTTATAAATTTTTAAAAAGTTTTTCCTTCTGTCTCTTTTATTTAATTTGATTATTTCTTACACTCTTTTTTTCACTGTCTTTAACTGTTTTTACAATGATTTTAATGTTGTACCTTTCACTTCCTGGATTTCACATTCCAGCTTGCAGAAAATGTTCGCAGTGTGTCAAAAATGCTGCAATCTGAATGGTTAAGGGGCAAGAGTTGCTTCTCCCATGAGTCATAGCTTTGCTGGAGCTAACGCTGGGCTCTTCTGCGCTTCCTATTAGAGGAAGTGCACCCAGTAAAGACTGTGGTAAATTAGTAGGTTTGTATAAATTTATGGTGTAGTGAGTACTGTTGGTTTGCCACTCTGAGCAATTTCTGGGCCATTAAGATGGTACACAAAGTCAGCTGGGGAAGGTTCCCTAGACTGCACAAAAAAAGATCGATGTCTCTTGAGCATGCATGCCACCACTGTGCACATCATTAATTTTATGATGTCATTGTAGGTACCAAGAGACTATCTGCCATCTTTACAATTGCCCCATTTCACTTGCTCCATTGACTTCAATGGAGCTGAAAATTGAGCAGGTGTGTAAATCAGACATCTGACCCGAACGATCCCCATCCTTGCCAGGTTAAAATCGGGGCTAGCTTCTGTGTGAGATTGCCAATTAAGGATAGTTTTGTGTTCTGGGTGTCTTCTCCCTAGAAAGTGGATTATTTCTACCCACACTCAGGATTCTTGCAGCTAAGAACCAAGACATTCATCCCCATCAGTCTACGTTGGATTTGATTGTACATCTCAGAGGTGAAAGGCAAGTGTCTAACCCACTGCATCACATGGTCCTTCTGGGACTAATTTCTTTTATTTCATATATGCTCCCAGAACTATTTCAATTAATACTGAAACAAAATTAAATTTAGAATCTAATGCCCTGAAATTCCAATGTTTTGATAGGGCAGAAACCAAACAGATCAATCAGGGGGCAAAATCAGAGACATGTCGAGGATCTGCTGGGTTTCCACTCTTTTTAAGTCCCGCCATAAATTCCACCAGAAGTAAGGGTAGTAGGAAGACGGCCCATTCTAACAAGCATGCAGCCATCCAAACTGTGAGTTTAGGACTGGATCATGTTATCTGCCCTAAATTCATGATTATTGTTTTAAATTTGTTGCTTTCATTACAAAAATGATTCAATGTGTTGTGAGATCAAACCATATGTCCAAGTGCCCAGTAACTGGTTAATATTCCAAATTGGTACTACAGAAAGGATTAAAGTTTTCCAAGTTTAACATTTTATTTATAGTCTGTTGTATGGAACAAAAGCAGCAAACCATATTTATTTCTGTACAGTGATCAAATGTAAATTTTGCAATATATTGTGTATTTTTCTGTAGTTATTGAAAGCTGGACTACCCAAGCAATCACTTTAGAAAAAGTAATATTTGAAGTCCAAGGCGGTCCTTTCAATAAAACCTTCCGTTTTTGCTAAACCCATTTTCGAGACAGTGATCAGTCATGTCTGTATACAGACAAGAGGTAGTTCACAAATGGGTAGTATTAACATATCTTCTTATTTGCAATTATTTAAAAAATTAATAAAAATTACATTCTGTTACTTTAAATAAAATAATCCCCACTTCTGATGCATAAACAAAATACATTGATGTCACTTGTACCTGATTGATATTCTCCCTATATATAATTTTTATCAGATGAAATTATGCAGTTTTAATTGTACGTGCAAACTTTTTTCTGGACAATTTATTGTTGTGATAATGTAATTATGATGAAGCTGGTGATCCTACACAGACTGACAGGGTGAAGGAGTTGTCATGGTGTAACAACCACCAGCACGCAGAAAGTGACTTTGAGTTCCATTATTCCTGATTATGAACCCTGTATGTATGAACAACTGAAAAGGAAATTAATTCAGACATAGCCAGGAGGTATGGCAAAGAGAGATGGTGGTCCTTCATTGCCTTTATTACTATAGCACAACATTTCAGGAGGAAGGCAATGACCTGATACCATTTATAATGTTTGTGAAACTAAGGCACAGTGGGGGTTAAATTGGTTAACCCCCGAAAATGGGCCCTGGGATCGCGGTGCGCAATTAACCCAGGTCTGTTAGTTGAGATGCAGGCAGCATGTAACATTCGTGCTGTCTGATGATTTCTATGATTGCTGTATGCAGCCAGCGTTACCTGCGCTGTGAATGGCTGCACGCACAAGCAGGGGGCCCCGATATCAGGAATGGCTAGCGTTACTTAAAGGCAGCCTGCATCTTTTAAAGGGGAGGTGCACTGTGGCTGCAGGGAAAGCTGGCATTCGTTTGACAACGAACTCTGTGCTACAGGAAACTGAGGAATGGCTACAGCTGTGAGGGAGCGTGCACCAAGGTTCTCGGACGACGCACTAGAGGCCTTGGTGCAAGAGGTGGACGCACAGAGGGGCATCCTTTATCCGCAGGAGGGCGGGGGCCCTCCAGACACATGCTGAAGAGGCAGTGGGAAGAAGTCATGCACAAAATAAATGCCAGGAGCATAGCACAACGAACATGGATGCAGTGCAGGAAGAAGTTCAATGATTTGACACGAGTGGTCAAGGTGAGTGAGTTCAATTGTCAAGTGGCATATCGTACCAACTGCACCACTACCCTCATCCACTGCACCACACACTACACCCTCCCGTCACCCACCTACCAACAAACTCTTTTCATCAGTACACAACTTTTCAAATCAGATGCTGCATCTCAGTCTCACACAGTACCACCCTTGCAAGCTGCACACTCACAACTCACAGGTCACACACACTGGCAGCTTTTCAACCATGACAGCCACATCACCTAAACATCTTGCAGGACACTCACCGACACACTTCCCTCTTTCTTGCAGGAGAAGGTGGTGCGCCACAGCAGGCAGCAGAAAAGACGAGGGAGAGGACAGGTGCACCTACACGTCCTTACCCCCGTGGAGGAGACAGTGCAGTCGCTGCGGCCGTGGCCACTGGCGGTGCTGGAGGTATCGATGATGAGGGTCTCTGCATACCTAATCCTCCTTCTCCCTCATCCCATAATCTTTTCTGACTCAAATGCTGCAGATGGTGTGAGCATGCACAGCTTACTTTCTCCTCTCCCCACACCATAACTCAACCCATGTCCCTTTGTCATTTCAGATACCCGAGAACTGGAACCGGCACCATCAGAGGGTTCCACGGTGGAACGGGGCTTCCAGGGCATCACAGCATTCCAGCATTCCGTTCTCCAGCTGATCACCCCGGGAGAGTGGCAGTGGTGCCATGGAAGACGAACCTGCTGTCCTTTCTCAGGATGACGGCATTCCTGCTCCCACCCCTGCCACTCTGCCAGTCCTTGCTGTTGCCTGTGAGCCAGCCAGGCCAGACTGCTGCAGCCCAGGCCGAGATGGTGCAGTCCGCAGCCAGGCCCACCCATCTCAGAGGTGCTCGAGGTTGTCCTCCAAGGCCATCTGCACGCTCCTCAATTGAAGGTCGGCAGCCTTCCACCACCTAAGCTCCAGTTACAGCTCATAGAACACTAGGAAAGGAAATGGCACACGAACGACAGGTACTAAGGTAATGCACAAGGGTGAATATTCTCAAGTTGTTTCAATCATTTGATGTGTTAATTTATAAATTTGGATTTGGATTTGCATTTGGTGGTGGTTTTCATTTCTGCAATGAGCTGAGGGAGGAACCATTGTGTAATCATAAGGAGGACGATTTGATGGTCACGTGGGAGGGGAAAGGTAAGGAGTGAAGGACTGTTGGTGAATGGAGAGGTGTCGTTGAGGTCATTGATATCGCTCATTAATAATCTGATCACGCAGACAGGGCCTGTCTACCTTGTTGCCTCCCTGCCTCTTCCTCCACTTCCTGCTGCAATTCTTCCTCCTCCTCCTCCTCCTCCACTTCCTCCTCTGTCTCTTCCTCCTCCTCTGCCATGTCCTCTTCTTCCTCTGCCTCTTGCTCAGGCTCTCGCCGGATAGGCAATGGCAAGGGCTGGTCCCTCAGAATGGCAAGGTTGTGCAACATACAGTATGCAATGACAAATCTTGATACCCACTCAGCTGTGTACTGTAGGGCTCCTCCAGAACGGTCCAGACAGCAGAAGTGTTGCTTGAGGATGCCTATGGTGTGCTCGATGGTAGACCTTGTGGCAGCATGGCTCTCATAGTACGCCTGCTGTGTGGTCCAGACCTGAGTCATGAGCCACTCCATGAGGGGATAACCCTTGTCGCCCAGTAACCAGCCTTTGATTTGCCGTGCTGATTGAAATATAAGTGGCACGTTGGACTGTCGCAGAATGAAGAAATCATGACTGCTGCCAGGATTGCGGGCATTGACCTGCATGATGCGCTGCGTGTGGTCGCACACCAGCTGCACAATGAGGGAGTGAAATCTCTTTCTGATCATGAATATGGCCGAGTTCAGATGTGGAGCACGCATGGCAATATGCGTGCAGTCATTAGCACCCTGCACCATGGGGAAGCCTGCAATGCGAGAAAACCCTTGTGCTCGCTCATGCTGCTTTTCTCTGTCCAGAGGGAATGTGATGAATCTGTTTCTGAATCCATTCAGAGCCCCCGTGACCTCCCTTATACAGCAGTGCACTGCAAACTGCAAAATGTTGCTTATATTGCCTGAAAGGAGATAGAGCTGTAAAAATTAAGCGCCATGTTTACCTTGACAGTCACAGGCAATGCTGTCCTCGCCCTGCTCTGAGGCTGCAGTTGTGGCTGCAACAGATAACAAATTTCAGTCATGACCTCTTTCGTGAACCGCAGCCATCTGATGCACCAGTCGTCCCTGAAATTGAGGTAAGAGAATTGGTCCCTCTTCTCACAGCTTGTCCTGCTCTGCGTGGCCTCTCTGCATGCTCCCAGTTATGTTCAATTCCCAAAGGAAATCCTAGCAGGCCGCCCATGTCTGGCAGCAACCTTGTTCAGCACACTATTTTAAATGCCACTAACAGTGCTGCAAGACCACCCAGGCCACTCTTTATAGAATATTGCAACTTTCTGCAAGTATAGGAAACTTTCACAAATACCCACAATTGTACCAGCAGCCAGAATAACTAATGCAGTAACTAACCAGTAACTCCCGCATGCTCCCTTTAAATAGCACGGATGTGGGGTGGGGAGGTGGGTCCTTCACGCCCTTTAACTCCTGCTCAGCAGTATGAGGTTAGGACAGTGCGTTGTCTGGAACGTGGAGTTTGAAAATGCCGCCGGCTGCTTCAAATCAGTGTTGCACACTGATTAACGTCATAATCTCCCTACTTTACATGCTGTTGGCGGTTGTTAGGTGTGCGAGCGCAAATACCTTTACCAAGATGGCATCCTGCGCACATCACGTCAGAAGTGTGTGTGCGCGTCTCGGACGCCATTTTTCGGGCTTAGGTATCTGCGTAGCGCCTACAGAACGGGTGCTACACGGACTAAGTTAGCCCCAGTGTCTTGAAAGTTGTGTACTTCGCAGCAGGATGACTTTTTTGGGCCTCCTCAGTAATCAGATATTTGTAAAAAAAGCAATGGTACAAGATGGATATACCCAAGTTAGTCAGTTCAGACAGGGACAATATTCAATGGATCAACAGCAGAATAAATCCGGCATTAAGTTGACTTTAATGACACCAGTATTTAATGTTTCTACTTGCATATGAAAATCCTTCATGGACAGTTTTCCATCATTCTAGTTCTTAGTTATTGATTTTCTCTGGCTATTAATTCTCAAGGCAACCACTAACTGTAGGTAAACACTACAGACTGGAATATATTCTACTAACAGTGGTTCAAAAAGAGAAAAAATCCACCAACATTAAACGTGTTCAAATATTAGTAGCTGCAGGAACATTTAGGTCCATAGGTTTTTAGCCTGCTTTGTATATCATATCGTATTTACCAAGTATACCAGTGGCATCTTGTGTCAGAACATCACGACTGCACCAATCTTTACCTTTATTATATTAACAGGCTATATAATTTGGACACCATTGATCCATTCTTTAACATCTAACGGGAAGATCAACCATGCACAAAGCACTTGGACATATGGCTTGATCTAACAGAGCATAAGAAACATAAGAAATAGGAGCAGGACTAGGCCATACAGCCCCTCGAGCCTGCTCCGCCATTCAATAGGATCATGGCTGATCTTCGACCTCACCTCCACTTTCCCGCCCAATCCCCATATCCTTTGATTCCCCTAGAGTCCAAAAATCTATCTATCTCAGTCTTCAATACGCTCAATGACTCAGCATCCACAGCCCTCTGGGGTAGAGAATTCCAAAGATTCACAACGCTCTGAGCGAAGAAATTCCTCCTCATCTCAGTTTTAAATGGCGGACCCCTTATCCTGTGACTATGCCCCCTAGTTCTAGACTCTCCAGCCAGGGGAAATAATCTCTCAGCATCTACCCTATCAAGCCTCCTTAGAATCATATGTTTCAATGAGATCACCTCTCATTCCTCTAAACTCCAGAGAGTATAAACCCATTCTACTCAATCTCTCCTTGCACCCATTTTCTTAAAGGAGCAGGCCATTCTAATCCAAATGGTTAATGTTCTGTCAGAAGTCATATTTTTGAAATGCCTGAATTGTGACTGTTTTTGAATTGATTCATGTTCAGAAATGATTCAGCACATATCCTTACAAGCATCCTCTGTTACCTGAATTAAAAAAAGCTTCCAGTTGTTCTGGGAGTATTTTTATACACAACTTACTCCGAATTCACTCTAGAGACTCAAACTACTTCCAACAAAGTGCAAAATGAATCCAACCAGAGGGAGTAATTATAACTTTTGGCAATAGTGTAAAACGGGTTATATCGGATCGTCCGCCCGTTATACACCTCAATCAATTTTACTTTCCACTGAAGTCAACGGAAAGGAAAATGGGAGAGGTGTATTACGGGTGGCTGATCTGATATTGCCCGTTTTACACTTTCGCCAAACGTTAAAGTGACCTCCTGGTATGTGTTGGGAACATGGGCAGGACTGCAAGGTCGAAGGAGGAAGAGGAACTGCCGCTTCAGAAACTTTCCTTTTTGAGGGAAGTGCGGGAGGGGACTTGTCTCATTTTAGCTTCTCGTGAGAGTTCAAGAGGGGTCAAAATTCAGAGACAAATCCTAAATATATAGGGCGAGAAATTGGGCCGTGTAGCACCCGTTGCTTCAGTGCTACACAGCCTCCCGAAGTGCCAAGATGGCGTCTGGGCCAAGCACGCATGTTTCCAGCGTGACATGTGCCGGACGCCATCTTGGTATAGGTATTAGCGCAGGCACAAATACTGAACACTGGCAGCATGTAAAGTAGGGAGAAAATGCATGCAATCAGTGGGCATCGATGATTTAAAGTGACAGACAACATTTCGGACCTTAACGCTCAACTCAATGCACAGTCTTAAACACGAACAGCTGAACATGTCTTCGACTGTCTGGAGAACCCCCCACCAGCGCTATTTAAAGGGACCATGCAGGTGTTGCAGATTAGTTGCTGGATTCTTGCTTCTGGCTGCTGGCGGAATAGGACATGTCTTTTGGCGCTCCCTATACTTACTGAAAGTTGCTACAGTACATTTGAGAGTGGTTTGGCAGGTACTGCCTTATGGTTCTGAAAGTTACAACGGTGGTTGAACAACCATGGCTAGCCTGCTAGGGCTCCCGCTAGGCATTGAGCATAACTGGGAGCATGCAGAGAGGCCACGCACAGCAAGTCAAGCTGCAAGGAGGGGGAGGACGAGGAGGTGCAGGGCACTGAGAAGGAGGCCATATTGAACAAGGGCCTTCCGGGACCAATTCTCTTACCACAACGTGAACAATAAACATTGCATCTGATGGCTGAGGTTCACCAAGGACGCCGTGATGGAGATCTGTCACCTGGTATGGCCACAACTGCAGCCTCAGAACAGGAAGGACAGCTTTGCCTGTGGCTGTGAAGGTCACCGTAGCACTAAACTTCTACGGTTCAGGATCATTTCAAGCCTCTGCTAGCGACGTGCAACATCTTGCAGTAAGCAGTGCACTGCTGCATAAGGGAGGTCACAGACACACTGTATGAGATGCGGAACTGGTTCATCACCTTCCCTCTTGACAGAGACAAGCAGAACGAGTGAGCACGGGGTTTTGCTCGCATTGCTGGCTTCCCCGTTGTGCAGGGTGCCATTGATTGCACGCACATAGCCCTGCATGCCCCGCCTATCAACTCAGCTGTTTTCGTCAACCGCAAGGGCTTCCACTCGCTGAACGTGCAGCTGGTGTGCAACCACACACATTGAATCATGGAGGTCGATGCCCGCCACCCTGGGAGCAGTCACGCCTTCGTCATGCGGCTGTCCAATATACCAGCTATCTTTCACCCGGCTCGGCAAGTCAAAGGCTGGCTACAGGGTGACAAAAGCTATCCCCTAATGCTATGGCTCATGACACCGGTCAGGAACTCACACACACAAAGGCCTAAAATGAGAACCATGCTGCCACATGCAACGTCATGGAGCATACCATAGGCCTTCTCAAACAGCGCTTCCGCTGCCTGGACCGGTCTGGAGGAGCCCTCCAGTACTCCGCTGATCGGGTGGGAAGATTCGTGGCGGTATGCTGCGTGCTGCACAACCTCGCCATCATGAGGGACCAGCCTTTGCCACCGATGATCGGAGAAGACCCTGAGCCAGAGGTGGAGGAGGAGGTGGAAGAGGCTGAGGAGGAAGAGGCTGAGGAGGGGGTGGAGCTGGAGGAGGAAGTGGAGGAAGATGCAAGGGTGCAAGGGGGAACACATGCCTTGTCTCCAAGGGCTCTGCGTGCTCGCCTGATCAGTGCCCGCTATCAATAATGTCAAATACATTCCCGAACTCATCAATAGTCCTAATCGCCCCACCTGTCCATTCCCCCATGACCATTAAATTGCCCTCCATCTGATTACACATTGGTTTCCCCCTCAGCTCATCGTACAAATAAAATCCACAACCAAATGCAAATTCAAAGTCACATTTATCAATTAACAAATAAAATTATGGAAACAGAACAGAACTATTCACTCTTGTGCATTCCCTTAGTGCCTGTTGTTCGTGTGCCTTTAACTTTCCTAGTGCTCCAACGAGGTGCTTCCCCACTGACTAGAGCAGGGGCGGTGGGAGGCTGCTGGCCTTCAATGGAGGAGTGTGCAGGTGGCCTTGGAGGATGACCTCAAGCAGCTCTGGGCTGGGAGGGCCTGGCTTCAGACTGCACTATCTCGGCATGGGATGCAGCAGTCTGCCCTGGCTGGTTGATAGGCAACAACAAGGGCACTGGCGGAGTGGCAGGGGTGGGAGCAGGAAGGCTGTCATCCTGAGAGAGGACAGCAGGTCCGACTGCCATGGAGCTACTGCTACTCTCCCGGGGCGAAGCCTCAGCAATCCCGGTGATCTGCTGGAGAACAGATTGCTGGAGTGCTGTGACACCCGGGAAGCCCCGTTCCACAGTGGTCCCCAGAGCCACAGTAGCATCAGTCTGAGCTTCCATTGTAGCAGTCTGAGCTGCAACAGTAGCTTGCAGACCTTCGATCACATCGGTTTGTGCTGCAATGGATGCTGCGAAATCGGCCATCAGATACTCATCATGGTGGGTTCCACAGGTGTGTTGTTGGAGGTGACCACCCGTTCCATGTTGGAAAGGATGGGCTCCAAACTCTGCACAAAGCCCTGTGCCAAGTTGGAGTTGGACTCCTCCATGCCCTTTCTCATTGTGCGCAGGCTTTCTGGCAGGTTTTCCAGTGCCCCAAGCATTTGGTGGTGTACGCCCATCAGCCATCTTCTGTAGTCTGGCCCATCGAAGTCCTCATCTGACTCCTCTGCAGCAGAACTAGTGAGCGACCTCGCCCTCCGGTGTGCTGGCACCTGTGGTATCCATTCTTCCCGCCCCGGCTCCTGCACACTTGTGCCCGGTGTCTCACCACATGCAGATCCCTCCTCTAAACTAGCCTCTAATAGAGGCGCAGTTTCAGTTTTGGAGCTGTTGGATGCGAGTGTCAGATCATGTGATGGTGTGGCTTCAGTGTCCCCCTCCTCCTCCTCCTCGGACGGTGCCACCACGTGTTCTTGGATATCTACAATGACAAACGGAAACAGGTTGAGTTGTGGAGCGGGGAGAGAAGCAATTAAGACTTGCCTGCTGACAGTATCTGCAGCACGTGAGTCAGAAGAAAACATTATGGGAGAAGGGAGATGTGGGAAACGAGAAGGAGCATTAGCTATGCAGAGACCCCCTTCATTGGGACCTCCAGCGCGGCATGTGGTCACGGCTGCAGCGACGACCCGCCTAATGATCCCCAGCACAGTCTCCTCCAAGGTGGTGAGGAAGTGTAGGCGTGTCTGTTCTCCATCAGGTCTCTCCTGCTGCCGGCTGTTATGTGCCACCTTCTCCTGCAAGACAGAGGGCAGTGTGTCTGTGAGTATCCTGCAAGATGTCTGGGTGATGTGCCTGTCATGATAGAATAGCTGCCAGTGTGTGTGACCTGTGAGTGATGGTTGTGTGGCCTACAAGTGTGGTACTATGTGCGGGTGAGATGCAGTGTGCCGAGTGCAGCATTGCGTATGGATGGGCAGTGTTTGTTGGTGGGTGGGTGACGGGGTGTGATGCATGGAGCAGTGGTGCAGTTGGTAGGATGTGCCACTTAACACTTGCATTCACTCATCTTAACCACTCATGTCAAATCATTGAACTTCTTTCAGCACTGCACCCATGTGTGTGGTGCAATGCTCCTGGCATTCACTTCCTGGGCCACAGGCCCCCAATGCCTGCGGAGTTGGAGTCTGGAGGGTCTCCTGCCACCCTGTGGATACATGTTGGCCCTCTTTTCATCCACCCCCTCCACCAAGGCCTCAAGCATCATTGGAGAAGCATGGGGCCCACTCTTGCTCTGGTCCTGCCATCCTCCCGACCATCTTTCCCTCCTCCTAGTGGACTGTGCATGTCCCATTTAAAATGTGAACCTGCACCTCTAAGGGGTGCTAGCTGCCGATGACGTGCACTGAGCACGCCCCATTTCAAGCTTCCTGATTCTCCGTGCAGCCTCCCAGCAGCGTGGGTAGCGCTGGCTGCACAGAGCTATCATGCTAATTAGCAAGCAGCACAAAATTCACATGCTGCCTGCGTAGGGGTCATCGGGCGCGGGTTAATAGCAGATGGCACTACCTACGCCCGATAATAGGCCTTATCCAATTTTTTTCCCCCCATGATGTTTACTTAGGGTTAATACTTTGATGATTCTAACCTTTATCTTATCTATTACTTTCTTATTGCATTATGGGTCTTGGTTTTTCAACAAGCATTCATAATAGTTAAAAAGAAATATAGTATTTGCATAATTTGAGGCAATCTGGCCGGTTGCGACACATTTTATTCATGACTGATGTAGGAGATTTGACAGGTTCACTCTGTCTTCACCAAGGAGTCAGAAGTGGCTTTAAAACTTGGTTCTGCAGCTGATTCAGTTGTCTGCTTCACTGCCAAATGCTCTAGGGACAGAACTGCGAAATTCCTCCTCTGTCTTCTGAAAACTGCATAAGGCTGTCACAAACAATAGTCGGTATTTCATAGCATCAGCAAAGCTCAATATATCTCGCTGATCCAAAGTAATGCGCCATTCCATACAAACTATGTAAGATCAGGAACAAATTTGTGCAGTCACACCAAGGGTTGAAACAAAATAACAAACACCCACCTCTCTTCTATCAGTGACCCTAAATGTGCTATCTTCAATGTTTATCTTTATTAGTGCACATGTCAATTTGCAAAAACTTTCAATATTTGCACAAATTGGCTATCGTGTTTACTTACATAACAGTGACTGCACTTCAAAGGTAATTTATTGGCTGTAGAGTGCTTTGAAGGTTTTGAGGCTGTGATAAGGTGCAATGTGAATGCAATGCAAGTTCTATCGACCTTTCTTATCTGCCATTTAGGATGCATTCATAGGCACATACATTGGAACATGAAGTATTATAAAATGGAGTCTAGACCAGCAGAATTTTGAACCAGCTGTAATTAGTCTCCATTATCCCTGACCCAATTTTTTTAACTCTGTAGAAACACCATAATATAAGTTGAAAAAGTAAACACACTTAATCTATTTATACTGCTGCAACAATGTAGTGATTTTAAAAAAATATTAGCCTGTCCTATTAATTGAGATTTTCCAACAGATTTTGACAGTACATGAGCAGTGGTGTTTATTTAATTAGGGTAATATACTGAAAATATGTTTAAAGGAGCGGCCTGGACTTCTGCCTTAGAGATTCAGGTTGAGGTCTCAGCCTCAAATGTCAATTCAGGCTTCTTCTAAAGAGCACATTTTACCAGTTTTGATTGAGCTGCCTGTGTGAAGGAGAGGAATTAAAGGGCTAGAATTCCCTCTTTTACCCTCCCCTCCAAGAAAAACTGTTGAAGCACAACTACTGATGGTTCAGTGAAAGGACGACTGCAATGTCATTATTGCAAGTGTCAATGGAATGAGTGACCTATCGTACTGAGGAGAATATAAGCTAATCCAACTGGAAGGAGATAGCAGAAATAAACTATTTTTCTGCAATTTCTACCTAAAATTTGATTGCTAATTTTGATTAATTGATAATTTATATTGTTATTACTGAATATTGTTCCAAAGTGACCAATGAACACTGAGCTACTCTTACATTCAAAATTATTATGTTTCTTAAACTTTATATGTAGAAACACCAATAATTTTCAAAAAGTAGAAAAAAATCAAAAGTATAAGGCATAGAATTTCCATGAAATCAAATAAATGTCTTTCTTGGTAAAACAGTAGTATTATCCGTCATTTGATGCCTTTCCACGAATGTCTTACTGAATAATAAGCCAGCAGTTAAACACAGAAATTAGTAAGAGACTAAATAATACAGTATTTCTGAACATCTCCCACTTAAAAAAACCCCTCAGCATGTGCTAGTCCTCTTTTTAATAACTGTTACCAACAAGGAGATGAATTTGTATTCACCGAGGACCACTGTAAGCAAATAAATTTTAATTTGCTGCTTACTTTACACCGCCTCATGGCACAGAATCATGTCTATAGTGATAAGACTAATGTCCAGCAGAGATTATAAATCACAAACAGAAATTATTTCAAAGCTGGAAAGTAAAATCAAGCTGCATATTATGTTTATAAACTTCAATAGTGAAAATATCCAGATTCCTCATTTGCTAGCTGACGATTAATAAAGATAAATCCAATCAATATAATTGTTCCTTACTGTCTATTTTGTTTATGATTCACACAAAAAAGATGCCAATGAGCAGATGTACATAAAAAATACTCCATTGATGATATTACTATCAGTTGTATATTGGCTATCAGGATGCCAGTGCTAGTCACGTATTTCGTGTGCCTTTAACAAATAAAATTGTTCTGAAACATATTGAAAAATATCTTGATCCTGAATTGAAAACTTATAGAAAAAGAAACTGAAATAAGTTAAGATTTCACTATTCTACTTTTGAAAAAGAACTGCTGCAATAACACGAGAACCAATTACTGTTATGGGTTTTACAAACAGAATTAAACTAAAAATCAATGTTGTGCAGTGTTTTCCTCATTTAACCACAGTAATACATTTAAAAACAATGCTCCCCAATGGCTCAGCACATTTATCCAGTAAGTAGCTGAGCCACACAGATCAGGAAGGGCCTAGGTTTACTTCCCACTCTGTGCTGAGTTAGCTGATCCCGGTCAAGAGTGACAGTAGGGGTACTAGAATAGGTCCCAATGGTTCTGGATTATGGAGGGGAAAGTCGCCCAGGGTCTCTGCAACTGACTGTTCTCCAGCGAGCCCTGCTGGAATTGCATGTGGGTGCACATCACGTGAGGATATGATTGCTCCGAATGGTTGAATATCTTGCTGATACAGTCAAGGCCCATACATGAATAATGGCCACTTGAGTCGTTGTCAGAGTGCCTATGGAACCATCGGCCAGCAAAGAATCTATGCCTTCAAGAGGGAGGGAAGGACATCACCAAGGATTTTATCAGAATTAAATACATTTTCATATACTGACTGACCACATAATTTTATAATTTGTCTGTAACCTACATATTATTTCTGCAGCTCTCTATTTTCTGTCATATATTTACAACAAAAAATGGAAAATTTCAACAAATACAAATTTAAAAAAAAATCAAATCTTGGGATGCAAAGTCGATTTTAATCACATATGTATCACCAAAAAAAACTACCTATGTCTATTGTAATTTTCAAAGATTCCCTAATAGATTTTCAAAGATTCCCTAACAGATTTTCAAAGATTCTCTAACAAATTTTTATTGACAGTCAAAATACAGCTGTTTCTAAAATGTAAAATGGAGCTGACAAAATGGCTGGAACAGCTTTGCTCAATGGAAGTGCCTTTGTATTGTGCAGAAGCAAAGCACGATACATTAGCTTTTCACTGGCTACATCACTGCCTTTTTTTTAGCCTGAGGAATTCTTCTAGCTTGCAGGGTTGATGTTAGACCTTGATTGTGTTTTGATGTTTCTGCAGACTTACGATTGAGTTCAATTCTCGGCAGCCAAAACAGACATTTGTCATCTTTGTGCAGTGAATTCCTGTGGCACTCTTTCCAGCAAGTCACGCAGGCCAACAGCTTCTACAGAGCATGAGAATGATTCCAACCCACTGTGACCTGCAGAGAGCGGTGTCACATATAATTACCATTATTTATAAGGATCACTCAAAGCTTACTGGTATTACCACACCAGTTTTATCGCACTGTAACATTTAAGTAAATATTTGCACGCAAAGGAGAACTGTTGAGAATTTCTTCTGTGGCAAGTGCTTCCATCACATGAAATATTAAACCGTGAAGTGTCTCTGGTGATGCGGAGTGGCGGATTTTATTCTGATTTGATTATCAGTGATGATTTTTTCATGAGCTGTGACTGTCCTCTTAAATTACTATCAGCACAGAACCTTTCTTCCAGTCACGAAAAAGACAAACAGGGAGAAATTCTCTCATAAGCACATTTATAACCTCCCATTTGCCTGGTCTTCCCTGTGCAGGAATTCACATCACTGGCCACAAAGGTACAAGCAGACCACCTCTATATTAACATGATGGATCCCAAAAACTGAATTGATATATTGGTTGCAAAGGCATTTTCTTAACCTCCAGAAAGACAGTTGCTGGAGCAGAGAGCTGCTCCATACATATTACATGCACTTTCATCCCATAGACTTTTCCTCTCTGTTTTTAGATGGAGTTTGTACTTTTTTATAAAACAGCATATGGTTTTCAAAGCATAGATGTTTTTGAATATTTGCCAACAAACCATACTAGTAAAACCAGTCCACAAAAGTAATGAGACAAAACCTTTTCCCTCTTGCCAACTGGTGTAAAATTTCTAAAGATTTGTAATACATATCAGATCAAAAACATTTATGTTTATTTACAGAACGTTATGAGAATGAAGAAACTGTAGTCTCTAATTTTGTTGTATTCCAGCTGAATCATAATACATGTAAAACCAGTTCACTGATAAATGTTATGTTTAGATTATGATTTCTGTACAATGGGAATAAAAAATAACTCATTTGTGATTCTTTGCATTTCAGACCATTTAAGTATTCTTTCTGCAAATTAATCCAAACAATATTGGAGAGACCATTTAAAAACCATACATTACAACAATGTCATTAGACACTAAATCTGCTGCTGACTCCAGATAAATGTGGTAATGAATGGACTGTAATTTGCTTAGTGTTAAAAGCAGAAAATTGGGATTGTACATTTAACTGTATGGATCATAAATCCTACACAATGGAATGAATTAAAAGAGCTTTGGTAATTACAATTCTATTCTTACATCAGAATTATATTTGGATCAGGTACATGTTGATCCAGAGCCAACTACTAAAATACCAGAAGTTTACAAGGTTTTTTCAGAAGGTCCATGATATAAAAGTAGAGCACATTTAAAAGATAGAAACAAAGCTTAAATAATGAAGCAAATGTTTAACATCAGTTTTATGCTGCTGCTTTACACCCTTGTAGGATGATAATGTCTGAATTGAGTTTGATGCATAATCACCTAGACCACGAGCAATACTATTGGCAAAGCAGCCATCTTAGATCACCACAAAAAATAAACAGATTGAAGAAAATAGGTGCTCAAAAACCATAAAAATAACATTAAAAGAATTTGCCTGGCATTTAATTCCCACTGCCAGTGCCATAAGTCCACGAGGAGCAGAGACATTCGAGATTCTTTGCCACATTACTGACAATATATATGTGTGCAATATGGACAAAACTGGTGGCAGCGAATCGAGCGAAGTACATAACAGCAGTTGAATTTCACCCTCTGTGATTCCAGGTCATTTGTGATTGTTTACTCACAGAGAATAAAATACCGATACTGTCATCAAATTCAGCTTCTTACAAATGAAACCAATCTCAGTCAATATGGATTTAGGTTAAAAAAAATCCTTTGGAGACCATCCCTAGCCAGCTTTGGATATCATTCCAGCCAAACACGGAATTGATTCAAAGCCGTGTTTATGATTTTGAATATGTGAAATTATAATATGACACAATGTACTAGGGGTAAGGCCTGAAACTAAAATGCTAACACAAAGGGCTCGACTTTAGCAGGCCTGCGGGTTCCCAGCGGGTGGTCCTCCGGGAGCGTGGTCAACACGCTCGGCGAAATTAGTGGGTTGCCCGCGCGATCGTAGCAGGCAACACACTAATAGGAATCAATTACCGGCTCCTCCGGGGTCCACGGCGCTGGCCTGCGTGTCGGGCGGGCTGTGCATGCGTAGTACGATCTGTCAGCTGGAGGCTCTCTAGTTAAAGGGGCAGTCCTCCACTGACAGATGCTGCAACCAATGGGACAAATTGCAGCATGGAGCAGCCCAGGGGAAAGGCTGCTCCCAGTTTAATGATGCCTCACCCCAGGTATCATCAGATGGGGTGAGGAGGAGGGGGAGGACACAGATCTTCCCCCTGGCGGGCGGGAGGAAGCGGCCTGCCTCTGCCACCAAGAAGGCCTGGCTCGAGGTGGCAGAGGGGGTCACCTGCGCCACCAACATATCGCCCACCTGCATACAGTGCAGGAGGCGCTGCAATGACCGCAGTAGGTCAGCCACAGTGAGAACACGAAGTCTTTCCCCTACACTCCGTCTGCCACAACACTGCCCCCACCCCACATCTCCTTCGGCACCGCCAACACTACTCTGTCACATCACCCTTCATACCCACTCAAACCCCATCCTCATCTTACCTCCACCTACTCACCTCGCCAGTACTCATCCTGCCACTAACACGCGACCCAATCCTCATACAATCTCATTGCTCCATCCCATATTCAACCTCTCGTGCATCTCCCTCACGGCCAGCCTCACTCAACCTGCCACCACCTGTGCTGCAGCCACAGGGCATGCATCACATATGTGTAGTAGGCAGTGTAAGGCAAACGTGTCGTGAGCATGAAGGGGGTGCACAAGGGTGTCTGAGGGTTTGTCCTGGGTGTTACCTATATTGAATTTCAGAGCAACAAACAGCACACATTATATTGACACCACCACTGCCATGTCTCCGCGAATCCTGTCCGTTGTGTCCAATAATGCCCGCTCCTGGGTATCACTATGAGGACCCACCACTGATGCCACCCATCGTGTTACTGCAGAGTAGGTGCAGGTGTATTTGCAGGGCTCTTCCGCGCAGACGACTGAGAGACATCGGCGGTGTAGCCGGCTGCACCCTGGAAGGATGCGGAGGAGAAGTTGTGGAGGGCAGTGGTGACTTTGACAGCGACAGGTAAGCAGTTGGTGCTGGGGCCAGCCAGGAGCAGCTCGGCATGAAAGAGCCTGCAGATCTCCACGACTACATGTCGAGCGAATCTGCGCCTCCCTGTGCACTGCTGCTCGGAGAGGTCCGGGGAGCTGCGCCTCGGTCTGTGGACCCTGCGGCGAGGGTAGTGCCCTCTGCGATGCGTCTATCCCTGCGGTAGCCCTCCCTCCTGCTGTGCAGGTGGGCGTGCAACAACACCGTGTTGGGGGGCTCCACGTCTCTGCGGCGGACGGCGTGGACTGCGAGGCTGCTGGGGCTGGTCATGCTGTTCGTCCTCCGAGGGTGTCCACGCACCACCCATCTGGCAGGTGTTGGTCTGAGGGGTTGTGCAGGGTAGGTGGGTGGTTCCTCGCACTAGGGCTGCGGTTTCGTGTCGGTCTGTCCTCTGGCTTGGCGGGGGGTGGTGGAGGGCAGGGGTTGCCCTATGTGACGCGGTGACCTCCTGCGTGGGTGAGGGCTCTCCCCCGTGGAGTGCACCTTGGCACCTGCCACAGGCTGCTGGCTGCAACACGCCTGGTTGGAGAGAGACTGTTTCCCCCAGTGTGGGAAATTCACTGCCTTGAACCCAAAATCCCACACTTCCTCTTTTGACAGCTGCTTCAGCTCATTAACTGACCTCAACAAGCAAGGTAAGTACTCTCAAGTGGAACCCCGCTGGCTTTAATTGCCTGCGGGATTCCCACCAACGGGGCTTGCGCGCGCAGCCCCGCACGTCAGCGCGGTACCCAGAAGCGGGCGGGATTTCGGCGCGATCCGGTCACGTGACCGGCTATTGGGATTTTCGGGGCCCCCCCGCTGGAAACCCGCAGGTAACCCGACGCGAAAATCGAGCCCAAAGTGTTCTGAATTGGGTGAATACATATTAATTCAGATAAAAACAAAAATCAAACATTATCTCAGTTCAGACCAGGTTATATGCAGTGTCTTTATTTTGAAAATGGCAGCAAGCAAACATAGGCAGACAAGCAAAATGTCCCTTAGCTCTATATCATAATCTTTGACCATCATTTCTTAGTCTCCATTGGTGCTCTGAATTCCAACCAGCAGTGGAAATGGACTGGAATCTGCAGCACCAGCAACCAACACTTACTGCTGCGCTGCTTCAAGCAAAATCAGCTGTGCAATATATATGGAGTTTAAAACAGGTATATGTAGCCTTAATTTGCATCCATGGGACTATTGCTGTTTTCCCTAATGCTTGGAAGGAACATTTACATGCTAATAGTAATCATTTTCAGTGTTGCTGACAGCAAGAATAGTCTAGTGATTATAAACCCTGTACAAGGTTAGGTACCATTCATCACATGTCAAACATCGTGCACGTTTGTCTATTAAATAAATAACATGTTGCAATTGCCCTGATGTTGACAAACAAACTGCTTTGATTTTTTTTAGAAAAAACCTGTTTCGGTCAATATTAATTTTATGAATCATTTTGGGTAAAATCACTGACATAAACAATTTCTATCAGCCAGTATTTTGAATGAGATGTAAAAGGGTCATTTTTTTTTCTATTTTCTTGATAATTTTCTCCTCTCCTCTCCTGTAAGTGTTAAGACCTTTCTGGTTTTTGGCTGCACGGGTATCAAGTGTACTCCAGCACTTTGTCCAAATGTGAGCCTTGACAGTTAGTGCTGGCAGATTATTTGACTCTGGGGGCATCACAGCCAAGTACAATCCTGTTCTCACCCAATATTTACACAGGGGCATTTCCAGCAATGGTCACATGGCTCTGCAACCCACCGTTTTAATTTTCAACTGGGAGTGATGTAAAATAAGCTGCAGACTCGCTATCACCCATTTTACACTCTCGCACAAAGTCGAGATCTACCCCCATATGGTCAGTTATCTTTTACTATTACTGTTTTTATTGGTTCCTTTATTTTTTGTAACTTGAATCATCTCTAAGCCTTTGTATGCAATTGCATCTCCCTTTAATTTGTGTATGACTTTTATCTTTAGTAATCATTGTATTTCCATAGAGAACTTGGTAAAAACATGAATTTTGAAATTGTGATTTCCAGAAATATATTTGAATTTGAATAGAACAATAGGATCAACTATATAATGTTAGAAAATTTTGTTCTGCATTGATTAGCAAGCAGCAGAGGTTATTGTGTGAGGACAAAAACTGGACACAATACTTCACATACAACCATGCCATGGCTTGTACAGCCTAAATATAATATTCTTGGGTTGATATTGTATTGTTCTGGAAACACAACCTAAAACCCAATTTGTCTTCCGAATGGGCTCATCAACTACATTTGGATTATTAATGGAGTATTAACTATGACCCTCCAAGCCCTTGATGTGTACACCCCAAATGATTCTTATTATTTATTTTGACTACATTATAGGCAAACTATCAAACTTCCTCAGGTCTACATATTTTCACATAAATATGAATTTATAGAAATTAATATTAATATTAAACCATGCACAAACACGGCCATCTCTATACTGTAACTTACTTCCTAATTACACAGATATTAGACTTAACCTGACTGCTATAATAACATTCATACATACATTTCCCACAGAAATATTATTATTAGTTATTAGGGTTATTATTACTGGGTTATTATTAGATATTAAAATTAGCTCACTCATTATTTTGAGAACAGTGTTATGTTTTGGATTTGTGTCTGATGAGGATTGGATTGAGACAGCCTGAATTGGAAAGAATGTTTTTTTATATTTTATCATTATATTCATGCAGCAGAAATAAGCAGGTTTGTTTTAAGCAGGTATAATATATAATTTAATTGCAATATAAGACCTCCCATATTTATCACACCAGTTTAAATCAAATGTTTCTTCATGTTCTGCAATTACAATGATTCTTTTTCTCTTTCACCTCCACTCATTCCAGCATCATGTTTAAGAATGTGGTAATCATGTGTGGAACCATTACTGCCAGTTATGAAGAATAGCACAACACAGACTCTACACATTGGCTCTATATTATTCTCCATGGATGCTAACTGTCATTATTGTAGAAGGAACAAGGCAAGTAAAAAAAAACACTGGTCCAGTAAACCTGCCATATGTCTTAAGGGTTAAGAATTTTAAAACATATTTTATTTTACACCATCATTCTTTATATTGGGGCAAAAAGGAACATCAAGGTACCTCAATCAGTTACTCTTTGTTACTGCTTTTGTTTCCTATACAAAATGTTATCACTTAAAATGGCTGTAGTCTTTTTATCTGTATATCAAAGACAGCACTTTAATTGGAACTCTCTAATAAATCAATCGTGCCAGGCTGGGCCATGACAGTTCCACTGCATTATCTGTGAGTGTCAGACAGACCGGCTGTCTAATCAAAGTCCTATGTAAATTTCCAGTACTCTGGGACACTTACTTCTTTCTATGTTTTTTTTACAGCATTAATTAAGGTCAAATGATTGATTGATTATGTATAGAATGTACTCCTGTTGTAATCTATTGGATAAATTATTGACTGTTTCTTCTCACTGTCTAACAGGTTTCAGATTAACTGTGTAATCGTGCCAACATCCACCTCTACAAACAATTGCAATGAATATATAATGCCTATTACAATATTAACACATACCTTATGTATGTTCTGACATTGTGTAGTGTAAATACTGGTATCCACCAATATCACGACATTTGTTTCTCTTACAATATCTGTGCAGAAATGTTTTTAAATCCAGTGAGATGCATTCATTTTGTAAGAAATAGTGACTTAGAAATTGTATCGCGCAGCGCCCATTTTTCGAGCGAGACTCGCCGCTGAAGGTCCAATATGACATTTGGTGTGCACGTGCTTATTCAACACTGGGAAAGCGCTGGGTGCTGAATTGGTAAGAGTGTCACGGATGCAAATCCAGGGCCTAACATCAGTTTCAGGTCCCTTTCTCATATTGGATCGCGACTGACCGCAGCATGTGCCGTGCATGCTGCAGTCAGTTTTCTCAGACCTAAAGCAGCCAAACGAACTGTTCTTAAAGGGCCTGATAGAGGCTGCCACAAAAACATTATTAAAAAAAACCAACAAATCAAGAAAAAAATGTAATCCAATAATTTATTTCCATCTGTTGTATAATATTTAACAGGAATAATTAAGAGTAACCCTAGTGCCTGCCTTCTGTGCTTGTTTAGCTACCCTCGTGCTCCTATGAAGTATTTCCCCTTAGGAGGTAGAAGGCTGCAGATCTTCCATTGAGGATGCTTCAAAAGGACATGATGGGCGACCTCGAGCAGCTCTGGGCTTTAAGGATCAGGCTGAAGTCTGTCGTGTTCTGTGCAAAGCCCCAACACAAGTTGGAGCTACTCTGCTCTGAGCTCTGAGCCATTGCACAGGTGGCCCTGTGCACCTCATATTTCCTGGTGTATGCTCATCAGCCTTCTTTGGCAGCCTGGATCCTCGAAATCTCCATTTGAGTCCTTTGCAGCAGAGCTGGTATATGATCGCACCCTCCTGCAAGCTGGCATCTGTGGCATCCTATCCCCCTGCCCTAGCACCTGCACACTTATAGCCAGTGATTCACTATGTGAAGACCCCCACCTCTAGACTACCCGCGAAAGTATGCATGGTACCAGTCTCTGAGCTGGTGCTTGCTATAGTCAAATCGAGTGATGCTGCATCTTCAGGAAGGCAAGCCTCCTCTTCCTGGAGTGGCACAGGGTATTGACATTTTCAACACCTGAAATGAAAGAGAGGAACAAGGGTTAGTTTTTGTTTGAAGGGGAGCAGAGAGAGATGAGTAGCTGCAGACAGCAGCTGCAGTTTGTGATGAGATAGAAGTAAGAAGGGAAAAAGAGGGTGAGTTGTTAAGAAACCCTTTGCGACGTCTCCTCCAGCGCTGTCACTCACCACGGCCATGACTCTCACCCTGCCCGTGGTGGCCAGCACATTACCTTGCACAGGGGCTGGGGAGTACAGGTGGGCTCGGCCTCCTCCAGTTGAGGCCTCCTGCCTCAAGTTGTGTGTGACCTTCGCTTGCAAGAAAGAAGGGAACATATTAATGACAGCCTTATGAGGTGTTGTGAGAATGTGCCTGCCATTGTCGATTTATTCGTGTTATGTGTAAGACGTGAGGTGTGGAAAAGTGAGGGTTGCAATAGTGGTGAGGATAGGAGGTGCAGAGTGTGCGAGAAGGAGGTGGATATTGTGGTGCAATGATTGTAGGAGAGTAAAGAGAAGCGGAGGAGGGAAGTATTATGAGTAGTGAGGCTGCAGGTGGTGGAGGTGTGAGGAAAGAGTAATTAAGGTGAGAGGTAAGATTCTAACCTTCACAACTGTGGTGAGCTCACTGAACTTTCTCCTGCATTGCAGCCATGTCCTGGGAGCTAAGCAACTGACATTAACCTCCTATGCAACCTTTTCTCACTGGTGGTGGAGATGTTACCTGGAGGGCTTTCTGCCCGTTGTGGGGGGAACAGGATATCCTTCCTCCTGTCCACTGCCCAGACCAGAGCCTCCAGATCTGCATCCAAAAACCTGGGTGACCACTTTTTTACATCTTCCAGCCATTGAAAACCTTCACAACGTTTCCCTGCTGTTTGCAGCCAGGGTTGACCTTCCCTTGCCTGCTTTAAGTGGCGTCAGTGAAACCCAATTTCCCATCCCTCAAACATGTGTGCAGCCAATGAATAGCGCAGGTAGCACTGGCTGCATGCATGATTCATGATGATGAGCTGGCAGCAACAATTTAACATGGTCCCTGCGACCACGTGAACAGACACATTTTTTGGGTGCGATCAAATTTCTTGCCCTTGAGGCTGATGTAAAGACGTAAATTCATATGCATATATATGGCATTAAGTATACAGAAATCTGTTACTTTTATGAAAGTACTCATTTGTTTATCTGTGTGGTAAACTTGAAAAATAAGACTTGCTTCAACTTCCAACTATAAGAAAAGGTAACACACCAGGTTGACATATAACACAAAAATGGAACATGCTGCTATCTTTATGGGAGATATCTGCTGATTTGTATGGTTGCTCTAACCATCTCAAATTCTATACAATCAAGTATTGAGCTTTCCTTCACAGTCTGTCTTGGTCTCAAATACCAGCTCCTCCATCACTTACAAAGCTCCCACTCTTAGTATTGGATCATCTACTGTTGTAGGCATACCACGTACACATATATTGGGTGGAACTTTCAACTATAATCCAGGCCATTTGTTTAATTTCTGTAATAAAGTAGCATACTTGCCAGTTATTGAGGACATATTGGGCCTGCATTTGCTGAAAACTTGTGCCATAGTAACGGTGCATCTACAATTTTGACAACAAAGAAAGTAGAAAAAACACAAATACTAAATTCAAGTCAACCATAAAGCATTATTTTTGTTTTACAACAACCCATCTTAGCCTCACCTTTAACTGAGGTATGATTAAACAAATGCTCTCCGGAATAGGGAATTCTGGGCTTACGACAGCACTTGGCTATTAATTGTGCTACTTGTCCAGTATTCCAGTGTAAAGCCTATTCAGCCATACACTGTAATCTCACTAATTCATATTTCGGCTACGATATTATTATGACATCAACTGAATTACCAATTTTGCAGCAACTTTCAGAAGAATATTAATTTTCAAAATATTCCTGCACATTTTTAACAAATTGGTAGAATTGAAAAACACAGAAATGTAGTGACTCCGGTTGCACAGACAGGTATAGGTGAAGGGAAGGGGTTTCTCGTGAACAAGAGACTGAAAGCTAGAGGGAGAGGTTGTATCACTCTTACACACCCCTTACTGATCAGTTCAGAGTGTAACAGGCAGAAGCCTGAAAGTGGGTCACCTTTCACAAATAAATTAGATGTGATGAAGGGGATGTTAGATGAAGGGAAATAATTTTAAAAGTGGCAATGTGGATATTTTTCGTGGATTAATATTTTATATTATACAAACTTTTAAAACCTCTATGTGAACTTTTAAACCCTTCAGGTTAATAAAATGAAACCTTTCGGGTTTCAAAGAGCCATAAACTATAAATACCATAAACAAACAGAGAACATCTTTAGATTCCATATTTTATTGTCTCTCAAATCCTTTTATAATGTTACACAATTATGTATTATCAAAAAAGTCCATGGATTTCTATTGCAACCAATTCTTGTTAAATTAATCGATTGAACTCACTGAGTTCATCAAATTCAGATCCAGGCTCTAAGTCTGTTTGTTTAAAACATTTTATGATCAAAAGCATTGTTATTTTAGGTTTGGGGGCAACGCTACTGAGAAATGTATCCTCAGAATACATTCATAGTACTAAATAATCACCTATCAGTAATTAGTTTGGAAGCTTTCTGAAGTGTTTGTTTTTTCACCCTGATTAATGATTGTGGATTGATTTACAAACCAATTACTGACTTATATAGAAAACCTATTTGTAATATGTGCCTTTATTTCATAATTGATTTACATCAAGCCTACATCAAAGAGTCGATGTATCTCTCTGTCTGGAAGGAATAGGCAGTGACTGGCTCTCACAGCCAAAAAAATATTGCCACACGGTATCTCTGCTCAGAATAGTGAAAACTGATTATTAAGAAAGCTAAAGTTCATGACAAAGATGATTGAAAATGGCAAGCTTTCAAAAAAAAATAAGCTTTACGATAAGAAGCTACAATCTTCCCCTTATTTAACTGTTAGAATAAAACAATATTTTAAAAAGTCCAAAGAAAAAATGATGTTAAGTATAAAACCAGCCTTCATTCTGTTTATGTAATGTATCCTCTCCCCTGAAAATGCATTCAAACTCTCTCACTGTCATTCTTTTACACATTCATGTTTGCTGCGTCCTCTAGTGTGGCACAGTTTCAAAACGTAAATAGCTGCTGTTGTCTGAAGTGCTCACCTTGTATGGAAGTTGACCTTTGTGTAAGTACTATTTGATTGGTTAAAAACAGAGAACCAATAAAGATTCAATGGATTGAGCATAGACTGAGTACATCAGCAACCAATGCTGCAAAAATAGCTTTGAGAATAGGTTGGGGGATAAAGCTCTTAAAAAAGCCATAAAATTTATTATTTTTTAATGATACATATTTAATATTACACCTTCGAGTCTTTATAAAAATATCTATATTGCTTATCTTATTGAAATATATACCTTACACTTTAACTCCTACCACAATATCTCCCTGTCCCTCTGCAAATATTAACTCCATATACTTCCCTGATGGCTCTAGGACATTATTAGTGGGCAGCTGAGTCATATAGATCAGGAAGGTCTTGCTTTTGATTGTAGCCAAGAGTACCCTTCGTCGTCCAGTACTTCCCCGGAGCGGAGAAACTACGCCATGTTCTCCGCAGCCTTCAACATGTCATCGATGACGACGAACACCTCGCTAAGGCCATCCCCACACCTCCACTACTCGCCTTCAAACAGCCACCCAACCTCAAACAGACCATCATTCGCAGAAAATTACCCAGCTTTCAGGAGAACAGCATCCACGACACCACACAACCCTGCCACAGCAACCTCTGCAAGACAATCCAGATCATCGACACAGATACCAACATCACACGAGAGGACACCACCCACCAGGTACATGGTTCATACTCCTGTGACTCGGCCAATGTTGTCTACCTCATACGTTGCAGGAAAGGATGCCCCAGAGAAATGGTACATTGGCGAGACCATGCAGACACCGCGACAACGGATGAACGGACACCGCGCAACAATCGCCAGACAGGAGGGTTCCCTCCCAGTCGGGGAACACTTCAGCAGTCAAGGACATTCAGCCACCGATCTTCGGGTAAGCGTTCTCCAAGGCGGCCTTCGAGACACGTGACAACGCAAAATCGTCGAGCAGAAATTGATAGCCAAGTTCCGCACCCATGAGGACGGCCTCAACCGGGATCTTGGGTTCATGTCACGCTACACGTAACCCCACCAGCGAATAAAAGTCATCTGTTTTTAATACAACGGGTCATTCTCTGTCTTTCTCTTCCTTTCGGATGTTTCTCCCTCTCTCTCTCTGTTTTGTGTTCTGGCCGTTTGTATATTCGGTGGTCCTGTAGGTAACACCTCTCTGTCTGAACACTTTGATTGCCTTGACAACGGGCAGTTGGAAAGATTATCTGTAATCACCAGGTATTGTTCTCTGAATATAAATGCGAAACTTTCAAGGATTCCCACATTCACCTGACGAAGGAGAAAGCCTCCGAAAGCTTGTGATTTTCAAATAAAATTGTTGGACTATAACCTGGTGTTGTAAGATTCTTTACATTTGCTTTTGATTGCCAGTCTGTGCTGAGTGAGCAATATGGTCCTGGTTGGCAGTTGGAATGTTATAATAGGTCTTAGCACCCCTGGGTGAAGGAGGGGAAAACCAGCAACCCCAGTTGGAAAGTGCAAATCTGAGGATGGCACGTAAAGGCAGAGTCAGGGCCAGCTGTGATGCCATCCATGGTTCACTAGCTTGCCAATATTCACTATCTAGTTTCACATATGAAAAATGGCTGTTGGGAAAGGTACTGAAGGGCAGTCTTCAGCTGTGAAATCAAAACACAACCAAGGAATCAACATATTCAAGAGGGAAGGGGAGGCGGAAAAATCAGCAGAAAAAAATAATGATCAAAGAAAATTGGAAAACTACCAACTGATAAATATCTCTCATTGATGCTGTGACAGTAAGTTTATTGAACAATTCAGGGATGATTTTTTTAAAATGAGCTTTTTCTCCCTTAGCTCCAACTTTACAGACTCCTCCATTAAGAAGAGTCACTGCTATAAATGTAGCGCAATCGTCACCCATCAGAAGGGGAAATTCAAGTATAAATGTCAAACATTATTAGTTTTTCCTCTCTCCAGTTTTCCCTTCCCCTAAATGGAAAACTTCCTGCAGCAGGAAGTAGCAAACAGAGCTGCAGCCAGTGGGAGGGCCAATAGATGGAGCCATGCTAGCTGGAATCCATACCCTACCATAAGGGTTTATAGGCCCAGAACAGCATACCTGCAGTCCTCTGAGAAACAGTGCATAAGGAGGCTTTGATTCTCTAGAGATGGACATAGGAGCATAGGAACACGAGTAGGCCATTCAGCCCCTTGAGCCTGTTCCACTATTCAATTAGATCATGGCTACATTAGACCAACAGAGTTGTGCCACATCCTGCAGGAAGACTTGCAGCCAAGTGCTGCTGCTACTAGAGCCTGTTGCAGTCAAGGTCACTGCAGCTTTGAACTTCTTTGTCTCTGGCTCCTTCCAGGCTGCCATAGGGGATATCAAGAACATCAGCCAGCCTGAAGTCCATGCCTTATTTGCCAGAACAAACACATTAATTACTTTCCTTGTGGACATCTGAAAGCAGCAGGATATGGCTCTGGGTTCACACAGATTGCAGCTTCCCCCAAATTGAAGGATTAATTGACCACCAATGTAGCCTCCTTCAAACAACATGCCTGCCTTCATGAATCACAAGGGCTTTCATTCCATTAATGTGCAACTGGTGTGTGATAACCAACAATGCATCACATAGGTCTGTGAACATTTTCCTGGCAGCTTCCACAATGCTTTTATTTTCTGTAATTTGTCCACCTCCCCATTGTTAGCCCCCTGCACAGCAAGTTAAAGGCTGCTGCTTGGAGACAAGGGCTAGCCACTGCACATTTAAACCAAATGTGCAGTGGCTAGCCCTTGTCTCCAAGCAGCAGCCTTTAACTTGCTGTGCAGGGGGCTAACAATGACTCCTCTTAGGAACCCCTGCTCAACTGTGGAACTCCACTACAATTAGATCACTGGATTAACTAGAGCCCTCATCGAGCAAACAATGATTCAGATGCCTGAACAAGTCTGTGGATTCCTGCAATACAGCTCACAAAGAGTGTCCCATATGATTGTGGTTTGCTGCCGCTGCATAACATTGCTCTGCAATGGGGACAACACATGGAGCCGCCATTGGAGGAGGAACTTCAGCACGATGAGGGAATGGAGACTGATGACATAGAGGATGGCGAGGAAGCGGGAAGAGACCAACTGTTACCTGTTAGGCAGCAGCACATTGCAGAGAACGTCAGGTGAACAATCCATGCTCTCCTGTTAATAGTCACGTCCAACATATCTTCCAGACTTTGCACCCAACAATCAACAGCCCAAATACCAAAATTTTTATTCATGTCACCTAACATTGCATCATCAGCTACTGGAACACTCTCGGCACACAAAGATTTTAAATAACATTGTGATTTCACTAGCTTACAGAAAGGCCTACAAGGTTACAGAAAGTCCTGCAAACTATTCCTCACCTGGTTATGAGCCACTAGTGCCTGTGTGAAGTGCTCTCCCACCTACTCTGGTGCTTCTATGAGGTGGTCCCCCAGTGGTTGCCACATGGGAAGAGGAAGGCTGCTGTGGCACATTCAAGGGCTCATGAGATGTTTGTCATCAGTAAGGTCAGCCTTGAGAGATCTTGGACTTTAACAACGCGGCATCTGCAGGGGCAGCCTGGCTCAGTTTGCTTTTTTGAACCAGGCAGATACTGGTTCTGGGGCGCGCAAGGGTGCAGAGATGTTGTTAACGTGAGAGATGGCATCATGCTCCATTCCCACTGCCTGACTGCCCTTGCAGTCGCGCTGCAGCCCATCACTCCTACCAATCAGCAGGAAACCACACTTTAGGAGATCAGTGATCCGAGTGAAGCCCCTGTCCATTCGCTCTCCCAGTCCGTCCAAGGCAAGGTTGAGCTCAGCACCTACATGATTCCTGTATAAGCATCCCTGAGAAACACGATTACTGGCGTCACCGTGTCCTGCAGGGAGCTCCACTGCAACAGCCATGAAGATAAGCACATCTGGTTGACTGCAGAATGTCGATGCCATGCGCAAGAAACCCACATAATTTGGTAGTGGACTCCCTCTATACTATCCGATATATTCTGGAAGCTCCCTGTCAGGCAATCCAATGTATTCAACATAGCTGAACAGAAATCATCTTTCTTTGAAATACTGGGGCCCTAAAGTCCGCATCAATGTCCTCTTCAGCAGAGCTAGGGTGTAAGCTCACTCTCCGGTTAGTTCTTCCCTTGGCCTTCTATTCCACCTCGACCTACTCAGTTTGTGCTCGGTGAATCTCGCAGTATGGTTCCCTCTAATTCACGATTTAAGTCACATGGATGCCAATTTCTGTTCTGGTGTTTGGCAGGTTAAGAGCGAGTAACGATGCATTAGCATCAGAGTTTTTATCATCGGTCTTTCTGGCCCATTAGATCGAGTCTTCCGACTGAGCTAAAAAAAAGGGGAGAAGGATTAGGATGTAATTGCGAGGGTAAGCACTAGCAGATCAGTGGGAGGGTAATGCACCACCAGGGTTTATTGTTCAGAGGTTATTGAGTGTGTGACTGAAACTGTTATGTATAAAGAGAAGAGGAAGGAAAGTGGCCAACAAATCCTGTTGTGCCAGGCCTCCAGCCTTGCCATCTCTGATGATGACTGCTGTGCATCATCCTGTGATGTCAGTGGTGGCCTCTTTCTTTGGCGGGAGTGTTTGCAGTGTAGCAGGACCTCCTCCTATGCTGGTTGTCATCCTCCTGTTATGTGCCAGCTTCTCCTGTAAGAAGAATGTAAATGGGTTAATATGTGCTGAGGGCAATGCTTTCAACATGTATGAGCCAGCATACCATAGTGTGCATGATGATAGAAAGAAACAGCAAGTGCAACTAAGAAGGAGAAGTAGTTATTAGGGCAGTAGCAGCTTTTGTGGGTGTTAATGTAAGCAGAAAGGAGATGTAGTGAAGTCTAATGCTGGACAGCGATGGTAAGCGGGCAAGAGAAGGATTGATAGTGCTGAGGCAAAGGTAGGATCCTGCAGGGATGTGCAGAAAGTATGAGAAATGTGAAAAGGAGTCTTACCTTGGCACTCCTGATGTGAATCATTAAGCATCTTTCTGCACTGTAGACAGATCCTGGAGATAATGCATTCATTTGTTGTGCCACCTCTTCATACCTATTCATGACAGTACCCACCAACCATTCGAGAGGAAAAGGACCTCCTTTCTGTTCTGAACATTTTCCACCGGCATCTCATGACTGTATCTGAAAATTTTGGGGTCCTACTATAATTATTCTCGCCCACAGACATCTTCCTGCAGCTTGACAGTTTTGCTTCCCTGTTTTGTCCACGAAAAATGCACCTCCTCTTTAAGCTGCTGCAGGACCTTAAGAACCTGTAGCAGCGCCTGATTTTGCACCTCCTAATCAATGAGTTTCCTGTAGGGAGTATGTTTAACGCTTGCAACTTGCTTCAACCATGCAAATGAGGGATGATCCAGAAACTGGGACAGGTCCCCTTGCCCATTCCTCCAGACGGATGTTGCTCTTGCCCATCTCTCACCAGTTTACTGATCAGATGTCAAACCAAAGCCCCATCTACTTGGTCAGGTGGATACAAAAAATCCCATGGTGCTATTTGATGAATGGTTGGGAGTTATCCTGATGTCTTTGACAACCTTAATCCCTCAACCACATTACCAAAAAATGAGTCATTTATCTCATTTGCTGTTTGTGGGATCTTGTTGTGCATATTTGGCGGCCTTGTTTACCAAGATTTTTTTTTAATTCTCAGGATGTGGGGCATTGCTAGCAAGGTCAGCATTTATTGCCCATCCTTAGTTGCCCCAGAGAAGGTGGTGGTGAGCCTTCTTCTTGAACCACTGCAGTCCATGTGGTAAAGGTGCTCGCACAATGTTGTTAGGTAGGCAGTTCCAAGATTTTGACCCAGCAACGATGAAGAAACAGCATCTTGATATGTCCAAGACAAGATGGCGTGTGACTCGGAAGGGAACTTGGAGGTGATGGTGTTGTCATGGGCCTGCTACCCTCGTCCTTCTAGGTGCTGGAGGTCGTGGGTTTGGGAGGTGGTGCGAAGAAGTCTTGGTGAGTTGCTGCAGTGGAGAGGCTCTCGGGACTCAGGAGAGGAGCCACTTGCCCCAGAATATCCAGCCTCTGACCTGCTGTAGTAACCACGGCATTTATGTAGCTGATCCAGTTGAGTTTCTGGTCAATAGGACTCAGTCATGGTAGTGCCATTGAATGTCATGTGGAAGTGGTTAGGCTTTCTCTTGTTGGAGATGGTCATTGCTTTTCACTTGTGTGATCTGAATGTCACTTGTCACTTATTAGCTCAAGCTTGGACATTGTCCAGGTCTTGCTGCATGCGGGCAAGGACAGCTTCATTACCTGAGGAATTGCGAACTGTGCTGAACACTATGCAATCATCTGAGAACAGCCTCACTTCTGACATGATGGAGGTAAGGTCTTCGATGAAGCAGTTCAGTTGGGCTTAGGACAAAAGTCATTGCATTTGAAAAGTAATTCATTGGTTGTGAAGTACTTTGGGATATCTTGAAGACAGAAAAGGTGTTATATAAGTGTAAGCTTTATCTTACTAAACACTGTGAGGTCAAAACTTTACAGTCCTGCCAGCAAATTCCTGTTGCAACTTCAGCAGGAGTGCACCAGAAGGGCCTGAAATTATGCCAGGACCTAGATTTGCTGGCCATCAGAGGGGAGTAACAAAGGTTCAGCAGAGATCCATACTGCATAAAGAGGTTCACATTGGGATTGGGGCTTGGACTCCTTAATAAAAAGGAAGTTGAATTTTTTTTACAAAGGGGCTGTTGGGGGAAGAGCAAAGATTTTTTGAGAGGGCCTCTGAGACAACCCGCGGACCAAGCACAGTTTGCCACATAATGCAGCCTCTGGGGGAGTGCACTCACCCAGGATGGGCCCCTAGCGGCATGGACGTCTGTTGATACCATGTAAAATAGGGAACCTCCGCTGACCCCAGACAGTCTGCCGGGGTCAACAGTGCAGGTTTCCAGCGAGTGCATCCTGGCACTGATGCTAGACTTTCAGCCTGTCTCTCCCTAACATTGCTGCTCCTGGGGAGTTGAAAATAGTCCAGGTGCTTGAAAGAAATCATTTTCTTACATTCGATTATTTACCAGTTCCAAAAGCATGAACATAACATTTGTTGTAATAATAAATACAAATGCTGGAAATACAAAGGAGGTCCAGAAGCATCCATAAAGAGAAAGGGCAGGTTCATAGTTCAGATGTAACTCTTTGTCACAAAATATGTGGTGTTTCGTCACACCTATAATTCTATCATTAAGTAGTTTAAAATAAGAAGGATGCGTTGCGGTTAGATTCTCTTCACCACATTCCCATTAAGCTGCACACTTCCTTAAAACTAGTAATTCCGTCTCCCTCAGCTCACACACAGTTTGCAGAACAGTGTATGTCAGATTTCTAGTTATGGATAGTTGATACACATGTCCCCAGCAGAAGTCACGATTACAGACTGTACAGCATCCTGGCCCTTGCGTGCCAAGTGCTCCCTTGGGCACTGAAAATCCCATCTATCTCCTGACAGTAAATTGCTATCAGACTTTCATCGCCGCAGCAGAAGGTACAAACAGATTTATTCCCCTCAGCTCTATAAAGCACTTGCTTTCTTTTGAGCTGCTAAATCTATGCAGGAAAAGTCAACAGTTCATCAATCTTTGTAGTCCACAGTGTTTTGTTCTTTGATGCATTTTTCATCCATTTGTATGATTGCACGCTAGCCCAGAATGCAAGGTTTGGGGGGGGGGGGGGGAGAGGGAATAGCAAGGGAATAGCAATAGAATTCTTGAGTAACGTGGCAGAAGTGGCATTGAAGTAGGAAGCTCAAAATGTTAAAAGATTACACTTATTGATCTGTGTCGTACAGTATCTATTTTGTGTCCTGTATTGTGTTGTATCTGTTAGCCACCCTTACATAGATTTCATTATAAACAACCGTTTAAGCTTAACTGGGATGTCTTAGCTATCTTTAATAAATAAATAAATAATCTCCTTCCCCCTTGGCAAGGAACTGATTTTTAAAAATTCGCTCATGTTGTTGGACTTCCTACAGTTAAACAGGTAGGTGGATAGAATGCAGTTTTCTTTATGCTTTATTCACACTGCCCATAAAAAATAATTGTGATAATTGATATAGGTGAAACCTTTCATTCGATCTGGCATTAAAATGGTACATTGACAATTTGACAGCAGGCAAAACCACCAAGGTATTTTTTAACATCGTTTTGTCAATATTTTATCAGGTAAAACTATGCAGGATATCAGATAAAGGAGAAGCTATATGGTGTTGTGAGATTGATGCTTAGGTAAGGAGTGAGGTGGGAGTGGTTGAGGACAATAGAGAAATTGGAGGAGGTTGAAGTAGCTGAGCAGGAAAACCTTAATTTTGGAGGTAAAGAAATCTATGAGCTCCTCACAATCAGTGTTACGTGAAGATGGTGGAGGTGGAGAGGGAGCTTGGAGGAAGTGAGAAGGAGTTCGGAATTACGTTTCCTCTTCATTGTGATCTTGGAGCAATAAGATAACTTGGCTGTAGAGAAGGAAGTTGTTCTTTTTAAAAAGGAGATAAGAACTAAACCATTGCCAGAATGGTTTGGATGTGGAAAGTGGTGGAACATGTAGCCAGTTTCATTGAAATAAAAATTGGGAGCAATGTAAAAGGAGCTGCTGATTCGCTATCACCCATTTTACACTATCGTACAAAGTCAAGATCTACCCCAATCACTGAAGAAACTGAGGGAAAGGAGGGAGGATATCTCAGAGAAAAGTTCATGGTGGGGCTGGGGAGGGCAGTAGAAAATAATAGGAGAGGCGAAAGGAAATGAACAAGGTGAGCTGCACAAAATAGAAAGTTTTCAGAGGAGTAGGAGGAGATACTTTCTACCAGGATGGGGCAGCTGGTAGAAAGTAGAGCCAGGCATGGAGGTTTCGATAAGGGGCAAAGTGTCACCACCTGTGAGCCAAGTTTCAGAATCATTAGTGGTGGTGAGAATAACACAAATGGGACTTTACTTTCCCCATTATCTCAATATCCTATCATTTGAATATTAATCAGGCCCATACTTACGTACATTCGCCAATTATTTAAATAAACAAATTATTATACTATTTGTAGAAAAGCATTATCCTTTTCAAGATCAATACATTGTAATTGTATTTACCTGTGAAAGTGTCTTCTTGACACAGAGGCCTTGACTTTAATTTGGTGGCAGGATCGGTGTATGCAGGGGTCGGGGTGAGTGATAACCTCGCATGCCGAGGCCCAGTGAAATTTTAGCTCCCTGTGCCTCATTTCCATATTCAGGATCAGACTACTGCCCCAACCTGGCAGGAATTACTGCCTGGTCGACGAGCGAGAGTGAGAATTCGAGCGGCAAGAGGCCGGAGAGGGGAATCCTGAATTGGCGAGGGAGGAGCTCAGGACAAGGGAGACCTAATGTTTCCTTGTTGAGCACGGAGGAGCACTCTTAGCTCATAAGGAAACAAAACAAATATAAAAACTTTACATAAGAACATAAGAAATAGGAACAGGAGTAGGCCATATGGCCCCTCGAGCCTGCTCCATCATTCAACAAGATCATGACTGATCTTCTACCTCAACTCCACTTTCCCGCCCGATCTCCATATCCCTAGATTCCATTAGTGTCCAAAAATCTATCAATTTCAGTCTTGAATATACTTAACGACTGAACATCCACAGCCCTCTGGGGTAGAGAATTGCAAAAAGTCACAACCCTCTGAGTGAAGAAATTTTTCCTCATCTCAGCCCTAAAAGGGGGGCCCCTTATCCTGAGACAATGGCCCCTAATTCTAGACTCTCCAGCCAGGGGAAACAGCCTCACAACCTCTGCCCTGTCAAGCCCTCTAAGAGTTTTATACATTTCAATGAGATCACCTCTCATTCTTCTAAATTCCAGAGAATATAGGTCCATTCTACTCAATCTCTCCTCATAGGACAACCCTCTCATCCCAGGAATCAATCTAGTGAACTTTTTTTGCACCTCTTCTAAGGCAGGTATTTACTCCCTTAGATAAGGAGATCAAAACAGTATACAGTACTCCAGGTGTAGTCTCACCAGAGCCCTTGTTAACTTCAGCAAGACCTCCTTACTCTTATACTCCAACCACCTTGCAATAAAAGCTAACATAACATTTGCCTTCCTAATTGCTTGCTGTGCCTGCATGTTAACTTTTTGTGATTCGTGTACAAGCACACCCAAATCCCTCTGACCATCAACATTTCTTAGTCTCTCACCTTTTAAAAAGTATTCTGCTTTTCTATTCTTCCTACCAAAGTGTATAATTTCACATTTCTCCACATTACATTCCATCTGCCATCTTCTCGACCACTCACTTAACCTGTCTATATCCCTTTGCAGACTCTTTGTGTCCTCCTCACAGCTTACTTTCCCTCCTAGCTTTGCATCATCAGCAAATTTGGATACATTACACTCGGTCCCCTCATCTAAGTCATTGATATAGATTGTAAACAGCTGATGCCCAAGCACTGATCCTTGCGGCACCCCGTTAGTTACAACCTGCCAACCCGACAATGACCCGTTTATTCCTAGTCTCTTGTTTTCTGTCTGTTAACCAATCCTCAATCCATGCCAATATATTATCCCCAATCCCATGAGCCCTAATCTTGTGTAATAACCTCTTGTGTAGCACCTTATCGAAAGCCTTTTGAAAATCCAAATATACTACATCCACTGGTTCCCCTTTATCTACCCTGCTAGTTACACCCTCAAAAAACTCGAATAGATTTGTCAAAAATGATTTCCCTTTCATGAAACTGTGTTGACTCTGCCTAATCATATTATGATTTTCTAAGTGTCCTGTTACTAAGTACTTAATAATAGATTCTAGCACTTTTTGGGCCTCATTCGGCCCTCAACTTGGGTCATAGCGGATTTGGCCTGGCGGGGGAGCCACCACTGCTCCAACACACAGGCCTTAGGTTAAAATGGCAGATCAGGCCCCGATGACATCATCGCTCCATGACCTGTATATTTAATGAGAACCCTATTGGCTTGGGCAGGTTTTCTTGCCACCTGCAATTTGCTTGCCTGCTCCATTTTAACTGCCACACACCTGGGGCTCGAATTTAGCAGGCCTGCGGGTTCCCAGCGGGTGGTCCTCCGGGAGCATGGAAAACGCGGACGGCTAATCGTGTGCGTCCCCCACGCGATCGCGGGATAATTGGACCCATTAAGCCCAGCTTCCGGGTTCTGCGCTCCCCAGCTGCGTGCCGGCCGGCTGCGCATGCGCAGTACCGTCGACGCGATGTAGGAGCTCCAGTTAAAGGGGCAGTCTCCCAAAGCCCCTCCTGCTGCAAGCAAGAGGTTTGAGAGAATGGCTCAACAAAGGGGAAAGGCTGCGCCCCGTTTTTCAGATCTTGCACTGCAGCTGATGCTGGAGGGCGTGAGGAGGAGGAGGGAAACACTCTTCCCAGAAGATGGGCGCAAGTTCCCTGCCGCCGCAACCAGGAAGGCATGGGCAGAGGTGGCGGCGGAGGTGAGCAGCAGGGGCAACACCCCAAGGACTTGGGAGCAGTGCCGCAAGCGCTTCAATGACCTGACTAGGTCTGGCAAGGTGAGTACACCAACGCACCCTCCCACATCCCGTCCCCACCATCACGCCAAGCAGATCACAACCCCCTCCTGCACAGCCACCACTGCGCTCCATCAGCAATCCTCACAGCCACTCATTCACCATCCTCGCCGTGCACGCAAGTACCCACCGTCCCTGACCCCACCCGAACACTACGACACACCCCAATCCCCATGCAATGGGATGGGCACGTGGCCCACGCTTCCCCCCATCCGTTCCGCGCCACGCTCAACCCAACCACACCGATGCTCGATGCGTCTCACGATGCAAGACGCACCCACTCACACATCTGTGTTTTGCCTTCACAGGAGAAGAGAAGCAAGAACAATAGGGAAAGGGCACGCACCGGAGGTGGGCCGCCGCAAGTGGTGGAGCTCACCGACGCAGAGGTGGAGGCGCTCGACCTCGCCCGCACGCGACATTGCCTGTCGGTGGCCGATGGCGAGTGTGTCGCTGCCGAAACGGCCGGTAAGGGAAAGCTGACACTCAACACCCATGATCGCGAGTTACCGTCTCATCACCTGCCATCAGGCGCACTGTCAAGTTGGTCCACATGCCTCAAAGTGCCCTCTGTTCTCTTGCAGGTCCGTCTTTGGGTCAAGCGAGCGTGGAGGGCGATTCCTCAGAGGACATGGCGGTCTCTGAGGGTGCATCGTCACATCAGAGCCAACCATCCACCAGCGCAGAGACACGCACCTCGGTGGGTCCCCCTCGCCAACTAGTTGGGGTAGCACTTGGTGAGTCACTGCGCACGAGTGAGCATGAGCAGACCCTGGTGGCAGGGGCAGCCGCGGAGGGTCCGCGACGGAGGGAGCACTCATCTCCAGGCTCTGCTCAGCCGGACCCAGATGCTGAACCCAGGGGGCCACCAGTGAAAAGAAGAGTCGTCGAGGGCCACCAGCTAATTGCTGAGGTACTGCCAGAGGTGCCGCGCGCATTGTCCACAATAGCGCAGGCGATGGAGGAGTCCAACTCCTGCATGTGGGCATTGGTGGCGCAGGCACAGGAGGGTACCGGCGACACAGTGTCGCGGGTAGGTGCGGGACTGTCTGCGGTGGAGGACAGGCTGGACTCCCTCGAGCGTCACGCACAGCTCCACTTCGCGTCCATGCAGGCCCTGACAACGTCTGTACGGATTCAGGGTGAGCAACATTCCGACGCCACCAACAGGCTGAGGGATACACTAGGGGTGGCCTTGCAAGGCCTCACACATGCCATCCAAACTGCCGTCCAGCAGGGTGGAAGGGGTGATGTGGGCCGAGGCCAAGAGAGGGATGATGGTGACCGGGGACATGGAAGCGGGGACGCCTCTCAAGGCGTCCCCACGTCCCACCCGTCGCCCACCTCTCAACCAGTACCCGCAATGGTGCCTCCTCTCCAGGTGGCCGAGTCTGCCCCTGCCCCGGTGCAGGAGGAGCAGTCTGTGGAGGTGCCGTCACGGGCACCGAAACCCAGGGGCCGTCCGCCAAAAGCATCTACCCGGTCAAGGCAAGAAGACGAGCAACCTGCCACTACCTCTGCTGGAGCCACAGGGGTAGCACCACGTAGGGGTTCCCGGAGAAGAATTGCAAAGGCCTTATAATCACAAAGAGAATACACCAGGGTGTTTATTATTTTGTACTTTGTTTCTTATATAATGTCACATTCCAGATATTAAATAGTCTATTCTCACCACTCCTGCCACCTCTCGTCCATTCTTCCGCGGCTTGTGCAATAGTTGCGTTCCGTGGAGGCCATCATGACGGCGAACACCTGCTGCCACCCATTGGGCACACTGCTGTGGGTGCAGGATTACTGGCAGCACTCTTCAGTGGAGGGGGCTGGTATGGCCGCTCGCATGTGCAGGTGAGGAGATGCGAGCGCCTCGCAGTGTCTGACTCCAGGAGAACCGTTGACGTATGAGTGCCTCCCTGGCCCGGCGACCATCCCGGTGAGTCGCGGCTCAGCGCATGGGTCGTCCAACATCCTCTGGCGCGTCCTCCTCCTCCGCCTCCTCCTCCTCCGCCTCCTCCTCCTCCTCCTCCTCTTCCTCGCCCTCGCCTTCCTCAATGTGGGTGGCGGGTGTGGATGGGGCCTCCTCCAGCGGCACCCCTCTCTGTTGGGCCATGTTGTGCAGGGCACAGCAGACAACTATGATTCGTCCCACTCTGAATGGTGTGTATTGGAGCGCTCCCCCAGAACGATCAAGGCACCTGAAGCGCATCTTGAGATGCCATTGTACCGACGCTCCGGCTCGGTGATGGGGTTCCTCAGAGGTGTCATGAGCCACGTGTGGAGGGGATACCCCTTGTCGCCGAGGAGCCAGCCGTTGCCGGCGTTGGGTGCCTGCAGGATGGGCGGGACGGCGGACTCCCTGAGGACGAAGGCATCGTGGCAGCTGCCGGGGTATCTGGCGCACACGTGTAGGAATCTCTGGCGGTGGTCACAGATGAGCTGGGCGTTCATGGAGTGATACCCCTTCCTGTTGATGAACAGCCCTGGCTCATGCGGAGGTGCCCGTATTGCGATGTGGGTGCAGTCGATTACACCCTGCACCCGTGGGAAGCCGGCCATGGCATGGAATCCAACCGCCCTCTCCATCTGGCTGCGCTCGTCCATGGCGAAGTTGATGTAGTGGGAGGCCCTGCGGAACAACCCATCGGTGACCTGCCTTATGCACTTGTGTGCAGAGGACTGACAGACCCCGGTGATGTCCCCGGTGGCACCCTGGAAGGAACCGGATGCGAAGAAGTTGAGGGCAGTGGTGACTTTGACGGCGACAGGTAAGAAGATGCTGCTTGGTCCATCAGGGAGCAGCTCGTCGTTAAGGAGGCTGCAGATGTCGGCGACTACCTGGCGATTGACTCTGAGCCTCCGTATGCACTGCTCCTCGGAGAGGTCCATGAAGCTGAGCCTCGCTCTGTACACCCTGTGCGGAGGGTAGTGCCTCCTGCGACGCATCTCTCTCTGCGGTTGCCCTCCCTCCTGCTGTGCAGGTGGGTGTGCCGCAGCACCGTGTTGGGGGGCCCCACCTCTCCAAGGCGGACGGCGTGGACTGCGAGGCTGCTGGGGCTGGTCATCCTGTTCGTCCTCCGACGATGTCAACGCACCACCCATCTGGCAGGTGTTGGTCTGAGGGGTTGTGCAGGGTAGGTGGGTGGGTCCTCGGACTGGGGCTGCGGTTTCGTGTCGGTCTGTCCTCTGGCTTGGCGGGGGTTGGTGGAGGGCAGGGGTTGCCCTATGTGACGCGGTGGCCTCCTGCGTGGGTGAGGGCTCTCCCCCGTGGAGCGCACCTTGGCACCTGCCACAGGCTGCTGGCTGCAACACGCCTGGTTTGAAAGGTACTGTTTCCCCCAGTGTGGGAAACTGACTGCGTTGAACCTAAAATCCCACACTTCCTCTTTTGACAGCTGCTTCAGCTCATTAACTGACCACAACGTGCAAGTTAAGTGCTCTCAAGTGGAACCCCGCTGGCTTTAATTGCCTGTGGGATTCCCACCAGCGGGGCTTGCGCGCGCAGCCCCGCACGTCAGCGCGGTACCCGGAAGTGGCCGGGATTTCGTCGCGATCCGGTCACGTGACCGGAGATCGGGATTTTCGGGGCCCCCCCGCTGGAAACCCGCAGGTAACCCGACCCTAAAATCGAGCCCCTGGTTTCTATCGGGCAGAAGGAGTTTAAAATCGAGACCAGAATTGCTTGGGAATACACTATTATAAGTGTTATAAATGGATTTGACAAAAAACACAAATGAGATTATTTGCAATAGATTTTAGCTTAGCCCATTTATAAAGAACACATTTTCTGGTAATAAAAATATAAATCACAACCTGACTTTTAAAAAAATATCCTACAAATATATTCATTCCTCTGTTAAATGATTACTTGACTTTTACCATTGCTTTTCCAGTATTTAACAGGTATAAAATAAAAACTGAAGGTTGCATGTACCCTGGAATATTAATAGCTCAGGGAGGGCCAATTCTGAATCACGAGCTTAAGTCCAAAGGTAGTTACTTCGGCGTCAATTAACTCCTTTAAAAATTAGGTGGATTGATAGCTAGTTGTAAAAGGTATGGAAGATTATTAGAATTGCTATAAAAATAGATATTTCGATTCTTGACGAAACACTATGGCCTTGAATGATGGTGTGGGATGCTAGTGTAAAAGGCTTATTGCATTTGTCTGAAATTCATTCCTCAGTGATTTCAGCAGAGGCGTTAACACAGTTATCTTAAACGGGCTAACACCTTCAGAAAATAGCAGAAACAGCAATTTCAGATAAACGTGATCAGCATTGGTACACTAGTATCCCACAATGTAATTTCAGGCCAATAACTTCAGACCTGTTGTGACTATGGGTAGGTTATCTGACGAACATACCTGGGTTCTGTCAAGGCCATGGGTGAATATAACATATTATAATGTTAGATTTATATCCAGTTGAATTGTATTTAGAGATCAGGAAGAACATTTTCTCTTGGAAGCTTTGCCTGTCCTCGTTTTCCCTCCTCCCCATAACTGGCAATTCTTGGGCAGTGTCCATCATTCACGGCCCATCTGAATAAGTAAGACCAATGGGCCAAATATATTTCTTTACTACTTCTTTTTTTGTTAAAAAATATTTAAATCCATTTTTTCTTTCCTCTCTTCTGAAAGCATTGACTCACTGCTTGACCACAGATCCACTCATGCTCCATTATGCTCCAAGTGGCCATTATGCATCTGTGACCCCAAACAATGAGCGTTGGCAGACTATTCTACCTAGCTGCTGCCCTCAACTAATGTCCACAGCAGAGGCAGCTGAATAATTTCCTCCTTAGCCCAAGAAAACTGAAGCCAACTGTAGTCCCTACTGCCACCCAGCTGAGATCAGTTGACTCAGCATTTTGTGGGATCAAACCTGGGATCTTCCTAGTCTGGTTGGCTCAGTTGCTCATTGTGTAAAAGCAGAGCCTTTGTTTCTTTAGTTCTAATTGGTTTCAGCTCTGCTTATCATCTATAGTGACCTTCCATGGTAAGCAAGGTTTCAGCCAGGCTGCTCATTGGAGCACAATGTGACATCAAGGCATTCTGTCTCAAGGGTGAGAAGAAAACTAACAGCATCTGGCTTGTCCTAAGTTAAACTGCACCCCTTGTCATCAATTACTAAGCAGCATTGATAGTAACAATGCAGACGTTCACAATCCAATCCAACCAGCTTCACTATGTGGAGGGGATCACTTGGTACTGAGTAGTGTGCAAACGGCTCGAAAAAATGAACATGGAAATGGCAAAGGAAGAAGGGGAAGAAAGCTTGCGTGTACATCACAAAATTGTTCTTTTATTGTGCTTCAGTAGTTAAAGGAAATATTCTTGTCATATTTTATGCTTGGTTGCACACAAGAACATTCAGTACTTGCTCAATTATGGCATGTTTATATTAGGAAGCAATCCTATATAATGGATGACATAAATAGCATTTTAAAGCAACAATAACAATCAGTTCTGGAAACCACCAAGAAAAAAAAATTCAAGCAGTGTGTATTTTTCAAAATGTTTACCGTCATCCTTTAAATTTCTTTAACATATTCACAACTCTATTGCCATGAAAGAAAGAACTTGCATTTATATAGTACCTTATCACAAGTGATTTCACTTTCGGAAGTACTGTCACTATTGCTATGTAAATACACACAAACCAACTCCCATAAATAACAGTGAGATGATTATATTGTAAATGAAAATAAGGAAATGGCGGACATGTTAGATAATTACTTTGAATCAGTATTTACAGTAGAGGAAGAGGATAGCATGCTGGACACCCCAAGGAAACTAATTTTGAATCAGGGACGGGGACTCACCATAATTAATGGAAGTAAATCAACAGTAATGAAGAAATTAATGGCACTAAAGAGTGACAAATCCCTGGGAACAGATGGTTTCCATCCCAGGGTTTTAAAGGAAGTAGGTGAGAACATTGCAGATGCCCTAACTATAATCTTCCAAAGTTCTCTCGATTCAAGAACCGTTCCTTCAGATTGGAAAATTGCACATGTCACTCCGCTATTTAAGAAAGGTGGGAGAGGGAAACCAGGGAATTATAAACCAGTTAGCCTAACACCTGTTGTCGGGAAATTACTAGAGTCTATAATTAAGGATAGAGTGACCAAACACCTTGTAAATTTTCAGCTGATCAGAGAAAGCCAGCTTGGATTTGTAAAGGGTAGATTATGCCTGACGAACCTGATTGAATTTTTTGAAGAGGTGACTAAAGTAATGGACAGAAGAATATCTATGGATGTTATTTATATGGACTTTCAGAAGGCATTCGATAAAGTCCCTCGTAAGAGACTGTTAGCTAAAGTTGAAGCTCATGGAATTGAGGGCAAATTATTGACCTGGTTAGGAAATTGGCTGAGCAGCAGGAGATAGAGAGAAGGGATAATGGGCAGGTACTCAAATTGGCAGGATGTAACTAGTGGTGTCCCACAAGGATCTGTGTTGGGGCCTCAACTATTCACTGTATTTATTGACGACTTAGATGACGGGATAGAGAGCCACATATCTAAGTTTGCCAATGACATAAAGATAGACAGCATTGCAAGCAGTGTAGAAGGAAGCATAAAATTACACAAGGATGTTAATAGATTAAGTGAATGGGCAAAACTGTGGCAAATGGATTTCAATGTAGGCTAGTGTGAGGTAATCCACTTTGGATCTAAAAAGGATAGATCCGAGTACTTTCTAAATGGTGTAAAGCGTGAAACAGTGGAGGTCCAAAGAGACTTAGGGGTCCATGTACATAGATCATTAAAATGTTATGGACTGGTACAAAAAATAATCAAAAAGGCGAACGTAATGCTGGCCTTTATATCCAGAGGATGAGAATACAAGGGGGTAGAAGTTATGCTCCAGCTATACAAAGCCCTGGTTAGACCACACCTGGAATACTGTGTTCAGTTTTGGGCACTGCACCTTAGGAAGGATATATTGGCCTTGGAGGGAGTACAACGTAGATTTACTAGAATGATACCTGGACTCCAAGGGTTAAATTACGAGGAGAGATTACGCAAACTAGGGTTGTAGTCTCTGGAATTTAGAAGATTAAAGGGTGATTTTATCGAAGTTTTCAAGGTATTAAGGGTAACTGATAGGGTAGATTGTGAGAAACTATTTCTGCTGGTTGGGGAGTCTAGGACTGGAGGACATAGCCTAAAAATTAGAGCCAGGACTTTCAGGAGTGCTGTTAGGAAGCACTTCTACACGCAAAGGGTGGTAGAAATTTGGAACTCTCTTCCACAAACGGCAGGTGATGCTAGCTCGATTGTTAATTTTAAATCTGAGATTGATAGATTTTTGTTAACCAAAGGTATTAAGGGATATGGGGCTAAGGGGGGTATATGGAGTTAGGTCACAGATCAACCAAGATCTCATTGAATGGCGGAACAGGCTCGAGGGGCTAAATGGCCTACTCCTGTTCCTATTTTTGGTGGTGAAGGTTGAGGGGAAAAATATCACCCAGAATGCTGCTCTTAGAACATAAGAACATAAGAACATAAGAAATTGGAGCAGGAGTAGGCCAATCGGCCCCTTGAGCCTGCTCCGCCATTCAATAAGATCATGGCTGATCTGATCCCAACCACAAATCTAAAGAACACAAGAAGTCGGAGCAGGACCTGGCCACATAGCCCCTGGGCCCTCTCCGCCACCCACAGGGCATTGACCGATCCGAACTCAGCTTCATGTCCAATTTCCTGCCCGGTCCCCATAACCCCTAATTCCCTTTACTTCTAGGAAACTGTCTATTTCTGTTTTAAATTTATCTAATGATGTAGCTTCCACAGCTTCCTGGGGCAGCAAATTCCACAGACCTACCACCCTCTGAGTGAAGAAGTTTCTCCTCATCTCAGTTTTGAAAGAGCAGCCCCTTATTCTAAGATTATGCCCCCTAGTTCTAGTTTCACCCATCTTTGGGAACATCCTTACTGCATCCACCCGATCAAGACCCTTCACAATCTTATATGTTTCAATAAGATCGCCTCTCATTCTTCTGAACTCCAATGAGTAGAGTCCCAATCTACTCAACCTCTCCTCATATGTCCGCCCCCTCATCCCCGGGATTAACCGAGTGAACCTTCTTTGTACTGCCTCGAGAGCAAGTATGTCTTTTCTTAAGTATGGAGACCAAAACTGTATGCAGTATTCCAGGTGCGGTCTCACCAATACCTTATATAACTGCAGCAATACCTCCCTGTTTTTATATTCTATCCCCCTAGCAATAAAAGCCAACATTCCGTTGGCTTTCTTGATCACCTGCTGCACCTGCATACCAACTTTTTGATTTTCTTGCACTAGGACCCCCAGATCCCTTTGTACTGCAGTACTTTCCAGTCTCTCGCCATTAAGAAAATAACTTGCTCTCTGATTTTTCCTGCCAAAGTGCATAACCTCACATTTTCCAATATTATATTGCATCTGCCAAATCTCCGCCCACTCACCCAGCCTGTCTATATCCCCTTGCAGGTTTTTTATGTCCTCCTCACTCTCTACTTTCCCTCCCATCTTTGTATCATCTGCAAATTTTGATATGTTGCACTCGGTCCCCTCCTCCAAATCGTTAATATAGATTGTAAAGAGTTGGGGACCCAGCACCGACCCCTGTGGAACACCACTGGTTACTGGTTGCCAGTCCGAAAATGAACCATTTATCCCAACTCTCTGCTTCCTGTTCGATAACCAATCCTCCACCCATGCCAGAATATTACCCCCAATCCCGTGATTTTTTATCTTAAGTAATAATCTTTTATGTGGCACCTTGTCGAATGCCTTCTGGAAGTCTAAATACACTATGTCCACTATGTCTTCTTCAAACAATACTGTTGGACCTCTAACCTGAAAAGGGCTGCAATTTAACATCTCATCTTATGGACAACAGTAGTTCCAATAGTATAATTCTCTTTCATTACTGCATTAAAGTGTCAGCTTAGATTATGGCCTTGATTTGAAATCCGCCCCCCCCCACCCTGAAGGGCAAGAGAGGGTCGGGCGGGGGGTTAAAATATCGGAATCGTGCAACCCAGCCCCAAGCCGCCGCATTCCCGGCCGCCATAATATTTGCAGCAGTGATTCAGACCTTGGACGAGGCTCCCACTAAAAACAGGTGGAGGCCTACTTAAGATTCAGAAGTCACGGCCCGATGATATCATCGGCACTGCAGCATAATTTTAACCTCACGACAGGGGGAGTTGTGAATCATAGAAAATTGATGGCACAGGAGGAGGCCATTTGGCCCATCGTGTCCGCACCGGCTGAGGAATGAGCCACCCAGCTGTCTATTGCCCGGCAGCTGCAATGTGGCGGGAGGAGCTGACTGGCCAGAAGATGCCCAGCTCAGTTTTACAACTTTGTCTGTTTTTAAGCTCCTTGTGGGCCAGGAGGACCAGCAGTTCTCCCTCCAAGCCTGACGAGGAAGCCTTCGGCCTCCCCAGCAACAATCATCTCAGCCCCAGGGCATTGCTGCAGGAGTTCCTCAGGGCAGTGTCCTAGGCCCAACCATCTTCAGCTGCTTCATCAATGACCTTCCCTCCATCATAAGGTCAAAAATGGGGACGTTCGCTTATGATTGCAGTGTTAAGTTGCATTCGTAACCCCTCAAATAATGAAGCAGTGCGAGCCCACATGCAGCAAGACCTGGACAACATCCAGGCTTGGGCTCATAAGTGGCAAGTAACATTCGCGCCAGACAAGTGCCAGGCAATGACCATCTCCAACAAGAGAGAGTCTAACCACCTCCCCTTGACATTCAACGGCATTACCATCGCTGAATCCCCCACCATCAACATCCTGGGGGTCACCATTGACCAGAAACTTAACTGGACCAGCCATATAAACACTGTGGCTACAAGAGCAGGTCAGAGGCTGGGTATTCTGCGGCAAGTGACTCACCACCTGACTCCCCAAAGCCTTTCCACCATCTACAAGGCACAAGTCAGGAGTGTGATGGAATACTCTCCACTTGCCTGGATGAGTGCAGCTCCAACAACACTCAAGAAGCTCGACACCATCCAGGACAAAGCAGCCTGCTTGATTGGCACCCCATCCACCACCCTAAACATTCACTCCCTTCATCACTGGTGCACCGTGGCTGCAGTGTGTACCATCCACAGGAAGCACTGCAGCAACTCGCCAATGCTTCTTCGACAGCACCTCCCAAACCCGCAACCTCTACCACCTAGAAGGACAAGAGCAGCAGGCACATGGGAACAACACCTGCTGCACGTTCCCCTCCAAGTCACACGCCATCCCGACTTGGAAATATATCGCCGTTCCTTCATTGTTGCTGGAATCCTGGAACTCCCTTCCTAACGGCACTGTGGGAGAACCTTCACCACACGGACTGCAGTGGTTCAAGAAGGCGGCTCACCACCACCTTCTCAAGGGCAATTAGGGATGGGCAATAAATGCCGGCCTCGCCAGCGACGCCCACATCCCATGAACGAATAAAAAAAAGCACCGGCCTTCAGCCGATCATGCCGAGATCTCCCCCTTCCGTCCGCAATTGTGCCTGAAGCCTTCCTCCTCCTTCCCCCCCTCCCAAGTTCATGCCCAAAGCCTCCCTACCCCAAACCCCTCGTGATCATCCCTGGAGCCTTCCTCCTCCTTCATCCCGATCGTGTCAAGAGTCTTGCTCCTCCTTCCCCTCCCCCTCGCGATCATCCCTGGAGCCTTCCTCCTCCTTCATCCCGATCGTGTCAAGAGTCTTCCTCCTCCTTCCCCTCCCCCTCATGATCATCCCTGGAGCCTTCCTCCTCCTTCCCCACCTGGTAATCATGCCCGGAATCTTCCTCCTCCTCCCCCACCTCGCAATCATGCCCGAAGCCTTCCTCCTCCTCCCCCCGCCTTGCCATTGTTCCCGGAGCCTTCCTCCTTCCCATCCCTTGTAATTGTGCCCGGAGCCTTCCTCCTCCCCCGCTGACTGCCGGGACCGATCTCATGGGTCACTGGCTGTGGCCTCACACCACTAAATTCCTAACCCTGCCTGCCGGCCGGGCTGTCAATCTGGCCGGATGTCGGGTGACAGTCTGCACATGTTGATTTAAATGAGGCACTGCCGTTAACATCGGCAGGGCCTCCACATCCCCGGTTTTGCCCGCACCCTTCCCGCCTCCCCGTTAATATCAAGGCCTATGTTTTCAATCCCTAAAAGTGGGACTTGAACCATAAACTTTTGAGTCAGAAGCCAAGGTGCTACCGACTGAGTCAAACTGACACTTACAGTTGAAATGCAACGTATCAACCAGTGATAGTGTATTATATCACAAGTATGAAATACGAGTTCTATGTCTACATTGGTGTAAGTGGAAGTAAGTTTCAATCACCTTCTGTACATGTCACGAATTTTGAGAAGGCACCATCAGTGGTGATGAACAGCTCACTTTTGCTCAATAGATGTTAGCTAGGACATTTCTGTCCATGCTGGAACTAATTTTGCTGAGTAAATCAGACATTATTCTGGCACAGAACGGTCATAGTGCATTATTATTACTTACCACTTTAGTTCAACCCTTTATAAATTGTGATCATATTTTTGTTCAAAAAAATAAAAGAAATTTTCAATTGGGGTCTATTCCAAGAATGCTGTTAATTTAGAAATGTTCTATAACTCTGCATATTTCTTTATCACGTCTCTATAATATTCAGCATGAAATATTTACAGTATTGCTGATAATGCACAATAAGAATGATAGTTGTATTTTAAAAACTGTGGATGTGTTTTTTGAATAATAATAATGATTATGAGACAGAATTTGCTGCCAAAGTAATGGTGAGGATAATGGCATTCGCCTTTATTTATGCGCAAATGCTACAGCAACTTTAGGCGAGGGGCTGATCGGGGTTAAACACGGAAATCCAAAAGTTGCTGTCCGTGATGTGCCGCTCCGCTGTTTGCTTCGCGAAAAAGGCATCTCGCTGTCTGCCTCACCATTGAAATGCATTGAATGGCGAGAAGTTGCTGTATTTGCATGGTAGATATGAACTAAACTCGCCACAGAAAGTTAAGTCTTGTCCATTTCAGTCTAAGTACCCTTTTAATGATGTGATAAGTGTTAATTACTGTCAGTCAACCTCTCTGGCACTGAAAGTTAACTAATACAAGTATGGAGTCATTCCTTCAGATTTTAATTGTAAATTTTAAAATTTAAATTTAATTTTTTTTTACTTTTCCTTTCTGTCTCTCTTTTTTCTTTCTCTCTTAAGTATTCTGATCAGTTAGTTAGTGAAAAAAAAAAGGTAAATTGCCCAAGTCAGTGTCAGTTTGACTCAGTTAGTGGTACTTTTGCTTCTAGGTCAGAACATGATTTCAAGCTCCACTCCAGGACAAGCATAAAATCCACAGGCACTGACCCTGCTAGAGTTTGTTGGGTCAGCAAGAAGGCACCTAATTTGCATGATGCAGACAGGTGCCCCTGTTACTACAGGCATATCTCTGGCATTTGCCTAGCCACCTTTGAAGGTGGAGGGTTGCCCGGGCTCTCCCCTGCAGAACTCATGCATTGTTCCCTCAGTCCCGTGTGTAAGGGGGCTGATATCAACTTTGTTTTAAAATATAATCTGTCCAGTCTTTGGTGTCCAGGAAGTTTCACTGGCCTGGACCCTAAAACCCCTCCGCCCTCCCCCATTGCGTCTCACCGCCCAGTCCAATGCTGGGTCCCGACTGAGCCAGGAAAGCTGGAACTCCCAGTGTCAGAAGTCCCCACCCTGATTTTGCCCCTGGAGCTGACCCATGACATCATTTACCTTTTTAGGGATGGGTGGAAGTTCCAACCCTTACAAGGCTGTCTGGAAAATCCCAGCAAAGGCAGGGATTTGATTCAATCAGGCTCCTGTCGTTTTTCAATGGGTTCCACCAGACTCCTTCCTGCAGATGTTAGTGCGGGAGTCTGGTTGAACCCAAGAGGAATTTAAGGGGCCTATATAATCTAGATTGACACATCAGTGCAATAATGAGGGAGTGCTGCTTGTCAGAGATGCCGTCTTTTGGATGAAACGTTAAACTGAGACTTTGTCCGCCAGCTTAGGTGGACATAAACAATACCATGGCAGTATTCAAACAAGAGCAGAGTGTTCTCCTGGTGCCCTCAACCAACTGCACCAAATACAAATTATCTGGTCATTTGTTCATTTGCTGTTTGTGGGACCTTACTGTGTGCAAATGCTGCCATGTGTGCCTAAATAACAACAGTGGCTGCACTTCAAAAGTAATACATTGATTTTAAAGCACTTTGAGATCTTTTGAGGAAATGACAAGGTATTATATGAATGCAAGGTCACTCTTTCTTACTAGATGGTAGATATTTATACTTTGATTGAGCTTTCCCTTCCCACAAAGACCCTCCATTTTGGGGCTTCACCCAAAGTTGTGAGCCACTCATCATTGCCAATTTTAAGACCCATTAATGCGTGAATGTACAAGAAGTCCCACAGACTGGCTTTCAGGACATTGACCAGGGCCTGCTTGAGTTCTGAAAATTCAGTACTAACCTATTGTACAGAGTTTTTTTTTGTTTTAAACTGATTAAAGATTAATAATTCTGACTATGATTCAGATTACATGGCATAATGTTCTGCATATTTTTCAGGTAATGTATTATTGAAGTTTTAAATATGTTTCAGAATCAAGCTGTTAGCTAATAATTTACTCAGTGAGTTACTTCTAATGTCACTGCAGTAATTTATCTTGACCTTGGCTGGTGGAAATCCTGTTCGTATATGGAGAGTATTTCTTTATAACTATAAGAATTCTGGGAATTCCACCTTTTCCCTGAGTATGGAAAACTTTGGCCATTGACTAAAATCCTAAGATGGAAGGATAGGTGAGAGGTCACCAGACGAATCAACAATACACACAGTGGAATGTGGGAGAATTACTGATTCAGACATGTCTCTGTTTTAATGCAAAACCTACAGCAAGTGGTTGACGATCAGAAAGGCAGTAGGCCATTGAAAGAAGCAACTGCTCCAGACATGGTGGGGCCATGTCTTTGTTTTAAAGCAAAACCAATCAACACCTAGGACATTGGATACAAAAGGAGCCCTGTATACCAGGTGATCAACAATCGGAATTAACAATGGCCCATCAAGAAAAGCAATTGCAACATGATTCTTAAGGACTTTGTAAGAACTGTTTAAACAGACATGAAGTGCCTCATTTAACGGCGGGGACCATTGTGGGAGAGGGGTATATAGGTGGAGGCTCGAAACCCCTCTCTCTCTTGGTTTGTGCTCTTGTGTTCGCTGTCTCTTTTTCTGCTCCTCTTGTTCTGCCTGTCTCTTGGAGGAGAGCAGCTTCCAGCGAAACCAACGAACCCTACGTGAGAGAACCGGTCGGCCAGACCGTGTGTGTGTGATAGGTGTCTCCAGGGTCCCCACCAACCTCTTAGTTTAGCGGGATAAAGTACCATAGTGGGTTTGTGTAACTGAATGTACTGTGTAGGACCGTTTGTGTCGTTATCTTCTTCGTGTTGACGGTATAATAAAACCAACATTCCAATTCAATTCAAACACTGAGTTTGTGTGTTCTCTGTGCTATTCGACTGCGTGATCCATCATCGGGTGCGTTAGCGTAAGTCCCGTTTTCCTGAACCCCCGATTCCTGAGGTATAAGTGTTTCTTGGCTTGACCAGGGACCAGATATCTGCACCGATCAATAGGGTGAGAACAACCCCAAAACATCCTACATAACATACCAACATCCCCATTGCTAATGGTCTATAATCATTTCTCTGCTGAAGTTGTTATATATTTCATTACATTCTTGCCTTTATTTAAAAGCTTTAATCTATCTCCTGGATATTTTAAATAGGTTTGTTTTTGAATCAAATAATCAGGGTATACACTCCATTCATAATATTCTAATATTCCTTTCCCATTGAATCTCAGTACTGGCTGTACCAATCTCCTGTTTTGATGACACAGGTAATAGATGCATGACAGGTAATAGATGACACTGTGACAAAAAGAAATTAAGTAGTTTTGTCTTGTTTTAGCTTACTTAATTGTCACTTGTCATAAGCAATTAAAAAATTAGCTACAGCCAGAGTCTTGTTCCAAGCTTAACTCAATACAAATACAAATATATGGAAACTAAGGGGGCATCAAAGCATCTAAATTAACATCCTGGCAAGACACATTAAAACTTAAGCGGAGATTTGTTTTGAATCACAAATACAGTATTTTATGCTTGAAGTCGTACAAAATTAAAGAAGGCATGCCAGGGAGAGCAACAGTTACCAAAGCCAAACTACTTGCAATTGCTATAATGCCATCAACCATATCTTCAGGCCTTAGTACACCCACCAGGTAATGAATGTTAGGAGCTAGTTCCACAGGCTCCAGTCAGCATGAAGTCAGTAGCCATTCTATGCCATCTGCTGCAGTCAATCTGTACCAAAGGGATGGCACTTGCATTTCCAGACAAAGCTCTAGAGAAGTTGCAGAGGAGGGTAATACAGATAATACCAAAACTTAGATCTCTTGGTTCGAAGCATTGTCATGGTTATTTACTTTGAAGAAGCATTGGCTATATGGAGATATGATTGATGTTTTTAAACCTATAGAAGTATTGGATGCAGTAGATTTGGTTTAAGATATTCAAAATGGGTAGTGACAGTAGGACTAAAGGCCATGTCTTTAAAATAAATAGGCAAATAATTGGGTTAGAAGCCAAAAAATATTTTTCTTAGAACATTGTCACCCTTTGAAACAGGTTACCAGAAGCAGTAGTACGTACAGGTATGCTACAGTCCGTTAAGAAAGGACTTGACAGTTTCCGAGGAAGGAGAGCATTAGTGTATATCAAGGAGTGTAGGTTAGTTGAGTTCACCTAGTAATGAGTCATGGATAACTATTGACTCTTGGGCCTTACTTCATTGCCCAATGGAGTTGGAGTAGTTTCCCAGATTTCTTTTTGAAACTAGCCACAGATTTTTTCTCATAAGAATTAGCATTACCGGTAGTTGGGAAAGGTAGACCATGAATAGAATGAGTATTGATGGACTTGTTAGTCTTTTATGCCATTCTTTTTGTATATTCACAGTGAGCGCCTCAATTATCTGCAAATCTCTTTTCGGCTTTGGAGATTTCCATTGCTGGATATTCGAGTTTCCACTGCAACTGCCTTTAACATGTTTCCAGTACATTAGATGTTGCTAATATGTTACGAATTTAAGTGGGAATTTTATAACTTTACATTCCTAGCGTGGGACTTCACCTGCTCGGAATATAATTTGGGAATTTGGCGGGCAGCTCCCAAGGTTTCCAATCCTTTAAAATGAATGGATGGAAAATCATAGGGAGTGCATGCACAAATTCTTGAAATACACTCTTTGTGGGCAGAATGCAAATTCTTACAATCACTCCTTTCATTTTTTTTTACCTGGGATTAGAGTCATTGTTGTTGGCTGTCTCTTTCAGTTAGAACAGGAGGTTAATTTTCCTCCTTCGCAAACATGCAGTTTAGAAAGAATTAAAAAACGCCTGGGCCTGTTTTTTACTCTCAGTGGGTAGCAATGGGTGACAACTGACAATAACTTTGGTTACCTACTGCTTAATCTATTTTCCACTATTAATTGTAACCACCAGCTTATATATTAAAACATCATGCCGATCTTAGAAATCCTAGAACCATGCTCTAAGCAAAAAAAAAACAGGATTTTATTAGATTTGATTATTTATCCAAAAGAGGAGTCAACATTTTTTGCCTTTATGATGTCACTCATTCATCTGTTATTCAGTCGGATCTAAATATCAGACCCAATAAGACCCCAAAGTGTATCCTCTATTTATTTAGGATCCTATAGGAACATAAACAAAGTATAGTTGGGTGCTTGACGAAGTAACATATACTCATTCTCATTCCCTCCATACTAAGTGGTAAAATTAACTTTCTACAAGGAAAATATTTGGAGCAGCACAAAATATGGAGAATGAAGTAGTTGACAGCATACTGTTATTTCAAAATAAATGTCCAAACAGGCCCATAAGCAGCTTAGTGAAACAAAAACTAGAGCCTGAATCAATGCGTAGTTTCTTATTTGCAGTATTAGTTAGTATTTCAAAAGTCATGGATTAATCCCTTGCTTGTTCTTTCATTATGTACTGTATATGCGAATAAAAAATAAATGGTTTCTGGTGTGAAGGGATAATAATGGGATATATCAGACTGTTACTTCAGTGACTATTTATCATTTTTGTAATGTTGTATGGTGCTGAAGTCATTGATTAATAATACAGAATATAGTATTGCTTACAAAAAGCAATACATGGCGCTGTTTAAGCAGCTCTCAAAGTACAGTAGCTATTTGTTTATCTAAAACACAACACTGATGGATGGTGTCAACAAGTACTCTTGATTATGATGGATATCGTTACCATGGCTACAGCCTGTTACCTATGTAGCACTTAGGTGCTTCAGCACATCAACAGTGCTGCAGTCATCTATTAGTATGGATCACTGGTTGCAGCTGAGCATCCAGGAGAAATCATCCCTATGGGAATGAGTACTGAATTGTTGGCGAGCACCAGTTCCTGGTTAATTATAAAAATTTTAAGGTGAAATCACACTGCCGCTGGTGAGAATTGAGTTATATTTTGAGTCCTTTTTTAAGGGTTGATGTTAAGATTAACAGTTTAAATGCGTGTATCCGATTGAGCTAAAGATTTTGACACGCATTTATTATATGGTCATTAAATTTAAACCACTCCATGACAATGGATTATCTGAGAAAAAACAGAGAGCCATTTGGGATTACAAAGGAATTGTACCACATTAATGGAGAGATTAGTGCAAAGAGCGAAAATGAGCTACAGAGATTAGTAGAAGATATTGTCATAATTACAAGATACTTGAACTAAATGATCTGAAGTTTTGATGGCATCTTATGATTGACATCTAGACAAGAGTTGACTGTCTAAATCGAAGTTTTTCTATAATTATATACAACTATTACAGGATTTCATCCTCCATTTATTGTAGTGATTACTGTCATGCTTAGTGCTGGCCAAGCTTGATTCCAGTTGGATTTAATCACGACCTTCACTGAGGCTGTTTCCGTTAGAAAAGAGGAGATTACAGAGCAATTTAATAGAAGTGTTTAAAATTAAGAAGAGATGGGACAGATCGGATTGAAACAGACTATGTCCAGTGTTTTAGGGTCTAGAACACGGGGACGTAGACGTAAGATTAAATGTAAGACAGTTAGCACAGGGAGCAGGGGACCTTTTTTTCCACAAAAGTTTGTGAGGCTGTGAAATGTACTAAAAGAGTTAGTAATTAAAGCAGAGAGCATGTCAACATTTAAGTATAAGTTAGACAGGTGGTTAAACGAGAGGGGGATAAAGGGATATGGGAAACGATAGGCACACAGGAGTAGGACTACTGCTTATGTGAACACCAACACGGACTGGCTGAGTCAACATGCTGTGTCCCGTGTTGTAACTTCTATGTAATTCTATTTATACTATACTATGCTATGCTTCTGTGTCTCATTTTTTGCCAAGATCACAATTTCTGAACCCAGAAGTATCTTCATTCGGATTTTAATAACACTGCCCAACCTGGCCTGCTGTAGGATCTTCATGAACCAAGTATTCCTTTCAGGCTCAACTCATACATGGTTTGTGATTCGGTATTGCTTTAGTAAATTATTCTATATAATTGATTGGGATAATTTCCCAGAATAGTTTCCTATTAATCTAATCTTACATAGGGTATAGAGCATTAGCAATCAATGGGCACAACTGTTGAAGAGGCACTCAGATATTTTATCTTTCTTCACTCAGAGGGTGGCGAACCTGTGGAATTCTCTACCGCAGAAGGCTGTGGAGGCCAAGTCACTGAATATATTTAAGAAGGAGATAGATAAATTTCTAGACACAAAAGGCATCAAGGAGTATGGGGAGAGAGCGGGAATATGGTATTGAGATAGAGGATCAGCCATGATCATATTGAATGGCGGAGCAGGCTCGAAGGGCCCAATGGCCAACTCCTGCACCTATTTTCTATGTTTTTATACATAGCCAATAGCCCTTCATTGGTTGAGCGCATCTGAAATTCTGGCCCTTGCACCTCCTGGCCCTCTGAGTGTGGCGTGAGGATGTGCTGGGATCAGCAGCAAAATATTTAAATGAACTAAGCTTAAATTATTGGGCGAGGTCAGCTCACTTGTGTACAGGCAAATGGAGCACCAAAGGGATAATGCACCTGGATTGCATTATCAGCCCCATATGTCAGTTCCTGGCAGTCTGGTATTAATCTCTGTCAGTGTTGTGATGTATGCATCTATATTACCTTGCAGTTTATTGGGTTAATACATTTGTGTTCTTTAATGTTCAAAGGTTGCTTGTATCCTACAGATCAAAAGCAAATTTTTAGCTTTTGATTTCCAATTACAGTTTCCCAATATTTTAGTCTCCAAAGTGAAAACGAAAATCCAAAAACCCCTGAATATTCATTCATAGTCTTGGCAAAATACTAATCTGAACAAAGAAGTGATCAAGCCACATTGGTATTACTGTAACTAAAACATGCAATTCTACCCACTGTAAAGGTGGAATTTAAATGCCCTCCACCTGGCAGAAATAGGTGTAACAAGAGTTAAAATGGAAGTGGCCTGGCGGCCAGTTCAAGGCCGCTGTTTTCTCAGTCACTGAGTTGCCTGCCTGATTCAAATGGGAACCTCATAAATTTATGCAAATTGGGGTCCAATCATTTAGATAGGGCCCCAGGTGCAATTTTAACGCCTATTGTGCAGGGCATCCTCCGTGGGCACCCTGCTCAGTAAAACCTGGCGGGCAAAAAACGGAGACCTGTGCAGTAAGTATTCAAGTTTTCATTGTGGGGCCAGGAGGAGCAGGAGTGCTACTCCAGGTCCCACAAGGAAAGTTTGGGCTGCCACCCCAGATTCCCACCGGTGAAACCCTCCCTAACCCATCCCTGCCCACCCGGAACTTACCTGACTGGCCTCCGGGCTACTCAATCTCCATGGGCCAAGAGCTGGCGAGCTGCCTCCAGATGCCTGTTTCGAGTGGGCAGCTGACCAGCACAGTGTAAATTAAGCTTGGACTTTAAAATAGGCCCGACCTCCCACTGCAGCTCCTGGGTGAGCCATCTGCCCATTACACCGGCTTCTCAACCGAGAGTTAAAATTCCCCCATAAGAGTATTGTGGATGTAACTTACTTTCATAAAAATAATGAAGCTAGGTCAGTGACATTGCTAATAATAGTAGAATCTGATGACTACGTATCCAGTGTGCCAAAAGATTTTATGCTTGAATCAGGATATCTAAAAAGTGCAGATAAAAGCACACATTGCACTACAACCTATGTAATCATATATTCACCAATTAATTCTAGAAATACAGAAACTATTTAACAAGACACTTGACACAACAGTGATCAGACCTCTCAAGTCAGCTGCTCAATGTGATATTTGATTGCAGATGGACCATATTTATCATTAAAAGCAGATAATGAGGAAATATAGGGTACTGGGTTCAGGAATTTTATGCAATAGGAACAAATAGTTCATGGTTTAGCACATTGGAATTTTATGGTGGGGTCCAGTGTGCATGTACTTGCAGTGTACTTCAGTAGCCTTGTTGAATGGCTTATATTTTAAAAAAACAAGATAAGGTCACATGCAGCACAGAACGAGGGGCGATGCTGAGAGCCAGGCTATTTGAAGAAACACTGGGCCTGATTTTCCTCCCTTTCTGTCAGCCCAGCATGTGGAGTAGGGCACATTCCGTAATGGCCTGACTTGACCTCCAGTGAGTCTGGTTAATTAAAATGACCCAGGCGAGTACAAGGTGGGTCTACCACTTTGGATTTAGCATTCGCTCCAAATAGGGGTGGGAAATTATACTTTGCTGTGGAGCTTTAAGGCCTGTAGCCACATAAAGTGTAAGTCCAATTTCGTGCCCATTTCTGCTGTCAGAAACAACAGTAGACTCTCCCCCACACACCCTGCTGCACCAAATATTTTAAAGGTGAAAACCCCTTTATCTACGTGAAAGTGCTGCTCCCCCTTTGATCGCAAGGCTCAGCCTTGCAATACTTACCACCAAGTTTTCATGGTTATTTTTTATTCTATGCGGCCTCCTAGTGGAATCCCTGGAAAATGATGAAGGCAGCGATGTTTTGTCACTCCCAGGTTATTCGTATGGGATTTAAATGCTCCCACTCCCATTTGCTTAGCCCAGGAAATGTGTGTCATGTGCAAATGGGGCAGAGACCCAGTGGTATGGATCACTGCTCTTATTTCCTTTCCCTATTGCCCCAGGAACTAGCGCACCTGGGGTGTCAGGCAGGAGAAAATCAGTTCCCATCAAGTTTCGGTGTCTTAGTCTTGGGGTCACTGAAAGAAGTAGAGCCACAATCAAGAGACCAGTTACCACGTAGTGAGATTGAAAATGCACGGATCTTCGAGTCTAGCCCAACACGTGTAACATCCACGTTACTAAGTTTGCCACACATATTCCAACTATTATATCCCTGCATGGGGAAGGGCAAGTTTGACAAGTTCAGCTGCTTTGCATCTATCCTTTTTGTCCATGATCCAAATGCAGACTATCCCTTTATCCTTAAGTGGCTTCTTTTACATGGAAACATTGCATTAAGTCAGTGAACAGCCTTGAAACCCTCAATACATCGTCCTTTCATTGGCAGAGTTACATCCTTTATTGGCAGTCACTAACTGAATGGAGTTTAGTTTTATTTAACAATAATTTCAATGCTCACACTACCAGATCGAAAGTAAAGCTTGGACATACACTGCTAATCCTGCAACCTTCCACCACAATTAGAATCTGAATAGTATTCTCCGGTCCCACTATTACATGCACTAATGGCACCGCTGTCACAATTCCTGGAACCACAGCTAATCAATCTGCTACAAATCTTAGCATGATCAGCATTTTGGGGACACAGGTCTCCACAGGAACCAAAAGAGGTAATTGACCCGTTAGATATGCAATAACTATTCATATTACAAAAAATATTCCAATGTCTTCAAGCAAGTTTGTTATGTAGCTCTTCATGCAAACAATTACAGTCTCATGAAAATAGTTTTAAATATCCAAATATGAGAGTGGATCCGACAATTGAAACACCTCTTTGTTTCCATTCCAGAGAAGTTCTAAAAACTTAAACATGTATGAAAATAGTTGACTAGATTCAAAATCCACATACAACAATGAATTCCGAATATCCAACACAATCTAGGTTCAGAAAATGGGAGGGAAATGTTGTGGCATAGACGACGAGCCTGGAAAGGATATATAGGTACAAAAGTAAATAGAAAAGAATATTTTCTATCAAAACAAATCATTTAAATAATCATTAATAGGTTAAGGCATTTTAAAACTAGGTTTAAAATAAAATATTGAACTTCATGAGTCAGCCAGGTGAACTGTGAAACAGCCATCAATACTGTCTCTATTGGCTTTCCTGCCAATGCTGACCATTTCCAGACTGAGGTATGCTAGCATGTCTTTCCACTTCCTGTGGGTCACCCAGAGGTCTTCTTTTGCTTTTAACTCCACCATGTAAGATCCAGCCTGTCTCCAGTCAGCCAGTTGACATGCTTGAACCAATATAAACAGAGCTGCAGAATCAATATTTTCACTGTGGGCTGAAAAGGTTGCCCCAGGCAACATAGTTTTTAATATGCTGTAGTTCAGATACACAGAGAATCGGATAGAGGCATCCACGTGAAAAACCTCCAGCCTATGGCTAGATCTAGATCACAACAGTGACTTTGTTTCTATAAACCAGAACTGAGATCATCATTGTGTTTAACAACTAACATTTTCATAATTTGTCTTACCTCTAAACGCCGTATCTCAGTTACCTTAAAGCAACAGCTGCTAGTCGTAAGCCAAAACTGACCTCAGGAGCATTGTTCACTGTTACCATAACACCAGAAGTTGTTGCAAACCTTCACCGCTCCGGCTTGCTCTGTGGAAAATTACAGTAAAGAGCAGTTCAAAATAGTTGATTCAATAAATATGCTTGAAGTAGTATTAGTTGGTTTTTAGAGCAGGATCTGATGAGCAGGGGTATTGGCAGAGGATTTGTGGATACCCAGGGTTCCATTTTAGCAGCACTAATGGATTTCTCAAACTGTTGAAATCTATTGAAAGATTTCCACTACCATCAGCACTAGCAATGCATAAGGCAGGATTAATACCTCCTGTTTCATTAATGTGTATTTAGGAGTATAACTAAAAATGAGGTGCCAACCTGGTGAAGCTACAACTCAGGGCTACATGCATGCTAAACAGAGGAAGCAACATGCCTTCGACAGAGCTAAGCAATTCCACAGCCAATGCATCAGCTCAAAGTTCTGCAGTCCTGCCACATGCAGTCGTGAATGGTGGTGGACAATTGAACAACTAACGGGTGGAGGAGGCTATGTAAATATCACCATCCTCAATGATGGTGGAGTCCCGTACGTGAGTGCAAAAGACAAGGCTGAAGCGTTAGCAAACATCTTCAGCCAGAAGTACTGCGTGAATGATCCATCTCAGCCTCCTCCCGATATCCCCACCATCACTGAAGCCAGTCTTCAGCCAATTCGATTCACTCCACATGATATCAAGAAACGGCTGAGTGCACTGGATACAGCAAAGGCTACGGGCCCCGATGACATTCTGGCTGTAGTGCTGAAGACATGTGCTCCAGAATTAGCCACACCTCTAGCTAAACTATTCCTGTACAGCTACAACACTGGCATCTACCCGACAATGTGGAAAATTGCCCAGGTATGTCCTGTCCACAAAAAGCAGGACAAATCCAATCCGGCCAATTACCGCTCTATCAGTCTATTCTCAATCATCAGCAAAGTGATGGAAGGTGTTGTCAACAGTGCTATCAAGCGGCACTTACTCACCAATAACCCGCTCACCGATGCTCAGTTTGGGTTCCACCAGGACCACTCAACTCCAGAACTCATTAAGCCTTGGTCCAAACATGGATAAGAACTGAATTCCAGAGGTGAGGTGAGAGCGACTGATCTTGACATCAAGGCAGCATTTGACCGAGTGTGGCACCAAGGAGCCCTAGTAAAATTGAAGTCAATGGGAATTAGGGGGAAAACTCTCTAGTGGCTGGAATCATACCTAGCACAAAGGAAGATGGTAGTGGTTGTTGGAGGCCAATCATTTCTGCCCCAGGACATTGCTGCAGGAGTTCCTCAAGGCAGTGTCCTAGGCCCAACCATCTTCAGCTGCTTCATCAATGACATTCCCTCCATCAAAAGGTCAGAAATGGGGATGTTCGCTGATGATTGCACAGTGTTCAGTTCCATTCGCAACCCCTCAGATAATGAAGCAGTCCATGCCCGCATGCAGCAAGACCTGGACAACATCCAGGCTTGGGCTCATAAGTGGCAAGTAACATTCATGCCAGACAAGTGCCAGGCAATGACCATCTCCAACAAGAGAGAGTCTAACCACCTCCCCATAACATTCAACGGCATTACCATCGCCAAATTCCCCACCATCAACATCCTGGGGGGGTCACCATTGACCAGAAACTTAACTGTGGCTATAAATACTGTGGCTACAAGAGCAGGTCAGAGGCTGGGTATTCTGCAGCGAGTGACTCACCTCCTGACTCCCCAAAGCCTTTCCACCATCTACAAGGCACAAGTCAGGAATGTGATGGAATACTCACCACTTGATCTGGATGAGTGTAGCTCTAACAAGAAGCTCGACACCATCCAGGACAAAGCAGCCTGCTTGATTGGCACCCCATCCACCACCCTAAACATTCACTCCCTTCAGCACTGATGCACCGTGGCTGCAGTGTGTACCATCCACGATGGCAAGGCTTCTTCGACAGCACCTCCCAAACCCGCGACCTCTACCACCTAGAAGGACAAGGCAGCAGGTACATGGGAACAACACCACCTGCACGTTCCCCTCCAAATCACACACCATCCCGACTTGGAAATATATCGTCGCTGGGTCAAAATCCTGGAACTCCCTACCTAACAGCACTGTGGGAGAATCTTCATCACACGGACTGCAGCGGTTCAAGAAGGCGGCTCACCACCACCTTTTCAAGGGCAATTAGGGATGGGCAATCGATGCTGGCTTAGCCAGCGACGCCCACATCCCACGAACGAATAAAAAAAAAATCACGGTAAGGGAAACTGGTCAGCTGGGACCTTAGTGAACAATGGAACCAAAGGTCTCTCTCCTTAACCAATGAGATTTAAAGATTGAGAAAGACACAGAGGAAGGACGGAGAAGGAAATAGAATGAATTAGAGTCAAATCGGGTGCAAAAAGAGAAATAAAGAGAGGGAAAGGAAGATTGGATTAAGAGATAGAGAAGAGAGACAGAAAGGAAAAGTAAGAAAAAAAATTAAATTTAATTGTTTCAATCAAAACTACAATTTATTACCTGCATGAATGAAACAGTTTCAATTGTTTCCTTTCTGGGCTGGAGTGGTTGAGTGGAGTTGCAGGAACATAAATCTTGTCATTAAAAATGTACTTACGCTGTTAAGTACCAGCCCTAACTTCCTGCAGCAAGTTTCATCGTCAATTAATGTAAAAATGCAATTTCTTGAAACTCATAGGGAGGTTGAGGGCAAGCTCCCATTTTCGTGAGGCGAACGGCAGAAGCGGTTCAAATCGTCCAGTTACTTGTGGTGATTCGCAATTCACGGGGTATCTCTTCCTCACCACATGTTTCTGGATCATTTACACATTAATAATGGCCAGTGCCATTAAACTTGCCATTATTTTGACAGCAAATTCTGGCCCAATTTTGCATGCTGTCCCCAGCAGAATAGCCATTCACTCCTTCCATCATGAAGGATGAGGTCAGCTCCAGGGTTCAGAGAGTGGAATTGTTCCAATGGCTCAGACTGACAGTGGGGGAGGGATATGTTGATCACTTTCTTGTAATTGGAAAGACCCCTTTGCGGGGGTGGAACGGAGGATTATAAAATATCCTCTCATAAGTTTTTAGGCAGGAAATCGGCTGGTTTAGCCTGCAGAAGCAAGATTATGAGAAAATTGCCTGAAGGAGTATGTGTGATTATTGTCTGCACCTAGACTGAAGTTTGTCAAGGAAGGAGATTTCTTTGAGGATGTTGTAAATTAACCTTGTTTATTGTTTTAAGAAAGTCCATTCACTTTGCACCATCTGAAATGTAGAACGTTGGGTGAAGCTGGATGTTACTCCATCCATAATAAATAGAACTCCTCCCCTTACACATGAAACAAGTATAGCATCAACATGTGTATGATGTGCAGCCTCCAAGTGTGTGGTCGCTTCAACAAAATTACAAGTTATGGACTGTATCTACAAAACTTCAAAAGTTTGGTTATTGTAAAACCTACAGCACACTTCATGATTCCCACCTGACTAATTAACCTCAACTTGGTTTTGTTTTCTCTTGAAAGATGATGGTTTTTTTTTATACTAGATTTGTAGCAGGAGATATTAAATAAAATAAGTTTTTAGCCGCCATCTTCTTGACAGACACTATCAAAATAATATACTATATATTAGTACAGTTAAGGCAAAAATATATTGAATATTATGTAAACTCAAGCATACACAGGGTTACAGATCTTTTATGAGGAATACTGGCCTAGAAATTCGGGCATGCCCATTTTAGAGCATGTGCGGGAACAATCCCTGCGGTTGAATGATGAGGCCCAAGGTGCACCCGTTATTGGGCCTCAGGCCTCAGTACTCTTATATTTTTAGGCAGGAAATCGGCTCGTTTGCCCCACAAAAGCAAGTTTTTGAGAAAGTTGCCTGAAGAAGCAGGCGATTATCATCGAACCGACGAGCTACAGACAGTAACAGGCAGCTCGCCAGCAAAGTGGAATGGACGATTGGGCCGTTGCGACACCAGCAGCGGCCCTCAGGTATGTGCTTAAAGGGACTGGGATGAGGGGCGATCAGGTCAGGAAGGGGGATGGCTGGTGGGGAGGTATCATTGACGATCGGGGGGGTGGGATAGCATTGACAATAGGAGGGGGAACGGTGGCACTCCTATTCCTCCCGGCTTCACATTCAGGTAAGTATATTTTAAAATCTTACCTTGCTTGCTGCAGCCTAACAGGTGGGCCCTTTATGCTTGTAGACCTGGTTTTCTTGGCGCCGCGTCAGCTGCCTCCGGGCAAACCAATCTTGCAATGGGGGCCTCAACTTGACATTCGGCCCCTATTTAAATATGCAAAAGTCCTAATGCATGTTTCAGGCGTGGACACTGCGTGCCGATTTTTTGGCCTTTACCAATATGAGGGGGGTATACTTCTGGCTCGTAATGAGCATGGGCTTTCTGCCCGCCATTTGGAGACTCAGGAGGCTGTTTATCGACCGAAAATGGCTGCTGCAGGGCCAAATTTATAGGCCACTATGTTTTTTCCTCTTTGGAGCAAAATTAAACTTCTAAGTCCCTTACTATGGCTCTTGATAGCACATTAAATACAAATTGACTTAACAATTTAAATTAATGAGATGGAACCAAATTAACTCTACTAAGGGAGTCTCAGTTAATTGACTTACAGGCATCAATGACATTTAAATACGCATTAGAATGATTGTAAAGAATTCCAGAAAAATAATTTTGCCGCTGGTGAAGCTAAATATCTACTCAGATTAAAACTGTGCAGCATAAAAAGGTAACTTATAAAATGATCTGATTGTAACAATTTCAATTTATTGCCAATAAATACACAATAGTACAAACTTTATATCAAATTAAAGGGGGTGAGTGTCCAGAGAGCTGGAGAAAGATTGAAAGAAAAGCAGAAAGTCCCTCAGCACTTGAGGCAGCATCTGTAGAGGGAAGAGAGGAATTAACATTTTGGGTACGGATGCTTTGTCACAAAGGGTTAATTCCTCTGTTCTCCCTACAAATACTGCCTGACCTGCTCACGGATTGCAGCAATTTCTGCTTTTGTTTCAGATTCCCAGCATCTGTAGTGTTTTGCTTTTTATTAGCTAGAATGAATGTTGCACAATGTAGGAACAAACTTCCACAAGTCAAAAATTTGGGCCACTAACAAACTTATTTCTGTCAAGCACAAGGGGGTAGCTCTTGACTTTGTGTGATAGTGTAAAACGGGTGACAGCGAATCGGCAGTCTGTTTTACATCTCTCCTGATTTTTATTTCCATTGACTTCAGGGATCAGGACCAGGCCCTGTGGTGGCACTTTACATAGGGAGAAACAGTACAGGGGCTTAAAAGGCACATACATGAGGAGTCCCTCAAAATACAAAGGTAAGGGATGCAAAGTAGTGTTCTCTGGAAAGGAGAGGAGTTTAACAATAAAATTACAGATGTAAATAAATGGTTGGCAACCTGGTGTTGAAACAACAGTACTAAGTTCATAAATAACTGAGTACATTACCAGAACAAAAAAGACTGGTACATTAGAGATGGGCTGCATCTTGACCAAATAGGAACAGAGATTTGTAAGGAACATTGAGGCAACATAGAAAATCATTTAAACTTGATAGGTTGAGGGAGGGCAGGAAGATAACCGGATCCCAGATGAAATGGACCATAGGGTAGAAGTTAGTCAACAGGAAGGTATGGATACAGTAGCCCTGAAAGACACAGGCCCAAATTTTGCTGTGAGTGGCAAACGTTAGACTTCCACTTGCCTATGGACTTTCTATGAGCTTTTTTCAACATAAAATTGCATAGAATGTAGAGCACAGATAAAGGCCATTTGGCCCAACAGGTCCATGCTGCTAATGCTCCACACGAGTCTCCTCCCTTCCTACTTCATCTCCCTCATGCTATCATTTAGATTCCTCTTAAACGCATCTATGCTTGTGGCCTCAACTACTCCTTGTAGTAGCAAGTTCCATATTCTTACCACTCTCTGGGTAAAGAAATTTCTCCTGAATTCCCTATTGGATTTATTAGTGATTATCTTATATTTATGGCCCCTAGTTCTGCTTCTCCCCTGCAAGTGGAAACATCTCCACGTCTACCCTATCAAACCCTTTCATAATCTTAAAGACCTCTATCAGGTCACCCCTCAGTCTTCCCTTTTCTAGAGAAAGAAGCCCCGGCCTGCACAATCTTTCCTGATAGGTATAACCTCTCAGTTCTGGTATCATCATCAAAATCTTTTTTGCACCTTCTCCAGTGCCTCTATATCCTTTTAATAATATGGAGACTAGAACTGTTCACAATATTCCAAGTGTGGTCTAACCAAGGTTCTGTACAAGTTTAACGTAACTTCTCTGCTTTTCAATTCTATCCCTCTAGAAATGAATCCCAGTGCTTGGTTTGCTTTTTAAATGGCCTTATTAACCTACGTCGCTACTTTTAGTGATTTGTGTATCTGTACCCCCAGATCTACCCTATTTAGACTCTTATTATCCAAGCAGTATGTGCCCCCCCTTATTCTTCCTACCAAAATGTAATACCTCACACTTATCTATATTGAAATTCATTTGCCAATTACACACCCATTCTACAAGTTTATTAATGGGCCGGAACTTGCTCCTTGGCAAGACTGTCCGCACATCCTAGACTATGAGGAAACTTACCTCATGGTCTCCGACATCCACTTGCTCCCTTTTCAAATTTTTTTCAGTTCAGTGCTGTGAAATCAGCGCAGGTTCCTTCGTATCGATGGAGACTGTGGGAATGGAAACCATGCCCTCAGAATCTGTCAAGAAGAGAAGTCACGACTACAAGCAGGCAAGTAAAACGCATTCATTTAAAGTAAACTTCTGTATGTTAGTTTTAATAAAAATTTAACATATCTTATTATAATAAGCCAAGCAAATGATTTAATTTAATGAAAATTACAGAAGTTAAAAGTAAAAAAAAAATTTAAAGTTTTAATTTAAAAAATTTTTAATGATCAAAAAACAGTAAAATAAGAGTAATTTGACATTCCACATTTTTAAAATTTAATTTTTTTGTTGTTTCGCAGTTCTTAACAGTCACCGTGCTTTTAAAAAGTAGTGTAGATCCAGTATTTTCCAGCGTACGTTTTGGTGGCATAAGTATCTTCGTTCCAGCTGGGCAGATGGGTAAGTTTACAAACTTTTAATGATTTCTACAATTTTAGCATACCATGTCCCTTTAATTCGGAACTGTCAAACTGCTGGTGAACCAATGGGAGCAAGTTCGCGATTTTGGGGTTTTACTGCGCATGTACGTATTCATGAACTAGCACAGTCGATTCGCTGGCGGAGAGACAGGACGCCACTCAGGGACAGCGTCTGTGGGTGAGTAATTCCTAGGCCAATGTCTTATATTTTGTCACCGTCCTCCTCAGTATTAACTACACCCTCCAATTTGGTGTCGTCCGCAAATTTTGAAATTGTATTTCCGATTCCCGACTCCAAATGGTTTATGTAAATGGTGAACAACAGTGGTCCCAGCGCCGATTCTTGTGGAACACCACTTCCCAACTTTTGCCAGTCTGAGTAACTCCCTTTAACCCCTACTCTAGGTTTTTTGTTTTGTAGTCAGCTTGCTATCCATTCTCCTTCTTGTCCCCTGACTCCACATGCTCTGACCTTAATCATGAATCTACTATGAGGTACCTTATCGAAGGCCTTTTGAAAATCCACAGCCAGTTCCTATAAATTAGACATCCAAAAAGCATGGCGCCCTCTACAAGGCATCTGGGACCAATCAGATTGAAGAATCGTTAATAACAGCGCAGTCAGAACCAGGAAGTGTAAGTTAGAATAGTGAGTTCAAATTCAAATCAGGTACGGAAAGCAAAATAAAGAGAGGGTAAGAAAGTTTGAATTAAGAGAACGAGACAAAAGAGACAGAAAGAAAAAATTTTTTTTAATGTCCAACAATAATTAAAATCTGAAGGAATGAGTCTCCACACGTGTAAAAGATAATAATCAGTGCCAGAGAGGTTGTTTGGCAGTAATTAAGACTTATCATGCCGTTAAAAGTGTACTTGACAACTTTTTTTGGCGAGTTTAGTCCGTATCTGCGACGTCTGCAAATTCACGCCGTTCAATACATTTGAACAGGGAGCCAGACAGCGAGATGCCATTTTCGTGCAGCCTTTGGAGGAGCATCGCATCTCAGCCAGCAACTTCCGGATTTCCCATTTAACTGCGTATGTGTGACCACTGGAAGTTACTGTCCGATTTGCACACGAATGACGGTGAGCGCTGTTAGCCTCACTGTTATTTTTACAGCAAAATCCGGTTCAATATGTACAGGAGCCAGGAAAAAACTGACACTAAAAGACATGAAACAGGCAAATCTACACTGAAATGCTTATGTATGAGTGCTAGAAGCATAAGAAATAAGGTGACAGAACTAGAGGTGGTTGTGGCAGTAGGGAACTATGATGCAATGAGAATATCAGAAACCTGGCTAGACCCAGAGGATGGAAGTCAATGTAATTCTCAGGGGTATAGAATGTTCAAAAATGACAGAAAACACGGGGCTGTAGACATATAAGTCGGGGACAACTGGGAGGTAAATGACATTAATAAGATGGGGTAAGCCACAAAAAGAATTACTCTGGTTAAGAATCTCTAATGCGAATAAATCCAAGTTAACATTAGGGGTTTACTACAGACTATCAGGTCAACACAAGAAGAAGGGCAGTTTGCTATATGAAGAGGTAAGAAGGGTGTGTGAGAACAGGAAAGTTATCTTGATGGGAGCCTTCTAACAACCTAATATAATCTGGGAAAAATCAAGTAGGTTAGAGTCAGAGTTGTTAAATTTAATCCATGACTGCTTCATGACTCTGTGTATAAGGGAAGGCACGAGAGTCTATGCTCATCTTGACCTGGTATTCATAAAGTACCAGATAATATACAAGACATGGAAGTTGTAAGCCACTGGAGGACAGTGACCACAGAATGATGAAATTTAACTTGATCTGGGACCCATTGGCGCCAGGTTTATAACTTTCAAAAGGCTAAATGCAAAGAGATGAGAGAAAAATTGAGACAATGGATTGGAGCAGGATGTTTGTCAATATTTCAGTCGGAAACAAATGGAACACATTTAATGGAATAATGCTGGACATGCAGGTCAAATACATACTTAAGATCAACAAGCTCATGTGTTGTGTTAGATTGTAGATAAGTGAATTACTAATAATATACCAAACAGAATTCACATGTTTGCAACATCTTCTTGTATTGTTTGTCATATGTGGCAAAATGAGGTCTGATGCCTTAGCCTTGAGGCAATCCTGAGAACATGTGTAATTATTAAGTTCAACCAATAGATAGTGTATAAAGTACACTGAATGCATGAAGAGGACATTAATGATGTGAGCTCCATTAGGTGTCAATGAATTGCTGACAGTGTAATAAACAAGGATTTACCTGCTTGCAGTGGCTCATTAAGCCATATGTAACCAAAATCTTGGGGCAGATTGGAGAATGTTTTTCAATGTATTCTCTAAGCTAGGCATTGCATTGTGTAATTGTAAATTGTTAGCAATATGGAATGTTTCTTATTTTGTAAACCAAGAGAATTAACTGCTTTCCATATCTGGAAACAAATTCCTTTTCCAAACATGTCTGCACCCCAAATTAATCATTGAGAGAAATGGAAGTGGCAGATCTGTGGCATGAACCTTATAAAAGAGACTTCCCCTCCCTTGAGCAACCTCTGTGATCATTCATGGGAATTACTCAATCTAACCCGTCTTGATGAACAATAGTCACATTCTAACTAGAATCTAAATCCTCATCTACAGCATTGATCTTTTATAACCAGTGTCCCTATATGTTGATTACAGGTATGAAGTCCAGTACTATCTCAATAATGCAGCTAACAGTTTTATCAAACCTAAGTAGATTAGAAACTGATTTTGCTATCTGGATTAAGAATCTTATTAAAAGAAACATGAGATAAAAACTCCAAGAGAACGCCTCTTACTACCTAAGACAAATCTTGAAATACATTCTTGAGGGATAGGTGGATTATGTAGCAGCAAAGCAGCCAGACAACTGAACACCCTAAGCTCCATTATTCTAATCTTACAAGTAGAAAGGTTATTTTTCTTTATATCATTTTGATGAAATGATTTGCCATAAATAGTGCTTGATTCTTGAAAGCAATAGAAAAAGGGCAACAGGACAAGAGGTAGGCTGCAACGGCAAAGATAAGCAGAAGTGGTAGCATAAAGCAGCAGAAGGGTGCCATGCTGTGTTTGTGTTTGAGTGTGAAAGTTAAGTAGAAAGAGTAAAGGAAGGGAAAGTGACCAAGCACTTTGCTGCATGTGGCTGCCAGCTTTTCAATCTTCAATGCAGCGTGTCCTCCCTTTGCCAATAATGTCGATAGTGGCATCCTCCTTTGAAGTGAGAACTTGCAACATGGCTGGCTGCACCTTCCTTGGTTTTTGGAGTCTTCCTTCTGTTGTGTGTCTGCTTGTCCTGCAGGAAGAGTGGGAGTGGGTTAATGCGTGGCCTATGAAATGGCTGTTACGATGCATGAGGTGGTTTAGCATAGTGTACATCAACGGTGTCCATGAAGGGGGAGAAGGAAGAGCAACTCTTCCATGAGTTCTTGGGGGGGAGGGGCTGCAATTGTTTTCATTTTATATGCATCATTTACAGCATGGATGGACTGGCCATAGGGGAAATCAGGAGATTTCCCGAGTGCCTTCTTGAATGGTTCCATAGCATTATATTTCTTTTATACATTCTTGGCATGTGGGTATCGCTGGCAAGACTGGCATTTAATTCCCATCCCTTGTTGCCCTGAGAAGGTGGTGGTGGGCCTTCTTCTTGAACAGCTGCTTTGCAGTTTGGTACAACTGAATGGCTTGCTAGGCCACTTTAGTGGGTAGCTAAGAGTCAACCACGTTGGTGGACTGGAGTCACGTATAGGCTTGACTGGGTAAGGATGGCAGGTTTCCTTCCCTAAAGAATATTAATGAACCAGTTCGGTTTTTACAACAATCCGACAGCTTCATGGTCACTTTTACTGATAACAGCTTTTTATTTCTAAATTTCTGTTTAAATTGAATTTAAACTCTTAAACTGCCATGGTGGCGTTTGAACTCACATTCTTTGGATTATTATTCTTGGCCTCTGGATATCTAGTCCAGTATCATAACCACTACACTACTGTACCCAATTACCAGCAGCAACGTCCCCCCACCCAACCCTGCCAGCTTCCCTTTCCGTCATTTTCATTGTAGTCGAATATCATTAATTAAACACTAGAGGGACCCCTGATGGGAACAAGCTTATTGCATCAATAAAACTCCAGGATCTCCTTTTGTTACTGGTTAATGTACCCCGAGAAAAATGTTCCAGAATAAATTATAAGCAGCCATTACACTGCTTGAGCAACTGAATATTTAACGGACATAACATGTAAGAATGTGAAGAATCCTGTGCCATTTCGGGGGATCCAGTCCACTGCTATCAGGCCCATCGCCAAATACACTGAACAATTTCCGAATGCAGCTCATTAATTTCCTACTAGAAACGCACATGCAAAACAAGTCAGCGTCACCGATAGGTTGTCAACTCAGGGCTGTTAGAGACATATTGAGAGGCATTTCCTTGTGACAACATCAGCAAGTTTATACTGTGTTGTTTGTTCAGAAGCTTAGGCAGCGCAAACAGACCTGCATAAACTGCCCTGGTTACAATGTAAGTTTATATGCAGACCCCAGTTTAACAATATACCACACAGAGGTCTGTGTTCGTCAGTTATTGATTATCATCTTTTCTCTTTGTAGTATCACCGTAGCATAAAGAGTTTTTGAGATACTTGAGTAAACGTCAGGCATAAGCAGTAATAGAACTTTGCTCAAATATTGCAGGGACCCATGTGATGCAACCGCAAAACAGTTTCATGGCAAGCCTGCTGAGCTTTGCATGGCTTCACTGGTTTCGTTTCACACCAGTGTGCAAGCCGCATAGTGTTGCAAAGTAACCATGGTCTGTTCAAGGCAAAAAACATTATTCCAGTATAAGTGCGTGGTGTGTTCAAAGAAAATACGAAAAGCATATGGAATTCATCTGTTCATGATAAGCATTCTAATTTTTTTGAGAGAAACAATTGAGAGGTGCCTTTCAGAATCATAGAAATCAAAGATGGTGATGGCTCATGGTATCAGCATCCAGATTTGACAAACTCACAAACTGTTTTACCATCATCAATTTTACAATTGGATTTATCCAGTGATAGCAAAAATTGTAACACTTCTAGGCCTTTTTACAATTCTTCGAGCTCTACCAATATTATTGAATGATAAGTTGCAATAGCATCTAGCTGTAGCTGCAACAGCAGTGTTTCTTGAAAGTCTCAAGAAGATATCCATCATCTTATTGGATCTGACAAGAGGAACCAATGCAGGCTGCTGAGGAAGCAGACGATAATGATTCACAAATGGACAACACAGACCAGAGAACATGTAAGTAAGAGGAAGTCGACTAATTAGCTAGTTCTAATCATATTTTGTATACTTTTACTTGGCTTGAAATTTTGAGTCCCAAGTATGGCAACCTTTCCCTAATTAATTTTTAGTTTTTGGACACAAAAGTATGTCTGTTATTTTAATCAAATCCCTATTGTTAAGAGTGCAACTTCTGTATATAGAAAGTAATGAATTCAATTTCAGTTCATTCGCCGCCTATCTCCAGGGAAGTTCGTTTCTAAACCTCAAACAATCTGCGAAGAAATAAAGAGACAGTAATGGAGTCTGATGTACGTAGGCTGTGTGACTTCAGGAAAAATTCAACTTGCACCCAAAATGGGCAGCAGGTCAGCAGAGCGATTATTCCATGTGCTAGTTCGTTACGGCCTGAAACCTGAGCCAAATTTGGCATTGGGCATCATTTGAATGGAATTGGTGAGCTGCAAGCGTCGAACAGGCGTCCGATGCAGCTCGCTGGTCGGGGCCTGCTGAATTGCAACCGGCTCCGACACCAAGCTGGCCGGTAGGGAGGGTGAGATGAAGTCAAGGGAGGTGAGCCCATGCCAGAAACAGCCCATTGTAACCCAGAGGAACACAAAAATATAACTACAAAAAATGTTGTGGCCTTTTTTTGAGTGGCCTCCAACAGTCCTTTTAAGGATTCCTGGTTAGCCTGCTGAAGACCTGGTACAACTAGGTGAAGCTTGCATGGTGCAAGCACCGCACATTTGTACCTGAGTTTTACATCGGGGTCCTACAACTGACGTAGGACTTCAATTTGCACAGTAAAACAGCCTGATGCCTGCTTCAATTTTGGCTGGATGTTATGCAGGTGCAGAACAGACAACCATGAGTTGATTCTCTGACCTCAACTCTTCTCTGATTTCTCAGAAGCTATGCATCTTTAAAGAAGTGTATTCTATAGCTCACTAAATTATACTACCATCAAAGCACCAAAAATGGACCATGAGCATCAGGATGATACAGAAGAAACAGAAATTGATGTTTCAATATCCCGATGCATTGATTATGGATTTATCAAATCATTCAAGCTTGTCAGTCAACTCTGAGGATTTCCCAATGTATTAGTTTTGTATTCGGTTTTGTGTTTGATTGCAGTAACGAGTATTGTTGCAGAACGCACCATCCGCCATGTTGCTATTATAACGAACAAGTTAAGGTCGAGGTCGACCATGTCAGATACATGGCTATCAAACCTTTTGGTTCTATCCTGTAAAAGCGATATTTTAGAAACAATCACAAACGATGAGATTATAATCAGTTTTGCACTGACAAGTTCAATGAGCAAAAAACTGCTGATTAGCTGATCAGCATGTATTCTCTTTTTAATATGTTTTTGATACTTTTAGGATATATATATATATGTTAAATTAGTTCTATAGACACTGGTGGGTTCGGGGGGGTGGGAAATGAGCTCAGATGAGGGAGACTCTTCCAAGAGCTGGGTGGGGGGGAGGGATGGACACCACTAGTATGCATGCTAACAGGAAGAAGCAACAAGTGTGTACAACAGGTAAAAGTAATTGGATGAAAAAAAGTGCATACAGTATCATAAAACTTATCAAAAATGTGAGAACTAATCCAAGTCTAATCAAAATGAAAGCAGAATATTGTTTGTGCTTGTTTTGAGGCAAGTGTTGATTATGTCTGTGTGAGTGCAAACGGAAGAAAATGTAGGGAAGTGTCCCGTTGTAGTTGGAGGAGAGGGTTATGTAGCGGAGGAGGAAAGGATTGGTAGAGCTGGGGGAATAATGTGGTGTTGCAGGGCTGTATTCAGAGTAAGAGAGATGTAAAGAGGAGTCCTAACTGAACCTCCAAAGTGCTAAAGAGATCAATATTCAGCTAATGTAACATCATCCTTCAGTAGCAGCACACAAAATGTGGTATCCATCTCAGGGATACCTTCCTGCAGCTCCTACCACCACTTAATAATGGCAGTAATTATTTGGGGTGGAAGTTGGGGGAAATGGGTCGGAGAGGTTAGCCATGCCCTCTTGGCCTCGTTTACATGAGGCAGATTAGGCTCCCCTCGGGCCTAAAGGGAATTGGGGATTTTTTTGGAGCATAATTAGGGTGCAGTTTTTTACTGGGGGATTTTGAAGCTGTTTATTGCCCCAAATGTACCCAAAGCAGATAGTAATTCAAAGGAACATCTAGACTGATATTTCCATGGTCTCAGCACCATATACAAATGATCATGTCCCCAAGTATTTCATCATCTATTTATCATTATTAACCTTCAATTCTGTTCTTAACTAGATGCTCATCCAGTTCAGTTAATCAATATTAAGCATTAACTTCTTTTGATGTTAGCCTATTCCGCATACCTTATTCTTTAGAGAAAAAATCTTCTTATCTCTAGTCTTGCTTGAGGCATGTTAATTTTGGAACTTTTATACTTATGTCCTCTAGCTCTGAGATCAAGGTAAGTTGAATAACCTGCTTACATCTGTACAATCCATGCCTGTCAAAATTTTAAAGACCTAGAACGTGCTGTCTTCAATGTCATTTTCTCCAGTGAAAACAGATTCAATACTTCAATACTTTACACAGCGAGTTGTTATCATCTGGAATGCACAACCTGAAAGGGTGGTGGAAGCAGATTCAATAGTAACTTTCAAAAGGCAATTGGATAAATACCTGAAAAGGAAAAATTTGCAGGGCAATGGGAAAAGAGCATGGGAATGGTACTAATTGAATAGCTCTTTCAAAGAGCTGGCACAGACACGATGGGCCGAATGGCTTCCTTCTGCACTGTATGATTCTATGATTCTTTTCATAATTTTAAGTTCCAAAATTATCCCTGTCCTATTTTATGAACCCCTCTCAATTTGCTGTTGTCCATTTAAGGTAGATTACCTAAATTGCACACGATGCGGTACATTTTCTTCCACTTATGAATTTTAATAAAAAGTAAATTTGGGTAGAAAGTGGGGAATACTGAATGACAATTCCAAAATTGTGCTTGCCTATGACTTGTTTTGGTTTATATTCAAATCAGTCTTGTTAATAACAAATTTTTATTGACTGGAAACTTTCAAAGGTATATTAATAATTGGATTTTCAATTTCCACTTTTATTAGTGGATACTTCTTTATTGTGCACATCTCCTTCACATGGCCTGTACCAATACGCCTCACTTTACATAATGATCTACACAGATTAGAAAGTTTGAGAATGTAAGAAATGTGTGCCCAGAAATTCCATAGGGTGAGTTGCACCGTATTTGCAGCATTGGGAAATAAGTTGTGCCTGTTGATGGACTGGAGAGATATGTGAACCAGAATTTTGTAGGTCAGCTCTATCTGAATAATCATTGGTGTAAATCCTGTGCATATTAGGTGCAATGTACTGGGATGCTTAGAAATTAAGCGTACAGACTTTAAAAAGCAGTCAGGGAATAGCAAGTAAGGAGTAGAGTGCATGTGGGGGTGGGGGTTTGGTGGAGTCAATGAGTTGGCTGTCAGCTAGCTGACTGGATGTCTTATAACTGTTGTTTTGCCATGTTAGAAGAGTGTTTAACACAGGAAAATCTGGAAGAAGTAGCCAAAGAAGGCAGTAGGATGTGATAGAGGCAGAGAAAAAGATGCCACAATATCACTGAGTCTGACCTGCAAAGCCTAGTGGATGAAATGGAATACAGGAGAGACAGAGTGCTGGGTGCCAGGAAATCTACCAGGACTACAGACTAGTGTCGCAAAAAGTTCAATGACCTCACCAGGGCAGGCAAGGTAATATACTGGTCACTCTTCCTTTTCTTCCTTCGGCACCCTGGGCACCAGCACACTCTTCACCCTCTAAAAGTAACAGCTACACAAATAATCCTTCAAATTGCACTGGTTAAGGGGGGCATTAACTGAGGACCTTACAGTATTGCTACCTATCTCACCTAACAGCAATTACTAGCATGAACAACCCTAAACCTCTTCTTCCAATTTAACAGGGTGAAACCAGAACAATTCTTACTTCAGCTATCTAATGCCACTTGGTGGACATCTTTTTTAACTATTAAGATTATAACATCTGTTCTCCAGTCCTCAAATCCTCAGGTACAGGCCTATACTTACAGAGCTCCTAAAATGTAACTATTTTCTTGCTAATATCCTCAAATATTTTGCGATGTACTTGAACTGCAAGAGCATGCCAGGATCGCATAAACTAGACTGCTGCATTGTCCTTCGATGAGACCTTAAACTGAGGCTTTGTCTGCCTAGTCCAGTGGTTCAGGTGATATAAAAAGACCCCATAACACTAATGCACAGCTGGCATGGAGTCCTTCTAATGGCCTGGCCACCATTCCTCCCTCAGTCAACACCACCAAAAATAGATTAACTAGTCATTTAACTTGTAACTGCTTATGGGATCTTGCTGTGCGATTTGCTGCAGTGTATGCCTATATAATAACAGACTCTGTAATTAATTGTATGTTAACAGCTTTGAAACATTTTTGAAAAATATTATAAGATGCTATATAAATACAAGTCGTTCTTTTTTTCATTTTCACTTGCAACTTGATTCCTGTTCTAGGTTACAGAGTCAATTTAAATTCCCTATCGTTCTCCCGTGGTGATTAAATAGGTTTATCCTGCAGGATAAACAATAAAACAATATGGGGGTTAAATTCCTAGTTTCACACATGCTTTTGTCCCCACCACACAATAGCTCAATGACTATGCAGACCAAGAAGGTGCCAGGTTTATCCCAGTCTATGTCGAGTTAGCAAACCTCAGCTAAGAAGGTAGTAGTAATGCTCCAATTGACCTTAGTTTTAGAGCTAAGTTCAGAGTTGATGGCCTTCACAGTTAAATAGCGCATGGAATCATTGCCCAATTGACTCAGAAGAACTGCTAGTTGGACTTAGTTTCAGAGAGCCCGTGGAATTGCTCCATTACTGATAAGTACACAAAAAGTGAACATTTTGCCTTAAGATTAAGGGTATTGTAATTTAGCAGCTTTTGTAAGGCATGGTTGGAAAACATTTTCAACAAGATTACAAGATAGGGTGCCTGACTGATCATATGGCAAAGGTAATATTCAGCAGCTGGTGTTGGTTATGAAATATTTAACTACATTTTTCAGGCACAATTTCGAACAAATTATGCCAAGTCATACATTATTTTGTTCAATATGATCTCTTCTACAATTTTACTTCACATTTGCAAAGTAATTTCAATTTAATTTCATGTGTACAATTTTAGGTGAGCTGAACTGAGTAGAATGATATACAACATGCCATGCTTGGTATAAAAATGGGCTTGCAGTTTCTACACAAAAAATTCCATGGACCTGCAGAGAACCAAGAATGGGCGGGAACCTCGGTCCTGTCTCTTCAGAGGTGCAAGAGGTGGAGAGAAGGAGGTACACCCTGTATCTGTAATGGGGCAGGAGGCCCTCCAGTCCTACGCTCAGGAGGAAGTAGCGGCGGAGGTCAATGCCAAGAGCATAGTTCCAAAAACTTGAATGCAGTGCAGGAAGAAGATCAATGATCTGACACGAGTTGTCAAGATGAGTGAGTTCAAACTTCAAATGACATATCCTATCAAGTGCACCACCAGCCTCATCCACTGCTCAATTCACTACACCCCATCACTCACCTACCAACAATCTCTATCAATCAGTACTTAACCCTTCAATTCATATGGTTTACTCACCCTCACACACTTAGCACTGTTGCAAGCTTCACACCCACAACTGACAAACTTTGGCAGCTATTTAATCATGACAGTCACATCACCCAAACATATTGCTGGACACTCACTGACACACCTAGCTCTTTGTTGAGGATAAGGTGGCACATAACAGGAGGCAGCAACAAAAAACTGGAGGAAGGCAAGCTCATCTACATGTTTTAAGCCCCATGGAGGTGTAGGGGGTGGCGGTGTGTGTCAGCTTCACCTCTGACTTCTGAGCAGTTCGAATCGCTCCCGCTCCCTGGGTTCTAGACCTTAGACTTATTTGGGGGTTGTGACAAAGTGCAGCAGACAACCGGTTTTGGTGCAAGAAACTTCGATCTTTATTCAAGAGAGACAATACAACACAACAATCTTAACACTCTAATAAAATGGGGAACACTTCGGTACACACGAGGGAAATTATAGTAGAAAGATACCTCACCCCTCCCAATCCCACTTTACTAGCTAAGTTGGACTCTAAAGGACGAGAGATAATGCTCACCAAACAAATCCTTGACAGTAATTCACCCAGAGGTAAGTCAGGAATAGATCGTAGAGTGGAATCTTTGCGGATCTTCGGTTTTCTCCTGAGTTGGTTTTCTTTGGTCGCGGTGGCCCAATATTACCCAGTTGGTTGGTTGGTGGCAATATTCGGTTGGTTATTTCGTAAAGCCCTTGTTGCCGCGAGGTGTCTGATGGTCACTGGGGCTGTTGCTCTGGTTTCTTCTTGTGTGTCGGCCTGCTTCTAGAGCTGCTGACCTTCTCTCTGTTGCCCCCTCGCCTTGTTGAACTGTCACCTCCCGAGCTGTCGAACTCCTGGCTGAACTGAACTGAACAATCCTTTGCCCTTGCAGGTCTGGCTGACCGGTTCTCTCACGTAGGGTTCGTTGGTTTCACTGGAAGCTGCTCTCCTTCCAGAGACAGGCAGAACAAGAGAAGCAGAACACAAGAGCCAGAGAGAGCGAGAGAGGTTTCGAGTTTCCACTTCTATATCCCTCTCTTACAATGGTCTTCGTCACTTAAAAAAAGCACTTCATGTCTGTGACTCACCTGACGAAGGAGGAAAGCTCCGAAAGCTTGTGATTCCAAATAAAGCTGTTGGACTATAACCTGGTGTTGTAAGACTCCTTACATTTGTCCACCCCAGTCCATCACCGGCATCTCCACATCATGGCCCTCATCATGTTGCAATTGCTTCTCCCGATGGGTCATTGTTTTAATTCCGATTTGCTGATCACCTGGTATACAGGCTTCCTTTTGTATCCAACGTCCTAGGTGTTGATCGGTTTTGCTTTAAAACAAAGACATGGCCCCACCATGTCTGGAGCAGTTGCCTCTTTCAATGGCCTACTGCCTTTCGAATTAGTGCTGAGTGTTGACCACCTACTGTAGGTTTTGCATTAAAACAGAGACATGTCTGAAGCAGTAATTCTCCCACATTCCACTGTGTGTGTGTTGTTGATTCGTCTGGTGACCTCTCACCTCTCCTTCCATCTTAGGATTTTAGTCAATGGCCAAAGTTTTCCATACTCAGGGAAAAGGTAAATTCCCAGAATTCTTACAGAGGAGACAATGCTGGCCATCATGGGAAGCAGCATCGCTGAGGCCATGGTCACTGTCGGCGCTGGAGAGATCGATGAGGAGGGTCTCTGCATACCTAATCCTTCTCTTTTCCCACATCTCCCTCATCTCATAATCTCTTCTGACTCACAAGTGGCAGATGGTGTAAGCACGCACTTCTTACTTTCTCCTCTCCCCTCACCACAACCCAACCCTCATCATTTTTTCACTTCCGATACCCAAGAACTGGAACCTTCCCAGTCAGAGGAGGAAAAGGAAGAAGACAGTGATGATGAATAGAGACCGTCCCTCGATCTTACACTCGCAGCTTCCAGCTCAGAGGCACTGAGCACACTTTAGATGCTAGGATAGAGGAGGGATTGGCACGTGGTGAGACATTGGGCACAAGTGCGCAGGAGCCAGCACGGGGGGAAAGGATACCGCAGGTGCCAGCTCATGGGAGGGCGAGGTCGCTCACTAGTTCTGCTGCAGAGGATTCAGATGAGGACTTTGATGGCCCAGGCTACAGAAGAAGGCTGATGGGTGTACACAACCAAATGCTTGGTGCACTGAAATGCCTGCCAGAAAGTTTGTGCACAATGTCAGGGAGCAGTCGAGCTCCAACTTGGCGCAGAGCTTGGATTCCATCCTTTCCAACGTGGAACGGGTGGTCACCTCCATCAGCACAACTGTGGAACCCACCATGATGCAGCGTCTGATGACCAAGGTCACAGCTTCCATCAAAGGTCTGATTGCTGCACTGGAATCTCAGACCACTGCCATCGTGGATCTGGGTATCTTTGTGAAAGGGGCTTCCTGGTCATCACAGCAATCCAGCAATCTGTTCTCCAACACATCAGTAGGATTGCTAAGGCACCGCTCCAGGAGAGTGGCAGTGGTTCCCTGGAAGAGGAACCTGCTGTCCTCTATCAGGATGACAGCATGCCTGCTCCCAACCCGCTACTCCGCCAGTGCCCTTCTTGTTATCTGTCAGCCAGCCAAGCCAGACTGCTGCAGTCAAGGCAAGATGGTGCAGTCTGAAGCTGGGCCCTCAAGGTCCAGAGCTCCTTGAGGTCATCCTCCAAGGCCATCTGCTGTCTCCTCAATTGAAGGTCAGCAGCCTTCCACCTCCCATGCTGCAGCCACTGGGGAAGCAGCTCGTAGGAGCAGAGGATAGGTAAAGGCATACGAAAGACAGGCACTAAGGGAATGCACAATGGTGAACAGTTTCATTTTGGATGGCAGATGTTAATTCTGCAATGGAAGCTGTTTGTGCTGCAATGGAAGCTGTAACATTGATCATCAGACTCTGCATCATGGTGGGTTCCACAGTTGTGCTGATGGAGGTGACCACCCATTCCATGTGGGGAAGGATGGGCTCCAAGCTCTGCGCAAAGCCCTGTGCCAAGTTCAAGCTGGATTCCTCCATGCCCCTTAACATTGTGCACAGGCTTTCCAGTGGACCAAGCATTTCGATGTGTACGCCCATCAGCCTTCTTCTGTAGCCTGGCCCATCAAAGTCATCAGCTGACTCCTCTACAGCAGAACTAGTGTGTAAATTTGCCCTCCGGCAAGCTGACACATGCAGTATCTGTTCTCCCCATCTCAGCTCCTGCGCACGTGTGCTTAATATCTCACCACGTGCCGATCCCTCCTCTATCCTAGCCTCTAAAGTATGCGCAATATCAGTCTCTGAGCTGGTGACTGCGAATGTAAGATCAAGTGACAGTGTGCCTGCATCATCACTGTCATCTTCCTCTGCCTCCTCTGAATGTGCCAGTTCCAGTTCTTGAGTACCTGAAATGATAAAGGGACAAGGGTTGAGTTGTGGTGCGGGAGAGGAGAAAGTAACACGTGCATGCTGACACCATCAGAAAAGATTGTGGGATGAGGGAGAATTGAGCAGCGAGAAGGAGGATTAGGTATGCAGAGACCCTCATCATCGATACCTCCAGCACCGCCAGTGGCCACAGCTGCAGCGACAACCCATCCAATGATGGACAGCACTGTCTCCTCCATGGGGGTGAGGACGTGTAGGTGCGCCTGTCCTCCCCCAGGTCTTTCTTGCTGCCTGCTGTTGTGCACCACCTCATCCCTCAAGAAAGATGGAAGTGTGTCTGTGAGTGTCCTGCAAGATGTTTGGGTAATGTGACTGTCATGATTGTGCGTGTGACCTGTGGGTTGTGGGTGTGCGGCTTGCAAGAGTGATACTGTGTGAGGCTGAGATGCAGCATCTGATTTGAAGAGCTGTGTACTGATGGAAAGAGTTGGTTGGTAGGTGGGTGACGGGGTGGGGGGGGGGGTGTAGTGAGTGGAGCAGTGGATGAGGGTAGTGGTGCAGTTGGTACAATATGCCACTTGACAATTGAACTCACTCACCTTGACCACTCGTATCAAATCATTGAACTTCTTCCTGCACTGCATCCATGTGAGTGATGCGATGCTCCTGGCACTGACTTTGTGCGCGACTTCCTCCAACTCCTCTTCAGCATGGGTCTGGAGGGCCTCCCGCCCCCCTGCAGATACAGAATGCCTCTCTGTGCATCCACCTCTTGCACCAAGGTCTCTAGTGTGTCGTCCGAGGACCTTGTGCACGCTCTCGCGCAGGTGCAGCCATTCCTCGCTTCCTTGTAGCACAGAATTCGTTGACAAATGAATATCAGCTGTCCCTGCAGCCACAGTGCACCTCACCTTTAAGAGATGCAGGCTGCCTTTAAGTAGTGCTAGCCAGTCCCGATATCAGGGCCCCCTGCTGGTGCGTGCAGAGAACCTTCACCACACGGACTGCAGCGGTTCAAGAAGGCAGCTCACCACCACCTTCTCAAGGGCAATTAGGAATGGGCAATAAATGCCGGCCTCGCCAGCGACGCTCACATCCATGAACGAATTAAAAAAAAAATCAACAGCGCAGGTAGTGTTGGCTGCACGCAGAAATCATGTAGATCATGAATGTTTCGTGCTGCCTGCATCTCAACCAACGAGCGCAAGTTAATCGCGCCCCGCAATCCCAGTGCCCGTTTTCGGGGGTTAACCAATTTAACCCCTGGTTTGCAACAAATAATATGATGTGGTTTACTTAGATTTCCAAAACATCTTTGCTAAAGTTCCTCACAAACATCTGCTACTGAGACTGAAATCAGTGAGAATTCAAGATAAAGCCTGGGTGTGACTAATAATAATCAGTGGGTACTAATTAGGGGAGTAATGTCAGAGTGGCGGAACTACTGACTGGAGCCCCCCCCAGGGATCAGTATGGACTCCTACTGTTTCTAATCTTCATTTATGACTTGGATTCATAAACCCAATATAAACTGCCAAAATCACAGATTATTCTAAAATGGGTGAGGGAAGCAGGGAGCGGACAGGGAAATTGAATCAGAGGCAGTGACCGACAAAAGGATTTAGATAAGATTGACAAATCAGTCGCAGATGAAATTTAATACAGATAAGTACAAGTTCATACACATTGGAAGGAAAATGGGTGTCATAGATATTACAGGTGGTGTAGAATATCTAAAGGTGGAGTAGAAAGAGATCAGGAAATGACAGTAGATTTGGCACTCAACATGTCATACAGCAATAAACAAAGAAAACAGAATGTTAACTTATATTGCTAGATAAATTGAATATAAGTTAGTATAAAACTGTTCAGTGCCCGAGTCAGACTGCACCTCAAGTACTATGTTCCATTTTGTTAGCCAACTCAAGAAATATTCAAGCCACAGGGAACCCCCAGCTTCTGTCGCGACACTACAGACTTCCGACAAAAACTCAGCACCCACGGACCAGTTGAACCAGGAACACTTCTCACCACGATGGACGTCTCGGCACTCTACACCAGTATCCCCCACGATGACGGCATCGCTGTGACAGCATCAATACTCAACACCAACAACAGCCAATCTCCAGACGCCATCCTACAACTCATCCACTTCATCCTGGATCACAATGTCTTCACCTTCGATAACCAGTTCTTTACCCAAACACACGGAACAGCCATGGGGACCAAATTCGCACCCCAATACACCAACATTTTCATGCACAAGTTCGAGCAGGACTTCTTCACTGCACAGGACCTCCAACCAAAACTATACACCAGATACATCGACGACATTTTCTTTCTATGGACCCACGGCGAGGAATCACTAAAGAGACTACACGATAACATCAACAAGTTCCATCCCACCATCAAGCTCACCATGGACTACTCCTCAGAATCAGTTTCTTTCTTGGACACACGAATCTCCATCAAAGACGGGCACCTCAGCACCTCACTCTACCGCAAGCCCACGGACAACCTCACGATGCTCCACTTTTCCAGCTTCCACCCTAACCACGTCAAAGAGGCCATCCCCTATGGACAGGCCCTGCGAATACACAGGGTCAGCTCAGACGAGGAGGAACGGGATGGACACCTACAGACGCTGAAAGACGCCCTAGTAAGAACGGGATATGACGCTCGACTCATCGATCGACAGTTCCGATGGGCCATAGCGAAAAATCGCATAGACCTCCTCAGAAGACTAACACGGGACGCAACCAACAGAGTACCCTTCGTCGTCCAGTACTTCCCCGGAGCGGAGAAACTACGCCATGTTCTCCGCAGCCTTCAATATGTCATCAATGACGACGAACACCTCGCTATGGCCTTCCCCACACCTCCACTACTCGCCTTTAAACAGCCACCCAACCTCAAACAGACCATCGTTCGCAGCAAATTACCCAGCTTTCAGGAGAACAGCGTCCACGACACCACACAACCCTGCCACGGTAACCTCTGCAAGACATGCCAGATCATCGACACAGATACCACCATCACACGAGAGGACACCACCCACCAGGTGCATGGTTCATACTCCTGTGACTCAGCCAACGTTGTCTACCTCATACGTTGCAGGAAAGGATGCCTCAGAGCATGGTACATTGGCGAGACCATGCAGACGCTGCGACAACGGATGAACGGACACCGCGCAACAATCGCCAGACAGGAGGGTTCCCTCCCAGTCGGGGAACACTTCAGCAGTCAAGGACATTCAGCCACCGACCTTCGGGTAAGCATACTCCAAGGCGGCCTTCGAGACACACGACAACGCAAAATCGTCAAGCAGAAATTGATAGCCAAGTTCCGCACCCATGAGGACGGCCTCAACTGGGATCTTGGGTTCATGTCACGCTACACGTAACCCCACCAGCGAACAAATGTTATCTGTTTTTAATATAACGGGTCATTTGCTGTCTTTTCTATGTTTCTGCCTCTCTCTCTCTTTTTTTTTTGGTGGTTTGTATATTCGGTGGCCTTTTAGGTAACACCTCTCTGTCTGCACACTGTGATTGCCTTGGCAATGGGCAGTTGGAAAGACTATTTATAATCACCAGGTATTGTTCTATGATTTATAAATGCGAAGGGTTCGAGGATTTCATTTCCACAACATTCACCTGAGGAAGGAGGAAACCTCCCAAAGCTTGTGAATTTCAAATAAAATTGTTGGACTATAACTTGGTGTTGTAAAATTGTTTACAATTGTCAACCCCAGTCCATCACCGGCATCTCCACATCAAGCCACTGAAGGCAGTGCAGGGAAGGGTCACAAGACCAACCCCTTGTGTTAAAGGATTGAGTTATGTGGAAAGATTGGAAAAATGGGGGCTCTTTAGCCGAGGAGAGCAGAGACTGAGAAGGGACCTTACAAAGTATACAAAATATTAAATGATGTAGATAAAGTAAATCCAGAACACTACTTCAAATGGAAGTCAAGACACGAGAACAAGTAGGCTGCAACAAATGAAAGGACAATCCAGAGCAGAAGTCAGAACATTTCCTTTGTATGAAGTGTGTTTAATGCTTGGAATAGTCTTCTGGACAGGGTAGTGGATGTGAAACCTTAGACTCATTCAAGACAAAATTAGATGATGTGATGGGGGATTTAAGTTTTTGAAACCATCAAAAATCACTGCACAGTAATGTATAGTGGACATCTCCATATTGTCATACTTTGCACTGTTCTTCGGACAATGTCAAAGGATTCAATGAATTGATAGTACTCAAAAAGTAACCGTTTACAGGCAAGCCCTAGATGGCACCAATCCCAGAACTCAGCGTCTGCGGTTGGTTTGGAGCCTCTGGCCTACTTCTTCCTGTTGCTCTCGAACCATCTGCACTTGCTCCTCCTCATTCATGCTGTAAAAAAAATGCTATGCTGAAACAGAGCATTATTAACACAGTTGTAGCAATTGAGGTAGTAGAAGTGAAAATAGCAGCAGTATTAACATTATTATATGTATGACAGGATGGAAGAGAAAATGCACTGCAGAGAAGAATTTCCAGGGACCAATTCCCAGGGTTTTTATGTTTATGTTCCCAGCTCCTGACATGAAACAGCTCACTTCTCAGGACCAAGCTTTTATAGATCTGTTCAGGAAGGAAAGTACAACATCTGTAGAAATTGGAGGAAATTGCAGAAATAATATGATGTTTCATATCATTCATGTATTCTATGATTTGCACAATGTCATATCAATCTAGCCACACACCGTTGTAGTGGAGATAATAACAATGTAAGTGGGCATGTGTACTTACTTTCTTATGATGTTCTTCCAAGAGCAAGAAGAACCTAGTCATTCTGCAACCAAACCTGAACAGCACCACTCAAAGGAACACCAAATGTCAATACACCCACTTGAAGCTCCAGCACAGAAACACATAATGTGAGAGAAGTAGTAGTGATATCGATGAAGCATAGAGGGAGTTAGTGGTGACTGGTGAGGAAGGGGTAGCAGTGGAGTGGATTGAAGAGGAGCCAATTTCTGCAGGGCAGAAGCCCAACTTATTGAGTGCCTTCCTGAGCTGTACGTGGATAAAAACCTGTGATGTCCCCTGTGAGTACTTGAAAGGGTATGTGGTATTAATGTTGAGGGTAGAGGTAATATTCATTTACCATGGCAGTGCATTGCATATGGCTGACTGTCCCTGCAGGTCTTCATAGATCGGGTGGCATAACTCAGTCACAGCTTGTCTAGTGAGCATGAGCATCCTCATACACTGCTCATCTACTCAGCCTATTCGCTGATTCTGTTGAGATAGATCCACTGTCAAGGGTTAGCACTCACTTACAGTCATGTGCCTCTTAGACCCTTTGCACTTCCAGGTTGTCTTTTCGTCCTCCTCCTGGCCCACTGTGATATACCTGGCAATGGTAGCTACAAGCATTCTCTTGATTAGAAAAAATGTATTATTGAATTCTGTCATTGCTGTGATGATACCTTGAAATCTTTCTATTAGTTAAGCTCACTAATCACAGATCTGACATGGTGTAAAATATTCACTTTTCAATTTGACTGCGGAATTCTGCATGAGTTCATTATTAATGACTTTAGCAAGGCCCTAACAAGTAAAAATTCTCTCATTTTTAACAATGTTCATTAATCCATTTTTCTCCGAGCAGCGCAAAAACCATCCAAAAAATACTTTCTACTGACTTTTTACTTATGTCTACTTTTTTGCTAAGATTATTGAGCAGAAGAAAGAATAGCCCATAATGCCTGCAGAAAAAGTCATCCATGCAGCCAAACTGAGCTCACTTGTTCACTTAAATATAAAGCAAATCCTAAATTGTGCCCACAGTTACAGGAACAGGACCAATTGGTACCAGCCAGCTCTTGTTCACCTTGCCATCAGGGACCTGACTAGACTTCTGGCTAAATGAGGTATCCCATATAAATATATGAATAAATATAAATTAAAAATGGATCATTTCATGAACTGGTGTCTCTTGGCAGCAAAGCAGAATTTTCATTCTTAGAAGCTAAAGGAGATTCCATGATTGGGGGAAAAAACAGACCCACTCCCCTTTCAAAGTTGACTTGAGTTGCAAAGCACCTCAAACTGTTTTCATTTTCTCATTAAATAGCCTCTGTTTGACACATGAAAAATGAAGTAAATGATTCTTGAATTTTTTGCCCTGTTTTTGACACTTCGATTTTTAGAACTGACAGTTTAGCAATATTTCGTAAACGTGATTTAAGGAAAAAAAATTCAAGTTCATGGCCCTGATAAAAGGTGACAGCTACCATGGTCAAAATATGTGCATAATAAAGGCTTGCATTTTTAAAGTATTTTTATGCTGTTTAAGTCAGTAACAATTTATTTCTGGCTATTTTCCACATGACTGAATTTGTGCTGATTTCACTCTATTTTTTATTTTCTTTGCCTTTATTTAATTTCCTGTTGCCTGTAGCTACAGTAAATTTATTCACAATGGGATCTTTAACTGTAAAAAAAAGTAGAACCTTTGTTATGTGTATACTGAGGCAACTCAAGGCAATCAGCTGCAATAACAATCATATATTCTCATTTTTGCTCTATATTTGAAAGATGGGAGTACAATGATAATTAGTTGGAGAGTTTTCATGTCTTAGTAAGTTAACACTCCCTAGGGTTTTTGTAATTCAAGAAAAAGCTTTAGAAGTTTGTGAACAAACAGATTTGTAGGCATATTCTTCATTCATATTATTTTATTTTACTTTCTGCAGCTGGAAATGCAAAGTAATTTAACTGTTTGGTGTTACAGCTTTTGTTTTCTTAGAGACCAAAGCTGTATTTCATGAAGCATTAAGATGAAATAATCTACCTTATTTGCCTTTTTTATGTTTTCTGATATATCACAGTTACTTTGTCATGTCAACAATAAGGGACATTCATATGACATAAGGTAACTGAACATACACTGTTCTGAAGCTGAAGCACCAGATGCTCAGGACAGTAATCAACTGATGTTGAGTCAGTCTGCAAAATTAGTAAATCCTCTAAGTCCGTAGCCTCAGTATCATAATCAGGGTTTGCTTTTGAACACAATAATGCACAAAAAATACAGCTGTAGTCGTTATTTTTCTTTAACCCTCCCCCTCCAATTTTCTTGCATCCTATCCTAAAGGCAATGACTAATGCCAAAACATGGTAGGGTTCCACAGGTGTTGGCAGCACTCCAGTACCTCATCACAATCTGCATTCATGATGTGTGAGGCTAGACGGTGAGTGTCAGCAGGATTTGACAAAGCTAAGCCCAGTCATAGAGTCATAGAGTCATAGAGTTATACAGCACGGATAGAGGCCCTTCGGCCCATCGTGTCCGCGCCGGCCATCAAGCCCTGTCTAATCTAATCACATATTCCAGCATTTGGTCCATAGCCTTGTATGCTATGGCATTTCAAGTGCTCATCCAAATGCTTCTTGAATGTTGTGAGGGTTCCTGCCTCCACAACCCTTTCAGGCAGTGAGTTCCAGACTCCAACCACCCTCTGGGTGAAAAAGTTCTTTCTCAAATCCCCTCTAAACCTCCCGCCTTTTACCTTGAATCTATGCCCCCTTGTTATAGAACCCTCAACGAAGGGAAAAAGCTCCTTAGTATCCATCCTATCTGTGCCCCTCATAATTTTGTACACCTCAATCATGTCCCCCCTCAGCCTCCTCTGCTCCAAGGAAAACAAACCCAATCTTCCCAGTCTCTCTTCATAGCTGAAGCGCTCCAGCCCTGGTAACATCCTGGTGAATCTCCTCTGCACCCTCTCCAAAGCGATCACATCCTTCCTGTAGTGTGGCGACCAGAACTGCACACAGTACTCCAGCTGTGGCCTAACCAGTGTTTTATACAGCTCCATCATAACCTCCTTGCTCTTATATTCTATGCCTTGGCTAATAAAGGCAAGTATCCCATATGCCTTCTTTACCACCTTATCTACCTGTTCCGCCGCCTTCAGGGATCTGTGAACTTGCACACCAAGATCCCTCTGACCCTCTGTCTTGCCCAGGGTCCTCCCATTCATTGTGTATTCCCTTGCCTTGTTAGTCCCTCCAAAGTGCATCACCTCGCACTTTTCCGGGTTAAATTCCATTTGCCACTGTTCCGCCCATCTGACCAACCCATCTATATCGTCCTGCAGACTGAGGCTATCCTCCTCGCTATTTACCACCCTACCAATTTTTGTATCATCAGCGAACTTACTGATCATACCTTTTACATTCATATCCAAGTCGTTAATGTAGACCACAAACAGCAAGGGACCCAGCACCGATCCCTGTGGTACCCCACTGGCCACAGGCTTCCAGTCACAAAAACAACCTTCGACCATCACCCTCTGCCTTCTGCCACTAAGCCAGTTTTGTATCCAAAGTGCCAAGGCACCCTGGATTCCATGGGCTCGTACCTTCTTGACCAGTCTCCTGTGCGGGACTTTATCGAAGGCCTTACTGAAATCCATGTATACCACATCCACTGCGTTACCCTCATCCACACTCCTAGTCACCCCCTCAAAAAATTCAATCAAATTAGTCAGACATGATCTTCCCTTGACAAAGCCATGTTGACTATCCCTGATTAATCCTTGCTTCTCCAAGTGGAGACTAATTTTGTCCTTCAGAATTTTTTCCAATAATTTTCCTACCACTGATGTTAGGCTCACTGGCCTGTAGTTCCCCGGTTTTTCCCTACTCCCCTTCTTGAATAATGGTACTACATTAGCGGTTCTCCAGTCCTCTGGCACATCCCCTGTGGCCAGAGAGGTTCTGAATATATGTGTCAGAGCCCCCGCAATCTCCTCCTTTGCCTCACACAGTAGCCTGGGATACATTTCGTCCGGGCCTGGGGATTTATCCATTTTTAGGCCTGCTAAAACCGCCAATACCTCCTCCCGCTCGATGTTAATATGTTCGAGTATATCACAGTCTCCCTGCCGTATTTCTATGTCTACATAGTGAAAACAGATGCAAAAAATTCATTTAGAACCCCTCCTACATCTGCCGGCTCCACACACAGATTGCCATTTTTGTCCCTAATGGGCCCTATTTTTTCCCTAGTTATCCTCTTACCTTTAATATACTTATAAAACATCTTAGGATTTTCCTTTATTTTGCTCGCCAGTGTTATTTCATGGCCCCTCCTTGATCTCCTAATTTCTTTTTTAAGTATCCCCCTGCACTTCTTGTACTCCTCTAGGGCTTCCTCCGTCTTTAGCCTTTTGTATCTGCCAAAAGCCCTCCTTTTTTTCCTAATCCATTCTCGTATATCCCCTGGAGTTCTTGGAACCTTTACGGGAACATGTTGCCATTGTATGGTCTCAATCTCCCTTCTGAAAGACTCCCATTGCTCCGATGCGGATTTTCCTACAAGCAGCTGATCCCAGTCCATTTTGGCCAGATCCTGCCTTATCCTATTAAAATCGGCCTTCCCCCAATTTAGAACCTTTATTTCCGGCCCCTCCCTGTCCTTTTCCATGACCACCTTAAATCTCACCGAATTATGGTCACTGTCACCAAAGTGCTCACCTACTAGCACTTCTTCCACTTGGCCGGCCACATTCCCTAGAATTAGGTCCAGTACCGCCCCCTCTCTTGTAGGACTTTCTACATGCTGGCTCAAAAAGCTCTCCTGGATGCACGTTAAGAATTTTGTACCCTCTAAGCCTTTTACACTCTGAGTATCCCAGTTAATATTGGGGAAGTTGAAATCCCCCACGATTATTACCCTATTATTTGCACAATTTTCTGAGATTTGCCTACATATCTGTTCCTCTATCTCGCCCTGACTGTTTGGGGGCCTATAGTACACTCCCATCAAAGTGCTTGCCCCCTTTTTGTTTTTAAGCTCCACCCATATGGCCTCATTAGAGGAACCTGCTAATATATCATCCCTCCTTATGGCAGTAATTGATTCTTTAATTAATATTGCGACCCCCCCTCCTCTTATACCTCCCCCTCTGTCTCGCCTGAAGATTCTGTACCCCGGAATATTGAGCTGCCAGTCTTGCCCCTCCCTCAACCATGTCTCTGTGACAGCAACAATATCATACTCCCATGTGTTTATCAACACCTTCAGTTCATCCACCTTATTCGCAAGACTCCTTGCATTAAAATAGATGTCATCCAGCCTTGCCCTTACATATTTGCCCTGTCTTCCAAGCTGACTTGTTTTTTTCTCTATATTTGGCTGCACATCACCCCCTATTGTAGCTCCACTCTGTATCCCATCCCCCTGCCAAGTTAGTTTAAACCCCCCCCAACAGTGCTAGCAAACCTCCCCGCAAGGATATTTGTCCCGCTCTGGTTCAGGTGCAACCCGTCTGACTTGTACAAGTCCCACCTTCCCCAGAAGCAGGCCCAGTGATCCAGGAAACTGAAACCCTCCCTCCTGCACCAACTCTTTAGCCACGCATTCATCTGCTCTATCCTCCTATTTCTATACTCACTAGCCCGTGGCACTGGGAGTAGTCCAGAGATTACAACCTTTGAGGTCCTGCTCTTTAATCTGCTACCTAGCTCCCTAAATTCTTGATGCAGGACCCCATCTCCCTTCCTACCTATGTCGTTGGTCCCAATGTGGACCACGACCTCTGCCTGCTCACCCTCCCCCTTGAGAATGTCCTCATCTCTTGTCTACCGATGCACATTTTGCAGCAGGAGTCACCAGATAGCAATTGGAAACAGGAATCTGTAATGGGTAATGAAGGTAAGCCTCTCTTTTTAGTTTTATTAATTTATCATAAGTTTACTTTCATATACATGTCTTGTGATGCCATTGTACATTTTGATTGCATGGTACTTATCGAAGAGTACAATGGTACACTGCACTTGTTAATATAACTGACTGCATGCAATGGGGGCAATGCACACTTATAGGTTAAGCTGATTTGTTTGCGCTTGGCTCTGAAGTTTGGTTGGGCTGAGTAGAAAAGGGAACTGGATTCAAGATTGCTTTCCAATTTATTAAAGAGGAACAGCACTGGCCTGTAAGCTTAATTAGTGTTTCCTGATCACATCATGTCATTTTAGACAATGATACTTTTTTCATCAAACACAAAGCCCTGTGAAAAGTAAGAATACCAATCATGCCCTTGTTACTCTATTCCTTTATGCTTTGAAATTGAACACTGTTAATATCAGATTTATTAATGCATGTTTCCCCTTCAAGCAAGGCCTGAAAAGCTTTTTACTACAACTCACCTGTCCTCGTGTTAACACTGTACTTGAAAATGGGACCAATAACAAGCATAATATTTCATCCAGATGATTGAAAGGCAATGAACTGTTAAATTAACAGAAACAAAAAGCTGAATTTAAATTTTAGATAAATCTGACAACAGTAACCATTTCTAACACCCTCTAGCTTGTTGTGAAGATTCTACATAAAATTCACAAGCTGACAGGAACAATGTAAAATTTTTCTAGGATCAAAGTTGTTATGGTTACTAGTGTTGGAAATAAAAGCTATTGTTATCATGGTAAAGTTTAGTTCTCAGAGTACAAAGAGAGATTTTATTAAAAGCTCTGTCTTTTATTATTGGTTCAGAAATGAATTTTTGACCATAATGAGATCATCCTTAGTTAATAATTTAAGTTCAAAAGCGATTCCTTGGGTCACGTTATCAGTCTCCTTTATAAAGACATAAAAGAAATAATTTTCTATTTTTTTTTCCCAGTGGGAAGCATGGAGGTGGTTTTAGCTCCAAATGCTCGGTGGAAGCGTGGGAGCGATTTTAACCCTACCTACCCAGTGGAAACGAGGAGATTTTAACCCGCTCAACTGAGCAGACAGCAAGGATGCCCACCAAAAGGCGGCAGCATCTTTTTATACACATACATATCGTATCTTGTCTGTTCAGTTAGTCAGGGAAACTGGGGATAGTGGAGCAGTGCAGCCAGTGTTTCGGATGTCTCTGCACCAGTATTAGGGAAATCTCCCCATATTAATGAAATATATGAAACTATTTATCTCCCTTTATGTCCCTTCCCAGGCGGGTTCAAGAGTTTACAAACACCTTAATCCAGCTGATTTGGTGAATCTCATGTGTTGGAGTTTAAGTTCTGAGGGAAAGGGTTCTCCGCCAGTGTTACCGTCTCAGAGACCTTGGCCCCGCTATTACCAGGGAGGCGGGTTGGCAGCAGGGGGTCGACTGGGCGCGTGGGTAACCCGCCCAGTAAAATTGATGGGTTCCCCACGCAATTGCGAGTAAATTGAAGCCGCTTACCTTGGCTTCCAGGTTTCCCGTTGGAAAACTGCGCAGTGGGCGGACTGTGCACCCGAATCACAGGCTGTCAGCTGGAGGAGCCCTATTTAAAGAGGCAGTCCTCCAATGCTGCTCCTGCAGCAAACAGCCAAAATTACAGCGTGGAGCAGCCCAGGGGAAAGGCTGCTCTCAGGTTTAATGATGCCTCACTCCAGGTCTTACTGGATGGGGTGAGGAGGAGGAGGGAGATCTTCTACCCGGCAGACGGGAGGAAGTGGCCTGCCTCTGCCACCAAAAAGGCCTGGCTTGAGGTGGCAGAGGAGGTCAGCAGCACCACCAACATATCCCATACTTGGATACAGTGCAGGAAGCGCTTCAATGACCTAAGTAGGTCAGCCAAAGTGGGCACACTTACTTATTCTCCTACACTCAGTCTTCCACATCACCACTCACACCCCACAACTCCTTCTGCACTGCCAACACTACTCTATCACATCACTCCTCACACCCACTCAAACCTCATCCTCAACTTACCTGCACTTACTCACCTCGCCAGTACTCATCCCACCACTACCACTCAACCCAATCCTCATACAATCTCATGGCTCTGTCTCATACTCACCCTCTGATGCATCTCTTTCACGGTCACCCTCATCCAACCTGCCACTGCCTCTGCTGCAGCCACAGGGGATGCATCACGTATGAGTAGTAGGAAGCATAAGGCAAAGGTTTCGTGAGCACAAAGGGGATGCACAAGAGTGTTTGACGGTTTGTCATGTTTTTTATTTATATTTGATTTTGGTTCAACTTACATTAAATATTATATTGTCACCACCACTGCCACATCTTGGCCATTCTTGACTGGCTTGTGCAATAAGTCCCTTTCATGAGATTCTCCATGAACACCCACACTTGATGCCACCCACTGGGTCACTCTACAGTGGGTGCACGTGTAGTTGCACGACTATTTTGTGCAGGTGCCTGTGGCGCAGCACTGTGTCGTGGAGCTCCATGTGCCTGGCAAGACTGGTGATGTTGCTCGTCCTCGGATGAAGTGATGAATGCAGCCATGGCGCCCCCCCCACCATCCTGACGGTATGAGTTTGAGGGGTCCACAAAGTAAGTAAATGTGTTTGCACAGCAGAGTTTAGGGTATAAGTTAATAATTTTGAGTGGAAAGACAAAGGTGTTGCAGCCAAAACTTTGTCTGAAGTGACAGAGTGCCCTGCTGCAATAAATGAAGTAATCCCCCCAACTGTCAAATAATCCTTTGCATCGCCCACTGGCTGCTGACTGAAACACGTCTGCTCCAACGGGGAGTGTTTCCCACAGCACGGGAAACATGCTGAGGATCCATGAAAATTGCACCACTGCCAAAATCTCCAGTCAATGAGGTCTGTCAAGTACCTCAACTGGGTAAGTAAGTATTTAAATTGTCATCCCGCCGGCTTTAAATGCCGTGGGACTTCCGTATTCGAGAGCTGAACGCGTCACTGGGGAACCCGGAAGTGGGCGGATTGGAGCCGGGCTCCGAACCCGCTCCGGGATACCCCGATTTTACGAACCCCCCCGCCCCCTCTCGGCCATCCTAAAATCGACCCCCTTCACACCGATTGTACTAAAAACAAATTCATATGAATGGGCCCCAGACACTTCCGCTGTTATAGAGCAAGGCCCTGGACAGACATCCTGGCGTTGAATTTCCGCTTTGGGCACAATTGGCAATTGGGTACAAATTGCACCCGAAATTATGCCGGCTGGGTTTTATTGCGAGTTTCTGCTAAATTGCATTAACATAATCACAAACGTAAAATCTTTCATGAATACGCGCAACCTGGCAGCTTAACAGAGCATAATCGTTTATTCTTTTATTTTTGCAATAAAAAGTATTCTTTGATGTATTTAAGAGTGGTAACCTGGTGCAGTTTTATTAGTACAGCTGAAAATATTTTAAAATGTTTAAACCATGCCCTCTAGTGCCTTTGCCCCTAAAAAAAAAATAGCCACCAAAATGGTAAATAAAAAATGTTATACTTACCTGAATGTGGAGCTAGAAAGAAGCAGGTGTGCTCCTTCTTGCTCCACATTAATACTACAGCCACCACTTGCCCTCCTCCTGATCTCCGCACCCCTCCGGATGCACAGTTGCTCTGGTACCAACATCCCTGCTGGCTGATCTTCATCTTGGAGCGCGACTGGAAGCTGCAGCATGCCAGTTGCATTCTGATGACGCAAGACGACCAATTTTGCATGGTCCTCTTGCTCATCAGTTTCGGTGTGGTGGTTCCTGTTTGCCACTGGGTTCACACCCAAACTCGCGCATGAACCAATTTCTAGGCCAAGGTATCTTCATGGTAGCTAGGGTAACGATGTACAGTGAGATGTAGGGGTGAATTTACGAATTAGAGCTCCTGGTATGGAGCCTTGTTTGACAGTAGGGCAGATTGGACAATCAGGTCTGGAGGGCATTGCACCAGATTTGCAGCATTCCAATTTTCTAGTTGTTAATCTGTGCGCAAATGACCAATGTGCCATCCATCAAGCGAGGCTCTGCATCAGGAGCACCAACTCGTAAAATTCACCCCATAAGCAACTTCTCCCAGTGCAAGAACACATGACCTCAGCTGATCAGGGAATAACACTATCAACAGTCACCAAGAAATCTGTTGCTCACAACAGCCCTGCCTTCCCTTGCTGCAGACAAAACTATGGGGAACAAACTGAGGTCAAGTGGGAAATCAAGCATTAAAACAGCTTCGGGTGGATTTTTGTCTTTACCATCTTGGCGTTAAGCATCACCTGGGCCAAGTGCAGAGAGGAACTTCAGAAGGGGAAGATTACGCACCTGTTACAGAACCTCCTCTCTGTGTTCCACCCAGCTGATGCTTAACCCCCCGGTTATAAAGACAAAGATCTACTCCCTTCACCTTTTCAATTCTTCATGAAACTATGGTTTGGATTGCTGGAGAAGAAATATTCTAGTTTCCCAAAAATAAAGCTGACAATAAATATAAGCATATTTGATTCTGACAGAAACTGGTCCCTGATTATGTGACTTTTTTTTAATAGAGTACATTGACTACATTCCCAACGACTAGAAACTCTGGAGAAATGTAAATCAGGACATGCTAGCACTTGTTTCCGATTCTTTAATCCTCACTCCTATTGAGCATGGCTCTGAAATTTTGTGCGTAAGTTCCAAATTCTGAATAATGTTATCTGGCAAATCTATTTCAGTCAGGATTAAATTGGCATTGCTGCCATTCACTTCACGTGCCTCTTACTAGTCAACAAAAACAAAGACTTCTCCTTCCATGAGCTGAGTTCACATCATGGTCTTCAAAGGTGAAAACAAATATTGATCTCAACTATAGCCAAGTATGCCACTGATGAAAGAAATGCATTATATAGTGTAGTGGTGAACATGAAAATATAGTTTGATTTGTAATAATGCATGAGCAGAGACTATTGTAGGAACAGGACTGAGCACAGATTGATTGTATCAATGCATGGTCAGACAATAAGGTCAACTGTTACTCTCAGTGAAATTGAAGATCATATAAGTAGCACTCTAACTACTGGCAAATTAATGGAGTCCAATATTATGCTGCACGCACAAGAAATTCTAATAGAAAAGAAAATTTGTGAGAAATTTTCTTTTGCTGAGTTTCATTGATTTTAATGCTCTGTAAATTTTTATGTCCAGTAATCTGGATAATTTGGTTTCATGAGATTTCACTGTCATTTAACTTTTGTATGAAGTGCTAGTGTATCAAATGATTTATAATCCTTTCTGTCAGATTCCATTGCAGAGTTAACTAGCATGGTTTTCATTAAAGTTACCAGTTTTGGTTGTGCTTTACATCAACATTAACATATTTAACAGTTAAGAACACAGCTAAGAAAAGGGAGTGTCACCTTTTAAAATAGTACGTGGTCCTATTGCCTAGTAATGTTGCTACCCCCTTCCCCACCTTTAAAAGCTTCCTCTTTGAGCTCCCATAATTTTATTTGGTGTGCACTGCTGTGCCTTGTAAAATGCTGTGAAATGTTTTGTTTTGTGAATGTGCTTTATAAATGTAAGTTGTTCTAGCTATTATATGTTATTATATCTGTAACTTGTAAATCTGTGGCAGATTTTTATGGTTAAGATGCACATGTTGTAATTTCTGTGTAATTCTATGACAGATCTACTGGAGCTCTGCAATATAGTCTGACAAGAGTGTCATGAAAAATTGTGGCCAGCTGTATATTGCACAACTATGGCTTCTGGGTCAGCCTCGTTTTAATAAAGTGGGTGAGTTCCTTGCTCATACTGACCCTGATGTTAGCAGATTGTCAGAGCAGGCTGAAATTTGCAGGATGCTGACAAGTGTTGATAGGAAATTTTAAAAGGCCGCAGCCATTTAAAGGTAAACAATTGTGTATGTGGCAAAAATGTAATCCATACCTGAGTCTTTCCAAAGCCTGTTTGGAGCATCAAAAGCTACTGGTAATACAATGAATGAGGCAGAGGGAGTGAAATTTGTTTTGGGCTACCGCAAATCAGGCGATTGTGAATCACCAGCCTGTTTTACACTACTGAGAGTGTAAAATGGGCTGCTGATTCGCTATCCCCTGTTTCGTACTACTGCCCATGACGAAAGTCACCCCCCAGAGTCTTTAGACTGCTGATAAAGTGGTGCAGCACCTGAACCCCCATTTGATGGCTGGCAAAGTAAAGGTGCTGCTGCATGTGGCAAGTGTGAGGCTGATTGTCCTGTTTGTCACTCTACAGCCCGTCCAGAGGACAGCAAGGCAATGTGCCTGGCAGGAGGTGGCAGCCAGGCTCAATGCTACATGCACACACCCCCAATGCTAGGAACAGACGTGGATTAAAATGGCACACTTTTTAGAAGATGCTAAGGTAAGCCTAAGAACACAAAAAGTAGGAGCAAGAGTAGGCCATAAGGTCCCTTGAGCCTGCTCCACCATTCAATCAGATCATGGCTGATCTTCAACCTCAACTCCACTTTCCTGCCCGTTCCCCATATCCCTTGATTCCTCTTGAGTCCAAAAATCTATCTATAAGAACATAAGATAAGAACGTATCCAATAGTTCTATTTAAGAGGTTCATGGCTCGCATACTGGTCAAAAGGCGACCTGTTACACATTTGCGCCTGGCCCATGCCTTACACAACCGTACAGTTTTTCATTACTGATCAGTTAGATCCATAGGGTACACATTACAGTTGTAACTTATAATTGAAAGTCTTGGCACCCTCATATCTTCAACCAGAGATTCATTAAAATGAATAGATGATAAAACTGTGAGCAGCTTATGCCTGCTTTTGCCATAAGAGCTTCTACCCCAAAAAACTCTTATGCTCCTGTGCTGAGGAGGAAAATCCTCCCCTATACTTCTGCCGACTTGTTTCTGTTGGGTAGTGGGTGAAGAAGATACCACACTTTCAAACGTTTGTAATAAATCTTTGGACAGATTCACAAAGGGCAAATCTGTTTCAAACCAGACAGGCAGTCTGCCTGTGTATAATATACATGGGACGTAAGAAAAAGCAGATTGTTCCACAGGTGGCAGGATTAAATGTTTATAGTGTACACATAAAAATGACTGTAGTTCCAGGTCTGATCATGTCCAGTGACATAATGGAAGGTTCTCTAGTCTGTTGATGATAATTACATCCTATTTGCATTAATCTTCTTCTCATCTTATTTCAAACTGTGGCACTGATTAATTTTAATCAGCGATATATATTGTAGTTTTGATTAAATATCCCGGTAGTAGCTCAAGAATTCACTGGAGAGCAAGTTCATTAATATAGCTAAGGTTCGATTTGAAGCCCACACAATTCTCTGGTCTCTGGTATATAGTTCACATCAAATGACGTCTCAAAGAGTCCCATTTTCAAACCCTTTAGAAATTTTCACCAACTTAGTTTGATTTTTTTCTTGCACTGAAAGAAAGTTGCAGATTTATCCAGTATTTTCATAAGATTTGTGGAAAACTTAAAAAAAGATAATGATGACACCAAATAGTTCTTAGCTTTTACATAAGGCTGTAAATACTTCAAATGTATGTTGCTGCCTTTCCAAATGCGCTAGGGGATAAAAAGAAGTGGCTGGCAAAAACTAATGGATGGCCAAACGAATGTGGAGGCAGAAACCAGCATGGGCACCAAACCCCCAAACCCCTATTTGATAGCTGGTGAAGTGGAGGTGGTGTTGCAGGAAGTGGGTGCAGGGAGAGTTGCCCTGCTTGGAATTCCAGAGGACAACAGTGCAGCATGCCAGGCAGAAGGTGGCAGCACAAAAAAAGGAGGGAGGAGACAGCCTTGACTGTCATTAGCTGTGCCATCCCTATGGTTCAACTTGATTGCAGATATCCTTAAAGCATAACTGGCTCTGTGCTAAAGCAGGTGGTAGCTTCATTAACGCACTCCGCGGGTCATCCGCCCAAAAGTAAAAATCGACGCTGCACAAGATTTTTCAGAAACATTCCAATCAAAGCATGTCGTGGTAAAAATTGTTATGCGTTGTGCCAGCGGATATCATGCAGCTTAGCGCTTGCACATGTCCAGGAACATTAGCGTCAGATATGGCCTGATACTTTCTGCACCTTCTTGCAGGCATGCTGCATTGCTGATCTATGGGATGGTGCTGTCGTGTGGCACAGAATAAAACCTTCCACACAAGCATCCAATGCAGCAGCCATCAAAAAGGAGATCAAGTGCTGGGCTGCACCAATATTTGTTTGCTGACTTAAGCCGGCACCTAGGGGTCCCTTTCCCTTCATCCAGGCCTATCACTTCAGTCTTGGCAAAGGATGCTGATAGGTTGAGATGCCTTTTAATGCTTTCCAGAAGCTTTCTAAATGTTATGCCCCTCCTTGTGACACCTCCTTTTAATTGTCCCCGTTCCTTTAAATTTGACTTGCACGCAATTTTCATCCCCTATCAATGGTGTCATCCCTAGACCCAACACAATTGCACCTGGAGTTGTAAATTATTATGCAAGTAAGGTTAGACACGAAAACTGAATACTTTTAGTACTTGGGATTCTGGTGAGTCTTAAAGTGATGAAAACGACAATAGAAGTGGATGAAATTCATTTTAGGCGGTAGCATAAAACTGGCGATAGTGAATCGGCCGCCTATTTTACACTCAGCCCAGTTTCCTTTTCCATTGAAGTCAAGACGAACTTTAACGCGAACTGTTTTACACTCAAAGATCAAAAGTTTTCCCTTTAATGATGAATCAGCGCCACTGCTGTGACATAGTTAGAACTATTATAAATCAAAAGTACAACTGGCAGTGTTAACTCTATCTACAGAAACACTTTTAACACTGTACCAGTTTTTATTCTAGGTGTAGGTCTGACCACATTGCTGTTGTATCCATCTGAACATCTAGAACTAAAATACCCTCAGAAATATCTGTCTTGCTTTGGATTTTCAGACAAAGGTGATTCAGGTCATTTAGAATGATTCGTATACATAGTATTCAAATAATAAAAATATTAATTTTCCACTGCACAACATGTAAACAACTGCCTGTCCTACCCGATGACAGCATGGGTTCAGACAGGTATGGAGTAAGAAATGCATTTGAAAATAAATTTTTGTGCATTGAGCAGTGCATTTTATAGAAAAGCTCTGGATAATAAGAGGTAAACCAGGCTCCTGAGATAATAGCTAGCTAATCCTACCTAAAACATATGTTTAAAAAATTAAGAAAAAGATGCAGTAATAGATACAATTCTTTTGTGAAAGATTTGGAGTCATGTAAGCAGAAGCAGAACACAGAGAGGGAGGTGTTGAGATGCTGCCTTTGGGCAGGTTAGGTCTACTGGCAGAATCTGCCTGATGCCAATTACATTTTCTAGCAGAAAATTAATTAAAAATGGCACCTTCAATTTATTTCTGCCCTGACCTTTTACAAGAAGAATTGTATTTAATCCCACTGGATGCTTCTTGAAATTTAGAACGAATATTCTGAGCATAATTCTGAAACAAAAAGTATTCAAACATGAAGAAATTAAGATCTTATGGAGGGGAACAAACCAAAGATCTGTTAAGGCCAGTAATGTTTTGCCTAATGGGTAAACATTCTAAGAATGATGTTAACTTTTAAGTTCCTTGTAGGTAGAAGGATAATGTTAAATACGTAAGAAAACATCAAATGAGATGTTCCTTCCACAGACTGTTATAGACTGAACCCTGTCCATTTAATCTCTTGGGAGAAAATACTATATAAATACACTCTAATTCTCAAAGGTTATCAAGCAAAACTCCTTAATATACATCCATCCTCATAACTCCTCTATGCTATCCTTTGCAGACAATAGACCCACTTCTCCCAATCCAAAGCACAGAAGTCATTGGGGGGTGAAATTCAACTTCGGCTGGGGCTCAAACCCTAAATTGGTTCAGGCATTCCGTTGCCAGCTTTGGGCAGATAGGGCACCCGATCTGCCAACTTTGAAGCCATTGCGGGTGGAAATCTATAACCACACCCCCAGATTATATTTCATTTCAATCAAGATCAACGCTTCAGGTATCCTCTCAATACTGAGCCCCCTAAATCCCCAGAATATCTTTGTTGCTCTTCTCTGAGCCTTCCCAATACATCAATATTCCTTTGCACATAGGGTTACTAAAATTATGCACAATAAAGCTAATTCTCCACAGCTCCTGGTTTTCCATCCATTTAAATTAATGGACAGAAAATCAGAGGTTGTGGGCCCACGATTTCCCAACCACTGGCCTGGAAGTTGGGTCATGCAGCATCCGTTCTCGTGCATACTCGGACTACTAAGGCCCCAATATGGCGGGCAGGAAGCACGCGTGCACTTCCAGCCAAAGTGCGCCACCCGCCATATTGGGTAAGGGCAAACCAGAGGTATACTCTACCTACACCTGAAACAAAGGTTAGACCCTTTGCATATGCAATTAAGGGGCCTAACGCCCATTTGAGGTCCCCTCTCCAAGTTTCGTTTGCCCTGAGGCAGCCAGCGCCATCGCGGGCTGCACTCAGGGAAACCAGCCCTAGGGATCGCCTGCAAAAACAAAGTTAAGTAACTTACCTGACTATGGAGCCGGGAAAAGCAGGAGTGCTCCTTCCGACCCCATTTTAAAGGACCCGATCACCGTTCCCAACCATCATCCCACCGCCACCAACCCCACCCCCCCCCCCCCATTTCTGCCGCTCCTGACTCCGACTCCGATTTGGAAAGCACTTAAATAATCTTCAAAAGTTAAGTATAAAACTGTTGAAGATAAAGTAAATTACTTAAAATGTTAAGTTAATTGGAACCCTGAAGGTGAAATTGGACTTCATTACACCTGATCTCAGGGTGGAAATTAGGGGCACAGAGGGCCAATTTAGGGGGCCATGCTCCCATGCCCACACAGCATCGGAAACATGTCCAACGTCGTATTGGTTGAGGCGCTATAGAAGTGGTCCGGGCAGCCACCTAAAACAATTGTTAGGCCCCATACATATATAAATAAGGGGACTAATACCTGTCTTAGGACTCCTTTTCTAAATTGGCTGGCTCTGAGCGGAGCAAACACCAGGCCTGCTCTGCTCAGGAATCTTCACAGTTGCTGTGGCTAAGCAGCAGCCGCCAACAAAAAAGTAATTACATTTTTTTCAAAGTTTAACGTGGAGCCAGGAGGAGCAGGAATGATCCTATCGGCTCTACAGCACACCCGAGCGCCGCAGTCGGCCCATGACTGGCCCCCTCTCATTGTCCTTCCCCTCCCCAGGACTTACCTGAGGGCTGCTGCCAGTGAGGCAAGTGGCCCAAAATGAGTCCTTTTGAAATGGGTGAGCTGCCTCTGGAGGCGCGACGGGCACTGGCAGCTCACCCAAAATATTGCAATGCGGCTGAGGTCCAATTTAGGGTGAGCCTTGGGCCTCCCAGTTTGGGCACATGGGGCTCAATTTTGAACCAGTGGCGGGTTGGCAGCGGTGGGGGGGGGGGGGTGGCGTGAAGGTGCGCGTGGCAAGCCCGAATAAGAAAAACTTAACTTTTCTGACGCGATCACGGTGTGATTGATGGTGATTAAAGTTGGTTTCGGGTTTCGTGCCTGGCAGTCAGCCTGATTGACAGGCTGGCTGCTGACAGGAGCAACATCGCCAATGTTGGGGGAGAGAAAGAGAGAGAGCGAGACGTCATCCGGCACTGGAACAGAGAATCATAGAATCATAGAAGTTACAACATGGAAACAGGCCCTTCGGCCCAACATGTCTATGTCGCCCTGTTTATACCACTAAGCTAGTCCCAATTTCCTGCGCTTGGCCCATATCCCTCTATACCCATCTTACCCATGTAACTGTCCAAATGCTTTTTAAAAGACAAAATTGTACCCGCCTCTACTACTGCCTCTGGCAGCTCGTTCCAGACACTCACCACCCTTTGAGTGAAAAAATTGCCACTCTGGACCCTTTTGTATCTCTCCCCTCTCACCTTAAATCTATGCCCCCTCGTTATAGACTCCCCTACCTTTGGGAAAAGATTTTGACTATCTACCTTATCTATGCCCCTCATTATTTTATAGACTTCTATAAGATCACCCCTAAACCTCCTACTCTCCAGGGAAAAAAGTCCCAGTCTGTCTAACCTCTCCCTGTAAGTCAAACCATCAAGTCCCGGTATCAACCTAGTAAATCTTTTCTGCACTCTTTCTAGTTTAATAATATCCTTTCTATAATAGGGTGACCAGAACTGTACACAGTATTCCAAGTGTGGCCTCACCAATGCCCTGTACAACTTCAACAAGACATCCCAACTCCTGCATTCAATGTTCTGACCAATGAAACCAAGCATGCCGAATGCCTTCTTCACCACCCTATCCACCTGTGACTCCACTTTCAAGGAGCTATGAACCTGTACTCCTAGATCTCTTTGTTCTATAACTCTCCCCTACGCCCTACCATTAACGGAGTAGGTCCTGGCCCGATTCGATCTACCAAAATGCATCACCTCACATTTATCTAAATTAAACTCCATCTGCCATTCATCGGCCCACTGGCCTAATTTATCAAGATCCCGTTGCAATCCTAGATAACCTTCTTCACTATCCACAATGCCACCAATCTTGGTGTCATCTGCAAACTTACTAACCATGCCTCCTAAATTCTCATCCAAATCATTAATATAAATAACAAATAACAGCGGACCCAGCACCAATCCCTGAGGCACACCGCTGGTCACAGGCATCCAGTTTGAAAAACAACCCTCTACAACCACCCTCTGTCTTCTGTCGTCAAGCCAATTTTGTATCCAATTGGCTACCTCACCTTGGATCCCGTGAGATTTAACCTTATGTAACAACCTACCTTGTCAAAGGCTTTGCTGAAGTCCATGTAGACCACGTCTACTGCACAGCCCTCATCTATCTTCTTGGTTACCCCTTCAAAAAACTCAATCAAATTCGTGAGACATGATTTTCCTCTCACAAAACCATGCTGACTGTTCCTAATCAGTCCCTGCCTCTCCAAATGCCTGTAGATCCTGTCCCTCAGAATACCCTCTAACAACTTACCCACTACAGATGTCAGGCTCCCAGTCTGTAGTTCCCAGGCTTTTCCCTGCCGCCCTTCTTAAACAAAGGCACAACATTTGCTACCCTCCAATCTTCAGGCACCTCACCTGTAGCGGTGGATGATTCAAATATCTCTGCTAGGGGACCCGCAATTTCCTCCCTAACCTCCCATAACGTCCTGGGATACATTTCATCAGGTCCCGGAGATTTATCTACCTTGATGCGCGTTAAGACTTCCAGCACCTCCCTCTCTGTAATATGTACACTCCTCAAGACATCACTATTTATTTCCCCAAGTTCCCCAACATCCATGCATTTCTCAACCGTAAATACCGATGTGAAATATTCATTCAGGATCTCACCCATTTCTTGTGGTTCCGCACATAGATGACCTTGTTGATCCTTAAGAGGCCCTACTCTCTCCCTAGTTACTCTTTTGCCCTTTATGAGAGTGGAGGACACTGAATATCGGGGGGGGGGGGGGGGAAAGAGAGGAAGATCATGGGGGAGGGGAAGATCGGGGTCAGAGAGGGACATCGGTGGGGGAGGGGGGAGATCGGAGTGGGGGACATCGGGGTGGGGGGAAGAGGGACATCGGAGAGGGAGACATCGGGGGCTGAGAGGGACATCGGCGAGGGAGACATCAGACATTGGAGCAGGGTGGAAAGGTTGGTTTATTTTGTTTTTTAACTTTGTGCAACGGTTTTTTATTTAATTCATTTTGTGTATTTTTGCCTGATCCGGCCCTTCGCGTCTTGTTTCACCAGGCGTGAATCGGAAGCCGTGGGAAAGCCGGCCAAATAAGTTTAAAATCGTTTCAACTATCGACTACGTCAGAAATAAAGTACCTTAAGTACTTTAATGAGGTACATTTGGTTCTTTAACTATCATCCCGCCGGCTTTAATTGTGGGTTGGAGCTGGCTTCCGAGCCCGCTCAGGATTTTTGCCATTTTCGCAGCTGCCCTGCCCACAATGCACCCGCAATTTGATTTTAAAATTGAGCCTGTGCTGTCTGCGCACTCGAAAACAGGTCCTAACCAATTTTTACCTCCCGCACCCCGTGTCAAACTCATGCAGTATGATACAAAAAAAGCTTCCGGCAGTACTTGAAGCAGTGAAAGTAATAACAAAGAGGTGCTAACAATTGGATGGAATTTACGTAAAATTGGCTGTGAGTGGAGATAAATGCAATGGCTGTAAAATATCTGGTAATAGGTTGGGCAGTAAGTTTCTGCAGATACGTTTCTTGGATGTTTTCCATGGAGATTTCTGGTGTTTTCTAACATTCATTTTGTCTACCGTGATGAAATACCTGATCCACCAGCAAAGAAGGCAGGCGATTGTCTCCGGCATGGACATCTTCCCTTAAAGCTAAACAACCAGCATTATTTTAAAGACTCCAGGATTAAACCAGTGCTGAATGGGAAAGATACATTATTATTACCTGCTTACCCACATAAGTATTGTAGGTTCAATTCAGGAAACTGTCACAGAAAGAACTAAATCTGTACCACAGGGCTTTAAGAACAGAGCCAATTTACAACAGAAACATCAATTCAGAACCGTAGTTACTATAATCTCTGAACATCTAGTAATTCTCTTAGGTACATTGCTTGGCTAACCACATTAGACCTCACACTGAGTTAAAAATTTCCACCATTCAATCACACTCTATGTCACTTAATAGATCAGATGAAAAACCACATATCACATAATCAATTATAACCACATGGACTATCCTTACACCAGATTGAACAACTATGCTATCACATGGCATTGTGGAATTCAGGTTGATAACAAACCTAAACATCTCTATTTTTAACTGGATACTTAAAAATAGTCCCCAGTTCCCATCAGAATTATGAGGAGATCCGTTATTAAATAACTAAACAGGACAATAACTGAAGGAATATCAAAACATTTTGGATATTTCCCACAATCTCTGTAAACGTTAATCTGTATGCTAATACAATGAATAATGATCATTGTTGGCAATGTATCATGAAAAGTAATTGTGCATATTGTTCAACAGTACTGAAGATAAAAAGCACAAGTTAATGCTGATAAGAATACAGAATCATTCACGATATTATCTGATAAAGAAGATCAAGTATATGTGAGTCTGACTAGAAAGCACATGCAAGATAATAAATTAAGTAGTTATTCCAAAGGGGAAAAAAGGCAGGAAAACAAGTATCGTGGAACTAGTATAGTTAATTTTGCAAAGGAACCAAATTGAATTGGTATTGTTACTGAAATGATTCCTTGTCAATATGACCTTGACCTTAAGCTGTCTTCAATTTTAACTCAGGTATCATTAAAATTTTATTGTAATGATTCACTGGCAGCCTGAGTCAAAATAAATTTTTATTAAAAAACTCCCAATTGATCTAGAAACGGACCCATTACACTGAGGTCAAAATAAGTTGATGGGATTTCCTTGCAAATATCCCCCAGCTGTCATTAGAGCACTTGCCCAGATCCTCAGTTACTGTGGTATTGTAATTGTACTGTCATGAGAATCCATGAGCAGCCCCTTACTTCAGTAACTGTCAATGCCTCATATCAGTTTGAATGTGCAGTATAAAGGCAGATTTTCTGTACCTACACTTCCAGGGCAGTACACAGTGGGCCATCTGCCCAATTGCTTCCACATGACCATTCCAACTGAAACTTCAAGGGCATACCTAATTATCTGTTCTGTTTGAGCTCCTGTATGTGCAGCAGCCTACTGCTGGGAGTTTGCACAATGGGAGGCAGGAGTCCCTACATTGCTGCAGCTACCTTTACAGCTGCAGCAGCCATTTAAAGGGAAGCAGAAACTTAAAGTGACATTTCCATTTTACATCAAAACACTTGTCATATACAAAACTGAGTATCTGGATAAGTGATGGAGCAGCACACCTGAAGAACACCTTACTTAACTGACAGCTGTGAAAGTACTGCTGCAGGAAATGGCTGAAAGGTGGGTTGCCCTGTTTGGCACTCCAGGGTACCCCCCATTTGGAGGAGCAGTGCAGCAGGCCTGGAAAGATATGGTAGCAAAAGTAATTACCATCTGAAACATCCACATTTTGGGATACAGGATTGGCACTTATCTGTGCTCTTGAAACTTCCAATATCTCAGCACTATGTCTTTGTTTGCAGGACAAGGTGGCACACAACCAAAGTGAGAAAACTTGTACGGGAGAAAGTCCAAGAAATTTCAAGCCACTGACTCTATTCAAGAAGGTCACACTGTAAATTATACGAACAGAAAGCAGAATGGTGAAGTGAGAGGCCTCCTCAAACCTGAGAGCAAGTACCACTCTTCTCTGATTATCTTTTCCATAATCACTGGCTCAATCGCTCTCATACAGCTATACACTTAAGCACAGTACCACGGTACACATACCACATTGGCATGTGAGCACTGTTTGAATAGGTGTTCTGCAGCTAGCGTTTTAACATGTTACTTCTCTATTTGTAATGGTCTCATAAGACTCCAGCTCAAATCAAAAAATCAGCCCTGAGGAAGCCAGCATCTAATAGCACCTATTACTCACGCAACATGTTGTAAGCATCAGCAGAGATACATCCACCTCAGGAGATTTAGGTCGTGAACTTGAAGAGGGAGCATCCAATGAATCACTGAGGACAAGTGAGAATAAGCAAGTAGCAGTGATAGTGGAACAGCAAGAATCTGTTGACTGGTAGGTACTAACACAGGCCCCACAGGGCTGTAGTTAATATAAAAAAGGATGCTTCGTGTACACCAAAGTTTTTTTTTGTCATTAATGAACTTGCCAAGTGTCCTGCAAGGAGTGGCAGCTATTTTGTAGGAGTCTATTACCTGCATGTGTGCAGTTGTATAGGACCACTTAATTGTAGTCCATGCTGGAGTGTGTGACAGCTCCTAGGTCAACTACTACAGATCCCCCGTGACAGGTCCTTGGCCCAGATGGAGTACCTCAATAATGTTCATACTGCTGTTACACAAAGCTTGGACTTCAATCTACAACAGGGTCTCTTATCCGGCTTTAACATGGGGGAATGGATGGCGTGAGTCATTAACCAGGACTTCACTGTCCTCATAGCTGTTCAGAGGTCTGCTCCAAAGTGTACCAGTGGACATGATGCGCATGTACCCTACAACAGCGTATGGCTGGGTAATTGCCTGTCAGGGCAGTGCCCCATCCAACTCATTCAGCTCCTCTCTCTCAACAACAAAGATGAGACAGAGGGCAAGCAGGACCACAAACCAATGCAGCAACAGACGTGGAACTAAAGGGTCATCTCAATCCCGAGAGGCTTCCACGCCGCCACCTCCCTTACTTCTGCCACAAGACATAGAACGATAACAAAATTAGGATCTAGAATTCATAAAACACACTATCACCAAGAGGAAGCACCAGAGCAAAAAGAACAAGCCATACATACCATTCACACTTAGGGAATTAAATTCGGTTGCACTTTACTTCAACTGTGTCCAGAGAATTGTTTTCTTATTTTGCAGGATAAGGTTGTAGCGGATTAAAAGATTAGTATCCATGAAAGCTGAGTTAGTGCAGAGGCCAGTGCTGCTGAAAATGTATTGTGCCACTGCATTGTACGTGTGTGGAGAGGATTCTTAATGCATTAGGTAGATCTGGCACTTGGCTGAATGTCTTGTCTTTGAGAGCTATCGTATGATTTTTGCTGCCAACAACAGCAAAGGAAAGGAGACCGTAAAAACAGGCTTGAAGCAGAGAATTACGAATATAGGACCCCAGTTGCCATTTTAGGAAATTTCTGAGCAGAACATGCACCACACACACTTCATCCAATATCATCTGGCGGTCCAGCCGAAGAAGAACCCATATGTAAGCCTGTGTTTCTTATTCTGGGGCCAGGAGGAGCACAAAAATACTACAGATCACTTCCAGATTAGGCTCTCCTCGCCTCGCAACCCCCCCCCCCCCACCCCAGGACCTAACTGCAGCTGCCACCCAGCCAATCACAGGAGTCTTATTCGCCGCTGGAATGGGGGACTGGGCATCACACTCCGTTAATCGGCTGCCAAAAGGCAAAACCTTATTCTTCTGTCTCAGCATGGTAGTGGTTGTTGGAGGCCAATCATCTCAGCCCCAGGACATTGCTGCAGGAGTTCCTCAGGGCAGTGTCCTAGGCCCAACCATCTTCAGCTGCTTCATCAATGACCTTCCCTCCATCATAAGGTCAGAAATGGGGATGTTCGCTGATGATTGCACAGTGTTCAGTTCCATTCGCAACCCCTCAAATAATGAAGCAGTCCAAGCCCGCATGCAGCAAGACCTGGACAACATCCAGGCTTGGGCTCACAAGTGGCAAGTAACATTCGCGCCAGATAAGTGCCAGGCAATGACCATCTCCAACAAGAGAGAGTCTAACCACCTCCCCTTGACATTCAACGGCATTACCATCGCCGAATCCCCCACCATCAACATCCTGGGGGTCACCATTGACCAGAAACTTAACTGGACCAGCCATATAAATACTGTGGCTACTAGAGCAGGTCAGAGGCTGGGTATTCTGCGGCGAGTGACTCACCTCCTGACTCCCCAAAGCCTTTCCACCATCAACAAGGCACAAGTCAGGAGTGTGATGGAATACTCCCTACTTGCCTGGATGAGTGCAGCTCCAACAACACTCAAGAAGCTCGACACCATCCAAGATAAAGCAGCCCACTTGATTGGCACCCCATCCACCACCCTGAACATTCACTCCCTTCACCACCGGCGCACCGTGGCTGCAGTGTGCACTATCCACAGGATGCACTGCAGCAACTCGCCAAGGCTTCTCCGACAGCACCTCCCAAACCCGCGACCTCTACCACCTAGAAGGACAAGAGCAGCAGGCACATGGGAACAACACCACCTGCACGTTCCCCTCCAAGTCACACACCATCCCGACTTGGAAATATATCGCCGTTCCTTCATTGTCGCTGGGTCAAAATCCTGGAACTCCCTACCTAACAGCACTGTGGGAGAACCGTCACCACACGGACTGCAGCGGTTCAAGAAGGCGGCTCACCACCACCTTCTCAAGGGCAATTAGGGATGGGCAATAAATGCTGGCCTCGCCAGCGACGCCCACATCCCGTGAACGAATAAATAAAAAAAAGTAATCAACTTAAATTGATCAGCTACATTTCATAAATAGCTATTCAAAAATCTAGAGGCTTTCTTATGCTTTGAAATATGGCAGACCTTATATATCACATTCGCTATCCAGAATTTTGATTGTAGAAATGATGAATCTTGCTTCTAAAAATTTGGGTCAGTAATCACTAAAAATAAACAATACGCTGACCAAAAAAAAGACTTAAAAATTTGGCTCTCCCAAACCCACTTCAACATAGGAGATTACTACGTTATATCTCTTGGAGCAGACAATTTGCACCCTATTGATCGCTCTTCCTGAGTCTGAAATCCCTACTGCCATTGATGTCAATGGAAAGGAAAATTAGGCAGGGTGTATAACGGGCAATTGATCCATTACACCAGTTTTCCATCACCACCAAAATGAAAAATGGTCCCGTCTTTGATCCATATCTCTTGATACTCTTACCTAATAAACATCTGTCGATCTCAGTCTTGAAAATTTCAATTGACCCAGCATCCAAAGCCTTTTGGAGAGAATTCCAGTTTTCCACTCACCTTTGTGTGAAAAAGTGCTTCCCGATTTTACTCCTGAATAGCCTAGCTCTAATTTTAAGATTGCGGGGGGCCCCTGAATTTACCCACCAGGAGAAATAGCTTTTCTGTATCTACTCTATCTTTTTAACGCCTCAATTAGATCACCCCGTCAACCTTTGAAACTCAAAGGAAAACAAGGCAAGTTTATGAGAAGGAATTTTTAGAGTTATATAAAATACAAAGTGGAATAGAAAAAGTTAACCTGGACCACAATGTCAAGTTAAACCATGACTGTAGGACAAAAGCACATGGATACAAACTTGTAAAAGGCAAGTTCAGGACTGATGCATCTTCTGGAGGCACTTCTTCACACAGAGTGATTAATACATGGAATGGATCTTTGGGTAGAATATTGGAGGCAGAACCTCCGCAATCATTAGAATTAGATGTTGCAATGAGGGGACTCTAAGCTTCTATCAAAGGATGAGCTAGAAGGTTGAATCGCCTCACTCATCTGTGCTTATCTTTGAAGACTGAGAAGATGTTCCTTAGTTTGAAGAAGAACACATAAAAAGCTTGTACTTTCAATTTCCACTAGTCCGATTTCACACTTTAGACAGATGCCTGAATACAATCATGAACTATAATTTTCCAGATTGTGGAAGGTGAGGAAAATCTAATTAGCTTTCCTAGGTGAACCTCAAAGCAACTTAATATAGCAATAAATAGAGCTATCGATAGAAAAAGCCCTAGTTGGAAGCGCATTCTTTGTACCTTCTTACTGAAAATAATTCACTGAAAAATGAAATAATAATAGCAGCATGTTTGACAAATTGACCTCAGTAGTTGATGAGAGTACAGATACAATCAAAAAAACTGTACCAGTGGTCAGGTCACTGACAATACATAGCCTACTGCAGGTTTCAATTATCCTAACTCAACAAGTGATAGTTAACCTTATATTTGAATATCTGGAAGAGACTTAGGTGATGTCATTTTCTGGAAGAGGACTCTACAGGCAGGTAAAGCCAAGAGTGAAAACTCTGCTGCTGGTATTCCATATAAAATTTTGGATAAATACAAAGTACTGAGGGTCACCAGTAGGTGTATAAGTCATGTGTTCCAAGAATAAACATTTCCTAGGAAGGTCTGGTTAAACAATAATCACACTTATGGTACTATTTATGATCTTGTAAAAGATTCCATTTCTCATCACATCTCTTTGATGCTATACAAGGCAGAGTGGACCAGTCTCATCCATTTTATTGGTCTGTATTGTATTGGTCATACTTAGTCCAGAAGTAAGAAATGGTTTTCTCTGCAGTCAGCTAAATGTGGCTATAATATTCCATCACTAGTTAGATATAGGGTTAACAGAAGTTACTGACAATAACAAGTAAGACTAGGCTTTCTAGGGATTTCTACTATTCAACATTTTTTTCCAACCATTTTTCCTGCTTATTCACTCCAGCATAGTCCATATATTACTATCAAGCTAGGCAGCTGATTTTCTGTAATTGAAGAGAAGAGAACTTGGTGCCATGATAAAATTGAACTAGATGGGCTATATCAGCGCAATCTTTCTCAACAGATTTGGTATTGCAAGCATTGACAATGCTGTGCCATTTGTTCAGCCAGTGGTCATTCTGTATATTCTGCTTGCACTAATTCAATCACTGCTAAACTTGATACTGAGTCAACAACTCAAATTTAACTTTATCTTCAGGTATTGCAGTGGGGCACCTGCTGAACAACACCAGAAAGTAAGAAAGTGTGCAGAAAGAAGTAGATGCCTATTTTAGTCTATGACATCAGAACAGAGATTTAAAATGGCTTCTTAGGGTCAAAGGTAAAGGAATGTTGAGGACGCCATGAATACACTAGAACACCTCACTCTGTTCATGATGCACTTAACATTGCTTTGACATTGACCCGCTGAGATCATTCTAATTTCCTATTTCAAAATTAATTGGTTATAGCAGGCTCATTAAATTGTGAAGAAAATGTGTAAGAGTCCAAGTCAACTGTTCTATTTGTCACAGTTAACTTACAAATGGAACAGGGAGCAGGCAAAAACTGAAAGAACATAATTATCTACCTTGAGAATAAGAATCTTCAAGCATCAATCTGTGATTGAAAAATGTTCAGTGAAAACACAAAATGTTTCACTTTATTTGATGATCTCAATGCATTTGCTGACAGGGTTAAACACAGACTCATAGTGCCTTGGTCATTAAAGTCAGAATATTATATTTAACTCACCTACGACCAAAAAAGATCCTTAACCCAGATTCAAGAATGCTTTGTGAAAAACTCACGAGGAAGGTTGGGGCTGAAATTCATAACTTTGATAATTTTAGTTAAAGAATAGACAAAAATAACATACATTAAGATAGTGTTTCTCTTACGACAGAACATCTCTGAGCTCCTCACAAAGCTGAAAGGAGGACAACATGCAGGAAAAGGAGGAAATTTAAAGGGGAGAGACCAAAAATAAGACTGAGGGGTTCTTAGAAGGGCTTCAAAGCAAGGAAGGAAGTAGTGAGGTAAAGTAGTTTTGGGAGAGAATTTCAGACAGCAGGTTATAATGACTGCATGATTGTCTATCAGTGGTGGAGTGGAAGGAATAGTAATATCCAGAGCTAGGATAACTATGATTTAAAACTAGAAACAACCAACTGTACTTCCAAGGGAAGCTCATTATTTCTATAGCAAGGGTGGCCAATACATGTAAATGGATGCACAATCAGACTATGAAAATGGGAGATATTTAGCCAGGATGGATTCTTTTTTGGCTATGTCAACACTTCAGTCCAAAAGTTAAGTAAAACATTGCTTGATTGCCAGGACTGGCTGGTTGATATTTGGGTTAACAAACTGGGAATAGTTAAATTCAAATACTCTAATGATTGAACCATTAAAAAAGTTTGTAGGAAGACAATAAAATACCAACATTAACACCTTTACTTCCAAAGTGTGGCCTATTTTGCGTGCTAAGACTGCCTGTTGGATTTTTGAAAATTCCGCGAAATTCCTCTGTCCTCAGTGTGGTGGTGTACATCCAGCAGGGCTTTATTTATGCCCACTGATTTCCTAGACAGTCAAAAGTTTACAAAGAAACTGAGATTACATTGATATGAGCCTCAAAACGCCACTATGTTACGTTAACAGACGAACACTTACCACAATTGTCTGAAATTACTTTGCTGTTTAAACAGAGGCACTAACCCATATTTAACCAAGCAGCACTAGGCTTGCGGGGCTAAATTGATTTTTCCTTTACTGAAATTTCCTATGTTACTAGGCCCATTTTATTCACAGCAACTTATTCCTTTCTCCTCCAGCACCCTCAAAATATTATTTTAATTCTCAGCATCTTTTATCTTCTATTATTTTATTTTTAACATATTATAAATTATAGGTAGCGGGGTTTCTTATAACCACTTGACTTTATTTATTCCCTTTAAATGCACCTTTTTCAATTTGATCAAAAGAAATTTACCTTTGCCCTGTCTTCTCATTAGCTAGTATTAATTTGTCAACCACTAGTTAAATAGATGGCATGCATACTTCATTAATGGTGTTGGAATATCTAAAGGAGAATCTGAAAGAGTCCTAGGAGTCTTAGTAGATTTGACGCTAAACGTGTCCAACAATATAGAACAACAATCAATAGAGCTAATAGGTTGTTGAACCACGTAACCAAAACAGTAGAGTATAATTCAGAGGATGTCATGATCAAACGGTACAGTGCTCTAGTCAGACCACACCTTGAATATTGCATCCAGTCCCGGTTGCCAAGAAATAAGAGAGACATTCAAGAACTGGAGGCAAAGCACAGAAGAGCTACTAGGCTGATCACCAGTATCAGGAGCCTGAGTTATGAGGAAAGAATGGAGAAACTTGGGCTTCTCAGCCTAGAAAGGAGACATCTGAGAAGTGACCTTATAGAGGTGTGTAAGATTGTTAAGAGTATAGAAAACATTAAGCCAGAATATTACTTTAAATTAAACTGCAGAAGTTGAACTAGGAGACGTGTTTGAACTAGTAAAAGGTAATTTTAGGACTGATATCAGGAAATTCTTCACATAAAGAGTGATCAATATGTGAAATAAAATTCCAGATAGAATAGTGAAGGCAAGAACCTTGGAATCATTTAGAAACAAATAGATGCTATAATATGGGGGCTTTAGGATTTCTCTGGTGAGGTGAACTACGATCGGCCTATTAACTCGTCGTTCTTGCAATTCCATACAAGATCAAAGATCTTGTGATTTTTGTGTGAAATTGCAAGAACAGTAAATTAATAGGCATTGCTTAAGCCTACTGATTGTTAATTTCTGGACTTTGTGGATCTTGTGGTCTTCGGAATTGCATGAACAACATGTTGATAGGCATTTCTTAAGCTATCTGATTGTTAATTTCTAGAAGTCAATATGTCTTTTTTAATTAGTACCACTGGGAGTGTTTTCTTTGACAAAAATGTAAAATATGGTCAGTATTGATCCAACGGCTTGTATATCTATCAGACATCAATTTAGCTAATTTTGAAATTGCCTAATTGATCTATGAATACAGAAATGAGGTTCAACACTTCCTATTGAATATATTCCTGCTCAGACCTTTGAAAACCACAGGCACTTGAAACTGCTTTAATGTTATAAAGGAGCTTTGAAGCATTCCAATTTAGTATTTTGCAAATAAAAAATTCATAGACTACAAGCAAAGCGTAACAGAAAATCACAGCACAATAACAATATTTTGCCTTGATGTAGTGCATCAATAGCACCGATAGCACATTGTTCTTTGCTTCATTGTTGGTCAAGATGTTACTTTTGCCTCCTTATTCGTGGCAACACTGAGGAACTAGTATTAATCAAAAAAGACTGTCAAAGTGAGGGCAGGTATCCGACTTATAATACCAAATGAGAGTTGGGGCATGATTTTAACTTGGAGCTGGGAACCCAACCCATCCCTAGATACTCGCGTGGGGAACCCGGAAGCCAAATGAGCGCATCGCAATCTGCGATTGCTACTCAATTAAAGGTGAGCATTTGTGCTACCGAGTTTTCCATGCGGCAGGCAGCCAGATTGACAGGGCTGGCTGCCTGTTGGAAGGTAAAGGAACCGCAAATCAGAGAAGGGGGTGGGAGGGAGAGAGAGATCGTGGAACAAATCGGAGGCGGGGGGGGGAAGTTGAGGGGATGTGGACGACATGGGGGGGGTCCAGTCAGCATCGGGATGGGGGGGGGGGTCCAGCCTGCATCGGGACTGGACGGGGTGTTAGCCAGCATCAGGATCTGGGGGGAGTGGTCAGCCAGCATTGGGGGGAGGGAGGTGGTGATAGCCAGCATCAGGATCCGGGGGGGGGGCGGGGGCAACCAGCATCGGGATCGGGAGAGTCCAGCCAGCATCAGGATTGGAGGGGAACGGGGTGTCAGCCAGCATCGGGATTGGGTGGATCCAGCTAGCATCGGGATCGGGAGGTCTGGCATCGGGGGGTCCAGTATCGGGGGGGGGTGCGGGGGGAAGGGCCGGCTGATCGCGGGATCATGTCGTGCCACGTGAGCTTGTTGGGCCGGATGAAGCACTCCTGCTCCTCCTGGCCCACAAGCAGTGCAATAAAGGCACTCACCTCATGGATCCGGCCCTTTCCGCCTGCTTTCACCTGACGTGAAGCAATGGGAAACCCAAACAGGTAAGGTTAAATTCATTCCACTTTTGCAATAAACAAAAAATTAAGTACCTCAGCTATTTCAATGAGGTACATTGCCCCTTTAAGTATCGGCCTGCCGGCTTTATATGGGGGCGGGACTTCTGGATGTCTGTTGCACGTGCCTGGGTCAAACCTGGAAGTGGGTGCATTGGAGCCGGAATGCAGTCCTGCTCCAAAAAGCTGTTATTTTAATCACCCACCCGCCCCCAACCCACCTGTTCTTTTGGGCGTTAAAATTACCCCCAAACTTAGAATGCTACAGTAGATGAAAATGTTTGTTCTTTTTCTTTACTATATTGCACGGATTTCTATCCCCATAATCACATTTTGTTTTGGTCTCTTTCAAAAATAAAAGCACAGATATTGAAATATTTACTTTCTCTGTGTAAGTTGCAGTGGAATATAAATCACAGACATCAACATGACCAGAAGGATCTGCTTCTTCATGATCAATATGTTAACATATTATTGGGCTGGAACTTGCTCCGACAGGCGTGGCAAGGCTCTCCGCACATACTGCGGGTAAAAAGTACGAATGTACTCACTGCGTAGGCCACGATGTCCATTTGCTGAATTTTGAAATCTTCTCCAGTGATGTGCTCCGAGATCAGCGAAGGCCATGTGCGCATGCAAAGACTGTGGGAATGCAAGCCCCTTCCACAAGCAGGCAAGTAATACTCATTCATTTAAAGTGACATTCTCTATGTTAGTCTAAATAAAAATTTAGCATAATAACATACCTTATTATAAAAAGGCAAGGAAATGATTTATAATGTACTGAAAAATACAGAAATTAAAAGTTAAAAAAAATAAAATTTTTATTTTTTAATACATTTTTTTAATGATCAAAAAAATTAAAATAAGAATAATTAGACATTCAGCACTTTTAAAATTTAATGGTTTTTTGTTGTTTTGCTGTCATTATAAGTCTCTGTGCATATAAAAAGTAGCATAGGGCTGGTATTTTCAAGTGTACCTTCTCACGACGTGTCTTCATTCCAGCTGGGCAGATGGGTAAGTTTACAGATGTTTGCTGATTGTATTGATTGTAGCGTAGGTGGCCCTTTAATTCAGAACTGTCAAAACGCTGGTAAACCAATCGGAGCACGTTTGCGATTTCGGGATTTTACTGCGCCTGTGCGTATTTGCAAACTTGCTCCGATGGATTCGATGGCGGTTGGACAGGATGCCATTGAGGACCAGCTTCCCGAATGAGTAGGTTCTGCCCTATTATTTAGGACTGCAGGGGGAGGGAATACAACTTTCTAGACAGCACAAATGCAGATTGTCTCAATTGTATCGAATTCATCACGAAAATCACAAGAGTGAAAATACTGCCCACTACGCAGTCATAGAAGTTTGTATATAGACATTAAAATTGTTACTCCAATTATTATGGTTTATAATAATATATTACACTTCTACATCAGATGTTCATACAATTTTGGTGTAATTCATTGCAAAATCTAAAATTATGACAGTGTAGATTTAAATAGATTCATTAGTTTATTGCTTAAAACCGGAGGATTTCAAACACTTGGAATTAACTTATGTGGTCTTCCTCTGCTTTACTTTGTTCCTACAATGTCAACATAAACCTATAGTATTCATATTCAACAACATTTCTATGATATGGCACCCAAAGTCCTCACCCTTTTCAACATTTCTGGGGTGTAAAATCAGAGCAATTCAATGAGCTGGCTCACAAATTGAGGCAGAAGCTGTTTCCATCAACTTTGAACACCACCCCCTCCACCCTCCCCCCTACCCCCCTCCCCGAGTTCTTAATCATGTTTTGGGCTTTCCCATGATCAGCATGCAGAAATCCTATTCAGCTCATTAGCATCCAGAAGTTATGCTCGTAATGCACCAGGGGTAACTTAGAACTAGTTTTTAATGCACACCTGTTGCCAGGTATGAGACTGGTGGATGTCAGGAGCTTTTGAGCCCGAAGAGTACAAAAACTTTGTCTATGAATTACTGGAGTTAGGAAAGACTTTATATACGATTTTTTTTGTTTTGTTTTTTCTAATAGTTAGCACTGGACCTGGGTCTGACAATCTGTGGGACTGTGAGAACCCTGGTTATTTTTGCTTCTACTCACCAAGAGAGGTACTGAAGATCAGGTATGGAATTACCAATGGGCATTTCTTTGTAAGCCATTATAATGGACATGATGTGGAGATGCCGGTGATGGACTGGGGTGGACAAATGTAAGGAATCTTACAACACCAGGTTATAGTCCAACAAATTTATTTTAAAATCACAAGCTTTCGGAGATTATCCCCTTCGTCACCTGACGAAGGGGATAATCTCCGAAAGCTTGTGATTTTAAAATAAATTTGTTGGACTATAACCTGGTGTTGTAAGATTCCTTACATTATAATGGAGGAAGAGGAGCAGCAGAAGAGGACAGAGGAAAGAAGTGTGAGTCAGTGTATGAGGAGATTGCATCCTTCAAAATATCAACCCCCCCCCCCCCCCCGCCCACCCCCGGCAATAGAATTTACAGGCCACACAGGGTCTATGCAGATCTATGCAGGACTAAAAGCTGACAAATCCCCTGGACCTGATGGCTTACATCCGAGGTTTCTAAAAGAGGTGGCTGCAGAGATAGTGGATGCATTGGTTATGATCTTCCAAAATTCTCTACATTCTGGAATGGTCCCAGTGGACTGGAAGGTAGCAAATGTAATACTGCTATTCAAGAAGGGAGGGAGAGAGAAAACGGGAAACTACAGGCCAGTTAGACATCAGTCCTCAGGAAAATGCTGAAATCCATTATTAAGGAAGTGGTAACAAGGCACTTAGAAAATCATAATATGATTAGGTAGAGTCAACATGGTTTTATGAAGGGGAAATTGTTTGACAAATTTATTTGAGTATTTTGAGGATGTAACTAGCAGGGTAGATAAAGGTGGACCAGCGAATATAGTATATTTGGATTTTCAAAAGGCATTCGATAAGGTGCCACATAAAAGGTTGCTGCACAAGGTAAGGGCTCATGGGGTTGGGGGTAATATATTAACATGGATAGAGGATTGGTTAAAGCACAGAAAAGAGACAGTAGGAATAAACAGGTTCTCAGGTTGGCAGGCTGTAACTAGTGGGGTGCCGCAAGGATCGGTACTTGGGCCTCAGCTATTTACAATCTATATTAATGACTTAGATGAAGGGACCGAGTGTAATGTATCCAAGTTTGTTGAAGATACAAAGCAACGTGGGAAAGTAAGACGTGAGGAGGACACAAAGAGTCTGCAAAGGGATATAGACAGGTTAAAGTGAGTGGACAAGATAGTGACAGATGGAGTATAATGTGGGGAAATGTGAGGTTATTCACTTTGGTAGGAAGAATAGAAAAACAGAATATTTTTTAAATGATGAGAAACTATTAAATGTTGTTGTTCAGAGAGACTTGTGTGTCCTCATACAAGAAACACAAAGGACCCGATATTACCAGGGCGGCGGGTTCATGGCGGGAGGGCAATTGGGCGCGTGGGTAACCCGCCCGGTGAAATCAGTCTGCCCCGAACGCAGTCGCAGGCTGGTTGGATCCACTTACCTCTTGTTCCGGGTTCCCCGCTGCTGAGCTGCGGGCGGGCAGACTGCGCATGCGCAGTAAGGTCTGTCAGCTGGAGGAGCTCTATTTAAAGGGGCAGTCCTCCACTGACTGATGCTGCAAGAAATAGGAAAAATTACAGCATGGAGCAGCCCAGGGGGATGGCTGCTCTCAGGTTTAATGATGCCTCACTCCAGCTCTTATTGGATGGGGTGAGGAGGAGGGGGAGAACAGAGATCTTGCCCCCGGCGGGCGGGAGGAAGCGGCCTGCCTCTGCCACCAAGAAGGCCTGGCTCGAGGTGGCAGAGGAGGTCACCTGCACCACCAACATATCGCGCACCTGCATACAGTGCAGGAGGCGCTGCAATGACCTAAGTAGGTCAGCCGAAGTGAGTACACTTACTCATTCCCCTACACTCCGTCTGCCCCCACCCCACATCTCCTTCTGCACTGCCAACACTACTCTGTCATCTCACCCCTCACACCCACTCAAACCTCATCTTACCTGCACTTACTCACCTCGCCAGTACTCATCCCGCCACTACCACTCAACCCAATCCTCATACAATCTCATGGCTCTATCTCATACTCACCCTCTCATGCATTTCTTTCAAAGTCAGCCTCACTCAACCTGCCACGACCTGTGCTGCAGCCTCAGGGCATGCATCACATATGTGCAGCATAAGGCAAACGTGTCGTGAGCATGAAGGGGATGCACAAGGGTGTTTGAGGGTTTGTCATGGTTTTTGCTTATATTTAATTTCTGAGCAACTCACATTACATATTATATTGGCACCACTACTGCCACGTCTTTGTGAATCTTGTCTGGTTTGTGCAATTATGCCCTTTCCTGAGGATCACAATGAAGACCCACAACTGATGACACCCATTGTGTCACTGCAGAATGGGTGTAGGTGTATTTGCAGGGCTCTTTTGTGCAGACGACTGAGAGACGTCGGCGATGTCCCCGGTGGCACCCTGGAAGGATGCGGAGGAGAAGTTGTTGAGGGCAGTGGTGACTTTGACAGCGACAGGAAAGAAGATGGTGCTCGGGCCAGCCGGGAGCAGCTCGGCATGAAGGAGGCTGCAGATGTCCACGACTACATGTCGAGTGACTCTGAGCCTCCGTGTGCACTGCTGCTCAGAAAGGTCCAGGAAGCTGAGCCTTGGTCTGTGGACCCTATGGCGAGGGTAGTGCCCTCTGCGATGCATCTCTCTCTGCGGTTGCCCTCCCTCCTGCCGTGCAGGTGGATGTGTCACAGCACTGTGTTGTGGAGCTCCACGTGTCAGAGGTGGACGGCGTGGCCGGCGAGGCTGGTGATGCTGTTCGTCCTCCGAGGAGGTTATGACTGCAGATACTGCGGCCCCCATCCGGAAGATGTACATCTGAGGGGGTCTGCAAGGTAGGTACATGTGTCTGGACACCGGAGTAAGTGTGCAAGTTGGTGAATTTTATTGTTAGGAGGAGGGTGGTGGAGGCCAAACTTTGTGCAAAGTGACAGAGTGGCCTCCTGCAATGAGTGAGGGTCTCCCCCCACCAACCTGTCAAATGGACCTTTGCAGCTGCCACAGGCTGAAGGCTGCAACACGTCCATTTGAATTGGGAGTGTTTCCCCCAGTATGGGAAACAGTCCCAGTTGTTTGTAAAATCCCAACCCTCCTGAAATATCTCCTTAATCAGGTCTGTAAACGACCTGAAATACCAAAATAAATACCTTAAGTGGCACCCTGCCGGCTTTAATTGCTGGCGGGCGTCCCACATGCGGGGGCTGTGCACGCATGTCAGCGCGTCAGTGGGAAACCCGGAAGTGGGCGGGTTGGAGCCGGGCTCCCGCCCCGCCCCGGGAATCCCCGATTTTCGTGGCCCCCCCCGCCAGGAACGCACCCGATTGCGGGTGCGAAAATCGACCCCAAAAAGTTAGTAAGCAGGTATAGCAGGCAATTAGGAAAGCAAATGGCATATTGGCCTTTATTGCAAGGGGGTTGGAGTACAAGAGCAAGAAACTCTTACTACAGTTTTACAGGGCTGAGGTGAGACCTCGTCTGGAGTACTGCGTACAGTTTTGGCTCCTTATCTAAGGAAGACCACCAGCTCAACAAACTGATCAAGACCTTCGATCCAGACCTTCAAAGCATCCTACGTGCTCTCATCCCACGTACTCCCCGCGTGGGAGACTTCTACTGCCTCCCAAAGATACACAAAGCCAACTCACCTGGACGTCCTATCGTATCAGGCAACGGAACCCTGTGTGAGAACCTCTCTGGATACGTCGAGGGCATCCTGAAACCCATCGTACAGGGAACCCCCAGCTTTTGTCGCGACACTACAGAATTCCGACAAAAACTCAGCACCCACGGACCAGTTGAACCAGGAACACTTCTCACCACGTTGGACGTCTCGGCACTCTACACCAGTATCCCCCACGATGACAGCATCGCTGCAACAGCCTCAGTACTCAACACCAACAACAGCCAATCTCCAGACGCCATCCTACAACTCATCCGCTTCATCCTGGACCACAATGTCTTCACCTTCGATAACCAGTTCCCAAACACACGGAACAGCCATGGGGACCAAATTCGCACCCTAATACGCCAACATTTTCATGCACAAGTTCGAGCACGACTTCTTCACTGCACAGGACCTCCAACCAACGCTATACACCAGATACATCGACGACATTTTCTTCCTATGGACCCACGGCGAAGAATCACTGGAGAGACTACACGATAACATCAACAAGTTCCATCCCACCATCAAACTCACCATGGACTACTCCTCAGAATCGGTTTGTTTCTTGGACACACAAATCTCCATCAAAGACGGGCACCTCAGCACCTCACTCTACCGCAAGCCCACGGACAACCTCACGATGCTCCACTTTTCCAGCTTCCACCCTAACCACGTCAAAGAGGCCATCCCCTATGGACAGGCCCTACGAATACACAGGGTCTGCTCAGACGAGGAGGAACGCGATGGACACCTACAGACGCTGAAAGACGCCCTCGTATGAACGGGATATGACGCTCGACTTGTCGATCGACAGTTCCGACGGGCCACAGCGAAGAATCGCATAGACCTCCTCAGAAGACAAACACGGGACGCAACCAACAGAGTACCCTTCGTCGTCCAGTACTTCCCCGGAGCGGAGAAACTATGTTCTCCGCAGCCTTCAACATGTCATCGATGATGACGAACACCTCGCTAAGGCCATCCCCACGCCTCCACTACTCGCCTTCAAACAGCCACCCAACCTCAAACAGACCATCGTTCGCAGCAAATTACCCAGCTTTCAGGAGAACAGCGTCCATGACACCACACAACCCTGCCACGGCAACCTCTGCAAGACATGCCAGATCATCGACACAGATACCACCATCACACGAGAGGAATCCACCCACCAGGTACATGGTTCATACTCCTGTGACTCAACCAACGTTGTCTACCTCATACGTTGCAGGAAAGGATGCCCCGGAGCATGGTACATTGGCGAGACCATGCAGACACTGCGACAACGGATGAACGGACACCGCGCAACAATCGCCAGACAGGAGGGTTCCCTCCCAGTCGGGGAACACTTTAGCAGTCAAGGACATTCAGCCACCGATCTTCGGGTAAGCGTTCTCCAAGGCGGCCTTCGAGACACATGACAACGCAAAATCGTCGAGCAGAAATTGATAGCCAAGTTCCGCATCCATGAGGACGGCCTCAACCGGAATCTTGGGTTCATGTCACGCTACACTTAACTCCACCAGCAGGGAAAAAAAAGTTATCTGTTTTTAATACAACTGGAAATTCTCTCTCTCTCTCTCTCTGCCTTTCAGGTCTCTTTCTCTCTGTCTGTGTAATTTGACACACTGTGTATTCAGTATACTGTGACCTACTGTTTTCCGTGGCTAACCTGTCTGAACACCAACGACACCTTTGATTGGTGTGATGGTGTCCCAGCCTAATATAAGATATGCGATTTGAGAACCTCTCATTCACTACTCACCTGATGAAGGAGATAGTCTCCGAAAGCTTGTGATTTTAAAATAAAATTGTTGGACTATAACCTGGTGTTGTATGATTCCTTACATTTGTCCACCCCAGTCCATCACCGGCATCTCCACATCATATCTAAGGAAGGATATACTTGCCTTTGAGGTGGTGAAACAAAGCTTCACTAGTTTAATTCCTGGGATGAGAGGGTTGTCCTATGTAGAGAGGTTGAGTAGAATGGGCCTATACTCTCTGGAGTTTAGAAGAATGAGAGGTGATCTCATTAAAACAGATAAGGTTATGAGGGGGCTTGTTATGATAGATGCTGAGAGATTGTTTCCCCTGCCTAGAGCATCTAGAACTAGGGAGCACAGTTGCAGGATAAGGGGACGGCCATTCAAGACTGAGATGAGGAGGAATTTCTTCACGCAGAGAGTTGTGACTCTTTGGAATTCTCCACCCCAGAGGGCTGTGGATGCTGAGTCATTGAATATATTCAAGGCTGAGATGGATAGATTTTTGGACTCTAGGGGAATCATGGGATATGGGGATCGGGAGGGAAATTGGAGTTGAGGTCGAAGATCAGCCATGATCTGATTGAATGGTGGAGCAGACTCGAGTGGCTGTATGGCCTACTCCTGCACCTATTTCTAATGTTATTAGTGAGGAGCTTTGTGTTAAGAGATAGCGTTTCATCAAAGACATAATAGGGGAGCTGTACTATTTATTACTTGAAGACCTGCAGCCACAGTCTTCTGCCTGGACAGCTCTGATTGTGGCTGTGAAGATCATGACCACACTTACATTTTATGCCACTGGGTCATTTCAGGCACAATGGGGGATTTGTGCAACATCAGCTAGGGTGCCACCTGGGCACTTTTCCAGAGAGCTGGGAGTTCATCAATTTGGCATCACAGCAAGGCAGCAATTAAATAGATGGCATCCAGTTTTATGGTATTGTAGGCAGGGTTTGATAGATGGAACCCATGTTGCTTTGTGAGGGCTTATGGTCAATCCTCTCAACTTTCTGAACAAAAAAAGTAACCATTTATTGAATGTTTAGATTGTGTGTGACAACAAAGGATGAATCTTGCACTTCAACATAAGATTTCAAGGAAGCTGCCATGCTACATTCATCCTCAAGAATTCTGTCCTTCCTGAGCTTTTCAAGCAACAGAATAATGCGAATGGATGGCTTGTGGGTAACGAGGCATATTCCTTGCTGCCATGAATAATGACCCCACCAAGAGTTGCAAGAAATGCAGCAGAGGAGCACTGCAACGAGGCACATGCTTCTTCCAGAATTGTTACTGAGACGACCACTGGGGTCTCAATGAGGCACTTTTGCTGCTATGATGGATGAAGAGGGGCTCCACAATATGCTCCAGATCATGTGTCCCGCATAGTTGTACCTTGCTATGCCCTGCTCAACTTTGCAATTTAAAAAAGTCTGGACACAGAGATTCCTAGGGAGGTGGCTGTAGCTGATTTGGAGGCAGAACAACATGGAGGAGAGCATCAGGATAATCGTCACTTGGAGGACTCTCCATAGATGACTGCAATAACTTATAGCATAACTTATCAGTGACGTGTTCTCATTGGTTTAACACAGTCGTTTGTCACAACTCAAATAACTTTTTCTCCCCCATCTTCTCATAAATGACAAATCCTTCAATCTAATACTTAGCTTAGAAGATCACAGGTTGTATTCTCTTCTTTGGAGTAGAGTCACAGGAGGGCACGACTCCATCCTGACACTAAGCCATTCCCCATGTAGCAGATGGTAAAGGGGCAGACACCAGTTCCAGCAGGTGCAAGGAGAAGGAAATTGAGGTCAGGGCAGTGAGGTGGTGGTCGGCCTCACTACTTAATCTTGCCTCATTTTCTACCACTACCCTACTCCATTTCAGGTGGGAACATGGAGGGGACCCCAGCCCTATATCACGTCAAACTTCTTTGGCCTACATCACCGTTTAAATCCTTATCTTCCAATTGAATAAGTCAAGAAATAATAAGTGCACCCTTTCCTGTATGTCTATAATCTCCATGAATAACTAAGTAGGACATAAGGCATATTCTCCTTTATTACAATCAACTCATAAGTGAGCATAAGACATCTTATAGTCTTCTTACACCATGCTTCTCCATGCCTTTCTTTCTCTTATTCTAGTGCAAATGGAGGAATTCCTGATTTTACAGAGATTTAGACATTGCAGTCATATTCACTGCAGAGATTGTGAACAATTCATTTTGCTTTGATTGACTGTACAGCAATGATATGTAGCTGACATCGATTTTCGTTCAGTATTAATTGCTTTTGCTGTATAGTTAATGTTTTGGTTAATGAACAGTTAAGGAATATGATAGAACATTAACAAATGACAACAAATGTATATAAATGTATAATTACTGATATGTCTAAATGATTTTAACATGTTTGTTTTGTTGTTTCTCTAAAGGTTTCCAACAACCAATCACTAGGCATAGGGAACACAGTTCATTTCAATTGCCATCAGAAACTCAGCAGACACTCCAAAGGGAATGGCCATTTCCTTCTTTTCCCATTTCATCACCCACATGTGACCTCCAGCAAGATAAGTAGGGAAAATAATCCTAATTGAAAACACATCCGATGGTTCAATTGAAAAATGCACCGTTTAGTGTGGAACTGAATCATAAAGACCAGGAAGGTGCAGATTTGATCCCTTATGATTGTTGTGTTAGATTATCTTAATCAAGTGATAAAGCTTCCACAATTGGTCTCAGGATAGGAAGGCAAGAAAAAAAATTAACTAGGGTTCATCATTCCCGATTTCTATTGAGTGACTCTCACTGGAATGCGTGCACATGCGGACATCAGGTGAGAATAACAGGTTCAGCTGTGATCCCCCCACAATGGTGTGTCACCTCTCACTGCTTCGGCTCACGTATAAGAATGGCCACTTGGTATTGCTTCATTGCTTTTAGTGAGTGAGAGAAAATTGGAGGGTAAACACAGTCAATTAAAGAACAAAAAAGATCATCTCATCTATTTAGTTTGTTGCTGGGTGCAGATTGCAGATTAGCACTTTTAAAAGACTAACAAAATATAGGTGGCTGATTTGAAGAAGTTGATGGGACAGTACATATATTATTGATAATTTCTTATGCTGATCCACCAGTGAAAATAACACCTAGTAAAATACACATCGGAGTTTACTTTATGACTCGGTCATAACTCGTTCAGGGGACTCAGTGGTGCCGTGCAGCAAGTGCAAGCAGTGACTTAGATATCTTTATTATAATTCCAGTTCACACATCATGGTGGCCTTTCAGGCCGGTCTGAAGTACTCTTGCACAAAATGTGTTCATTCTAAATTATTAGAATCAATTTAAATTGGTGGAATAAAGCACAGCCCAATTTCCCATCCAATTAGCTGTGTGCTATGCTTACCCATGTGGAGTGGCTGAAGAGGAAAGCCCCATGTACAATGAAGCTTTTAATGGGCAGATGTTTGTTCATTGAATCATAGAAACTTACAGCACAGAAGGCCGCCGTTCGGCCCATTGTGTCTGTGCCGGCCGAAAAAGAGCTATCCAGCCCAATCCCACTTTCCAGCTCTTGGTCTGTAGCCTTGTAGGTTACGGCACTTCAAGTGCACATCCAAGTACTCTTTAAATGCAATGAGGGTTTCTGCCTCTACCACCCTTTCAGGCAGTGAGTTCCAGACCCCCACCACCCTCTGGCTGAAAAATATTTTCCTCAACTCCCCTCTAATCCTTCTACGAATCACTTTAAATCTATGCACCCTGGTTGACCTCTCTGATAAAGGAAATAGGTCCTTCCGGTCCACTCTATCTAGGCCCCTCATAATTTTATACACCTCAATTAAATCTCCCCTCAGCCTCCTCTGTTGCAAAGACAAAACCCCCAGCCTATCCAATCGTTCCTCACAGCTAAAATTCTTCAATCCTGGCAACATTCTCGTAAATCTCCTCTGTAGTCCAATCACATCTTTCTGCCTGTCAAGCTACCTTCAGGGATCTGTGGACATGCACTTCAGACCCCTGAAGGTAGCAGCACAGGTAGATAAGGTGGTTAAGGAGGCATACGGGGTACTTTGTTGTTCCATTTTTTTAAAAAAATCATTTTTTTCAAGTATCTTTTTAGTATTGTTTATTTGGGGGGGGGGGAATTTTCCCCTCTCAATTTTAATTTATTTCTGCATTTTTTAAGTTCTTTTTTTCAGAATTTTTTTGGGGGGAAACCAGTAAAGTATCTATGTTAAAACAAAAAGAGAAAATGTCTGTAAAATCATTAGAGTGCTAACTGTAACTGAAGCATTTACAAGACTTTAGCAGAAAAGGAGTTGAAAGGGTCTCTTATAACACAGACTTTTATGGGAGCTCAGGGAACAAAAAGGCATCTAAGTGACAGATGCAGAGTCCTGTGGCAGTCACTAAGTTAAGTTCAAATTAATGATGAGGTTGGTTTTAAAGCAGCCCAAATACAACAGTATTTCATGGTTGAAATGTTGCAAGATGAAAGAAGTCATGTCAGAGAAATCAACAGAGATGACAGCCAACTGCTCACATCTGCTATTATGCACCCACCTTATCTGCAGACCTTGGTTGTCTTAACTGCCAGTGACCAAGGCCAAATAAAGAGGGAAAAAATGAAAATGCTTGAAATCTGATACAAAAATAGAAAATGCTGTTGATACACAGCAGGTCAGCATTTGTAGAGAGAAAAGACAGGTCAATGGGGTGGATCTTGACTTTGTGTGATCGTGTAAAACGGGCGACAGCGAGGCGACAGTCCATTTTACATCACTCCTGATTTATATTTCCATTGAAGTCGATGTAATAAAAATCAGGAGAGATGTAAAACGGACTGCCGCCTCGCTATCACCCATTTTACACAAACGCACAAAGTCAAAATTACCCCAATGTTTGGACAGTGTCCATCTTCAGAACTGAAAACTGAAAGATGAACAAGCATTTTATTAAAATCAGAAAGAAAGGAGGAAAGGAAGGAGAAAAATACACAAGCAAGCAATACATTCTGCAATCACAAAAGGGGTACTTAATGAGTGAAGAGCAGGCAATCTACTTAAACAAAGCAAGAGTTTGTCAGATGATATAAAGAATCCTTAGTTAGGTATAGCCAGACATTAAAGGAACAATAGAATGAGCAAATAGCTAAGACCGTGAGTTCCCCAGCCTTGGAAAAAGGCAAGGAAATGATTGATAATTTTTTTTTTTAAAAGAGAAAACCTGCAAAAACATGACTGAAATTAAAACTGAAATGCTGGAAAATGGATGATTATAGCTAAGGTCTGAAGTTATTGAAGTCAATGTTTAGACTAGAGGGCTGTAGAATGCCCAAAGAAAGATGATGTACTGTTCCTGCAGCTAATATTGAGCTTGGTAGGAACAATGTACAAAGTCAAAAATGGACAGGTTGGAGTGCAAAGGACAAGCCCTGAGCATTGAGGATGTCTGTAGCTTCACCTTCTCCTACTCTCTCCTCACTCTTATATGCAAAGATATCCAAGATGGAGTCAAAGATTGAAATTTCTTAGCTCTCCTCCATTCTGAGTCTTTTCCCTTCTACTATATGTTTTTTTGTGTTACAAGCAGAGAATTAGTCCAAACAAAGTAGTAGACATGTACGAAAGCTGTAACCCATCTTGAGTATCAGTAAGTGACCATGGATCATACAGATAGGTTGTGGTACAATGATTTGATACGTGAAGCACTTTGAAGATGCCAGTGTGTCAAGGTTTTCAATTGTAAGTTGCAACTTGAATGTGTGTTGTGCTGGTGTATGGGTATGCAAGAGCTGAATATGTAAATGATTCCCCCTCCATTGGTAAGCTTCAACCTGTAGGCCTACTACAGGATGGGAACCCACTTTTCATAGAAAATGGGGATAAAACTTGGATGAACTGGCAAGGTTGGCCTTTACCAGAATAGATGGGCGAAAGAAAATAGGCTCCATTACCTTATAAGAACATAAGAAATAGGAGCAGCAGTAGGGCACACAGCCCCTCGAGCCTACTCCGCCATTCAATAAGATCATGGCTGATTTTCTACCTCAACTCCACTTTCCCGCCTTATCCCCGTATTTTTTTTTATTCGTTCATGGGATGTGGGCATCGCTGGCGAGGGCAGCATTTATTGCCCATCCCTAATTGCCCTTGAGAAGGTGGTGGTGAGCCACCTTCTTGAAGCGCTGCAGTCCGTGTGGTGACGGTTCTCCCACAGTGCTATTAGGAAGGAAGTTCCAGGATTTTGACCCAGCGACGATGAAGGAAGTCGGGATGGTGTGTGACTTGGAGGGGAACGTGCAGGTGGTGTTGTTCCCATGTGCCTGCTGCCCTTGTCCTTCTAGGTGGTAGAGGTCGCGGGTTTGGGAGGTGCTGTCGAAGAAGCCTTGGCGAGTTGCTGCAGTGCATCCTGTGGATGGTACACACTGCAGCCACAGTGTGCCAGTGGTGAAGGGAGTGAACGTTTAGGGTGGTGGATGGGGTGCCAATCAAGCGGGCTGCTTTGTCCTGGATGGTGTCGAGCTTCTTGAGTGTTGTTGGAGCTGCATTCATCCAGGCAAGTGGAGAGTATTCCATCACACTCCTGACTTGTGCCTTGTAGATGGTGGAAAGGCTTTGGGGAGTCAGGAGGTGAGTCATTCACCGCAGAATACCCAGCCTCTGACCTGCTCTTGTAGCCACAGTATTTATGTGGCTGCTCCAGTTAAGTTTCTGGTCAATGGTGACCCCCAGGATGTTGATGGTGGGGGATTCGGCAATGGTAATGCCGTTGAATGTCAAGGGGAGGTGGTTAGACTCTCTCTTGTTGGAGATGGTCATTGCCTGGCACTTGTCTGGCACGAATGTTACTCGCCACTTATCAGCCCAAGCCTGGATGTTGTCCAGGTCTTGTTGCATGTGGGCATGGACTGCTTCATTATCTGAGGACTGCAGAGCTTTGATCTGATCCGTTGGTTGTGGAATCGCTTAGCTCTGTCTATAGCATGTTGCTTCCGCTGTTTAGCATGCATGTAGTCCTTAGTTGTAGCTTCACCAGGTTGGCACCTCATTTTTAGGTACACCTGGTGCTGCTTATGGCATACTCTTCTACGCTCCTCTTTGAACCAGGGTTGATGCCCTGGCTTGTTAGTAATGGTAGAATGAGGAATATGCCGGGCCATGAGGTTACAGATTGTGCTGGAATACAATTCTGCTGCTGATGATGGCCCACAGTGCCTCATGGATGCCCACTTTTGAACTGCTAGATTTGTTCTGAATCTATCCCATTTAGCACAGTGATAGTGCCACACAACACGTTGGATGGTGTTCTCAGTGCGAAGACAGAACTTCATCTCCACGAAGACTGTGTGGTGGTCACTCCTACCAATACTGTCATGGACAGATGCATCTGCGACAGGTAGATTGGTGAGAACGAGGTAAAGTAGGTTTTTCCCTCGTGTTGGATCGCTCACCACCTGCCACAGACCCAGTCTGGGAGCTATATCCTTCAGGACTCAGCCAGCTTGGTCAGTAGTGGTGCTACCGAGCCACTCTTGGTGATGGACATTGAAGTCCCCCACCCAGTGTACATTCTGTGCCCTTGCTCCCCTCAGTGTTTCCTCCAAGTGGTGCTCAACATGGAGGAGGACTGATTCGTCAGCTGAGGGAGGACGGTAGGTGGTAATCAGCAGGAGGTTTCCTTGCCCATGTTTGACCTGATGCCATGAGATTTTATGGGGTCCGGAGTCAATGTTGAGGACTCCCAGGGCCACTCCCTCCTGACTGTATATCACTGCACCGCCACCTCTGGTGGGTCTGTCCTGCCAGTGGGACAGGACATACCCAGGGATGGTGATGGAAGAGTCTGGGACATTGGCTGAAAGGTATGATTCTGTGAGTATGGCTTTGTCAGGCTGTTGCTTGACTAGTCTGTGGGACAGCTCTCACAATTTTGGCACAAGTCCACAGATGTTCATGAGGAGGACTTTGCAGGGTCGACTGGTCTTGGTTTGCCTTTGTCGTGTCCGGTGCTTCGTGGTCCGATGCTGGGTGGTCTGTCCGGTTTTATTCTTATTGTGACTTTTTTTAGCGAGATTTTACAACTGAGTGGCTTGCTAGGCCATTTCAGAGGGCAATTAAGAATCAACCACATTGCTGAGGGTCTGGAGTCACATATAGGCCAGACCGAGTAAGGACGGCAAGTTTCCTTACCCAAAAGGCATTAATGAAGCAGATGGGTTTTTACGACAATCCGGTAGTTTCATGGCCACTATTACTGATACTAGATTTTTAATTCCAGGTTTAATTTTAATTAATTCAATTTAAATTCCCCAGCTGCCATGGCAGGTTTTGAACTCATGACTCTGGATTATTAGTCCAGGCCTCTGGATTACTAGTCCAGTAACATAACCACTATGCTACCATACCCATAGCATCTCTGATTCCCTTAGTGTCCAAAAATCTATCGATCTCAGTTTTGAATATACTCAATGACTGAGAATCCACAGCCCTCTGGGGTAAAAAATTCCAAAGATTCACAACCCTCTGAGTGAAGAAATATTTCCTCATCTCAGTCCTAAATGGCCGACCCCTTATCATGAGACTATGATTATATTGTACAATTTAAAGATATTTGTAATTAGTAAGATTTTGGGATCAGAGAAAAACCTTTTTGAGTAGCAAGCATTGGGCTCTTCATTCTACAAGGCAATAAGGTTTAGATGTACTATTTATATTTTTTTGCATGGTGCTGTGTAATATCTAGTGCTTCACCATTTCTTTTTCCTTTGTAAGACAACCCATCTAAGCAGCAAGCATCTGAAATAATCTACAAGAAGCCATAATCCCATTGTTTAATCAAAATAAATTCAATTATTTCTCAAAAAAGAGTCAAAGTAATTGTTTATTTTAATGAAGAAATAGACACTTGAAAATAATTTCAATTTGGTCTGTGAGTGCCTGTTATCTAGGGAATACAGTTGAAGCTCAAAAGTGTGATTTTTTATTTTCCAATACCTTAATTTGCCATCTATTTCCTGATGTACAGAAACATGCCAGTGCTCAATCAACACATCAATTCTACTGGACTTTCCACATTTGCACTCTTTACCTTATCAGTGATCATACAATCATGAAGCTTGAAGCAAGGTGTTTTTAGTTAAGGCCTAATTACTGTCAGCGATATTATCGGGTAAATACTTAATGCATTTGGATGACATTGATTTGTCTACTGTTTTAGCGATGATGTTAATTCATTTAAAATAACTGAGTTACACCTGTGTTAATAAGGGATCGAGAAGTAGGTGCACAATAATTCTTTGAAAATAAGTTCACACACACTTCATTCAGTTACTTAGAAGGTTCAGACAACCTGTTAGAACAAAGCAGACAGGACAGATATTGATACCTATTTGTTCAATTGCAGATTTTTCCACTGTACACTCTAATAATATGTTCCAAATTAATGTTCTTAAAGATTTCTTAGGTTTTAACTATTAAGTTGGGATTTTCCCTCAGCCTATTGAGAATTTGTGTATAAAGGTGGCAATGCTTATGTACCACCATTAGCAAGGAGCTCAGAAGAGCCATCCATTACTTAACAGAGAACAGTAAAAATGAGGTAGAAAGGTCCCTTAACCTTTTATTTATCAGACTGATGAAGAGATTTTGATCCCAAAAAACAAAACTAACTTGTAGTTTTCTGAAGCAACTGAGAATTCTTTTTGAAGTGAATGGTTTATGCAAAAATAGAGGTGATTACGTGGAAAATAAGATATTTTAAAGAAATATGTTGCCGGCTTAAGGGAATATTTTACGATATCCCTTTTCAAAGGTTTAGAAAATGTTTTCTTTTAAATTTTAGAATGTGTTGAACAGAGCTTAAAACTGACACAAGGTGAATAAAAATTCACCGAATATTTAAATTTTAGCGTTGCTATTCCATGCCGTGTGACTTGTTTTATTAAATGATGACATGTTAGTAAAACTATCTGGCAGCTAAGACATTTAATAGTGATTTACTGCAAAGTATCTTCAGCTGTAAGATGTGTTTGATGGTTCTAAAGCCAATTCACATATTTTAATGTAGATTTAAACTCACATCATTATTTCAAAGTAAGTCAAGAAAGTAGGACCAGAGGACCAGATGGAAAGTAGTAAAAGTTAAAATTAGAATAGCGTCAAGGAATAAAATCTTCTCAGAGTGATAAATGATTAGAATAATCTACCAAGCAAGGAAATAACAGCAAAAAGTTTGGGTTACTCTAAGTACTGTTAGATGCCATGATAGAAGAATTCATGCATTAGAGGGAGCAATTTTCTTTTGTTCTAACATGTTAGTGAATCTAACAATATCAAAGTGGACACTTATTGGGGGAAAAAGGTCAGATTAAATTAAATTCAATCATACTGCATGTTGCAAATTATTACTTTGTATACTTTGCCATTTTAGAACTCACATAGGCCACATCTGAAACAATGCCAGCAAACAAAAAGTTTCCAGTTGGAAGATAACCACCATGGCAATCGCAGCAGTTAGATTCTTAACACAGGGGGATAGGACTGAAATAGAGGTTCAAGCATGTAAAATAAGAACAAATAACCTTCCTCCAGCACGAAGGTCTATGGGGGCGATATTGGGCTGTGTAGCGCCCATTTTGTAGGCGCTACATGGACTCTTAAACCTCAAAAATGGCGTCTGAGATGTGTGCGCACACTTCCGATATGAAGTGCACAGTACGTCATCTTGTTAAAGGCGTTTGCGCACGCGCACCTAACGAATGCCGGCAGCATGTAGAGTAGGGAGATTATGATGTGAATCAGTGTGCAACGCTGATTTGAAGCATGCGGTGGCATTTTGGAATTCCAGCCAATGCATTGTTTTAACCTCACATTGCTGAACAGGGCTTAAACGGCATGAAGCATCCCCCACCAGCGCTATTTAAAGGGAGCATGCAGGAGTGAAAAGTTTGTTGCTGGATTAGTCGTTCTAGTTGCTGGTACAACTGTGCATGTTTGTGGAAGTTTCCTATACTTGGAGAAAGTTGCAATATTCTATAGAGAGTGGTCTGGCTGGTCTTGCAGTACTGTTAGTGGCATTTAAAGTTGCTTTCAGACATGGGTGGCCTGCCCATTCTGGGAATTGAACATGACTGAGAGCATGCAGAGAGGCCACGCAGAGCAAGGCAAGCTGCCAGAAGAGGGAGGAAGTGCAGGAATATGCAGGGAGGCAACAAGGTAGACAGACCCTGTCTGCCAGGGTTCTGCATGATCAGATGATTAATGAGCAACACCAGTAACCATAACGACATCTCCCCATTCACCAACATTCCCACACTCCTTACCTTTCCTCTCCCACATGACCATCAAATCATCTTCCTTATGATTACACATTGCTTCCTCCCTCAACTCATCACAGAAATGAAAACCAACACCAAATATAAATTCATAACCACATTTATAGATTTACACATGAAATGATTCAAACAAACTGATACTATTCTTGTGCATTCCCTAGTGCCTGTTGTTCGTGTGCCTTTACCTTTCCTAGTGCTCCTATGAGGTGCATCCCCAGTGGCTGGAACATGGGTGGTGGAAGGCTGCTGACCTTCAATTGAGGAGCATGCAGATGGCCTTGGAGGACGACCTCGAGCAGCTCTGGGCCAGGAGGGTCCAGTTTCAGACTGCACCATCTCGGCATGGGCTGCAGCAGTCTGGCCCGGCTGGCTGACAGGCAACAGCAAGGGCACTGCCGGAGTGGCAGAGGTGGGAGCAGGAATGCTGTCATACTGAGAGGGGACAGCAGGCTCGTCTTCCATGGAGCCACTGCCACTTTCCTGGGGCAGCGCCTCAGTAATCCTGGTGATCAGCTGGAGAACAGGTGCTGTGACGCCCTGGAAGCCCCATTCCACAGGGGAACCCAGAGCCACGATAGCAGCAGTCTGAGCTCCAAATGCAGCAACCAAATGTTTGTGCTGCAATGGAAGCTGTGAAATCAGTCATCAGACGCTGCATCATGGTGGGTTCCACAGGTGCGCTGATGGAAGTGACCACCCGCTCCACGCTAAGCCTTGTGCCAAACTGGAGCAGGACTCCTCCGTGCCCCTTAACATTGTGGCAAGCTATCCAGTGCGCACCCATCAGCCTTCCTCTGTAGCCTGGCCCATCGAAGTCATCATCTGACTCCTCTGTAGCAGAATTAGTGTGCAAAATTGCCTTTTTGCCGATGACACAAAGATTGGTGGCATTGTAAGCAGTTAGATAAAAACATAAAATTACAAAGGGATATTGATAGATTAGGAGAATGGGCAAAACTGTGGCAAATGGAATTCAATGTAGGCAAATGTGAGGTCATCCACTTTGGATCAAAAACGGATAGAACAGGGTACTTTCTAAATGGTAAAAAGTTAAAAACAGTGGATGTCCAAAGGGACTTAGGGGTTCAGGTACATAGATCATTGAAGTGTCATGAACAGGTGCAGAAAATAATCAATAAGGCGAATGTAATGCTGGCCTTTATATCGAGAGGACTAGAGTACAAGGGGGCAGAAGTTATGCTGCAGCTATACAAAACCCTGGTTCGACCGCACCTGGAGTACTGTGAGCAGTTCTGGGCACCGCACCTTCGGAAGGACATATCCTCCTTGGAGGGAGTGCAGCGTAGGTTTACTAGAATGATACCCGGACTTCAAGGGTTAAGTTACGAGGAGAGATTACACAAATTGGGGTTGTATTCTCTAGAGTTTAGAAGGTTAAGGGGTGATCTGATCGAAGTTTATAAGATATTAAGGGGAACAGATAGGGTGGATGGAGGGAAACTATTTCCGCTGGTTGGGGATTCTAGGAGTAGTGGGCACAGTCTAAAAATTAGAGCCAGACCTTTCAGGAGTGAGATTAGAAAACATTGCTATACACAAAGGGTGGTAGAAGTTTGGAACTCTCTCCCACAAACGGCAATTGATACTAGCTCAATTGTTAAATTTAAATGTGAGATAGATAGCTTTTTGGCAACCAAAGAATTAAGGGATGTGGGCCAAAGGCAGGTATATGGAGTTAGATCACAGATCAGCCATGATCTTATCAAATGGCGGAGCAGGCACGAGGGGCTGAATGGCCTACTCCTGTTCCTATGTTCCAGTGAGCTGGCACCTGCGGTATCCATTCCCCCCAGCCTGGCTCCTCACCACGTGCAGATCCCTCCTCTATCCTAGCCTCTAAAATGCGCACAGCGTCAGTATCACGGCTGGTGGCTGCGAGTGTAAGATCAAGTGACAGTGTGTCTTCATCATCACTGTCATCTTCCTCTCCCTCCTCTGACTGTGCCAGTTCCAGTTCTGGGTGTATCTGAAATGACAAAGGGACACAGATTGAGTTGTGGTGCTGGGAGAGGAGAAAGTAAGATGTGCGTGTTTACACCATCTGCAGCATGTGAGTCAGTAAAGATTGTGGGCTGAAGGAGAAGTGGGAAGTGAGGAGGAGGATTAGGTATGCAGAGACCTTCATCATCAATACCTCCAGCACCATCAGTGGCCACGGCCTCAGTGACAGCCCGTCCAATGATGGACAACACTGTCTCCTCCATGGGGGTGAGGATATGTAGGCGTGCGTGAATTCTGCCAGTTCTTTCCTGCTACCTAGTATTGTGCGCCTTATCCTGCAAGAAAGAGGGAAATGTGTCAGTGAGTGTCCTGTAAGATGTTTGGGTGATGTGGCTGTCATGGTTGAATAGCTGCCAGTGTGTGTGACCTGTGTGGCTTGCAAGAGTGGTGATGTGTGAGGGTGAAATGCAACATCTGATTTGCAGGGTTGCATACTGATTGAAAGAGTTTGTTGGTAGGTGAATGATGGGGAGCAGTGGATGAGTCTAGTGGTGCAGTGGGTAGGAGGTGCCACTTGACAGTTGAATGCACTCACCTTGACCACTCGTGACAAATCATTGAACTTCTTCCTGCACTGCATCCATGTGCATGGTGCAATGCTCCTGGCATTGACCTCGTCTGCCACAGCCTCTCACTGCCTCCTCAGCATGTGTCTGGTGGGCCTCCTGCCCCCCTGTTGATACAGGATGCCACTCCGTCTGTCCACCTCTTCCACCAAGGCCTCTAGTGTATCGTCCAAGAACCTTGGTGCCGCTCTCTCCCAGGTGCAGCCATTCTTCAATATCTTCTAGCACTTCCCAAAGGACTTCCTGCAACCACGGTGCACCTCCCCTTTAAGAGGTGCAGGCTGCCTATAAGTAGAGCCAGCCAGTCCCGATATCATGGTCCCCTGCTGGTGCATGCAGTCAATCAACAGCGCAAGTAGTGCTGGCTGCATGCAGCTATTGTTCAAATCATTGGGCAGCACATATGTTATGCGCTGCCTGCATCATAACCAACGGGCGCGGGTTAATCGTGCACCACGATCCCAGTGCCGGTTTTCGGGGGTTATCTAATATAACCTCCATTATAATCTCATGCCCTATCTAGAGGATCAGAAGATCCATAGGGCCAGGTGCTAATCAATGATTCCAATTACTATGCCTGTGGCTGTAATCGTGAGAGCAGCATTAGATTTACGGCATTGGGGTATTCCAATTACAAGAGGTTGGTTTCTCTGGCTTTGGACAATGTACTCTATCCAGCTGCATTCAAGATGTTACTGATGCATTGTTTTGTAAGACTGGCAGGCTCATCCATTTCCACAAATCCAGAGAAAGAGTTATGGGGGCAGTAAAAATAATCCAATCGGAGCCACTGATGATCCCTTTAAATTGGTTTCCAGCATAGAAATGTACCTCAGATAAAACCTCCCTAGAGATCCCGAACCATACACTGCTGCTCTGATAGGCCGCATGAGTTCTATAGATTAGCTCTTGGAATAAAACCTTCTCCTGTTTGTTTTCACCTTATGCTCCTGGACCTCATTTTCATTGCATTCGTCCTCAGGTGCAAGTTGTGGCCACGCTTTTAAATAGGGAATGACAGGGAAAATAAGTCACATTTATTTTAAAAATAAGTACTTTTATACCTTGATTCAAAAATAGCAAGTGATTAAACCTCACTTACTGTGTGGAGTACAATATTTGCAATTAATCAACATTTAACTTTTTATGGAACATGTAGGAGCCGATAATAAAAATGACAGACCCCAAATTAAGAGTAGAATGTTTACATACAGGATGGAAATAAATATTTTCCTAAGAGAAAAACTGCATACACATAAACCAATAAATTATCCTTTCCAATTGATAAATACAAAAGTAAATGACTGATGGTTTTGCCTGAAAGACGGATTCTCTCTGGTTTCTAGCAGCTGAGGTTTTGCATATCAGTCTAACAGCATTGCATGGAAATACTGCACTTTAAATCCAATACTGTGTCTAAAACAAACTCACACTGTACATGAAAGTCAGGGTTACAACATCACGTGACCATACTGAACAAGTAACTCTGTTATATGGATTGCAGAGTCCATTTTCTAACAACCTATAAATAAATTGGTACAAACTGCAATATTATTCCTTGGTAACTTTTTTTTTACCTTTAATTTCTTTTTTTGTAGTGAATTGAATACTTAAACCTTCAGATAGTCCTGTACTTTGTTGCACTTATTGTTAGTTGTGCAATACACCGAGGTTGTACATTTACTCCATAAAACAAAAGGCACTATTAACTGTAGAACCTCAGGATGCCTTCACTCTTTCAATTTACAGGACAATAATATACAAATGTTGAGATCAGTCAGGACTGTATTGGTATTCTATTGACATGGGGGTTGCAGAAGAATATGCATGAATTAATAACCAAAGATGGAATGAGGGTATTATTGCTACCAAATGGAATCACCGTTTTACTTAGTTAATTTCAGAAGTGTACAGTTGGGTTCCACTTTAAATCCAGTACAATATGCTGTCTCAGTGTAAACAGCTGATCAATTGTATTCCAATCACTTGTAACGTCAAGCCATTTTCTTATGTATTTTACAATACATTGCTTTATCCTGTTGAAAGATATAGCCATTAGTATTTTGAGACTGAACTTTGGAAGCTGATTCCACCATAACAGGTGCACCCCCACTTTGTTCTAGAGGTGATAAATAGCATGAATCCAATACAATGAGACAAATTCTTTAAACTACATTTGGCTTTAAATTTAATGATCAACTGTTACTTCAACTGGCAACACTACTAGAATTTCTTTAGTCATTAAGTATTTTTTAGTCCAGGAGCTCTTAGTTTCATGAGACACTTTATTGCCACTTTTATTTCACATATGCCAAACAGGTTTTACATTATTGTTGACTGATGGAATCAAGTGTCTAAGAGCATCCAGAGAAACAGTGTTTCCATCATTATATAAAAGGTGAATACCCATTAGGGAACAGTGACTTTTATAGCTCACTAGTGAATAAATCAATTATGATCTATGTCATCTAACCCGTAAGTTGTGAAACAGGCATCCCGCAGTCCCTATTATATTTTCTCTTTAATGTACTTCTTCCATCTTTCCATAACAGTTCTGCCTTCTATAATAGTATACCTGTAGAGATTACTCTCATAATAGTAAACAAGATTTGGGTGTTGTTTATTTTCTGTATTACTTTCAGCTGTAGTAGTGTATTAGTGGATATTACACCATTCATCCCTGCACTCCAGCCCTTTACTTTCAAATTGATTTTTCAGCAAGGTAATTGTAGTGTTTGTTGAAATGGTTCCAAGTTTCTCATTTCACACAAGTCTAAACCATTTGGTGAAACCTATGGAATTAATTTTTGTTCTATTGTTTTTCTAAAACATTTTCAGATATTATTTCGAAACCTATTTTGATGTTATTCTGTAATTACCTTGCAGGGTGTCACCACAGAGATGGAAAATCATCACAAGCCTAAAAACAGCTGAATTCTGCTATACACAAAACTAGTTTACCAAGAAATGCTTATCATTATGCTCTGTAGGCAGGCGGGAGCCTAATTAAAATGTCAAAGTCTCAGCACGATGACGATGTGATTTTAACTTGAAATTGTGGGAGGCTCGCACAGCACCAAACCCGCCAGTGAAACCTAGCAGAAATCAGCAGCGTGGCCAGAAGAGGCCAAGGTAAGAAAGCGAACCTTTTGCTTGACAAAGTCCAAGGCACCAAATATGCAGACTCATCACCCGATCTCACTGATATGTGTATGGGAGCTGACTCTATACTTCCAAATAATGCTGCTGATGGGTATAGCATACGTGATGAAGAAGAAGGGAGAGCTCAGACTTGTACCAGAGGTGTGGACATCAGAGGAGAGATGAGATATAAGCGCCAGTTCCACAGGATAGACAAAAAATGCTGTGCTGATCCAATTCACGCGCATATCTGCACCTCAGGGGGTGGGCCACATGCAATTTTGTGAAACAAGCCGCACCTCCTATTTAGAATAGGGAGCAAGTGCAGAAAAAGCTTGCCCAGAGAGCCTAACTTATAACATACTACGTTGGTGAGTGTAGAACCTAGCGAGAGAGCAATTCTTAAAGAGCTTTACTATAAAAGGGGAAGTTGTGGTAGTTGTAGCAAAATATGGGAAATACTGCTTTTGTTTTGTGCCAGATATGACTCCAGCCACAAGAGATCCCCCCCGACGCCCACCACTCCCCCCCCCCCATTGACTTCAGTTTTACTAGGGCGCCTTGCTGCCACATTCAGTCAAATGCTGCCTTGATGTCAAGGGCAGTCACCCTCACTCTCACGTCTCCTGAGATGGCTTGGAAAATCCAATAGCAAGAAACCTTCATGATGTGGTAGCCTTTATTTCTATCGAATCAGCTGTCTCTGATCTCGATGTCTGCAGGTCCATGTGAGGCAGAACTGGCAAAGATAGGACTCCTCTGACATGTTCAGATAAACGTCTCATGATAGTGACAAATGTGGCCAAATATCCGGGTAAGTGCATTTACATTTGTTGGTCCATCATTATGTGTTCATTCTCTTCTCAATTATTTGCAGTGCATTTTGAAGTCCCCTAAAGGAATTCCCGTCCTCATCTCTTTGTGCGGTGTAATGTCAAAGCCAATATCAGCCAAGAATAACGAAGCAAAGAATGGGCTGGCAAAAAAAAATGTAAAAATGATTTGGGGCAGGCAGGAAGATACATAAAAAAACGTAGTTGAGGAAGTGACTGGGCGAAGCTCTGTCAGTGATAGAGACCTCAAGCGTACTTGTTGTGACCAGGTCGAAGGCATAACCATGTGTGCGTCGGGGGGGTAAATGAAATCCATGTGATCGTAGGGACATTAAACCTTTAGAATTTCTCCACATCAGTGCCACTGAAGTATCTAATTAGCTGATTAACTATTATTAAATTAATTTTAGCTCTGGAATAGATGTTCTGTTTCAGAACAGTGGGATGATTTTAACCATACCCACCCGGCAGACCTAAGGAGGCTGGGCAGTTAAAAATGAGTAGGTTACTTACTCGTTCTAAACCCAACCCTTTTGCGCCATTTCCCATTTTAACCTGCAGGGTTCTGCAGGTGGATGAGGCGCCCACCTCAACCAGGCGAGGGCCTCATGAATATATGCAAATCAGGGTCCTATTACGTCAAAATGACGCTGATTGCATTTTAACTGGGGCCTGAGTGGAGAAGCCGCCGCTATCCCACCAGGTGAAGGCAAGTCTGCAGCTGCTCTGTGTACAGAAGCCCTCAAAGGTAATGTAAAACTTTCCTTTGTGGGACCAGGAGGAGGAGAAGTGCTCCTCTGGGCCCGAATCAGGCAAGTTGTAGCCTCCCCTGCTCCAGACTCCTCCTTTCCCCTTCCATGAAACCCCTCCAAAGTCCCCTTCCCCCGATTTACCTGCTTGCCAGCGAGCCCATCTTTAGTGCCAGAAGGCCCGAATCTTCTCTCCCGCCTGCTGGACAATTGCCGCATTCCGCCCATTATGGGCAGGCAGCTGACCGGCAGCATACAGATAAGGCTTGGGAGTTAAAATACCCCGTACTTCAAGCTTAGGCCAGCGAATGTATTTCACAGTTGCCATGCTCCCTGCTCGCCTGAAATCTGTTCGGGGTTAAAATCAACTGCAGTGTCTCTCACAATTCTTCATAAATCATCTATTTTCAGGACTACCCCAATGCAACAGAATGTTAACATGCAGGTACAGAAAGCAATTAGGAAGGCAAATGGTATGTTAGCCTTTATTGCAAGGGGGTTGGAGTATAAGAGTAAGGGAGTCTTATTGCAATTACATAGGGCTCTGGTGAGACCACACCTGGAGTACTGGGTACAGTTTTAGACTCTTTACCTAAGGAAGGATATGCTTGTCTTAGAGGGGTTGCAACAAAGGTTCATTAGATTGATTCCTGGGATGAGAGGGTTATCCTATGAGAAGAGATTGAGTAGAATGGGCCTATATTCTCTGGAGTTTCGAAGAATGAGAGGTGATCTCATTGAAACGTATAAAATTAGAGGGCTTGACAGGGTAAATGATGAGAGGCTGTTTCCCCTGGCTGGAGAGTCTAGAAGGAGGGGTCATAGTCTCAAGATAAGGGGTCGGCCATTTAGGACCGAGATGGGGAAAAATTTCTTCACTCAGAGAGTTGTGAATCTTTGGAATTCTCTACCCCAGAGGGTTGTGGATGCTCAGTCATTGAGTATATTCAAGACTGAGATCAATGGATATTTGAACACTAAGGCAATCAAAGGATATGGGTATAGGACGGTAAAGTGAAGTTAAGGTCGAAGATCAGCCATGATCTTGAATGGCGGAGCAGGCTCGATGGGCCGTATAGTCTACTCCTATTTCTTATGTTCTTCTTATAAATTTAAGAAATTCGTTTCCAATGAAAATTTGGGAACAGTAATCAGCAAATCAAATAATAGACCCTGGGAGCTCTTTTTAACGTGGGCATGAATCAAGGCGAAGACACAGATATAATTGTGCTTTTTTTTGAGTTAAATAACAAAATGGTTCTTTAAGAAGCTGATAGAAAATGATACCCAAATTCCTAAATTGTTTTCAATTTATAAAAGAAAGAGCTTTAGATTGGTTTGGACTTATCTCAACTAAAGAAACAGTTCTTGAAATTACTATAGATTCGCAATAAGTTTATGTGACAGATACATTTTGCCCTGTAGAACTTATACACTAGTAATCCTAGTCATAAATCACAATTATGCCATTTGTCAGGACCCAACAATAATATAATTCAAATTTAAAAAGATGTGTGAAACTTTTCAAGCAGTAAACTTATCTGTACTACCAGTTCCATAAGCCGTCTACTTAAGTTTAGCATGAATTTTAAAAAGTATGCTTAATTTCAGACATTTGAATAATGTCCCTATTTAATCGAAGCAGCCGGGAAGCTACTTCCTTCAGTTTAAAAAAAATTAGTATAAGTAATTAGCACATTGTTTAGTGCAATGTCAGTGGAGGGTGTGCATTAATTATTCAGTTGAATTCTGCTAATGTGATGTTAGGAAGGTGATAGTCTTTTGGTGCTGAAAATCTTTGGTCTTTCCAGCACACTCCTGCCATAATTCCATCAGAAATGCACAGAAGTGCCACAAGCTAAGCCTAATCTTGAATAGGTTGGGTTCCGGGTTTCCTGTGATCTTTATTGGGGGTATAGCCTCCATCCATCCCAATCTATGCCATTGCAGCAGAGGGAAAGGGGACTGAGATGTGGACTCAGAGGCCCAATGTATCCTTGGTGGCCGGTACGTCCAGTGAAAGGAGATGTACTGGCTGCTTCAGTAATGCTTGTGAGGAAACTGTATAATTCCCCAGAAAAGTGCATTTATGGTGGGCAAATGGATGGGTGCAGGAAATTTCAAACAGGAGCTTCCAACTGAAATGTAAATAATATCTTAATGTAACATAATAATACCTTCCACATCATTTTACTGGATTTATGATAGTTTAAAAGAACGCTCATATAAACTGAGCATTCAGAGTTAGTATGCTGCATGTTTAGGTTGTGAGGTCTTACAACAGCGTAGTGAGATGTGTTACCACTATATTATCATTACAATTTGGTGCCATGCAGCCTTTGCCTACAGTGTAGGCATGGACCTGCTGTTCAGCACATACTCCAATGTCAGTGAGTGAGTGATTCAATGGAATAGAAATTACGGGAGGAATAAATGTGGCATAAACCCTGAGCTTGGGCCATGCCTCCTGCTTCTCCATCTCCTGCTTCCTCTTCAAAATTCTATCCCTGTATTTAGGGGCCTGGCTCCTCAAGTGAAGAAAGAACGCAATGTGGCTGGTCCTACTGTTATCATCCTCTCCCTCTTGTTATGCGCTTTTTATCCTACAAAAGCAGAGGCAAGTACTGAGTAGTTGACATTGGTGGCATAACATATACCAAATACATATATCAAGATGGTATCCACAGGTATTATGAAGACAGAAATATGCATCATGTAGGTGCTCTACAGGGAAGGAGTTCGAAAGAACAGCTACTGACAAATAGTGTGTCTGAGAAACAGAAAGATACATCATGGAAGCTGTAGTTTTCACCCTGCTGCTATGAAACTACAATAATCAGGGTGTACCATGACAATCCATGTCACATGACAACCAAACAGAAAACTTACAAATAAGTGAGGTGTGAGCAGAGAAAAAAAAATGAAAGCAGTACTTTATCCAGTTTAAGCCATTTGATAAAGAATTCTGAGCTAAAAGTTTTGTTTGGGATGAGGTTTTTTGTGTTGCTGAAAGGGACTAATGTTTGTGGTAGAAAAAGAGAAGGAAGAGCTTTGATGCTGAGCTTTTGTAATGATGTTGGAGTCAGTCAGTCAGACAGGCAAAGACAATGGAGAATATTCAAAGTGCTGATCATTGGAGACACAAATGTGGTGCAATGCTAAAGCAACTCAAATTCCATTATGGGGAGTAAGGTGTAGAAAAATTATCTTTTATAATCTTGAAAATAACTGGGAATGAATAAACTACTTGCCTCTTAAGCAAAAACTTTAAATCCACCGAGGAAAGTAGATCACAAAAAATTCACAAAGTAAGTAACTGAAAAAGGGATTTGGTTGGGGGTGGGGGGGGGGGAAGAGAACGACAAAGTTACTTGCATCTTAAGAAATTTTTGAAAGTGGTAGGTAAATAGTGTTACAAATAAATCAGTCAGTCATGTGACATATTGGGGGTAATTTTAACCCCCCAGGGCAGATTGGGGAGGAGGCGGGTGGGCAGTTAAAAGTAAAAAAAAGGGAAACCTGACCCCAATTTGCCTCCAACCCACCCACTTCCAGTTTTAATGGAGGCGGGTCAGGGGCGGGCGACCAATTTGCTCTCAGGAGGCGAGTCGGTCAGTAAAATATTTTACGGAGGTTGCCTCCATTTTAATTAATGTTTTATTTTTTAAACTTCTGCAGGCTGGGTTTCCCGGGCCGTGGGAAACCCGGCAGATGAAAGGAGGCGAGAAGGGCCGGATCCTTGAGGTAAGTGCCTTTATCGTACGGCTTGTGAGGATCCCCCCGCGATGTTCAATTTAATAAACTGCTTGCAATAAAAGATTACAATCAAGTCTCAGGCTGCTTCTGTGTGAAATGAGTGGGTTTCTTTCCATGACCCATAATGAGAACAAAATAATGCATGTGGAGGGAAGAGATTTAATATATTATGTGATCCTTCTCTTAGAAAATGCAAGGTCTTAGGGATTGGGTAGTGGAACAGCCCTAAAGATGGGTGGTGTGGAAAACAAAATGCATAGAAGGAAATGTGAGCACTATGATCCCAGCCTTTTCAACATAAAATTTGAATTCCTAGTTGAGCATCAGAACTCAAAGTCCAGCTATCTGATTAGAGCATTTAAAGTCCAGATTTTAATGTCCAGATTGTATGTTTCCCCATTGCCTGGGATCTGGGATAGAAAGTACTGAGACTGTTCAATGTAACTTCTTTCTGGTCAAATTGTGACAGCCAAATACAGGTCTAATACTAACCCATTATTTAAATTTGGCATTATCACCACAGTCCCTCTTATCGTGAGTTTTTCATTTTGCCTATGAAGTCTGAAGAAGTACTTGGCAGAGGGAGGTGTCTAAACATGACGGCAATTCACCCCTGCTGTCCTCATGCAACTCATGGTATCCAAGCAGTACTGGTAGAAGCCCGGAGAAAGTTTGCTGGCTGCCTCATCGCCTAAATGGTAATAATGCATGATAAGGGGAGAACAAAAAGAAGCTGGGCAAAATAATAATGTGCAAGATTTTAAAAATAGGTATTACCTGCCAGAGTACACTCCCTCAGTTCTACAGAACTATATACTTATTGATTTCCTCCAAATGGCTAAGATTTGTGTTTCGTACAATGAAACCTATTTGTTATCATGTTTATATTCCAACCCATTATGATTGAATTCAAAAATACCAAACCACTACTGTGAAAAGCTTTGTCTGACTCCCCCCCATCCTCTCCGCGATGTCGGACTTACCTGCCATCCACTCCCCGGCTGCTTTCCAGCCTCACAGCCTGTGAATCTGGCTGGCTGCTGGATGAGAAACCTATTGAGATAATTTAAAACAGGTCCCGCGTTATATTCGGCAGAACATACGGGAAACCTCCCACCCCGCTCTCTTCCCAGCTCCGAATTATCATCGGGCCCATTGCTTCAGTAAATTTGCTGCATTTCAGTGATGGATGAACTGCCATCATGTTAAGCTGTAAACAATTTTACAACACCAAGTTATAGTCCAGCAATTTTATTTTAAATTCACAAGCTTTCGGAGGCTTCCTCCTTCCTCAGGTGAACGTTGTTGGAAATGAAATCCTCGAAATGAAATCGCATTTATAAATCACAGAACAATGCTTGGTGATTACAGACAGTTTTTTCAACTGCCCGTTGCCAAGGCAATCAGTGTGCAGACAGACAGGTGTTACCTGCAAGGTCTCCGAATATACAAATCACCAAAAAAACCCCCAAAAAAACAGAGATAGAGAGGTAGAAACATAGAAAAGACAGCAACTGACCCGTTATATTAAAAACAGATAACATTTGTTCGCTGGTGGGGTAACGTGTAGCGTGACATGAACCCAAGGTCTGCTCAGACGAGGAGGAACGCGATGGACACCTACAGACGCTGAAAGACGCCCTAGTAAGAACGGGATATGACGCTCGACTCATCAATCGACAGTTCCGACGGGCCACAGCGAAAAATCGCATAGACCTCCTCAGGAGACTAACACGGGACGCAACCAACAGAGTACCCTTCGTCGTCCAGTACTTCCCCGGAGCAGAGAAACTACGCCATGTTCTCCGCAGCCTTCAACATGTCATCAATGACGACGAACACCTCGCTATGGCCATCCCCACACCTCCACTACTCACCTTTAAACAGCCACCCAACCTCAAACAGACCATCGTTCGCAGCAAATTACCTAGCTTTCAAGAGAACAGCGTCCACGACACCACACAACCCTGCCACGGTAACCTCTGCAAGACATGCCAGATCATCGACACAGATACCACCATCACACGAGAGGACACCACCCACCAGGTGCATGGTTCATACTCCTGTGACTCGGCCAACGTTGTCTACCTCATACGTTGCAGGAAAGGACGCCCCAGAGCATGGTACATTGGCGAGACCATGCAGACGCTGCGACAACGGATGAACGGACACTGCGCAACAATCACCAAACAGGAGGGTTCCCTCCCAGTCGGGGAACACTTCAGCAGTCAAGGACATTCAGCCACCGACCTTCGGGTAAGCGTACTCCAAGGCGGCCTTCGAGACACACGACAACGCAAAATCGTCGAGCAGAAATTGATAGCCAAGTTCCGCACCCATGAGGACGGCCTCAACCGGGATCTTGGGTTCATGTCATGCTACACGTTACCCCACCAGCGAACAAATGTTATCTGTTTTTAATATAACGGGTCAGTTGCTGTCTTTTCTATGTTTCTACCTCTCTATCTCTGTTTTTTTTTGGTGATTTGTATATTCGGAGACCTTGCAGGTAACACCTGTCTGTCTGCACACTGATTGCCTTGGCAACGGGCAGTTGAAAAAACTGTCTGTAATCACCAAGCATTGTTCTGTGATTTATAAATGCGATTTCATTTCGAGGATTTCATTTCCAACAACGTTCACCTGAGGAAGGAGGAAGCCTCCAAAAGCTTGTGAATTTAAAATAAAATTGCTGGACTATAACTTGGTGTTGTAAAATTGTTTACAATTGTCAACCCCAGTCCATCACCGGCATCTCCACATCATGTTAAGCTGTAGCAGACATCAGAAATTGGTCTCCAAATCCTAGACTGGTCCATGTACGATCTAATTAAGTGGTATATATGCAGAACAAAAGAGAATGTTTAGCACAAAGAAGATTTGCTTCAAATACTTGAACTGAAGTGGAGGAGCATTACAGCATTTTCCTCAGGGACATTAGATCTTTGTAGCCTGTAAAATGTTACTCGGTGTTGTTCTTAGCCATCAGATTATGAAACATGTTCTTAAATTGAAATTAAATATTTATTGACAAGAAACTATACAGCACAAAGTGTCAGATGGAGCAGGTTATTGTGGCCAAAATGATCAAGTAACATTTTAATTAAATTTATTATTGGCTCAACAGATTAAACCAGTTCTCTGGAGCATTAGCGATTCAGCTCAAGGCTATTTCTGCCCAGTGATATTTGAACTAATCAGAATGAAGGAAAATAACCTTTCACAATATGTTGCCTTTGTTGTCCTTTGTAGGTAATTAGTAGACAAGGCAACCACTTATCAAAAATTTAAGGGGGGTTGAAATTCAACTTGAGAGGCACAAAACGGCTGGTAGCGAATCGCTCGGCCGTTTCACAAGCCGCCCGACGGACAGGTGTATAACGGGCAGTCGAATCGCTGCTGCCCATTTTATGCCCACACTGAAGTTGAATTTCACCCTCAAGATAGCCAAACTGGGGGTCATACTGATCACAAATATTTAGTAATTCTTTTAATAGCTTTCTTTAGACTTCAGAAATCTCTGTAATGTCTCCGATTGGATTATTATTACCTCAATTTTGGACTTTTGGGCATAAAGGTAGTGCTGACTGATTTCCAGCAGTTACTGCTGAGCCAATAACATACATTTTTGGCTTCTCTCGGTCCTAACTTATCCATTCAATTAAGCTCTTCATTTGCTGATCACCAGAAATAATCACTGTTATGCACTTTAAGAGGCTCTATAAGTAATTGCACGGTAACATCATAACCAGAGCTGATTTAAGACTTCACTGAAATCTTCAATAACTCATAAGCATTTACTGCATATTTAAACACATATTGGAAAATGCAACATGTGCTAAACACTGCAAAAGTAGACATTAACACTAAATCTGCTATTTTATGATTTGTAATTATTATGCTAATTTAACACCAGAGACTTGGAAAATATGATCCACCCTTGTACTGTCTGATTCCAAGCCACTTGCTCTCCCTTTTTAAATTGGATTATATGTACTATTACTTGCCTTCTGATTGATTGATTGAATTGATTGATCTATTGAAACAACTTGGCAACACAGACCATTGTCAAGGCTTTCAGGAAGTGACACTATATTCTGTGACCATAATATCATTCTCTTCAACCTTTGGGTAACTAGATAGTCTCCCTATTATCTATAACAATCAACAGAAGGCAATTGTGCATTCAAAACTAATTTTATTTATATAAGCATTTCCTCTTCAGTCTTTGGATCATTTCTTTATTGGTCTATGACTATAACCACCCTTATGAATTTCTAGGGCCTTCATTGCAGTCTCTTTCATTCTTGTCGATGGACAATTGGTGTTACTAGTCTTTCCCAATGATCACAAATCAGCTGAAAGTGGGTACCAAAATCTCAGATAAATCTGCATTTAAACTAGCCTCTAATACAACTTAATGTAAAACTAATGAGTTCCATTGCTTAAAATAAATTATTTTGAATCCTTTGGTCAAACATTAAAGAGAAGTGTTTTGCTGATTATTTTAGCTATTTAAAAATCACACTTGATTCTAATTAGGCACAAAAGGTTAATAGCTTTTTAATAGATTCAGATCAATAGTTAAATTTAGATCAAAGGTTGAATTGCCTCAATTGTTCAAGATATATTGGACTGGTCACTCATAAGGTTGTAATTAGGTTCAAAAGTGTAAAGCAATAATGTTTCTGAAGCAGAGGAGTTGCTAGGGTCAAAAACCATTATTACAAATTTCTCAAAAGAGTTAAGGGGGGTGATTATAAATCCCAAGAACGGTTGGGGTGGGGGTGGGGGTGGGTGGGAGTTGAAAATAGTTGTTTTTTGGGTCGCCACCACAACCCGGCTTTATTTCTGGGTTTAGCGTCTGTGTGTAAAAGTTTGGCTTCCCACTGGGAATGCAAAGTCCGAAAATTTTGCGGTTGCGACCCAAAAAAACAATTACTTTCAACTCCCACCCGCCCTCAACCCACCTGTTCTTGGGATTTAAAATCACCCCCAAGGTTTCTGGTAACCTGTGACTTCAAGTGAAAAATGTAACAGAAAGCCAATGTGAGCATTTTTGGAGTGCTAACGTTTGGGATTTATTCAGAGTGAAAGTAACTAACATCAGTGCAACATTTGGGCAATTAGAGTTACTGGAGTAGATTTTGACTTTGTGCGATAGTATAAAACGGGGGATAGTGAATCGGCAGCCTGATTTACTTATCTCCCAATTTTTATTTTCATTGACTTCAATGGAAATAAAAATCGGGAGAGATGTAAAACAGGCTGCCAATTCGCTATCACCTGTTTCACACTATCGCACAAAGTCAAAATATACCCCATTGAGTGAGGTTTATAGCTCTTTCAAGCAAAAGTTCCTCTGCTAAAGATGGCAAAACAACTCATCAATCACAGGCTGGATGCCCCTGGATATACCATATTTCTTCATATCTAAGCCTTTCCCAGGACAATAAAGACTGTGCATGGTCAAAATGAATAGAGTTAATACCTTGATAATGTTCTTTTGGTAGGCATAAAGTCATTTTTATTACTAACATTTTATTAGTTTTCTTCGTGAAGGGATGTGCATATATAAAATAACTGATGACTATGAATGTATAACAAGACTGTACCACAATGAAGGAGCCCAAATTACATTGTAAACTACAACAGCAAAACTGTAGGAATTTATTAACCCTTGTGGCCCTGCAGATGAGTTATTTCGACAAACCACGATCAGCTACCAGTACCGTGAACAGCACTTATCCAGCACTGGTGCTTAAGTATTTGAGGCAAAAAACTTATGACAAAGATAATGGGAAATAAGGTAAAAGGAAATAAGGTAAGTAAAAGTGAAGCGTTTAAAGTTTTGATTTTAAAATAATATTTAAACTTTATTTTTATAATAGATAAGCAAATATTACAATAGTGAAGTCACCTCTGACTTGAGTAATATTATTCATGTAATGTTAATGTTACAGTAACACAATGCATAAGCTGAAAATCAAAGAAAATGCCAAGCCCAGGTATTGTCTGGCTGGGAAGGGGGTGTTGGGTTTGCCCCCTTCCGGACCAACAGAGAGATGTTCCCGCAATTCCCTTTGTAAAGGGGTCACTTTAACATCCTAGGTCTAGGTATTGATCCTGGCTTGGACCTCTTGGTAAGCCCTATTTCCAACCCTCAGGCCATGCATGCCTCTGTCAGCCATATGCTGGGTCTCGCTGAGGGCTTAGGAAATGGGAACTGCCTTGTAGGGAATCCCTGCCCTTCTTATAATGATGGTCATATCTGGGGCGTATGGAGATTGTCCCCCTAATAGACCATTGAGGAAACTTTGGCATTGGGCTAGGAGATGGCATATCTGGGTCCTGGGCTAGTTTCTGGTCATTCTAGCAAATTCCTGCTGAAGTTACACTGGGAATATGTTGGAATGGTCATAGATTTTCAGGACCATGATCTCAATTATTCTGCAACGCAAAACCCTGTTGAAAGAAATGTGTTTTGTCTAGTGTGGATGTATGTTAGAGATTCTAAGAAGTGAGCACCAGGGTGATCATGCATTCTTACAAAATAGCAGGCATCAAATCCTGTCCATCAGAACTCATAGGTAGTAGTTTTTAAGCTTTATTTTAGGATGGTTTGTACAGATAACGGTTACCTATTTTGTGAAACCATTGTATAATTTGATTGCACGATACTTGGTATATTGGATTTGTTGGTATGGCTGTGCATGCACTGGGAGTAATATCTGTTTAATGGTTGGAGCAGGGCTGAAAATGTAGTGGACATTGCTGATTCAGAAAGATTAATATATGTTTGAATAATTAATCCTGCTGTGTTCATATTATCAATGTACCTCATGGAATGATGTAGTTTTGTACAGTTTGTATAATTTCCTAAGAATGAGAAGCTGGGGGTAGAATAGATCAGAGAAGCAGGATTTTTTTTTGTGCTGGGGGATGGATTATTGCTGTTTTCTCAATTCAGCACTGATTAGCACTGATATCATGGTTTTGTGAATGCTGGATTTGCTTCACGAGTTTGATCTCATTGTTTTTAGTGGAATCTTGATTTATATTGCAATTTTGCAAGTTATAATTAAAGATCAAAGGGTTTCTCTTTCCTTGATTTGTGAAGACTTGTGTACTAGAAACATTGTCAAGCTTATATGGAAGTTTCTATAAATGATTAAAAACTTCAATAAAAATACAATTTAAAAATATAATACTGGCTTGTGGTAGATCAAGTCTCAGCTATGCCATCAGGGGTTATTTCAAGACTTTTCCATAAAATAGTCAATGGTCGATTTGAAAATGTATTTTATTTTTTTTAATTTGGTCACATAGCTAAAAATTTACATTAGCTTTGTGACTGTTGAATTAGATACTATTTGGTGCTGTAACAGCTCCATGAATCTAATATTACAAAACGCAAATGGGGTCAATAGTATTGCTTTAAATGTGGTATAAACAAAACAGCAAATGACTGACTTGTGAGTTTAGTCAGCCATTCACTGAAATACCATGGCCCAGATTTTGCGCTGAGCGGCAAACGAGCGGCACCCACCACTCGTTAGATTTAAACTTACCCACAAGCTATCTTTTGGGCACCAACCTCCTGCAATGTGGAGTCGAAAAAAGTGCAGCGCCCCCTCCGGGGCATCTGTGAGCTGTGTTAGCAGGGCAAGGAACTATCTGTTCCCTCAACCAATCATATTGAAGAATCCTTAAAAAGCCGCGCAGAGTGAGAACCAGGAAGTGCAAGCTAGAACAGTAAATTTAATGTAAAATTGGTTAGAGAAAGTGAAATAAAGAGAAGGTAAGAAATATTGAATTAAAAGACAGAGATAAAAGAGACAGAAAGATAAAGTAAAAAAGTGAAAATGTAAACATTTTTTTAAAAGTCTAACAACAATTCAAATTGGAAGGAATGAGACTCCACATTAATTTCCAATGCCAGTGAGGTTGATTGGTAGTCATTAAGACTTACCACGCCATTAAAAGTTAACTTAGACCTAAAAAATTGAGCGTACTTTTTTTCTGGAAAGGTTAGTTCATTTCCAGCTGGGCAGGAGAGGAACTTCGTGCTGGTCCATTCATTCCAACAGTGAGTCAGCCGGCGATCTGTCCTTCTCGTGCAGCTTTCAGAGAAGCAGGACAGCTGGTAGATCAACTTCCAGATTTCCACATTTGACTGCACATGAGCACTCGCCGGAAGTTGTTCTTCCATTTGCCCTGAAATAATGGTGAGCCCTGTTAGCATCACTGTTACTTTAAGAGCAAATTCCGGGCCCATATAGTCAAATATTTATTATTTTGTGTTTGTCTATTTATTGTCTTTTTCTCAACTTCAGAGCTGTGCCAAAATCCACTATCTCTTTGTCATCTCTTTATATTATTTAGCACCAATGAATGGTGAATCCTCTGTCAGATCCTCCGAGAAAATGTTTTATGTTGACACAGGCAAATAGCATGAAGAGCAGGAAGACAGAATTTAACAGTTAAAATAGGCTTAACTGGGTGTGTACCACTGATCCTCGTGTGGAAATGTGTCCCCAGTAAAGGACAAACAGAACCTGTGCAAGTTCTGCTTTATAACTTCACCTACCTCTATCATGGATTTTTCCTAATTATGTGTGTGTAGACCTTGATTATGGGTCAGTTGTCATTGACACAGTTAAATCAAAGCTATGATGTTCAATACCAAGGTTTCACAATGTAAGTTTCAAAATGCATTACATGAAGATAGATGAATATTTTAAGTAACCTAGGTAACATTGCTAATAAATAGATTAGGAGTGAATTTCTGCGTTTACACTATTTTTCCAGAATTCCCCAACACTTCCGTGAAAGTTACGATGAAGGAGCGCAATAGCCCCATGGAATTTCACCACCATTATATTCCATAACGGTCCTTCACCTCTGGAGTTAAAGCCAATAGTTATTGTACCTAATCACTTTCTAGTGATCCCTCTGCTTGAAAGTATGTGTGGGGAGTACTGAGCAAAGTGTCAGGCTGAACTGAAGCCTGCCTGCATGTACTGTTTAGGCATACATATCAAAAATGGCTACTTGGGAAAGCTACTGGAAGGCCATTGACATTGATGGACCATAGTGCAGCATGCTTTCAGGATAGAAGGGCCAAAATTGAGAAAACAAACTTTGTCAAAAAGCAAATGAGATAATTTTCAATTCTTATTTCTCTGTTGACTTGAATCCAAAGCAATGAAGTCTCCCAGATTGATGATTTGATTCAACAGAAGTCTCTCTCTAAAAAAGTTTACTTTTTTTTAGAAAATGTGGAATTATTTGTCACTAATTTTCCATCAAAACAAGCAGTTCATACGGATTTTATTAAATAATCAAGTGTGTCTGGTAATAACAGTGACATATTTCAAAATCATTAACCTTACTAAAAATATTTTGTGAGGAGGAAAATCGAACTTCCTACTTTAAAGATGAGCTAACATACTGCAATTATATGAAGAAAATATTAAGGCCTGTAATTCATCACCGGCAACTTTGGAAACCTTGTGCTTTTTGACACGCACGTGACATTGCATTGTGCTGATTACACATTTCACGAGGAGAATAGGCTCAGTATGAATCATGTCCAGAATGGTCTCCTTGTTGTATTATTATGCTTTCAGTTTCAATATGAGATTATGTGGAGATGCCGGTGATGGACTGGGGTTGACAATTGTAAACAATTTTACAACACCAAGTTATAGTCCAACAATTTTATTTGAAAAGCACAAGCTTTCGGAGGCTTCCTCCTTCCTCAGGTGAACGTTGTGGAACATTCACCTGAGGAAGGAGGAAGCCTCCAAAAGCTTGTGAATTTCAAATAAAATTGTTGGACTATAACTTGGTGTTGTAAAATTGTTTACAAATATGAGATTATGGCATGGAGTAGTAATAGAATTTTAGGCCAAGAGCATAACACTCATTATTATAAATTCTATAGGTAATAAAAGGTTGGTATGGCAGTTATAAAAACAGAGTGCTGATAGCATTTGAAGTAGGATATGCTGTACCAATCACGTTGTTTACTGGAAAGAACAAGAATCCTCTTAAGGACTGAAATTTAAAGCCATTAAAAACATTAGCTGTCACATATGCCAGGAATGTTAAAAGCATCTAGATTTTCTGTGATAATTATTTGAAAAATTATTACACTTAAACACATAAAACCCAGTACATGTTGAGCAGTTGAAACTTCATTTCAATAGACTGACAACTAGTAACTTTATATCTTTTGCCGTTCGCAACAGATTATGTTGGAATCTTGCTGTTGTTAAATCAAAATAGATTTTTTTGGTGAAGACAATGCCATCTAAGAAGGAACAGCTGTTATTTATTGACATTTTCATGCATTTTTATGTTCTGTGCATAATAACATAATCATATTACTGTACGATTACCTGGCTGAGTGCCTGGAGTAATTAACTCCTACTTTAGTATCAACAAAATTTGAAAAGGTTAGCATTTTCCAAAGGAAACAATTAATGGGACTTCAGTGTATTCTCCTCCCCGTTTGCATTTTATATTCAAAATTATAATTTTGCATGAAAATTTTGGATTATTGAGCAGCGAAGTGTTACTATGCAAGAAGCTTCACACAAGTTCATTATATAAGGTTTCTATATCACTGTAAATTCCTTCCGTTTAACTAAATGTTCCTGAATGCTGATAAAGAATTTTGTAAAAGATGTGAGCATCAAGATTATTTTCAGTTTGCATCTTGTTGCATTTTATAAATAGTGGGTACTTAAAAAGGAGGAACAAGGCAGCAACAAAATTAAGGGGTTTAGATAATGTTAGAAATTGAGAGTGATTTTCTGTAAGTGATGGTGTGTTATTATCCCATTTATAATATGTACAAATAATTTGTTGATGATTCAAGTTTGAAATTTCTGATGACTTGCTAATATCAGAAGTGTTTCAGTTTACTCTAAAGTGGTATGAAATTATGAAATATCACTAATGGCTGCTAAAGGTTAGAACTGAAGAAGCTCATTAGCATAGCTGTTATGGTTCTAACTACACAATTGAATCCAATAATCATATAGCACAATGCCTCAGATAGAAGATAAATTTTAAGATGGATAGAAATATAACATTTCAAAATGTTAAGCCTCACAAAGTGTTTGAATTTAATCTTTGGGAAGAGACAAGCAATTGGCTTCCTGAAAAGACTCTGAATTGTGCCTTGTTGCACGATTATAATGTGGCTTAAGGACAAGAGAGAGAAAGCTTGCAGCCAACAATGAGTACTGGGAAGTCCAGTGAGTTGAAATGGCTCCTGTGCAATTCTACATTGTTTATATAACCATGGGAACATTTGAAAAGTGGCAGAAGTAACTTTGATAATGCTTCTCTGGTGATTGGCAGATGAGACAGTGAGGTATTGTCTTCTATCTTCATGCAGATAATTCTGGGAAGAAACTAGAAATGGTGATCGAGAGATTTCAAAATCTCTCTTATTGGTGTCTGGCACTGAGGGTTGATTTTGAACCACAATTTTCAAGGTGACAACACACAAGCATGAAAGTATGAAATGAGAAAAAGCAATATAACTTTCCAAGAAGCCAAGTGTCATCTGCATTATAAGGGCATTTCCCGAATTTATTTAGTTTCCTGAGGAGTAATCATTCTGAAATTTATTCCTGAGCCAAAAGCCAATCACCTCTAGAATATCAAGCGAACATTGTAATGTATAATATTTGATGGTTAGTTGCAACCCAGAATAATTTCCAAGTTCACAACAGAACAAGGGGTAGAAATTAGTCTGGACTCGTTTTCAGGCCCAGAGAGGGCACTGCGTGAGCAGCACAGGCCTGAACTAAGAGGCCTGATGATTGATAGAAAATGGTCCTAGGACCTCATCTGCATACTCGGGGCGAGATGCTGGCGTTGGATGCGCTTCCACATTCAGCTCACCTGATGAGGAAAAACATTCATGCACCCACTAGCTCCACAGGAAGGTTTTTTAAAAAAATTTCAAACTTACTTTTAGCTGGCGGTTGCGGGGGCCGCTGAAGAATGCTGCAGACTCGACAACTGCCCCGCTCATCGACAACTAACTTTGTAAAAGGGACAATCAAGGGGTGTTAGGAAGAGGAGGGTGAAGAGGTTTGGGGAGGAAATTCCAGAGCTTAGGGCCCGGACGGCCAAAGGCACAGCTGCCATTGGTGGGACGAAGGAAGTGGAGGTGCACAACAGGGCAAAGTTGGAGGAACGCAGAGTTCTGAGGGTTGTAGGGCTGGAGTAGGTTAAGAGTTAGGGAGGGGCGAGGCTATGGAGAGATTTGAACACAAGGATAAGAATTTTTGAAATTGAGGCTTTGGTGGCCTGGAGCCAATGGAGGTCAGCGAGCACAGGGGTGATCGGTGAATGGGACTTGGTGCGAGTTAGGATACAGGCATCAGAGTTTAAACATCGGGAAGACCAAAGCCATCATCTTTGGAACCTGCCACAACTCCATACTCTCACCACCAATTCCATTCCCCTACCAGGATATTGTGTCAGGCTGAACCAGACTGTTCGCAATCTGAGCATCCTATTTGATCTCGAGCTGAGCTAGCAAGGGGGAGATGAGGAGAATTTTTTTTGCGCAGCGAGTTGTTATGATATGGAATGCACTACCTGAAAGGGTGGTGGAAGCAGATTCAGTAGTAACTTTCAAAAGGGAATTGGATATATGTTTGAAAAGGAAACATTTGCAGGGCAATGGGAAAGAGCAGGGGAGTGGGACTAATTGGATAACTCTTTCAAAGAGATGGCACAGGCACGATGGGCCGAATAGCCTCCCTCTGTGCTGTAAGGTTCTATGATTCTGACCTCAAATCCCCTCCGTCACAAGGACTGCCTACTTCTATCCCCGAAATTCACTCACCTCTACCATTACATCAGCCCATCAGTCACCTCCAGATCTGACTATTCCAATGCTCTCATGACTAGCCTGCTATTGTCTACCCTATACAAAACACATAAAATTGGATGGATTTCTTACCTGTTCAAACATACAACAGAATGCGTTATAAAAATATTACTGACTGAAAGCTCAAACAGAAACACTGAATGTGGCCCAAATGTGACTGGTCCTCCTTCAGTTCCAAATCTATATCTCAATCAATAGTCTGTTATTGTTATAAAGCTTATAACATGAAAAAAAGATTGATTACTTGGGTATTATTCATGCATATAAAGGTGAAAAGATGAAAGAAACTAGCTGCAGGAAACAAGATCAGGAACAATTTTCCTGTTGTTACCACTCCATGTGCCCCAGTTCACAGGATGTAATAGTATGTAAAAAGAAGCAAAGACCTGCAATGATCCTTTTGCGCATGATGTGCATTTTAGACAGCCACAGGATGCCACCTGAAACAAATGATGTGGTATTGACCGCTGTGACTCAATAAAGCTATCCATATAATTTTCCTGTGTTTAAGCTGGGCTCACGTCACTTCTAATTATCACCCCCATAAATTGGGCATTCAGTATTACTAGACTGCAACTTTAGTTCAAAAGTTCTACAAAAGGGCAGCCAGCAACTTTCATTTGGATTTGTATGGTAATTTTTGCTGGTGTTTTTGAGTGATTTGCAGTTGAACTTGTGCTGTGCTGTATTGGTCACATGGATTTTTAATGTTGTTACTGTTGGAAGCTCCCACCTTTGCACAGCGGGTGTCCTCTTCAGCTCGGCTGGTCCTCTCCCTTTTGTTATGCACTCTCTTCTACAAAAGCAGAGGCATGCATTGAATAGTTGACATGTGTGATATCACATTGGGCATCACAAACTAGGGCACTCAGGCCTGATGAAAATCAGTCCAGACAAATAAAATCAGATCTGCAGTAAATAAAATATAGATATCCATTTTTTTCAACAAATTGTTGATGATTAGTAAGAACAAATAAAAAAACAGACATAGGGTTGAAAATGGCTTCACCATTTAAATTCGAATGTTCAACATTTGCTAAAATAACTGTAATAGATTCTAAAGTATATTGGAAAGGAAAGGAAAATGCTTCAACTAGCTTTAATGAAGCATAAAGGAAGGACAGGAGTGATAGTGATGGTACACAAGTATTAGCAAAAATTAGACATGATTGTTTTGATGGGCAAAATCTTTCTTCTGCTTCATGGATGGCTTAGACTTCACATCTTATGATAACCACTGTGAAGCTGCAGCAATGTAATATGTAAAGATTATCCAGTCACCAGCTGCTTTAGCATAATTAATGGAAAATTTGTCTTCTTAGTCTTTGCTTAGTAAGATGAAATTATTCCCAGAGTGTGTATTCATTCCCTATGGAACCACATGACATAATTATAAGAGAACATAAAACCTATGAGAAAAAAGGAGCCGAGCGAATGTAAAACCAACAGGTAGTCAAGCAAATAATATGATATGCCAGACACTTCATGGCCAAAATTCCGATGGGCCTTTTCCACTAGCACAAGTGAGGCAGAATGGAACCCATGACTACCCAAATAGAAGAATGTGGACCCTGTCCCAAATTGTGGGGATGGAGTAACTTGCATGCTTGAGGAAGGTGGCCAAACCCTGTAAGGCTGCATCAGAGGCATCTTCTCTGATCTGCCTGCTGGAAGGCAGAGGAGTACCCAGCCTCTGTACTAAATGGCACTTGAGGTTATTTCCAGGTCGAAGAAAAAGCTGCTGTAAAGAATTTTCAGTTCCAACAATATCCATAACTTTGGAAACAAAAGGTAATTGATGCCTTCCGACTGGTGAGAGCCAAAGTCCATTGAAGAACATCATTTGATGCATTTCTGCAATTTTCTTTTTCAACTGTAGTTGATTGTGGGAGTTCGGTGAAGTGGGGGAAGGAGGTGCTGCTTTGACTTGCTTTTCCTAACTTTTTCCCCAGAGCGGCAGTGGACCTGAGAGTAGAAGACTGAGATTGGGGAATAAAAGCAGCAGCAGACCTGCAACAAGAGACAACTACTGTGCGATGTCACAGGTGAGACAGGAGAGTCCGAGAGGTGAGCACAGTATAAAAGGAGAGACCTAGAGCGGGAGGAGAGTCTGAGAGTCTAAGGCAAGTCATGGCAGCACAGCTCGCACCCGTGATATGTTGCTCCTGCACTATGTGGGAAGTCATGGACACTACCAGTGTCCCTGGCGACCATGTGTGCAGGAAGTGTGTCCAGCTGCAACTACTGGCTAACCGTCTTTCGGAGCTGGAGCTGCGGGTGGATTCACTGTGGAGCATCCGCGATGCTGAGACTATCGTAGATAGCACGTTCAGTGAGGTGGTCACAACGTAGGTAAAGATTACGCAGGCAGAAAGGAAATGGGTGACCGCCAGGCAGAGTAAAAGGACTAGGCAGATAGAGCAGGAGTTCCCTGGGGCCATCTCCCTCTCAAACAGATATTCTGCTTTAGATACTGTTGGGGGAGATGGCTTATCAGGGGAAAGCAGCAAGAGCCAGGTTCGGGGCACCATGGGTGGCTCTGCTGCACAGGAGGGGAGGAAGAAGAGTGGCAGGGCTATAGTGATAGGGGATTCAATTGTAAGGGGAACAGATAGGCGTTTCTGCAGCCGCAAACGTGACTCCAGGATGGTATGTTGCCTCCCTGGTGCTAGGGTCAAGGATGTCACGGAGCGGCTGCAGGGCATTCTGGAGGGGGAGGGTGAACAGCCAGTAGTCGTGGTCCATATTGGTACCAACGACATAGGTAAAAAAAGGGATGAGGTCCTGCAAGGTGAATTTAAGGAGTTAGGAGATAAATTAAAAAGCAGGAATTCAAAGGTAGTGATCTCAGGATTACTATCAGTGCCACGTGCTAGTGAGTATAGGAACAGGAGAATAGACAGGATGAATGCGTGGCTGCAGGGATGGTGTAGGAGGGAGGGATTTAGATTCCTGGGACATTGGGACCGGTTCTGGGGAAGGTGGGACCTGTACAAGCGTGACGGGTTACACCTGAGCAGGACCGGGACCAATGTCCTCGCGGGGGTGTTTGCTAGTGCTGTTGGGGAAGGTTGAAACTAGAATGGCAGGGGGATGGGAACCTGAGCGGGGAGTCAGAAGGGAATAAAGTTGAGAGCAGCAAGAGAGGGGAAGACCCAGGGGAAATCTACAATACAAATAGTACAAACAGTTGTTCAAGAACAAGTGAAAGGGAAAAGTGTAGAGCAGCGGAAAGAAAGTGTACTTTAGGCACGACAGATAAAATAAAAACTAGAAGGCGTAAGGCGATTAACCCAGCATCAAAGCTGTGGCAGGGGGTTGGGAACCTGAGCAGGGAGACAGAGGAAAGTGTGTCAGGAAGGGACAGAAGGTATGGGGTAAAAGGTAAAGTGTTAAAAAAGGAAAAAGCAGGAACTAAGTGTCACAAAACATATTTGAAAGTTCTTTATCTGAATGCACGTAGCATTCGTAACAAAATGGACGAGTTAACGGCACAAATAACTACGTATGGGTATGATCTTGTGGCCATTACAGAAACATGGCTGCAGGGTGACAATGACTGGGAATTAAATATGCCAGGGTATTTAACAATCAGGAAGGACAGGCAGGAAGGAAGGGGAGGTAGAGTGGCTATGTTAATAAAGGAAGGAATCACTGCAATACAGAGAAATGATATTGGGACAAAGGATCAGGATAATGAAACAGTTTGGGTAGGGATAAGGAATAATAAGGGGAAAAAAACACTCGTGGGCGTAATATATAGGCCTCCTAATAGTTGCAACACTGCTGGAAGAAGCATTAATCAGGAAATAGTCGGGGCATGTAATAAGGGAACAGCTATAATTATGGGGGATTTTAACTATCATATTAACTGGACAAATCAAATTGGGCAGGGCAGCCTTGAGGAAGAGTTTATTGAGTGTATTAGGGATGGATTTCTTGAGCAGTATGTAACTGATCCTACAAGGGGGCAAGCAACCTTGGACCTGGTCATGTGTAATGAGCCAGGATTAATTAATAATGTCCTAGTTAAGGATCCCCTTGGAATGAGTGACCATAACATGGTTACATTCCATATCCAATTAGAGGGTGAGAAGGTTGGTTCTCAAACAAGCGTACTGAGCTTGAATAAAGGAGACTATGATGGTATGAGAGTGGCATTGATTAAAGTGGAATGGGAAAATAGATTAAAGGGTAAGATAGTACATGAGCAGTGGTGTTCATTTAAGGAGTTATTTTACAACTTTCAAAAAGAATATATTCCACTGAGGAAAAAAGAGTGTAAAAGAAATGACAGCCATCCGTGGCTACGTAAAGAAATTAAGGATAGTATCTGACTAAAACAAGGACATATAAGGTAGCCAAACTTAGTGGGAGGATAGAAGATTGGGAAGTCTTCAAAAGACAGCAAAAAGTAACTAAAGGATTGATTAAGAAAGGGAAGATAGATTATGAAAATAAATTAGCAAAAAATATAAAAACAGATAGCAAGAGTTTCTATCGTTATATAAAAAGAAAAAGGGTGGCTAAGGCAAACGTAGGTCCCTTAGAGGATGAGACCGGGAAATTAATGGTGGGAAACATGGAGATGGCAAAAATGCTGAACAAATATTTTGTTTCAGTCTTTACGGTAGAGGACACTAAGAATATCCCAACACTGGACAAACAGGGGGCTCTAGGGGGGGAGGAGCTAAATACGATTAAAATCACTAAGGAATTGGTACTCAGTAAATTAATGGGACTCAAGGCGGATAAATCCCCTGGACCTGATGGCTTACATCCTAGGGTCTTGAGGGAAGTGGCAGCAGGGATTGTGGATGCTTTGGTAATAATTTTCCAAAATTCTCGGCAAAGGTCCCGGCAGATTGGAAAACTGTTAATGTAACACCCTTATTTAAAAAGGGTAATAGGCAGAAGGCTGGAAATTATAGACCAGTTAGCCTAACATCTGTGGTGGGTAAAATTTTGGAGTCTATTATTAAGGACACAGTAGCGGAACATTTGGATAAACATAATTTAATAAGACAAAGTCAGCATGGCTTTACAAAGGGGAAGTCATGTCTGACAAATTTGCTTGAGTTCTTTGAGGACATAACGTACAGGGTGGATAAAAGGGAGCCAGTGGACATAGTGTATTTGGACTTCCAGAAGGCATTCAACAAGGTGCCACATAAAAGATTATTGCTCAAGATAAAGAATCACTGGACTGGGGGTAATATTCTGGCATGGGTGGAGGATAGGTTATCTAACAGGAAGCAGAGAGTTGGGATAAATGGTTCATTCTTGGACTGGCAACAAGTAGCCAATGATGTTCCGCAGGGGTCGGTGCTGGGTCCCCAACTCTTTACAATCTATATTAACGATTTGGAGGAGGGGACCGAGTGTAACATATCAAAGTTTGCGGATGATACAAAGATGGGAGGGAAAGTAGAGAGTGAGGAGGACATAAAAAACCTACAAGGGGATATAGACAGGCTGGGTAAGTGGGCGGAGATTTGGCAGATGCAATACAATATTGGAAAATGTGAGGTTATGCACTTTGGCAGGAAAAATCAGAGAGCAAGCTATTATCTTAATGGCGAGAAACTGGAAAGTACTGCAGTACAAAAGGATCTGGGGGTCCTAGTGCAAGAAAATCAAAAAGTTAGTATGCAGGTGATCAAGAAGGCCAACGGAATGTTGGCTTTTATTGCTAGGGGGATAGAATATAAAAACAGGGAGGTATTGCTGCAGTTATATAAGGTATTGGTGAGACCGCACCTGGAATACTGCATACAGTTTTGGTGTCCATACTTAAGAAAAGACATACTTGCTCTCGAGGCAGTACAAAGAAGGTTCACTCGGTTAATCCCGGGGATGAGGGGGCGGACGTATGAGGAGAGGTTGAGTAGATTGGGACTCTACTCATTGGAGTTCAGAAGAATGAGAGGCGATCTTATTGAAGCATATAAGATTGTGAAGGGGCTTGATCGGGTGGATGCAGTAAGGATGTTCCCAAGGATGGGTGAAACTAGAACTAGGGGGCATAATCTTAGAATAAGGGGCTGCTCTTTCAAAACTGAGATGAGGAGAAACTTCTTCACTCAGAGGGTAGTAGGTCTGTGGAATTTGCTGCCCCAGGAAGCTGTGGAAGCTACATCATTAAATAAATTGAAAACAAAAATAGACAGTTTCCTAGAAGTAAAGGGAATTAGGGGTTACGGGGAGCGGGCAGGAAATTGGACATGAATTTAGATTTGAGGTTAGGATCAGATCAGCCATGATCTTATTGAATGGCGGAGCAGGCTCGAGGGGCCGATTGGCCTACTCCTGCTCCTATTTCTTATGTTCTTATGGTTCTTCAGCAATATCTGTGGAAACTGCCAATTCACCAAATTTCTTGACCGCCCTGTATCTTGGCAAAAGAAACAACTAATTGGAACTATGGATTCTAATGAGGAGCAAGATGCCATTGCACACATGTGTCATGTTGCATTTGTCTTTGTGTATGCAATGGACATCAATGACATTTACAGGAAAGTGGAGACCTGACAGCGGCTCAAATGACCCAGGAAATTGTCTCTGATGCCTTTGGGTCTACAGAGGACCCCAGCTTCATACTAGAGCGCCATTGGACACTTACAGTACTGAACTTATTTTCATTAGAGAAAATAAAGATTAAGAACAGATAGGAATTAGGTCTTTAAAATAATGAGAGGCAAAATATTTAACTTAGTGTGTGATCATAAAGTTAGAGTAATAATACAAAATTAATAAGTTATAAGTGACAGTAGAAGAGAATTTTTTTTTACTATAAAGTAGTGGGTATGTGGAATAGATTCCCAGAAAAAGCAGTTAATGTTATGATAATTAACTCTTTTTAAAAAGAGGTAGATCATATCGACTTAAGAACAGGATTGAAGTTTATTGGATACGGACATATATGGAAAGAAAGAACTCGCCTTATCACATCTCTAAGAAATGTACAAAAGTGTTTCACATACGATGAATTTCTTTTTTGTTAGCAAACAGGGCTGTCATTTTTCACCCAGGAAAGCACCATAAACAGCAAATGAGATGGATGACCAATTAATCTGTATTTAGTGTTGGTTGAGGGAAAATGACCATTTTCTTCTTCAAATTGTGCCACAGGATCTTTCGTACCCATCTGAACCAACAGAACAGGCAGACAACACCTGGGGGTAGATTTTCACTTCCAGCAGTGGTGGAAAACTGGCGGTAGCAGATCGGCTGCCTGTTGTACACCCTCGCCATTTTCCACCACTGCCAGTTTAAATGCCTCTTCCAATGGACTGCACCTTTGATAATGCAGCACTCCCTCAATACTGCCCCTCCGACAGTTCAGCACTCCCTCAGTACTGCACTAAAGTGCCAATCTAGATTAAATGCTTAAATCCTGGAGTGGGCTTGAATCCACAACTTTCTTGCTCAGTGACAAAAGTGCTACCTTGTGCCAATGTCCAAATATAAATGAGAGATTTCTAGGGCACATCACACTAATCCAAAAAAAAAATCAATTTACCCCTACTCTTTGTTTTTTGACTCCTAGCCATCTCTCTATGCATATGGCTATCTTGACTTTAATATTACATGCCTTAATTTTTTCATTAAGTCTGTTATGTGCTTCTGAAAATCCACATGTACAATATCCACTGCATTATTTTTATCTCGACACAGTGATTTCCTCAAAAAGTTCAACTAATTTAGTCAAGAACAACCCTTCCTTTACAAATCATTTTGACTGTTCCTAATTAGCCCAAGCCTTTCTACCTACTCACCAATTCCATTCTGTAGTATGGACCTAGAAGATAAATTTTGCAATGCCCTGCACTACTTACGGTGCACAACTGGTACATATTGGAAAATGGTGGACAGCACTGCCCATGATTTTCTGAAATGCCCTGGCTGCGGAAGAGGCCCCATAAAATTTAAAATTTGCCTACAAGTGAGGTACTTGGCCTACAATTCCCTGGCTCATTATTTTCCCTGTTCAGCCATCCTCCAGCCCTTTGGCACTATTCCCGTTTCCAAAGACTTTTGTGGGGAAAATTATGGTTAGTGCCTCTGCTACCCAAACTCTCTCAGAATTCTGGTGACATTTTATTTTTAACTTTTTAATACAATATCCTTTTGAACATTTATCTCCAGCAGAAGCTCTTTCACATTCTCATTTGGTACTCCTACAGTCCCACTTTCACCTTCCTCTGCAGAAATGTACGGGAAAATATTTATTGAGCATTTCTGCTATTCCCTCCCTTTCAAGTACAAGATGGGCCTTTTCATCTCTAAGGTGTTCCATCCCTTCTTGAACTATGTGTGCTCATAAAATCTCTTGCTGTTTCCCTTAGCTTTTCTAATCCATTTTTAACTTCCATAAGTTATTTGAAAATAAAGTCCCTTCTAAATTATAATAAATGTAGTTAGAATAGATGCTGGATATTATATATAACATGCTGTGATTTATGACAAACGTGCATTGAAAGTTTTTGTATGTATTTCTTCTTTACTATTCAGTGTGTATGAAAAATGAACTATATTGCAAAAGCTTTAAATAGAGTACATCCATTATCATTTTGCAAACTCACTACAAAGAAAATAGAATGTATGTATATTGTATAATGGTGGCACTATGGTAACCTGAGTGGCATCTAGAATAATTTATATCCATTGACCAAATGCCAGAATTTTAAAAACACATTTTGGGTTTCCAATGTTAAGGAGGGAGTCATAGTTTAAATGACTACTTTTCAATTTCTTATTTAATCTGTTGAAATTGTTCCCAAGATAAAAAGCAGACTTCATTTTCAAAGAAATTTTGTGTAATGTGTAATTTATCTTTGCATGTGCGGTTCAAAATGGTAATAATATTTTAAATAAAAAGATAAAAGGCTTTGGTTGATGACTGTATAAAAGATTTCTCCAAAGTGCAGAATTTCAAGCTATCATAAGAAATAATTTGCCTTACCATAAATTTAATTTAAGCGTTTCGGCTGCTGTTGGCAATGACTGTTGATAGTGACAGTTACATTTGCAATTGGAATGGAGATTAAGCAAAATACATATAATGTTGCACATTGGGCAGTGAAGTCTGTATTTCATTTATAAAACCAGAGAATTCATGAATCATATAGATTTGTGACTTCTTTTAAAAGTGAATTCAAGCCAAAGTCTATTTTTTCTATGTATATGAAAAGAAAAACATGAAATTGAAGGATCCTTTTGTTTTTTCTTAATTTTAGAAAGCAAAAAGGGTTTCTAACATTTTACCAGTCATAATATTCAAATACATGGAATGAATATTTGGATAATTACAGTGAAGAGATGAAACTCATAGTAGAAAGTAGTACAAAATTGTTTTAATGACTAGAAATGGACACATGATATTTTTAGTGCAGTGACATGGTACTTAATTTTATTCAGCAATTACAAAACAACTGTACTTAATGCTAATCATTTTTATTGTCCTTTAGCCAACTAAAAAGAGATTTGGGAACCTGGAAAGTTGCTTTTAACTATCAATCCCACTGCTACGATTGCTCTGCTTAAAAACACATAATAACACATTCTAAACTAAACTGCTCCTCTTGATTTACTGTAAGATGGAATCTTTACCAAAGGAGAGGTAATTCATACCCCCCTCCCTCCACCTTCTAAAGATGGTTAGAAGTTTAGAACAAAAAATAAAATACTGAAGATGCTGGAAATCTGAAACAAAGACAGAAAATGCTGGAAACACTCAGCAGGTGAGGCACAGCACCTGTGGCGAGAAGTGACCAGTTAATGTTTCTGGCATTTCATTCATCTGCTAGTATTACCAGCAATAATTTCTTGGCTTATGGGGTCTCCTTTACTCTGACAAAACAAGCGGAGGAGTGGTTGCTAAAAGCAACTAACGTGGAACTAAATTCCTGTCATAGCTTGCATGTGAAAACCTGTATACCAATTAACTAACCAGGTTATAAGGTCTATACGAAGGATAGGGAAACTGGTAGAGGGGGAGGAGTAGCCTTAGTGATTAAGGATGAAATTACTTCAATGATAAGAGAGGTTATAACAAGAGGTAAGCAGGCAGTGGAGACTTTATGGGTAGAATTAAGAAATAGAAAAGGATTTAAGACTGTATTGGAAGTTGTGTATAGGCCCCTGGTAGCAGCTGTGAAGTGGCAGAATGTATAAATGCAGAGATTAGACAAGCATGTAGCAAAGGCAGAGTGGTTTAATGGGGGATTTTAACTTTCATATTGATTGGGATAAGCAGACAAGCTCATGTCAGAAAGGTAGCAATTTTCTTGAGTGTGTTCAGGACAGCCTTCTGCAACAATTTGTCTTAGAACCAACAAGGGGGCAGACCAAATCAGCTTTAATAATGAGTAATGAGCCAGATTTAGTTAACAGCCTAACAGCGCGTGACCATTTATCCAATAGCAATAATAATATCATCGAGTTCAACATTGTGTTTCAAAGGGAGAAACTCATATCAGCTACTAAGATTCTAAATTTAGGTAAGGCCGACTTCAATGGGATGAGACAGAGACTGTCCACAGTAAACTGGGCAAATCTGTTAATGGGTAAAATGACAGAAGATCAGCGGGAGGTGTTCAAAAAAGAATTTAACGTGATACAGAACCAGTTTATACCCCTAAGGGGCAAGAGCTCTACTTGCCAAAAAAAACAGCCATGGACAACAAAGGACGTAAGGAACAACATAAAACTAAAAGAAAAAGCATACAAAATTGCAAAAGTTGTACAGATCCTGGTGACTGGGAGAGATATAAAGAACAGCAAAGGGTGACAAAACAGATAGTAAGAGCTACAAAAGGGGAATATGAGAGGAAACTTGCAAGGGATATCAAAATCAACACAAAAAATGTTTACAATTATTTTAGGAAAAAGAGGGTGGTCAAGAGCAATGTGGGTCCCTTAAAAACTGATAATGGTGATATTGTAAATGAAAATAAGGAAATGGCAGACATATTAAATAATTACTTTGTGTCAGTATTTATAGTAGAGGAAGAGCATGCCGGACATCCCAAGGAAACTAATTTTGAATCAGGGATGGAGACTCACCATAATTAACATAAGCAAATGAACAATAATGAAGAAAATAATGGCACTAAAGAGTGACAAATCCCCAGGACCAGATGGTTTCCATCCCAGGGTTTTAAAGGAAGTAGGTGAGAATATTGCAGATGCCCTAACTATAATCTTCCAAAGTTCTCTCGATTCAGGAACCGTTCCTTTAGATTGGAAAATTGCACATGTCACTCCGCTATATAAGAAAGGTGAGAAAGGGAAATCAGGGTATTATAGACCAGTTGGACTAACATCTGTTGTCGGGAAATTACTAGAATCTATAATTAAGGATAGGATGACTGAACACCTTGAAAAATTTCAGCTAATCAGAGAGAGCCAGCATGGATTTGTAAAGGGTAGGTCATGCCTGATTGAATTTTTTTGAAGAGGTGACTAAAATAGTGGACAGTGGAATATCTATGCATGTTGTTTATATGGACTTACAGAAGGCATTCAATAAAGTCCCTCGTAAGAGACTGTTAGCCAAAGTTGAAGCTCATGGAATTGACAGCAAATTATTGACCTGGTTAGGAAATTGGCTGAGCAGCAGGAGACAGAGAGTAGGGATAATGGGCAGCAAATCATCACCAAAATGATGGAAGGTGTCGTCGACAGTGCTATTAAGAGATGCTTACTCACCAATAACCTGCTCACCAATGCTCAGTTTGGGCTCCGCCAGGACCACTTGGCTCCAGAACTCATTACATCCTTGCTCCAAACATGGACAAAAGAGCTGAATTCCAGAAGTGAGGTGAGAGTGACTGCGCTTGACATCAAGACAGCATTTGACCGAGTGTGGCACTAAGGAGCCCTAGTAAAATTGAAGTCAATGTGAATCAGGGGGAAAGCTCTCCAGTGGCTGGAGTCATAACAAGCACAAAGGAAGATGGTAGTGGTTGTTGGAGGCCAATCATCTCAGGCCCAGGACGTTGCTGCAGGAATTCCTCAGGGCAGTGTCCTGGGCCCAACCATCTTCAGCTGCTTCATCAATGACCTTCCCTCCATCATAAGGTCAGAAATGCAGATGTTCGCTGACGATTGCACAGTGTTCAGTTCTATTCGCAACCCCTCAGATAATGAAGCAGTCCGTGCCCGCGTGCAGCAAGACCTGGACAACATCCAGGCTTGGGCTGATAAGTGGCAAGTAACATTCGTGCCAGACAAGTGCCAGGCAATGACCATCTCCAACAAGAGAGAATCTAACCACCTCCCCTTGACATTCAATGGCATTACCATCGCCGAATCCCCCACCATCAACATCCTGGGGGTCACCATTGACCAGAAACTTAACTGGACCAGCTACATAAATACTGTGGCTACAAGAGCAGGTCCAGAGGCTGGGTATTCTGCAGCAAGTGACTCACCTCCTGACTCCCCAAAGCCTTTCCACCATCTACAAGGCACAAGTCAGGAATGTGATGGAATACTCTCCACTTGCCCGGATGAGTGCAGCTCCAACAACACTCAAGAAGCTCAACACCATCCAGGACAAAGCAGCCCACTTGATTGGCACCCCATCCACTACACTAAACATTCACTCCCTTCACCACTGGCGCACCGTGGCTGCAGTGTGTACCATCTATAGGATGCACTGCAGCAACTTGCCAAGGCTTCTTCGACAGCACCTCCCAAACCCACGATCTCTACCACCTAGAAGGACAAGGACAGCAGGCACATGGGACCACCATCTGCATGTTCCCCTCCAAGTCACACACAATCCCGACTTGGAAATATATCGCCGTTCCTTCATCGTCGTTGGGTCAAAATCCTGGAACTCCCTACCTAACCGTACCATGGGAGAACCTTCACCACATGGACTGCAGCAGTTCAAGAAGGCGCTTCATCACCACCTTCTCGAGGGCAATTAGGGATGGGCAATAAATGCTGGCCTTGCCAGCGATGCCCACATCCCGTAAAGGAATAAAAAAAAGTACTCAAATTGGCAGGATGTGACTAGTGGTGTCCCACAGGGATCTGTGTTGGGACTTCAAATATTCACTTTATTTATTAATGGCTTAGATGATGAGATAGAGAGCCATATAACGAAGTTTGACGATGACACAAAGATAGACAGCATTTTAAGCAGGAAGCATAAAATTACACAAAGATATTAATAGATTAAGCGAATGGGCAAAACTGTGGCAAATGGATTTCAATGTAGGCAAATGTGAGGTCACCCACTTTGGACCTAAAAAGGATAGATCAGAGTACTTTCTAAATGGTGAAAAGCTCGAAACAGTGGAGATCCAAAGAGACTTAGGGGTCCATGTACATAGATCATTAAAATGTCATGGACAGTTAAGGAAAATAATCAAAAAGGCTAATGGAATGCTGGCCTTTATATCTAGAGGACTAGAATACAAGGGTGTAGAAGTTATGCTGCATCTATACAAAGCCCTGGTTAGACACACCTGGAGTACTGTGTTCAGTTCTAGGCACCACACTTTAGGAAGGATATATTGGCCTTGGAGGGAGTGCAGCGTAGATTTACCAGAATGACATCTGGACTCCAAGGGTTAAATTACGAGGAGCGATTACACAAACTACGGTTGTATTCCCTGGAATTTTAGAAGATTAAGAGGTGATTTGATCTAAGTTTTCAAGATATTAAGGGGAACTGATAGGGTAGATAGAGAGAAACTAGGAACATAGCCTAAAAATTAGAGCCAGGACTTTCAGGATTGAAGTTAGGAAACACTTCTACACGCAAAGGGTGGTAGAAGTTTGGAACTATCTTCTGCAAATGGCAGTTGATACTAGCTGAATTATTAATTTTAAATCTGAGATTGATAGATTTTTGTTAACCAAAGGTATTAAGAGATATGGGCTAAGATGGGTATAGGGAGTTAGATCACAGATCAGCCATGATCTAATTGAATGGCAGAACAGGCTTGAGGGACTAAATGGCCTACTCCTGTTCCTATGTTCCTAACTTCAAGGCACAAACAATTTCTTGGAAAAATTTGCACCATAAACAAGGAAAACTGTTGGTTTGCTGTCACAGTTTTAATCAAACAATTGATGAAGATAAAACAATGTATAGTTGAATGGAAATATATATATATTTCTAAATAAAGCAGCAGCACTACAATTAATAAAATCTCACTCTGGTCTTATATTATATGTATTACTAGAAGTAAAAGAAAATGTGGCAGAGCGGTGGCATGAATAGTATGAGAGTAATGTTAGCAGCAACATAAGTTGCTTGTCTTCATTCCTGGCCAGGGAATGGTTCATGGTGTAGGGGAACCTAAAGATTGAGAAAAAAAGCAAATAATAACATGTAAAAAAGTTAGAAGGTAAATGGGTAGATGGATAGATGCTCGATTGCTTTTCAAATCAAGTTAAATAAAAGCAGTAATGCATCGTCATCATCATAAACGTAGGGCTCGATATTAGGAGGGAGGCGGGTTGGCAGCGGGGGGTCGACTGGGCATGTGGGTAACCCGCCCAGTGAATTCGGGGTGCTCCGCACGCAATCGCAGCCTAATTGAAGGCACTTACCATGGCTTCCGGGTTTCCCGTTCCAGACCTGCGCAGCGGGCACACTGCGCACCCACATCACAGGCTGTCAGCAGGAGGAGCCCTATTTAAAGGGGCAGTCCTCCAATGCTCCTCCTGCAGCAAACAACCAAATTGGCAGCATGGAGCAGCCCAGAGGCAAGTCTGTTCCAAGGTTCTCAGACTCCTCACTCCAGGTGCTGCTCGATGGGGTGAGGAGGAGGAGGGAACTGTTTTTCCTAGCGGACGGGAGGAAGTGGCCTGCCTCTGCCACCAAGAAGGTCTGGGTCGAGGTGGCAGAGGAGATCACCAGCAGCAGTAACATCTCCCAAACCTGGGTCCAGTGCAGGAAGCGCTTTAATGACCTAGCCGGGTCAGCCAAAATGAGTATACTTACGCATTCTCCCACACTCCGTCTTCCACATCACCTCCACCACCACACAACTCCTTCTGCACTGCCACCACAACGCTCTCACTTCACTCCTCACATCCACTCAACCATCACCCTCACCTTGCCTGCACTTACTCACCGCCTTAGTTCCCATTCGAACACTACCATGCAACCCAATCCTCATACGATCGCATGGCTATGCCTCACTCGTACCCTCCCATGCATCTCCCTCACGGTCACCCCCACCCACACCTATGCATGCAGTGGGTCACTATGCAACCATCACTCAATCACGCCTCTCTGTGCTTTGCCTTGATAGGAGAAGAGATGCCAGAAGGCACAGGAGAGGGATGATGGTGAAAGGGGACATGGAAGTGGGGACGCCACTCAAAGAGCTTCCAAGTCTCACCCGTTGCTCCCTTTCAACCAGTACCCGCAATGCTGCCTCCTCTCCAGGTGCTCGAGTCTGCCCCGCAAGGTGCAGGTGGAGGGGTCCTCACAGGCGCCGAAACCCAGAGTGCGTCCGCACAAAGCATCTTATCGGTCAGGGCATGGACAAGAGCAACCTGCCACTAACTCTGCTGAAGCCACAGGGGTAGCACCACGTAGGGGTTCCCATAAATGTAAGGCGAAGGTTTTGTGAGCACAAAGGAGATGCACAAGGGTGTTTGATGATTTGTCATTTTTTAATTTATATTTATTTTCTTTCACATTCACAATAAATCTTATTATTATCACCACTCCTGCCACGTCTTGCCCATTCTTGACTGGCTTGTGCAATAAGACCCTCTCGTGAGGTTCACCATGAACATGCACACTTGATGCCACCCATTGGGTCCTTCTACAGTGGGTGTAGGTGTAGTTGCACCACTGTTTTGTGCAGGGGGTGGGGGAGGGGGCGGGGGCTGGTGTGGCCGCTCCTCTGTCCAGGTGATGAGGACTGGACTCTTCACCCAGTTTGATGTTAGGAGAACCGTTCACATATCAGTGACTCCCTGGCCTCACGAGCAGCCAGGTGAGCCGCTGTTCTGCCCATGGGTTGCTCCTCCTCCTCAATATGTGTGGCAGATGTGGATGGGGCCTCCTCCAGCGGCACCCCTCTCTGTTGTGCCGTGTTGTGCAGGGCACAACAGACGACTATAATGCGTCCCACTCTGTGTGGCGCGTATTGAAGCGCTCCCCCAGAAAGATCAAGGTACCTGAAGTGCATCTTAAGCAGCCCTATAGCCTGCTCAATTGCAGACCTGGTAGCGATGTGGCTGTCGTTATATCGATGCTGTGGCTCGGTGATGGGGTTCCTCAGAGATGTCATAAGTCACGTGTGCAGGGGGTATCCCTTGTCCTAGGAGCCAGCCCTTGCGGGTGTTGAGTGAGTGGAAGAGGGGCGGGACATTGGACTCCCTGAGGATGAAGGAATCGCAGCAGCTGCCAGGGTATCTGGCGCACACGTGAAGGAATCTCTTGCGGTGGTCACAGATGAGCTGAGTGTTCATGGAGTGATAGCCCTTCCTGGTGATGAACAGTCCTGGCTCGTGTAGAAGTGCTCGTATTGTTATATGGGTGCAATCGATTACACCCTGCACCCATGGGAAGCCAGCCACAGCGTGGAATCCCACTGCCCTCTCCATCTGGCTGAGGTCATCCATGGGGGAGTTGATATAGTGTGAGGCGCTGCAGAACAAGCTGTCGGTGACCTGCCTTATGGACTTGTGTGCAGAAAACTGAGAGACCCCGGTGATGTCCCCGGTGGCACCCTGGAAGGATCCGGAGGTGAAGAAGTTGAGGGCAGTAGGACTTTGACAGCGACAGGTAAGAAGATGCTGCTCAGTCCATCCGGGAGCAGCTCGTCATTAAGGAGGCTGCAGATGTCCGCGACTACCTGGCGACTGACTCTGAGCCTCCGTATGCACTGCTCCTCAGAGAGGTCCAGGAAGCTGAGCCTCGGTCTGCAGACCCTGTGGCGAGGGTAGTGCCTTCTGCGACGCATCTCTCTCTGTGGTTGCCCTCCCTCCTGCTGTGCAGGTGGATGTGTCACGGCACTGTGTTGTGGAGCTCCACGTGCCAGAGGTGGACGGTGTGGCCGACGAGACTGGTGATGCTATTCGTCCTCCGAGGAGGTCATGACTGCAGCTACGGCAGCCCGTAGATATATGTTTGAGGGGGTCCGCAAGGTAGGTAAATGTGTCTGCACACCGGAGTTGAGGTTGCAGGTCGTGAATGTTATTGTTAGGAGGAGGGTGGTGGAGGCCAAACTTTGTACAAAGTGACAGAGTGACCTCCTGCAATGAGTGAGTGTCTCCCCCCGACACCTGTCAAATGGACCTTTGCAGCTGCCACAGGCTGGTGGCTGCAACATGTCCATTTCAACTGGGTGTGTTTACCCCAGTATGGGAAACACTCTCAGTTGACCTGAAAATCCCACCCCTCCTAAAATATCCTCCAAATCAGGTCTCCTAACTACCTGAAGTATCCAATTAATTGATTTAAGTGGGATCCCGCATCATTGTGGAACCTGGAAGTGGGCGGGTTGGAGCTGGGCTCCGCACCGGCCCCGGGAATCCCCAATTTTCGGAGCCCCCCCACCACGAACGCACCCGCTGGGACATCGGAAAATCGAGCTTGTGTTATTGTGAATTTTGGAGTGAATATTTAAAGTTATTCTGGAATGCAAATTGTGGTGCAGCCATAATGTAACAATTCGCTACAGTTTTCATTTTAAATTTCATGGCACTGAATTATCAATGAGAGCTATCAATTTTCATCAATGAATTTCAAATACACTATTTACAATAGTGTCAGATGAGTTGAGATTATTTAAAATAGAAAAACATAATGCAGCCCAGAGAAAGACTTTACTTGTGTGTTAAACATACACAACATATGTACCATATTATATGTGTAACTCATTACATGCATCAAAGATGCAGCCAGCAGTGTAAACATCTAATTTTGTACTTGTTTCAATTACAGAAGCTGCTGCTTACTTTAGGTGACAAATCATACAAATAGTATGCAAACCAACCTTCATCAATTTTGATTTACAGCTTGAAACAATATGCTTTCAAATTATCATTTTTATTCATAAAATAATTTTATGTTAATTCGGATGCAATTTAAAATTGGAATTGGCCAGATCAAGTTCAAAATGGTAGCTGTATTAAGTATTCAGAGCATCTTTTTAGAGGATAGAAATTTCAATCACCAAACTTCACATACAAATGCCTAATGCTCATTGCTCTTGGACTACTTTCCTGTACGTACTATTTTTATGCAGGTGTAAGGAAAGCAGTATGAACCATTAAACATTTGCACATAAAGTTCAGTGAGTGGAATTTATATCCTTAGATGTTCCAGGAAATCAGCCTTTCTGAAAGCTTCCTGAAAATGCAGCATGTCTCTCTAAACATATGAAAATAAAATCTGTAATTAGATTTTGAATAGAATTTTGGAATATATGTCTAGTTTAAAGTATGGGGGGGGAAAGAGATGTATATTCTGGTTAAACCATGATTAAATTCGGCAAATTAGTGCTATAGTACAGTGGTGCGCTGACACGCTGTACTACAAAGTTCTAAAAACGCTATTTTGCATCCACAATTTATCACTTGGTGAGTTGAAGTACTGATCATGCCATTAGGCAGGTATTGAGTAAAGGCAAGAAAAAGTTAGAGGCTTTATCATCCATGGCTGGTTGAAGAGTAGGGCTGGCAGTACCTGTGAACAGGTCACTTGGCAGCCTTCAGTCAGGGAACAATGCTTCGAGAACTATGAGAGGGGGAAATAATACGAAAATATGGAATCTTTAAAAAGAAAATCATTGTTAAACTTAGGGCAAAGTTGTTCTTAATCGAAACCTCCATTAAAATACCTAAAAATAATCAAAATTATTTTACAACTAGTGCTTGATTTTTCTTCTCAAATTATAGCTGCTGAAATCCACTCACAATGTCACTGAAGAAATTACAAATGTGTAACATGTGCTCTGATGTATTGTGTGCTTAGTTTAAAAATTGAAAATAAGAACTTGATTTCTGACCTGCAACGTACATGTAATTATACCATGGTCTAAATTATTTTATCTCTTAGTGCATGTACATACGTGATTTCATGTCTGTAAACACAGAATTACACACAAATTACAATGGAAAGGAAAATCATGTGGGGTGCATAACAGGTGGCCAATTTGCTACCACCTGTTTTCTGCCACCACCGAAAGTTAAAATTACCCCGCAGTGGTTAGGTAGCAAAAAGACAGTCTCCCCTCAGGATCCAAAATAATGATTTATTGTTGTTTAGTGTGGCATATACCACTTCCAGAGATTCAACTTTAATAAACAAGAAATAGTTACACATTCTTATCTTAATGGTCACTGTATCAGAGAGTTGACATGCAGTTTTCAACAGGATGCAATTGTAAATTGATCTTTGAGGTCTTACCTAAGGACTTATGGTGCTTAGGGACCAATGAGCAATTCCAGTGACTTCAGTGAGAGGACACTGGATACAACTGCATGCCTTTCTCTCTTTCCTGTTTCTCCTCCTCTATCACTTCTTAGATTCTGAATTCAGTATCTCTCTCTCGCTGTAGTAATTGAAGATAAGAATGTGTAACTGTTGTGTATAATGGATCTGTTTATTAAATCTGAAACTGTAGAATCAGCATATGTCAGAACAAACAAAAATTATCCATTGTACTTAGATCTTGAAGAGCTACCTATCTAAAGTGTTACCACCAGAAACAATTTGATATCATAAAAATTATAGTACAGGTAGCCATTTGGCCAATTAGCCTGTGCTAGTACTGATTCTTTAACTGGAGCCATTGGATTGGATTTTTCTCTGTAGTCGGGTCACCACTGGAAGTTCATCAGGACTGCACCTCTGCCTGCCGTAGAACCCCGGAGTGACCCCCGTCCTATTTTCCTGGGTCAACTTCATTTTAACATTGCGGGTGGGCTCCCAATGCCATTTGTTACATCAATTGGAAGCTCACTTTGTGTGTGCGTGCATGTTGTGGGGGGGGGGGGGGGGTGAGGGTGATGAAGGTAAATGCAATGCTGCTGCAATAACACCTAAGTGGCTCCCTAACTCATGGGGAAACCCAGCCATCCATGCTGTTCCTCTTGTTCTTTCGCCACATCCACACTGATATATTCTTCCTTGCTAAATGAATATCCTTTCACATCGGGTGGCAGTCGTTATAGAAAATCTTAGTTATGCAAACAATCATACGAAAAACTGTTTATTACCTTCTTCAAATTACGTACTAGAATATTGATTAAAGCAAATAATATGCCAGTGATTCAGTTGCATGTAGTGTGCGTTGTGCCAGCCTTCATACAAAACAACAAGATACATCATATACCAGACAATGGCACATTTAATGCTTTGTGATGAATTATGTGTTGAATTAAGGAATGGAATAATGTATGTACATTAGACAGACTGGACACTGTGCACAACAGAAATAATTAAGAAAAGAAATTGAATTCTGCCAGCTATCTATTTCATTTATATCTTAAAAGTTAAATAGGATAAGTGGTAATTTTTGAAACGCCTATATGTTTGCTGAGTATAATTAAATTCAACAAAAATAATTGTGTGAATACAGTTCTCATATGTGTATTTCAAATAATTATCAAAATGTAACCTCCTTGAACCCATCAAACTTCTCGATAATGAATTTCCTTTCCAGCTTTCAACAAATCAACAGGATTTCATGACAACTCAACCTGCACATTCAAACTAGCCATTACCAGTGTTTTTTATTTTTAGAGAATTAAGCACTTGCTTCTTTGCATATTTTTTTTAGAAGCACCATCAGCAATATCTCTTATTAGTGAATTTTCATTTAAATATGCCTTTTGTTCTGTGGAGACTGTATATTTTCAAGAGCTTATGTTGGATAATAATGTAAATGTGTTCTGTCCCATAAAACTTACAATTCTGAGAGGAATGGAGTAAATAGCAAGGAATGTGAACATAGTGGTGCAAGATATCAACTGACGAGCCTCCATGAATCTTAAGGGAGTGACAGTAGAAAGCCCTATGAAAGAGTACATCCAGTCTTCCAAAACACCTTTGACAAAGTTTTTATGAAAAACTGGTAATAGAGAAAAAAATCAGTGAAAAGGTAAGTGTCAATGGGGAAAAAGACACTTGGACTCCCAGTATGAATGTGGCAAGTTCTGATATGTATTCTGCATTATTCGTCAGCATTCATTACCTTCCTTCCTCTGTGATATCTCTCTTTCTCTTTACAAAAATTAAGCACAGAAATCAATTGAATGTGGTTAAAAACAACTTTTGTTTGCCACCAAAGTGATTTCATCAAGTTGGTCAGACTACAAAAATTAAATAAGTAGACTGTGAGAAAATAGATGGTTCCCCAACAAATCAAAAGACACAGATGTTAAATAATTCACCTTACAACTCTTACCATGCTACTTACATGTTTAGAGATAGAAAATGTACGATTTAATTGGCTCATCTTAACACTCTATGTGTGCTAGAGTTCGGGGCATTAAGTGAGGAACAATTAGTGGAGGCCCGTAACAACAGGGCCTCGATTTCCCTCCTGTCGGTGGAGATGTTTCCGAGAATGGGAGAGGCGAGTGTGTTGGTGCTAGGGTCATTGCTGGCAGGGTGGACTGCACCCTTGGTGTTAACCTACTTTTTTCTTCCACCAGACTCCAGGACCATTAGAGCCTGCTCCACTTTGCCAGTTTTTCATGCTTCCCATTCTACTTACCTATTCCCATTTAGCTCTTCTCACACTTTCAATATCTCATATATGTCTTTTGTCTGTGTTGTTCCCCCTTCCCCCTGTTCATTTTTTAAATGCTGTTCATCTGTAAAACCTTTCCATTCTGAGGAGGGCCTTATACCTGAAATGTTAAATGACTTGTGTTTTCTCAACAGATGCTGCCTGACCTGCTGGATATCTCCAGCGTTTCCTGTTTTTGTGTTTGACTGAGTGAGTAAAGATGCTTTTTTTTTTAAAGTCTTCATCTCCTACTGAAGAGATTCAAGATGAAAGGGTACAGCTGCCAGAATGCACCTGTGTATACAATTTCTAGAAAGTTTCATAATTGGCAGAAAGGATTGTCATTCATAGAGGATAGCAGGGCATGCTGTTTGTAAGCCAGATCCCTCCATCACTCTGGTGTATCAAAGGAAATTTACTGAAAATGAAAATATGGAGGGAAACCTATTTTAGGATACTGAAACATCAAAAAATGAGGTGAAGCAGGAACTCTTCAAATTTTTCTGAGGTTATTTTCTTGGAAATAACAAAATAGTTTAGTATATTCAAGGAGTTGTTTATATCATGTTATATGCCTGCAAATTAAACTGTATGGGATGGGCTGGATGGACCAACTGGTCTTTTTCCTGAGCAACGTTTTTGCATGTTCATATGTAAGGCTTTGAATTTACTCATTTTAAAACATAGTACTAATTTATTATGGCATTTCAACTATATTCCTTTCACAACTTTCCTGTGGGGCCCGGAGGAACACTCCTGCCCACCTTCCCACCTGCTACCGACCTACTTCAACTTTCAAGAGAGCGTTGAACCGGTTCCTGGCTGGGAGGGGAGATCGCATCATACAAAAGATAGGTACCAAATAATGTAAGCCATTGTCAATGTGGTCTCCTGGACTAGTTTCGATTGCCTAGAGGGATCAGAGAGGAATTTTCCAGATCTCCCCCCCTAATTGGTCTTGAATTTTTGTTTTGGATTTTCGCCTCTCCCTGAAGATTACCTGGCAGCTAAGGGTAAGGAGTCTCTTGACGTGAAACATAAGGCATCACAACTGTATGGGATGGGCTGCATGGACCAGCTGGTCTTTTCCTGTCCAACATTTTTGTATGTTCGTATGTAAGACTTTGAACTTGCGCATTTAAAAAAATTGTACTAATCCATTTCAACTATATTCCTCTTGATTCCACCACAAACTGTAAAATTCAACATTTTATCAGTTGGTTTCAGTATTTGGCCCTTTAGTTCTTGTTGGTAGTACCAAATTTTCCCAGCATTGATATCCTTCAAAAATTGCTATGTTCGAATTTAAATTGTAAGATTCATCTTCAAGGTCTCAGTGTTCCACACTGACTTAAAAAGAACTTTGCTTCAATTTTTTTGTTCCAATTTAGCATGTTTACTGACCAACAAGCTATTTTAATTTCTGTCCACCAACTGATGTTTGCACAGAAATATCATTCATAATACCGGTGATCTCTTTCCTCATTTTCCATTCAGACTCTCAGATCACAAGTGGTTTTTTTAACTTTATAGAAGTTGAAAGGTTTGATTTAGCAATTGCTGTCAACATTGTAGCTCTGACTTTGCAAGACCCCACTGGTAACACAGAGCCTTGCTAGCAGCGGGGTGTAGAATCGGGCACACATTTTCATGCGGCAGAGCTGCAGGGCGCCCAATTTTCTGATGGGCAATTTCTGGACAAAAACTGAGGTTGTGTTACTAGCACGTGCGGCTTAATTTTAATATTAAAATCCTCCGATTGTGGTTCATTACCAAATTACACAGCTTTGAGTTGGGCTCCACCCACATTGCAACTCTCAGCCATAAAATTGGCCACATTGGAGGATTGGCCAGGATCTAGTCTGCTCAAACAACGAGGTGATGGTTTCTAGTCACAAAAAATTTTTTGGATTGTTATGTATGTCCTGCTCTATTTTGTTTTATTCATTAGTTTGTTTCTCTGGCTAATTCTCTAGAAATGAAGGATATTGCAACATGAAGCTTTCATGCTACCAGATCTTCCAAGCTACCCCAGGAGACATTGCCACATCAGGTAGTCTGCAATACATATATGTATCAAGGATGTTCCCAACACTATGCTTGCGGAGGGTAGCACGTTAATCACATTTCTTGTGGAACGGATGCATCAGGGGCTATTATGGAAATGCAGCATGGGTTCCAGAAAAGGAAGTTCTGTCTCACAAACTTGATTGAATGTTTGAGGGGGTTATGAAGTTGGCGGATGAGGGAGGCCCAGTAAATATTGTGTATCTCTAATTTCAAGAAGTCCTTGATAAAGTGCCGTACAAGAAGCTGCTAAGTAAGGTTGTGTCTTGTGGGATTGATCAGCAGATATTAGAGTGGATAAAGAATTGGTTGCATTCACATTGACAGAAAGTAGTTCTTAATGATAATAGCTCTCTGTGGGGAGAAGAAAGGAAGGAAGTAAGGAGGGGTTGGGTTGCTGGAGGGGAAGGGGAGGAAATTAATACAGAGCCTTTCATGACCCCAGGACATCCCAACATCCCAAAGCACTTTACAGCCAATGAAGTACTTCTGAAGTGCAGTCACTGTTGTAATTTTAAAAAAGAGCACACACATGCATCCAAACTTTTAATGTGTATATACACCATAAAACCACAGATAACCTTTAATCACATTTCAGATGAAGAATGAAGAAAAATGACAATAGAACAGCACTCCCCATCTCAAACACAGCAAGTTCCTAATTATGAACCTGAATGCAATACCTTGTGGGATCCAATTAAGTATACCAGATCCTGGCTCCTAAAGCACATGATGACAAATCTCACAAGGTCAAGTTGATATCAGCAGTTATCTTCTAATAAAGACTATAATGCTCTTTGGAAGTTAATGTAATTAAGAGTTACCTTTTTAGTATACTATTGTATTATCAGAGATTCATTTTGAGACTAATTACTATTGACAATTTTACTGAATGTATGCTTAATGTGCTTGTATCAAATTCCTTTGTCCACTATTTTAATAATGGTATTATTACATTTAAAACAATTGGGTTAACATATGCAATAAAAGAAGAACCAGAAGAATATACTAATTTCACCAGCAGTAGTTCCTAAGCTCAAAAATGTATAGTGGTATAGCCAGAAATAAGAACAGTGCTAATAATGAAAAAAATAGCCACCAGTGTAACCCTGATGAGGTCAGTGAACTCTATACTGCCCACAAAGATCGTTCCCCATGCTGCTAGCAGCCAATAAGGACCTCCAACCAACGCTATACACCAGATACATAGACGACATTTTCTTCCTATGGACCCACGGCGAAGAATCACTGAAGAGACTACACGATAACATCAACAAGTTCCATCCCACCATCAAACTCACCATGGACTACTCCTCAGAATCGGTTTCTTTCTTGGACACACAAATCTCCATCAAAGACGGGAACCTCAGCACCTCACTCTACCGCAAGCCCACGGAGAACCTCACGATGCTCCACTTTTCCAGCTTCCACCCTAACCACGTCAAAGAGGCCATCCCCTATGGACAGGCCCTACGAATACACAGGATCTGCTCAGACGAGGAGGAACGCGATGGACACCTACAGACGCTGAAAGACGCCCTCGTAAGAACAGACCACCGTTCGCAGCAAATTACCCAGCTTTCAGGAGAACAGCGTCCACGACACCACACAGCCCTGCCATGACAACCTCTGCAAGACATGCCAGATCATCGACACGGATACCACCATCACACGAGAGGACACCACCCACCAGGTACATGGTTCATACTCCTGTGACTCGGCCAACATTGTCTACCTCATTCGTTGCAGGAAAGGATGCCCCGGAGCATGGTACATTGGCGAGACCATGCAGACACTGCGACAACGGATGAACGGACACCACGCAACAATCGCCAGACAGGAGGGTTCCCTCCCAGTCGGGGAACACTTTAGCAGTCAAGGACATTCAGCCACTGATCTTCGGGTAAGCGTTCTCCAAGGCGGCCTTCGAGACACACGACAACGCAAAATTGTCGAGCAGAAATTGATAGCCAAGTTCCGCACCCATGAGGACGGCCTCAACCGGGATCTTGGGTTCATGTCACGCTACACGTAACCCCACCAGCAAGGGGGAAAAAAAGTTATCTGTTTTTAATATTCTCTCTCTATCTTTCAGGTCTCTTTCTCTCTGTTTGTGTAATTTGACACAATGTGTATTCAGCATACTGGGACCTACTGTTTTCCGTGACTAACCTGTCTGAACACCAACGACACCTTTGATTGGTGTGATGGTGTCCCAGCCTAATATAAGATATGCAATTTGAGAACCTTTCACTCACTCACCTGACGAAGGAGATAATCTCCGAAAGCTTGTGATTTTAAAATAAAATTGTTGGACTATAACCTGGTGTTGTAAGATTCCTTACATTTGTCCACCCCAGTCCATCACCGGCATCTCCACATCATAGCCAATAAGTAGACAGGCTGTTTGGCACATACCAGGCCCTAATCGCTGAGATAAAAGAGATTGTAGACATTAAAGTAGCAGTGGAAAGTAAAGGTTTTGGCACGCAAATTGAATGTAGACATGCCAGGAAACCAAGCATCATAGACCACGTGGTTTCAGAAGTAGATGCAATAGTTAGTAGGTCATCTTCGAGTCAGTAGGTTGTACAACTATCAAAGCCCACTGAAATTATTCCTGGAGGAATCCACCAATCAGGACAATGAAGCACATGCAAAAATATTCAAGAAACTCACTAAGGTGAGTGAGTGGAATGCAAACCATACCCTGAACCATACTAGATATTATAGAAGTACCCCTCCTTTGGTAAGCCAATAGAATTAGAAATGACCTATTGCTATAACCACAGCTGATAAATATGGTATGCCTTAAGGTAAAAAAATCGACTGAATGAAGCAGTCATCTCAAAGGTATACCACATAGGAAGGGGTCTGTAACCGAGCATATATGTTATAGAAACCTGTTGCAGGTTACAACAGCTAAGTACCTCATGCATATAAGAGAGTACAATATATTTATAAATTTGGGGAAGGGCCATTGCTTTTATCTCTGAATGGCTTGTGCAGAATTATAAGTGGAAAAATGGAACCATGGAGTAAATTCACCATTCCCACACTCCCAGTGAGATGTGTAGGTTGGAGAATCAGTGCTACAGTGTTGGAGCCCTTTTCTGATCTGCGCTCTCTTTCAACACAGCTCCCCGCTGGGCGCATGGGATCGGTGAATTTATCCATATGTAAGAAGTTGCAGGAAAGTTAGTCAAAGCAGCAGACATGTAACTAAATAAACAAAGTGCCATAACATCTGTTACAGTGATCTTACTTTAATTCTGTTTGTCGCAGCCCAACATAGCAAACATTGCCAGGGAAGGGGCAGGAACACGTGGTAGCAGGAGTGAAAGAAACTTCCATACCCTTTTAAAGAGCACATGTTGGAATTTATTAGACTTGCAATGCTCACTGGAGTTGCCCCCACTCCCAACATGAGGGCTCACGAACACAGAACAGGTTATGTGTTTGTGCAGCAATGGTGCCTGATAAGTGGATATAGATCTACTCAGTGTTCAAAACCATTCAGGTCTCCATTCTACATCAATGGTATTGCAATGATTGTAGCATGCTTGGTGGCACAGTTCAAGATTAGGGGATATATCCAGCATAACATTCAGAAAGGGCAACAGACGTTTTGCAGTGGTATCTTTTTGCTATCATTTCTGAGTTGCCTAGGATTGGACACATCTGTACAGATCTCTTAGAACAGAGAATGCTGCAATATGTGGGTGTATAAAGGTCACTCAGCTCCACAGAATACAATCTGAAGTTATGACCTAAATGTCCACCAGTATAGCCCTACTAGCTTGAACCATGATAGTAAGTATTCTTCCAGATACATAATTGACATGGCTGCAAATAGCATCCTCACCATCTATGGGCATAACTACAATAGATGCAAGCTTAGCACTTGCATAGACAGCTGCTATTAATGTTCTGGATGTCAGAGTACAGTGCAAAGAGTAAAGAGAGAGTGGAAAACCTGAGGGAGGGAACGCAGGCCCAAACACACACAGGATATAATAAGTGATGATGCTGCTGCTGAGGTCCGTGCAGCTACAGTTCTGAGCAAGTATCTGATTAACAGAACTTTGATTCCTTGCAAGTTGAGGCAACAACATTCCTGGGCAGTACTGGGATTGGTGCAGGGTTGTTTGTGCATAGAGGTAGGAGTGCTTCTTCATCGGCGGTCTTGGGCTGCAGGAAATTTCCCAACGCAGCATTTGGGGAGTTAACCATGGCTAGCAATGTGTGAGGTTCATGGAATTTTATGCACAATTGGCACTAAACTCCCAACTCCATGGAAGCAAAAGTTTTCCCTGTTTCAGCGGCTGCACAACGAGCATGTGCTGGCCTCATTAATGACTCAGGAATTATGTAACTTCATGATAATTGGTCCCATGACAAATTTCCTATGTTGTTCTGCAGCATTGCTATTGATTTGCTGAGTGCTTGTATAAAACAGGTGCTGGGAGGCCTCCAAGCTTTGATCCAGAACTCCACCACTTAAAGCTAAGTTGCTATATTTGTAAGCATTGCACTTTGATTGCTGTTTCTGATTTGATAAACTGAAGCTTGTGCATTACGGATAGTGCATATTTTTCAGCCGCTTGCTGATATTTTGCTGCAATTCAGCACTCCTTTGGTGCACACCTCCAACAGTAGCATTCTTGCTGCCACAAGCTTATTTTAAGACACTCCTGATGACATTTGTCAGATCAGTTAGTTGTCTGTGCACCAATGCATCAAGCAACTAACTTCAGTTTTATTTGCCTGGGGCAATATGTATATCACTATCCTCATGAAAAAGAGGGAACAACTCAAGAGGGTGCAGCATTTTTACCAGGTGGTTGGGTTCAGAATTGCATGATCAAGGTGCCTTGTAGGAACCCAATGGCTTATATGGATCACCAAGGATTCCATTCAATGAGCAGAATAATGCAGGTAACTGGTAATATCCATGATGCTTTAATCTTGTGACAAACCACAGTGCCGGCAGAATAAATGGATAGCTGGATGACCAGGGCTAACTCTTGCTGCCCTTCAGTCCAAACCTCCACATCAAGGTGGAAAGAAATTATAATGAGGCACATGCCTCCACCTGAATTCTGAAGGAATGAGACTCCACACTTGTAAAGGTTAATTTTCAGTGCCAGAGAGGTTGATTGGCAGTCATTAAGACTTATCACACCATTAACAGGGTGCTTAGACTTAAAATGACGTGACATACCTATTTTTAGCAAGATTAGTTCGTATCCATCAGGTCAGTGCAGGAACTTCACCCTGATCCATTTATTTGAATGGAGAACCAGCCGACAAGATGCTGTTCTCGTGCAGCTTAAGGAGGAGGGTCGCATCTGGTACAGTAATGTCCGGATTTCTGTATTTAGCTGCGCATGTGCGCTCACCGGAAGTTGTTCTACCATTTGCACAGAAATAACAGTGAGCCCTGTTAGCCTCGCCGTTATTTTCACAGGAAAACCTGGCCCAATGTCAATATAGTAAAGCAGCACTTCTGACATCTGGATACATCGGGTGAGGTCCTATTTTGTAGCCCAGAGAGATGCTTGAAAATCAGCTGCACAGTATATACTGCACAACTTTGCCATTCATAGAGAGGAAGCCTGCACCAGAAATGCTGGAAGAAAAACCTGCAGCCCTGGTTAGAGGATAAAGAAGAAGAAGTCAGGAGTGTGATGGAATACTCTCCACTTGCCTGGATGAGTGCAGCTCCAACAACACTCAAGAAGCTCGACACCATCCAAGATAAAGCAGCCCGCTTGATTGGCACCCCATCCACCACCCTAAACATTCACTCCCTTCACCACCGGCGCACTGTGGCTGCAGTGTGCACCATCCACAGGATGCACTGCAGCAACTCGCCAAGGCTTCTTCGACAGCACCTCCCAAACCCGCGACCTCTACCACCTAGAAGGACAAGAGCAGCAGGCGCATGGGAACAACACCACCTGCACGTTCCCCTCCAAGTCACACACCATCCCGACTTGGAAATATATCGCCGTTCCTTCATTGTCGCTGGGTCAAAATCCTGGAACTCCCTTCCTAACAGCACTGTGGGAGAACCGTCGCCACACGGACTGCAGCAGTTCAAGAAGGCGGCTCACCACCACCTTCTCGAGGGCAATTAGGGATGGGCAATAAATGCCGGCCTTGCCAGCGACGCCCACATCCCGTGAACGAATAAAAAAAAATCATAACCAAACATTCCAAAAGTGAAACCATTTTTTTCTTCCTGCTGCACGTGGGTCCTCACTCTGAGAGGTCAAGTTCGGGGGCAGGAGGAACCTGTTCAAGACAGACAGGTTGCACCTCAACAGAGCTGGGACCAATGTCCTCGTGGGGAGGTTCACTAGTCCTATGGGGGAGGATTTAAACTAATTTGGCAGGGGGATGGGCACCAGGATGTAGCATTAGAAAGGAGAAACAAGATGCACAAAAGATTGGGAGAGACACTAGATGAAGAAATAGTACAGTATTAGGTGGGATCAGACTAAGAGAGAATAGGTTTACAGTACATGTGTGTAAACGCACAAAGCGTGGTAAATAAGGTTGGTGAGCTGCAGGCGCAGATAGCCACATGGAAATATGATGCAGTGGTGATAACGGGACACCTGACTCAAAAAAGGGCAGGATTGGGCACTAAATATTCCTGGATACAAGGTGTTTAGGAAAGATAGGAAAGGAAAAAGAAGAGGTGGGAGGGTGGCAGTATTGAATAAGGAGAATATTGCAGTGCTGGGGAAACAGGATGTCCTGAAGGGGTCAAAGACAGAATCTATTTGGTTAGAGTTAAGAAACAACAGAGATGCCATTACACTACTGGGTGTATTCTATAAGCCACCAACTAGTGGGAAGGCTATAGAGGAGCACATTTGCAGGTAAATTACAGAGAGGTACAAGAGCTGTAGAATAGTGATAATGGGGGACTTCAACTATCCTAATATAGACTGGGATAGTAGTAGTGCAAATGGCAAAGAGGGGGAGGAATATCTGAAGAGTGTTCAGGAGAATCTTCTTGATCAGTATGTTTCCGGCCCAACGAGGAAGAAGGCTTGGTTGGATCTAGTTTTGGGCAATGAAGTGGGTCAAGTATCAATGGGGGAACATTAAGGGAGCAGTAATCATAGTATCATAATGTTTAGATTAGTTATCAAAAAGGACAATGAGTAATTTAGAGTAAAAATACTTAATTGGAGGAGGGCCAATTTCAGTGGGTTGAGAACGGATCCAGCCCGGAATCAAAGATTGGCAGGCAAAACTGTAATTGAACAATGGGTGGCCTTTAAGATGGTTTGGGTACAGTCTTAGGTACATTCCCACAAGGGGGAAAGGTAGGGTGACTAAAGCCAGAGCTCCCTGGATGACGAAAGAGATAGAGAGTAAAATGAAGCAGAAAAAGGGGGCATACGACAGATGTCAGGTTGCTAATACAAGTGACAGCCAGGCTGAATACAGAAAATACAGAGGAGAAATGAAAAAGAAAATAAGAGGGGCAAAGGGAGAGTATGAAAATAGACTGGCGGCTAACATGAAAGTGAATCCAAAAGTCTTCTATAGGCATATAAATAGTAAATGGGTAGTAAGAGGAGAGGTGGGGCGATTAAAGACCAAAAAGGAGATCTACACATGGAGGCAGAAGGCATGGCTGAGGTACTAAATGAGTACTTTGCATCTGTCTTTACCAAGGAAGAAGATGCTGCCAAAGTCACAGTAAAAAAGGTAGTTGAGATACTCGATGGGTTAAAAATTGTAAAGAGGAAGTGCTCGAAAGGCTGGCTGTAATTAAAGTAGATAAGTCACCCGGCCCGGTTGGGATGCATCCTTGGTCGCTGAGGAAAATTAGGGTGGAAATTGCAGAAGTGCAAGCCATAATCTTCCAATCCTCCTTATATATGGGGGTGGTGCCAGAGGACTGGAGAATTGCAAATGTTGCATTCTTGTTCAAAAAAGGGTGTAAGGATAAACCCAGCAACTACAGGCCAGTCAGTTTAATCTCTGTGGTGGGGACGTTTTTAAAAACACTAATCCGGGACAAAATTAATAGTCACTTGGACAAGTGTGGATTAATAAAGGAAAGCCAGCACAGATTTGTTAAAGGCAAATTGTGTTTAACTAACTTGAGTTTTTTGATGAGGTAACAGAGAAGGCTGATGAGGACAATGCGGTTGATGTGGTGTATAAGGACTTTCAAAAGGCGTTTAATAAAGTGCCACATAATAGGCTTGTCAGCAAAATTGAAGCTCATGGAATAAAAGGGGCAGTGGCAGCATGGATATGAAATTGGCTAAGTGACAGGAATCAGAAAGTAGTGAACGGCTGTTTTTCAGACTGGAGGAAGGTATACAGTGGTGGTCCCCAGGGGTTGGTATTAGGACCATTGAGTTAATTCATTGCATGTCAAGTGCTTTAGGGAATCCTAAGAGATGTGACAAGGTTGATATATAAATGCAAATTCTTTCTTTCTTTAACATTTTTTTTATTTCTGTAAGCCATGGCTTAGCCAAATGGAGCCTGAATGAGCATGTCTGTGCAACTGCTGTTGCCTGCACCTTTGGGAAGTGGCAATATCAAAGAAGCCTTGCTGTATAGATGTCTGCTGTTGTGGCTCAATGCTGAAGTGTGCATACCAGAGTGTGTGTGCCTTAGCAAAGCTTTGACATTTTGAACACAAACGTACACCAAGGAGCAGCTCACTCCTGTCAAAATTCATAGCAGGTTGGAATGACCCTGAAGCAAAAGAAAAATCAGAGCTCTGGTCACCGTAAGAGTTACAGACAGAGCTGCACTCACTGTGGATTCCACTTCAAGCTTGGGACCACTAGGTGGCACAACTATCTCCCTGGATAGTTAAAGGCATTGCGTACAGTACTCTGAAATTATAACTAGGTAGTTGGTCCCGAGGTGGTAGACATTCTCCCACGAGTGTCTGATGCCAAGGCTGATTGTTCTATATGGCCTGCATTCTTTTCAATCCTCTGTCATCTGCACCTATGCACTAAATAAAAATATTGCCAATGCTGCTTATCCTGTAAAGTGCATTTGCTGCAGTAATTGTTATTTAACTCCAACCAAACTGAGGCCAGGCAAAAACTGGAATAATTTAGAAGAGACAAGTGAAAGGAAGTGCTGATGGAAGTGAGAATGCAAAAATAGGTCTTAATTAGGTGCACCAAAAATAAGATGTACTAAAAATTCTAGCTCCAATTTGGAGCCAGTGAAGAACTCCAACCCCCATATGTATTGGCAATTGTTGCTAATTGAAATGTCTCTATTCTTCGTCGAGTTCAGTGCTGTTCAATACAGCACTAGCCACATGTGGCTAATTGGTGATTGCATATAGTAAATAAAAAATTAGTAATAGACACCATCATTGGGCATGCAATCTCAATACTCATATTTTCACAAGGTATGATTGTGTACTACAACTTTTTTTGTGTGTTTTTTGATCATATGAGCCTTACTTCCTTGGTTTTTGCTTATTGGTTATCTGCTAAAATGGTGTAAAACATGAGTGAAAACGGTGGACTTCAGCACCATAGAAACACCAGTAACATTGTATGGAGAGGAGAGCTGTCATCATGGTCAGCTAGACCTATTGGAATAACCACATCAGGATGGCAGAAGAAAACAAGCCCATCCAAAAATGAGCAGCTGCAACAGGGCTTATTAAAGCAAAGGGCAAGCAGCATCCAACTGTGTTCTGGGTGGAGAGCAGGGGTGGGTCTGACACATTTCAATTGTGAGAGTCATTTTCAGCAATCACTCTGATGAAGTCAAAGTACCACTCACAACTGCTGGACAAAAGCCTAGAAGCTGCACTAAGATGTGCTGTGTGTTATAAATTCATGTCAGAATTCCAAACTTTGGCAAAAGAGAAAGACTGCAAAGTTTCAACCTAAATGGTGGTAGATGTGAAATACATTTACTTGTATTATGTGTAAGGTGTTTTTGTCTAAAATTAGTGCATGTGGCTAAAACAGTGTCACCATAGCCATGCCTGTGGCTAGTCAATGATTTCTATTGGACAACACTGGTCGAGTGCAGAACAGCAGTGGTCACAAGACTGAAACTGGGGCAGGCAACAGGACCCAAGAAGGATGCTGTCGAGAAAATCCGCCACCAGTTCAATAATTTATCCATCCAAACTGTTACACACAATACTTGACCACTTATGACTATACAGTACTTATCCCCATAATGATCAATTCATTTTTAATCAGATATTCATCCAGCTCTCTTTAGCAGGAGTTATTCAACATAACATCTACCATTTTTGGAGAGAATCTATTCTACATATTTACTTTTCCACGGCGGGGGGAATATTTTTTTTCTTGACACGCTTAAGGTTTACCAATTTTGCATTCAAGTTCTCTAATCCTGCAATTATGATACAACGTACAATTTATCAAATAGTTAAATTTAGTTCTTAATCCTCTCTTAAATGGGAATTACGATTATACAATAACAATATGAAAGCAAAGCTATATAAGAAGTTGCCTCAATAGTTCTTAATCCTACCCTAAATGTAAAACGTTAATCTATCTTTTCTCTTGTCAGATGTTCACAGTCTTGCTGTGTATTTTTGTCACTTTTTGTTTTGATTTCTAATGCTAAACTCTTGGGAAGTTGAATTTCCGCAGGGGGTTCCCTCTCTCGTCCATCATAACTTCAGCGGAAGAGCCATCGAAACCCTGGGAAACAGCATAGAGGCCATTTTTCTGGGGATTCCGTGACTCTTCTGCCAAAGTTATGGTGGATGAGTGGGGAAACTCTCATGGAAATACACCCCATTGTTGTTTTGGTTTGGTTTTATTTTATCTTAGACATTGCAACACTGCTTCCAAATCTCACTATTGTCCTTTTCATCATTTATTCTAAGAAGCAGTGTACTTGTAATTATATCTTTTATTGATTTTTTTATTACATCAAAAATGTAGTTGTTATACATTACATAAAATGTCAGATGTTGTCAGGGGAGCAGTTAAAGTCTATCAGTCAATTTCAGATTTTTAATAACATTCACACATTAATGTCCAGTAGTAGTGACTGAAGGCTACTGGCCCTGATTTCAGGTCCAATAACTCACTAAATCACAATAAGGGCAGCAATGTGTCCTTTGTGGCAGCTTTACTTCAGCACAATGTATCTTGTACATTCCTTTCCTATTTTTATATCCCTAGTTTTCATCTCTTATCACTTTCATTCTTCAGCGATTGTAACTCATATGTTCGACCACCATGTGAAACTTGTAGAATAGTGTCATGTCTATTAAAGAGTATGGACAATTAGACTTGTGATTCACATGATCCAGTACAGTAGGTGAAAACCCTCAATGAGGTTTATGAAGAGCATTCACAGTGTTAAATGGTAGGTGTCACCTACTGCCATTAGGACTTATGTAATGCTGACAGTGATCCTCAGAACTAATGCAATTTACAGTCAGAGGCAGAACATACTGGTCGTTTACCTTTCAGACCATAAATCTAATCAAGTTTAAACATAATATGCTCATGTGATGAGTGAATTTCTTTACATCCAGATTATGGCATCACAGCTCAAAGCTGATTTTCAGGAGTACAGTGAATTCCCTATAGGGGCATTATGTGGGAAGCCCCACTGCTGCCGTCAACACTCTCCCTTCCCCACTGCCAGAATCCTGAATCCCCACTGCTCTTGCCAGGACCCCAAGTTCCCCAACTCTCATGCCCTTCCCTCACCAGGATTCAAGTCCTCACTGATTCCTGTAGAATCAGTCTGGGTGGAGTTAAGAAACACCAAGGGGCAGAAAACACTGGTGGGAGTTGTCTATAGGCCTCCAAACAGTAGTGATAATGTAGGGGACGGCATCAAACAGGAAATTAGAGATGCATGCAACAAGGGTACTAAAACAATCATGGGTGATTTTAATCTACATTTAGGCTGGCCAAACCAAATTAGCAATGATACTGTGGAGGATGAATTCCTGGAGTGTGAACAAGATGGTTTTTCAGACCAGTGCATAGAGGAGCCAACTAGGGAACAAGATTGGGTATTGTGCAATGAGAAGGAGTTAATTAATAACCTTGTTTTGCGGGGTCCTTCAGGGAAGAGTGACCATAACATGATAGAATTCTTCATTAAGATGGAAAGTGAAGTAGTCCAATCTGTAACTAGGGTCCTAAATCTAAACAAAGGAAACTACGAAGGTATGAGGAGTGAGTTGGCTATGATAGATTGGGGAGCTTCATTAAAAGGCATGAAGGTGGATAGGCAATGGCTAACATTTAAGGAACAAATGCATGAATTGCAACAGTTATACATTCCTTTCTGGCGCAAAAACACAAAAGGAAAAGTGGCCAACCATGGCTAACAAAAGAAATTAAGGATAGTATTAGATCCAAAGAGGAGTCATATAAAGTTGGCAGATAAAGTAGCAAGCCTGAGGATTGGGAACAGTTTAGAATTCAGCAAAAGAGGACCAAGAGATTGATTAAGAGGGGAAAAATAGAGTGAGAGTAAACTTGCAAGGAACATAAATGCGGATTGTAAAAGTTTCTACAAGTATGTAAAAAGAAAAAGATTAGTGAAGACAAATGTAGGTCACGTACAGTCAGAAATGGAAGAATTTATAATGGGGAACAAGGAAATGGCAGGGCAATTAAACAAATACTTTGGTTCTGTCTTCAAGGAAGAGGACACAAATAACTTCCCAGAAATGCTAGGGAACCAAGGGTCTAGTGAGAAGGAGGCATTAAAGGAAATTAGTATTAGTAAAAAAAGTGCTGGAGAAATTAATGAGACTGAAAGCCGATAAATCCCCAGGGCCTGATGATCTGCATCCCAGAGTACTGAAAGAGGTAGCCGTGGAAATAGTGGATGCATTGTTTGTTATCTTCCAAAATTCTATTGATTATGGAACAGTTCCTGCAGATTGGAGGGTGGCAAATGTAATCCCACTATTTAAAAAAGGAGGGAGAGAGAGAACAGGGAACTACAGACCGGTTAGCCTAACATCAGTGGTAGGTAAAATGCTAGAATCTATTATAAAGGATGTGATAACAGGACACTTAGAAAATATCAACGGGATTAGACAAAGTCAACATGGATTTATGAAAGGGAAATCATGTTTGACAAACCTACTGGAGTTTTTTGAGGATGTAACTGGTAGAATAGATAAGGGAGAACCAGTGGATGTGGTGCATTTGGATTTTCAGAAGGCCTTTGACAAGGTCCCACCTAAGAGGTTAGTGTGCAAAATTAAAGCACATGGGATTGGGGGTAATATACTGGCATGGATTGAAAATTGGTTAACAGACAGGAAACAGAGAGTAGGAATAAATGGGTCTTTTTCGGGGTGGCAGGCGGTGACTAGTGGTTTTTTAAATTCGTTCATGAGATGTCGGCGTCGCTGGCGAGGCCAGCATTTATTGCCCATCCCTAATTGCCCTTGAGAAGGTGGTGGTGAGCCGCCTTCTTGAACCGCAGCAGTCCGTGTGGTGAAGGTTCTCCCACAGTGCTGTTAGGAAGGGAGTTCCAGGATTCCAGCGATGATGAAGGAACGGCGATATATTTCCAAGTCGGGATGGTGTGTGACTTGGAGGGGAACGTGCAGGTGGTGTTGTTCCCATGTACCTGCTGCTCTTGTCCTTCTAAGTGGTAGAGGTCGCGGGTTTGGGAGGTGCTGTCGAAGAAGCCTTGGCAAGTTGCTGCAGTGCATCCTGTGGATGGTACATACTGCAGCCACAATGCACCGGTGGTGAAGGGAGTGAATGCTTAGCGTGGTGGATGGGGTGTCAATCAAGCGGCCTGCTTTGTCCTGGATGGTGTCGAGCTTCTTGCGTGTTGTTGGAGCTGCACTCATCCAGGCAAGTGGACAGTATTCCATCACATTCCTGACTTGCGCCTTGTAGATGGTGGAAAGGCTTTGGGGAGTCAGGAGGTGAGTCACTCGCCGCAGAATACCCAGCCTCTGGCCTGCTCTTGTAGCCACAGTATTTATATGGCTGGTCCAGTTAAGTTTCTGGTCAAGGGTGACCCCCCAGGATGTTGATGGTGGGGGATTCGGCAATGGTAATGCCGTTGAATGTCAAGGGGAGGTGGTTAGACTCTCTCTTGTTGGAGATGGTCATCGCCTGGCACTTGTCTGGTACGAATGTTACTTGCCACTTATCAGCCCAAGCCTGGATGTTGTCCAGGTCTTGCTGCATGCGGGCTCGGACTGCTTCATTATCTGAGGGGTTGCGAATGGAACTGAACACTGTGCAATCATCAGCAAACATCCCCATTTCTGACCTTATGGTGGAGGGAAGGTCATTGATGAAGCAGCTGAAGATGGTTGGGCCTAAGACACTGCCTTGAGAAACTCCTGCAGCAATGTCCTGGGGCTGAGATGATTGGCCACCAACAACCACTACCATCTTCCTTGGTACCCCAGGGATCAGTGCTTGGGCCCCAGCTATTCACAATATATATCAATGATTTGGATGAGGGAACCAAATGTAATATTTCCAAGTTTGCTGACGACACAAAACTAGGTGGGATCGTGAGTTGTGAGGAGGATGCAAAGAGGCTTCAAGGCAATTTAGACAAGTTGAGTGAGTGGGCAAATACATGGCAGATGCAGTATAACGTGGATAAATGTGAGGTTATCCACTTCGGAAGGAAAAACAGAAAGACAGAGTATTATTTAAATGGTGATAGATTGGGAAATGTTGATATACAAAAAGGACCTAGGTGTCCTTGTACACTAGTCACTAAAAGCAAACATGCAGGTGCAACAAGCAGTTAGGACGGCGAATGGTATGTTGGCCATCATTGCAAGAGGATTTGAGTACAGGAGCAAAGATGCCTTACTGCAGTTATACAGGGCCTTGGTGAGACCACACCTGGAGCATTGTGTGCAGTTTTGGTCTCCTTAACTAAGAAAGGATATACTTGCCATAGAGGGAGTGCAGCGAAGGTTCACCAGACTGATTCCTGGGATGGCAGGCTGTCGTATGAGGAGAGATTGGGTCAACTAGGCCTGTATTCACTCGAGTTTAGAAGAATGAGAGGGGATCTCGTTGAAACGTATAAAATTCTGACAGGGCTAGACAGACTGGATGCAGGGAGGTTGTTTCCATCTGGCTGGGGGGCCTAGAACAAGGGGTCACAGTCTCAGGATAGGGGGTAGGACATTTAGGACTGAGATGTGGAGAAATTTCTTCACTCAGAGGGTGGTGAACCTGTGGAATTCTCTACTACAGAAGGCTGTGGAAGCCAAGTCACTGAATATATTTAAGAAGGAGATAGATAGATTTCTAGACGCAGAAGGCATCAAGGAGTATGGGGAGAGAGCAGGAATATGGTATTGAGATAGAGGATTAGCCATGATCATATTGAATGGCAGAGCAGGCTCAAAGAGCCGAATGGCCTACTCCTGCTCCTATTTTCTATGTTTCCCCAACCCACTCAGCCTGGCCCAAGACCGTGTTCCAATTCCTAGTGCTACGAAAAACTGGGTTCCCACTGTAAGCAGGATCTGACGAAGTTTCTTAAGTGCTTTAAGAAACATTGAGAACAGTATATTTTTTAAAGTCCTTAAAGCAATAAAAAACTTAAAGTTGGTTCCTCTTCACAGCAGAATCCCAGCTTTTGATAGGGTGGAGGCAGGATTCCCTACTGGAGATTTCCAACAGGACTTCCCATACAATTGAAAACTCTTTTATTTAAACAGCATGATTGCCAATTAATTAAAACAGGGCTTTCAGCATAGTGTGGGAAAGCACTGTATCTTTTAAAATCTTCACCTTCTCCTCCATTTCTCCCATTCTCACTCAGCTGAGCACTCATGCCCTCTCCCTCCTTCCAACTCCACCATGCTATTCTTTGAGCTTTCCTACCACCACTTTCCATCTTTGCTCATATTGTGTAAAGCTTGAATGTCAACATAAATCAGCTCTCCGTACCTGCAGCAGACTTAAAGTGAATCTCTCTCAGTTCCCTTTCTGTCCACCATTAATGACTTGCATGATGGGCAAACAAATGTGGTAATGATAAAATACCGTGACTTTTAGCATCACAGAATAGGCCAGTTCTCAAATTGTTGCAATCCGTAAACTTCCTATAATAGAGCAACACTATTAGAATTTTTGAGACAAGGCCTATTCTCTGCTAATGTTTAAATACTATATATTAGTCACACAAACAATAAGATCATTAATAAATGTAATTTAACAAAAATTAAGTGCCAGGAAATTCAGCATTTTAAGGGTTATGAGTTTCAGTTTCAGAATTTATGATATCGCAGTTAAACAAAATCAATGCCAAAGTTAAGACTGTAATTGTGTTACACCTCAATGCATACCCTCAATATAATCTTAGAATTTTTTTGTGATGAATATTATTGATTGGTAGAAATGTAGAAAATAGGATGATTAATACAATACTTATCCAAACCGCAGAAAAACTTTTTGACGAAAAAATGTTTGACATTTCTCACTAAAAAAAATCTAATGCACTTTGGTTTTTACAGAAAAAACAGATTTTTTTTTAATGATTGATCAAGGAGTACTCACCCTGAATTGAACTTCTGTTGCTTTTCAACAATAGGTTCACTTTTTTCCCCCAAGTGATTTGTTTTGTCAGAAGCTGTATTGTTTGCAATCCAAACAAATCACTCAATACTTCTGTCAAAAGATTAAATTAAAAGCATTTTAAATATATTTATTTTAAGATAAATAGTTTTATTTTAAATGCATCTGTTAAAATAGTGGACTGACTTATTTCATAACATGTTCATTACTAATGTTACACAACACAATTTCAATCTATATGTGCTGTCCAAAATATATTGCACATTGAACTGTATGATAATCTACTGTAACATTCAACAACAGCTTGCATTTATATAATACTTTTTACGTCCAAAAATATCCCAAGATGCTTCACAGAAGCATAAACAGACAAAAAAAAGACGCTGAGCCAAAGAAGGGAATATTAGGAGGGGTGACTAAAAGCTTGGCATTGTAACAGTCATGGCGATAATGGATACCTGTAAGTGAATTACAGGCAATAATGCAATCCAAAGGTTCCAATCCCATCATAAAGATGAGACCAAACTCAAGTTGTTCACATTTACCATCTGGATCCCAAGGTACGATTATTGCTTTTAATTTTTTGTATCTACAAATGTATCTGTTATAATTTACAATATATCTAGGCTGATACTTCAATGCAGAACTGAAGGGATTCTGTATTGTCAGAGATGTTATCTTCTGGATGAAATATTGAACCCAGGTCCTGTTTACAAAAGTGCCCACAGCATTATTCAAAAAAGAGCAAGGAAGTTCTCCCAGTGTCCTAGCTAGCATTCCTTCCTCAATCAACACCAGCAAAACAGATTTATTGGTTATTTATCTCATTTGCTGTTTGTGGGACGTTGCTTTGTGCATATTGGCTGCTGTGTTTGCATATGTAACAACAGTGACTATACTTCAAAAGTAACATTGGATCACCCTGAGGATGTGAAAGGTGTTATATAAATGCAAGTTCTTTCTTTACATACATAGTGAATTTTAATTCTAAATATGGTCCTTATTACTCCAGTAGTCTGCTTTTTAGATTTCAGGGTTTTCTGATGTTTGACTTTAATAGTAGTACCATATGATATAAGGTAATGGGTCCTAGCAGTCTGATGATATAGTATCTGAAGGTATTTTGGATTAGGTCGTAATTCTTGCAGTACTTAGTGTTTTTTTCACAACACATTGACTGAAAATTGGCTGATAAATATTCAATATGACTTTTTCATGAATTACATGATTATGTTTTTGCATTTAAATCAATTTATTGCAATTGGTGATTATATACTTTCTAATTACATCAAATGTTCATTAGTTACAAGTATCAGTGGCATCACTAAATGGTAGATGCGATTAAAAGAAAAAACACAAATGCTGAAAATCTGAAATAAAAAGAAAATACTAAAAATGTACAGCAAGTTAATCAGCATCCAAAAGAGAAAGGTAGTTTTTTCTAGCCAAATTTCTCCATCAGTTTTCTCCTCACCTCTTGTTGACATTACCTCTTTGCTGAGGTACAGTTTTATAGTTGCCAGTTGGTCTCCAGCTCCTTGCCCATGTATCATATTCACGTGTGAACTATGCAGGTGGGTGTTGTTGGGTTATTTGGCCATTAGGCCATCAAATTCAATTGCAATCCTGTCCTTACCTGAGATCCATATGCATGCATTTCCATCATGGCTTGCTGGATAACTCTCAGAAGTGGGAACCCTGAAGGGTTTCCCCTTCCTAACACAGAGGCTTGGAGGCCAATGGCAGCCCCCCACAGCTGCCCCAACTAAGATCAGCTACTTCTCAGCACATCAGCAATCAAACCAGGGACCTTCCTAACCTGTACGAGTGAGTTTATTCATTGAATAACTGAACCAATCATTGGAGAAGCAGAGAAATAGGCCAATGTCTCCACTTTAACACTTCATATGGAGGATACCATCTGAAACAATATCTTTCACTTTCAGATGCTATATAACATGTTCTTAGATGCACATTTACAGCAATTTTTATTTTTAACCAATAAAACTTTTTATTTGTTCTCAGGTTGTGGGTGACACTGGCAAGGCTGCTTTTATTGCCCATCCCTTGTTACCCTGAGAAGGACATGCTGGGCCTTCTCCATGAACAACTGCTTTCCTTTTGGTGATGGTGCCCCCACAATGGCGTTAGGTGGGGAATTCCAACTTTCTGATCCAGCAATTATGAAGTAACAGTGATATAATCACCACACGGACTGCAGCAGTTCAAGAAGGCGGCTCACCGCCATCTTCTCAAGGGCAATTAGGGATGGGCAATAAATGCTGGCCTTGCCAGTGACGCCCACGTCCCATGAACAAATTTAAAAAAAATTAGGATAGCGAGTTGGCTTGGAGGAGAACTTGAAGTTGATGGTGTTCCCACAACATAGCCGCTCATTCTTCTTGGTAGCAGAGGCTGCATGGGAGGATAGTGCTGTCGAAGTAACCTTGCTGCAATGCATCCTATAGAATGTATATACATGCGCTAGTGGTGGAGTGGCTGGATATAAAGTATGACAGATAAACTTGGAATATCCCCACACTATTGTCACAAACAATAAGAATCTTATTTTGATTTTTTTGAATTGAAAAAACAAGTTGAAGGGTCAAATCCCATAGTGCAGGATATACCAAGGTTGATAATAGAAATAGTTAAATCTCAAAGTGGTAATTGGTAAGGCTATATTTTCTGCCTATTAACTATAAATGGATAATAAATTCAGCCCTTGGGTGATGCCAAACCTGGATTTTAAAAAGCCATAATCGTAGATGCCATACCAAATAAATTAATTCATACTTTGACAGGGGGTAAAATTTAATCGGTGGGTTCTGGTGACTTTGAGAAACTACACCTGCAGTTCTATTCTTATGGTCCATCATACCTTGAGAACTGTTCAACTGAACTACTACTATATAATTCCCTCCCAAACATCCATTTCATTATTCTATATTTAACTATACTAAGCATCGGTGACCGACATAAGCCTATCTGGCCAATAACAGTAAGTGTCTGCCCTTCATGAATTGAGGGAGGGGTAATACAATTACATGGCAATTATATTGAAATGATATCTTTTGTAACATCCAGCAAGCTCAGCAGGCTGATAACAATTAGTTGATTTTAGTGGGTAGTACCAGAGGAGAGATTTTACTCATTGCTATGCTAATAGTGGTGAAACAGGCTTCAGAATTTAATGATGTGATATAAGACAGGTGTCAGGAGGAATGCAGTCCAATTTAATGAGTTCTTAAGGATAGAATCATGTTCTCCCCACATTCATACATACTTGAAGGAAAAAAAAAGGACAGAAGGAAATTCTTGAGTTTGCAATCACAAACTGAAAAATGATTGGTAGCTTTTCACTGAAAGCAAGAATTATACATTTTGTTAATATTGTTTCTCTTCCCACCCACCCACTCACTCACTTCCCCAAGGCATTGTAGTTTTCCATGACTTACCAGACTGGCTGTTGACTTATGCAATGATTGACACTTCTTGTATGGTCCTGAGCACATCCAGACACCTGAATAAAACAACCTATGACATTTTCTTATATTTTATTTTTCTCCCATTTATGATTTTTCCTGCGATTTCAGAGGTTAACAATTTATGATAATGGTGTAGTCTGGGGCAGAAGTTTCAACTTCTGGCAAAGACAAGGGCACCTAAAGGTTTTTGCAAGTCAACAACAATGCAATCATCAAATGCCTGAACCCTTCCAAGCCAAATTTCAGCTCATCCATGATGCACCTTCTGTTATATAGATTGATGACTGCATTGTTGTTGACCTGCAAAACTCCTGGGTTTCTTACTAACCATTGCCCAACACTGCATTTCACTGAGGCAATGAGAGGTGTATCATCCCTTCTGTGCAATGTAGATTGAGGTGTAATGGGAGATAGCCAATCCAAAAAAGAATTAACATTGATACTGAATCAGGAGAAATTCCCTCAATTTTCTAGCTGCAATCCGTGGGCCACTGTTATCAGCTGCCAGGCACACTAACAATACCCCATATATAACCCAGGTAGTATGCAAGAAGAACATGAATTAACCCACTGGCCAATTCAAATTCACAAATCTGTAGTAATATGTGGAAAGGCTAAACAGACATCATCATCAACAACTTGCATTTTTTTTTATTTGTTCACTGGCGAGGCCAGCATTTATTGCTCATCCCTAATTGCCCTTGAGAAGGTGGTGGTGGTGAGTCGTATATAGTGTCTTTACCATAGAAAAATATCCTAAAGTACTTCACAGAGACATAAGGGGAAAAAAATGGGCACTGAGTTAAAGATGATGATATTGGGAGGTGTGACCAAATGCTTGGTCAAAGCATTAGGTTTTAAACAGGATCTTAAAAGGAGGTGGAGAGGCAGAGGGGTTGGGGGGAATCATAAATAGAACTGAAAGTGAAAAATATTACAGAAATGTTCAAATTTTTCAATTAATTTAGATTAATTGCCAACCTATTAATTATATATATTTTCTAGGCTGATTTTCCTGCAAATTAAATGAGATTAGTTTAAAAATAACACCTGCTTCCTAGTTTCTATACATTTAAGACAGATATTAACTATTTTCCGTTTTATTTACAAATTCATGAGTTTATTTAGTGCTTTGAATCCCCGATTGCCCTATAATTTAGGTGTAGCTGAGTTTAACTATTTCTTCCTGATTGTTATGACTGTGTGCCTGATTGGTTGGTTCAGAATTGGATAATGAGTTTCACTGGGATAGGAACAATTTGCCACAGCTGAGCACTAGAATTCAATCTTTGATATCCCACAGAGATATCGCCACCGAAAAAAACCCACAAATAAAACGTGTTTTTTTTCATTAATTCAACGTGTTACCTTTATCTGGCCCTTACTTTTATTTCCTAATATAGATTATGTATTCTGCTGTAGATTAAGCGGGGGTGGGAAGCGAGGAATCAGAAAAAGTGTTCCAGTACCTGTATTCCACTTCATACAGTAATTGAATCTAATTCCTGAAGCCCCCTAGTGGGAGTTCATCACGAATCCACCCAACTAGCAACAGCAGGTAAACAATTCACTTAAGTACTCGCAATCATATCATCAATAACATAGCGAGATGGATGTCGTTCTGTGGGAGGGTCGTATACCCCACACGTTGACCTATAATTTCTCTTCAATAGGTGCTGATTGACTTACCGTGCATTTCCAGATTTTATTTCCGATTTCTATTTTTTCACTATTTGTGGTTCCGTATCCTGGTTATAACCCTCTAAATATAATAGAGGTAGTATTTAAAAATATTAAACATCTGACTAAACGTATAATGAATGCTATAAAGGGATATAGTAGCCTCAAGCACGAACGCCGATTTACAGTAGGAACAAGGGGGTACGTTACAACTTCAATGTTAATCTATCAAAATTCTATATTGCCATATGCACCGTTTAACTAAACATTAATGGTCGGTAGATACTAAGTTGTCCCTTATGGCGAATCTCGACTATGCTCCATTAGTATGGTTACCTCTTTATACCCAGCAAATAAAATATGGTTAGAAACTGGAACCAGGTCGATACAATGGGGTGAATGTGACAGATGATATGAACTAATTTTTACGGTACAGCCAACACAGGGGTGAGAAAGATATCTTAGTACTTTAAGAGAATAGACACGGCCTTATGGATAAATATGCCACCGTCCACAACATTATCGGGGAAAGGACTCTCTTCACTAAAATCGTCCAAATACCCAACCTGAATCTTCAGATTCTGACATTTCCTGAACCGAACGGCTGCTTCCCATCTTAAAAACTCCTGTCTCCCGTTCACCTATTTACATGATACTGTTTGTGTTCTGTTCTAAGGAGGTGAAATGATTTGACGATCGGGATTCAAAGCTATACTTGGTCTTTACGAAAGAATCATGAGGCTACTGTCCCCTAACGGCAGCTGCCTTTAATATCTGTGAGATTCGCCCCGACAGTCTTGCAACACGTTAACTTCTTTCAATACTGTCTACATATTTAGAGTAAATATGTTGCGCATTGATATATTCACAAGCTAAAATCTGAGCGTGTGAAGTTAGCGGAATATTAAGCGCACGTTTAAACCAATTACATCATAACACTCTGGAAGAGAGATTACAACATTCATGTGGTGTAAAATTAAGATCACTAGGGGTGGGAGTTAGGAAGATGTTGACTGATTTGATCCTGCGTTGTTCTGTATGGGTACTTGTCCTAAGAACCTTATATCCCAAACGTATGAAATATAGGAGTCAAATGTTTCTTTTGCAATTGAAAATGTGCATTTATAATAGCCACATACAAAGATTAATAATTCAGTTTCTCAATCTACATCAAATATATTGGTAATATAAAATACAATAATTTTCAAGACACATACCAGTTATTATTCTTTGCAACCTCTGCAACAGTTCTTTGAAATGCTTTTAGATATTTTAATATCGCGTAACTGGTACGTTGTCCCATCTACGTGTATCTGTATCAATGCGTCTGCGGTACGGTAGTTTAAAATAATTTTTATATTAACTAAGGAATTTGGCTGAGAGCTTAGTGTGGATATTGTAAAATAATGTTGACTGACAGCTGCCCGCCATTTAGAACATAGTTAGTTTAATGAAGATAATGTGACACGGTTATTGCGATATTATTGCTTGTGACATGACAGGAACCCTACAGGTCACGACATAGTAACTCTATAATCGAGGGGAAAGAAGCAAGTTGTGAGAGAAGTAATAGACTCATGATCAAAGTTCACTTTGTAAAATCTTTCCCGTTTTAATGTTTTTACTTTTTACCTAAGATGTTTTAAACTACACTTTAAAAAAAATCTCAAAAAAGAGAAGTGCGGGAGAGAATGGAAGAGGAGGCGAAGTGAGAAATGTAAGAGTAAGATCTGAATTTGTTGGGATATAGTGGGGAGAAAATAAATGTGGATTGTGGACCTCACCTTGGCCTGATGCTGTCCACTTTACTGCCCTTTAATTGGTAAGCGCCCGGTTTATCGTGGAGTATGTCTCGTGTCCACCGGTTGGAAGGCAATAATTGCCAATCGAAAGCACCACATGCAATGAACGACTGTCAATTCACCTCTGACAATTGCGATTTGAATGACCCCATATTAATTTTAATTTGAAAAGATTTGCCGTTTTAGCGGGGTGCTTGCAAATATTCGGGTGGGATTGGGCTCTAGTTTGTACAAAGCAACACGCAGATCTTCAAAGACCGCTCAGGTGACCTCTTTAGATAAATCATGACTCACTCCGCCCTCTTTATTTGCTTAGAGTTTTTGGGTTACCCAGTTTGTGGAGTTATTTAAGTGGGGAAACTCATCTGCAGTTACTGTTAACTCGAAGCCTACCAAAGACCCTTATCACAATGTCAATTTAAAAAAAACTGTAAAATACTTAAAACAATCTGGGAAAGCAGTATGCCTTGTATTTTGTTATTTAAGACTGGGATTAGGAATAGTAAGGGGTGTTGTGTGTTATTAACACCCCCTAGTGCTCAGTGTCAGCTCTCTGACCTGACCATGCCTGTACAGGCGCCAACTGCAGCTCGAGTCCTAGCTCAGGACGCACCTTCGCCGCCAGTTTTATTATTCACGCACTGAACCATGAATATATTTTCTCCAAGTTTTTAAAAAAATCATTCTCTGTGGGGGCGAGAGTGCCAGCTCCAACCTTTCTGGCTTCCTTCGTGATAATGTTTAAAAAAAGCAAGTTCCACCCAGCGGGTACCGACAGACTTCGCGAGTCTTTATTTCAAGCAAGATGCTTAAAGTTGACAATTTTGTGGAGCTCTTGTACTGAGCGCGTGTCAAGGCAGCGGATGGATCTCTGAAGGCGACAGGAATATTCCTAGCGCTTCATCCTAAGCCTGTCTTCCTTGAGGATTCTTTTGCAGTCATTTGCTTGAATATTTTAAAATACTTTTCTGACAAGCGAGGGATTGAGGGGTGGGTCATATTCGCAATAGTACTTTCTTGTTGAGCAGCTATAAACCAGCCTTCGCTGCGAGAGGAGGAGGGGAGGGGAAGTATTGAGACAATACATCTTTAATATAAGCGGGCGTTTTCCTAGAGTGGGAATTTTCGTGCGTTTTAATGTTCCCTCTTGGAAAAAAGAGGGGCACGATCATAAAGTGAATGGCCGTCACCTTATCTGCGATGAAAGGGATGCTGCCGTGTGGTTGGTGATTCCAATTCCCAAACGATGCTGGCGATGGCTCTTTCAGTCTCTCAGTCTGGACGTGAGCGAACGACAGGAGGAGGAGGACGGACGCAATAACTCGTTTCGGCTGCAATTTTTTTTGGTTTTTAAAAAAAAAATTGAGCCCCCGTAGGCCTACCTGGTGTTTCCCAGTCTCGGCAAGAGTGAGAGGATCGGCTTCTCTGGACCCAGGGGGTGCATTAAGGATGATTTTGAGCGTGAAATTCAGCATTTTCTTCCTTCTCTCTAACCGGTTCCTCAGCGCCGCGAATCACCTTTCCAACGAAGGTAAGAGGGCGCGCGCGCGCGGGAAAAGTGACAGCTCTTCAACAGCACCTTTAACTTTGTGAGCTCTCTGCAAACACCCGGGACGGCCGTTATTTGCAAAACGGCATGGTTTTATCATGATGGCGGTGGCCTTAGAAGTGGCCAAAGAGGCTTTTAAAATCGTTCAAAGGATTGCAACGATAGGTGCATTAAACTGTACAATCTTTTCAAATCTCAATAATTTGCAGATTCACTGCGGAACTGTCTTATATATATATATATATATATCTGGCAGTAGCACCTTTCATAAGTTTAAAGAATGGAGTTAAACGGGTGGAAAATGATAATGAGTTAACCTCGTGTTTGATAAGATTTGTGGAAAATAGTGAATGCTTATTTCACAACTCTTAATTGGTTGTGGCCAAATTTAACTCTATTAACTTAAACCATAAACTGTCAATCGTTATTTCAGGTGTTGTTTAAAGTAATGTGATTTTAGCTTGTAGTTTCTAAGTGCGATGTCCCCAAAATTTAATAAAGTACAGCACATGTGTTGCAATGTCAGGTTTATTCTATAATTAAACACTTTTTATATGTTCCATTTCAGCCTAATTTATCAGGTTGCATTGATTACATTAAGTGACGTTTTATATAATGTTCAAAGTACAGCAGTTTTGAAAATGACGCTTTTTAACAGAAAGTTGTTTATAAAGTCCCAGTTAATGAGAGAGAATCATTTCGCTGTTACTGCATTAACCACCCAGTTTGACAAGAGGTTATTCAATTAAAGATGGGTACTATTACAGAATATTAAACTATTGTTGAACCGCATTGGTTCCCAAGGCCCAACTGAAGTGTTTTATTATTTGGTCTTCATATAGTTGAGATTGTATCATAATCCGTTTACTGCAAATGCTCAGGGACTTCAGGATCGATCTCATTCGAATTTTTATTGAGGAGGTAGGACTAAAGATTTTATCAAATGGGTTTCAATATAAATCAGATTTTAACATTGGGTGCTTATACTGACGAGAGTGATCATTTAATTGAGTTCTTTAAGGTCTATCATTATTTGGAAAGAACTATTGCAAGGACACAACTGTTAAGAGCCCTTTTCAGGAAATAATTGGCATGGCATCATTCAGGAACTTTATGCTTAGACATGGTAGTAAAATTAAGATTGGCTTTGGTTTAATGTAGATTTTTGATGTACAGAGATTAGAGGAAGATTTGGATTATAGCTGTGAACAGTGTTGCAGAGAGGCATCTATTGAGAGGATAACAATTCCTTTTTGCGTCTGTGAGAATAGTCAATGCATTCTGTTTAATATCATTAGTTTAGTGTAACAAAGCATGGCCCATTTGAAGATTGAGTATTTTTATTAATACCTTAAGGATCATTGATAAAGAATGGACCAAAGTGCTTACAGAAGTAGTGTTGAAGGAAGTAGCAAATGAATTATTAACTCTTATAACATTTTTCTGCATTCCAATGGTAGTGATTGCTTTTTATATTTCAAGATTTGGTTAGAATTACAACATACAGTTGCTGAACTTAAAATTAAATAATCACTATTCTAAGCATTTAAAGTGTAATTTTCATATTTTAATCTCATTTCCTCAAATGATAAAAAGAGTCCTTTGGAACTAATATAAGTACGAATGAGCTTTTAATTTAAAAAATGTAACAATGAAATCCTTAGTGGTTAATTGATTTACTTCTAAAATATTAATCATGGCTACCCTTGGAACTAAAACTATTTCCTGTATAATTGAATAAATACACACATTACAATATGAAATAAGGATCAATATGTGAACTGTTAAAATTTATTGTTTACAAAAGAATAGTAACTGCATAAGGTCAAGAGAGTTTCTGGAGTCCTAAAAATAAAAAGTGTTAACCCCAAACTTTCTGTGTATGGCATTAGTGTAAAATAAACCACAAAGAAAATAAGATCTATGATTCGGTCATGGATCTAAAGCAAGAATCTTATAGTTACATTAATCTTCATTTTGATAGGCTGCAAGGGTGCATGTTAAAGGTTGGATAAGTATGAAATAACCTCTTGCATCAGAAAACTTGGTTGTAAGATATTGCTTTAGTTGACCTCTAACAGTGGCATCGTCCTTTGTTCATAAATTGCTCTAACAGTTCTGATGCTTAAGACACACAGAAGATCTGCTTGAGAAAGGTGTGACATATAAACAAATGTGTAAGAATAAAAAACATAGTCAAATAGTATTATAATTAAAATGCATTTTGATATGCTAAAATAGATCATGGAAACAAAGACCGTGATGCAGACTTTATAAATTACTCAACTCGGATGCAGATAGGAAAGTATAATATGTTGGAATGAAAATTGCAAGTATGGTTCAGCTGTACAGTAATGCAACATGTACATTTTCATATCTTGAAGCAGATTATGAATATGGAGAAAATGTTGCTGACTTCAAAATAACATTTTAACACACCCTATTACAAGACTTAAGTAAAATAAATTTATCAATTGAGGTATTCTGGAAGTTGATTTCTTGCCAAGTTACATTTTTATTTTGGTGCAGTCAATATTTTAACATTGTATAATCATGCATTAACAAAGTATTGCCATATGTTCAATCACCTCACAGAAGTTGGCAAAATGTCTTGAATGCTAAATTGATGAGCATCTAAGTTGTCATCCAAACCAACTTGGAAATAAAATAGATGAGAACTGGTCACTGAAACATTACATCTAATATTCCCACACGGGATATCTGCAGGAAAATCCATCACCCACCCATGCCACCTTAATTCTTGCCATGGCTATGTCATAAAGGAAATTAAGATACATAAACCAATATTTTGCTGCTTTTTCTCACTTAGAATATATGTAGAGACTTTTCTATTTTAAAAAAAAAAATAAATCCACTTGTCATGTTTTTACATCAAGATATTGGGGGTGGAGGGAAATAGCCTGATAATTGTGTGGAATGATTGAGACTGATGAAATGTAACTTTTTAAATTCATTTCAATATTTTTATAAGCTGTATAATCAGGATGCATGTTGAGGTCTATGGGTGTCCTGTAAACGTGGAACACCCATAGAACTCCATATGCAAATTAGGAGGGCATGCTGTCCATAAGTGCTCCAGGTTTATTGCAATAAGCAACTTAACTCGACTAAATGGAGTTGTGGGGAATTTTGTTTTAAAATATTTCTGTTGCACAAATTTTTGATAGCTTTCAAGTTAAGTGTATAACTCTTAAAACCGCTACAATTGACCGTGACATGTCATAGTTTTAAACTTGTTAGACCAGTTTACACTGCCTCTTTAAAAAAAAAATAGCTGGGTCAGATCATTAATGTATTCAAAAATGTTTTCACAAATGTTATATTTTATGATAGATTTCATGCAAATATATGTAGTTTTACTGATGTGGTTTGCTTACAAACATTACAGAAATCTGTTTACCCTTTCATCAGTTAGTTGTGATCAATGAATTTAGTATCAGGATAGAATTAAATTCTGGTTGTAGTGGAAGAGTCAAGGATATCATTGAACAATAATTGATGCTTTTATTCTGTTGCTAAATGTGCATGTGAAACATTTTGTACTTACGGAATATCAAGCAAAACTATGTTCAGAACCTTAATTTTCAAGATTACCGTTAATGTGTTTGCTTTATTCTAATAATTGCATTATAAAATGAAACACAAAACACAAGTTGAAATAAAAACACTTTGCAATTGTTTACATTTGCTTCCATTTTTCCCTGCTATTCCTCTCTGTCTACTCTTTCCTCTCTCCGTCTCTGCTAAGTATTTTCATCTTGGCCTTGTGCCTGCAATTGAGAGGGCTATTGCCAACACTTCTATAGCTGCCAGCAAGGGGAGCCAGGTATGATTCTCTCCAATGATTTGTTCTGTCCTCTGCTGTGCAATGCAGTAACTGCCTCATGCCTTCTCCCTGTTGAGTAGAAAGGAACTCAGACCTGTTTCTATCCCTGCTCTGTGACACTCAGCTTAGCACCCAATTACTGGGTGCCACTGTGCTACCCTTATTCTATTATTTCTTTTGTTTCTAATCTAATGATTAAAACACTGCCTGTGTGCTTCTGCCTCTCTGCTGTTGGCGTATATTGAAGGCGGAAAAAAACTCTTAAAAAATTGCAACTAATTAGCTAAAAGTTGGCCACGTGGCTTTTTTTGCAGAGTGGTAAAATGTAAAGATTGACTTGGTCATGTCGTCGATGTGACTCAAGTCACTCATTGACACGTGAAAAATGAGTCAAAGCAGGAAGGGTCAACAGATGAGTGCATTTGTTAGCCTTGGGTGTAGACCACAGACGTGTAAACATCTGCTCTGTTCAATTTTTTGCTCAGTTTCATCAATTCTTACTGTTTCTGTTTTGTAAGTGTAAACATGTTCAACTTATTTCAAAGTGGCACTATTGCTAACAAAATGGCCATCTTTAAATAAAATCCTTGCCCATCTACAATAGTGTTACTCATATGACACAAAATTCTCCCTTGTATTTTTTTTGAAGGAATAAAATGTATTTTCTGCAACACTTTTGACTCTGATGGTTGATATAGCTTTTGTGTGTTAATTATTTAATTTAATGTTGCTAAATTCTACCTGAATTGTATCAATTCCATTCACAAAATAGTTGTGTGGTGTTTTTATTTCAATAAAATGATGAAGCAAGCAGTGTAGGTAGAAATAGGTAAATTCTGTTTATGCCTAAACACTAACTGATATCAGTGAAAGAGTTAATGTTGACAGTACAGTACTGTAGAGCTTAGTACTGACAATACCGTGCAACATAGAATGGAAAGCTTGTACTATTAGATTCTGTGACAAAAAAATCTTCTGTGTATATTTGTTTTCATAAATTTGTTTAGTATATTCAGTTCAATTAATTCCTCAATGTAATCTTGGACTTCTGCATTTTTTTAAAAAAAAACCTTAATTATATTTGTTTAAGCTTGGCAAAGTAATGTACTTACTAAAAAAAATTGAAGTGGGATGTTCATCAATGTACTCCATATTGAGTCTGTGATATGACACTGATGCATGGTTACTTGTTGCAGGAAACAAAGACTGCATATTTTGACTGAAAAATCCATTTTTTTTAAAAAAAGAATTTTATCTATATCACAGGTAAACTTCCAGAGGTCATAATCTGGGTTAAAATTAATACTTCAATAGATGCTTCTGGGTTAATTAAGGACGGCCAACATGGATTTGTAAGAGATAAGTCACGTCTGACAAATTCAACAGTTTATTGTTAAAAGAAATGCAGTAGATGGATTTTTGTTTGATAAAGTAGAGTACAGGAGGCTTTCTGGATGAACATGGTTTTAAACGGAATGTAGCAGAATGGATAAGCAGTTAGTTAAAAGACAGAAAAGAGAATAGTGGTTAACAAATGCATTTTGGACTGGAGGGATGTTAAGTAGTGTCACCTAGTGTTGAGTTTCTCTATCTCCAGTTCTAGACTGGGGTACAGGAGCCACAATATCTAAATTTGATTCAAAATAGGGAACATAGTTAATAGTGAAGAGGACTGTAAGTTATTTAAGAGGAAATAGACAGATTAGTACATTGGGCAGATTGACATCCGATGCAATTTAATGTGGAGAAATAGGAGGTGATACATTTGGAGAATTAGAATTAGGTGATGCATTATATATGAAATGGTAAAAGTTTAAAATGGGTGGAGGAGTAGGCAGACATTCAGATACACATATTTAAAAGTGGAAGGACAAATTGATGAAGCTGTGTATTTTTTTTAAAAAGTGCTTCTAGGATCTTAGGTTTTATAAATAGTTGCATAGAACATACAAAAGCAAAGAGTTAATGCTAAACTTGTACAAAAAATTGGTTAGGCTGTGGTTAGAATGGTGTCCAGTTTTGTGCCCTATTTTAGAAAGGCTGTCCAGACCACAAAGGGATTACAGAAGACATTTGCTAAGATAATACCTGGAATGAAAGGTTATAGTTATGACAAGCCACTAGATAAACTGGGGCTCCTTTCATTAGAACAGAGAAGATTGTGAGGAGATCAGTTTCAGGTGTTCAGAATTGAGGAGTTTTGAGAAGATAAATAGGGAAAATCATTTTCACTGGTCAGTGAGTCAGTAGAGGGCATGACTTTAGGGTCATCACCAAAAGAATGAAATGAGAGATTGAAATCCCTTTTCATGCCAAGGATTGTTAGGGCATGCAGAAACAGTGGTGGAAGTAGAATCCATAATAGCTTTGAAAAGGAAAATGAATAAATATTTGAAAAGCACAATTTACAGAAGGTGAGGGGAATGGGGCTAAGTAAATATCTTTGAGAGCCAGCACAGATGTGATGGGACAAATGGCCTCCTTCTATGCTGTAACATTCTTATTCTTTTTCATAAGAAAATAATTTTTTGGAATAGAAAACAAGGTATTTGGCACAGCAGGACTGCCCCTGTTTAACTGAAATCTAATCTACCTGTTATTAAAGGCTGCTCCCCACCCCCAAAGGTGGAGACACATCAATTGAAAATGGGGCCGTTAGCTCTTTGATAACATCTAGAAAGTTAATCAACTGGGAGTTAACTAGGTCTCGTTAAATTATAGCCAGTGTAATGCCAAAGTAGCATGAGGTGGTATCACACTGATTCTATTCAACTAAATTGAGTGGATGTTACTGCAGATGCTGCATCAATTCAAAGTAATTTTCACATTAAATTCATTAAAAAATCTGCACTATAACTGTTCCAAATATTTTGTTGCACTAATGTATTGCACCTGAAGTTGTAGAACATGGTTTGACATCTTAGTTCCTCACATAATTCATTCCTGATTTCAACCCATGTTCGAGAGACAACATGTAATGCATTTTTCTGCAGAAGGTTAGTTTGGAACAGGAAAGGGCACAAGTTTGTGTGAAATGTTGAGGGGTTTTGATGATAAATAAGGAGAAACTGTTTCCACTGGCAAGAAGGTCAGTAACTGAAGGTCACAGATTTAAGATATTTGGCAAAAAAACCAGAGGAGAAATTGTTTTACACAGTGAGTTGTTATGATCTGGAATGCACTGCCTGAAAGGCTGGTGGAAACAGATTCAATGGTAATTTTCAAAAGGGAATTGTATCTCTACTTGAAAAGGGAAAAATTTGCAAGGCCTTTGAGAAAGAGCAGGGGCGTGTGACTAATTGGATAGCTCATTCAAAGAGCCGGCACAGGTATGATGGGCTGAATGGCCTCCTGTGCTGTATTATTCTGACTCTGTTACTATTCTTTAAGGACCACTCCTGCATACCTGCAAGAACAGTGACATAAGCAGAAGCCTAGGAACAGGTTGCCTGATTACCCCTTCAGCTTTGAGACAAGTGGAGAAATAACTAAAAGAAGGGCACACAAATTACATTTTATAAAACTGATGATTGAGAGGTTTTGCAGTAAATGCGGTCACAAGAAAACTCCCAAGTATTTCTTTATTCAATCATGCCACATTCTGAAAGAAATGGGTAACTTGATGATGGACAGTCAGAGATAGCATTTAGTAATCACCTGGAATGGTTCCAGATTTTAGAATAAAAAAAGGAAACAAAGGCCACTGAGATCCAATTAATTAAACCTTGTTTTGGAGGAAAGACCGGACTTTGATTATGCAAATTATTACTTAGCATTTCAGATTGATCGGCTTTACCCTTTCCAAATTGTTTTGCTCATAATAAAGTGGAAGTGCCACCAACAAATAATTGATATTCTTGACAATTTCTTAAGCATGCTCAGTGTTAGCAAATACCCTTAAAACTGTAAAGTAACTTCAATATTTCAACCCTCATTATAACTTCATATTAAACCAAGCATATTAATCTCAAATCTTAGATATCATCTAAATCTTTCATTTTGATCTTCAGTGGCAATATTAAGCTAAAGTATAACATTGGAAGCCTGGAACACTCTAACTTTGTGGATACTACAAAATAATGAGTTCAACTGTTGCACCTACAGTCCAATACATAATATGGAGACCGAAGAAAGTCACAGTAATTGATTGTGATTTCTCTACGCAAAATATTTATATATGCTGTGTAAGGTTAAAAAAAATTCTTTCCCTTTTCTCCCTACATAAATGGTGTCTTTTTTATATAAACATGTTAACATTGCCTGATATTTTGCTTAGTTGGTATGTACATCATCCACAACAAAATCTAATCATTCTGCTTACTTATTTGTTTAACTGACAAAGATGTACAGTACTTACTTATCAGGCTTTGCAGTTGACAATACATTTCAAATTCAGTTATTTTTAATTTATTTTTAATTTAACTTTTTAATGTTATTTTGACATTTTTAACAGCATAAAAGTCCTCTATTTAACTTGTCATCGTGTTCTATAAAGTCTTTTTAGGGAAGCATTTCTTATTATACTTGACATTTCTAGTACACTCCACAATTGCTGAAAACAACCTATTGAAGTAAGTTCTATGCAATACATTTATGGGGTGTGTATATATAAGCCCAGAAATTGCTGGAGTGGCGCATCTCACAGTGATTGGATTTTTTTTCCTCTCCCTTCAAGTCGTATTATTTTTGCGCCACAGATTGCTGGAAACATAAATTGTTAACGGGGCATCTGGGACCTTCTGATCATCGGGTCCATTAGTCTATCTCCTTAACCAATTAACTTTAAGGAAATAGAGTGAATTAGCATCATGTTAGATACAGAAAGAGAAATAAGATGGGGAAAAAAAAGGCTGGATTAAGAGAGAAAAAATGAGACAGAAAGGAAAAGTAAGAAAACAAAATTATAATGTAAAAGACCTCCAGGAACAATTTACTACCTGCAGGAGTGAGACTCCCGTTTCAATTATTCCCTTTCTGAGCCTCCAAGGTTGAGTGGCATGTCAGTACCATAAATCGTGTCATTAACAGGGTCCTGACAACATGAAATAGCAGCATGGCTGCAGCGAGATTCATTTGTATTTACGGTGTAAATCCAACAATTTCTTGACAATCGTGGTGAGGTTGATGGCGAGCTTCCATTTTTGCGAGGCTAACAGCAGAGCGGCGCAAATCATCCAGCAATTTGTGGTGATTGGCAGCTCGTGGCATGTGTGTTCCTTGCCGCAAATTGCTGGGTTTTTATGCGCTAATAGTGGCACGCAGCATGCACTTGCCATTATTATTCCAGTAATTCCTGGGCCAGTGGTGCTCATGGGACCCTTTTGCAGCTTATACAAATGTCAAATTGTGTTGTTTACACAGTGTCTAAAACCACTTAGTTATCCTGGCAAACTATTTATTTATTGTGTGTCTGGTTTCCAGAGCAAAGATGGCATTGTTCCAATTTATGAAACTAACCTGAAACTTGGTACAATACATTTTTTTAAATCTAGCTGTTAAGCAGAATGGGGGCACTGGCTCTTCCAACTAAGTCCTTTGAATCGATGTCCATCCTGATATGTAATGAATACTCGGTATATATAATATATAAAAATGCTAGCGGTGCATAGATCGCCACCAAATATTGTTAGCATAAGAGTGTCTCAGAAAACGGTACTAAAAGTTTTTAAACATTTTGATATAAATTGTGCTATTTGTAACTTTAGCACTCAAACGGAAGAGCCTGATTTTTGCTTCTCAGATAGCAGCAGAGCATTGCTCCCAACAAAATGAAATCAGCCAAACAATCATCACAGTTACTATGACCCAGAATTTGTTACAGCAAGGCAACGAACCGTGCCCACCGTTAGTTAGTCTTGTTCTTGCCTGTTTAATCTCCCTGATATTTTGCAGCACAAGTTGCTGGAAGTGGGAGATGGAAACTGCACAGTGCTCTCTACAGGGCATCTGGGATCTGAGTGAACAGGGCAAGCAACTGTTTGTCTCCTTAAACAATCAGACTGAACGATTGTGAAATTAACAGCGCAAGGCCTGAGGAGGAAGTGTAAGTTCGAATGGGTGAATTCGATGTCAAATCAGGTACAGAAAGAGAAATAGAGGGGGAAAGAAAGATTGGATTAAGAGAGAAAAAAGACACAATTTTTTTTAAAGAAACTTCAATTAAAACCTGAAGGAATGAGACTCCACACTTGTATTAGTTAATTTTCAGTGCCAGAGAGGTTGACTGCCAGTAATCAACACTTATCATGTTGTTAAAAGGGCTCTTAGACTTGAAATGACTTGACTTAACTACCTGTGGCAAGTTTAGCTTGTATTTACCGCGCAAGTACAGGAACTTCACGCTTTTCAATGGTGAGGCGGACATCTAGATGCAGTTTTCATGAAGCTAACTGCGGAGGGGCGCTTCTTGAACAGCAACTTTTTTGATTTCTGTGTTTAACAGCACATCTGCCCTTGCCTGAAGTTACTGTATGATTTGTGCATAAATAACAGTGAGCACCATTATTTTGACAGCAAATTCCGGCCCATATCCGGCATGTGATGAGCTTGTGACCCACCCCCCCCTCTTTGGACACAGCCTTCCAATTGCATTCGAAGCTTTTTGCCTCATGAAGCGCCCCTTTTCCACCAGAAGTAACCATCTGTCAAGTCTGGAGCACCTTGAAGGTCTGATTGGTTTCATAGGGGAACACTGAGACATTTACTTTGCAGAGATCCCAATGTAGTTTGAAACAGTTTTATTTCTTCTTTACCCCTCTTTTTGTTAATGCTACATTTTAAATAAAATAATCCTGACAGCAACAATAGAACTGTGACTTATAAAAATATGGTCAGGCTATTTTTGTTCTCCCAACCCCAAAACGCTAATTTTAGAAAAAGTGACTTTTAGAAAATTAATAGGTCACATAAGGTTACATGGCGATAGGATTTCTTTTGGACAAAATATCTGCTCATTTACAGTTATAATAACACTTTATACATTTAAAAAAAGCAGGAAAATAATTACCAAACCAATAATTGAGTCAAGAAAAAATCAACTAGAATAGCGTGCTGATATGTTGCAATGACAAATAAATCATTACATATTTGCCAAGTTTTTGAAAGAATTTTGCATTGCCCTACACATGGCGGAGGATAAGATGGAGTAAATTGACGACTCCTTCCTTCCTGCTGAGGCCTTCAGCTGAAAGAACATAAGCCCACAAATATCTGAGTGACCAGCCACGTAGGATATTTTTTTGGATTTTTTTTTATTCGTTCTTGGGATGTGGGTGTCGCTGGTGAGGCCGGCATTTATTGCCCATCCCTAATTGCCCTTGAGAAGGTGGTGGTGAGCCGCCTTCTTGAACCGCTGCAGTTTGTGTGGTGAAGGTTCTCCCACAGTGCTGTTAGGTAGGGAGTTCCAGGATTTTGACCCAGCGACGATGAAGGAACAGCGATATATTTCCAAGTCAGGATGATGTGTGACTTGGAGGGGATAGTGCAGGTGGTGTTATTCCCATGTGCCTGCTGCCCTTGTCCTTCTACGTGGTAGAGGTCGTGGGTTTGGGAGGTGCTGTTGAAGAAGCCTTGGCGAGTTGCCGCAGTGCATCCTGTGGAATGGTACATACTGCAGCCACAGTGCACCGGTGGTGAAGGGAGTGAATGTTTAGGGTGGTGGATGGGGTGCCAATCAAGCCGGCTGCTTTGTCCTGGATGGTGTCGAGCTTCTTGTGTTGTTGGAACTGCACTCATCCAGGCAAATGGAGAGTATTCCATCACACTCCTAACTTGTGCCTTGTAGATGGTAGAAAGGCTTTCAGGAGTCAGCAAACATTTTCCATTGGCTGCGCAGTTTCTGATTCGTTGTCTTGCTCCTGCAGCGTATTCTAATTACCAATCCAGAAAATTTTGGAGTAAATTCACAACGGCAAGCTGGGCACGCAAAACGGTGAAATTTAAGGCATACTTTACCAGTCTCACTGTTGCAGGAAATTCTAGGCTGCAATCTTGATGCTACTCGCATAACTCGCAAACATATAATAAATTAAACACTTTGTGCCCTTTTACCTCTAGCTCATTTCGAATAATCAACTATATCAGATTTATTTTTTGAGGAAAATATTTTTTTTTTAAATGGGCGGGCAGGGGGGTCGGTCTGTAGTTGAATTTTGCCTGTAATAGATTTCATTGAGTAATCAGGATCTTTTTGGGGGTTGCATCTGTAAATTCTTTAACTTGCTGCCAATTGCTGGAGCGTCAGACATGGAGCATGAAGGAGTGAGCGGAGTGACTGCTGCTCCCGTGCTGTGGGGTGGTAGTGGCTCCACAGTTGTGGTGTACTCTGGAGTGGGGGCCCTCTGTTAATGAGTTACCAGGAGGTAAACAGCAATTCCCTGATTTGTATTAAAATTCACAGAACTCGCCTCTGTTAAGTGTTAGTACTAGTTTAGAGATTAGTTCTGTTATGTTTTTCTGTTCTGGTAGCAAATGCCCGTTTTAAATTTCCTGTTCTCTATTTTGTAATTCCCTTGCAATGCTGCGAAAGTGTTAAACACTGAAATATATTAGGATTTTAATGACACTCGCCTGAAGATTTCCCCGCCCCCCCCCCCCCCCCCCCCCGCCTCCAACCAAACTCAGTATTGCAATCAGAATTGTGTTTGGCTCAGGGCTCTTGCCCAGCGCCCAGTTGGAGGGACTGTCTTCTAGTGCTATATTGGGGCAGAACTTGTTCCTAAATAAGAGGAGCTCAACAGCGCTGCCAATTTTTAGTGGTGAATCGAAGTAAAATCATTGAACTTGGTCCTAGTGGTGAGCCAGCGATATGACAGCTTCGAACTAAAGGACCATCGCATCTTGCGATTAGGGAAATCATCAGTAAAGTGTAAACTTGCTCATCTGCCCAGCTGGAATGTGACTACGCCATCAAACCGGTATGCTTAAAAATACCAGGTCTAAACTAAGTTTGAACAGCGAGGATAGTCTTAATGACTGCCAAACAACTAAAAATTAACTTTTAAAAATGTGGAGTCTCATTACTCATTTTAATAGTTTATGGTCATTAAAAGAAATAGTTTTTTTTACTTTTCCCTTCTGTCTCTTTAATTTAATTCAATTATATCTTTGGCTTTTTATTAAAAAATATATTTTTTTATTTACAATAACATCCAGAATGACTAACTTTAAATGAATGAAATCTGCTTGAGCAATGACTTCTGAGTCTGTGGGCGTGACTTCTCTTCCTAACAGATTTTGTGGGCTTGTCTTTTATTCTCACAGACTGTTCCATGCACGTCAACTTGCGCTGCTCAAAGGCTGAGTTGATAGCGCACAATTTTTTAAAAGTTCAAAATCAAGCAAGTTGATGCCATATAGTCCGCAGTAAATACTTAATTCGCAGGAGCTGCGGCAAGCGTTGTCTCATCAGTCTGCGCGAGTTCTGGCCCATTGATTTTTACATTTGAACTGCTTATTTAGCTTGTAGAGTTTGAACTAAATCAAATACAAATTCGTGTGCTATTTTAGTGCTCAAGTGTGGAAGTACATACTGTTGTCAATCGTGGCTCAGTGGTGCCACTCTCCCCTCTGACTTAGAATGTTGTAGGTTCAAACCCCACTCCAGAGACTTTGAGCACATAATCCAGGCTAACACTTCAGTTCATTACTGAGGGAGTACAACACTGTCAGAGGTGCCGTCTTTTGGATGAGATGTTAAACCTTGGGTGGATGTAAAAGCCCCCATGGCATCATTTTGAAGAAGAGCAGGGGAAACAGAAAAAGGATCAATGTTGGGTTCGTAATTCAGTAGAGAACCATACAGGGGAGAACTGAAAAAGGAAATTAGAGGGGCAAGGAGAGTGCATGAGAATAGATTGATAAACTAATCAAACTTAGAGAGGATAAAACCCCTGGTCCAGATGGATTGCATCCAAGCATATTAAAAGAAGTTAGGGAGGAGATAGCAGAAGCACTATTACATATATATAAAAGCTCATTAGAAAAGGGAATAGTGCCGGAGGACTGGCGGACAGCTAATGTTGTTCCTATATTTAAAAAGGGAGATAGAACAAGTCCAGGGAACTATAGACCAGTTAGCTTATATCCAATTATCCATATCTAATTAGATGGTGAGAAGGTTGGTTCTCAAACAAGCATACTGAGCTTGAATAAAGGAGACTATGATGGTATGAGAGCGGAATTGATTGAAGTGGACTGGGAAAATAGATTAAAGGGTAAGACGGTACATGAGCAGTCGTGTTCATTCAATGAGTTATTTTACAACTTTCAAAAAATATATATTCCACTGAGGAAAAAAGGGTGTAAAAGAAATGACAGCCATCCGTGGCTAAGTAAAGAAATTAACGATAGTATCCGACTAAAAACAAGGACATATAAGGTAGCCAAACTTAGTGGGAGGATAGAAGATTGGGAAGTCTTCAAAAGACAGCAAAAAGTAACTAAAGGATTGATTCAGAAAGGGAAGATAGATTATGAAAATAAACCAGCAAAAAATATAAAAACAGATAGCAAGAGTTTCTACGGTTATATAAAAAGAAAAAGGGTGGCTAAGGCAAACGTAGGTCCCTTAGAGGATGAGACCGGGAAATTAATGGTGGGAAACATGGAGATGGCAAAAATGCTGAACAAATATTTTGTTTCAGTCTTTACGGTAGAGGACACTAAGAATATCCCAACACTGGACAAACAGTGGGCTCTAGGGTGGGAGGAGCTAAATACGATTAAAATCACTAAGGAATTGGTACTCAGTAAATTAATGGGACTCAAGGCGGATACATCCCCTGGACCTCATGGCTTACATCCCAGGGTCTTGAGGGAAGTGGCAGTAGGGATTGTTGATGCTTTGGTGATAATTTTCCAAAATTCTCTGGAATCGGCAAAGGTCCCGGCAGATTGGAAAACTGCTAATATAACACCCTTATTTTAAAAAGGGTAGTAGGCAGAAGGCTGGAAATGATAGACCAGTTAGCCCTAACATCTGTGGTGGGTAAAATTTTGGAGTCTATTATTAAGGAGACAGTAGCAGAACATTTGGATAAACATAATTTAATAGGACAAAGTCAGCATGGCTTTATGAAGGGGAAGTCATGTCTGACAAATTTGCTTGAGTGTGCAGAAGAGATTTACTAGAATGGTACCAGGAATGAAAGACTACAGTTTTGTGTGGAGGCTAGAGGATCTGGGGTTATTCTCCCTAGAGCAGAGACGGTTGAGGGGAGATTTAATAGAGATGTTCAAAATAATGAAGAGTTGTGATTGAGTAAAAAAGGAGAAACTGTTTCCAGTGGCAGAAGGGTCAGTAACCAGAGGACACAGATTTAATGTAATTGGCTAAAGAACCAGGGGCGACATGAAACATTTTTTTACACAGCGAGTTGTTATGAGCTGGAATGCACTGCCTGAAAGAGTGGTGGAAGCAGATTCAACAGTAACTTTCGAAAGGGAATTGGATAAATACTTGAAGGGGAAAAATTTAGAAGGCTATGGGGAAGGAACAAGGGAGTAGGACTAATTGGATAGCTCTTTCAAAGAGCCGACACAGGCAAGATGGACCGAATGGCCTCCAATGCTGCATCGTTCTATGATTCTCCCCGGTGTCCCAGCCAATATTTATCCCTCATCGAACAATACTTCGACAGATTATCTGGTTATTATCTCATTGCTGTTTGTGGGACGTTGCTGTGTACAAATTGGCTGCTGCGTTTCATTACATTAAACAGTTCTTTCTTTCTCTTACCTGCTGTGGTAAGATATTTGTTAAACATATAGTATGGTTGGCCAAAAGAAAGCAAGTCACACAAATGTAATTAGAAGGCTTTTAAAACATTTTTTTCTCCCTTCCCTTCTATTAGGAAAGCACTCCCATGATGCAGGACAATTCTGTTGGTGACTCCTTGTCCAAGTGGCTGTTCTCGTGTGTGTGTGTGTGTGTGAGCCCAATCTGAGAATTGGCCTATTCGACTGAGAGAAAGGGGTCACAGCTCGGCCCGATCATGTCCTCAAGTGATATCTACACTTGCATGCTTCCAACAGGAGCTGTAGATAGCAATCAGGAGTAGGAACTCTGATCAGTTGTCCCCTCCCTAACCCAGTGAGACCAATTGTAATCCTTTACTACTTTCGTAGTTGTGATCAACCACTTTAATACAGAGTAGGGATCAATCCTGGGACCTTCCAAGTACTTAGGTACTCATTGTGTTGGAGCTAAGCCATCGGCAGAGCCTGAATGCTCTTTTGTTAATTGTATTCATAGGCAATTAAAATATAATAACATTATTATAGCTGAGTCTGACCTTGTGTTGATGTATCTTTGTACTTAATACCTTTTTATATATTTTTTTTCAATGAACTGAACAATGTATTATGTATTATGCTGAGAGTGATGTGACATGGCTTCAAAGCCAGAAGGAATGCTAGGTGGACTGCTGGTTTTGGGAAGGTCCAAACTCTCCATTCCTTTTAGTGGTGGCTCAAAAGCTGCATTACCAGAGGGTTGTGTGTGTAGATGAAAATGTTGAAGTTTTTTTAATGTATATCAAAGTGAAACATGCCAGTGATGGGGAATCTTTTCCATTTTTGTACATTTAAGTAGTCTTGCATCAGATGCAGGAATGCCTCCATTCTGTTTTAATATGATGTGGAGATGCCGGTGATGGACTGGGGTGGACAAATGTAAGCAATCTTACAACACCAGGTTATAGTCCAACAGTTTTATTTGAAAATAAAATTTATTTGAAATAAAACTGTTGGACTATAACCTGGTGTTGTAAGATTGCTTACATCTGTTTTAATATGGCTAAGCCCCAGCTTCAGAAAATAACCTCTTATAGAGCCAGTTTCACTAGCCAATCTTGTAGTAAGATTGTTGATGTTTGGAATCAAATCAACCCAGGGCCCTGGGTTTGAATTCAGTCCAGATTGATGAGATTGATTGTTACTTATGTTTTTTTTCTTTTTTCCCGGTCTCTCGCAGAATGGTACAAAATGAGTTTCAGCAGCTACAATCCACATCCTTTTTTATTCGTTCATGGGATGTGGGCATCGCTGGCGAGGCCAGCATTTATTGCCCATCCCTAATTGTCCTTGAGAAGATGGTGGTGAGCCGCCTTCTTGAACCGCTGCAGTCCGTGTGGTGAAGGTTCTCCCACAGTGCTGTTAGGAAGGGAGTTCCAGGATTTTGACCCAGTGACGATGAAGGAACGGCGATATATTTCCAAGTCGGGATGGTGTGTGACTTGGAGGGGAATGTGCAGGCGGTGTTGTTCCCATGTGCCTAGGTCCATTGAATCAAATTTAACACAAATCAACAATCTTACTACAAGATTGGCTATAAGACTAGTGCTGTAAGAGGTTATTTTCTGAAGAGATGCTATGCTAATGCAGTAATTAAGTTGATTCAGAACAAGTAAGTTCCAACAAAAATATGAATTCTGCATTTGGAAGTCGGTGCACAACGAAACCATGAGAACCTCTTGGATGAATTACTGCCTAAAATTCACTTGGGCATTTTTATTCTTTGTAATAATGCAGATCATATGAATTGCCTTGAAAAGAAAACTTAAATACCTTTTTACCATTTATGCAGCAGGTGTGCCAGATTAAATTTTACTCCATGCTAGTAATACCACTTAGCAGAATAAAGAAAAATTATACTTGTGTATATAATGTGACATTCCATTGTATTGTCACTGGTATATTGGCAGGTAGAGATTAACCTAGTTTTGTGTATAAATATAAATTAATACATTGTGCTCTGTATAAATTTAAAGATGAGAAAGGAAATGATTAAGAAGGCTGCCCAGCTCAGGTGTATCTGGTTTCTGGAAGATGGCTTTTCTTCTTGACTTCCATACAGCATTTCTGTGTTAATTAAGCCAGAAAAACATCATTTTTATGGCATGAACAATGTCCAACTTTAGATTATACAACCTAGAAATACGTGTCAGAGGAAGCATTAAGCAAATATTGTGCATTCTAGGCAGCTCAAAGGCTAATGTATCATTTAGGCTTGAGACTCCAAGAAAGACTGAACTATAAAAAGCTTTCAACTGATATTGATACACGTTACAGACTGTTGGTAAAGAGACTACCTTCACTGTTAGGAACAGAGTTTACACTTTTTACTACTGACAGTGTACATCAGCTTATGCTATTCTTTGTGTCCTGTCTGTAGAGAAATATGGTTAGTTAATTTGGAATCTGATCCTGGTGTGCTGATAATGCTGTCTTCTGGAGTGTGTTGGAGAGAAATACAGTGGATTGGGCACTAGTGACCTAGGATTCTGCGAGTCCTAAACAGCACAACGCCCGTGCAAGGGCTGAAATCCACATAGATTAAGCTTTTGGTTCGTAAAGGATGTGAGGTTCGCTTACAGTAAGCACTGAGAGACTGTTGCAACAGAGAACGGCTCATTAAAGTACTCTGAAATTACACCATGCTGGTGGCAGCGAGTTGAGTTTCTTATTTCTGTCACATACAGATGATATTTAATCAGTACTAGAAATGCCATATTTCCAAGCAAAATTAAGGCAAAGTGTTCTATATAATAATTGATCTTCCAAGGCATTTCAATTGGGGAATCAAGATCAAATGTAGTCTTCAGGTGAAGCAGGGTTGGAGAATGGAGATAATTGGACCAGAGAATGCAGATGTAATTTGGTCCCCATTTTAAAGTCGATACAGTCTGTCCTAATTTTCACATTTCCATTACTAGTCCACCTCACGTGTTGCGCACAGTAAGTCAGAGAATACGGTCTCTCTCTTATCTGTCTCTGATGTCTTTGTGTTGCTGTTTTGCCCTCTGGCTTTAATCATCTTCTCTGTCTCCTGTTTTTCTTGGCCTTTTTCTTAGTCTTTTAGGTGAATGATGTGGTAGGGAAAGAGGACATCAATGCGTATAGCCTGCCTTTGGGCCGGGGCTTGCAGGGAAAAGGTAGCCCTCTGTGGTTCTCATCCCTTCCCCCAATCACTAGTACTTTCCCCCGACCCTCTTTCTCCCATTGCAATTCCTTTCCTACTACTCGTAACTCTTGTTATTACCCCTAACTCTTCCCATCTGAACTATTCACTCAACCCCTGTATCTTTCCCTCTCCTTGCTCTATCATTTACTTCACATGAAACTCTCCATCTACACTCCTACCCATTCTCACTTACCCCTCCTCCAGAGGCCCTGTTTCCATATTCCACTTCAACCTATCCCTCCTTATGTTTCACTCAGGCTTTGTTTTCAAAATTCAACTTCTAAGAAAAAATCAAATTAGAATGTGAAAGTAACTCCCTGCCTTCATTCTCTCAATTGACCTTTTCTAACTGCCAACAAAACACAGATGAGACAACTAACTGGCTTCAAAGTTCAGTTTTTTTGGTAATTAAACCAACATTAAATGGAGAATCTCTCTCTCTCTCTCTCTCTCTCTCTCTCTCTCTCTCATATACATATACTTTAAAAAAAACTAATTTGAAAGTTTTAACTCTAAGCTTTCGAAATCTGCACTCTTTGTCAAATTTATTTGAAGAAGTCTACTGAAGAAAGTGATGAAGCTAAAGAAAAATATTCCATCAGTACAGCTGACTGAACAATACTGATGTATCTTGGGAAATTAAGTACACAGCTTGTGCTCAGATTGCACAATCCAAATTTAGCTCAAGGGTCACAGCTCTGGATAAAAATATCAAGTCCAAGCTCAGGTTTTTGGGAGAGACTGAATCCTGTTTAACGAAGGCATTAAAAAACATGCCAGACAATTGAGTGGATAAACTTAATCATATTATTGTAAAATAAGTATTTTGGGGTTTGTTTTATTGAAACTTTTTTTCTGGATATCAGAAGCTTCGGTTACTAAGACAAAAAAAAGTGGATGAAAATTTTTTTTCAGAAGGCATTTTGAGCAATTTGGGGAACCCAATGACAAAATTAGAGTGATTAAGTTCATATAGGCAAACCCCATTATAAATGTGAACATAGGAATTTATAATGGGGGGGGGGGGTGCAGAAAGAGAGTTGATTCAAATCATGTGACAGCGTGAAGTCAAGTTGTGCAGACAGGAACGGGTGCAAACATAAGATTTTTATTATTGATCAATTCCTATGTCCACATTTAGAATGGAAACTACCTATGTAAACTTGTCATGCTGTAATTGTACCTTCCTGCTCGTAGTGATGTTTATAGGGAATCCAGATCTTAAAAAAAACAAAGGCCGGGGTCAGTCACCACTGAGCATCTTAAGCACAGCCTTGCAACGCCCAAGCTGCCTCCTAATATAAATGAACAACCCAAGGTTTGTCATGTGTGCCAGATTTCTGCCAAAAGCTGTGCCTTGATACTCAAGTTGGTACTCTGTGTCAGTCTTTCCAGGTAAATAAGCTTTTAAATATATTGGCCACATACTTGAAAATATTTTTAAGTGCTGCAGGCAATCCTCCCCTGAATAGGACCTGGAGCTGGGCCTAGAAAAGTATTCAATTAACGAATGGTAAATATATAAGCAATATAAATCAAAGGGTATTGAACAAATCTTATCCCCATTTCCTACATTTTCACATTTGAGAATTGAATTGGAGATTTATTATACACGTATAAGGTTTTAAGATGTGAAAGTAGCTCACCTTTTGGGTTGTCTCCTATTAGCCAGTCCAAAATGCTTTAAGTTATACATTCAAGATTTGTCCTCTTAAATTAGAGGTGGGGAAAAGCATCATTGTAGACCTTAAGTAAACTTGTCTTGATAGAATTTATGTCACCAGAAATTCAGTAGCAAATCAAGAGCATTAACTCAGGTGTTACTCAACTAGTTTGACAAAGGCCTGGTACTACACTACTTGGTGCTAGTTCATGATCAGAGCATTTAAATTGTTACTCTCGTTGCCTCCAGGATTCTTCCGACACTAGTCTTCCTATTGTAAGCCATAACACATTTTTGCTACTGCTCAGTTGCTTAGTCCACAACTTCGAGAGGTCTTGTTCAGATCCTGTTGAGTAAGTTGCGTCTCCACTGGTCATCACGAAATAAGATGTAGAGCTACTTTGAGTTTCAGCTTTGCAGGACTTGAGACTTAATCCTTTGTATTATAGAATGTCTGAAGTGTGTTTTAGAATGGCCTACAATCGTACAAGAGAATTGGGCCTTGACTGGAGCAGGGCAGGCCCTCAGCTGAAAGTGAGCATGAGAAAGATTTCTTCCAGCATGATTGGGTAGCTCCTACAGTGCATGCAATTCTCCTAGCAGAGATTCACTCTGAAGAATGAGCACAGATGGCAAGGGGGGATAAAACATCAAGCCAGGAGGCTGTTGGCTGGATAGTACAGTTGGGAAGCAGAGGCCAGCCTGTGGACAGACAGTGGTATAAAGGTGGTCCCCAGGTAGCAAGAGTTGAGGCAGATATATGGTTAGACAATGCAAAGCCATGCAAATGATGCTGTGCAAGAATTGGCTGATCAAATATCATCAGTATTTTGAAGTTGGTATGATACCGGGCTTAAAGGGTTAAATTATGAGGACAGGTTGCATAAACTGCATTCCCTTCGGAAGGTTTGGGGGTGATCTCCTTGTAGTGTTTAAAATGATTGAAGGATTCAATAGTGTAAATACTGAGAAGCTATTTCCCCTGGTGGGGGAATCCAGAACAAGGAGGCACAATCTTAAAATTAGAGCGAGGCCATTTAGGAATGAAATCTAGAAGCACTATTTCACACAAAGGATAGTGGAAATCTGGAATTCTCTCCTCAAAGGCTATGGCTGCTGGATCAGTTGAAAGTTTCAAGGCTGAGATCGACAGATTCTTTTAAGTAAGGTTATTAAGGAATATGGATCAAATGTGAGTAAATGGAGTTGAGGTATAGATCAGCCATGATCTAATTGAATGGCAGAACAGGCTCGAGGGGCTGAAAAGCCTCCTATGGTGATGCTGGTGATGGAGCCGGGACTATTAAAAACTGGAGTTGCCTAAGGTATTGATATGAGGCGCGAGGCCCAATTCTGGGCCAACCTCAGGCCTCCCAGTTGGGTTATGGGTAGAGCCCCCACTTTGAGATTGCAACTTATGTTCGATCTCCATACACGTGATAGAGTTCATTACGCAGTGCGCAAGTGTAATGTGCTTATGACAGTCAGGAAAACAGTCTCCATTGGAAAAATCATGCTACTTCAGTAAATTAATTGTCACTGATTCCAGTTGTGGATGAAAAAAACTGCAGATTGCTGCTGCGAATTTGCAATGTGCTGCCTCTCCCTATCTGCTCGCCTTCATCTTCATCTGGCAGCACACCCCTCAATTTCTTCTGATTCTGGCAACAAGATTAACTGCGCTGGCTCAAAGTTCTCCCATACGCCGCCTTGTCACTCCAGCGGCTGGACCGGAGATGCAGCCAAAAATCTTCTGAACGGCAACTCAGTGGTAAAGGCATATGTGCTGACATCCAGTGATCCTGTTGGTGGCTTCTGCAACACTGATCCCAGCTGAACTGCTGACTTCAAAATTACGCATTCCTGTACTGGTGAGTGGAGTGGATGCTGAATGTAACACCAGCTAGTTAATGTACTGTTCCATTAGGCTGCTTTTGATGAGACCAAAATTAATATCACTACCAATAAGTTTTCCTCTGCACTTTGTGCCCTACAGTAGATTAGCCTTGGAAATAATGATTAGAATTTTTCAATTTCTTTTCAAAGTCCCTAGGACTTGATTTTTAAAATTTTTCCTGCTTTGACGTGTGATTTCTGATTGTAATCACGCCAGTGCTCACCTTGCCGATTCTCTCGTAAGGCTTGAGGAACTTTTTTTGTTAATATGTATACCATTACCTATGTCTAGAAATTTTCCATTTATTCCTCATGGGTATATTATGTCCCTATTTTTTTCTGTCTTTGAATTACTTTAAAACAAAATAATTTCCCACTTGCTATCTTCCTTTCTAAAATGCTGTCCCAATTCATTTCTGAAGCTGCTTCACAGAAGTCAGCACTTGTGAAATCTTAATCTCGCACTTTTGGTATTATCGCATTTAAAATGGTAGTGGTTGTTGGAGGCCAATCATCTCAGCCCCAGGACATTGCTGCAGGAATTCCTCAGGGCAGTGTCCTAGGCCCAACCATCTTCAGCTGCTTCATCAATGATCTTCCCTCCATCATTAGGTCAGAAATGGGGATGTTCGCTGATGATTGCACAGTGTTCAATTCCATTCGCAACACCTCAGATAATTAAGCAGTCTGTGCCCCCATGCAGCAAGACCTGGACAACATCCAGGCTTGGGCTGATAAGCGGCAAGTAACATTCGTGCCAGGCAATGACCATCTCCAACAAGAGAGAGTCTAACCACCTCCCTTTGACATTCAATGACATTACCATCACCGAATCCCCAACCATCAACATCCTGGGGGTCACCATTGACCAGAAACTTAACAGGACCAGCCACATAAATACTGTGGCTACAAGAGCAGGTTAGAGGCTGGGTATTCTGCGGCGAGTGACTCACCTCCTGACTCCCCAAAGCCTTTCCACCACCTGCAAGGCACAAGTCAGGAATGTGATGGAATACTCTCCACTTGCCTGGATGAGTGCAGCTCCAACAACACTCAAGAAGCTCAACACCATCCAGGACAAAGCAGCCCGCATGATTGGCACCCCATCCACCACCCTGAACATTCACCACCGGCGCACTGTGGCTGCAGTGTGTACCATTTACAGGATGCACTGCAGCAACTCGCCAAGGCTTCTTCGACAGCACCTCCCAAACCCGTGACTTCTACCACCTAGAAGGACATGGGCAGCAGGCACATGGGAACAACACCACCTGCACGTTCCCCTCCAAGTTGCACACCATCCCGACTTGGAAATATATCATCGTTCCTTCATCGTCGCTGGGTCAAAATCCTGGAACTCCCTTCCTAACAGCACTGTGGGAGAATCTTCACCACACGGACTGCAGCAGTTCAAGAAGGCAGCTCACCACCACCTTCTCAAGGGCAATTAGGGATGGGCAATAAATGCCGGCCTCGCCAGTGACGCCCACATCCCATGAATGAATTTTTAAAAATAACAACTCTAATATGATGATCACTACTATCTAAATTCTGCTCATTTACACACTGTCCTTTGTTTACATTATCTTTGAACTACTGCTTAGCAATGTAGAGAAGATTTTGAAAATCCTTAAAAGAATAGTATAAATCTGATAAGGGTGCATTGGATTGTAAAGTGCCAGTGTATATCAAATCTTTAAGCAGAAAATTTGCCTAAAAATATTGTATTATGTAATTGAGAATACAAGAATACAAGAACATAGCAAATAGGAGCAGGAATAGGCCTTACGGCCCCTCAAACTTGCTCCGGCATTCAACAAGATCACAACTGATCTCCTAACTCAACTCCACTTTCCCACCCTATCCCCCATATCTCTGATTCCCTTAGTGTCCAAAAATCTAGCGATTTCGGTTTTGAATATATTCAATGACTGAGCATCCACAGCTCTCTGGGGTAAAGCATGGCAAAGATTCACAACCCTCTGCATGAAGAGATTTCTCCTCAGCTCAGTCCTAAATGGCTGACCCCTTATCTTGAGACTATGACCCCGAATTCTGGACTCTCCAGCCAGGGAAAACAGCTTTTCAGCATCTACCCTGTCAAGAGCTCTAAGAATTTTAGATAGTCCAATGAGATTACCTCTCATTCTTCTAAACTCCAGAGAATATAGGCTTTTTCTATTCAATCTCTCCTCATAGGACAACACTCTCATCCCAGGAATCAATCTAGTTAACCTTCATTGCACCCCCTCTAAGGTAAGTATATCCTTGCTTAGGTGAGGATACCAAACTGTACACAGTACTCCAGGTGTGGTCTCATCAAAGCCCTATACAATTGCAGCAAGAACTCCTTACTCTTGTACTTCAACCCCTTTGCAATAAAAGCTAACATACCATTTGCCTTCCTAATTGATTGCTGTACCTGCATATTAACTTTCTGTGATTTGTGAACAAGGACACCCAAATCCCTCTAAATACCAACACTTACTAATCTCTCACCTTTTTTTAAAAAAAAATTCTGCTTTTCTGTTCCTACCAAAGTGGATAATTTCACATTTCCCCACATTATACTCCATCTGCCACCTTCTTGCCCACTCACTTAACACGTCCATATCCCTTTGTAGCCTCTTTGCGTCCTCTTCACAGCTTACTTTCCCACCTAGCTTTGTATCGTCAGCAAACTTGGATAAGTTACATTTGGTCCTCTCATCTAAGTCAATGATATAGATTGTAAAAAGTTGAGGCCCAAGCACCGATCCTTGCGGCACCCCACTAGTTTCAACCTGAAAATGACCCGTTTATTCCTCCTGTTTTCTGTTTGTTAACCAATCCTCTATCCATGCTAATATATTGGCCTCAATCCCATGAGCCTTAATTTTGTGCAACAACCTCTTGTGTGGCACCTTATCGAATGCATTTTGAAAATCCAAATATATTACATCCACTGGTTTCCCCCTTATCGATCCTGCTAGTTACACCCTCAAAATAACTCTAATAGATTTGTCAAACATGATGTCCACTTTCATAAAATCATGTTGACTCTGCCTAATCATATTATGATTTTCTAAGTGCTCTGTTACCATGTCCCTAATAGATTCCAGCATTTTCTCTACTACTGATGTCAGGCTAACTGGCCTATCTGTCCCTGTTTTTTCTCTCCTTTTCTTGAATACCGGGGTTACATTTGCTACCTCCCAATCCACGGGGACCATTCTGGAACCTATGGAATTCTGGAAGATCAAAACCAATGCATCCACTATCTCTGCAGCCCTAGGCCCTAAAAATAAATCAAAGCCTGTTTTGTCTCCAGTATATAAAAATAAGATGAGGGTAACTACAGTTCCAAACTTGAATCATCTTACTGCTCAATGGGTAACCTTCTCCATGTACACACACATCCAGTTCTATTTGACAGTGGAAGTAGTTCCTTCACTTTATACAGTGGGGTATACATAGAAAATAGAGTTTCTAATTTGTAAAATGTGGAATGTAACGATGCTGCATTTTATTTCCTTTCAGTAGTGATTAACGGACAGATGATCATTTCCCATGGTGTTCCTTTCCAGAAGAATCAGCAAAAACCGGGCACTGAGTTTGGTGCAAATTATGAAAACCAATTGGTACATGGGTAGTGTCCAGTATAATGTTTCTTGCCATTCGATACACTCTGACAAGAAGTTCACTTATCAAGACTAGTAAAATAGTATACCTGATGATTTAGTGAGTACTGCACTGTCAGGCGTGGTACTGACTCAAAAACTGGAAGATCCCAGATTTGATCCCTGGTCTGCTAGTCTTAGGCAGAGTAGAAACTGGGAAACAGTGTCATGGGGTGGAAGGAATTGACTAGCGTTCCCATTCATGGTTACTGTCCAATTATCCCTGATGGAAACTGCTCCCCTATAAGTCAGAAGTGGTGCTTTTCGCTGATTGCACAATGTTTAGCTCCATTTGCAATTCCTCAGATAATGAAGTAGTCTATGCTCGCATGCAGCAAGACTTAGACAACTTTCAGGCTTGGACTGTTAAATGGCAAGTAACATTTGTGGCAGGCAATAACAATCTCCAACAAGAGTGAGCCTAACCACCACCTCTTGACATTCAATGGTAATGCCATTGCCAAATCAACCACTAACAGCCTGGGGTTTGCCTTTGATCAGGAACTCAACTGGACCAGCCACATAAATGGCATGGCTACTAGAGCAGGTCAGAGACTGGATATTCTGCAGCAAATGACTCACCTCCTGACTCCCCAAAGCCTCTCCACTACCTAGAAAGTACAAGTCAGAAGTGTGATGGAATACTTTCCACTTGTCTGGATGGGTGAAGTTGCAACAACACTCGAAGCTCGACACCATCCAGGACAAAGCAGTCCACTTGATCGGCACTCCGTCCACCAGCTTAAACATCCACTCCTTCCTCCGCCACGTGCACATTGGATGCCGTGTGCACTACAGGATGCAGCAACTCGTCAAGGCTTCTTCACCAGCCCCTTCCCAAACCAGTGATCTCCACCACCTCGAAGGACAAGGGCAGTAGGAATAGGGAATTCCTTATTTTGTGTGATTCTTGAACACTGGAGAAATAGTTAAGCAGAGAGTCACCCCCATTCACGGTAGTTTCGTTAATCAAAAGTAATTATTTAGTTATGTCGTTCATACGAGCATTCATGAAGCAAAATCAAACCATACATATGATTTTCCTCAATAAAATCCTGTTATACACTTAATAATTCACAACGTTATTATGTAATGACTTAACAATTCATACACCCATCAGGCAAATTATTAATACATGTACAACCTTTAAAGCAAGAATTTTGCTCATCGGCCTGAAGGTTAATCAGCTCTTCAGATCTCAAGGTCCTCTTCTTGCGTGATGTTCAACTGCAGTGTACGTTCCCTGTGACTGCCAGGTGGTGGTGGAGGTGAAGAGGAGAGACTGTTCTTTAATTTTTTACCAATAGTACGTAGGATTGGGGCGGGTCATTCTTTTTGTCCAATCGCTCCCTGTGGCTGTGCCTCAATCATTAACATACTTTAATGATTGATAGTTCGGGCTTTGATCATGTGACTGGAGACCCTTTGATGTAGAAAAGATCATGTGCTGAACGATGGGTTGTAAAAGGCCCCTTTACTGTCTCTGTATGGCCTTTTGTGTAGAGAAAGCCCCCTTACATTTCTGCGCACAGACATTCTTAATGGTCCTTACGTCTCCAATTTTGATTGCTTCAGTGGCTTCAAATCCATTCCTTATACCATTTGACCATTTGCTGGATGCAATACTATTTGATGTTTTACAAATCCCAGATCTTTTGAACAGATTACCAGATAGGAATGAGAGGCCTGTGCTTTTTTCTCACATTGCTTTCCTGATCCAAAGCCTTTGATGTATGTCCTTGTTGCCTTTTCTTACATTGCCCCCTGCTGTGTTGAAAAGCTTGTGCTTCCAAAAGCCTATGTGTTTTGAAAGTCTGACAACGCTTCAAGCTCAATATTATCCATCTACTTATTTGCTTAATAATCTCGATATCTATCCTCAGTACAATGTCTTCGATCCTGAAACTCTCACTTCTCCAATGCCATCAGCATCAGTGAGGGAAAAACAGGATTTGTGAGAATACAGTTTACCACATTACTGTGTTTGCAGGTTTTCAAATGTCTTTGTTCAAAAGGAGTACCCTTTCCTTCAAATATCTTTTGTTAAAGGGGTTTTGGACCCCATACAGGTGCATGAGAACACCATCGCTTCCAAGTTCCCCTCCAAGTCGCACATCATCCTGACTTGGACATAGATCGCCATTCCTTCGTCACTGGGTTAAAATGCTGGAGCTCCCTACCTAACAGCACTGTGGGAGTACCTTCACCACAGGGTCTGCTGCAGTTCAAGAAGAAGGCCCATCACCACTTTCTCAATGACAACTGGGAATGGGCAATAAAAATGCTGGCCTTGCTAGTGACACCTCTATCTTGATAGTGCGTGTGTGTGCTTTCAGATGAGGACATTATTAAGTTTGGCTGTGATGCCCTCTACTGATCAATAGCCTGCCAACACTCAATGTCTAGGGTCACATGAGAAGAATGTCAACTTGGATGAGGTAACAGAGGGCTGTTAGCACCTTGAGTAGAGGAGGGGAGAAAACTGGAAAAATCAGTGGTTGGTAAAAGTCTGCCGTATGAATGATTCTGAAGATATTAAGCACGAGTGTGAAGCGCAAGCATTTTATATATTTTTAAGATTCTTGGGATTGTAATGCTTATTTAGATACACGTCGATCTGTTTTATTTAGCATGATTGTTTTGTAGATGGGTGTATTTCTGGGAGTGTCTACTTGGATGACCCCTCTCACCTGTCTGCATGTGCTGCTTATAATGCAGGGCCTTTTCCTGAAAATAGATAGAAAAGGGGCATGTTGGAACAGGAATTTAGGACAAGGGGAATGCCCCCAGGCCAGTAGCCACTTTGTGAGTCCGTGAACGTACAGCATGCAGGTATCTTGTGTTGGCAATGTGCTTGGTGTTTGTTGCCTGCCGCATATATTGGGCCACAAGGCAAACACGCTGCCTTGGTAGCAGTACACAGTGCTTTGTTTAAAATATGTGTGCATGTTCATTTGGAAAGTTCATGAACAGTTGCTGTGTATTCTCCCTTGTGACGTTGCTCCAAACCTAAACTGCAGTGCTGTGAAGAGATCTTGTAAGGTTCACTAGGCTTGTTAATTGACCCTGTTACTGGACTCTATCCATCTTCACCATTGATGCACAGTGGCTGCAGTATGTCGTATCTCCAGGATCCACTGCAGCAACGCGCTAAGCTTGCTTCAACATCACCTCCCAATCCTGTGACCTCTCCTACCAAGAAGGACAAGAGCAACAATGTCATAGGAACATAATCGCCTCCAAGTCCTACACATTCCTGGCTTGGACATATCACTGTTTCTTCATTGCCACTGGGTCAAAATCTTGGAATTCCATAGCTAATATTATTTTGGCAGCAACATCAGCACAAGAACTGCAGCAGTACAAGAAGGTGGCTCATCAACTTCTCGGGGCAACTAGGGATGGGCAATTAATGCAGCCATGCCATCTTTGACCATTTTCCATGAACCAAAAAAATAAAATTAAGCATCATCTGAGCAAAAGTTACATGAAAGTCTTCCTATGGCCACAAACCTTTTCTTTACCTGTGCACAGATATGATGTGCATTTAACCTTTCGGCCACCTCTATCCAGGCAGCTCTGGGATAGTTGTTCAATGGGAGTAACCTTTGGCTCAAAAAAGGATCACCCTGCTTTGCAGGACCTCTTTCAGCTGTATTCCCTAAGCTGCTTTATTAAATGGAACTATTTCAGTATCTGATTTATTTTGCCTCTTCAGGAGCAGGGCACTTTAAATGCGACCAACCACCCTTTAAGGGGGGTGGGTGTGTGGATGATGTGGTGAGTTAGCACCCTGTGCTTCCACATCTGGGACCTGGGTTTTAGGCCAGTACAGATGATGGGAAGGAATGTCTCTTCTGTGTACTGTGTAAGAGCTTATGTGAAATCAGTTTGGATAATCTTAATCTAATACCTGAAAAAACATAGACATGGTAAAACACTGCTCACAAATTTAGTAATTTCACTGGGACCATAAGGATAGCTGATGTGGGAAGTAGGAAAAATTCACATTAATTTCTGAAGTTTGGATTAGGCCAGATAGTTGGGGCAAGTGGGGGAACATTTAGGAAACGGTGATCATTTTATCGTAAGGTTTAGATTAGTTATCGAAAAGGACAAGGAGCAATCTAGAGTAAAAAATTACTTAATTGGAGGAGGGTCAATTTCAAAGGGTTGAGAATTAATCTGGCCCAGGTAAATTGGAATCAAAGGTTGGCAGGCAAAACTGTAATCGAACGATGGGTGGCCTTTAAAGAGGAGATGGTTTGGATACAGTCTAGGTACGTTCCCACGAGGGGGAAAGGTAGGGTAACCAAAGCCAGAGCTTCCTGGATGACGAAAGAGACAGAGAGTAAGATGCAGCAGAAGAAGGGGCTGTTCATAATACAAGTGAGAACCCAGACTGAATATAGAAAGTACAGAGGAGTAGTGAAAAAGGAAATAAGAGGGGCAAAGAGAGACTTTGGTGGCTAACATAAAAGGGAATCCAAAAGCCTTCTATAGGCATATAAATAGTAAACGGGTTATAGGAGAAGGGGTGGAGCTGATTAAGGACCAAAAAGGAGATCTACGCATGGAGGCAGAGGGCTTAGCCGAGGTACTAAATGAATACTTTGCATCTGTCTTTACCAAGGAAGAAGATGCTGCAAAAGTCACAGTAAAAGAGGAGGTAGTTGAGATACTGGATGGGCTAAAAATTGATGATAGGAGGTACTAGAAAGGCTAGCTGTACTTAAAGTAGATAAGTCACCCTGTCCGGATGGGACGTATCCTAGGTTGCTGAGGGAAGTAAGGGTGGAAATTGCAGAGGTGCTGGCCATAATCTTCCAATCATCCTTCGATACAGGGGTGGTGCCAGAGGACTGGAGAATTGCAAATGTTACACCCTTGTTCAAAAAAGGTGCAAGGATAAACCTAGCAACTACAGGCCAGTCAGTTTAACCTCGGTGGTGGGGAAGCTTTTAGAAACGATAATCCGGGACAGAATTAACAGTCACTTGGATAAGTGTGGATTAATAGAGGAAAGCCAGCACGGGTTTGTTAAAGGCAAATCATGAATAGCTAACGTGATTGAGTTTTTTGTCGAGGTAACAGAGAGGGTTGATGTGCATATAGACTTTCAAAAGGCATTTGATAAAGTGCCACATAATAGGCTTGTCAGCAAAGTGAAGCCCATGGAATAAAAGGGGCAGTGGCAGCATAGATACAAAATTAGCTAAGTGACAGGAAATAGTAGTGGTGAACAGTTTTTTGGGCTGGAGGAAGGTGTACAGTGATGTTCCCCAGGGGTCGGTACTAGGACCACTGCTTTTTTTGATATGTTAATGACTTGGACTTGGGTGTACAGGGTACAATTTCAAAATTTGCAGATGACACAAAACTTAAGTATAGTAAATAGTGAGGAGGATAGTAATAGACTTCAAGAGGACATAGACAGGCTGATGGAATTTAATGCAGAGATGAGCAAAGTGATACATTTTGGCAGGATGAATGAGGAGAGGCAGTATTAACTAAATGGTACATTTCTAAAGGGGGTGCAGGAAAAGAGAGACCTGTGAGTGTAAATGCACAAATCGTTGAAGGTGGCAGGACAGGTTGAGAAAGTGGTTTAATAAAATCATATGGGATCCTGTGCTTTATAAATAGAGGCATAGAGTACAAAACAAAGAAGTTATGTTGAACTTTTTATAAAACACTGGTTTGGCCACAACTGGAGCATTGTCCAATTCTGGGCAGCACACTTTAGGAAGGATGTGAAAGCCTAAGAGAGGGTGCAGAAAAGATTTACTAGAATGGTTCCATGGATGGAAGGTCTTCAGTAATGTGGATAGACTGGAGAAGCTGATGTTCTTCTTAGAATAGAGAAGGTTGAGAGGAGATTTGATGGAGGTATTCAAAATCATGAAGGGTTTAGATAAAGTCAATAAAGAGAAACTGTTCCTATTGGCGGAAGATTCGACAACCAGAGGACACAGATTTTGATTGGCAAAAGAACAATAGGAGACATAGGGGAACAATTTTCTTTACGCAGTGAGTAGTTACGATCTGGAATGCGCTGCCTGAAAGGGTGGTGGAAGCAGATTCAGTCATGGCTTTCAAAAAGGAATTGGTTAAATACTTGAAGGGGAAAACATTTGTAGGGCTGTAGGAAAAGAGCGGGGGAGTGCAACTAACTGGATTGCTGTTATAAAGAGCCGGCATGGGCTCGACGGTTACAGCACAGAAGGAGGCTATTTGACCATTCTATGATTCTAAGTGTAAAAGGAACTTCACTTTGCAAGAGGCTGTACTATACCTGACGTGGGAAAGTTCATTCATTGATTCAGGAAGGCAGAATTGGAGAAAAACGTTAATTTGTCAGTATTGTGATCCTGCATGTCGAGGCAGAAAATTCACTATTTAGACATAAGGAAGTTTTCCAGCACGCCTGCTTCAGAGATGTGTCTGAGCATTTGTTCAGATTCAGTTAAATATCTGCCAGGATGTCATTGAACATATGGGTAATTGTAATTTGCCTATTTTCAAAATAATTCAAAGATGTGATGCAAGATTCACTTGTCAAGATGGCAAGATACTCACTGATGAAGGCAGCCATTTGGTCCATTTTAATTCCTGCATCGAGAACATTCCTACCCCCGCCCTCCCATTGCAGCATCTAATTAAATCTTAACTGATTTTGGGGTTTTTTCCTCCACCATTCTACCAAGAATTCTATTTCAAGTGTTGATCAAGCTCGGCATGAAGAAAAGCCTCCTGATATCAGTTTTTACATTGTCTTTTACTAGTTTGAATCTGTGTCTCCTTATCCTGCTATACAAAACCCTGGTTAGACCGCACCTGGAGTACTGTGTGCAGTTCTGGGCACCGCACCTTCGGAAGGACATATTGGCCTTGGAGGCAGTGCAGCGTAGGTTTACTAGAATGATACCCAGACTTCAAGGGTTAAGTTACGAGGAGAGATTACACAAATTGGGGTTGTATTCTCTGGAGTTTCGAAGGTTAACGGGTGATCTGATCGAAGTTTATAAGATATTAAGGGGAACAGATAGGGTGGATAGAGAGAAACTATTTTCGCTGGTTGGGGATTTTAGGAGTAGGGGGCACAGTCTAAAAATTAGAGCCAGACCTTTCAGGAGTGAGATTAGAAAACATTTCTACACACAAAGGATTGTAGAAGTTTGGAACACTCTTCCGCAAATGGCAATTGATACTAGCTCAATTGCTAAATTTAAATCTGAGAATGATAGCTTTTTAGCAACCAAAGGTATTAAGGGATATGGGCCAAAGGCAGGTATATGGAGTTAGATCTCAGATCAGCCATGATCTTATCAAATGGCGGAGCAGGCACGAGCGGCTGAATGGCCTACTCCTGTTCCTATGTTCCTACTAAAGTAATGTTCCAGATTAACCTTTTCTATACAATTCACTATCTTTTCTATAAGATCACCTGTCAGATGCTTCTGTTACAGGGAGAAAAGCCCAACTCCCTGTAGTCTTTCCTCATAACTCAGAATTCTGATACTAGGGATAAGCCTTGTGGCTCTTCTCTACACTGCCTCCAGTGCTTGAATGTCTCCTTTCTTAGCGACCAGCACTGAACTCAGCACTCAAGGTGTGGTCCAACCAGAACACTGCACACTTTGATCATAACTTCCTCTGACTTATATGTTACTGTTTTGGCTATATTGTTCAACGTTCTGTTGTCGTTATTGATTGCTGCTCTGCATTGATTGGATATTTTGACTATTGAATCTACTAAGACTCGTAGGTCTTGTTCCATCTCATCCTAAGCTATTTCAACCCCATTCGTGAGGTATGTATATTTCCCATTTTTCCTTCTTATGTGCAATGCCATACACTTGTCTGTATTGTATTTCATCTCCCATTGTTCAGCCCTCTCCTATTTTCTTCAGGACATTCTGTAGTTCCTGTGTAGACTCCTTTAATTCCACTACCCCTCCTAGTTTGGTATTATCTGCAAATTTCACCAATTTACATTGAGTTTCTAAATTCCAAGTCATTTAATGTAAATTAGAAAGTGCTGTGGTCTCAGTACTGAGCCCTGGGCACCCTACTCATTACATCTCTCTTTTCCCCCCACCACCCCCCACCAAACCTGACATTACCCCTCTAACCGGTATCTGTTGTATTCTATCCTTCAGATCAGAGGAAATATAAAAACATGTTTAGTGCAGTGACAAGTTAATATTCATGGATGGCCAAACACATCGGCAGTAATCTAACCTAAGCATAGAGAATTCGAATACACTTTGGCAGTACAGTGTGAGCACCAGTTCTTGCTGACTTGATTACAGCTATGTACAGTGGGGAAGAGCCAAGTGAAGACAAGGAGGGAACATAACAGCACTGTCACCCTAAGCCACATTGTTGGAGGGTTGCAGCCTGGGAGCAGGTTACTTCTCCACCTTATTGGCAGGGGGCTCTGTAAATGTGAGGTGAACCAAATGGAGAGAAAGGAGGGAAAGCAACTTAGAGATGGATTTTCACCCAAAAATGGAATGCAGCTTGGACCAACACCAATTTTTAATCTTTTCACAAACTATATCCATTCCTCTTGGCTTCTGATTGACACGGTAAACATTCTTCTGCCAAGCTTCTGACACTAGTGTTAACCTTTAGATTAGCAAGTAGCTGTACATTCCTGCAACAAGGTACAATGTCAGCTTTCTATAGGGTAATGACACCTTCTATGCAAGATATCTTCCCAGGGTAGCTCTTGACTCTGTGAGGAATCTGTTTTCAATAAGCAAGCATTTTTTGAATCTCACTTTTCATAGCAGGGGGCCAAAGAATGGTTATGCCACCACATTAAATGCGTGTTATCAATGTTTTTGCTGGATCACCATGATTCCTGCAGTGACAGAGAATCCCAGAAGGCTATGTAGTTGGACAGAAGTAACTAGAATTCAAGATAACGGGCATGGTGTCATTAGTGTCTCTTCCCATTAGATATAGATAGCATTCAGTTTACATTACAGAAAGGGTTTCCACTGTTGATGTCAATCTGTGTTTGAAACTATTTTTTTTAAAAACCGAGAACTTGCTTTACGTTTAAAAAAAAATGTGCAGATTAAATATATCTTGGGTGAAGAGGAAAGTAAGGACTATGTTTTCACAAAACACACATTAGCAATTGGTTTCTCAGTTTCAGTCACATTCATATGTTATATATGTAATTTAATAGATTGATTTTTATTGGTGATAAAATATATAACTTTAATCTCATTGTTCATTGTCACGTAAAACCAACAAAATAGAATTTGCAGGCCCCCAAATAGAAATAACTGATATGTTAAGACCATTTCTGTAAACAAAATTGCCAGTCATCTGTGAACGATGACTTTTTTTCATTGCTGTGCTTGTTAAGAATGTGTCTGAAAATATCACTATTATTCCATGACAACAACTCCTTATTGGCCCTTTTCAATATCACTTTTGAACAAGGGCATCACAAAGCAGTTTCAAAATGACTATCTTTTGAGTGATAGCTTTCCAGCTTGTGGCGGGCTTCTTAAGATTGCATTATTGCTCAGCTTAGAAGTAACAGCAAAATATTTCATAATATTGAATGGCCTTTTAAATGATTCCATAGCTAATTATCTTTTAGTGAGGAAATATTCAATCTTATTTAGCTTGCATACCGATGTTTCTGCATCTTGTGGGCCCGAGATGCCCAGTAGAAAGATTTCAACAGAAAGAAAGGTTTCATTTCATTGAAATTGAAAGAACTTTAAAACATCTAATTTTTAGTTATCAGATCTGTAGGACCAATACTGTGAAGTAGTCAAAACCATTTTATTTTTACCATGGGAGATCAACCAAATAATTTTTTTTTAAAATTGTAACCAAGTAGTTACTAAATAGCAACAACATAAGTAATGCAGCTCACACTGTATTCTTGCAAATATGGTGCCTTGATGCATGGCATATACTTTGACATATGTATGACGTGCATAGGGACGTCTAACCTAAAAGAAACTTCAGTATTAATTAAAATATTGTTTTCAGATTCTGAATTCCATTTCACTCCACCTATTTAAAATGTGCCAGCATTGGAAGATTAGTGGTTCTGAACATTTTCCTTTTTGTCTTCAGGACCACAGCTAGAATCAAGTCTGGACTGATGGGATGAAAATCTTCTCCCTCTGCCAGCTGTATTGGTCATAAATGGAATGCATTCGAGAAATTTCAATTCAGTTCCTAGTGACTGCGGTCCCATCACACACAACTGCTAATAATTTGGGATTAGTTTGCACTAGATTGGCAGCCTTACGTTAAAAGATCCTGAAGAATGGTCAGAAGCATAAATAGAAACGTCATACTAGTGCAGCAGCTTGGGGTAAAGGGACATTATTGAGGTATCACTGAAGGAGTTTTACTCTGCCATACAAGTTCTGGAAATGGTTGATACTAACACAATGAAAAATGTTACTTTGCTGTGCACTGATGCATGCAACCTTGATGAGCAAAAAATTCACCCGGGGAAGGAATGCTTTTTTGCTGCTTCACTGTGGCTCACTAAGATGTTCAGCGTCATAACTAACAGCATGAGTTTTTATTTTCACTGTGCATCTTGGGACTCATTATATGTATTGGGAAGAACATTCTGTTTAGATTCAATTCGAGCATGATCCATGCAGCAGGTGTTTATAAGATCGAATAAAAATAGAGCAGTTCTGTCCACATATGCATTATATATCCTTGATTCACTTCATCAGAAGGATACCATGACAATCGAATAAGGTGCTAAAAAACAAACGAAACCATATTTGTAAATAACTAAAATGAATGCAGAGCTACTAAATCTGCCAAATCAAATATGCAGTAAGAATGTTTAAAAATAATTATTTTCTTTTAGCAGTGTTTCAGATTATATGGCTGCAGAAGATGAACAGGGGATTTACATTTCACATGGCTAGAATTTAGTGCAAGTTTTGCATAAATGAGGATTTATGTTGTTAAATTGGGCATTTTGTTATTCAATAAAAACTCAATGTGCTATTAAATATCAAGACAGTTTATTAGTAATTCAGATAATCAATCACAAAAGAATGAACATCAAAATTAGCTTCCCAGTAATTCACCATGAATTTCATTTGTTGGTGGGGGGGGGAAACATTGAATAGCAAAAATTGCAGTTTGGCTTGTAGTATATCTTGGAGGCATACCTGCTGTTTGGTGTCTTGCACAGAAGTGTTTGAATAAATAATGAGCTTCTGTCTGCATGCACGCATTGCAGCTAAGTTTCAAGATTCTGCCAGCATCCTGCCAAGTGGTTATATAGCACATATCTAAAGGTGACCCATTTGATTGTTAGACTATTTAGCAGTGTGCTGCTATTGAACAAAAGGGTGACAATCATGAATAAAACTGTCATGTTTAATTTATGAAGGTCGTAAAATTTTTCATTAGATAAATTATTAACCATTATGTCACACTGCACACACAGCAACTGTTTTAAAAATATAGCTAACTGGTAGATGCAAGGCAAATAGCATTGAGAATGAGCTATGTGCTGCAATGAATAACTATTGCAATGGCCTAGCAACTAGGCACCCAACTATGGGAAGCATTATACTAATGTGTGTATTCAGGCTTACTCAACGGTATGAGTTTTGCCTGTTTTAGTGGCTCAGAAGGTAAGAGGAGGGTCTCCCTGCATCAAGTAACCTCATCTCGTGCTAGATCAACTGATAAGCATTAAAAAGGAAGAACTTGCATTTATATAGCGCCTTTCATAATCTCAAGATGTGAGGTTATAACCTCTGGCCAATATTTATTCCTCAACCAACATCATTTATAACAAATTATCTGCTGATTATCGCTTTACTGTTTGTGGGAACTTGCTGTGTGCAAATTGGCTGCTGCGTTTCCTACGTTAAAATAGTGGCTACAAGTCAAAAGTGCTTCATTAGCTGTAATGTGCTTTTGAGGTCATGAAAGGTAATATATAAATGCAAGTTTTTGTTCTTTCTTTCCTTTGTCCCAAAGGGTTTCACAGCCAATTAAGTAATTTTGAAGTGTAATTACTGTTGTAATGATGATGGCCTGCATAGACATATAACCTACTGATATTTATTGTTCAGAATAGTCTATGAAGAATAGCCATTGGTGTGAGATACTTAATGGCTGGCATTGCCTGCAGAACTGTAGCCAGTATGAATCAGTCCCTTCAGGGGGAAAAAATAAATTGAAGGGATCCTTGTAAAAAATATATACTTTAAGTATTTATGGAGAGAAACCTTAGGACACTTTGCTAATAATATACTCTGACTTTTGTATATTGTTCTTTGTCAAGTTCTGAAAATATATCTTGGACGAATACCTCATAATTAATCATTCAGAACAAAATCTTGTCAAATGAAATAAATTAAAATTAAGATGACCTACATCAGTCTTACCTAAAAGGGACGAAACTATAATGGCTAGTCATCAGTGTACAAACATTACATTACAAAACCAATAAGAAGAACTTTTATAGTTATATTAGGAAAAGAGGGTGGTCAGGAACGGTGTTGGCCCCTTAAAAACTGAAAGTGGGGATATTGTCATTGACAATGGGGAAATGGCGGACATGTTGAACAATTACTTTGCGTCAGTATTTAACAGTCGAAAAAGAGGATAGCATGCCGGAAATCCCAAGAAAACTAATATTGAATCGGGGACAGGGACTCGATAAAATTAACATAGGTAAAGCAACAGTAATGAAGAAAATAATAGCACTAAAGAGTGACAAATCCCCAGGACCAGATGGTTTCCATCCCAGGGTTTTAAAGGAAGTATGTGAGCAGATTACGGATGCCCGAACTATAATCTTTCAAAGTTCTCTAGATTTAGGAACTGTCCCTCTAGATTGGAAAATTGCACATGTCACTCCGCTTTTTAAGAAAGGAGAGAGAGGGAAACCGGGGAATTATAGACCAGTTAGCCTAACATCTGTTGTGGGGAAAATGCTGGAGTCTATAATTAAGGATAGGGTGACTAACTGAAAATTCTCGGTGTTCAGTCATAGAGAGCCAGCATGGATTTGTGAAAAGTAGGTTGTGCCTGACAAACCTGATTGAATTTTTTGAAGAGGTGACTAAAGTAGTGGACAGGGGAATGTCAATGATGTTATTTATTTGGACTTCCAGAAGGCATTTGATAAGGTCCCACATAAGAGACTGTTAGCTGAGATAGAAGCCAATGGAATCGAGGGAAAAGTACGGACTTGGTTAGGAAGTTGGCTGAGCGAAAGGCGACAGAGAGTAGGGATAATGGGTAGGTACTCACATTGGCGGGATGTGACTAGTGGAGTCCCGCAGGGATCTGTCTTGGGGCCTCAATTATTCACAATATTTATTAACGACTTAGATGAAGGCATAGAAAGTCTCATATCTAAGTTTGCCGATGACACAAAGATTGGTGGCATTGTAAGCAGTGTAGATGAAAATATAAAATTACAAAGCGATATTGATAGATTAGGTGAATGGGCAAAACTGTGGCTATTGGAATTCAATGTAGACAAATGTGAGGTCATCCACTTTGGATCAAAAAAGGATAGAACAGGGTACTTTCTAAATGGTAAAAAGTTAAAAACAGTGGATGTCCAAAGGGACTTAGGGGTTCAGGTACATAAATCATTGAAGTGTCATGAACAGGTGCAGAAAATAATCAAGAAGGCAAATAGAATGTTGGCCTTTATATCAAGAGGACTAGAGTACAAGGGGGCAGAAGTTATGCTGCAGCTATACAAAACCCTGGTTAGACTGCACCTGGAGTACTGAGAGCAGTTCTGGGCACCACATCTTCGGAAGGACATATCCTCCTTGGAGGGAGTGCAGCGTAGGTTTACTAGAATGATACCCGGACTTCAAGGGTTAAGTTACGAGGAGAGATTACACAAATTGGGGTTGTATTCTCTAGAGTTTGGAAGGTTAACCGGTGATCTGATCGAAGTTTATAAGATATTAAGGGGAACGGATAGGGTGGATAGAGAGAAACTATTTCTGCTGGTTGGGGATTCTAGGAGTAGGGGGCACAGTCTAAAAATTAGAGCCAGACCTTTCAGGAGTGAGATTAGAAAACATTTCTACACCCAAAGGGTTGTAGAAGTTTGGAACTCTCTTCCGCAAATGGCAATTGATACTAGCTCAATTGCTAAATTTAAATCTGAGATAGATAGCTTTTTAGCAACCAAAGGTATTAAGGGATATGGGCCAAATGCAGGTATATGGAGTTAGATCACAGATCAGCCATGGTCTTATCAAATGGCGGAGCAGGCACGAGGGGCTGAATGGCCTACTCCTGTTCCTATGTATTCCTATTCCTATGTATTAAAATCTTGTTCTTTGCTTTACGTTGGATAAGCAATAAAAGAGTGTTTGTTATATTCAGGTGTTTACTTGACTCAGGATTGAATGCAGCACTGTTTCAATATTTCTCGTAGTTGGGTATTACATAATTGCTTTTCACCGTTTCTTACAGGGACACTGATTGTTTTGTGTGTGTTATAAATTGTGTATATATCTGAGAATCACAAAGCTGAAATCCAATTTAGAGTTTTGATATCACAAATCATGAGAATGAAGCTCAATGTTTAATATATATATATATATATATACCTAAAGCTTGAGACTAAGTTGCAACCTGCAACTCCCAGGTATTTGTTTAAAATGTATTTTTGACCATTTGTTAAAATCTTGGTACTGCTTTTCTTGAGACTAAATTCACTGGTTAACTGTTCCTTGGTGCACCTCATGAGATCGCAGCATCATTGGACAGGTAAGAATATAACCATTTGTGATGGAAGGATTATGCCATTACTTGACTGTTCGAATGGATTATGATGTCATTTTATACAACAATTTCCCAGGCTCTTAATACTACAGTATACTTCAATTAAAAATGTTCACTTCTGAACTTGTGGAAATATTGGTTGTGGTGATTTTGATTAGAAGTTTTTGTTTTGTTGCTATTGCATGAATATCTGGATGATGGATTTTAATGCTGGATAAATGAATGTTTCTACATTTATATACTTAGCTGGCAGAAGAACGATATATTCATTCCATCAGACTGAGCTGGAATTGAGCCCATGTCCCATACATGAAAGTAAAGTTTGTTTCACTGCACCACTCGGCTGCTGATTAGACTTCAGTTTAAGACAAAATGTCACTGTTTGAATTTACGGAATTATTCTGTTGTTGTGATGATTTTTATTACCTCTAAGTTTGGTTGGTAATATAATCAGCCATCATGCGCATATACTGTTTTGTGTAATTAATTTATAACTTTGACATGCAATTCACCAGGTGGTGGTGGGGAGGGGGAGGTGCAGAGAGCCCAGCATATCAGCTGGTATTATAAGTATTCAAACTGAAGAGTATTATGGGAAGTGAACATAAAATCTTTGATTATTTGTTGCTGCCTTTTCAAATGTCAATTACGTGCTAATATTGACATTTTATTTATTTCTAGTTGTGCTACTAGACACAACAGCTGCACTAGGAGAGCTGGGATGGAAGGCATACCCATTAAATGGGGTGAGTCCACAATAATTTTCATTTACTGTGTGCTTATATTTGGTGGTAGGCCACAAACAACAGTTTAATTAAAAAAAAATTATAATCAAACAGGGTTTCACATATGGGACTCTCAGAATATTGCCACAATTTGAAATGTTTGCACAAATGCTTCTTTATGTAAGTGAATAATTGTTATGGAAAGGGCAAAATATGTTGAAAGTGGCTCCAAAATGATTAATATTCGAGGCTTGGGTTAAATTAAAAAAATATTGTTGCAGTGGAAGAGCCATTTTCCACTTACATTTTTTAAAACTCTGATAATTCATCTTTTGGTTCTAATGTCAACTCCCTACCAGAGTGTTCAGAGAATTCTAATATGTGGCTAATCCCATGTTTTATAGTCTGTTACATACTACATTAATGCTGCTATGATTGTAAATGTGATATGAAATTCCAACATGGGACTATCAATTCCGTGTTGCTGCACTTCTGATTCACCTCCATTAAAGGCGAAATCGAAGAGCAAGTTCCGGCCACTGCACGTGCGCAATCAAATGCAGAAATCTAGAACTTGCTCTTCCTGATTTGCCGCCAGTGTGAGAGCTTTGTGGATTGACAGCTGGCTCTCCATTGAAATCAATGGAGGAGCATGAACTTGCTGTTGGGACGTGGTAAGTACCCACTAAAATGGACTAAAACAGGTACGCTCAAATATATCAGGTCTAAACTAAGTTTTAACAGCGTGGTAAGTCTTAATGACTGCCAACCTCTCTGGTACTGAAAATTAAATTTTAAAAATGTGGAGTCTTATTCATTGCGATTTTAATAGTTATCAGACATTAAAAAAAATTATAATTTTTAGTTTTTTTACTTTTTCTTTTTCTCTTTTATCTCTTAATTCAATATTTCTTACCCTTTATTTTGCCGTCTCATTTTTACAATGATTTTACTGTTGTAGCTTTCAAGTCCTGGTTTTGACTCATAGCTTGTCAATGATGCTGCAATCTGATTTGTTGAGGGAGAGAGAGATCCTCTTGTTGGCCATTTCGGTTCGCGGGAGTTAACACTGGACTCTTTTCAGGTTCGCATTAGAGGACGTTCCCTCAGTAAAGACCGATACAATATGCGTAAGTTAGTATGTAAGGAGCTCACAGCAATTTCTGGCCCTACGTAGTTCTCATCTCTAAATGCAACATTTATTTCTGGAAGCTTTAAAGTGACGTTGTTAAAAATGTATTCACGCACTAAGAAAATGGATTGAAAAATTCTGTAAGCATGATGTATTAAAAGATTAAACACAAATTACAATCAATTCTTGTGTATAGCTTTCAAATCAATTTTTTATTATGACTTGTGGGATTCAGGGCAGAGTAGAACATAAAATAGTTGGAATAATAGGCTTACATATTGACTTCACCGTATTCTGATGTCAAGATCAAACTTCCTTTTTTTGTGTGGAGTTCTTTTTATTAATTGTACTTTGTACATTCACCCAGTATATGAATTAATAGTTCTGTGCTATGTTAAAATTACTCCAAGACACCAAATACCTTGCTGCTACTGAAACTATTGGTAAACATGTTCAGAAATAAATTTTTAGAGTATGAGAGTCAGGAAATCCTCTGACTAGTGGGTCTATCGACTGGTCACAGAGGGAGTTTTGGATCCCTCTAAATAAGGGGCATATATGTTGCAACATGAATTGTATACATGGTGGTCTGAATTTCTGAAGAAACCAGGCTGTCTACTATATGCAGCTAGTATAACCTGACTGACTCAATAAAGATATACTGTGTAATATACCCTTCCATGCTGTTCCTAGCTTTTGCTTGGGGTCTATTCCTGAATCATTGGATTCTGCTCTGTGCTCAACATTTTCTGGCCTCAACTCCCTCACAATCCATGTGTGGAAGAGTTAGTATAGATACACGATTACAAAACAGAATTTATTTGCTTGGAGTAGATGAAACCACTGTATAGCCATTACAGTGCTTTCAATTGCATTGAGGACGATTGATGAACTCTGCTTCTCGCAACACGGTGAGTGAGCGAGATATAGGACAAGGAAAAGAATGAGGCAAGAAGCAGAGACTAGAGAGTGAGAAAGGAGCCAAGGCATAAACTGGAGGGTGGAGAAGGGAGCAGAGGTAGAGGCATGGGGTTAAGAGGATTACAGTGGAGAATAAGAGTCTGAAGACAATTGATCCCTTGACTCTCATATTTTGTAAACTGTAATTCCAAATGGGTTCAAAAGAGATGACAAAACATGTTACATACCATCAGTTTTTAAAAAACTAAAACAAGGCTCAAAAGATAAAGTAAAACTCAACTTCAGTAATAAAAGCTATTGAGGCTGGGCTTTAAATAGCTCACCTCTAGTTTTTGTTATTTCTGAAGATACTGCCTGCAAGAGCAGTGAAATGTTGCTTTTTTTTACTTTTCGTCCTTTTATCTTTTGACTTTTTTTCATTTTTGCCTTTTGATTAATTTTAATAATTTATATAACCAGAGAGGTTGGCAGTCATAATTAGTTTTGGTATTTCTCCTAGACAATAATTTAAGAACTATATACATACTTTATGCCATCAGATTGAATAGCATTTCTGTATTTGGCACACTCCACCTTTCCCAACACAGGAAGCATGATCCTTTTTTCCTCACCCAAGGATTACCCTCCACTATGGTCAACAGGGCCATCGACCAAGTGCGTCCCATTTCCCGTACTTCTGCCTGCACCCTCCTCCTCCTCCTCCTCCTCCCCCCCCCCCCCCCCTCCCAGAACTGTGATAAGGTTCCCCTTGTCTTCACCTTCTACCCCAACAGCCTTCACATTAGACAGATCATCTTCCTCTATTTTCACCAACTCCAACATGATCCCACCACTAAACACACTTTCACCTCCCCTCCCTTTTCAGCATTCCAAAGGGACTGTTCCCTCCGTGACACCCTAGTCCAATCTTCTATCGCCCCGACACCTGCTCTCCTTCGCCAGGCAACTTCCCATGATAGCACAGTAAATACAACACCTGCCGTTCACCACCTCCCACACCACTGTCCATGGCTCCAAACACTCCTCCTGGGTGAGACAGAAATTTACTTGTACTTCCTCCAACCTAGTACACTGGATTTGTTGCTCACAATGTCGTCTCCTCTGTCAGAGAGACCAAATGTAGATTTGGTTATCGCTTTCCAAACACCTCTGTTCGAGGATGACTCTGAGCTCCCTGGCTCTCTTGCCATTTTAATTCTTCATCCCATTCCCACTCTGACTTCTCTGTCCTTGGCCTCTGACACTGTTCCAATGAAGTTCAATGCAAGCTTGAGGAACAGCACCTCATCTTTTTGTTAGGCACTTTGCACCCATCTGACCTTTAATATTGACTTCAACAACTTCAGATCTTGACCACAGTTCTCTGATAGTAGGTGCTGGTAAAGTAGGCTGAATGTACCAGCACTTTTGGGAATGGGGGAATGAATGGGGTTGGGGATTCCCCACTGGTACATCGCTGGTATAACCGCCCTTGGTGTTGACTTGCCTTTTTCTCCACCAGACTCCTTGGTCACAGGAGCCTGCTCCACTTTGCCGGGTTTTCATGCTCCACCCCCACCCCCCCCACCCCCAACTTAACTGAACTGCTTTAAATTTTCACACATTCTCTGGGTCTCATATGTCATTTATTTCTTTGTGCCTCCTTGTATCTTGCACTATTATCACACCTTGGGACGTTTTACTATGTTAAAGGCACAATATAAATGCAAGTTGTTCTATCCGTTAATCATTTGCTGTTCTCCACCTAATCACTTTACAGGTCATTCTTTTTCTTGTGAATCTCACTCCCCACCCTCCTCTTTACCTTGTGCTGTTCTTCTGTAATGTCTTCCAGTTCTGATGAAGGGCTATCGCTGAAACATCAACATTTTTCCTTTCTTCACAGATGCTGCCTCCAGCATTTTCTGTTTTAATTTTTAGCATAACGGGTTTATGTTTTAAAATTCCATTCTTCCACAATCTGTTGGTATTAAAGAAGTTCTTAACCTAAGCATTGCTATTGAGATATTCAGTGGGGACCAGTGGAACACTCGATTTATTTCACAATGGAGGAAGATCATAGTATGATATTCCAAGCAAGTTGAGAACCACTTGATTTGTGGGAAAAGTGTGATCATTTTGTTTGAATTATAATACATTGATTTAAAAAAAAATAGATTTTTAATTGGGGAAGTTGCGTGATACCCTGCAATAAGAACATAAGTATGGAATGAGAAAAGCTTCTTCAGTCCATCAAACCTACTCTTTACAGTCTTGTTGCTTGACTTGTAGACAGGATTTTCTTGTCATTCTTCACATATGAAAAGGGTGGGCAGTGGTGGAAAATTGGATAGGAACCTGTTCTGCCAAGTCTCCACTCATTTTTGTGTTTAGGGGAAGTGTCTGCCCAAAAATGGGTGGGCATAATCTAGTTGGCAGTAAAGATTCCCACACCAGTGACCTTCACCACCTAGAAGGACAAGGACAAGGGCAGCAGATGCATGGGGACACCATCACCTCCACATTCCCCTCCAAGTCACACTACATCCTGACTTGGACATATATCGCCTTTCCAGGATCGCCTGTCAAAATCCTAGACCGCCCTACTCAATAGTACCATGGGAGTACCTTCCCCACATGAACTGCAACGGTTCAAAAAGAAGGCTCACCACCACCTGCTCGAGGGCAACTAGGGATCAGCAATAAATGCTGGCCTTGCTAGCGACACCCAAATCCCAAGAATGAATTTTTAAAGAAAATACTAAGCAATAACTGGGACTCAAACGAATGGCTCATTTTAAATTTTATGATGAGTTGTATTACTTTAGCACACTGCTTGCAAGGAGCTCCTGGTATATGCAATGTAAATAGCAAACACGCATTGTACAGTTGTCTAATGGAGAGGTAAACTGGGCCTCTTTGGAGTCAAGGTGGCTCCAGGATGACTCATCTGGCATTGGTAGTTCAGAACCACACTAACCTTCAGTGGCAAACTCCATAATCCAATACCTGAGCCAAGCACTCCAGGATACAGTTACTGATTGACCAACTAGGCTGGCTCACTATTGGAACCTGAAGAAGTAGCCCTATCCATGGGGACCAGGATTTTTTTCCACACGGCTCCAGGTAGTCCTTTAAACCAATGCCTTAATGGGGTAGGTTTAGCTGGACAAGTAACTGGGAGGTTACCAACACTAAATTCTATGGTGTTAATTGGTTGAACTCCAGCAATACCCTGTGCACACATGGAGGTCCCTAAGCCTTGCCTGTGACAACCTGAAACTAAAGTCTATAGACTTGGGTAAGTGTGGTGTGTGTCTGCAGAAAGAGTATGCACTTCGTATCAAGTAAACAAATTCTGCAGTTGCAAGTTTCTCAGGTTAACTGTGACACTTTTAACATCTTGATTGGATTTCTGTGTGTACCCGATATCTGGCTGCCCCCAAAAAAGCAAGCAGAAGCATAAAAGTTGCAGATGGGACAGTGTTGACTACCAGTAGCATTGGTAGAGGTTGGCTGCTGGTCATCTTGCAGCAGATGGCAGAGCTCTGCAACTCTCCCTGCTGTACTTGATTCTGTGGAGGCAGTTCTTGACAGGTATGCCTGGCCCTGCTAGCATAATGGGTAGTTATGGGCAGTCAACTCTCGTGCCATCTGATCTCCCTGGCATACCTTCTTTGATCATTTTTGTCCAATTGCATTAAATCCTGTGATGGTGGAGCTTTGAAAGCATTCTCCATATTTTGCAATAAAATGCCGAGAGGAAAAAAAACATGTATATCTTCCTGGTAGGCAATAACCATGCAGGCCTTCAACAGTCACTTTAAATGGGCACACTTGGGGCTGCATGAGAACATGTGGGAAACCAGGAAAATCAAGGGCTGCTCCTTTTATGCCTTCATTTCAATAGTCATTTGCAATGCAATGAAGTTCTTCCACATTCTGTGCAAAAGTAATCGCGACAATGGCAAACCTTACTTTCACCAACTGGAATTTTTACCCTAATGAGTTTTGTCTATTCCCCAATCTGAAAATTTGGAGACATTTAACATTTCAAAAAAATGAAGAGCTGGCCAAACACTTAACTATCAGCTTCTGGTTAGGTGGCACCATCATTTTATGGGCAGTAAACTGCATTACTATTCTGTAATGTTTTTCTCCCCTGACATCAAATCAAAAGCACATCTTTTAAAATACAGCTAACGGCAGTCGGTTTTAAATTCACATTATTGTGTGTGTCTAAATGTATGTCAAGAATGACATGCTACAAAAATTTTCCTACTTTGAAGCAATAGACAGTTTCCTAGAAGTAAAGGGAATTAGGGGTTATGGGGAGCGGGCAGGAAATTGGACATGAATTTAAATTTGAGGTTAGGATCATATCAGCCATGATCTTATTGAATGGCGGAGCAGGCTCGAGGGGCCGATTGGCCTACTCCTGCTCCTATTTCTTATGTTCTTATGTTCTTATTAACTTCTTTATTCCCATCACAGTGGAAATGTACGAATTGGATCTTTATTAAACAGTATTAGTTAAGCATTTTCTGATGAAGCATCACAGTAAGGTATAAGTAATATGCAACCCTATTCAAAGAAATTGAATATAAACAGTACTATTAGAAACAAATCTATGCAGTCTCTTACTATTTTGTTTGAGTAATGACTTTTTTTGGTACAAGTGTATAACCACCAGATTCAAACAGAATCTAATAGTAAGCGAATTGGTTTACTAGTACCCATTAAACTCAAATCAGCAGCAACAGCACAAATTAAATCTTTTGTTCTATAGAGACTTACAATGGAACCTCTCATCATTTCTATCTGCAAATGTAAAATATGCAACATCTGTGTTTTCATAAGACATTATGTGCATAAACAATCAGCACATCACTGATATTACTTCCAGGTCCCATCAGAACATGTGTATCAGACTGTAGTGGAGTGAGTGACAGTCTTCACTAACAACAACACCAAGCTATCTAGATTGAACAAATCAAAATGTAAGGAAATTTATAAAGAAGCTGATCTTGTGCTCATAAAGCCAGTTCTAGAAAACAGTTAAAAAGAATAATGAATAATATTGGCATCCTTTTTGTGTTTTTTCCTATTGCTTTTTTGTGAACCTTTTATTTTGAGAAGTGAGTGCTTTCTGTGTCAGAAAATTTGCAAATTTATCCATTATAGCCATCGTTATGGCATTTCTGCATCAGATTGCTAATTTGGTGCTAAATTGGACCATGTGATGAGCAGTTTCGTGCTGTTAGCCTGCACTTGCTCAAACTCATTTTACATAGTACCATTATAGTCAACAGAGGGAGCCAATTTTATCTCATTAATTTGGGCTAGATTCAAACCTAGGTTCCAGCTAATCCATTGTATCACCTATTCCCCAACAAATAATGGAGACTGTGGATTATTTAGCCTATGTTATGTTTAATATATTTTCATATGCATAGTAGAGTCTGATAAAACGGTTTAATTTATTTTTTTAAGTTGAGAATCAAGGTGAAAGGTCTGTAACGGAAAGGGAGATTTATTACATTTCAAAACATATGTCTATATAATTTTAATATCTGTTTGCGATGTGGCTGGTTATTCTAAATTTGACTATTGCATACTGTGTCTATGTTGGCTTGTTTTCTGCATGCCAGAGAGGTGAACATCACTATATGGTATGCAAAATGTCCCTTCAAAGGCAGATAATCATAGCTGTCTAAATGGACAACTTAATGAAAGTTCACATAGATACGGGTACGGTAGCATAGTGGTTATGTTACTGGGCTAGTAATCCAGAGGCCTGGACTAAAATCCAGAGTCATGAGTTCAAATCCCGCCACGGCAGCTGGCGAATTTAAATTCAGTTAATTAATTAAATTCAATTAATTAAATAAAAAAAAATCTGGAATTAAAATACTAGTATCAGTAATGATGGCCATGAAACTACCGGATTGTCGTAAAAACCCATCTGGTTCACTAATGTCCTTTAGGGAAGGAAGCCTGCCGCCCTTACCCGGTCTGGCCTATATGTGACTCCAGACCCACAGCAATGTGGTTGATTCTTAATTGCCCTCTGAAATGGCCCAGCAAGCCACTCAGTTGTAAAATCTCACTACGAAAAGTCATAATAAGAATAAAACCGGACGGACCACCCGGCATCAGACCACTAGGCACCGGACACGACAACGGCAAAACCTGCAAGGTCCTCTTTACTAACATCTGGGGACTTGTGCCAAAATTGGGAGAGCTGTCCCACAGACTAGTCAAGCAACAGCCTGACATTGCCATACTCACAGAATCATATCTTTCAGCCAACGTCCCAGACTCTTCCATCACCATCCCTGGGTATGTCCTGTCCCACCGGCAGGACAGACCCACCAGAGGTGGCGGTACAGTGATGTACAGTCAGGAGGGAGTGGCCCTGGGAGTCCTCAACATTGACTCTGGACCCCATGAAATCTCATGGCATCAGGTCAAACATGGGCAAGGAAACCTCCTGCTGATAACCACCTACCGTCCTCCCTCAGCTGATGAATCAGTCCTCCTCCATGTTGAACACCACTTGGAGGAAGCACTGAGGGTAGCAAGGGCACAAAATGTACTCTGGGTGGGGGACTTCAATGTCCATCACCAAGAGTGGCTCGGTAGCACCACTACTGACCAAGCTGGCCGAGTCCTGAAGGACATAGCTGCTAGACTGGGCCTGCGGCAGGTGGTGAGCGAACCAACACGAGGGAAAAACTTACTTGACCTCGTCCTCACCAATCTACCTGTTGCAAATGCATCTGTCCATGACAGTATTGGTAGGAGTGACCACCGCACAGTCCTCGTGGAGATGAAATCCCGTCTTCGCACTGAGGACACCATCCAACGTGTTGTGTGGCACTACCACCGTGCTAAATGGGATAGATTCAGAACAGATCTAGCAGCTCAAAACTGGGCATCCATGAGGCGCTGTGGGCCATCAGCAGCAGCAGAATTGTATTCCAACACAATCTGTAACCTCATGGCCCGGCATATTCCTCACTCTACCATTACCAACAAGCCAGGGGATCAACCCTGGTTCAATGAGGAGTGTAGAAGAGCATGCCAGGAGCAGCACCAGGCGTACCGAAAAATGAGGTGCCAACCTGGTGAAGCTACAACTCAGGACGACATGCATGCTAAACAGCGGAAGCAACATGCTATAGACAGAGCTAAGCGATTCCACAACCAACGGATCAGATCAAAGCTCTGCAGTCCTGCCACATCCAGTCGTGAATGGTGGTGGACAATTAAACAACTAACGGGAGGAGGAGGCTCTGCAAACATCCCCATTCTCAATGATGGCGGAGTCCAGCACGTGAGTGCAAAAGACAAGGCGTTTGCAACCATCTTCAGCCAGAAGTGCCGAGTGGATAATCCATCTCAGCCTCCTCCCGATATCCCCACCATCACGGAAGCCAGTCTTCGGCCAATTCGATTCACTCCACGTGATATCAAGAAACGGCTGAGTGCACTGGATACAGCAAAGGCTATGGGCCCCGACAACATCCCAGCTGTAGTGCTGAAGACTTGTGCTCCAGAACTAGCTGCGCCTTTAGCCAAGCTGTTCCAGTACAGCTACAACACTGGCATCCACCCGACAATGTGGAAAATTGCCCAGGTATGTCCTGTCCACAAAAAGCAGGACAAATCCAATCCGGCCAATTACCGCCCCATCAGTCTACTCTCAATCATCAGCAAAGTGATGGAAGGTGTCGTCGACAGTGCTATCAAGTGGCACTTACTCACCAATAACCTGCTCACCGATGCTCAGTTTGGGTTCTGCCAGGACCACTCGGCTCCAGACCTCATTACAGCCTTGGTCCAAACATGGACAAAAGAGCTGAATTCCAGAGGTGAGGTGAGAGTGACTGCCCTTGACATCAAGGCAGCATTTGACCGAGTGTGGCACCAAGGAGCCCTAGTAAAATTGAAGTCAATGGGAATCAGGGGGAAAACTCTCCAGTGGCTGGAGTCATACCTGGCACAAAGGAGGATGGTAGTGGTTGGTGGAGGCCAATCATCTCAGCCCCAGGACAATGCTGCAGGAGTTCCTCAGGGCAGTGTCCTAGGCCCAACCATCTTCAGCTGCTTCATCAATGACCTTCCCTCCATCATAAGGTCAGAAATGGGGATGTTCGCTGATGACTGCACAGTGTTCAGTTCCATTCGCAACCCCTCAGATAATGAAGCAGTCCGAGCCTGCATGCAGCAAGACCTGGACAACATCCAGGCTTGGGCTGATAAGTGGCAAGTAACATTCGCGCCAGATAAGTGCCAGGCAATGACCATCTCCAACAAGAGAGAGTCTAACCACCTCCCCTTGACATTCAACGGCATTACCATCGCCGAATCCCCCACCATCAACATCCTGGGGGTCACCATTGACCAGAAACTTAACTGGACCAGCCATATAAATACTGTGGCTACAAGAGCAGGTCAGAGGCTGGGTATTCTGCGGCGAGTGACTCACCTCCTGACTCCCCAAAGCCTTTCCACCATCTACAAGGCACAAGTCAGGAGTGTGATGGAATACTCTCCACTTGCCTGGATGAGTGCAGCTCCAACAACACTCAAGAATCTCGACACCATCCAAGATAAAGCAGCCCGCTTGATTGGCACCCCATCCACCACCCTAAACATTCACTCCCTTCACCACCGGCGCACTGTGGCTGCAGTGTGCACCATCCACAGGATGCACTGCAGCAACTCGCCAAGGCTTCTTCGACAGCACCTCCCAAACCCGCGACCTCTACCACCTAGAAGGACAAGAACAGCAGGTACATGGGAACAACACCTGCACGTTCCCCTCCAAGTCACACACCATCCCGACTTGGAAATATATCGCCGTTCCTTCATTGTCGCTGGGTCAAAATCCTGGAACTCCCTTCCTAACAGCACTGTGGGAGAACTGTCACCACACGGACTGCAGCGGTTCAAGAAGGCGGCTCACCACCACCTTCTCGAGGGCAATTAGGGATGGGCAATAAATGCCGGCCTTGCCAGCGACGCCCACATCCCGTGAACGAATAAAAAAATTTAAAAAATCACTTAATATTGGTGCAGAAATTGCTGGAGCAGTACATCTCACGTTGAGTGCTATGAATTGGGTTTTTTCCCTCACCCTTCAGGTCATATTTTTGCGCCACAAATTGTTGGAAATGTGAATTGATAACAGCGCTGTGATATCAATGGGGCATCTGGGCATCGTGACCGTCGGATCCAATCTCATTTACCAATGAAATTTAAGGATAGAGAAACAGAACAAATGATGGAGAAGGAAATAGGGTGAATTAGAGTCAAATCAAATACAGAAAGAGAGGGAAAGAAAGATTGAATTGAAGGAGACAATAGAAAAGTAAGAAAAAAAAATTATCAAAACCTCCTAGGAATTTATTACCTGCAGGAGTGAGACTCCATAGTTTCAATTGTACCCTTTCTGGGCCTCCAAAGTTGAGTTTAATGTCAGGACTATAAATCACGTCATTAATGGGGTCCTTATGACATGAAATACCAGCCCTAAATACCTGTGGCATGGTTCATTCATATTTACGGCGCAAATCCAGAAATTCCTTGACACTCTTGGGGAGGTTGATGGTGAGCTCCTATTTTTGCAAGGCTAACAGTGGAGTGATGCAAATTGTCCAGCAATTTGTGGCGATTTGCAACTCATAGTGTATCTCTTCTCTGCCGCAAATTGCTGGGTTTTTTACGCGTTAATAATGGAACTCGCCATTATCCAGGAGATTGAGCAAAATCAGTTGTGTTGTCACATCCTGGGGTTCTGCTAGCAAGGCTCTCAAAGCTTAGTATTGTCCTGGAAGTAGATAACAGATTTGAGACTGGTTTCAAAGGGGAGAGGGTCTTGATCCTTTGAAGTTCATTTAATTGATAATTTGTATCTCCTGACTACAGAGCTTTGAGGATAAGTATAATCACCTTTTCCCAGTTCTTTGCCCACCTAGATAGGGGCTGGTGACTCATTTTTTGATGAATGAAACCTCATGTACAGGTTATGTTACAGTTGTTCGTCCAGATCTACTAATCGAGCCAGTGAAGCGTTGTCTTTTTTGTACCCAACAAAGTGCTATTAACCCGTGAAATCTGCTTTATTATTTTTGCTACAGTCGGCTTTTTGTTTTAATAAATCTGATTAGCAATTTATAGCCTAAGTTGTACATTTTGATACATATATTCTTCCACTATCTGAAGGCTAGAAGAACATGAGCGGGCTTGTGTTAATTCAGTGAGCTAATGTCTTAGTGAACACAACGTTAAACCTATCCATCCAATTCAGTGCAGCAATCAACAAAGCCAATAGAACTTTCAATTACGTAGCCAGAACAGTAAAATATGAGTTGTTCAAAGTAGTAATCAAACTATATAGCTTTGGTCTGACTGCACTTTGAACACTGTGTCCAGTTCTGGTCACCAAAAAACGAGAGGTATTCAAGCAGTGCAGAGAAGACCCATGAATCTGATCTAGTGTCAGAGGGTCTGATTTATAAGGAAGGACCGGAGAACCTTGGGCTATTCAGTCTCGAAAGGAGACATCTGAGAGGTAATCATATAGAGGTGAGCAAGGTTGTCTTTATTAAGGATATAGAAAAAATTAACCCTGAATATTATTTTAAATTAAACTGCGGCAATAGAACATTGGGACACAGATTTAAACTAGTAAAAGGCAATTTTAGGACTGATATCATGAAATTGTTCTTCACACAAACAGTGACGTGGAATAAACTTCCAGATAGAGTAGTGGAGGCAAAAAACCTGGAATAATTTAAGGAACAATTGGATACTACAATGGGAATATATTGGGATTTTTCTGAATGGATGAATTAAGATAGGCCGAATAGCCTTCCTCATCCATAATTATCTTTAATTGACAGAACTCTTATCAATGCCAGTTAAGGCAGCCAGGGGAAGGCGCGGACCAAATTTGGTGGGTTTCTTTCTGGTTCCTGTTACCATGTCGGTGATAAAGACTGCTCTTTTTTTGACTGTGATTGGTCCATGGGAATGTGATTCTGTAGTTACTTGTTAATCCCTGGTAAATATATGACGGCAACAAGGAATGATATCACAATGACCGTAACCTCATGGACAGTTCCAACAATGTGACTGAAAAGTCTGGTCTATGGAAATCATGGGGTCATTGAAGTGATAGTGTCATCACTGTGCAGTTTTAATTGATTATTTGGATTATTTAAAGAAAAACGCCTCAAATATGTTACCAGGGTCATAAATGGAATATAAATTGTCACGAGTTGGTTCAACATTTTTGCTGATTGTAAGATGAATAGACTACTGGCATTTCCCATGGCACTGCTTGAGGTTAGACTGGGTCGTGAGTTTGATTGCGGTGTTCAGCATGTTCTCCTCCTATGGAGCCAAAATACAGTACACAGTTATGAGGCTTGTGTGAGCTAGAGCAAATAGGAAATGGGGTGAGGACTTGGTTTGGGGAGTAGAGCGCTGGAGAGTGCAGCACTGTGGAGTGCGCACAGAAGGAAACAAGGTATAGAATTTAAAAATTAAAGCTGCTGGACCTTGCGAAGTAGGGCTTACCTTTTTACTAGTAATGGGGCAGGTGTTCTAAGAGTTTTTTTTCCGTGGACTTAATTTCTAATGAGAGGATTGGAATGTGTTTTTGAAGCACCAGAATGTTTTTGTGACCAGAAGCATGGCCTTTCATATAGAGGGAGGCACTATTTCCTGTTTGTAAGCCCTGCTCTACTTGTCCAATGCTGTTAGATTGAAGAGAGAGAGACTTGGCCTTAAGTATTTGAATCAGAAGGTTGTGCATTCAAGGCTTGCTCCATGACTTGAGCACTTAATCTAGGCTGACATTTTGACAAGGCAGCACTCCTTTAGTACTGCACTAGAGACATTAAACTGAGGCCCTGTCTGGCTATTCAAGATAGGCGGAAAAGATTCTGCTGTATTTTTTTCCAAGGAAGAGCTCTAAATTCTCCATCCATTCTGGAAAACATTTATCACTCAACCAACATCACTAAAACAGATTAACAGGTTATTTAAAATAAGAACAGAAAATGCTGGAAACACTCAGCATGTCAGGCAGCATTTGTGGAGAGAGAAACAGAGTTAATGATTCAGGTCGATAACAGGGCATTTGTCTTGTGCTATTTGGTGGGATCTGCTATGCATGAATCGCCTGCCATGTTTGCCTACAAAACAATAGCGTTAACACTTCAGAAGCTGACTCATTTTGACATTTCCTGAGGATATAAAAGATGATATACAAATGCAAGTTAAGTTGATTTTTCTTGTTTCTCTGAATAAGCCTATCTGAGTTACAAACACATTGATACTGGTGCATTCTGGAGTTATAGTCTGCTGGTGTGGTATGCACAGGTGCATTCTAGTAGTTTGCTTCTTCATTGAGCCTCTTCATTCAAGAGCCCTGGATAATTAAGCAATGCTGATGTCTCAGGCTTTTCCTGCTTTTGACTTCTTTCAAAGTCCTGTGGTTTCATTTTTAAAATTCGGTACTCTACTACAGTTCCGTTCTCCTGCCATCCCCACACCATTGTACTGTATTCCCCACGCCCTTCCCTCCAATGCTTTGCTTCCTAGTCCTCCCAAACTCTGCCGTGTTACCAATGCCCTTGCCCACGACTGTGATTTCTCCCCCTCCACTGTGTTGCACTTCTTGCTGCTTTCTATATTCTACTTTCACTGTGCAATGCTCTCTGGCCTCCACTGTGGTCCATTCCCCAGACTGAAATGAGACTATCCTAACAATAGAGCTGTGCTCCAGATTACCCACACAGGAAATCAGCTAGTATATAGGAAGGTATGTCATCTGCCCCTCCTCATCCGTTCCCCTCCCCCCTCCCCCCCACTTTCTTAAATGTGGTGTACTTTAGACTCTCACAGAAAACATCTTGACATCCTGGGAATTTGTACTGTGTACAAATTTTTCCTGGTATCTGAGTTCAAAATTCATACTATGCATTATTTTGATATGTTTATACAAAAATGTGAACAATGGAAAGGCTGCATTTCCATAGGGTTGTTGATGGTGGATTTTTAATTGATAGTACGTTTTACAGCTTCACAATTTGTACAATTAATGCTTGTAACTTAATGCCTGAAGCATACAAGCAAAAGTATAAGAAATTGAGGAAAACTCCAAATAATACATATAGAAAATTGATGGCTGAGTTAGAAGATATTTGGAAATTAGGGCTAGAAAGCAAAAACATAAGTTTATAACAGTCAACTAACATTAAGGGATCGATTTGTGGAAGTGGTTCCAGATGACATAAGGAAATAGTTGCTGACTAGGAATGTAAGACACAAAAGCAGTTACACAAACAAGCAGACCAGCCCAACAGCCAAGAAATATGCCACAGAATAAGAGCCCATGAAGTGACACCAGTGATTCAACAGTAACAAAGTGGGGCAGAGTGCAAGCAATTGCTGGTCCAGGTATGGGGTCAATTACCAATTAGGAAGACCAAATCTGTTATAAGATATGAGTGTGAGGTAAGCAATGACATCCGATGCAAGGAAGATCGCAGCAGTCCTTCAACCTGTCTCAGTAAACTAATGACTCATTAAAGGGTTATGTGATACTGGGCATACTACATTGGCATGACTACAGTTGATCAGAGACGACCACTACTTAGAGAGTTGAACTGCTTGCATTTGTGATCTCAATGGATGGATTAATGTACCACTGTTCAGGGTCAGACTTGAATTCCTTCTTTCTTTCCCAAAGTGAATACTCTTCAAATGTTAATCATTAGCTGCAAAGTGCTAATCGACGTCATGAAGGTACGATTTTTAAAATTCGTTTATGGGATGAGGGCGTCGCTGGCAAGGCCAGCATTTATTGCCCATCCCTAATTGCCCTTGAGAAGGTGGTGGTGAGCCGCTTTCTTGAACTGCTGCAGTTCGTGTGGTGAAGGTTCTCCCAAGGTACTGTTAGGAAAGGAGTTCCAGGATGTTGACCCAGCGACAATGAAGGAACGGCAATATATTTCCAAGTCAGGATGGTGTGTGACTTGGAGGGGAACGTGCAGATGGTGTTGTTCCCATGTGTCTGCTGCCCTTGTCCTTCGGGGTGGAAGAGGTCCTGGGTTTGGGAGGTGCCGTCTAAGAAGCCTTGGCGAGTTGCCGCAGTGCATCTTGTAGATGGTACACACTGCAGCCACGTTGCGCCGGTGGTGAAGGGAGTGAATGTTTCGGGTGGTGGATGGGGTGCCAATCAAGTGGGCTGCTTTGTCCTCGATGGTGTCGAGCTTCCTGAGTGTTGTTGGAGCTGCACTCATCCAGGCAAGTGGAGAGTATTCCATCACACTCCTGACTTGTGCCTTGTAGATGGTGGAAAAGCTTTGGGGAATCAGGAGGTGAGTCACTCACCGCAGAATACCCAGCCTCTGACCTGCTCTTGTGGCCACAGTATTCATATGGCTGGTCCAGTTAAGTTTCTGGTCAATGGTGACCCCCAGGATGTTGATTGTGGGGGATTCGGCAATGGTAATGCCGTTGAATGTCAAGGGGAGGTGGTTAGACTCTCACTTGTTGGAGATGCTCATTGCCTGGCACTTATCTGACGCGAATGTTACTTGCCACTTATCAGCCCAAGCCTGGATGTTGTTCAGGTCTTGCTGCATGCGGGCACGGACTGCTTCATTATCTGAGGGCTTGCGAATGCAACTGAACACTGTGCAATCATCACGATGAAGCACAATATAAATGCACTTTTTTTTCAAACTACAGTTTGAGGTTCGATTGGGGAATGCTCTGACTGATGGAAATGTTACAAATTTCAGGTCTGCAATATAGGTATTCTCTTGGCTTGAGCGTCACTCTCGTAAGCAGACCCCACATGCCTTACAATCTGCCCAATACTTAGCGAACCAATAGTGTGACCTGGGGACCATAACAATAAGATGTCTCATTTCAAAACTTTTTGAAATATTACAGAACATTACGACTCATAAAAAAGAGAAAGCTCTGGTCACAGCTTGGAGTTGAGCAAAGGCTGCAGAGCAGAGCTGGTCCGAAATAACTCTACCACCAGCCACAGTGGCAAGCTCAGTTCAGCACTTGAGACAGTCACCAGTTCCTAGGGGGAGGAGACTCCTGATTACAAGCCATGCAAGAATAGGTGATATGTGATATCCTGCTAGAAGAGTTAAACGGGGACCTGGGTGGTTTAGGCCATCAAGAGTTGCAGAGGCTCAGCAGACTAAGCCGACATTAGAGGGTGTGTACGCTCAAGTCACCCGGGGTATTGGGTTCACAGAACCTGAACCAACAGGATGATATAGTTAGGAGGATGGACTTTTGGTTTGACATTGCAAATCCAAACCTGCTGAGGGGCAGGAACCAGAACAGTTCTGACAGATAGATAAGCACCACTGCAGGCGTAATGAAAAAATTCACTAATGGTAGCCCATGATATACCTCTTCCTGAACACCAGGGGTAAAGCATACAAAAGACTGGTTTCTAGGGCACTTTGATTGGCCTTGTATGTGTAAAGACATGGCTGAATTTTGTAAGCTTTGTTGACCAATGTCAGCGTGTAGGTAAACCGGGGGATGTAACAAAGCTCTATTGCAACCCCTACCTATTGTTAACACACCTTTTTTAAAAGAGGAATGGGCATAGATATTATAGTTCCGATGTGCAACATGAACCAGTTAGGGAAACTGTGCATATTAACCATGGTAAACAGCACGTCTAAGTATCCAGATGTGGTAGCTCTCGCAGCTATGGACACGGACGTTATGACCGATGCATTGCTAGAAATATTCACTCAAGTTGGGGTCCCAGAAAAAAATTTGTACTCCAATTACTTCACTTGGTTGTTTCCCATGCTATGAATGCAAGATTCAACTTCTGGGTACTGCTGGCAGAAAATGCAAATGATTATTACCATGTCTCTCAACTTGAAATTGAGAATAAATGACCAGGAGATTTTATTCTATTGCACACTGTGCCATAAATATTCAAGTAAACTAATACTTTCATTTTTTTACTGCATGCTTATGCTTGCATTGAGTTTATTGCATTATGATTACCACAAATTCTGAATATACATTAGGGAAAGATCAGTCTGGTATTTGTTTCATACTTCTGAGTAAAATGAATTAATGTTTTACTGTACTATGATAGTACATATTTTAAACTGTGTACCATCAAAATATAATAAAATGTTAATCCCATTGATTGATTGAAAGTATGAAAAAGAAAATGCCTGACTTCCTTTAGTCCACAAATCTTGTAACTCCAAATATAAATATAATGCAATAGTTTTAGGCTTGAGGGAGATTTTAAAATTGGAGAATACCATTTCAAAATTTTTGGACATGATTAGAATTTGCATGCAAAATCAAGATACTTTAGGTAAGGCTGTCGAATGCACTTAGATTCGTCACTGTTTTGAATCTGGCTGCAGCTGGGCTGACTTCTGACCTTCCAGACAGGCCACCAATGAGCTTTTGGTGGGTCCGCAACCAAATCTACAATGTTGCAAAGGTGGCTTTAAACTGCTTGCACAGATGCAAGATTCATGCAAGTGTACTCGCTTTAAGATTGTGTTTGATGGAGAAAGGAAGGAACCTGCTGCCAATTCGTTTCAACTGCAACCACTTCGCTGAGAGGAACACCCTTTCTTTTAACTGCATGCAGGAAAATTCAGCCTGATGTCTTTAAAAATAACATTTAGTGGGGTGGGAAAGGAGGGACAGAAAAAGTATCATAGCCGTTTGTTTACACCCTCTTCTGTTTAGGTGGTCAGGATATGGGAAAATAGACCTCTTAACCATGACATCAACTTGAATTCTGAGTTGGTTGAAAAGAAATTTAGCTAAACAAAGCTGCGTCATTTGGCTGTCAGGTAATGATTAATTAGGGATGCTACTGTGCCATTTAGTTTTCACTAATATAATGAGTGCTGGCATATTTTAGTTGGTTCTGCAACCATTTCAATAATAAAGTCTGTCATACTTGCACAATAAGAGCCTTTGTCATCCTGTTATCTCTCTAAGCTGAAGGCTGCTTAACAACCTCATTGAATGTATGAAATTTCAAGGTGAAGGCAATTCTGTACATAAGACTGATCAGTTGTAAGTAATTACTCGTAGAGCATCTCTGCTCTTTAAGTTATTCTTTTCTGCAGTATAAAATGCCTCTTTTCTCCCCATATTGGTCTTATCTGATCACATACCTCATTGCAGCTTGATTCGTAGGACAACTAACCTCGGGGATCTTACTGCTGCTCCTCAGTGGGCCACTAAGAAACACAATGGCAGAAAAGTAATGACTTTCCGTTTTGATTTTACCTCTGCTCCTCCTCCATCCTCACAATCTTGGGCGGTGCCAAGAGGAGAACAGCGAACTCTCCCAATTATTTAGCTAAGTTTTGGATCTTATAGGGGGTGGGGGGAACCTGCAGCCCTCCAGTTGTGGTGCTATGCATTGTTGTTCCAGTGTGTTGTTCCACTATGCTATCTGTAGCTTTTGCATTTTTAAAAAAATGTGAGACCTCTTAAAAATATTTTCACTTGCAGTATACCTCTAACGGGCTTAGTACAACAAATTAAAAGCAGCAGAGCCTGGAATAGATGCACTGAAGTGATGTAGGTAACAGGATCACTCTGCATTGCTTCTGCTGAGTATCATTAATAGTCATAGAGTCATAGAGTTATACAGCACGGATAGAGGCCCTTCGGCCCATCGTGTCCGCGCCGGCCATCAGCCCTGTCTAATCTAATCCCATATTCCAGCATTTGGTCCGTAGCCTTGTATGCTATGGCATTTCAAGTGCTCATCCAAATGCTTCTTGAATGTTGTGAGGGTTCCTACCTCCACAACCCTTTCAGGCAGTGAGTTCCAGACTCCAACCACCCTCTGGGTGAACAAGTTCTTTCTCAAATCCCCTCTAAACCTCCCGCCTTTTACCTTGAATCTATGTCCCCTTGTTATAGAACCCTCAACGAAGGGAAAAAGCTCCTTAGTATCCATTCGATCCGTGCCCCTCATAATTTTGTACACCTCAATCATGTCCCCCCTCAGCCTCCTCTGCACCAAGGAAAACAAACCCAATCTTCCCAGTCTCTCTTCATAGCTGAAGCACTCCAGCCCTGGTAACATCCTGGTGAATCTCCTCTGCACCCTCTCCAAAGCGATCGCATCCTTCCTGTAGTGTGGCGACCAGAACTGCACACAGTACTCCAGCTGTGGCCTAACCAGTGTTTTATACAGCTCCATCATAACCTCCTTGCTCTTATATTCTATGCCTCGGCTAATAAAGGCAAGTATCCCATATGCCTTCTTTACCACCTTATCTACCTGTTCCGCCGCCTTCAGGGATCTGTGAACTTGCACACCAAGATCCCTCTGACCCTCTGTCTTGCCTAGGGTCCTCCCATTCATTGTGTATTCCCTTGCCTTGTTAGTCCCTCCAAAGTGCATCACCTCGCACTTTTCCGGGTTAAATTCCATTTGCCACTGTTCCGCCCATCTGACCAACCCATCTATATCGTCCTGCAGACTGAGGCTATCCTCCTTGCTATTTACCACCCTACCAATTTTTGTATCATCAGCGAACTTACTGATCATACCTTTTACATTCATATCCAAGTCGTTAATGTAGACCACAAACAGCAAAGGGACCCAGCACCGATCCCTGTGGTACCCCACTGGCCACAGGCTTCCAGTCACAAAAACAACCTTCGACCATCACCCTCTGCCTTCTGCCACTAAGCCAGTTTTGTATCCAAAGTGCCAAGGCACCCTGGATTCCATGGGCTCGTACCTTCTTGACCAGTCTCCTGTGGGGGACTTTATCGAAGGCCTTACTGAAATCCATGTATACCACATCCACTGCGTTACCCTCATCCACACTCCTAGTCACCCCCTCAAAAAATTCAATCAAATTAGTCAGACATGATCTTCCCTTGACAAAGCCATGTTGACTATCCCTGATTAATCCTTGCTTCTCCAAGTGGAGACTAATTTTGTCCTTCAGAATTTTTTCCAATAATTTTCCTACCACTGATGTTAGGCTCACTGGCCTGTAGTTCCCCGGTTTTTCCCTACTCCCCTTCTTGAATAATGGTACTACATTAGCGGTTCTCCAGTCCTCTGGCACATCCCCTGTGGCCAGAGAGGTTCTGAATATATGTGTCAGAGCCCCCGCAATCTCCTCCTTTGCCTCACACAGTAGCCTGGGATACATTTCGTCCGGGCCTGGGGATTTATCCATTTTTAGGCCTGCTAAAACCGCCAATACCTCCTCCCGCTCGATGTTAATATGTTCGAGTATATCACAGTCCCCCTGCCGTATTTCTATGTCTACATCGTCCTTCTCCATAGTGAAAACAGATGCAAAAAATTCATTTAGAACCCCTCCTACATCTGCCGGCTCCACACACACATTGCCATTTTTTCCCTAATGGGCCCTATTTTTTCCCTAGTTATCCTCTTACCCTTAATATACTTATAAAACATCTTAGGATTTTCCTTTATTTTGCTCGCCAGTGTTATTTCATGGCCCCTCCTTGATCTCCTAATTTCTTTTTTAAGTATCCCCCTGCACTTTTTGTACTCCTCTAGGGCTTCCTCCGTCTTTAGCCTTTTGTATCTGCCAAAAGCCCTCCTTTTTTTCCTAATCCATTCTCGTATATCCCCTGACATCCAAGTTTCCCTGGAGTTCTTGGAACCACCCTTGACCTTTACGGGAACATGTTGCCATTGTATGGTCTCAATCTCCCTTCTGAAAGACTCCCATTGCTCCGATGCGGATTTTCCTACAAGCAGCTGATCCCAGTCCATTTTGGCCAGATCCTGCCTTATCCTATTAAAATCGGCCTTCCCCCAATTTAGAACCTTTATTTCCGGCCCCTCCCTGTCCTTTTCCATGACCACCTTAAATCTCACCGAATTATGGTCACTGTCACCAAAGTGCTCACCTACTAGCACTTCTTCCACTTGGCCGGCCACATTCCCTAGAATTAGGTCCAGTACCGCCCCCTCTCTTGTAGGACTTTCTACATGCTGGCTCAAAAAGCTCTCCTGGATGCACGTTAAGAATTTTGTACCCTCTAAGCCTTTTACACTCTGAGTATCCCAGTTAATATTGGGGAAGTTGAAATCCCCCACTATTATTACCCTATTATTTGCACAATTTTCTGAGATTTGCCTACATATTTGTTCCTCTATCTCCCCCTGACTGTTTGGGGGTCTATAGTACACTCCCATCAAAGTGCTTGCCCCCTTTTTGTTTTTAAGCTCCACCCATATGGCCTCATTAGAGGAACCTGCTAATATATCATCCCTCCTTATGGCAGTAATTGATTCTTTAATTAATATTGCGACCCCCCCCCCTCCTCTTATACCTCCCCCTCTGTCTCGCCTGAAGATTCTGTACCCCGGAATATTGAGCTGCCAGTCTTGCCCCTCCCTCAACCATGTCTCTGTGACAGCAACAATATCATACTCCCATGTGTTTATCAACACCTTCAGTTCATCCACCTTATTCGCAAGACTCCTTGCATTAAAATAGATGCCATCCAGCCTTGCCCTCACATATTTGCCCTGTCTTCCAAGCTGACTTGTTTTTTTCTCTATATTTGGCTGCACATTACCCCCTATTGTAGCTCCACTCTGTATCCCATCCCCCTGCCAAGTTAGTTTAAACCCCCCCCAACAGTGCTAGCAAACCTCCCCGCAAGGATATTTGTCCCGCTCTGGTTCAGGTGCAACCCGTCCGACTTGTACAAGTCCCACCTTCCCCAGAAGCAGGCCCAGTGATCCAGGAAACTGAAACCCTCCCTCCTGCACCAACTCTTTAGCCACGCATTCATCTGTTCTATCCTCCTATTTCTATACTCACTAGCCCGTGGCACTGGGAGTAATCCAGAGATTACAACCTTTGAGGTCCTGCTCTTTAATCTGCTACCTAGCTCCCTAAATTCTTGATGCAGGACCTCATCTCCCTTCCTACCTATGTCGTTGGTCCCAATGTGGACCACGACCTCTGCCTGCTCACCCTCCCCCTTGAGAATGCCCTGTAGCCGCTCAGTGACATCCATGACCCTGGCACCAGGGAGGCAACAAACCATCCTGGAGTCACGTTTACGGCCACAGAAACGCCTGTCTGTTCCCCTTACGATAGAATCCCCTACCACTATAGCTCTTCCACTCTTTTTCCTCCCAGCCTGTGCAGCAGAGCTACCCCTGGTGCCAGGAAGTTGGCTGCTGCTGCCTTCCCCTGATAAGTCATCCCCCTGTTGGATGTTTTTTTCTTTTTTGCATTCTATCTTTGCTAAAATAGAAAGAGTGCTTTAAACACATAGGAAATGTTGATGCGGCGCAAAACACTTCAAGGTCCTTGCTTTACTCCAGTATGTTTGCGCCATTCCATATGACAGTACATAAAGCTCCATGGAGAAGCCTTAGGAATTTGTTTTTCCCCCATTTTTCTCCCCTTCTCTGTCCAGTTTTTTTTTATAAAGATACTGACTTGGGCTGGGGTCCAATGCTTATAGGTTCCAGTAACCCCCTAATGGCCAATCTTTGTGTGAGTTTAAATGGTGAGTGCCATGCTATTTGACTATTGGGGAGAGAAAAATGTCATTTAGGTGTCAGCCTTGGCTCAGTGGTAGTATTCTTACCTGAGTCAGAAGGTTCTGAGTTCAGGCTCCACTCTACAGACTAGGTTGATATGTCAGTGCAGTACTGAAGGAGTGCTGCATTGTTGGAGGTGCCATCCTTCGGGCGAGACATTAACTGTGGCCCCGTCTGCTCTCTCAAGTGGACATAAAAGATCCCGTGGCATTATTTCAAAGAGGAGCAGGGGAGTTCTCCAGATGTCTTAGCCAATATTTATCTCTCAGCCAACACCACTAAAACAGATTATCTGGTCATTATCTCATTGCTGTTTGTGGAACTTTGCTGTACCCAAATTGGCTGCCATATTTCCTACATTACTACAGTGACTACACTTTTTTTTAAAAAAAAGGTACTCCATTGGCTGTAAAGTGATCTGAGGTCATGAAAGGAGCTATATAAATACAAGTTCTATCTTCTAACAAAGCTTGATTCTGTTGTCTTCTAATATTCACATAATGCAGGTGTCAATGGACAGTAATTGATCAAAAATGGGGATGGTTGATTCTCGCCCCCCCCCCCCCCCAAAAAAAAAGCAGCTTAGGGCCCTGCTGATTACTTGGCTAAAATGGCTAACTCTGCTATGGAGCACCCAAATTTCCTGCCCCCTAGTTAAACAAGCTGCCCAACAGTATTCATTACCCGCTCGGCAGATTGCTGAACCAATGCAAATGAGGCCCGAACTCTTGCTTGAACATATCTCTTGCTGGTCAGTCAGGAATGACAGTAACTGAGAAAAGAAATTAAGATGCACATTTACAAAACCTTTTAGGGGTATTAAAACTGGACAGGCCCTCAGGATGTGTCGATATTCACATGAATATGTTTGTTAAAAGCATTCTAGCACTGCTTTAAAATATAATTATGCATAGTTCACGATATCAAGACTTTTCCCAACTGTACTACTGGGGTAGGAGATGTACAAATCTACATTGTTGTTTGGTATCCTGCTCTATTTGCATATCAAACATGGCAACCCTATGAATCTTTTGAAGTCATTGTCACATTAATTATATCTGAGCAAATTTAGTCTCCGTGCTTTCCATAGCTACTGTTGTCAAGCCTGGAGCAAACTCTATATCATAAAACCATTGCATGATTTGTCACAATTTTACTATGTGATGGTCAGAGTTGATATTTAATGTTATGAAATTAGGCTTTCCAACAAGTCAAAAAAGGCTTCCAATTCAATAACCTAATTCATAATTCTGTAGCCTAGTGCTGAAGGTCCACTGCAAACTTTGGTACCTTATTTTGCCCCTTTCTTTGCCCACTCTAGGGGGTTTGTAAGTTTATCTCCATGTACTTTTAATAAAGAAGAAGGGTTATAACCTCCAAGGTATAAAAACATCAGAGCTGTTTTGTCAGTCTGCCCACCTACAAGGTGACATTCTCTTTCTAAAGATGTTCCATTGAGGAATGCATGTGTCTAGTAGTTTTTTTTTGTATAGAAATGCTAAACATTATAGATTGAAACAAGGATTGGCTTTGAGTGGAATACTTAGTTCAAATGCCAGAACCATTATTTTTATGTACACTATTGTATCTCCTGTGTGTGGCTCAGAATTTTTTTTAAATGAACTAAGTACAAAAGTAAGTAAATCTGTCTCCCTTGCCTATGCTTGCATTGGTCCCATCGTAAATCAAGTCTTGGGTTTCTGCATGCTCTGGCCTCGCAGCCTACTCATAAATTTGAGTTCCAGCCCTGTGGAGGCACAATGCCTTCTCTGTCAGTATTCTAATAAACTGAGTTCCAGACTTGCCCAAGTCTAGGCCTGTATTTCTCTGGAGAAATCTGGCTAAGGAGCCTATCATAATCCATTCACCTCAGAATTCACATGTGTATAATAAAATAAATTCTATTCTCAATAGCCAGCACTCAAAATCTGAGCCTTGGTGAGAAATGTCAGGGCTATGTCCATCCAAATAATTTAAATTTTTTTTAAAAATCCTAACTTCTCATTTGCTGACTGCTCATACAACCAAATCCCTACCCACTGAGATCCCTGACCTCCAGGCCCCCAATCCTGCGGGCCGCTGCTGGCTTACTACCAGCAGAGGTATATAAAATAGTTGAAGGACTAGATTATGTTTCTGTTGATAGATTAAGACCAGGGACCATGCATACAAGTTGCGCAAGGCTAGGGCTAGGTTAGATGTGAGGCAGTTCTTCTTTTCCCAGAGGATAATGGAACAAATTACAAGAAGTTGCCGGCTTATGCGGTGAATGCTGACTCTGCAAACCTTCAAAAGAGAGCTGGACCAGTTGCTGGCTGGGGTGGAGATCACATGTAATAAAATGTAGCTGAAATAACAAGTATTTATATATAATCTTGGTCCTCATGGTCTCCTGGACTAGTTTTCGATTGCTTAAGAGAGTCAGAGAGGAATTTTCCAGATTCTTCCCCCCCCCCCCCCCCCAACTTGACTGGGATTTTATCTCTTTTTGCCTGACCTTGGCAATTACTTAGCTGCTGGTGGGTACTGGTTATCTAATCATGATGCTTCAGGCATGACGACTGTGTAGGGCAGGTTTGATGGACCAAATGGCCTTTTCTTGTGTCACTTCCGTATGTTCATAGTTTAAATGATTGGCAGGACTACTTTAATAATTTATTTCTGATCGGATTATTGTGGCAGATTAAAAATATAACTAGGTTACAATGTTTGTTTATTTGATGAAAACTGCTAGTGAAAAATGAAGTGATCCTGTACATTTTTTTTCATTTTATTATCCTACCGTAAAAACTTAACTTGAATATAAATAATTAGTTGTACATCTGTCACTGAATGTTAGTGAGGTACTGTGCATTTTTGTTATATTTACTGCATTAAAAAAAATCTGCATTTGTTCAGAATTTTCCATCATTCTAAATGCTAAATTTATTGATCTACCATTAAAAAGTTCAGTTGAAAATCGGAACCTAGGATCTTAGGAACAGGAGTAGGCCATCTAGCCCCTCGAGTCTGTTCCGCCATTCAATGAGATCATGGCTGATCGGTGACCTAACTCCATATACCCGCCTTAACCCCATATCCCTTAATACCTTTGGTTAATAAACTATCAATCTCAGATTTAAAATTAACAATTGTACTAGCATCAACTGCTGTTTACGGAAGAGAGTTCCAAATTTCTACCACCCTTTGTGTGTAGAAGTGTTCCCTAACTTCACCCTGATAGCCTAAAAATGAGAGCCAGGACTATGTCCCCTTGCCCTAGACTCCCCAACCAGCGGAAATAGTTTCTCTCTATCAGTTCCCCTTAATAGCTTGAAAATTTAAATCCAATCACCCCTTAATCTTCTAAATTCCATGGAATACAACCCTAGTTTGTGTAATCTCTCCTCATAATTTAACCCTTGGAGTCCAGGTATCGTTCTAGTAAATCTACGCTGCACTCCCTCCAAGGTCAATATATCCTTCCTAAGGTGTGGTGCCCAGAACTGAACACAGTATTCCAGGTGTGGTCTAACCAGGGCTTTGTATAGCTGTACCATAACTTCTACCCCCTTATATTCTAGTCCTCTAGATATAAAGGCCAGCATTCCATTAGTCTTTTTGATTTATTTTCTGTACCTGTCCATGACATTTTAATGATCTATGTACATTAACCTCTAAGTCTCTTTGGACCTCCACTGTTTCAAGCTTTTCACCATTTAGAAAGTACTCTGATCTATCCTTTTTTAGATTAAGATTAATTCCTAAATGCAGGACAGCAGTTTTATAACAAGATCCTCATATTCCTGGATACTGTTTTAAAATAGGCCATTCTGTATTGTGTATCACTTGAAGGAAAATTTCACTGAGCAGACATGCTGGTTAGAAATTTTTATAATCAAAAAATCCATGAATGTCATGTTAGTAGTTAGCAAGATTCTTGTTTGACAGATAAGGTAACCTTATGATCCCTTACTTTTTGCCTCCTAGGTAATGATGTCTTAATAATTTATCTATTAGACTCTTTTGTGTGTCAGTTCTTTCCAGTTCCGGGGAGAGAATGTAATGCTGTCAAAATGGCATCATCCAGAATAATATTGTACAGTGGAAGAAGATTTTCACTTCATTGAGATCTTAATGAAATGTTTCTCAAATTCCCAAATGATTGGAGGCTATGACTATGACTGGCAATAGAGATGTTCACAAGTAGAAATGCTCGGTTTACTTTTAACAGGCAGCTTTCAGCAAACATTTTATTTGATCAGTTTTTGAAAGAGCCACGTGAGGCATCAAGGAGTGCTAGGAGAAACCATTGGACAAATTAACTGCAAGTTTTACAAAACATATCAGACATCACTCAAAGAAGTGGCATTTTTATGAAGTCTTTCAAGAGGCTGATGTGCAGCTCAAGTGAAACACCTAAACCACCAGTGCCTTAAATTATAACAGCTATAGACGATTCCTTCCGGGCAATGCAGAGAGCTGCAGTCTTACAATGAGAAAGATACAGATATTGTAACTAAAAGGTGGTGAATTGAATTTGAATTAATTTAGATGAAGATTAGCTGACTTTGACAAACAAAATATACTTCTGAATCCCACACACAGTTAATACCAGAACATGTGTGTAGATATGGTTACTTGCGGCAAGTTTCACCAAAACAAATGTCTCTTATAAATAATTCTGACAGAAAGAAAATTGTGAAATTGTTACGTTTTTAGGTGGTTAGAGAATCTTCTGGATTTCATGACTTTACTTTCGGTCTCGATTTCTGCTGTAAGATTGATAGTGATGCTCCAGAATTTCATTCATTTGAATTAGCCTACACCTTTATTGAAGGGCAGCAAACAGACATACTTTATTGTAGGCGTTCAATAGTACTAGTTTATTGACCTGTTTAATGCTTTGAGAGTGAGAATGCATTTAGGATTCAAGAACTGAGTAGTGTTGTAATGCACAGGAGGTCAACAAGGTCATTGTAGCTGATGCATAAGCTCTGCTGTGAACTAATTTGAAAGTAATGCTTTCACTTTGAAATGCCTTGTGTTAAGTTTAGGTGGTTCACATTACAGCACAGCGGCCAATGGCAGCCCAACTTCAGTAGAAGCTCTGTCAAGTAAATGAGGTAATGCTACTGCCTATGGAGGTGCCGAGACCCACCCGAAGAGGTGATTTAAACTAATGTTTCAGAATGCAGCAGGTCCACTGGCTGCAAATTTAAATGCTGAGGTCAATGGTGCCAGGCACAGTTTTATTTTGTGACAGACAGGCTGAGTGCTCAGCCCACCTGTACAGAGCAGTGATGCAGATTTCCCTTTCCTAGGCTGTACGTAGTTTCTCAAGCTATCAGGGAAGATATGACCGCCAGAAATAAAACTGATTTTCAAATGAGTGAGTATGGATAATCTTGTACAGAAACAGTTGTTTGACTGTTCTGCTGGTGCTGTGCTGCAGCCAGTAATGTAAATGTTGGTTCTTTAGCACCAACAACCAAGGTCATTAACAGAAACCCGTCTACCTTAAGTGGTTCTGTAACAGAGAAGGGCCATAACAGGAGCAAAAGCTTTTGACATGTTTAAAGATAAGGCACTATTATTTACTAGTGGTTATCCACAGCTTACTCTTACATTTCAGCACAAAAAGCAGGACAAATCCAATCCAGCCAATTACTGCCCCATCAGTCTACTCTCAATCATCAGCAAAGTGATGGAAGGTGTCGTCGACAGTGCTATCAAGCGGCACTTACTCACCAATAACCTGCTCACCGATGCTCAGTTTGGGTTCTGCCAGGACCACTCGGCTCCAGAACTTATTTCAGCCTTGGTCCAAACATGGACAAAAGAGCTGAATTCCAGAGGTGAGGTGAGAGTGACTGCCCTTGATATCAAGGCAGCATTTGACCGAGTGTGGCACCAAGGAGCCGTAGTAAAATTGAAGTCAATGGGAATCGGGGAAAACTCTCCAGTGGCTGGAGTCATACCTAGCACAAAAGAAGATGGTGGTGGTTGTTGGAGGCCAATCATCTCAGCCCCAGGGCATTGTTGCAGGAGTTCCTCAGGGCAGTGTCCGAGGCTGAAGCATCTTCAGCTGCTTCATCAATGACCTTCCCTCCACCATAAGATCAGAAATGGGGATGTTCGCTGATGATTGCATAGTGTTCAGTTCCATTCGCAACCCCTCAAATAATGAAGCAGTCCGAGCCTGCATGCAGCAAGACCTGGACAACATCCAGGCTTGGGCTCATAAGTGGCAAGTAATATTCACGCCAGACAAGTGCCAGTCAATGACTATCTCCAAAAAGAGAATGTCTAACCACCTCCCCTTGACATTCAACGGCATTACCATCGCCGAATCCCCCACCATCAACATCCTGGGGGGTCACCATTGACCAGAAACTTAACTGGACCAGCCATATAAATACTGTGGCTACAAGAGCAGGTCAGAGGCTGGGTATTCTGCGGCGAGTGACTCACCTCCTGACTCCCCAAAGCCTTTCCACCATCGACAAGGCACAAGTCAGGAGTGTGATGGAATACTTTCCACTTGTTGGAGCTGCACTCATCCAGGCAACATTCAAGAAGCTCGACACCATCCAGGACAAAGCAGCCCATTTGATTGGCACCCCATCCACTACCCGAAACATTCACTCCCTTCACCACCAGCGCACTGTGGCTGCAGTGTGAACCATCTACAGGATGCACTGCAGCAACTCGCCAAGGCTTCTTCGACAGCATCTCCCAAACCCGCGACCTCTACCACCTAGAAGGACAAGAGCAGCAGGTACATGGGAACAACATCACCTGCACGTTCCCCTCCAAGTCACACACCATCCCGACTTGGAAGTATATCGCCGTTCCTTCATCGTCGATGGGTCAAAATCCTGGTACTCCCTTCCTAACAGCACTGTGGGAGAACCGTCACCACACGGACTGCAGCGGTTCAAGAAGGCGGCTCACCACCACCTTCTCAAGGCAATTAGGGATGGGCAATAAATGCTGGCCTTGCCAGCGACGCCCACATCCCATGAACGAATAAAAAAAATATAGAAAACTTACTCTGGTCTGTAACTATAAATCTAGTGGGTTGGGTTGAAGGTGATAATTTTCCTCTGATTTAGTGATATATTGGAATTAACTGTTGCTTTCCAGGCAGTGTATGTTTCCATGTACTGAAGGAAATGAATACATTATAACAATTGACATTGTTGTAATTGACATGTCGTTTGAGTAATTTCTGAAATGTCATTATTTGATCTCAGGATAACTAAATACTATGGAAGAAATACTGACTAAAATAAATGTTTTTTAAAATAAATGATTCTAAATAATAAATATTTTGAAAACAAATATAAAATATTAGTGTCAGCCGAATTTAAAGTGCATGTTAATGATGTGACTACAGTATAGAAAGTGAAATGTCTAGAATCTACTAGTTATGTTAAACAATTATCTTGACAGGCACGTTTATGGAAAACTTAAAAAATATATGTATATAATACATTAATTTATTTATATGTATGTATTTTTATATGTAAGTTTAAACTAAAAGCAATTCTATTCATTGTGCCAGCCAATAATTCTATAGATGAATGTTGTATAAGTTACTGTAATTGATTAAATATTCAAAGATAAGGCTAATTCAGCTTAATGTCAATGTCAAAAACTGCTACAAAAAGGTTTTCTTGTCATTTGTGTACTTAAATTTGATAAGCAATTGTTAACATGAACTGGGGTAAACCAGTACTGCAAAACAATACTCAGGTATACAACTTTAAAAGGGCCAATTTGAAGGCAACAAGGGAAAAACTTAGATTGGGGTGGGGGTGTTAACATGCAAAAAAACTTCAGTTGAGAACAAATGGAATACCTTTTTAAGGAAATATTAGGCATGCAAAAAAAGTACAAACCAAGGAAAGTAAGTACAGATCAGATAAGTGTGACTCTGTGAATTAATAAGAGTGAAAAGTAAAATAAAGAAAAAAAGCCTTTAGGGCAAAAGAGGAGGCAAACCACTCAAGAATACCAAAATCTTCAACAAAAGTGGGAAACAAAGGCTGTCAAAAGGACAAAGAGGGAACTTGAAATAAGTATAGCTGTAATAGCCTAATAGCCTAACACAACAGTAATAAAAGATTGGTTGAAAGAATTTAATACCTGGAGATACACAGAATTTGTCTTTTCTTTTAATTGTGGGTGAATAGTAATACCTCACAATTTCTATACTTAAGTCTTAAAATTCGTGGTTTATATTTTTATTTCAATTATATTTAAAATTAATAAGTGCCTGTATCTTTTTGATTCATCAATTCAGTAATTGTTAAGTCAGCTGAAATTGTATCTAAGGTTGAACTGGCAGCCTGGAGTTTCCGCACGATTTCCACACAGACAACGATTTAATCTGGGCAGAATGAAATCAAATAGCGAAAAAGATAATGGAATCTTAAGCATAAGTGAGCTTGCGCCCAAAACTACTTTATGCTCGAGTATTCGCGATCTTTAAGGCTATTTCAACAGTTCCTCTGCCCAAAGCAGTTTCAGCCCACAAAACTGGCCAAGCCCCCAATTGCAAAGACAAGTTTCTGCCAATGGGCTCGTTCGGGGGTGTGGTCATCACATTGAGTCCAGATCCTCAGGCGCATAGGCGCCCATTGTCACATTAATCCAGTGTCAATCACCTGTCCAGCAATCAACTGAAGTCACTGTCAGGGTCTGCCCTGCTGTTGCTGCAATTAGTTTAAAAAGTAAGGTTAAGAGCATTAAATCAGTCAACTGTTCAGAGCAATTTAAATCAACTGCTGTGTAAGGTTTGAAAAGTTTACAGGACAGAGAGAAAAGTGCTACTTACCTTGTGATCTCCAGCCTTGCTCTGAAGGCAATTTTTTTTTCCCCTTACCCTAGCACCTTGAGGTCACATTCGCCGTGTTCCAGTCACAATTATAGAATGGTTACAGCACAGAAGGAGGCTATTTGGCCCATTGAGTCCATGCCGGCTCTCTGCAAGAGCAATCCAGCTAGTCCCACTCCCCCGCCCTATCCCCTTAGCCTTGCAAATTTTTTCCCTTCAAGTACTTATCCAATTACCTTTTGAAAGTCATGATTGAATCTGCCTCCACCACACCCTCAGGCAGTGCATTCGTGACCACAACCACTCGATGTGTTTTTTTTAAAAAAAAGTTTTTTCCTCATGTCGCCTTTGGTTCTTTTGCCAGCACCTTAAATCTATGTCTTCTGGTTCTTGACCCTTCCACCAATGGGAACAGTTTCTCTTTATTTACTCTGTCTGGACCCTTCATGATTTCGAATACCTCTATCAAATCTGCTCTCAATCTTCTCTGTTCCAAAGACAAAAACCCCAGCTTCTCCAGTCCATGTATGTAATTGAAATCCCTCATCCCTGGAATCATTCTAGTAAATCTATTCTGCACACTCTCTCAGGCCTTCACATCTTTCCTAAAGTGCGGTGCCCAGAACTGGACACAATACTTCAGTTGTGGCTGAACCAGTGTTTTACAAAGTTGGTTCATAACTTCCTTACTTTTGTACTCTATGCCTCTAGTATAAAAGCCAGGATCCCGCATGCTTTCTTAACTGCTTTCCCAACCTGCCCTACGATTTGTGCATATATACCCCCAGGTCTCTCTGTTCCTGCACACCTTTTAGAATTGTATTCTTCACTTTATATTGCCTCTCCTTGTTCTTCCTATTGAAATGTATCACTTCACATTTCTGCATTGAATTTCATCTGCCTGTCTATGTCCTCTCAAAGTCTATCATTATCCTCCTCACTGTTTACTACACTTCCAAGTTTTGTGTCACTTGCAAATTTTGAAATTGTGCCCTGTACACCCAAGTCCAAGTCATTAATATATATCAAAAAAAGCAATGTTCCTAGTACCGACCCCTGGGGAACTGCACTGTACACCTCCCTCCAGTACGAAAAACAACTGTTCACCACTACTGTTTCCTATTACTTTGCCAATTTCATTTCTATGCTGCTACTGCCCCCTTTATTCCCTGGGCTTCAACTTTGATGACAAGTCTATTATGTGGCACTTCATCAAATGCCTTTTGGAAGTCCATATACACCACATCAACTGCATTGCCCTCATCGACCCCCTCTATTACCTCATCAAAAAACTCAATCAAGTTAGTTAAACACTATTTGCCTTTAATAAATCCATGCTGGCTTTCCTTAATTCATCCACACTGGTCCAAGTGACTGTTAATTTTGTCCGGGATTGTTAATTTTGTCCGGGATTATCATTTCTAAAAGTTTCCCCACTGCCAAGGTTAAACTTACTGGCCTATAGTTGCTGGGTTTATCCTTTTATACCCTTTTTTGAACAAGGGTGTAACATTTGCAATTCTCCAGTCCTCTGGCACCACCCCTGTATCGAAGGATGATTGGAAGATTATGGCCAGTACTTCCACAATTTCCACCCTTACTTCCCTCAGCAAACTAGGATGCATCCGATCCAGACTTGGGTGACTTATCTACTTTTATAAGTACAGATAGCCTTTCTAGTACCTCCTTTATCAATTTTTAGCCCATCCAGTATCTCAACTACCTCTTCACTTACTGTGACTTTGGCAGCATCATCTTCCTTGGTAAAGATAGATTGAAAGTACTCATTTAGTACCTCAGCTATGCCCTCTGCCTCCATGTTTAGATCTCCTTTTTGGTCCCTAATCACTCCCACCCCTCCCCTTACTACTTATTAACTGTTTACATGCCTACAGAAGTCTTTTGGATTCTCTTTTTATGTGAGCCGCCAGTCTATTCTCATATATCTCTCTTTGCCCCTCTTATTTCCTTTTTCGCCTCCCCTCTGAACTTTCTATATTCAGCCTGGTTCTCACTTGTATTATCAACCTGACGTCTGTCATACTTTTTTCTGCTTCATCTTACTACACACTCTCTCTTTCATCATTCAGGGAGCTCTGGTTTTAGTTGCCCTACCTTTCCCCCTCATGGGAATATATCTGGACTGTACCTGAACCAGCTCCTCTCTAAAGGCCGCCTATTGTTCAATTACAGTTTTGCCTGCCATTTTAATCCCAATTTACCCGGGCCAGATCCGTTCTCATCCCATTGAAATTGGCCCTCCAATTGAGTATTTTTAACTCCAGATTGCTCCTTGTCCTTTTCCATAGCCAATCTAAACCTTATGATACGATGATTGCTTTTCCCTAAATGTTCCCCCATTGACACTTGTTCCACTTGACCCACCTCATTTCCCAGAACCAGATCCAGCAATACCGCCTTCTCATTGGGCTGGAAACATTCTGATCAAGAAAGTTCTCCTGAACACACTTCAAAAATTCCACCCCTCTTTGCCCCTTACACTATTACTATCCCAATCTATCGTTAGTTGAAGTCCCCCATTATCACTACTCTATATAGTTCTTACATATCTCTGTAATTTCCCTGCAAATTTGCTCCTCTATATCCTTGCCAGTAGTTGGTGGCCTAAAGACTACCACAGTAGTTTAATGGCACCTCTATTGTTTCTTAACTCCTAACCAAATAGATTATGTCCTTGACCCCTCCAGGACATCCTCTCTCTCCAGAACTGCAATATTCTCCTTAATCAATACTGCCACATCCCCTCCTTTCTTTCCGAACACCTTGTATCCAGGAATATTTATTACCCAATCCTGCCCTTTTTCAGCCAGGTCTCCGTTATCGCCATGACATCATATTCCCATGTGACTAACTGTGCCTGCAGCTCACCAACCTTGTTTACTATGCCTCGTGTATTTACATACATGCACTGTAAACCTATCTTAGACCTTGTATTCTCTCTTAGTCTGATCCCATCTAATACCGTACTATTTCTTCTTGTGCTATCTTTCTCTCCCAATCCTTTGTGCACCTTGTTTCTCCTTTCCAATCCTACATCCTGGTGCCCATCCCCCTGCCAAATTAGTTTAAACCCTCTCTCAGAACTAGCAAACCTCCCCACAAGCACATTGGTCCCAGTTCTGTTGAGGTGCAACCCGCCCGCCCTGTATAGGTCCCTTTGCCCCAGGAATCCATATGGCACAAGATGTGCATTCGATGGGACTGAGGTGCCCTACCATACTTCTATATTATTATTAACTAAACTTAACAAAAATAAACTTAAAGACTTTTTTAAAAAAAACTGCCCAGAAAAAAAACACTCACCAGCTAGCTACCGACCAATGCGTTCCTTCCCTTGTGCTGATGCCACTTTAGGTTTTCTTAACTTGCTCTTTATTCTCCCCGAAGCTCCACCCCTCTTACCTTCAGGTCCGCTCTCCTTACCTTCAGGCTCTCCGATTTAGTTTGTTATTTATTTAATGAAGTGATGGCAAGTTATAGTTGCCCAGCTCTTAGTTTAACCCACTGCCCTAAGTTCGAGAGCAAAAAATACTCACCAACCAATCACCTACCTGCTGTCCTGTGACGTCACTCTTGATTATTTTTGTTATGGATTTCTCCAAATACTCCGCCTCTCTCACACCCCGTTCAGGTCCGCTCTGCCTCCGACTCCGCCTCTCTTACCCCCCGTTCAGGTCCGCTCTGCCTCCGACTCCGCCTCTCTTACCCCCCGTTCAGGTCCGCCCTGCCTCCGACTCCGCCTCTCTCACTCCCCGTTCAGGTCCGCCCTGCCTCCGACTCCGCCTCTCTCACTCCCCGTTCAGGTCCGCCCTGCCTCCGACTCCGCCTCTCTCACTCCCCGTTCAGGTCCGCCCTGCCTCCGACTCCGCCTCTCTTACCCCCCGTTCAGGTCCGCCCTGCCTCCGACTCCGCCTCTCTTACCCCCCGTTCAGGTCCACCCTGCCTCCGACTCCGCCTCTCTTACCCCCCGTTCAGGTCCACCCTGCCTCCGACTCCGCCTCTCTCACTCCCCGTTCAGGTCCGCCCTGCCTCCGACTCCGCCTCTCTCACTCCCCGTTCAGGTCCGCCCTGCCTCCGACTCCGCCTCTCTCACTCCCCGTTCAGGTCCGCCCTGCCTCCGACTCCGCCTCTCTCACTCCCCGTTCAGGTCCGCCCTGCCTCCGACTCCGCCTCTCTCACTCCCCGTTCAGGTCCGGGCTGCCTCCGACTCCGCCTCTCTCACTCCCCGTTCAGGTCCGGGCTGCCTCCGACTCTGCCTCTCTCACACCCCGTTCAGGTCCGCCCTGCCTCCGACTCCGCCTCTCTCACTCCCAGTTCAGGTCCGCCCTGCCTCCGACTCCGCCTCTCTCACTCCCCGTTCAGGTCCGCCCTGCCTCCGACTCCGCCTCTCTTACCCCCCGTTCAGGTCCGCCCTGCCTCCGACTCCGCCTCTCTTACCCCCCGTTCAGGTCCACCCTGCCTCCGACTCCGCCTCTCTTACCCCCCGTTCAGGTCCACCCTGCCTCCGACTCCGCCTCTCTCACTCCCCGTTCAGGTCCGCCCTGCCTCCGACTCCGCCTCTCTCACTCCCCGTTCAGGTCCGCCCTGCCTCCGACTCCGCCTCTCTCACTCCCCGTTCAGGTCCGCCCTGCCTCCGACTCCGCCTCTCTCACTCCCCGTTCAGGTCCGCCCTGCCTCCGACTCCGCCTCTCTCACTCCCCGTTCAGGTCCGGGCTGCCTCCGACTCCGCCTCTCTCACTCCCCGTTCAGGTCCGCCCTGCCTCCGACTCCGCCTCTCTCACTCCCCGTTCAGGTCCGCCCTGCCTCCGACTCCGCCTCTCTCACTCCCCGTTCAGGTCCACCCTGCCTCCGACTCCGCCTCTCTCACTCCCCGTTCAGGTCCACCCTGCCTCCGACTCCGCCTCTCTCACTCCCCGTTCAGGTCCACTCTGCCTCCGACTCCGCCTCTCTCACTCCCCGTTCAGGTCCGCTCTGCCTCCGACTCCGCCTCTCTCACACCCCGTTCAGGTCCGCTCTGCCTCCGACTCCGCCTCTCTTACCCCCCGTTCAGGTCCGCTCTGCCTCCGACTCCGCCTCTCTTACCCCCCGTTCAGGTCCACCCTGCCTCCGACTCCGCCTCTCTCACACCCCGTTCAGGTCCGCCCTGCCTCCGACTCCGCCTCTCTCGCACCCCGTTCAGGTCCGCTCTGCCTCCGACTCCGCCTCTCTTACCCCCCGTTCAGGTCCGCCCTGCCTCCGACTCCGCCTCTCTCACTCCCCGTTCAGGTCCGCTCTGCCTCCGACTCCGCCTCTCTTACCCCCCGTTCAGGTCCGCCCTGCCTCCGACTCCGCCTCTCTCACTCCCAGTTCAGGTCCGCCCTGCCTCCGACTCCGCCTCTCTTACACCCCGTTCAGGTCTGGGCTGCCTCCGACTCCGCCTCTCTTACCCCCCGTTCAGGTCCACCCTGCCTCCGACTCCGCCTCTCTCACACCCCGTTCAGGTCCACTCTGCCTCCGACTCCGCCTCTCTTACCCCCCGTTCAGGTCCGCCCTGCCTCCGACTCCGCCTCTCTTACCCCCCGTTCAGGTCCGCCCTGCCTCCGACTCCGCCTCTCACTCCCCGTTCAGGTCCGCCCTGCCTCCGACTCCGCCTCTCTCACTCCCCATTCAGGTCCGCCCTGCCTCCGACTCCGCCTCTCTCACTCCCCGTTCAGGTCCGCCCTGCCTCCGACTCCGCCTCGCTCACTCCCCGTTCAGGTCCGCCCTGCCTCCGACTCCGCCTCTCTCACTCCCCGTTCAGGTCCGGGCTGCCTCCGACTCCGCCTCTCTCACACCCCGTTCAGGTCCGCTCTGCCTCCGACTCCGCCTCTCTCACACCCCGTTCAGGTCCGCCCTGCCTCCGACTCCGCCTCTCTCACTCCCCGTTCAGGTCCGCCCTGCCTCCGACTCCGCCTCTCTCACTCCCCGTTCAGGTCCGCCCTGCCTCCGACTCCGCCTCTCTCACACCCCGTTCAGGTCCGCCCTGTCTCCGACTCCGCCTCTCTCGCACCCCGTTCAGGTCCGCTCTGCCTCCGACTCCGCCTCTCTTACCCCCCGTTCAGGTCCGCTCTGCCTCCGACTCCGCCTCTCTTACACCCCGTTCAGGTCCGGGCTGCCTCCGACTCTGCCTCTCTCACTCCCCGTTCAGGTCCACCCTGCCTCCGACTCCGCCTCTCTCACTCCCCGTTCAGGTCCGCCCTGCCTCCGACTCCGCCTCTCTCACTCCCCGTTCAGGTCCGCCCTGCCTCCGACTCCGCCTCTCTCACTCCCCGTTCAGGTCCGCCCTGCCTCCGACTCCGCCTCTCTCACTCCCCGTTCAGGTCCGCCCTGCCTCCGACTCCGCCTCGCTCACACCCCGTTCAGGTCCACTCTGCCTCCGACTCCGCCTCTCTTACCCCCCGTTCAGGTCCGCCCTGCCTCCGACTCCGCCTCTCTCACACCCCGTTCAGGTCCGCCCTGCCTCCGACTCCGCCTCTCTCACACCCCGTTCAGGTCCGCCCTGCCTCCGACTCCGCCTCTCTCACACCCCGTTCAGGTCCGCCCTGCCTCCGACTCCGCCTCTCTCACTCCCCGTTCAGGTCCGCCCTGCCTCCGACTCCGCCTCTCTCACTCCCCGTTCAGGTCCGCTCTGCCTCTGACTCCGCCTCTCTTGCACCCCGTTCAGCCTCTGCCTCTGACTCCGCCTCTCTTACACCCCGTTCAGGTCTGGGCTGCCTCCGACTCCGCCTCTCTTACCCCCCGTTCAGCCTCTGCCTCTGACTCCGCCTCTCTTACACCCCGTTCAGGTCCGCCCTGCCTCCGACTCCGCCTCTCTCTCACCCCGTTCAGGTCCACTCTGCCTCCGACTCCGCCTCTCTCTCACCCCGTTCAGGTCCGCTCTGCCTCCGACTCCGCCTCTCTCACACCCCGTTCAGGTCCGCTCTGCCTCCGACTCCGCCTCTCTCACACCCCGTTCAGGTCCGCTCTGCCTCTGACTCCGCCTCTCTTGCACCCCGTTCAGCCTCTGCCTCTGACTCCGCCTCTCTTACACCCCGTTCAGGTCTGGGCTGCCTCCGACTCTGCCTCTCTCTCACCCCGTTCAGGTCCGCTCTGCCTCCGACTCCGCCTCTCTCTCACCCCGTTCAGGTCCGCTCTGCCTCCGACTCCGCCTCTCTTACACCCCGTTCAGGTCCGCTCTGCCTCCGACTCCGCCTCTCTCACACCCCGTTCAGGTCCGCTCTGCCTCCGACTCCGCCTCTCTTACACCCCGTTCAGGTCCGCTCTGCTTCCGACTCCGCCTCTCTTACACCCTGTTCAGGTCCGCTCTGCCTCCGACTCCGCCTCTCTTACACCCTGTTCAGGTCCGCTCTGCCTCCGACTCCGCCTCTCTTAAGCCCCGTTCAGGTCCGCTCTGCCTCCGACTCCGCCTCTCTCACACCTCGTTCAGGTACGCGCTGCAGCCGCTCCTGCCGCTTACTTTGGAGTACGCTGCTTGATTGCGCTGATTCATGGAAGATTTTACGTTCGGGCTTATGCTAATGAGTGTGCGCGGAAACTTCTGCATAACTTCACCTCAGCAAAACTAGTACAATATCCAGCACATTCTGGCCGCATTTTGCCGACTGCGCCCCTAGTGGAAACTCCAGGCCATCATGCCAATGCTGCAATCTTTGCATTTCTGAGCTGTGATGAAAGGAAAAACAGCCTTTTTAAACATTCAGCAAATTTTCTGCTTGTCCAACCAAAATGGATGGTGGGACTTTAGAAAATGAGAAATAAAGGCAAGTTTCTCAATTATTTTGAAACAAAAAATGTAGAAATAAAGTAAATGTAAATAGAAAACTGTAAAAATTGGGGAGGGAGAGAGGGAATGAGAATGAAAATTTAATAGGGAAAATAAAAAGATTAGCAGAAATGCAGTGTTTACTTTTTCAAAATTAAATTTTATTTCTATAAAGAAAAACTGCAAACCCTAAATCTGAAACAAAAATAAAAACTAAGGGAAACTGTTAAGATGGAGTGTCCCCAAACATCAACTTATCTTTTACCGTTCTTGTGTTGTTGGAATTAATGTGTGTTTTTATTAGTGTGATAGAAGTGTTTGTTTCAGCTGGAAACTTTTGAAAGCTTTTTAAAATAGCCAGGTCGTCTTGAGGGTAACCCATTCAAATCGGTACTGATCTTAATATACAACAACTTTTCATTTATATAGTACCTTTTTAATGTAGTAAAACATCCCAAGGTGTTCCACAGGAGTGATTATCAAACAAAATTTGACACCGATAGGACAGATGACCAAAAATCTGGTGGAAGAGGTAGGTATAAAGGAGTATCTTAAAAGAGGAGAGAGCGGTCTCTGGGCAGAGAGGTTTATGGAGGGAATTCCAGAGCTTAGGGCCTAGGCAGCTAAAGGCATGGCCACCAATGTTGGAGTGAAGAAAAACGGGGATGTACCAGAGGCCAGAATTGGAGGAGCACAGAGATCTCTGAGGGTTGTATGGCTGAAGGAGGCTACAGAGATAGGGAGGGGCAAGGCCATGGAGGGATTTTAAAACAAGGGTGAAAATTATAAAATTGAGGTGTAACCATACTGGGAGTCAATGTAGGTCAGCGAGCACAGTGGTGATTGGATGAATGGGATTTGGTACGAGTTAGGACACGGACAGCAGAGTTTTGGATGAGCTGAAGTTTACAGGGGGTGCAATTTTCAAATAGAATCATAGAATGGTTACAGCACAGAAGGAGGCCATTCGGCCCGTCGAGCCATGCCGGCTCTCTGCAAGAGCAATACAGTTAATCCCACAACCCTGCCCTTTCCCCGTAGCCCAGCAAATTTTTTCCCTTCAAGTACTTATCCAATTCCCTCTTGAAAACCACAATTGAATCTGCTTCCACCTCCCTTTCAGGCAGTGCATTCCAGATCATAACCACTCGCTGTGTTTAAAAGAAAAAAAAATCCTCATGTCGCCTTTGGTTCTTTTGCCAATCACCTTAAATCTGTGTTCTCTGGCTCTTGACCCTTCCGCCAATGGAAAGAGTTTCACTCTATCTACTCTGTCTGGACCCCTCATGATTTTTGTATCAAATCTCCTCTCAACTTTCTCTGCTCTAAGGAGAACAACCCCAGCTTCTCCAGTCTATCCACATAACTGAAATCCCTCATCCCTGGAACCAATCTGGTAAATCTTTTCTGCACCCTCTCTAAGGCTTTCACGTCCTTCCTAAAGTGCGGTGCCCAGAATTGGACACAATACTCCCGTTGTTGCCGAACCAATGTTTTTTAAAGGTTCATCACAACCTATAAGAACATAAGAACATAAGAAATAGGAGCAGGAGTAGGCCAATCGATCCCTGAAGCCTGCTCCGCCATTCAATAAGATCATGGCTGATCTGATCCTAACCTCAAATCTAAATTCATGTCCAATTTCCTGCCTGCTCCCTGTAACCCCTAATTCCCTTTACTTCTAGGAAACTGTCTATTTGCTTTTGTATTCTATGCCTTTATTTATAAAGCCCAGGATCCCGTATGCTTTTTTAACCGCTTTCTCAACCTGCCCTGCCTCCTTCAACCACCTGTGCACATACACCCCCAGGTCTTTCTGTTCCTGCACCCGCTTTAGAATTGCACCCTTTAGTTTATATTGCCTCTCCTCGTTCTTCCTACCAAAATGTATCACTTCACACTTCTCGGTGTTAAATTTCACTGTTTACTAAACTTCCAAGTTTTGTGTCATCTGCAAATTTTGAAATTGTGCCCTGTACACCGAAGTAAAAGTCATTGATATATATCAAGAAAAGCACTGGTCCTTTTACCGACCCTTAGGGAACACCACTGTATACCTTCCTCAAGTCTGAAAAACAACGTGTCTTTAGCCAATTTCGTATCCATGCTGCCACTGCCCCTTTTATTCCATGGGCTTCAACTTTGCTGACAAGCCTATTATGTGGCTCTTTATCAAGTCCTTTGGAAATCCATATACACAACATCAACCGTGTGGCCCTCATCAACCCTCTCTTTTACCTTTTCATAAAACTCAATCAAGTTAGTTAAACACGATTTGAGTTATACAGCACGGATAGAGGCCCTTTGGCCCTTCGCCTTTAACAAATCCGTGCTGGCTTTCCTTCATCAACCCACACTTGTCCAAGTGACTGTGTTAATTTTGTCCCGGATTATCGTTTCTAAAAGCTTCCCCACCACCAAGGTTAAACTGACTGGCCTGTAGCTGCTGGGTTTATCCTTACACCCTGTTTTGAACAAGGGTGTAACATTTGCAATTCTCTAGTCATCTGGCACCACCCCCCGTATCTAAATGTTTGGAAGATTATAGCCAGTACCTCCTTCCTTCCCTCAGCAACATAGGATGCATCCCAAGCAGACCTGGTAATTTATCTATTTTGAGTACAGTCAGTCTTTCTAGTACCATCTCTATCAATTTTTAGCTCATCCAGTATCTCATCTACCTCCAATTTTACTGTAACTTTGGAAACATCATCTTCCTTGGTAAAGACAGATGCAAAGTACTCATTTAATATCTCAGCCATGCCCACTGCCTCCATGAATAGATCTCCTTTTTGGCCCCTAATCGACCTCACCCCTCCTTTTTCTATCTGTTTACTATTTATATGCCTAATAGAAGACTTTTGGATTCCCTTTTATGTTAGTTTCCAGTCTATTCTCATACTCTCTCTTTGCCCCTCTTATTTCCTTTTTCATTCCCCCTCTGAACTTTCTATATTCAGCCTGGTTCTCACTTGTATTATCAACCTGACATCTGTCATATGCCCTCTTTTTCTCCTTCATCATCTTACTCTGTATCTCTTTAGTCATCTAGGGTGCTCTGGCTTTGGTTGCCTTACCTTTCCCCCTTGTGGGAATGTACCTGGACTGTACCCGAACCATCTCCTCTTTAAAGGCCGCCCATTGTTAGATTACAGTTTTGCCTGCCAATCTTTAATTCCAATTTACCCGGGCCAAATCCTTTCTCAACCAGCTGAAATTGGCCCTCCTGCAATTGAGTATTTTTACTCTAGATTGCTCCTTGTCCTTTTCCATAGCTAATCTAAACCTTATGATAGTATGATCACTGTTCCCTAAATGTTCCCACATTAACACTTGCTCCACTTGCTGCACCACATTCCCCAGAACCAGATCCAGCAATGCCTCCTTCCACGTTGGGCCGGAAACATACTGATCAAGAAAGTTCTCCTGAGCGCACTTAAGAAATTCTTCCCTCCCCCACCACCCATCAACCCCCCCCCGGCCCTTTACACTATTACTATCCCAGTCTATATTAGGTTAATTGATGTCCCCCATTATCACTACTCTGTTTCTTGCGCATCTCTATATATTTCCCACTAATTGGTAGCCTATAGAATACATCCAGTAATGTAATTGCACCTCTATTGTTTCTGAACCCAAACCAAATAGATTCTGTCCTTGACCCCTCAAGGACATTCTTTTTCTCCAGCATTGCAATATTCTCCTTAATCAATACTTCCACCCCCCCCCCCCTTTCTCTCCTTCCCTATCTTTCCTGAACACCTTGTATCCAGGAATATTTAATACTCAATCCTGCCCTTTTTTGAGCCAGGTCTCTGTTATCGCCACAACATCATATTCCCATGTGGCTAATTGCACCTGCAGCTCACATTTGTATTTCACACAAAGTGGTTGTTACGCTTTTAAGCTCTTACTCACATACTTTCCTTCAGGTATATTATGTGCCTCTTTCAAAAATGGTAGAATAAACAGATGGTGGCATTTGATTTAAACGATCAAACAGATCTAATGACTATTAAATAGTGGCAAAAACAAACAAATTTGCAATAATATTCAAAATGTAGATATTCCTCCTCAGAATATGGAAAATAAAGTCACAAAACCTCACTAGACCTGATTTTTAAAAAAAATCTCTGAACAAAGGTTTAATGTGAAGTTCACTGCATAATGATCTTGCACTCTCAAATACATACAGGAAACCAATACCTGTACAGACAGGTATCAGTGGCAATATTTGGACAGAAGAATAGCACTGAGGGCTTTGCATTCAACAAGCATTAGTGTATAAAAGACAACCTTCAGCTTCATTCCAGTAACCTACAGATGCACCTTCTCTGTTCCTGTTCTGATGTGTATTAGCTAGACTGGGTCATTTTGTTAACTGAACCTGATTTTAACTTTGATGCCATAATAAGAAAGAAAAAGAGAGAAAAATCTGTATACTGCACCATAGACAAAATTTGTGTTACAATAGTATCAACAGCAACAACAAATGCATTGTTCGGCATTTATATGGAATATGAGGCTCTACTAGTTTGCTTAGAATTGTGTTCAAGCTTGATTTTGTTGGAACAGCTATTCTGCAAGAAGCAAATAATTTTATAATTCAGTGATCTTGGATAATGAAGTGGAGATGCCGGTGATGGACTGGGGTTGACAATTGTAAACAATTTTACAACACCAAGTTATAGTCCAACAATTTTATTTGAAATTCACAAGCTTTCGGAGGCTTCCTCCTTCCTCAGGTGAATATGACATTCACCTGAGGAAGGAGGAAGCCTCCGAAAGCTTGTGAATTTCAAATAAAATTGTTGGACTATAACTTGGTGTTGTAAAATTGTTTACAATTGGATAATGAAAGCAATGCTCTGACAAATGGCGGTGTCTTGGAGCCTTTGAAATAATTATTTAAAACTTTTTCTTTAGCCTCCTGATTTCTGTTATACAAACATTTCTTCACAGATCAGGGTGGTATTTTTTCTAGTTTTCAGAAAACATGGTAGGTCAAAAGTGCTGGGGAAAATTCAGTTGTCAGCAGAGTTAATTATCTTGGAATGTCAAGCTGTGTTGACATATTGATTTTACAGAACTGAAATATTGAAGCTAGGTAGTTGGCTGAAAGTGCTGCACCAAGGGAAGTAAGTATGGGCATCTAAAGTCTCCAGCATTTCAAAAGCCATTTCTGATAACCCAGCATTCACAATACAGAGATATACTGGATTAAAGGTAACAGGAAGGAATGGAAGGAACATTATGTCAGCAAGGTTCCTCCTTGCTGAACAGTAGGAGTCACAATAAAAGCCAACCTAATAAAATCCTGATGGTTTGGGACATAATCAGTTCGTTTAATTATATTATGTATGTGAGCCTTGGTATCGATAGGTTATTTGTAGTGGATCATATCTGAACCCTCGTTTCCAAAATGTTTCACTAGCTCCATAATTAGGCTTTCACTTGGTTTGAACTCTTGACCTGTAGAGCAAGTGCAATATAAATATCACGGTAACATGAAATTCTTCATTTAAGATGGAAAGTGAAGTAGTCCATTCCAAAACCAGGGCCCTAAATCTAAACAAAGGAAACTAGGAAGGTATGAGGAACGAGCTGGCTATGATAGATTGGAAAGTTTCATTAAAAGGCATGACGGTGGATAGGCAATGGCTGACATTTAAGGAACGAATGCATGAATTGCAACAATTATACATTCCTTTCTGGCGCAAAAACACAAAAGGAAAAGCGGCCCAACCATGGCTAACAAAAGAAATTAAGGATAGTATTAGATCCAAAGAGATATAAAGTTGGCAGAAAAAGTAGCAAGCCTGAGGATTGGGAGCAGTTTAGAATTCAGCAAAAAGGGAGCAAGAGATTGATTAAGAGGGGAAAAATAGAGTGAGAGTAAACTTGCAAGGAACATAAAAGTGGACTGTAAAAGCTTCTACAAGTATGTAAAAAGAAAAAGATTAGTGAAGACAAATGTAGGTCCCTTACAGTCAGAAACGGGAGAATTTATAATGGAGAACAAGGAAATGGCAGAGCAATTAAACAAATACATTGGTTCTGTCTTCATGGAAGAGGACACAAATAACTTCCCAGAAATGCTAGGGAACCAAGGGACTAGTGAGAAGGGGGAATTAAAGGAAATTAGTATGAGTAAAAAAATAGTGCTAGAGAAATTAATGGGACTGAAAGCCGATAAATCCCCAGGGCCTGATAATCTGCATTCCAAAGTACTAAAGGAAGTAGCCGTGGAAATCGTGGATGCATTGGTTGTCATCTTCCAAAATTCTACAGATTATGGAACAGTTCCTGCAGATTGGAGGGTGGCAAATGTAACCCCACTATTTAAAAAAGGAGGGAGAGAAAACAGGGATCTACAGACCAGTTAGCCTAACATCAGTAGTAGGAAAAATGCTAGAGTCTATTACAAAGGATGTGATAACAGGACACTTAGAAAATATCAATGGGATTAGACAAAGTCAACATGGAAGGGAAATCGTGTTTGACAAACCTACTGGAGTTTTTTTGAGGATGAAACTGGTAGAATAGATAAGGGAGAACCAGTGGATGTAGTTTATTTGGATTTTCAGAAGGCCTTTGAAAAAGTCTGAAGAGGTTAGTGTGCAAAATTAAAGCACATGGGATTGGTGGTAATAAACGGACATGGATTGAAACTTGGTTAACAGACAGGAAACAGAGAGTAGGAATAAATGGATTTTTTCAGGGTGGCAGGCAGTGTCAAGTGGGGTACCGCAGAGATCAGTGCTTGGGCCCCAGCTATTCACAATATATGGTTTGGATGAGGGAACCAAAAAACTAGGTGGGATTGTGAGTTGTGAGGAGGATGCAAAAAGGCTTCAAGGCGATTTAGACAAGTTGAGTGAGGTGGGCAAATACATGGCACATGCAGTATAACGTGGATAAATGTGAAGTTATCCACTTTGGAAGGAAAAACAGAAAGGCAGAGTATTATCTAAATGGTGATAGATTGGGAAATGTTGATTTGCAAAGGGACCTGGGTCCTTGTACGCCAGTCACTGAAAGCAAACATGCAGGTGCAGCAAGCAGTTAGGAAGGCAAATGGTATGTTGGCCTTCATTGCAAGAGGATTTGAGTACGGGAGCAAGGATGTCTTACTGCAGTGATACAGGGCCTTGGTGAGACCGCACCTGGAGTATTGTATGCAGTTTTGGTCTCCTTACCTAAGAAAGGATGTTCTTGCCATAGAGGGAGTGCAGTGAAGGTTCACCAGACTGATTCCGGGGATGGCAGAACTGTCAAATGAGGAGAGATTGGCTCAACTCGGCCTGTATTCACTCGAGTTTAGTAGAATGAGAGGGGATGTCATTGAAACATATAAAATTCTGACAGGACTAGACAGACTGGATGCAGGGAGGATGTTTCCCCTGGCTGGGGGTGTCCAGAACGAGAGGTCACAGTCTCAGGATACGGGGTAGGACATTTAGGACTGAGATGAGGAGAAATTTCTTCACTCAGAGGGTGGTGAACCTGTGGAATTCTCTACCACAGAAGGCTGTGGAGGCCAAGTCACTGAATATATTTAAGAAGGAGATAAGATAGTTTTTTAGACACAAAAGGTATCAAGGGGTATGGGGAGAGCGCGGGAATATGGTATTGAGATAGAGGATCAGCCATGATCATATTGAACGGCGGAGCAGGCTCGAAGGGCCGAATGGCCTACTCCTGCTCCTATTTTCTGTTTCTATGAAATATTTCCCAAAAAAGTAAGCAACACTAATCCCAATCCCATTGGTATCCCGATCCGGCAACGCCTCGATTTTTAAAAATTCTCAATCTTGTTTTCAGATCCCTCCATGGCCTCGCCCCTCCCTATCTCTGTAACCTCCTCCCACCCTAGAACCCTCCCAGATCTCTGTGCTCGTCCAATTCTAGCCTCTTGCACATCTCTGATTTTAATTGCTCCACCATTGGCAGCCGTGCCTTAAGCTGCCTAGATCCTAAGCTCTGGAATTCCCTCCCTAAACCTCTCCGCCTCTCTACATCTCTCTGCTTTTTAAGACGCTCCTTAAAATCTACCTCTTTGACCAAGTTTTTGGTCACCTGTCCTAATATCTCCTTATATGGCTGTGTCAAATTTGTTTGATAACGCTCCTGTGAAGTGCCTTGGGACATTTTACTCTGGTAAAGGCAAGTTGTTGTTGTAGAAATAACTCCTGTAAATTAGCAATATGTTGGTTTTCATTCTCTCCTTTTCTCTGCTGAGAAACAACTTGCAATTATACAACGTTTATGCACCTTCAGGATGTCCTGAAGCATTTCACAAACAATAAATACTTTTCTTTTGAAGTGCAGTTGCTGCTAAATAAACAAACGCAGCAGCCAGTTTGTGCACAGCATAATTCCATAAGCAGCAGCTATGATCGTTTAGTTTTGTCTTTGGTGGTGTTGATTTGAGGGAGAAGTATTGGCCAGGACAACAGGAGAAGACCCTGCTTTTTTTTTTCAGGTAATGTCATACGATCTTTTATATCCAGTGGAGCAGGCAGATTGGGCCTCGAACATCCCATCTGAATGATAGCATATGCAACAATACAGAACTCTTTCAGGGTTGGTCTAGACTGTATGCTTAAGTACTGGTGTGGAATTTGAACCTCCACCCTTCTGCTTGGTGAGAGTGCTGCTAACAGAACCAAACTGACGCGTGGGGTGAAATTGGCCTTGGACGGTAGCCCAAAATGGGCAATAGTGAATCGGCGACCCATTTTACACCCCATCCGATTTTTAAAAAAAAATTCGCCAGGGTGTAACACTAGCTGCTGATTTGCTATTGCTTGTTTTGCAGTCCCATCCAAGCCCAATTTCACCCTCTTGGTTTCAAGTATTGATTATCACAGTCATAGGAATTACAGCAAAGAAGGAGTCTGTTCAGCTTGCCAGGCCTGTGGCAGTATTAGCTCTTCAACTGGTCTAACTACTCCAATCTAATTTTCCTGTCCCTTTCCTGCATGCTTTTCAAATACATATCCAATTCCCTTTTACATAAAATTACATAGAATGTACAGCACAGAAACAGGCCATTCGGCCCAACAGGTCCATGCTGGTATTTATGCTCCATACGAGCCTCCTCCCCACCCTCCTTCATCTAACCCCATCAACATATCCTTCTGTTCCTTTCTCCCTCATGTGTTTGTTTATCTTCTCAAATGCATCTATGCTCGTTACCTCAACTACTACTTGTGGTAGCGAGTTCCACATTCTTACCACTCTCTGGATAGAGATGTTTCTCTTGAATTCCCTATTGGATTCATTAGTGCCTATCTTATTTATGGCCCCTAGTTCTGGTCTCCCCTGCAAGTGGAAACATCTTCTCTACGACTACCCGATCAAACCCTTTCATTATCTTGAAGACCTCTATCAGGTCACCCCTCAATCTTTTCTAGAGAAAAGAGCCCCAACCTGTTCAATCTTTCTTGATAGATATACCCTCTCAGTTCTGGTATTATCATAAATCTTTTTTGCACTTTCTCCAATGTCCCTCTATCCTTTTTATAACACTGAGACCAGATCTGTTCACAGAAATCCAAATGCGGTCTAACCAAGGTTCGACACAAGTTTAACATTCCTTCTCTGATTTTCAATTCGATCCCTCTAGAAATGAACCCCAGTGCTATGCTTTTTTTTAACGGCCTTATTAACCTGCATCGCTACTTTTAGTGATTTTGTGTATCTGTTCCCTCCGACCCCTCTGCTCCTCTACCCCGTTTAGACTTTTTTTTCCAAGGAGAATTTGGCCTCCTTATTCTTCCTACTAAAATGTACCACCTCACACTTGTCTATATTGAAATTCATTTGCCAATTACACGCGCATTCTGCAAGTTTATTAATATCTTACTGTATTTTGTCACAGTCCTCCTCACTATTAACTATACTCCCCCATTTGGTGGTGTCTGCAAATTTTGCAATTGTACTTTGATTCCAGAGTCCAAATCATTTAATATAAATAGGGTGAACAGTGGTCCCAGCACCGAACCTTGTGGAACACTGCTTCCCACTTTTTACCGGTCTGAATAAGTATCTTTAACCCTGCTTTCTGTTTTATAGCTAGCTTGCTATACAAACATACAAATTAAGAGCAGGAGTAGGCCATTCGGCCCCTCGAGCCTGCTTTGCCATTTAATAAGATTATGGCTGATCTGATTGTGACCACAACCCAACTTTCCCGTCTGCCTACTATAACCTTTGACTCCCTTGTTAATCAGGAATCTATCTAACTCAGCCTTAAAAATATTCAATGACCCTGCCTCTACTGCTCTCTGGGGAAGGGAGTTCCACAGACTCACGACCCTCTGAGAGAAAAAATTTCTCCTTATCTCTGTCTTAAATGGGAGACTCCTTATTTTAAAACTGTGGCCCCTAGTTCTAGTCTCTCCCACAAGGGGAAACATCCTCTCGGCATCTACACCTTCTAGTCCCCTCAGGACCTTATGTTTCAATAAGATCGCCTCTCATTCTTCTAAACTCCAGTCTATACAGGCCCAACTTGTCCAACCTTTCCTCATAAGATAACCCCCTCATCCCAGGAATCAGTCGAGTGAACCTTCTCTGAACCGCTTCCAAAGCAATTATGTCCTTTTTTAAATAAGGAGAACAAAACTGCACACAGTATTCTAGATGTGGTCTCACCAATGCCCTGTACAACTGTAGCAAAACATCTCTACTTTTATATTCCATTCCCCTTGCAATAAATGACAACATTCCATTTGTCTTCCTAATCGCTTGCTGTACCTGCATACTAACTTTTTGTGATTCATGTACTAGGATATCCAGATCCCTCTGTACCTCAGTTCTGCAATCTCTCTCGATTTAAATAATATACTGCTTTTCTATTTCTCCTGCCAAAGTGGACAAGTTCACATTTTTCCACATTATGCTCCATCTGCCAGATTTTTACCAGCTCACTTAATCTATCTATATCCTTTTGCAGACTCCTTGGGGTCGATTTTAGGATGGCTGAACGGGTGCATTTGTGGCCAGGGCGGGGGGGCTCTGAAAATTCAGGATTCCCGGGGCGGGTCCGGAGCCCAGCTCCAACCCGCCCACTTCCGGGTTCCCCAATGACGCGCTTAGATGCGCGTGCAGCCCCCACATGCGGGCCTCCCACCAGCAATTAAAGCCGGCGGGATCCCAATTAAACCAATTATTTTGATACCTCAGGTCGTTAGGAGACGTGATTTGGAGGATATTTTAGGAGGGGTGGGATTTTCATCCAAACTGAGCGTGTTTCCCGTACTGGGAGAAACGCTCCCAGTTGAAATAGACATGTTGAAGCCACCAGCCTGTGGCAGCTGCAAAGGTCCATTTGACAGCTGGGGTGGGGAGACCCTCACTCATTGCAGGAGGCCACTCTGTCACTTTGGACAAAGTTTGGCCTACACCACCCTCCTCCTAACACTAAAATTCACCAACTTGCAACCTCAACCCCGGTGTGCAGACACATTTACCTACCTTGCGGACCCCCTCAAACGTACATCTTCCGGATGGGGGCCGCTATAGCTGCAGTCATGACCTCCTCGGAGGACGAACAGCATCACCAGCCTCGCCATCCACGCCGTCCACCTCTGACACGTGGATCTCCACAAGACAGTGCTGTGACACATCCACCTGCACAGCAGGAGGGAGGGCAACCGCAGAGAGAGATGCGTCGCAGAAGGCACTACCCTCGCCACAGGGTCGACAGACCGAGGCCCAGCTTCCTGGATCTTTCTGAGGAGCAGTGCACAAGGAGGCTCAGAGTCACTTGACATGTAGTTGTGGATATCTGCAGCCTCCTTGATGCCGAGCTGTTCCCGGCTGGCCCGAGCACCATCTTCTTACCTGTCGCTGTCAATGTCAGCACTGCCCTCAACAACTTCTCCTCCGCATCCTTCCAGGGTGCCACCAGGGACATCGCTGGCGTCTCTCAGTCGTCTGCACAAAAGAGCCCTGCAAATACACCTACATCCACTCTGCAGTGACACAATGGGTGGCATCAGGAAAGGGAATTATTGCACAAACCAGACAAGATTTTCAAAGACGTGGCAATAGTGGTGATAACAAATTTTAATGTTTTTTTGCAAAACAAATGAATGTAAATCAAAAACATTTTGTCTTACACCCTTGTGCATCCCCTTTGTGCTCACAAAACCTTTGCCTTACATTTACGGGAACCCCTACGTGGTGCTACCCCTGTGGCTTCAGCAGAGGTAGTGGCAGGTTGCTCTTGTCCATGCCCTGACCGATGAGATGCTTTGCGCGGACGCCCTCTGGGTTTTGGTGCCCATGAGGGCCCCTCCAAAGACTGCTCCACCTGCACCTGTGCAGGGGCAGACTCGGCCACCTGGAGAGGAGGCAGCATTGCGGGTACTGGTTGAGAGGGGGGCAACAGGTGAGACGTGGGAGCGCTTTGAGTGGCGTCCCCTTTCACCCATCATCCCTCTTCTGGCCCAGGCCCACATCACTCCTTCCACCCTGCTGGACGACAGTTTGGAGGACTTGTATGAAGCCTTGGAAGGCCAGTTGTAAGGTATCTGTCAGCCTGTTTAAGGCGGCAGAATGTTGCTCACCCTGAATCCGAACGGCCCTTGTCAGGGCCTGAATGGACTCATTGTTGAGCCATGCTTGAAGCTCGATGGAGGCTAGCCTTTCCTCCATTGCAGACGTTCCTGCACCTACCCGCGACACTATCTCCGAGATGCCTTCACATCCCTGTGAAGTTGGACTCCTCCATCGTCCGTGCGATTGTGGAGAGTGCGTGTGGCAACTGTTCCAGTACCTCGACAATGTGCTGCTGGCCCTCGATGACTCTCCTTTTCATGGCTGGCCCTCAGGGTTCAGTATCTGGGTCCAGCTGAGCAGAGCCTGGAGAAGAGTGCTCCCACCGACACGGACTCTCCACGGCTGGCCCTGCACCAAGGGTCTGCTCGTGCTCATGTGTGTGGTGACTCACCATGTGCAAGCCCAACTAAATGAGGACGGGAACCCACCGAGGTGTGTGAATCTGCGCTGGTGGATGGCTGGCTCAGATGTGACAATGCACCCTCAGAGGCTGGCAGATCCTCTGAGGAATCGCCCTCCGCAGTCACGGCACTCGCAGATGGCCCTGCAAGAGAACAGAAAGCAATATTAAGCATGTGGACAGATGTTGAGGTGCAGCAGATGCCAAGTGATACTAAAATCATTCGTTATCATGAGTGCTGAGTGTTAGATTTCTGTCACCAGCCGCTTGTGCACTCCCAGTCTCGGCGTCTGCCATGGACAGGCACTGCAGCGTCTGGCTTACTTCCAATGCCTGCTGCTCTGCATCTGTTAAGACCACCTGGTGCGGCGGACCCCCTCTCCCGGGCATTCGGTCATCTCTTCTCCTCTCTGTGTTTTGCCTTGAAAGGTGTGATTGAGTGATGGTTGCATGGTGACCCACTGTATGCATTGGTGTCGGTGGGGGTGAACGTGAGGGAGATGCATGGGAGGGTGTGTGTGAAACAAAGCCATGATATTGTATGAGGATTGGGTTGCGTGGTAGTGTTCGAATGGGAACTGGGGCAGTGAGTAAGTGCAGGCAAGGTGAGGATGATGGTTGAGTGGATGTGAGGAGTGATGCGAGAGCGTTGTAGTGGCAGTGCAGAAGGAGGTGATGTGGAAGACGGAGTGTGGGAGAATGCATAAGTATGCTCACTTTGGCTGACCTGGTTAGGTCATTAAAGCGCTTCCTATATTGGACCCAGGTTCGGCAGACATTGCTGCTGCTGCTGACCTCCTTGGCCACCTCCAGCCAGGCCTTCTTGGTGGCAGAGGGAGGCCACCTCCTCCCATCAGATGGGAACAGAATTTCCCTCCTCTCCTCACCCCATCAAGCAGCACCTGGAGTGAGGAGTCAGAGAACCTTGGAGCAGCCTTGCCTCTGGCCTGCACTATGCTCCAAAATTGGTTCTTTGCTGCAGGAGGAGCATTGGAGGACTGCCCCTTTAAATAGGGGTCCTCCTGCTGACAACCTGTGATGCGGGTGTGCAGTGCGCCCACTGCGCAGGTCTGGAACGGGAAACCCGGAAGCACACATAAGTATCTTCAATTAGGTTGCGATCGTGTGCGGAGCACCCCGAGTTCACTGGGCGCGTTGCCCACGCGCCCGGTCAACCCCCCGCTGCCAACCCGTCTTCCTCCTAATATCTGGCCCCTTATGTCCTCTTCACAACTTACTTTCCTACTTACCTTTGTGTCATCAGCAAATTTAGCAACCATACATTCGGTCCCTTCATCCAAGTCATTGATATAGATTGTAAATAGTTGAGGGCCAAGCACTGATCCCTTTGGTACTCCACTCGTTACAACTTGCCAACCGGAAAATGACCCATTTATGCCTACTCTCTGTTTCCTGTTAGCTAATCAATCCTTTATCCATACTAATATGTTACCCCCTACACCATGAGCCCTTATTTTGTGTAGTCGCCTTTGATGTGGCACGTTGTCAAAAGCCTTCTGGAAATCCAAGTACACCACATCCACAGGATCCCCTTTATCCACGTTGCTTGTTACTTCCTGAAAGAACTCTAATAAGTTAGTCAAACACTATTTCCCTTTCACAAAGCCATGTTGACTCTGCCTGATTGCATTGAGATTTTCTAAGTGCCCTGCTATAACCTCCTTAATAATAGATTCTAGCATTTTCCCAACGACAGATGTTAAGCTAATTGGCCTGTAGTTTCCTGCTTTCTGTGCCCCACCTTTCTTGAATAGAAGAGTTACATTCACTATTTTCCAATCTGATGAGACCCTTTCAGAATCTAGGGAATTTTGGAAAATTAATACCAATGAATCTACTATCTCTGCAGCCACTTCTTTTAAGACCCTAGGATGAAGTCCATCAGGACCTGGAGACTTGTCAGCTTTTAGTTCTAATATTTTTTTCAGAACCCTTTCCCTGGTGGTTGTAAATGTTTTAAGTTCCTCCCTCCCTTTCACCTCTTGATTCACAAATATTTCTGAATTTCTATCCATTTAGCAACTTGTCCCCTGACTCCACATGCTGTGACCTTAGTCATGAGACTACTATACGGAATCTTATCGAAGACTTTTTGAAAATCAAAATATATTACATCTACTACATTACCCTTGTCTTCCGTTTCTGTTACTACTTCAAAGAATTCAATAAGGTTGGTCAAGCATGACCTTCCCGTTTGAAATCCAATTCACCAACCAGTTCAAGTGCTCTTTCACCATTTCCCCCTCATAGGTTTTCAAGATTTTGAATGGCTTTATTAGATTCGCTGCAAGAGAGAAGTGAAGGGAGGAAAAAAACTGCAGTTGTTCAAGCATTTCTTCACATAACTCTAGCAAAGAGCCAGCTTAGAAAAAATAGGTTGAATGGCTTCCTGCACTGTAAACTTCTATGATTTGTGACTATAACCCTCTATTCTTTGTATAATTCATAAATCGTAACTACCCTTTCCATGGTTCCCATTCTTCCTGTTGTGCACGCAGTTCTCCAACGTCTTACACAAATTCAACATAACTTCCTTGCTTTTCTATTCATTATCCCTATGTATAAAACCCAGACTCATATTTATTTTTCTACCTGCACTTTCTCTTTTGAAGATCTATGTATCTGCATCTTTAGATTTTTCTGTTCCTCCCTCTGTTCAAAGTCTTACCATAGGATATACTTCTCCTCACTGCTCTTTTTCCCAAAATATACTGCTTCAAATTTCTCCCACTGCTGGTCCATTATTTGACCTGCCATTTTTTTTTCAAATCAATTTCCAGTCCAATGCTTTTATCTTGGATTCATTTTCTTATGTGAACCTAATTTGGTTATGGTAACTATTTCCCAAGTTCTTCAATTATTCTCCTCCTCCTTTCTCTGTCTCTTGCTTTCCTGCCTGCTGTCATTCTCTTTTACACGTTTTCTCATCATAATGCCTTTTCACAGTCCTACCTCTTGCTTTCCTGCCTGCTATTAATTTTCCTTGTTCCCTAGCTCCTCATTTGCCTGCTCATTCTCTGTGCAGCTGCAAAATGTAAGTGAGAGACCACAGACAACTGGATCTTTCGTGCACACCCAAGCTACTTCTATGCAAAAGAAAATTCCTGTCTTTTAACTTTTTGAATATCATTCATGTAATGTAATTAGTGTGACATTAATAAATGAAATACACGATGAGAAGTCTAAATTACTTGCTTGCTCTTCAGGTTCATGATTTGTGCATCTACTATTACTTGGTAGTTTATTTTTCATTAAACCATTGAATCTCATGCCACCTCCATTTATTGATGATTTTAAACCCATTGGCATAAGTTAAGATGCTTGCTGTTTGTTTACAATAGGCTGGTATTCATGTCATGTTTACCAGTGTTATATCTTTTCAGTTCTCTGGTGGATTAAGTCGGACACTTAACTTCAGGGCAGAGCATTGGTGTGCCACAACTTGAAGTGGCATTGTGTCTTTTTCGTCCTGTAGTAAGTGCATCTCCTGTCAAGCGAATCATGAGCTGCATTGGTTTTGCAAGTGACAGGGGAATCAATATTCCAAATGCTGAAGAAAGGGCTTGCAAAGGCAATTAACAATGGGGAAAAAAAGAGGGCTTATAACAGGGTGCGGGTAATAGGGGAGAAAGAATTAGAGGAAAATTATTTCCTAAAAATATAAGACAATACTTAATACAATTACTTTTGTAATTGTTTTTCTACTTTTTTATCACATTTCTTGTCTTGCTGTTTTTATTTTCTCTCTCTCTCACCCACCCTTTCCATTGTATCTGCCTTTGACTCTTCCTCACTCTTCCTCTATCTGCAAGCCTTTTGCTCTGTCTGTCTCCTTTTCCATGTCTCTTAATATCTTTCCATGACTCTCGTGGACCTTTGCTCATGTACTCATTTTCCATGACTTGTTTGTTAAAGTCCAAGATACACTGCAAGTTGTCAGCCAGCAAGTAGGATACAGGGATTGTGTCGTGATAGGCTACTTAGGAGCTAGTGCAACACCTGTAGGGGTGTGAAATTAGGGTGTTGCAGTTGGGGGCTCAGTCCAGAAGGGAGTATGGGGGCTATGGCTAGGGCTGGTGCATGGAGATAGAATGCAGGGAGGCATCACAAGGCTGGGAAGAGTAGCCGGGGGGCAAAGAGGGCAGTCTGGTGCCCAGCAGTACTGAAGTAGAGGCAGCCTGGCAGCTCTTGGGAGAAAGCGGGCAGGAACCTGGAAGTATGCATGGGAGAGTGGCTGAACCCCACAGCACTCGGGAGAGGGAGGGTTGCAAGGATGGCTGGGGTTCAAATATACGAACTGGTTCAATCTAAAGAAAATTACTATTTATTATGCTGCTCTTAAGATACTAATATGGAATATGACAGATACAATAGTATTTTTACAATAGAAATAATGAATTATTGCCTAATGTGAATTATAGCACTGAGGAACCTCAACGATACTTTTCAGTGAGTTTTAGAGACCAAAGGAATGCTGAGCCTGTTAGAGATTCGCATGGTCTAACTGTCTAATTATTGAATTTGCAGCTCTGTATGAGGGTAATTAGAAGTGTTTTCCCATTAAGCTTTTCATTTGTTTTATGACTCCTGATTAATTATTCGTCATAGCAGAGAACAAGTTTTGACTGTAAGTTTGCTTGAAGAGCCAGTCAGATGTTTGAATCTTTGTCAGGCTATCTTTTAAATACTATCTACACTGTATGGATGTATGTCAAATAAAATTATGATGTAAAATGGCCCATACTCAACCTACTGAAAGAAATTATTAACCAGAGAAGAAGCACTTTTTGACACATTTCCAGAACAAACGTTGGGGGATAGTGTGATCAACATTTTGGAAAGAGAATAGAGTAAGGGTCTCACTTGACTATAAATGCCCAGCAACATTTGGAAAACTGGTTTTATACTCTAATGCATTTCTGCCAAAACAACAGTAAACTAGAAATCAAAATCCAATCAATCACTCCCTCCCTCCCTCCAGTACTACTCTGGGTCTCAACTGAGCCAGGGAGGTCTCCATTCCCACCCCCTAAAGTCAGTAAGGGCGGGCGGAGGATCCACTCCTTGCAAGAGCGACTGGAAAATCCCGGAAACGGTGGAGAACTAGCGCCGCCAGTTCCCTGCTACTCTCCAGTGGGTTCTGCCAAATTCTGCTCGAGTTATGGCGGGAGTCTGGTGGATCAACTGAGGAAATTCCGGGCCATTGCTTTTAGTAAAATATACTTCCTGTAACAAAAAAATAAAAACAGCTTTTATTAGTCAGATCAAGCTGATGACTTCAGGTCTTACCAAGCTTCTAATGAATCTTATGGTACATTTCATATCTTGCGATGAATTCTACCATTAAATTGTAACCAAAAATAACTGAATATGGCAACTGGCCCCTTTTCTCATCCTGCTCTACATTCTATGGGAGTGATTTTAAACCCCAAGAACGGGTGGGTTGGGAGCGGGTGGGAGTTGAAAATAGTTGTTCTCTGGGTCGCGACCGCAACCCGGCTTTATTTCCGGGTTTAACATTAGCGCATAAAAGTACAGGCTTCCCACTGGGAATGCAAAGTCTGAAAATTTTGTGGTGGCGACCCAAAAAAACAACTATTTTCAACTCCCACCCGCCCCCCAACCCACCTGTTTTTGGGGTTTAAAATCACCCCCTAGGTCCTATGCAAGAGTCACTGCATCTGACAGCTCATTTATGTAAACCTATGACGACAACTTCAAAAGTTATAGTTACTGATGATTTCTGAGTAATTTGGGCATCAACAGTATGACAATTTATATGCCCAATTCAAATATCTTGGGGTTACAAATATAAATGGTGTGTTGCTATGAAGTAATGAATTTGTTTTGAATGCAAATGCTTCTAATTGAATTTGCTACTCAAGTATAAACCTTGCTTTAATAACATTTTGACAAAGTAAGATGATTTTTTTTAAAACTGACATGCACTGGATTATTATGAAAGCCACCCCTCTTATCTAGAGTTCAACAAAATTAAACACTTAGAATTGTGTGTGACGTAAAGGGAAATTCATAACAAGCTAAAATTCCTCCATCAATGTTATAACACAATATTTAACTTGGAGAGCAAAAGATCTTCACTCAACTACTTGTAGACTTTCAATATATTAATGTCCACCAAAAAGATTTTCTGCAGCAGCCATTTTCATCGAGAGAACTCCAGGAGCAACACACACGTCTATCACTTCGCTTTTTTTAATTTAAAAACCGAGCCAGGGAAACATCTGAAACATAGTCCAATTTTACCACTACCAGCAAGTGGAAAATTCCTTTACTGGTACTGCTGACAGGAAAATCACATCCTGTAACTCATAGACAAACATGGTATTCTATTAACTCTTTGCATTTCACATCATTAAAAAAGGCATGGAAAATCTTCATCTCAACAAAGTACTAATCAATACTCTAGGTCATTTAGTTCTATTTGGAAAAAAATTGAGTTTTTTTTATTTCAGGTAGGTTGTTTTGTATTCTATTCCCTTCATGACTACTGTTGCAAAGTGAGTATATGTGGGAGATGTGGGATCAGTTGTTTAATAGTTAATGTGAATGCATATAAATAACTCTTCAGATGCCTGCTGGATTGTTCAATTGTCTTGGGGCTCCAGTATAACTGGTACTGGGGCTATGCAAACTTCTCTGAATCAAGAGGTAATAGTGATTGTGTCCAGGTAAGTGATATTTTCTCCTAGGTGTATGGCAATGTCATTCTGTAATGAACAGTCCAGGGTCAGCCTTTCTCCAATTTTTCCTTTCTCTGTGGGTAGCCACCTGTCTTGCATTGTATGCCTCCCCCGATGTAACATCTGAGATTGGCAAGTCACAGTGTGGCGAATTGCAGGTGTGCACAGAATTTTGAAGAAGCAGTGCACTGGGCCATTACATCATCTCTAGGAAGATTTAGTTTACTCTTACTATGATGCATTGCTAGGCTTTTAGTAGTTTCCCTTCACCTACCTGCCTCCCTAATCAAAAGATGTTCATTGGTTTGTGGATCTACCTTCATGGAGAGGGAAAATGAACTTAAATGTATCTGGATAGAAGAGCATGTGTATAAATATGTAGTATCTATGTGCATATGTATTTTTAATGGTGAATTTGGTGGTCATCAAGGTAAAAGATAGCAGTGCTAGGGAATTAAACATTTTATGGTTTTTGTCACTTGCCAGGATCCAGCATTACCAGATCAGGTATATCAATGCAGTAGGGAGCAGAGCTCATTTTTACAGAAGCCTATGTTTTACTTCACTACATTTTTTTTCTACTTCTCACACCAATTTCTGCTTTTTATGGCACAAAAATGTCATTTTGTTGCTGAACTGCTCTTTTGTACGCTAGGGCAGATTGGTAACATGGAGGAACTGCATATATACAGACTTGCTCAAAATTCTCACATGCAACTTTAAAGCATAAATTGTGGGGGTTTTTTAGCATTTACTTTAAGTCATTGCTGTTTTCTGTCCTCTTTCATGTGAGTCCAGACAGTATATGTTGGCAGACTGTTTTGCCATGGGACATAAATCTTGCATAATTATCACATATAGGCATTTATGACTGTTATTCTGGACTGAACATTTTTTGATGGTGAGGAAAGATCTAAAAGATACCAGAAATAGTTGGGAACCAAGGGGCTAATGAGAGTGAGGAACTTGAAGTAATTAATATCAGTAGAGAAAAAGTACTTGAGAAACTAATGGGACTAAAAGCCAATAAATCTCCTGGACCTGATGGCCAACGTCAGAGGGTTCTTAAAGAGGTGGCTGCAGAGATAGTGGATGCATTGGTGATGATCTTCCAAAATTCCGCAGATTCTAGAATGGTCCCAGCGGATTGGAAGGTAGCAAATGTAACCCCGCTATTCAGGAAAGGAGGGAGAGAGAAAACAGGGAACTACACGCCAGTTAGGCTGACATCAGTAGCAGGAAAATGCTGGAATCCGTTATTAAGGAAGTGGTAACAGAGCACTTAGAACATCTTAATATGGTTAGGCAGAGTCAACATGGTTTTATGAAAGGGAAATCGTGTTTGACAAACCCATGAGTTTATTGAGGATGTAACTCGCAGGGTAGATTTTTAAAAAAATATTTGTTCATGGGATGTGGGTGTTGTTGGCAAGGCCAGCATTTATTGCCCATGAGAAGGTGGTGGTGAGCCGCCACCTTAAACCCCTGCAGTCCGTGTGGTGAAGGTTCTCCCACAGTGATGTTAGGTAGGGAGTTCCAGGATTTTGACCCAGCAATGATGAAGGATTTACTTCCAAGCCAGGATGGTGTATCACTTGGAGGGGAATGTGCAGGTGGTGTTGTTCCCATGTGCCTGCTGCCCTTGTCCTTCTAGGTGGTAGAGGTCGCAGGTTTGCGAGGTGCTGTCGAAGAAGCCTTGGCGAGTTGCTGCAGTGTATCCTGTGGATGGTACACACTGCAGCCACAGTGTGTGGTGGTGAAGGGAGTGAATGTTTAGGGTGGTAGATGGGGTGCCAATCAAGCGGGCTACTTTGTCCTGGATGGTGTCCAGCTTCTTGTGTTGTTGGAGCTGCACTCATTCAGGCAAGTGGAGAGTATTCTATCACACTCCTGACTTGTGCCTTGCAGATAGTGGAAAGGCTTTGGGGAGTCGGGAGGTGAGTCACTCGTCGCAGAATACCCAGCCTCTGACCTGCTCTTGTAGCCACAGTATTTATGTGGCTGGAGCAGTTAAGTTTCTGGTCAATAGTGACCCACGCCCCCCCCCCCCAGGATATTGATGGTGGGGAATTTGGCAATGGTAATGCCATTGAATGTCAAGGGGAGGTGGTTAGACTCTCTCTTGTTGGAGATGGTCATTGCCTGACACTTGTCTGGCGCAAAGGGGAACCAGTGAATTTAGTATATTTGGATTTTCAAAAGGCATTCGATAAGGTGCCACATAAAAGGTTAGGAATCTTACAACACCAGGTTATAGTCCAACAAATTTATTTTAAAATCACTTTACATCATGACATAAAAGGTTGTTACACAAGATAAGGGCTCATGGTGTTGGGATAACATTAGCATGGATAGAAACACAGAAACATAGAAAATGGGAGCAAGAGTAGGCCATTCGGCCCTTCGGGCCTGTTCCGCTATTCAAAATGATTATGGCTAATCGTCTAACTCAGTACCCTGTTCCCGCTTTCTCCCCATATCCCTTGATCCCTTTAGCATTAAGAAATATATGTATCTCCTTCTTGAATACATCTAATGACTTGGCCTCCTCTGCCTTCTGTGGTAGAGAATTCCATAGGTTCACCACCCTCTGAGTGAAGAAATTTCTCCTCATCTCGATTCTAAATGGCGTACCCCGTATCCTGAGACTGTGACCCCTGGTTCTGGGCTCCCCAGCCATCGGGAACATCCTCCCTGCATCTAGTCTGTCTAGTCCTGTTAGAATTTTATATGTTTCGATAAGATCACCTCTCATTCTTCTAAACTCTAGTGAATATAGGCTTAGATCTTTCCTCGTAAGTCAGTCCTGCCATCCCAGGAATCAGTCTGGTAAACCTTTGTTGCATTCCCTCCATGGCAAGGACATCCTTCCTCAGATAAGGAGACCAAAACTGCACACAATACTCCTGATATGGTCTCACCAAGGCCCTGTATAACTGCAGTAAGACATCCCTGCTCCTGTACTCAAATCCTCTTGCAATGAAGGCCAACATACCATTCGCCTTCCTAACTGCTTGCTGCACCTGAATGCTCGCTTTCAGCGACTGGTGTACAAGGACACACAGGTCTCGTTGCACCTCCCCTTTTCCCAATCTATCACAATTCAGTTAAAATCTTTTCCCAAAGGTAGGGGAGTCTATAACGAGGGGGCATAGATTTAAGGTGAGAGGGGAGAGATACAAAAGGGTCCAGAGGGGCAATTTTTTCACTCAAAGGGTGGTGAGTGTCTGGAACGAGCTGCCAGAGGCAGTAGTAGAGGCGGGTACAATTTTGTCTTTTAAAAACCATTTGGACAGTTACATGGGTAAGATGGGTATAGAGGGATATGGGCCAAGTGCAGGAAATTGGGACTAGCTTAGTGGTATAAACTGGGCGACATGGACATGTTGGGCCGAAGGGCCTGTTTCCATGTTGTAACTTCTATGATTCTATGATTCTAATAATCTGCCTTTCTGTTTTTACAACCAAAGTGGATAACCTCACATTTATCCATTTATACTGCATCTGCCATGTTCTTGCCCACTCACCCAACTTGTCTAAATCACATTGGAGCCTCTTTGCATCCTCCTCACAGCTCACATTCCACCCCAGCTTTGTGTCGTCTGCAAACTTGGAAATGTTACATTTAGTTCCCTCATCCAAATCATTGATATATATTGTGAATAGCTGGGGCCCAAGCACTGATCCCTGCGGTACCCCACTAGTCACTGCTTGCCACCTGGAAAAAGACCCGTTTATTCCTACTCTGTTTCCTGTCTGTCAACCAATTCTTAACCCATGCCAGTATATTTCCCCCAATTCCATGTGCTTTAATTTTGCACACTAACCTCTGGTGTGGGACCTTATCAAAAGCCTTCTGAAAAATCCAAATACACCACATCCACTGGTTCTCCCTTATCTATTCTACTAGTTACAGCCTCAAAAAACTCCAGTAGATTTGTTAAGCATGATTTCCCTTTTATAAACCCATGCTGACTTTGTCCAATCCCGTTAATGCCCTCCAAGTGTTCTGTTATCACATCTTTTATAATAGACTCAAATAGAGGATTGGTAAACGGACAGAAAAGAGAGAGTAGGGATAAACCAGTCATTTTCAGATTGGCAGGCTGTAACTAGTAGGGCACCACAAGAATCGATGCTTGGGCCTCAGCTATTTACAATCTATATTAATGACTTGGATGAAGGGACCGAGTGTAGTGTATCCAAGTTTGCTGATGATACAAAGCTAGGTGGGAAAGTTAGCTGTGAGGAGGACAGGGAGTCTGCAAAGGGATAAAGACAGGTTAAGTGAGTGGGCAAGAAGGTGGCAAATGGAGTATAATGTGGGGCAACATGAGATTATTCACTTTGGTAGGAAGAATAGAAAAACAAAATATTTTTTATATGGTGAGAAACTATTAAATGTTGGTGTCCACAGAGACTTGGGTACCCTGGTACAAAACACACAAAATGTTATCACGCAGATACAGCAAGCAATTAGGAAGACAAATGGCATGTTGGGCTTTATTGCAAGGGCGTTGGAGTATTATAAGAGTAAGGAAGTCTTACTATTGTACAGGGCTTTGGTGAGACCTCATCTGGAATACTGTGTACAGTTTTGGTCTCCTTATCTAAGGAAGGATATACTTGCCTTAGTGGAGGTGCAATGAAGGTTCACTAGATTGATTCCTGGGATGAGAGGGTTGTCCTATGAGAAGAGGTTGAGTAAAATGGGCCTATGCTCTCTGGAGGTTAGAAGAATGAGAGGTGATCTCATTGAAACATATAAGATTCTGAGGGGGCTTCACAGGATAGAGGATGAGAGGTTGTTTCCCCTGGCTGGAGAGTCTAGAACTAGGGCATATAGTTGCAGGATACGGGGTTGGCCATTTCAGATTGAGATGAGGAATTTCTTCACTCAAAGGGTTGTGAATCTTTGGAATTCTCTACCCCAGAGGGCTGTGGATGCTGAGTCATTGAATATGTTCATGCTGGGATAGATAAATTTTTGGATTCACGGGGAATGAAGGGATATGGGGATCGGGCAGGAAAGTGGATCTGATTGAATGGACTTTCAAAAGGCATTTGATAAAGTGCTGCATAGTAGGTTTATCAAGATTGCGGCCCATGGAATAAAGGGGACAGTAGAACATGGATTCAGAATTGGCTAAGGGACAGGAAACGGAGAGTAGTGGTGACCGGTTATTTTTCGGACTGGAGTGAGGTGTACACTGGTGTTCCCCAGGGGTCCGTGCTGGGACCATTGCTTTTCTTGATATATATTAATAACTTGGACTTCGGTGTCCAGGACACAATTTCAAAATTTGTAGATGACACAAAACTTGGAAAGGTAGTAATCAGTGAGGAGGATAATGATAGATTTCAAGAGGATATCAACAGGCTGGTGGCATGGGTGGACATGTAGCAGATTAAATTTAACGCAGAAAAATGCGAAGTGATACATTTCGATAGGAAGAACGAGGAGACGCAATATAAACTAGAGGGCACAACCCTAAAAGGGGCACAGGAACAGAGAGATCTGGGGGTATACGTGCACAAATCGTTAAAGGTGGCAGGGCAGGTTGAGAAAGCAGCTTAAAAAGCATACGGGATCCTGGGCTTTATAAATCGAGGCATATAATACAAAAGTATGGAAGTCATGATGAACCTTTATAAAACACTGGTTCGGCCACAACTGAAGTATTGTGTCCCATTTTGGGCACCACACTTCAGGAAAGATGTGAAGGCCTTAGCGAGGGTGCGGAAGAGATTTACTGGAATGATTCCAGGGATGAGGGGCTTTAGTTATGTGGATAGACTGGAGAAGCTGGAGTTGTTCTCCTTGGAACAGAGAAGGTTGAGAGGAGATTTGATAGAGGTATTCAAAATCATGAAGGGTCTTGACAGAGTGGATAAAGAGAAACTGTTCCCATTGGCGGAAGGGTCAAGGACCAGAGGACCTAGATTTAAGGTGATTGGCAAAAGAACCAAAGGTGCCATGAGGAAAAACTTTTTTACACAGCGAGTGGTTATGATCTGGAATGCGCTGCCCGAGGGAGTGGTGGAGGCAGATTCAATCATGGCCTTCAAAAGGGAACTGGATAAGTACTTGAAAGGAAAAAATGTGCAGGGCTACGGGGAAAGGGCGGGGGAATGGGACTAGCTGGATTGCTTTTGCATAGAGCCAAAGTGGACTCGATGGGCCGAATGGCCTCCTTCCGTGCTGTAACCTTTCTATGATTCTTTGATTCTGTGAATGGAGAAGCAGACTCGAGGGGCCGTATGGCCTATTCCTGCTCCTATTATGTTCTTCTGAAGGCCAGCAATGGCAAAAGCTGCATTGATGACCTTTGTGGACAGCCAAAGCCAAGATAATCAGAAAGCCAAGATTTTTTTTTTCCAAAAATATACTTTATTCATAAAATTTGCAGCAGTTCATACAATACAGTTCGCATATCACATTCCAAACATACATAATATCGATAATGCAATTTGCAGGTTATATCAAGTACAGTTCAATGAAACACATTGGACATCATTACAGTTCATGACACTCTAGGGTGCCTCATTGCATCACAATCAATACAGGTCATTCATTACAGATTCATTGCAGATTTATTGCGGGTACATTACATCAATTTTGAATTTTACATTCTTCCCGAGGGGGTTTTTCCCTGATTGCAGCCCCTCGGTATACAATGGCGGGAAGGCTCTAAACGGTTGCCTTTCCCCACAGAGCCTTTGCGGCGGCCGCACCCATCCTCAGTGCGTCCCTCAGCACGTAGTCCTGGACCTTGGAATGTGCCAGTCTGCAACACTCGGGCGAGGACAGCTCCTTGTACTGGAAGACCAGCAAGTTTCGGGCAGACCAAAGGGCGTCTTTCACCGAGTTGATGGTCTTCCAGCAGCAGCTGATGTCCGTCTCAGTGTGCGTCCCCGGGAACAGCCCATAGAGCACAGAATCCTGTGTTACGGAACTGCTCGGGACGAACCTGGACAGATACCACTGCATCTCTCTCCAGACCTTCTTTGCAAAGGCACATTCCAGAAGGAGATGGGTGACGGTCTCGTCTCCACCACAGCCTCCTCTGGGACAGTGCGCGGTGGCGCTGAGAGTCCGGGAGTACATGAAGGATCTGACGGGAAGGGCGCTTCCCACCACCAGCCAAGCTAGGTCTTGGTGCTTGTTTGAGAGCTCTGGCGATGAGGCGTTCTGCCAAATGACGTTGACAGTCTGCTCGGGGAACCAACCGACAGGATCCACCATCTCCTTTTCCCGCAGGGTCTCGAGGACGTTACGTGCGGACCACTTGTTGATCGCCTTGTGGTCAAAGGTGTTTTTCTGCACAAACTTTTCCACGAAGGACAGGTGGGGCGGAACGGTCCAATTGGACGGAGCGTTCCGTGGCAGCGTGGCCAGGCCCATCCTTCTCAACACCGGGGACAGGTAGAACCTCAGCACGTAGTGACACTTTGTGTTTGCGTACCGAGGGTCTATGCACAGCTTGATGTAGCCGCACACAAAGGTGGCCATCAGGATGAGGGCCACCTTGGGCACGCCTTTCCCCCCTTTCTCTGGAGATTTGTACATCGTGACCCTGCGGACACGGTCCATTTTTGATCTCCAGACAAAGCGGAAGATGGCTCGGGTGACTGTCGCGGCGCAGGAGCGAGGTATGGGCCAGACCTGCGCCACGTACAGCAACACCGAGAGCACCTCGCACCTGATGACCAGGCTCTTGCCCACGATCGAGAGGGATCGTCGATCCCACAGTTCCAGTTTCTGCTTAACCTTGGAAATACGCTCCTCCCAGTTTTTGGTGCATGCCCCGGCCCCCCCGAACCAGATCCCCAGCACCTTCAGGTAATCCGACCTGACGGTGAAGGGGACAAAGGATCGGTCGGTCCAGTTCCCAAAGAACGTTGCCTTGCTCTTGCTATGATTTACCCTGACCCCCGAGGCCAGTTCGAACTGGTCGCAGATGCTCATCAATCTGTGGTCCGAGAGTTGATCTGAGCAAAAGACGGCGACGTCATCCATGTACAGGGAGGCCTTGACCTGAGTACCTCCGCTGCCTGGGATCGTCACCCCTCTTATGCCCGCATCCCTCCTGATGGACTCGGCAAAGGGTTCGATGCAACACACGAACAAGACGGAGGAGAGAGGACAGCCCTGCCTGACTCCAGATTTGATCGGAAAGCTTTCTGATTCCCACCCGTTGATTGAAACTGCGCTACTGATGTTTGTGTAGAGCAGTTGGATCCAATTGTGGATTCCCTCCCCAAACCCCATTTTGGAGAGCACGTCCATCATGTACGTGTGGGATATTCTGTCAAAGGCCTTCTCCTGGTCCAGGCTGATCAGGCAGTTGTTCACTCCCCTGTCCTGTACGTAGGCAATCGTATCCCTGAGTAGCGCCAGGCTAGCAGAGATCTTCCTGCCGGGTACGGCGCAGGTCTGATCGGGGTGGATCACCACCTCCAGGACTGACTTGACCCGATTAGCGATGACCTTGGACAGAATTTTGTAGTCCACGTTAAGTAGTGAGATGGGTCGCCAATTTTTTATTTCTTCCCTCTTCCCCCTTCCGCTTGTAGATGAGGGTGATGATGCCTTTCCTCATGGAGTCTGACATGCTGCCTTCCAGGAGCATACCCCCGTACACTTCCAGCAGGTCTGGGCCTATCCAGTCCCACAGAGCAGAGTACAACTCCACCGGTAAGCCGTCGCTTCCGGGAGTCTTACTCTTCTCGAAGGAACGGACGGCCTTTGTCAGTTCGTCCAGAGTTAGCGGGTGATCCAGACTCTCCCACTTGCTGTCGTCTAGAACCTCCGTGATAGATGACAAGAAGGACTGGGAGGCCGCGCTGTCTGTGGGCTTCGCTTCGTACAGTCCGGCATAAAAGGATTTGCAGATCCTCAGTCTGTCGGGCTGCGAGGACGTGACCGAGCCGTCCTCTTCCTTCAGGCTGCTGATCACAGAGCTCTCTCTGTGCACCTTTTGGAAGAAGAAGCGCGAGCAAGTCTCGTCCTGCTCCAGCGGACTCTGGACCGGAAGATGATCTTGGAGGCCTTGGAGACAAAGAGCGAGTTTTGCTGGTCCTTCACCTCTGAGTTCCTCCCCGACATCGATCCCCATCGACTGCAGCAGGAGAAGATTCTGCATGCTTTTCTGAAGTCGGGACGTTTCCCTCTGCCTCTCTCTCGCCTTCTGAACACCTTTGAGGATGAAGAACATCTTGATGTTCGCCTTGATGGCTTCCCACCAGTGCACTGGGGAATCAAAGAGGGGCTTTACGGTTCTCCAACCTTTGTAATCCCTCGTCAGTTCCTCAATGTTTCCCGGGGTCAACAGTTTCACGTTCAGCTTCCATGTCCCCCTGCCCACTCTCTGATCGTCCTGTAGGTGACAGTCGGCCAAGATACTCAGGAAACCAGTTGCCTTTTAGTGTGGTAGCTGGTTTATATGAAAAATCAGGTATAAAGCTTGACTATGATCATTACTAACACATTTAAGTGAATACAGTTTTATGTCTATGTAAATCGGTGCTATAGTGCTGGTGTAAGAAGTAGTATCTTTTTATATGATGTCACAATAGTGGCAATGATTGAGAGTGCCTAAAGTATGTAATTCTTGTTACATTACCATACTTTCAATAACATCAGGATATTGTTGCTACTTTGTAACAAAGTAGTTTTTATTGCAAATAAAAAATGTCATTTTATTGACTGCTGAATCTCCCTTCAAAACTCCCAGCTCTTGGCCTTCTTTCTGAAACCTGGCTTATCTTTTTCTCTTAAATCTTTCATAGCCTTCCCTCCCAAATTGCAGATTCAGCTTTCCATACAAAATATGTGACTTTCCTCTCCCCAACAGCTTGAGAGAGATTTCTCTCTGACATACCATTGTCCAAATACACATAGCACCTAGTTTTCTGGACATCCCTGTCTCTTTGGTGTTCTTCCTCACATACTGAATTTGAACAATCTTCCCATGATGGCTACCCAATTTCAGAGGGCAGGTGTGTGATGTTTGCAAGATCAATCTGTAATAGTGGTGTGGAAGGGTTACAGAACAAGCAATAATCCAGAGTTGGAGGAATGGAAGCTCTCTATTGAAACATAGCTTTTTTTTTTGAGTAACCCTAAGATCTTGGAAAGATTTGAAAACAAGGACAAGGATCTTGAAATCAATTCACTAAGGCACAGGAAGCTAGTGCAGCTTGGCAAGGACACAGGTGATGGGTGTGCAGGAGAGATTTCTAGGCACAGAATTCTTAATTAACAAGTTTGAAGGGTGTGGAAATGAAGAAGTAACAGGCATATTGGCTATGTATGGAAGGGATCAACAACATAGGAAATGGAGGACAGAGATTTGCATGAGAGAATGTGTGGAGGGAAAACATAAATGGTTGACATGAAAGCTAAGCTTGTTGGGGAAAACTTAGATCATCCAGAATGAATTATGATCAGTCGCATCTTTGCAAGTCTGGAAAACAGCCAATGGACGGGACCACAGAATCCTTAACTTTTGTATTAGTTTCAATTAACACTTGTTATATTTGCCATGAAGGAAAGTTTGGATTAAAGGTGTATATGTGCGTGTCTGTCTCTCTCTCTCTCTTTTATTTATTTATTCATTCATTCATTCATTCATTATATATATATATATATATATATATATATATATATAGTACAAAGAAAACATCAACATATCTCCTTTGCCACCACAGTTCTGATGTTAGATCAATCGAGTTGGAGTATCAGAGTAAATTTCTCAATGTGCAGCCAACCCTGCCAGTAATATCTTCTACAATTTAAAGTTCTGAGTTTCTGTGGTGGTGACTATATTTTTTAAAAAAGCAGAACTGATATAGTTATCTTTATCAACAGTATTTTGGCTTTCTGCCGTACATCTCGCCCAAATATGAATAATCTGACACCCATCATTGTCATAAAATGATATTGGCTCCCTCCGTCTGTTCCTATTGCAGGTGACTGTACTGAAGTTAGAGTTTAAACCAAATAGTTCAATAATCATTTATTTACTGAATTTTTATTTTCAAGGCACTGATGAATGGAATATGTTTTAGGCATCATTGTCTGCACTGAGCACTCTCAAATCAGATACACCACAGCCAAGTATACAGTAACATTCCTTTTGCTCTGCAATAGCAATGTGCCTTAGCCCAAGCCTCATTTCACGCATCAGCTATATTTGTGACCTTGAGTGAGCATGCCAAATTGAGAGCAATTTTGTGTTGTGGTCTGTGCCAATTGGAAACTGATTTGAGACTGCCAAAACTTATTTCACATGTGTAGAACCCTTCTAATCAGCAAACGAGGGAAGCTTTCATCACACTAGTCTGAGCTAGAGTGAGCCAAGGCTTCAATGCTGAAAAGACAATGGGCCGGATTTTGCTGTGAGCGGCAAATGAACGGCTCCAGCTATTCATTAGACTTGCACTTGCCCATAAACTTTCTATGGGGTTTTGCACGGCAAGTTGCTGTAAATTAGAGATCCAAACAGAGCATCTGGGGCCTGTGTAAACAGGGCAAGCAGCTTTGTATTTCCTTAACCAATCAGATTGAAGAATCATTAATGAGCAGTGCAGCGTCTTAACCAGGAAGTGTAAGTTAGAATAATGAATTCAATGTCAAATCAGGTACAGAAAGAGAAATAGAGAGGGAAAGAAAGATTGGATTAAAGAGATAAAAGAGACACAGCAAAAGTTTAAAAAAATGTTAATTAAATTTTTTTTACAACTCCAACAATAATGAGAAGCTGAGGGAATGAGACTCTGCAATTATAAAAGTTAATTTTCAATGCCAGAGAGGTTGTGTGGCAGTAATTAAGATTTACCAGGCTGTTTAAAGGGCACTTATACTGGAATGGACAAGCCCTAGCTTTTTGTGGTGCGTTTAGTCCGTATCTACGTGATCAGTACAAGAACTTCACGCCGTTCAATACATTTGAATGGTGAGCCAGACGGCGAGATACCGTTTTGGCGCAGTTTATGGAGGGGCAGCGCATCTCGGACAGCAACTTTTGGATTTTTGCATTTAACTGCACATGTGCGGTCGCTGGCAGTTGCTGTCCAATTTGTACATCAATAACGGTGAACGCTGTTAGCCTCACCCCTGTTATTGGGCCAGATTTTGCTGTGAAAATGTGTTCTCCCACTCCACTGCTCAGTCCTTAAATGCTATTATCTCTCAGCCTTTCAAAAATAAAAGATTTAAAATTGAGAAATAGGCAATAATTTGCCTCGATGTAGGATCTCAATGTGATTCTAGCTGATTGCAGGCTTCAGTGTTCCTCTGATATCATGGTCAAAACACTGTTCAGAAAGCAATGTATATCAAGTTAATTTCTCCTATGGCAGCCATAACAGGAACATAGAAAGCTTGCAGTTTTATTCAGACCAAGGGAAGTCATTACAATGTTCACTAAACTACAACTCTGCTGATGACCCTTAATATCTTGAATTTGGAACTAAGAGCATCAAAATAGCACTTATACTATGTTTTTGTTTATTTTGAGTTGGTTTATCCAGTCAATATTGAAATAAATAATTTTTTGTGTTTTTACACTCTTAGAATTGAGATTAAAGTATTGAAAATGCACAGAATATCCTTTTGCAATTGTATGTTAAAATTAGGTACATATTTGAAAAAGTATGTAATTAAAAGTAACAATTAAAAATTAACATTGTTAAATGCAGTTTATTTCTTTCAATCCTATAGTGACAATATTGTAGCCGTTAAGTCAATGTTTTGGAAAATGTATTAATTTAATTAAATATGTTGTATTTTTCTGTAATTCTTTAAAATATTGATGTTCCTCGGATTGAATGCTGCACAGTGGCTTACAATAGTCTGTGAGTGATGGGATTATTAGTGTTAATGTGCCTACGAACAGCAAAATGTTTTACTGTGAACAGATTTTCTATGATTAACTGTGGTTCTAACTCTGTCATTTATAAGCCAAATTTGACATTGGAAGGGCAGCCTTTTTAAAATATTATCTACTAGAAATGCCAAGAACCCTTAGGCATAGAATGTTGCCAGCTGGAGGCAATCCTAGACACTCCTTTTTTGTTTTGACACTGCTGTCTCAATCATCCCTTCAATGTGGAATCCTAATTGCACCAGCCAAAACATTCTACAAGTTTACAGAAATGCGCATCAGTGTTGGGCTCTGGACACTTCAAATCATAGAATGGCCTCCTGTGCTGTATCATTCAGCCCATCGTGCCTTTGCTGGCTCTTTGAAAGAACTGTCCAATTAGGCCCACTCCCCTGCTCTGTCCCCATAGCCCTGCAAATTTTTCCACTTCAAGTATTTATCCCATTCCCTTTTGAAAGTTACTATTGAATCTGCTTCCACCACTCTTTGAGGCAATGCATTTGAGATCACAACAACTTGCTACATGAAAAAAAAAGTCCTCATGTCGCCTCTGGTTCTTTTGCCAATCACCTTAAATCTGTGTCCTCTGGTTACTGACCCTTCTACGTTTTGATCCTTATTTACTCTATCAAAACCATTCATGATTTTGAATATCTCCTATCAAATATCCTCTTAACCTTCTCTGCTTTAAGGAGAACAGTTTCTCCGGGGTCTCCACATAACTGAAGTCCCTCATCCCTGGGACCATTCTAGTAAATCTCTTCTGCACCCTCTCCAAGACCTTGACATCCTTCCTAAAGTGTGGTGCGCAGAATTGAACAAAACACTCCAGCTGAGGCCTAACCAATGTTTTTTTATAAAGGTTTAGCATAACTGCCTTGCTTTTGTATTCTCTGCCTATATTAATAAAGCCCAGGATCCCATATGTTTTTTAACACCTTAACAGAGCTGGGACCAATGTCCCCACATTGAGGTTCACTAGAGCTGTGGGGGAGGGTTTAAACTAATTTGGCAGGGGGATGGGCAGCAGGATGTAGCATTGGAAAGGAGAAACAAGGTGTACAAAGGATTGGGAGAGACAGATAGCACTAGACTAAGAAACAATAGGGTATTAGGTGGGATCAGATTGAGAGAATACAAGATGATCTAAGATAGGTTTATAGTGCATGTGTGTAAACACACAAAGTGTAGTAAACAAAGTTGGTGAGCTGCAGGCGCAACATGGGAATAAGATTATGTGGTGATAACGGAGACCTGGCTCAAAAAAGGGCAGGATTGGGTACTAAATATTCCTGGATACAAGGTGTTCAGGAAGGATAGAGAAGGAAAGAAAGGAGGGGGGGGTGGCAGTATTGATTATGGAGAATATTGCACTGCTGGAGACAAAGGATATCCTGGAGGGTTCAAGGACAGAATCTACTTGGTTAGAGTTAAGAAATAATAGAGGCGCCATTACACTATTGGGGGTAGTCAATAGACCACCAATTAAATAGGCCACCCTACAGGGAAATTAGAAAGGTGCAAGAGTCATAGAGTAGTAGTAATAATGGGGGACTTCAACTATCCTAAGATAGACTGGGATAGTAATTGTGTAAATGGCAAAGTGGGGGAGGAATATTTGAAGTGTGTTCAGGAGAACTTTCTTGACCAGTACGTTTCTGGCCCAATGAGGAAGGAGGCATTGCTGGATCTGGTTCCGGGGAATGAGGTGGGTCAAGTGGAGCAAGTGTCAGTGGGGAACATTTAGGGAACAGTGATCATAGTATCATAAGGTTTAGATTAGCTATGGAAAAGGACAAGGAGCAATCTAAAGTAAAAATACTCAATTGGAAGAGGGCTAATTTCAGTGGGTTGAGAACAGATCTGGCCCAGCTAAATTGGAATCAAAGATTGGCAGGCAAAACTGTAATCAAACAACGGGCGGCCTTTAAAGAAAAGATGGTTTGGGTACAGTATAGGTACATTCCCACGAGGGGAAAAGGTAGAGCAACTAAAGCCAGAGCACCCTGGATGACAAAAGAGGTGGAGAGTAAGATGAAGCAGAAAAAGGGGGCGTATGACAGATGTTAGGTTGATAATATAAGTGAGAACCAGGCTGAATATAGGGAGTGAAAAAGGAAGAGGGGGGAAAAGAGAGAGTATGAGAATAGACTGGTGAGTAATGTAAAAGGGAATCCAAAAGTTGTCTTTGGCATATAAATAGTAAAAGGGTAGTAAGAGAAGGAGTGGGGCTGATTAGGGATCAAAAAGGAGATCTACAGATGGAGGCAGAGGGTATGGCCGAGGTACTAAATATGTATTTTTGTATCTGTCTTTTACCAAGGACGATGGTAGTGGTTGTTGGATGCCAATCATCTCAGCTCCAGGACATTGCTGCAGGAGTTCCTCAGGGCAGTGTCCTCGGCCCAACCATCTTCAGCTGCTTCATCAATGACCTTCCCTCCTTCATAAAGTCAGAAATGGGGATGTTCGCTGATGATTGCTTTAGTGTTCAGTTCCATTCGCAACCCCTCAGATAATGAAGCGGTCCGTGCCCACATGCAGCAAGACCTGGACAATATCCAGGCTTGGGCTGATAAGTGGCAAGTAACATTTGCGCCAGACAAGTGCCAGGCAATGACCATCTCCAACAAGAGAGAGTCTAACCACCTCCCCTTGACAGTCAACAGCATTACCATTGCCAAATCCCCCACCATCAACATCCTGGGGGTCACCATTGACCAGAAACTTAACTGCATCAGGCACATAAATACTGTGGCTACAAGAGCAGGTCAGAGGCTGGGTATCCTGCGGCGAGTGACTAACCTCCTGACTCCCCAAAGTCTTTCCATTATCTACAAGGCACAAGTCAGGAGTGTGATGGAATACTCTCCACTTGCCTGGATGAGTGCAGCTCCAACAACACTTAAGAAGCTCGACACCATCCAGGACAAAGCAGTCCGCTTGATTGGCACCCCATCCACCACCCTAAATATTTACTCCCTTCACCGGCGCACCATGGCTGCAGTGTGTACCATCTACAGGATGCACTGCAGCAACTCGCCAAGGCTTCTTCGACAGCACCTCCCAAACCCGCGACCTCTACCACCTAGAAGGGCAAGGGCAGCAGGCACATGGGAACAACACCACTTGCACATTCCCCTCCAAATCTCACACCATCCCGACTTGGAAATATATCGCCGTTCCTTCATCGTCACTGGGTCAAAATCCTGGAACTCCCTACCTAACAGCACTGTGGGAGAACCTTCACCACACGGACTGCAGCGGTTCAAGAAGGTGGCTCACCACCACCTTCTCAAGGGCAATTAGGGATGGACAATAAATGCTGGCCTTGCCAGCGACACCCACATCCCATGAACGAATAAAAGAAAATGCTGCCATAGTCATAGTAAAAGAGGAGGCAGTTGAGATACTGGATGGGCTAAAAATTGATAGAGGAGGAACTAGCAAGGCTGGCTGTGCTTAAAGTAGATAAGTCACCAGGTCCGAATGGGATGCACCTAGGTTGCTGAGGGAAGTAAGTGTGTAAATTGCGGAGGTACTGGCTATAATCTACCAATCATCCTTAGATATGGGGATGGTGCCAGAGGACTGGAGAATTGCAAATGTGACACCCATTTTAAAAAGGGTGTAAGGATAAACCCAGCAACTACAGGCCAGTCAGCTTAACCTCGGTGGTGGGGAAACTTTTTAGAAACAATAATCCGGGACAAAATTAAGTCATTTGGATAAGTATGGATTAAAAAAGGAAAGCCAGCACAGATTGGTTAAAGGCAAATCATGTTTAACTAGCTTGATTGAGTTTTTTGATGAGGTAACAGATTGGGTTGATGAGGGCAATGCAGTTGATGTGGTGTATATGGACTTCCAAAAGGCTTTTGATTGAAGTACTGCATAATAGGCTTGTCATCAAAGTTGAAGTTCGTGGAATAAAAGGGTCAGTGGCAGCATAGATACGAAACTGCTAAGTGATAGGATACAGAGTAGTGGTGACCGGTTGTTTTTTGGACTGGAGGAAGGTACACTGTAGTGGTCCCCAGGGATTGGTACTAGGGCCATTGTTTTTCTTGATCTATATTAATGGCTTGGTTGTACAGGGCACAATTTCAAAATTTGCAGATGACACAAACCTTGGAAATGTGAACAGTGAGAAGGATAGTGATAGACTTCAAGAGGACCTTGACAGGCTGGTGAAATGGGCGGACATGTGGCAGATAAAATTTAACGCAGAGAAGTGCGAGGTGATTTATTTTGGTAGGAAGAACGAGGTAGAGGAATTATAAATTAACTGGTACAATTCTAAAGGAGGTGCAGGAACAGAGACCTGGGGATATATATGCACAAATCGCTGAAAGTGGCAGAGCTGGTTGAGAAAGCGGTTATAAAGGCATATGGGATCCTAGGCTTTATGCATAAGAGTACAAAAGCCAGGAAGTTATGATGAACCATTATAAAACACTGGTTCAGCCACAACAGGAGTATTGCGTCCAATTTTGGGCACCGCACTTTAGGAAGGATGCGAAGGCCTTAAAGATGGTGCAGAAGATATTTACTAGAATGGTTCCAGGGATGAAGGACTTCAGTTATGTTGATAGACTGGAGAAGCTGGGGCTGTTCTGCTTAGAGCAGAGAAAGTTGGAAAGAGATTTGACAGAGGTATTCAAAATCATGAAAGGTCCAGACAGAGTAGATAAAGATAAACTGTTCCCATTGGTGGAGGGTCAAGAACCAGAGGATATAGATTTAAAGTGTTTGGCAAAAGAACCAAGGGCGACATGAGGAAAAACATTTTTACACAGTGAGTGGTTAGGATCTGGATTGCACTGCTAGAGGGGGTGGTGGAGGTGGATTCAATAGTGGCTTTCAAAGGGGAATTGGACAAGAACTTGAAGGGAAGAAATTTGCTGGGCTATGGGGAAAGGACGGAGAAGTGGGACTAGCTGGATGGCTCTTGTAGAGAGCCAGCATAGGCTTGACGGGCCGAATGGCCACCTCCTGTGCTGTAACCATTCTATGATTCTATGATTGCCTTCTCAATGTGTACTGCCTCCTTCAAAGATTTGTGTATATGCACCCCCAAGTCTCTGTTCCTGCACGGCCTTTAAAATTGTACCATTTAGTTTATTTTGTCTCTACTCATTCTTCCTACCAAAATACATAAAGGGCAAAAGAGTAACTAGGGAGAAAGTAGGGCCTCTGAAGGATCAACAAGGTCATCTATATGCGGAACCACAAGAGATGGGTGAGATCCTGAATGAATATTTCGCATCGGTATTTATGGTTGAGAAAGGCATGGATGTTAGGGAACTTGGGGAAATAAATAGTGATGTCTTGAGGAGTGTACATATTACAGAGAGGGAGGTGCTGGAAGTCTTAACGCGCATCAAGGTAGATAAATCTCCGGGACCTGATGAAATGTATCCCAGGACGTTATGGGAGGTTAGGGAGGAAATTGCGGGTCCCCTAGCAGAGATATTTGAATCATCCACCGTTACAGGTGAGGTGCCTGAAGATTGGAGGGTAGCAAATGTTGTGCCTTTGTTTAAGAAGGGCGGCAGGGAAAAGCCTGGGAACTACAGACCGGTGAGCCTGACATCCGTAGTGGGTAAGTTGTTAGAGGGTATTCTGAGGGACAGGATCTACGGGCATTTGGAGAGGCAGGGACTGATTAGGAACAGTCAGCATGGTTTTGTGAGAGGAAAATCATGTCTCACGAATTTGATTGAGTTTTTTGAAGGGGTAACCAAGAAGATAGATGAGGGCTGTGCAGTAGACGTGGTCTACATGGACTTCAGCAAAGCCTTTGACAAGGTACCGCATGGTAGGTTGTTACATAAGGTTAAATCTCACGGGATCCAAGGTGAGGTAGCCAATTGGATACAACATTGGCTTGACGACAGAAGACAGAGGGTGGGTGTAGAGGGTTGTTTTTCAAATTGGAGGCCTGTGACCAGCGGTGTGCCTCAGGGATCGGTGCTGGGTCCGCTGTTATTTGTTATTTATATTAATGATTTGGATGAGAATTTAGGAGGCATGGTTAGTAAGTTTGCAGATGACACCAAGATTGGTGGCATTGTGGACAGTGAAGAAGGTTGTCTAGGATTGCAATGGGATCTTGATCAATTGGGCCAGTGGGCCGATGAATGGCAGATGGAGTTTAATTTAGATAACTGTGAGGTGATGCATTTTGGTAGATCGAATCGGGCCAGGACCTACTCCGTTAATGGTAGGGCGTTGGGGAGAGTTATAGAACAAAGAGATCTCGGAGTACAGGTTCATAGCTCCTTGAAAGTGGAGTCACAGGTGGATAGGGTGGTGAAGAAGGCATTCAGCTTGCTTGGTTTCATTGGTCAGAACATTGAATACAGGAGTTGGGATGTCTTGTTGAAGTTGTACAAGACATTAGTTAGGCCACACTTGGAATACTGTGTACAGTTCTGGTCACCCTATTATAGAAAGGATATTATTAAACTAGAAATAGTGCAGAAAAGATTTACTAGGATGCTGCCGGGACTTAATGGTTTGACTTATAGGGAGAGGTTAGATAGACTGGGACTTTTTTCCCTGGAGAGTAGGAGGTTGAGGGGTGATCTTATCGAAGTCTATAAAATAATGAGGGGCATAGATAAGGTAGATAGTCAAAATCTTTTCCCAAAGGTAGGGGAGTCTATAACGAGGGGACATAGATTTAAGGTGAGAGGGGAGAGATACAAAAAGGTCCAGAGGGGCAATTTTTTCACTCAAAGGGTGGTGAGTGTCTGGAACAAGCTGCCAGAGGCAGTAGTAGAGGCAGGTACAATTTTGTCTTTTAAAAAGCATTTGGACAGTTACATGGGTAAGATGGGTATAGAGGGATATGGGCCAAGTGCAGGCAATTGGGACTAGCTTCGTGGTATAAACTGGGCGACATGGACATGATTCTATGTATCTCACTTCTCTGTTAAATTTCATCTGCCATGTGTTTGCCCATTTCACCAGTCTGTGTCCTCCTGAAATTTGTTACTATCCTCCTCATTGTTTACTACATTTCCAAGTTTTGTTTCATCTGCAAACTTTGAAATTATGTCCTGTATATCCAAATCCAGATCATTAATATATCAAAAAGAGCAGTACCTAATACTGACCCTTGGGGAACACCCTGGTATACTTCCCTCTGGTTCACCAATACTCTCTGCTTTCTGTCTCATAGCCAATTTTGTATCGATGCTGCCACTGTCCCTTCAATCCCGTGGGCTTTAATTTTGCTAACAAGTCTGCTAAGTGGTACTTTTTCAAACGCCTTTTGAAAGTCCATATACACACCGACCGCACTACCCTCATCAACAGGTTTGATGAAGTTGCCTTTAGTAACATCAATGATTAAAATTTTCTTTAATATTTGAGTTATTTTTGATCCCTAAATTTGGATTCTCTGTACTCTTAAAGTAATTTCAAATTCAAATTTCTGGACTTTAAACATTGCACCGTTTAACTCTTAGGATTTAAGAGAAAATACAGAAAAATCAGTTTAAGCAGCAAGTTAACAAGAAGCCAATTAATTCTCTCAGCAATTTACTTCTTGCAGTTCTTAGTTAAGAGGTTCACATTTTAATTGATATACAGCCGCAGTGGCTAATATCCCATTGAATGGAAAATTGAAATGTCATTATTTTTGTTTTCATTAACCTACATTTTTTTTAAAAGGATTTCTGAGCTCAAACTTATGCCAAAACATCTTCTGTTGATGTAATTTGTTACAGTGCAGTGATATAAGACCACACAAGATGTTTTACCAGTATGGCTAAATGTGGCAGGCAGTCTGAATAGATGTGCACTGAAGCACTGCCACTGACATCTGTGTGAGGAGATTTGAAGTCAAAGCAAGATATATTCATGATTACAATATAGCTTCAATGCATAGTTAATACCTTTATTAATTTATTTTTAATTAAAATATTCGTGGTTGTGTTTATTCTCTGCAGAATTGTGTCCTTTTTTTAGCACTTATTTAAGTTATTGCTGTTTTCTGTTCTCTTTCATGTGTGAGCCCAGACAGTAAGTGTTGGCAGGCTGTTTTGCCATGGGGCATCAAAGCGAAACCCTATCTTGTCTTAATCTGATAACCATTCACAAGCACTTTCCAGTCACTGGAAAGAAATCAGAAGTGTGAACCCTATCTGCTGGGCCTTCTCCAGTAGTTGGGAAGGCCTGTACAGACATCACCACCTCCAACTTAGAGACCCTGAGGCTAAATTTAACAACCCAACTGAGATCAGCTAATACAGCAGTTAAGAGATTGGAACCACCTTGGTTTGTGTGGTCCCATACATTGAGTCTACAGCACAGAAACAGGCCTATCTGGTCTATGCTGCTGTTTATGCTCCACACAAACCTCCTCCCTCCCTACTTCATCTACTCCTATCAGCATACTCTTCTATTCCTTTCTCCTGTGTGCTTATCTAGCTTCCACTTAAATGCATCTATGCTATTTGCCTCAACTACTCCTTGTGGTAGGGCGTTCGACATTCTTACCACTCTTTGGGTAAAGAAGTTTCTCATGAATTTTCTATTGGATTTATTAGTGACTATCTTATATTGATGACCTCTAGTTCTGGTCTCCCCCAGAAGTGGAAACATTTTCTCCCCATCTACCCTATCAAACCCTTTCATTATCTTAAAGACCACTATCAGGTCACCCCTCAGCCTTCTCTTTCCCAGAGAAAAGAGCCCTAGCCTGTTTAATCTTTCCTGATAAGTAGATCCTCTCAGTTCTGATATCATTCTTATGAATCTTTTTTGCACGCACCTTCTCCAATGCCTCTATATGCTTTTTGTAAATGGAGACCACAGTACTCCATGTCTGGTCTAACCAAGGTTCTATACATGTTTAACATAACTTCCCTGCTTTTCAATTCTATCCCTCTGGAAATGAACCCGATTGCTTGGTTTGCCCTTTTTTTATGGCCTTATTAACCTGTGTTGCTACTTTTAGTGATTTGTATATCTGTATGCCGAGATCCCTTTGTTCCACTACCCCATTTAGACTCTTAATATCCAAGCAATATGTGGCCTCCTTATTCTTACCAAAATGCACCACCTCACACTTTTATATGTATTGAAATTCATTTGGCAATTACATGCCCATTCTGCAAGTTTATTAATGTCTTTCTGTATTTTGTTGCAGTCCTCCTCAGTATTAACTACAACCCCCCACCCCCCCCCCCCAAATTTGGTGTCGTCCGCAAATTTTAAAATTGTACTTCCGATTGCTGAGTCCAAATTGTTGATGTAAATTGTGAACAACAGTGATCTCAGCACCGATCCTCGTCGAACACCACTTCCCAACTTTTGCCAATCTGAGTAATTATCTTTAACCTCTATCTCTGTTTTCTGTTATGTAGTCAGCTTGCTATCCATTCTGCTATCTGTCTCTTGACTCCACGTGCTCTGACCTTAGTCACGAGTCTCCAATGCGTTACCTTATCGAAAGCCTTTTGAAAATCCAAATATATTACATCTACTACCCTTGTCTATTCTTATTGAATTCTTTGAAGAAGTAACAAAGGTTGGTCAAGCATGACCTTCCCTTTTGAAATCTGTGCTGACTATTCTTTATTATATTTTCAGTTTCTCGATGTTTCTGTATCACATCTTTGAGTAAGGATTCCATTATCTTTCCTCCCACTGATGTTAAGCTAACTGGTCCCTGGACTTGTGTTATCTCCCTTTAAATATAGGAATCACATTAGTTGTCTGCCAGTCCTCTGGCACTATTCCCTTTTCTAATGTTTTTTATATATATGTAATAGTGCCTCTGCTGTCTCTTCCCTAACTTCTTTTAATATGTGGATGCAATCCATCAGTACATACCACCTGGTGCAGCTACACGCTGAAGTATTGGTGGAACTGGCAGTTTTGTTAATTTCAGATAAAATGATAGACCTGGCTTTTTGACTGCTTTTTGTGTCTGTCCTTTCACCACTAAGAATCCAATGTTCTAACCCACAAATCAATGCCTCGTTTTTACCAGTACATCTTTGAATGCATACTTGTCAGATAGTTATTGCTGTCCCTTGGCCATGGTGATTTTTTGTGTTCTGAAAGCCATTGCAGATGTCTGTGTGATAACACTTGAATGCCTGAATTTTCATGTGCACAGCATACCAACATAGGAAGTGTACTTAAAACAGCTACTGTAAATTACATGGAATGTACAACACAGAAACAGCCCATTTAGCCCAGTAGGTCCATGCTGGTGTTTATGCTCTACACAAGCATCCTCCCTCCCTAGCTCATCTAACCCTATCAGCAAATCCTTCTGTTACTTGCTTTGTCATGTGTTTATCTAGCTTCCCCTTAAATGCATCTATGCTAGTCGCCTCAACTACTCCTCGTGGTAGTGAGTTTCACATTCCAACCACTCTCTGGGTAAAGAAGTGTCTCCTGAATTCCCTATTGGATTTATTAGTGACTATCTTATATTTATGGCCCTTAGTTCTGGTCTCCACTGCAAGTGGCAACATCTTCTCTATATATACCCGAACAAATCCTTTCATAATCATAAAGACCTCTATCAGGTCACCCCTCAGTCTTCGCTTTTCTGGAGAAAAGAGCTCCAGCTTGCTCAATCTTGATAGGTATAACCTCTCAGCTCTGGTATCGTCCTAGTAAATCTTTTTTGTAGCTTCTCCAGTTCCTCTATATTTTTATAATGTGGAGACCAGAACTGTTCACAGTACTCTAAGTGTGGTCTAACTAAGGATCTATACAAGTTTGACATAACTTCTCTATTTTTCATTTCTCTAGAAAAGAGAAGACTGAGTGGTGACCTGATAGAGGTCTTTAAGATTATGAAAGATTTTGATAGGGTAAACTTAGCCTGTGTTGCTACTTTTAGTGACTTGTGTATCTGTACTCCCAGATCCCTCTGCTCCTCTACCCCATTTAGACTCTTATTATCTAAGCAGTATGTGCCCCTCCCTTTATTCTTCCTACCAAAAAGTAATTCCTCACACTTATCTATTATTAATTTGCCAGTTACAAGCCCATTCTGCAAGTTCATTAATGTCTTCCTGTATTTTATTGCAATCCTCAGTATTAACTATATCCTCCAATTTGGTGTCATTGGCAAATTTTGAGATTGTACTTCCGATTCCAGAGTCCAAATCGTTTATGTAAATAGGGTGAACACCAGTGGTCCCAGCACTGATCCTCGTTAAACATCCCATCCCACCTTTTGCCAGTCTGAGTAACTATCTTTGACGCCTACTCTCTGTTTTCTGTTTTGTAGTCAGCTTGCTAGCCATTCTGGTTCTTGTCCCCGACTCCATATGCTCTGACCTTAGTCGTGAGTCTACTATGCAGTACCTTATGGAAGGCCTTTTGAAAATCCAAATAAATTACATCCACTACATTACCCTTGCCTACCATTTCTGTTACTTCTACAAAGAATTCAATAAGGTTGGTCAAGCATAACCTTCCTTTTTGAAATCCATGCTGTCGTCTTTATTGGGCTGGAACTTGCTCCGACCGGCGTGGCAAGGCTGTCTGCACATCCTGCGGACAAAGACAACAAAAAAACTTACCTCTTCTCCGACGTCCACTTGCTCCTTTTTCAGTTTTTTTTTCAGTTCAGCGCTGTGATTTCAGCGCATCTCCCTTTGTATTGAAAGAGACTGTGGGAATGGAAACCATGCCCACAGAATCTGTCAAGAAGAGAAGTCACGCCCACAAGCAGGCAAGTACAAATCATTCATTTAAAGTAAACTTCTGTACGTTAGTTTAAATAAAAATTTAACATATCTTATAAAAAGCTAAGCAAGTGATTTAATGAAACGTACAGAAATTAGAAATTAAAACTTAAAAAAAGGGAAATATCAGATAAGGCCCATTATTGGGCGCGAAAAGCGTGAACCACTATTAACCTGCGCCCAGTGGCCCCTGGACAGGCTGGACGAGAACTTCACCCGGCCTCAGTACTCGCCTTTAAGCAACGTTGAAATCTCGGCCTTCCACGAACTTGCACAATCGATTTGCCAGCGGAGAGACAAGACGCCATTCAGTGACGGCGTCTATGGGTGATCAATTTCTGGGCCAATATATTTTCAGTTTCTGGATGTTTTTCTGTTATATCTTTGAGTAAGGATTCCATTCTTTTCTACCACCAACGTTAATTCTATAGTTTCCTGGACTTGTGATTCCTATATTTAAAAAGAGAGAAAGAACATTAGCTGTCTGCCAGTCCTCTGGCACTATTCCCTTTTCTAATAAATGTTTACATATATGTAATAGTGCCTCTGCTATCTCTTCCCTAACTTCTTTTAATTTGCGTGGATGCAATCCATCGGACCAGAGGTTTTATCCTCTCTAAATTTGATTAGTTTATCAATTATCCCCCCCCCCCTTTCTATCTTAAATGTCTTTATATCTTATTTGATCTCTTCTAAGGTCATACCCACTATGTTAGTCTCCCTTGTAAATACTGAGGCAAAGTAATTATTTAATATTTCTGCCATTTCGCTGTCATTACCTGTGGGTTTATCGTGTGTATCCCTTAGTGGCCCTTTCCCTATCCTGATTTTTCTTTTGTTATTTATGTGTCTGTAAAAGACTTTACTATTTTTATATTCCTTGATGATTTAATTTTGTAATAGTGATTGAAGGTGCTGATTTTAATTTAGTATGTGGGTATGCTGAATTTTTGACAAAACAAATTAAAAATGCAGTTAAATTTTCTATCTACATTCAAATTCATGCAAGTAGGTGTTGTTCCTCAGTCTGCTTGCAGTAAAGGGGATGTGATTCCATGTACTGGGGTTTGTCACTCCTCCTTCAGAAGTATAGTATAACTCTGGCAAGGACCCCTCTATTAAGTTTAATATTTTAATTGTGTTTTTACATTGGGTTGCCTGAAGCCTAATGTTAGAGAATATGGAACAGGCTGAAAGGGCCACAGCCAAGATTGCTGTTGGTGTGTTGTAAATGTAGCCTGCGCATGTCTCTAGCATGAATGACTAATTATTAAAGGCAATTTTTTTTGTGTTTGAGTGAAGGCTTAATTTTTAACTATTTCTGCCTTTGTTTAGAGGTGATTTTTATCTTTTCTATTTGCCCTTGTCCTACAGTTGCTTTAATTATTGTTACTTTTACATAATTAGTTCACTACATACAAATACTTTCATTCGTAGATGTCAAGATCAGCGAAGCAAAAAACATCCTGATATGTGCAGATTGGAGTAGTGGTCAGTGCAGCCAGTCATGATGAAAGGTTATTAAAAACTGATCAGGAATAATTTTATGCAATTAAGTTATTAATTGTTTTAAAGCATTTAGCACTATGTTCATTTTTCACCATGAATAAGAATATTGTAATAACTAATGTAAAAAATGTAAGATTTATATGCAAATACTGCAAAGCTAACATATCTAGTAATATACTATCAGTAATGTAAAAAGTTACTGATGTATGTTGCTGTACAGGAAACGCTTGGAATTTACTCTTATCAGAGAAACACTTTTTCTTACCTGTGGAGAGAAATTTCTGAGATGCAATTTTTTCCCTCACTTACACAAATGATTAAAATGTATTTTTATTTGGTCAGATCTATCTCCATCTGCTTATCCATCTCTGTAACACAAAATTTAAAGGATTAAAGCAATCCAAAATTAAGTTAAATTCAGATAGATACTGTGAAGGGGGTTCTGTGGAATGTGATATTGAGGCAACAGTGAGATAGACATTGAGGCAACAGTGATGTAGAAATGATCTGTATGGCTTAGCTTACTGAGAAAACGTATTGCCTGATATAGTACTGAGTCATGCAGGAAAAGGATGCTTCCAAGCTTGACGCTGATTTCAGCTAGCACTGCAGATGGGTGCCACAATTGGCCTTCGAGAGAGAAAAATCGGCTTTGAGCACTATCCAGTGACCTCTGCTGAAAAGTGCATGTGTGACTTGTTTAATAACATCAGAAAAAGAGCACAGCAGTGAGTGAGGCCTTTTTATGGTTTTATTCAATGAAGAGAAGAGCAGAGTCGATGATTGTGGCGGGGGGAGGCAGGGAGCAGAGCACAGTGAGGGGTGGAATCAATTCCGAGCACAACAGGAGATACCAGGAAATAGAGCAGAGTGGGAGAACCAGGAATTTAAAATTATTGGACTTCAAGGTGCAGCAGCTTACCTATTTAACAACAGTGGGAGAAAGGCAAACTGTGATAGCAGATGTACTGAGAAAAATTTCCCATGGCCCCATAAATGTACTGACCCTACTCCCTTAAGTGTTTTGGATCCATTTCTATATGTAGATTGAGCACTGTCCACATATGGCTGCTCAATGATCTCATCAGCTGTAGAGAGTAGGGGAACTCATGATGGAGTAACTCCAGATATGAACTGATTAGATATTGGCTGTTGAGTAACCTCCAATCCCTCTGTAATTGATCTGGATGATTTGTTCATGAATCCTGAGCTTGAGGAATGGGAGATGTAGCTGCAGGGGAATTAGTAAGATGGAGGTGGCAGCAGCAGCAGCATTAGGGACAGCTCCATATACTCTTCCATTAATGAAAAGAAATTAGCTAAAACTTCAGGGTAATTTTCAACTTGTTTTGGGGAGTGGAACACTGTTGGTAGTGGGTCGACTGCCCATCATACCCCCCTGATTTTCCTATCCATTGACTTCGATCCGATTACTGGCGGGTGGCCGATCCAATTACTGGCAGTTTGCTGCTCCTGCTGAACTTGAAAATGACTCCCCCACCCTGTTTCGAAATGTTGTGTTTAGTTTTCATTCAATCACATCAGGATGCCTCTTTGAACTTCTATGATGACATCAATTATACATCCTGGAAATTAGGAATTTTAAGGGGTGATCCACTTGAGGCGTATTTTTCCCGTCCAATTTCATGTTGTAAAAACTGAATCTATCCTTCTTGGACCTTGTAAACTGTGCTTTGCATCTGCATCTAATTCCATCAACCTCTCTGACTATCAGCTTAGTTTGAGCCCAGTGTGTGGCCATCATAAAATCACAAGATACTGATGAATAAAGGCGGCCATTGGGCCCCTAATAAGTAATACATCCATCTGAAACAACTTCGCCCATTGCTGCATCTCATTGTTTCTTATACGCATCCAGGATTTTTGGCTCCACCAGTCTACCCACAAGTCCATTCCAAGTGCTGCTCATTCTCTGCGTGATGAACAACCTCGCAATATCAGTCCAAAAGCTATATTTTACGAGTTTGAACCTGTGTCCACTTATCCTACTCCACTGTTTAACTTGAAGTAATATTCCACATTAACCTTTTCTATATTATTAGACAAATTTATTAGTTTTTTGAGAATGTAACTAGCAGGGTAGATAATGGGGAACCAGTGGATGTAGTATTTTTGGATTTTCAAAAGGCATTTGATAAGGTGCCACATAAAAGGTTGTTACACACGATAAGGGCTCATGGGGTTGGGGGTAACATATTAGCATGGATAGAGGATTGGTTAAAGGACAGTAAACAGAATAGGGATAAACGGATCATTTTCAGGTTGGCAGGCTGTAACGAGTTGGGTACCGCAAGGATCGGTGCTTGGGCCTCAGCTATTTACAATCTATATTAATGACTTGGATGAAGGGGCCGAGTGTAATGTATCCAAGTTTGCTGACTATACAAAATTAGGTGGAAAGTAAGCTGTGAGGAGGACACAGAGTCTGCAAAGGGATATAGACAGGTTAAGTGAGTGGGCAAGATGGTGGCAGATGGAGTATAATGTGGGGAAATGTGAGGTTATTTACTTTGGTAGGAAGAATAAAAAAACAGAATATTTTTTAAATGATGAGAAACTATTAAATGTTGGTGTCCAGAGAGAGTTGAGTGTCCTGGTATAAGAAGCACAAAAAGTTAGCATGCAAGTACAGCAGGCAATTAGGAAAGCAAATGGCATGTTGTCCTTTATTGTAAGGGGGTTGGAGCACATGAGTAAGGTAGTCTTACTACAATTGTACAGGGTTTTGGTGCGACCTCATCTGGAGTACTGCGTACAGTTTTGGCCTCCTTATCTAAGGAAAGATATACTTTCCTTAGAGGCAGTGCAATGAAGATTTGCTAGATTAATTCCTATGAAGAGAGGTTGAGTAGAATGGGCCTATACACTCTGGAGTTTAGAAGAATGAGAGGTGATCTCATTGAAACATTTAAGATTCTGAGGGGCTTGACAGGGTAGATGCTGAGAGGTTGTTTCCCCTGGCTGGAGAGTCTAGAACTAGAGGGCATAGTCACAGGATAAGGGGTCGGTCATTTATGACTGAGATGAGGAGGAATTTCTTCACTTAGAGGGTGGTGAATCTTTGGAATTCTCTAACCCCGGAGGCTGTGGGTGCTGAGTCGTTGGGTATATTCAAGGCTTAGATAGATAGATTTTTGGACTCTAAGGGAATCAAGGGATATGGGGATTGGGCAGGAAATTGGAGTTGAGGTTGAAGATCCGCCATGATCTGATTGAATGACAGAGCAGGCTCAAGGGGCCGTATGGCCTACTGCTGCTCCTATTTCTTATGTTCTTATACCATTTACTATTTTTCCTGTAGGACGACCTGTCAGATGTCTCTCTTCCAGGCTGAAAAGTCCAACTCTCTGTAGTCTTTCCTTATAACTCCTAATCCTGACCTTAGGGATCAGCCCTGTGGCTCTTCTCCTAATCCTGACCTTAGGGATCAGCCCTGTGGCTCTTCTCTATGTTGCCTCCAGCGCTTGAGTGTCTTCCTTGTTTGTTATCGATCAGAACTGAACTCGGCACTCAAGGTGTGGTACAACTAGAACACTGCACACTTTGATCATGACTTCCTCTGACTTGTACGCTATTTGGATATGAAGTTCTACATTCTTTTCCTTTCATTGATTGCTGCTCTGCATTGGTTGGACATGTTGAATCTACTAAGACTCCTAGGTCTCTTTGAACTTCATCTTTTGCTATTCTGGCGTTGTTCATGAATTATGTATTTTTCCTTATGTGCAATTCTTTACACTTGTATGCATTAAATCTCAACTGCCGTTGTTCTGATCACTCACATTTTGTTTAGCTATTCTGCAAGTTGAGTGGCATCCTTTGATTTCACTGCCCCTCCTAGTTTGGTATCTGCAAATTTGCATTGAGTTTCTGAATTCAAGTCACTGATGCAAATTAGAAACAGTAGTGGCCCCAACACTGAGCTCTGGGGCATAACACTTAGTATTTCCCCAACCCTGACACTACTCCTCTAACCAGCATCCATTGTTTTCCACCCATCAGCCAGTTTCTTATCCATACCAAAGGTGTGTCTGGAATCCCCACAGCCTTGATTTAATTATGATGTGGAGATGCCGGTGATGGACTGGGGTTGACAATTGTAAACAATTTTACAACACCAAGTTATAGTCCAGCAATTTTATTTTAAATCTCCGAAAGCTTGTGAATTTAAAATAAAATTGCTGGACTATAACTTGGTGTTGTAAAATTGTTTACAATTGATTTAATTAGTAAGCTTTTGTGTGGAACTTTCCAGAAGGCATTTGATAAATCCAAGTACACAGTCTCGAAGGGTTTACCAGTCAATTTGGTTAGTCACTTCTTCAAAGAAATCAAGGAGGTTGGTCAGGTAGGATCTAAAGCCATGTTGACTGCTCTTTACTAGGTGATTGTTGTACACATAATCCTCAAGTTTACTCTTTATAATTAATTCCATTATTTTATATTGAATTGAAATAAGACTAATGGGACTGCAGTTGCCTGTGTCCGTTTTGTCAGCCTCTTTGAATACGGACACTGTCTTCCCTTGTGAATCATTCAGAATATTTACTATCTTAAGGACTATCTTAGTGCCTCTGACCACCTTTTTAATTCTTTCAGTGTGATCCTATGTTCAACCCTGTGAGCCATTTCTCAATTCACCCTTCAGGATTTGTAAAGGTCATTTTTGCTCTTCACTCTTAATCTGTCTGTTAATTCGTTTAGGGTCTCACTTTAGTTTGAGCTTGTTGATCTGAGGTATGTACTTGACCTATATGTCTAACATTTATTCTTTTAAATGTATTCCATCTGTCTCTTACTGAAATATTGACGAACCATCCTCCTCCAATCCATTTGTTTCAATTTTTCACACTTTTTAAAATTTTGTCATTTTAGTTATCAACCTGGTTCCTGGTCCTTGGTATAATTGGATCCTAGATCAAGTTAAACTTTATCATTCTGTAGTCACTGTCCTCCAGGGGTGCAACGACTTCCATATCTTGTATGTTATCTCGTCCTTCATGAATACCAGGTCAAGATGAGCACAGCCTTTTGTAGCTTCCCTTATGCACCGAGTCATGAAGCAGTCATGGATTAAATTTACTAACTCTGGAAAACTCAAGTGGGTTGGAGTCAAATTTATATATGGTTGATTGAAGTTTTCCATTAAAATAACTTTCCTGTTCTCTCTCACCCTTCTTATCTCTTCATATAGCAAACTGACCTCCTCCTTGTGTTGACCTGGTAGTCAGTGGCAAACCATTAGTTTTAGCTTCGTTTTATTCACATTAGAGATTCCTAACCAGAGGCCTGAATGAAAATACTGTGCAGTCTTTCCAGCATTTTCCTCTTTTAAATTAACTCTTTCTCTGCTGTTTTTTTATGTTCTGTCTCAGATATATGATTTTTTCCACACCGTTCACCTGACGAAGGAGGAAGCCTCCGAAAGCTTGTGGAATTTAAAATAAATTTGTTGGACTATAACTTGGTGTTGTAAAATTGTTTACAGTTGTCAACCCCAGTCCATCACCGGCATCTCCACATCATCAGATATATGAGTAAGAGATTTAATTGTTTCCAATCACTCGGAATGTAAACGAGCAATGGAAAGTTTTGCTTGTTGCACCTCTTCCCTGCTTTCAAAAGCCTACTACAGACTTCAATTGTTATTTTCAGTTCTCCTCCTGACTTGCTGTTCATTTCCACTTATCCAATCTGTGGTGTGCTCTGGGAGATCTTTCAGATGCTAAGGCTGCTATATAATTGCCAGTTGTTTAAAATATTGAAAGGAACATGAGGAATGATGGACAAAGTTATGGTGGTGAAGAAGAAGCAGCTCTGAAGAAATTCCCAGTCTAAATCTTGTGATGAGCTAGATGTATTGAATCACCTTTTTTCACCCCCACCTTATGATATCCAATAAGCACATTAATAAGTGCACCTGACTGAGCAATGCATGAGTCACAATGTCACCTGTGTCTCACATTTGGTATGTCCTTTGGATAAATCTATGCCATGGGACCTTAATATGCTTTCAGTTTATACTACAACTGTCATTTGTTTTATTCAGCTGTTTTCTCATTTAGTTTAAATTTTTATATTGGTAATAAATCAGGGTTTACAATGCAGATTGATAAAGTTTGCTTATGCAGTTATGAAATGCTTAAAGTGGCTGCAGCCTGTTTTGACAGTTGAACAGATTGAATAATAAGTGTGAAGCATACTTTTTCCATTAACAGGAGAACAATCAGTATTGTTCCCAGACTCATGCTTTTGTTTGAGGTTTAAAGATCATTGTCTCCTTCCCATCCTCTTGGGAAGGGAAGATTTTTTTTTTACTTATGTTTTTGTAAAACCAAACTTGCGATTCTAAAAGGTATTTATTGGTAAGAATTCAACTTTTTTTGGTGGTTGGGGTGGGGGGGTGGTATTCATCTTTCAGAATCCTCTAGAAGAAAACTGCTGTGGAGGATGTGACCAGGGAGAATTTAGGGTGGCGCTGGCCCAGAGAAATATTTTTGTGTTTGTTTGAGACATTAGTTTATTTTTGATGTTATTGTGACTTGGGATAGAGATGGCTCAGGGTTGAAGGCCAGAGTCAAGAGAATGGAACTTTTGTTATCATAGCATCGCTGAATGACAGTGCTGTGTGTATGTGTAATCTTGTACATGGTATGTAGGAAGTGCCATAAAAATCATGTCCAATAAGCTTATAGACCCAGACTCTGGTATAAAATTAAAAATTTTCTAATGGGGTGAACAGAATACATTGCATGTTAAAGATTTGGAATGACAAATTATGATTCAATGTGAATGAATTTCTTATTGGATTGGAGTTAAGATTCTTTTCAAATTAAGTGTTTTCATGCTATTTTCTGTTCCTATGTATTTTCTCTTATTACTTTGCATGATTGCTGCAGAAATGTACTTAGTTTCCAACAGAGAAAAAACAGTTCGGGCGAACGTGGCAGTGAAGCAAAGATAGCAAGATATCTGAGCAGACCAAAGCAGCGGTCAGTTTCCAGTAATGCCACTATGGAAGATCAAAAGTTTAAAGATTTCTTTTAAATCACTGTCCTGATGTGTGTGGGGCAGGGGGGTGGTGGTTGGTGGAGGGATTGGGGAGAGCTTTGGCCCAGCAGGATTTTTCACAGTTAATCAGGGTCATAATTAGTAATAATGTTCTGTATCAGTGCTTTTAATTATTTAAAAGTATTCAAGAGTACATTAATTTTGGCTGTGAATAAAGATATTGGGGAAATCTAACATGGATTGAATGCAAAGTTTCTTACTATATTAAAGTGTGTTTTGTAATTAAGGACTGACTACAAATCTGACCAGGTTTTACCTCTGCTTTCCAAGTGTAGACCATTTTCACACAGAGAAGTGTTTGCTTTTTAGTCTTTGACACTCTATAACTTTGAGCCACGGTTAAACAGCTTAAAAATGTCAAGGTCTAAATCCAATGAGAATTATAGATGAGAATAAATAAAGTATTTGTGAATTTTGTTTTAAATTAGTAATAGGATTACATTTCCCTTCCAAATTAAATTTAGGAAAAAAACTATAACCTAGACACAGCAGCTGTTAATCGTGTTAGCAAAAATAAAAAAAACTTATCAACAAGACAGGATGTGGAAACTATCAGAATCTTAAAATATGCATCGTGATGTGCATAAGTCAAGGAGCAGTCTTTTTCAATTATAGCATCCTATATATTAAAGTGGAGATGTTTAATAGCAATCCACCATACGTGGTTGCGATTTCTGAATCAATTTTTCCTTTTGTAATGAGTGCCTTTGAAATTACATCTATCTTTCTATAGAAGCAATCTTTCTCCTGGATGATTGCTTTTAAAATATTGATATATCCCCTTCATGCTGTACTGCATTTCAGGCAATACCTGGCTATTGTAGACTTTGGACAGGTATCAGACCACAGCAGCAATGCCTATCCTTAAAACATATCAGGATAATATAGGACAGAGCTCTGAACTTATTTAACCATTACAAAGGCTACGTTTTGCCCTTTTTCATCTGATAAAATAGAGGCTGAGAACAAGGCTGTACTTGAAATGAAAGTATCAAATGTTTCCCATGATGACTTGTCTTGCCATAGAGTGGTTACAATATTCATTCCACAACCTTCCGCTTGTGGATTTGGGCCCCCAGGCTATTTGATTCTCAGATCTGCTTAGCATGTACTTCAGATATGTTTCTCTAGACAACTTGATGGGTCACCTCGCCTTAGAAGTATTAAAAAAAACCTACAAAAAAATCTAAAAACTCTCTGGCTGCAACAAAAACAGTTCCGACTGGCAATGTATGTGGCCTCTGATGTTCAATGTATGTGGAGTCAACTGTTTAACTGCCTTGCCTCTAGATAAAAGTGGCTTTATGAGCAGAAGAAAATTTTAAGGTGGAGAATGAAGGAGGGCAATAGTGAATTCCTACCCCTATGAGAACTTTAAGAATTTGGGGAGTTAGTAGTAGTAAGCATTGTTTGGTGATAGGGGGTCTGCAAAGCCAACATAAACTACAGACTCAGCCAGTTGGATAGATAGGCTGTTGAAGGTATATGCTTTGAAGGTACAAAAGCCAGAAATTTGCTGCAGGTATTCACCTAAATATTTTTGCATTTAACCTTAACAAAGCTATATGAAGGCCCAGATTTTCCTGGGGTCTTGCGCCATTAAGACGTAGGGGCCCTTGAATGGCGCAAAAGAAAAAGGACATTATGGAGTAAGTGACTTGCGTCATTAATTATGCTACTCAATATGTTCTTGGGACTTTTGCGCCACCCCGCCGTTTCCCTCTCTGAAAACAGTTAGGTAATTATTATAGCTCCACCCCCATTAAAATCAATGGCAGCCATAATTTTTCCTGTATTTAAGCCGATTTTCATACTGCAGGCACTTAAAAATAATGGCACTGGTGACCTGGCAGCAGCGTGGTTTGTTGCTCCAGGAACGGTTTCCTTTAAACATGTTTGCTTAGCTCCCTGCATTTCTTGCTTTTTCTTCCTTCTGAGGTGTTTTGAAAGATGTACAAGTAAAATTACACTGAAAACTCCAAATTGGCTGCTGAAATCTCTTAATTATTGCCTATCTTTTTAGTTTCATGCTTTATTAATTGCGGAACAGTATAAACTGATGGGACAACTTCTAACCGAGCCGGTGCACACAGACATAACGGGATGTTGGGGGTGGGGGCGGAAATAGATAACGGTGGGAAAGACTAGGTTGAAGAATGGTACATCTTTAAAACAAGAGGAATCAACTGGATAGATTACATGCACTGGACATGGGGAACGGAGAAATACAATTATTCTCTGTTCTTTTAAAAGTTGTTTAATTACTCCTGGAATATATATAGTGACCATGCGAAGAGAACATGTGTTCTGAAAACCCATAGGTTTGCAACGATATTCCTTTTGAGCTCAGCATGATGATGTCACCAAAAAAGCCCTCTCCTAGGACAGTGGTAACTGGTATAACTGGCAGTCAACTGGCCAATCATCAGACATAGAGAGCTGGGGAAGGGTTGGTGGTCAACTCTTTGACCAGCTGAAACAGTCTGCATTAATCAGGAATGGAAGTCAGACACCAAAGGTTAGAACTCCCTTTTTTTGACAGAACAAATGATTTGAATGTTTTATAATAGGCTGGATTCACTTCTTAAGTTTGGTGTTGACCAATTTCAGAAAAGTGTATTTAGCTTGCTGATGGGTATAGTGTGTTTTATTTTCTGTAATTCATGGAGCCTTGAAATAAATTGACATTTACTGAAAACTGTATTCTTTTCTACATATTATACGTAACGTAAGTTAGCTTATTGGTTTACAACTGGTCTTGTTCCACTAGCGTGTGTATCAGTCCGCCATTCGGAACATAGGAGAAACGCACACGCGCACACGTTCAAGGTTACAGTATCCAACTGACACAACGAGTTTCATTGGCGCAACCCCTGCGTCGCGTGGTCATGTGACTAGATATTGAGCAGTAAACGTAAATTCTTGATCATAAGCAATGCAGGATCCGGTTACCGGGAGAAACCGGTGGCGCTGAACCCAAGAGAACATTTAATGTAGACCCAAAACTTGTAACAAACAACTTCACAGGTGGTTGTAATGAAGAAATTACTGTAATGGTATGCTGCTTCACAATAAACAGCTGACATTGAAGTGCAAAATTGTAATAAAACCATTAGCACTTTCCAGCACAGGAAAGATAGAGCTTTCTGGCACAGGAAGGATGGAAATTTTAGGAAGTGCAGGTCAATAAAGGATCTAATGTATGCAGTATAATTTTTTACAATGGAGTTCTGTATATTGTTACAAACTTCAGGCATTTTGCTGCATATCAATAATAGTTTCAGAATGTGTAACTAGTCAGAAGCTTTTCACTGAGTAATGAATAGATTGGGTTGAATCATAGATGTGTGCAATCCTGAACTGGTTTGTAGTGTTCGTTCGCATATAAATTGAAAACCAACCAAGTACCTTTCCACATACATATCTGCAATTTATTAAATTGGAACTCACTATTTTAGATAATGTATACACACTTTTCCCTTGTTTCTAACTGTGAAAAATGCCTGCACCATGTCATGGTCATCAGAGGGCACAGATGACGATGTTGCCACTAATAATAAAAGTAAAACAAAATAATGGTTTAAAGTTGGTGCTGCAGCCATCACAATGCATATCTGATGCTAGAAGTGCAAATTGCAGGAAAACAATCTGCACATTTTGACATGAAACATGAACTTTACAAGAATTTAATTTTGGCAAACTAAAAGGGAACCAAGTATCTTGTACATATAAAAGATCAATTAAACCCGAGTTTAGTATAGTTGGATCTTAATGTATTTTAATTAATTAAAAATAATTTTAATTATTGTAATAACAATTACAAATTAATGTAATATTTGTAATAGTTAACAGAGTGCTACAAACATTTTAACAGGAGTGATCCAAATCTAATTATGGTGTTCTTGAATTTTACAGTAGAAGTGGATGCTGATCTAGTAAGTGTTTCATATACTGCAGTTATATCCTGTGATGAGGGTCAGTATTTTTTTTTGAGTGTCACAATTAGCAGCTCAGGATTTTGTTCAACAGTAAAACTGTTGGCTAACTTAACGGGAGGGTTTTCTCGCCCTCCAGTACTGAAAATTGATCTTCCATTAACAGAAAACTGAGAAATTTCCTATATAACAAACCAGTAGCCTTTTTGTATGCCACAGTAGGACTGCTTGATTGACTAGCAACAAAAGAGAGCCAAACATTTAAGTCAGATTATTAATTGCAATCCATTCTTTTAGGAAATCAATAAAATTTGGAAGTGTCAAGATTTTAGTTGTTAGTGAGGCTCAAACCAGAACCCAGTCCATTTATCCTCTCTCTTTTAAGCCTTTGAGGTATTGCAGTGAATAAAATTTAAGTCTTAGCATCATGATACTACATCTACCAAAGTAACAATATCTAGGAATGATGGTCAGTCTGCACTCAATCGCAGTCCAATCTGACATTGAAGATATAATTGTAGTTTGAAGGTATTCAAAGATTTGGGTTGTAAGAGGCTTCTGAAAGCGGGGAGAGATATAGCAAAGAAAAGTGATTTTCAGCAAGCATTCCAGAGAGCAGGAGCGTAATGACTAAGATGGTTTTGAAAGAAATAAAATGGAGGACAGGCTGTATGAAGTCAGAGGATTGGAGGGTGCTGACTGAATTACATAGAATGTACTGCACAGAAACGTGCCATTCGGCCCAACAGATCCATGCCGGTGTTTATGCTCTACAATAGCCACCTCCCTCCCTACTTCATCTAACTCCAACAACATATCTGTCTAATTCCTTTATACTTTGTGTTTATCTATCTTCCCCTTAAATGTATTTATGCTAGTCACCTCAATTACTCTTTGTGGTAGTGAGTTCCATACTATGGGTAAAGATGTTTCTCCTGAATTCCTTATTGGATTTAATAGTGACTTTTTTATATTTTAGGACCCTCGTTCTGGTCTCCCCTGCAAGTGGAAACATCTGCCCTTCGTCTACCTTATCAAACCCTTTTATAATCTTAAGGACCTCTATCCGGTCACCCCTCAGTCTTTTTTCTAAATGCTCAATCTTTCATGATAGGTATAACCTCTCAGTTCTGTTATTATCCTAGAAAATCTTTTTTGCACCTTCTCCAGTTCCAGACTGGAACATATGGCTGAGATTACTTAAATAATGTGGAACAATGCCATGGAAGGATTTTAAAAAGTAGTTTGAGAGCCTTTGAAATGAACTGGGTGGGGTACAAGGAGTCAGTGGAGCTTAGAAAGGATGAGGGTTATGGGTGTGTGGGATAATATTTGGGTGGCAGAGTTCTGGAGTGGATAATATTTGTGAAGGATGGAGTCAGGGAAGCTGACGAGGAGAGTGTTTGAGAAATCAATCCTCGAGGCAATTTTTAAAAATATGTGGATAAAGGTTTTGGTAAATGAGGAGTGAAGAGAAAGAAATGTGAGGTCGGAGTCCAAACTGAAGATGGAAAAATGCAATTGTGGTAACAAACCAGATGTTGGGTTAAAAGCTTGGATAAAGATAGAACCGAACATTGAAGCTGCACACCACTGGATTCAGTCTGAGTGCGCAGCTAGGGAGATTAATAGAGGTGACAGGAGTTGAAATGGATAGTTGTGGTTTCGTTGATATTCTTAAACTGTAGGTTGTAAAATGTAAGATATTTATGCTTGTAATATATTTTTTTAATACTAACATATGGATCATGTAAAATTATATGCCCTTCTATTTTTAAGAACCGCCTTAACGAGAAGCCTGACAAGTTGTCAGATTGCATAGTTAAACTGAAGGAGAATTTTTCTTACAGGACCATATTTCTTCTAATAGTAGAGGAGCTGAAGCATCTAAGATATATGGCCCAATTTTAACTAGGAACAATTTTCAGCATCAGGTGAGCAGTTTTGAGAGTTGGAAACTCACCTGCTGCTCCAGAAATGAGGCCCAGGGTTTTTTAACTTTAGGGCCCCAATTAAATCCTGCTGGCAGACTTCCCAACCATTCTGGGCGGGAAGCGACAGAAAATCATGTGTCCCAGAGTCTGCCGCTGAGACCTAGTAAGTGGCGGGATTAGGTGCTATGGCTGTCCCGGCCGGGGGTGTGGGGAATGGATCTCACGATTGGGGTGGGGTGCGAGTCTGTGGCAGGAAAGTCCTGAGCTTTCCTTGTGAGGCCTGGAGGTACACTACTGCTCCTCTTGGTCCCACAAGGAAAGAATTCAAAAAACTTAGCTTTAGGGTCTTTACTGGCCCCGATCCGCTTCCCCGCTAGCTTGGCCTGGCAGGAAACTCATTGCCACTTCCCGCTCAGGCTGCGGAGTTGAAATTGTAGTCGAGTCCCGATGACATTGATGCCCGACATGCAAATGCAAATGCAAAAAATGGACCCTCTTGCCTTTGAGCGGGTGTCTTTGCCCTCCGCTCATTCGAGCAGGTTAAAATTACGCTTGGGTGACTGCAGCGCAGGTAAGTAACCTAGGTGATTTTAACTGCCCACCCAGGCAGAGGGGGATAAAAACACTCCATAATTTTAAATGGAAAGATGTAAAGTATTGTCAAGGAATTCATTAATTCTGTGAAATAAATCTAACTTTTTTCATTGAGTGAATGAGTTTGAAACTGTGGTCCTGTTTGTATACTTGTGGCTATTCCAGATTAGATTGTCCCAATGAACATCAGATTGAATTACTAGAAAGGTACTTAATAGCATTGCTACACAAGGACAGGTTTGAAACCAGTATCTGTTTAGGAATATATTTAAGGGACTGGAGTTAGAGCCGACAGTGTATCATTCCCTGGCCAAGGCAAATGGAGTTCTGCATGTATCTGAAGATTCAATTTAAATGTTGACAGAGTTGATTGGACAATTGGCTCTCTGGTAACACAAAAATTAAGTTGAAAAATTTGCATTGCCACCAGATACATTACACTGCTTATTTCAATATAAAAGCTGAGACTGTGTAATAACAGCATAAAATGTGTAATATATTTGTCCAGTTAATAAACCCAGTATTATTAAATGTGTATGTAATGAACAATCTTGCATCTGTACAAATTGATTTCTTATGTTTTTGCCGCACTGTCAATTTTTTTCCCATTATAAATTCCTGTGTCTACATTTATAATGAATTTTGCTATGTAAACTCAATCACGATTAATGCATAATTGGATGGTTGTACAACTAAGTTTTGTTCTTTACCTGCTGCAGTCTTCATTATTACGCTTTGTTAGATGTTGTTATTTTGCTCTATATATAATATAAATTTGAACATCTTTTTATATAAATTCTAAGGTTATAATAAAAATTGCCCAGTTTCAGCACTCATGTTGTCCAGTCCTTCCCTCTTCTCCTAGGCCTAGCCACACCTCTTTAAACAGCTTCTTCTCATCCCTTGGTCACATGGATTATCTGCTTGGCCCCCTTTCTCCACCCCCTAGCCTTCCTGCTCTCTATTCCCCTTCTTTTCTCATCCCTCCTCTGCACCCAGCTCCACTCTGGACAGGCTTGCCATATTGGTGTCACGGTTGGAGCAGGGCAGCCACTTTCCCTGGTCTATTTAATGTGAACAGCAAGGGTACCTCTTTTTAAAGTATGTAACGGTCTTCACCGCCACATGTAAGAATAGTATTTATTGTTGGGTAGATTGCAGTCACTTTCTAAGCCAGTTACACCATTGAAAATTACCCATGTTGGTTCAAAAACATATTGCATGAAGCAAAACATTATATAGCACTATCCTTATCACAGCATAAAAAAATACATTCCAAGAAGTGGAGCTGCTTTGGTCTCACACTGGGATTTGTTGATTGCCCAATCTTATCTGGTTACCAGTACATTTTCATTACAGTGCAATTAAGAGACCATAGTTCAAGCACATAATAGTTTTATGGGAGAAGTGTCAAATATTTAATATCTGGTTACAAAATTAGTTTGTGTCCTTGTCTGTTTTCTGAATAACATTGTTTCCAAATAACATTTTGTTTCAAATAAGACTAGATATTTTTCCTTTAGATTATGATCGTGGACCACAATTGAACTGAATCCAGAGTTGCTCAGTTTCTTAATTTGATTTTTGTTTTTGTTTTGCAGTGGGATGCTATCCCAGAAATGGATGAACACAACAGACCCATCCACACCTACCAGGTCTGCAATGTGATGGAACAAAATCAAAACAACTGGCTGCGGACTAACTGGATTTCTCGTGAGGCAGCTCAGAAAGTGTATGTTGAATTAAAGTTCACCCTGAGGGATTGCAACAGCATTCCCTGGGTTCTGGGGACCTGCAAAGAAACATTCAATCTATATTACATGGAATCAAATGAGTCTCATGGAGTTAAGTTCAAACAAAATCAATATACCAAAATTGATACAATTGCAGCTGATGAGAGTTTTACTCAGATGGATCTAGGAGATCGTATACTTAAACTGAACACTGAGATCCGTGAAGTTGGGCCAATAACCAAAAAGGGATTTTACCTTGCCTTTCAGGATATTGGAGCTTGCATTGCTCTTGTCTCTGTGCGCGTGTACTATAAAAAATGCCCATTTACTTTCCGCAACTTGGCAGTGTTTCCCGACACAATCCCCAGAGTTGATTCTTCTTCCCTTGTGGAGGTTCGAGGTTCCTGTGTAAAGAATGCAGAGGAGAAAGATACACCAAAACTTTACTGCGGTGCAGATGGAGACTGGTTGGTTCCATTGGGAAGATGTGTCTGCAGCATTGGCTATGAGGAAGTTGATGGAGCCTGCCACGGTAAGTGAATGAAACAGGCACTAAGAATTTTTGAGACTGAGCAAGCTAATCTTTAGCAAACCTTTGACAACAGCAGAGAAGGAGAGAGCAATGAAAAGACAGCACATCACATAGTTGCACCAAAGCACAGCATCAAATCTAGTCTTATGGTCTGACATAGGTTTTCTATGGAAAAAAAATGTAGCTAACCAGTTTCTCTACTTTTGTGCAAACCAAAAATACTCTTCCGTGAGATAATCCTAAGGGGATTAATAGCACTGCTGCAAAACAGAAAAAGTGCACGGGTCACAGTTCCCAATGTAGCACAGCTCTTGAAGCTTTTAACACAAGCTATTTCATTTTTTCCAGTCTAACCATTAGTAAATGGGATCATTCTATTTTATTAATGTCGGTGACCTGCCTAATGTTTTTAAACACTGAATGTCAACCTATTGTCATACTAGCTGGTGTTTATTCATTAGTGTTAATATTCTTGTTTAATTCAGAAACATAGTAAACAGATTTGTACATTATAGGAAACTAAATATTTTGGCTAATTCACTTTTATAACATGCAGTATCCTATATTTGGTTCTGGATTCTTGGTAAGATTGGCTGGATACAAATTTTTAACTCGAATACCAGCTACAAAGAGTTCTACAATGTTCAAGGTTGGAGTGCATATTCCCAAATGACTCTTGTGGTTTGGAGGGAGCTGATGGGCAGAGTTGTCAACTTGCTGTATTTATCACAGGCCACATTTTTCAATAAAATCTAGTTGCTTGAATTTCCTCAAGTTTTAAAAAATCAGTTTTCTATATTAAATACAGCAAATTCCCATCTTGGGAAGGTGTTGAGGGGACAGTGTAAATGTAGAATGTATAACTTTTAGAAATTCAACCTTCTTCCAGTGATAAGATAAAATGGTAAAACCAAAATGTTTTAAATATTTAACCTCCTACAGGGACAATGCAATGGTGAATGGTGGAGTGTGTTGAAGCAATTGCACACTGTTCCATGAAGTGGTGGTATGTAGATGATGGCTGCAGTCCTCTGCACACTGAGTTATTGATTTCTGCCATGCTGCTGCAGGAGAATTTTGGAGGCAATATTATCCTTGGCTGCGCTTGTACACCTTCTGATGTCTGAACCTGGAAACAGGTTGCCTGTGTGCTCTCTTAGCCACAGATTTTGCATAGCACATGGCAGTCATTAGAAGGTTGAAGGAAAAATGAGGGAGCCTAATACTTTTTAAAAAAAAACTTACCACACAGCTAAATGGAGAGAGAAAACAAAGCAAATTTCTGCGTAGTAAGATTTGTATATGATGAGTCACCATGGCACAGTTATGCATTCAACTTTCACGTGTTAATTGGTTGGCTCACATATAAATGACCCACCATTTAACTCTGTGAAGAACCTTATGCACAGGTTCTTAACAACTGCTACTTAAAATCTTGATTAAATGTTCACTTTCATACCATAGTGTATTTTAGTGGTCATGTGTCCGGACTCCTGACATTTTGACTTTTGCAACTTTTGTATCTTGAACCTTTTTTTTAATAATACATCAATTTTGCATGGCAACATTCTATGATGCACTTGATTCCTTATATAATATCCATTAATCAGTGTTCCCGGCTTCATGAAGATAAACAATGAAGCACACTTGCTGTAATAATGCTCTCTCTGTAGCATTTTATGTGTCTTCCACAAAGTATATTAGGGTTTCTGCAGCCCTAAGTATATGGGCATGATCACACTGAAAATAGTAGCATGTTCTGATCACAGCACTAAGTCAACCATAATGGTCATTATTTGTATTTAGCACCCTTCACTTATGTACATCTTTTTAAAGCTAAGTTTACTTAAATAAACAAAACTTATGCAGAAATATAAGAATATAGAAAAATGGCTATTTCTCAGTGTCCAATCAGGACACACAGTCCGTACTTGAACAGTAGATTGATCAGGCCCAATGGATGAACCAATGGAATTTCATTCTTGTACAGTTATATATTTAGCTGACCTTTTCTAAGTTGAGGTATTTACGTTTATCTTTAAGATGAATTTGATCTCCCTCGTGCTCGCTCTCTATCTCTCTCAAAAGAAAATACCACTAACAATATAATCAGTTATTGAAAGGCAAATGGACATTCAATCCGTGGCTGTCATAATGTATTCTGTGTTGGATATACTAGGAGTTTATTTATGAAATTTATGATTATTAAACCATCCATGTGTCTAATTGCTGTTCCAGAAACAAGAATTCCCAGTTGCTCTTTTTACTGTCTCTTTGGAATATTACTTTTGTTTTACTCTCAATGCACAGGCCTTGAGTTTAAAAGTCTGGGGCCCACAGCCCCCACCTTTCTCCCTGGTATTCTTACATTTGATTCACAAATAAATAGATTGCCACTTGGACAAAAGAATTATGCAGCCTCATAGTTCTGGGAAAAATAGGATGTGGGGGAGGAATAATTCATTCCTGGGATTTTGAGGGGAATCTAGCATTACTCTGGTCAGAGCAGACTGGGTTGTAAAGGTCTCCTGCCCACTTGGGAGTGCCTTTTGATCTACCTGCATAATTGCTCACCCAGCTAGAGTAGTTCCAGGACTGCTTTCTTGCTGCCCTGATTGCTTCTGGTCCAGTTACCCACTTTGGATGCTTCCCCGTTCACCTACCCCCGTGTTCTGCATGGTTGGACTGACTGAACACTTCCAGCCCATGTGCTTCCTTATCTACCCCAAATTGCACACACTAAACCCACTGGACATTCTAAGACTCCTGTGTTCCCATACCCCAGCTATTCCCAGATCAAGCGGCTCTCATTTCCTATGAAACTTTTTCAATCTACGAGTTACCTGTGCTACATTATATAGTTGGATTTGTTTATCCATATATTTTTGAAGCTCATTTGGGAGGAGGTATGAAAAAAATCACATGCTTTATCAGGTTGAAATGTCTCAAATCAACGGGTTACTGAAATAATGAATTGGATAATAGGTGACCAGCTATTATTTACATTTTTAAAAAATTAATACATTTCAATTGCTGCGTTTTTAAAATCTCCCTCTATCTGTTAGTCATTCAAATGCTTCCTGCTCTTCTCCAGCATCCCTTCCTTCCAGTTGTAACCCTTTCTTAGTCCCTCCTGGCATAATGTTCAGATTCATCTTCCTTCTTAATAACCCATGTTGCAGTACCTCTCTGGTGACCTCTTGCCTGCTTTATGTTATCTCTCATCTTTCTGCACACTCTAAGTCTTAAACAGATTTTACACACATCAGAAAAAGAACATGAGAGTTATACAGCGATGGTGACAACATACAGAAGTGAGTAGAGACTTGAAGATTAAGGCAAAAGCATTGAGGAAAAGTCAGACAAAATAATAAGCTACCACAATGAGAAAAGTGTGTTACCAGTCCTTTACCAAAAGAGCAGCACAGAGAAAGTGTGGAAGACAAAAGAGCAAAACAAAAAGAATTTATATTACAAAGTATTATAATGCATTTCACATTACGTGGTATGACACTTATGTCATTCTAAAATAGTGTATCCTCTGACTTGCCATGAGAACCACAATGGGAGATCCACTACCATATAATACACAAACAAAAATACATTTTGTGCATTTAATCCATTCCAATTCACACTTGCACCTGATCGTCTCAAACATACTGATTAATCACAATTGAACAGGTATGGCACTCATCATCAAGTGCAGGCAGCATTGAAAACCACCAATTGTGATACTTAAAAACTTACAAATCAAAATAAACTACAAATCAGAATAGCAACAGCTACTAGGAAAAAAAAGGTGACAAATCAGTCAAATGGCTTCAATTTAAAAAAAAATTCTTTTAGCCACGATGTTGAACTCTCAGCAACTGAAAAACTTTGTACTGGAAATAAAATTTATAACAATTTTTTAATATATGTGTATATATATATATATATTCTAAAGGAAAAGACATACAGAAAATGCATAATCAATTAAGATGATGACAAAAGAGAATGTGATGAGTTTAGGAAAGAGCTAACAAAGAAAATTAGGAAGGCAAAGAGGAAATATGAAATTAAAAAGAAATAGTAAAGTATTATAGGCCCATTAGTAACAAAAGGGGAATTAAGATTGGAAAAATGCCACTAAGAGATGAGCAAGGTAAACTCACAGGCGATAATACTGAAATGGCGAGGATACTGAATAGATACTTTGCCTCAGTTTTCTCTGAAGATGCTTACACAGAGAAAATGACACTGGTAGAAGAAGTCAAAAGGGATATCATAACAATTAAGATAGAAAGGAGATACTAGCCAAACTTAGGGAGGATGCGACCCCAGGTCCTGATGGATTGCACCCAAAGATACTTAAGCTAGGGAAGAGATAGCAGAGGCACTCGTCTCCATATACAAAAATGCAATAGAAAAAGGAATAGTGCCAGAGGTCTGGCAAACAACAAGTGTAATTCATATCTTCACAAATGGAGATGGGACCAATCCAGGCAACAATAGACCAGTTAGTTTACTGTCAGTGGCAGGAAAGATACTAAAATCTTTGCTAAAAGATGAACTAACAAAATATCTAGAAATGGAAAATATAATAAAAATAGCATGGATTTCTAAAAGGAAGGTCATGTTTAACCAACCTTTTAATAAGAGTATACAGAGCAATGCAGTGGATGTGGTATATATGGACTTTCAGAAGGCCTTTAATAGGTGCCATATAAGAGACTCCTGACAAAGGTCAGGGCATGATGAAGTCAGGGGCCAGGTAGCAAAACAGAGGGTACGAGATAGGGAAGTTTCTCGGACTGGCAGAAAGTGGGAAGTGATATCCTACAGGGATCGGTGATGGGACCACTATTGTTTACAATATACTAAAATGATTTGGACTCAGGAATTGGGAGGTATGGTGTTAAAATTTACAGATGATTGGCAGGCAAAGGGACGTCTGGTAAGTGGGAGGCTTTCAAAAGTGTGTTAACCAGGGTTCCAGGGTAAGCAGATTCCTTATAAAGTGACGGGCAAGGCTGGTAGAAGTAGGCAGCCTTGGATGACTCGGGAGATTGTGGCCCTAGTCAAAAAGAAGAAGGGAGGCATATGACATGCATCGGCAGCTGGAATCAAGTGGATCCCTTGAAGAGTATAGAGATTGCCGGAGTAGAGTTAAGAGAGAAATCAGGAGGGCAAAAAGGGGACATGAGATTGCTTTGGCAGATAAGGCAAAGGAGAATCCAAAGATCTTCTACAAATACATAAAGGGCAAAAGAGTAACTAGGGAGAGAATAGGGCCTCTTAAAGAAGGCATTCAGCGTGCTTGGTTTCATTGGTCAGAACATTGAATACAGGAGTTGGGATGTCTTGTTGAAGTTGTACAAGACATTAGTAAGGCCACACTTGGAATACTGTGTACAGTTCTGGTCACCCTATTATAGAAAGGATATTATTAAACTAGAAAGAGTGCAGAAAAGATTTACTAGGATGCTACCGGGACTTGATGGTTTGACTTATAGGGAGAGGTTGGGTAGACTGAGACTTTTTTCCCTGGAGAGTGGGAGGTTTAGGGGCGATATTATAGAAGTCTATAAAATAATGAGGGGCATAGATAAGGTAGATAGTCAAAATCTTTTCCCAAAGGTAGGGGAGTCTGTAATGAGGGGGCATAGATTTAAGGTGAGAGGGGAGAGATACAAAAGGGTCCAGAGGGGCAATTTTTTCACTCAAAGGGTGGTGAGTGTCTGGAACGAGCTGCCAGAGGCAGTAGTAGAGGCGGGTACAATTTTGTCTTTTAAAAAGCATTTGGACAGTTACATGGGTAAGATGGGTATAGCGGGATATGGGCCAAGTGCAGGCAATTGGGACTAGCTTAGTGGTATAAACTGGGCGACATGGACATGTTGGGCTGAAGGGCCTGTTTCCATGTTGTAAACTTCTATGATTCTATGATACCAAATTGGGGGATACAGCTAATTACGTGGAGGATTGCACCAAAATACAGGAAGACATAAAAAGGCTTGCTGAGTGGGCAGTTAACTGGCAAATTAGATTCAATAGGGCAAAGTGTGAGGTGATTCATTTTGATAGGAAGAATAAGGAGGCCACTTACTCCTCAGAAGCTAAGAAACCAAATGGGGAGAGGACCAAAGAGATCTAGTAATACAGATACATAAATTACAAGTACCAACCAAGTTGATAAGTGCCATAAAGGGTGCTAACAAAGTACATTTCTAGAGAAATACAATACAAAAGCAGGGAGGTAATGTTAAATATATATAGAACCTTGACTAAACCACACTTGGATAATTGTTATCTCCATATGACAAAAAGGATATTGAAGCACTAGAGAAAATGCAAAAAAAAATTACAAGGATATTGCCAGAAGTGTAAGGATGCAACCATAAGGAAAGATTGAGCAAGCTGGGGCTCTTTTTTCTGGGAAAGAGAGGACTAAGAGGAGACCTGGTAGAGGTCTTTAAAATGTTGAAGTGTTCGATGGGATGTATGTGGAGAAACTGTTCCCACACTTGTGGGTGAATCCAGAACAAGGGGCTATAAATACAAGATAGCCACAAGCAAATCAAATAAAGAATTTCTTTACAGAGTGGTAAGAATATGGAACTTGCTGCCAGATGGAGTGGTTGAAGCAGCTAGATAACATTGACACATTGTGTGTAATAGAGTAAAGACTGAAAAATACAAAATTTAGAAGAAAATGAGTGCATTTATTTATACAGTAGCATTTTCTGTGTTCGAAATGTTTCTGGAACAATTTTTTTAGGAAGCCTGTGTATTACATGGAGCTTCCCAGACTATAGCCATCAGCTGAAAGACTCAACAAGATATTAGCCTATAGATCCCAGCAAGTATCTGTGCTTACAATTCCTGGAAATGATTGATTTTATGATTGACAGTAAGATTGATCTTTCAGAGAGTATGCCAGGACTTTGTAAACCCCACCCCCTGTACTACTGTGCATTGATGAAAAATTATGGAGGACAAGACATTTTTAAGGAGCAGTGAAAGTAACTTTTTTTTATAAATCAAATCAAGGTAAAGCATGAACTCTTCAACTTTTTGCAACGTAACTTTGCAGAAAAAAATGTAAGTTACTATATTCAAGTTTTTTTAAGCTAAGTTACATATTTGACAAATGAAACTGGACTTTGAAATTTGCTATTTTTTTATATTTTGTAATAGTTACAGAAGCTGTGTTTTTTAAACTTATGTTACTCTGAACTTAAAAACAGCACACAAAATGATTACTACGAACAGCAGAACCACTGGAGGCTGCTCAGAAATGGCCCGAAAACTTTTTTTCACCTTTTTTCAGGAGGTGCAGGAATGCTCCTCTTGGCTCCACAAAAATACTCCGACTCGTGCATGGCCCTTCCCAGGTTCACCTCATCTCCTTTCTCTCTTTCTCCCCCACCCAAGGCCTGGATTGTCGGCCTGCTCTGCATAGGAACTGGCCAATTTCCCGCCATTTGCAACAGTTGAGCTGCATTGGAGTGTAGTTTTGGTGCACATAGCTCACTGGATCTATCATCGGAGTGACTTCCCACTGACCGCCTGTTTTGCGCCAAATTTTTAAATTGAAACTAAGATTTCAGATGCTAAACAAATGGACAGTTAATGTTTGGGGCGAGAAAATGTATTTATCCATCTGCAGTAAGGATTAATTCATTTTTTTCCCCATGAACCAATCAAAAAAACAATTGCTTCACTGTTTCTGAGGAGATCTTTCAAATCCTTTTGGTGGTGATGTGCACCTCTCTTCCACTTCTACACCCCAATATTCTTCAGCAACAGCGTAACCTCTGACTTGCTGCGAGCAACATCACATGAGATCTTAATATTTGCAAAATAGTTTGTTGCTATATTTTATGATGGTTTTGCACTGCAGCAAATTTTGCGTATTGCAATTGAATATGACAAAGAAATGTCAGTGGGCCAGGAAATGACATAGCATTCTAATGTCAGCTCGAGTGCTGAATAATGGTTGTATGCTCCTCAGGGTCCTGCACTGATGTATGGTTGTTTTCTTTTGTTGAGTGAAAGCTCTTGCTGAAACTCCCATCTGAATGGAATCAGGCATCTATAAACAAGCTTTATCCTCACTAAGTAGAAGTCCCGGTGGGCAATATGGATGCTGCATAGTTTTAATGGTTGCAAAAGTTGTCGTGGATTATTCTGATAAGCAAGGTGTAAGAATTCTTCATTTTAATCAACAGTGGTCACCTGTTAAGAGGCAGGACAAAGCAGGAGCCAGTTACGTAATTTGCATATAGTACCACTCAAAATGTTTTTCAGTTAAGTCAGCCTAATTAATGAGCTTGCAACTGGAAAATGTGCATAGCCTTAAGGTTACTGTCTTGAACATGTTATGCTTGAATTTTTGGCACAGTGCTTTTTATGATTGAAATGTTTCTTCAGTTCTGCAGGAAATGGGCACAGCTTAACTTGTAAAGCAATACCCGCACTTAAAAAACTGACAATGAAAGGCATACACCAGAAAAAAAACCATATAATGATTTGGGTATCCGAAATATTACTTCAAAAATAAATCACTATCTTTAAGAATGTTGTACTCTAGCTTTATCTTTATAAAAGTTTAAAGCACTGATGTGTGGCTTACTGACTATTGCCACACTTTTTTTTGGGCCCTGCTGTGAGATGCGATGTTTCCTAGTCAATCTTTCTAAACTCAATACAGCATCTCCTCAGCCTCTGAGAAGCACTAAATTGCAATGCAGCTACCAGTCTCCAACTATGGTTTGGGTCCCAGCCAATTTACATTGCTGTGCTTCTGCTTTGCTGAACCTTTAACTCTGCTGTTTAGAAGAGAGCCACTCACATGCCTGGAGGTAAACATGAGGAGACCTCTCTCCCTGCTCTCTAAACATTTAAATTATAGCACAACAGACCTCTGAACCCTCAGTAAATCAGGATTGACACCAACTGGATTTGCAATCCATGCAGTGTCAAACCAAATCGTTGAGATTATCACCTTCGGGGAGTGTCACTCTCTGTCACTCCAGAGTCAGGACTGAGCCTGACATTTTAAACTTTAGCTTTAGCATTCCTGCAAAAGGGAATCTTATTGTATTGATCCAAAACTTTGTATAGATGTACCCTCAGAGAAAAGCAACCTTTTGTTAGCTTAATCAGAAAGATATATGTTTTAGAAGAAATGGGGATAAAGTTATTGTTGACCTAATAGTCTAGTAAGTCTTTAAGGCAGAAAAAAGACATCAAATATTAATCTATAAGAGCATGCAACATTGATTCACCAGGACAATGCCAGGAATAGGAAAGTATGGTTAAGAGGAGAGACTTGAGGTAATGGGAGTATTCCCACTAGATCAAAGAAGACGAAGAGGAGTTTTAAAAATATGAAGGGTTTGTTGGGGTAAATTGGGAAAGACTATTTCTGCTAGTTGGTGGGGGGGGGAGGGGGAGAGCGAAGAGACTGGGTGACAATTTTAAATGTGATCCCTCATTATTAACAGTTTAAGGAGAGAAGTTAGGAGAAATTTGGAAATGCAGAGAATTATTGAAGCATCAAATGCTTTACATGGTTGAGGCAGAGACCATTTCATGTTTTAAGGGAGAATTGGATAAATATTTGAAATTGGAAGATGCAGGGCTATGGGGAGAAAGCTGATCAATGGGGTTAGCAAAGAGCCAGCACAGACAAGATGGGCCAGATGACTTCCTTCTGTGCTAGAAACACCTATAGTTATGTTACTGCAAAATCATTTTTGCTGGCATCATATCGTTCGACCATGAATAAGCTAATTTCCAATGTTATCGCAGCTAATGGCTCATGTATACAATGTTAATACTATGCTCCAAATATAAATTGTCTTCAAATGATGGCCTCCCTCACACACCTTGATCCATCCCTCAGACCGTTATTTTCTGGTTAGGGAATTCTGAAGGAAACCATTTTTAAGATCATGTGGATCAAAAAGAGTGAGGAGGATGTTACACAAAGGAATGGTTCTGAGGGGGGATAAAATGTGATTCACTTGAACAATTCAAGCTTCAATAAGTTCCTGCAGCATGTTGGGGTGCTTTCTCTGAGTGGATTGACTCATTAAACTTGTTGATATAATGTCCATTAGCTATGGGCACTCATTGTGACCAGATAATATTTTGCTTAAATAAGTTCCTTACAACTAATATACCATAATGCATAAGATTCTGTTCCAACATTGAGAAGGCAGACTTTCCTGGCAATATTTCAATATTATTTATGTTAGATCCTTGCTAAACAATGAATCAAAAAAAAAACTTTTTTTTTCTTCGTTCACGGGATGTGGGCGTCGCTGGCAAGGCCGGCATTTATTGCCCATCCCTAATTGCCCTTGAGAAGGTGGTGGTGAGCCGCCTTCTTGAACCGCTGCAGTCCGTGTGGTGACGGTTCTCCCACCGTGCTGTTAGGAAGGGAGTTCCAGGATTTTGACCCAGCGACAATGAAGGAACGGCGATATATTTCCAAGTCGGGATGGTGTGTGACTTGGAGGGGAACGTGCAGGTGGTGTTGTTCCCATGCGCCTGCTGCCCTTGTCCTTCTAGGTGGTAGAGGTCGCGGGTTTGGGAGTTGCTGTCGAAGAAGCCTTGGCGAGTTGCTGCAGTGCATCCTGTGGATGGTGCACACTGCAGCCACAGTGCGCCGGTGGTGAAGGGAGTGAATGTTTAGGGTGGTGGATGGGGTGCCAATCAAGCGGGCTGCTTTATCTTGGATAAAGCAGCCCGCTTGATTGGCACCCCATCCACCACCCTACCTGTTGAGGTAATTCTATAAACCATCATGAGGCTATACCATTGCAGCCTTAAAATAGAAAATACAGTAAACTAGGTCATTTATGTACAAAATAAAACCAATTCCAGTCATTGTATTGAAATACTATGGTTACAAACACAATGTTGATTTGGTTTCAGTGAACATGGAAGCCAATTTGAGTCAAGTGAACTGGAAAGAAATACTGTGAACAGATATGCATTTGGGAGGGTGTTTAAATAAACTGGATTCAAATAGATTCAAATCTCATACCAGTTTACAACCACTGCAGGTTTGTATTAGGTAGTCAGATATGTTTTGTGTGCAAAAAGTTATACTATAGAGTTGCCACCTACTGTACACTAAAATTTGTTTTAGTATTCTATAAAATCTAAAGCCTAAAAATTATGCTGTGATATTAGTGTAAATATGCTTAACCTGTTGATTGAAATTACTTTATCCATTATTGTAGCTGAGACATTAACCCACGCAGTTTAATTTTATTACAAGATTGGTAGATGCCACAATAAATACCAAGACTGCACTTAGAGAGAAATTGAGCCCATTGTGTAATACCAAATGTGAATACTAAACAAGATTTGAAAGGTATTTATTTCTATGTTATTTTAGGTTTAAAATGTATTTTCCTGACATTGTGGAGCTCCCCCCACCCCCCCCACCCCACCCCCAACTTACCAAGAAGCACATACATACACATCTGTGTTGCCAAACAGCAGAGCCCAATATGCATTTGACATCTGATTCTAAGACTAGCTGATTTTAACTCTCTTCCACCCAAAGTAGTTTGCAAAATTCTAAGCAGACTGCAGGCTCAACTTGGATTGAAATGAATACTGCACATGCATACTTTGCTGCAAATGGAGCTCACAGAGGTCAGCCATGATCTAATCGAATGGCAGAACGGGCTTGAGAGACTGAATGGCCTACTCCTGTTCCTATGACATAAAATATCACATATAGTAATAACAATGCATTACAGTATCTGAAAATGTGGGAATTTGTTTCAACAAAAAACATGACACTGTTGCAAATAGAAGTGGTTTTATGTGTGAATTATTAGTGTATAAGTATTGCATGGAAATGGGCATTTAATTACAAATGGTGAATAATCAGTTACAAAATGGTATGGAGAAATCATCTTTGGCAGAAATTGAGTAATTTGTCCATGGTTTACTTTTTCCTTTACTTTGGCTCTTATTTTTTTTTTAAAAACACACAAAATGGAAACTTCATATTTGACTAGTCAAAGCCAGCAACAGAAATCTGCGAGGAACCAAATTGTCCTTAACATGCTAATATTTTAATTACAAGGTTGTTAGTGTTGATGGACCACCAGAACACTTCCTGCTATCTAATCATATCTAGTCCTGCAATCGTTGTAGGACCTCTTTGCATATTTTAAGATGTTTTACCCCAGTTTTAGGTGAGCTGGCTGATTGATTGCTCATTTACAGGCCTACCTGAAAATTGCATCAGGCTGGCTTTGGGCATCAATGGAGCAGCCAAGGTACTCCACTTCCCCCCCCCCCCCCCCACCAGCCTCCCCACCCAATTTGTCAACTGCTGGCTGTCCATTTTTCAGGGGAGAAACAGATGGCTGGCAGTTGAACATTGCCCCTGAGGTGTCTTGTATTGTTTCCAGTGAGCTTATTAGCAATATAAGGGGTTTACTGTTTATCCTAGATATACAACATTATCAACTGCTTTTCAAGGCCTGAAATTTGGGGAGCAAGGGTTGGCTTGTGGTAATCAGAAAAGGTATGTGGTAAGAGTATAAAACCCTAAGAAAGGGGGGGGGTCTCATCAATCATTTTTGATTGTTTTGTGAATGGACCAAGGCATTTATACCAACCTCATTCATTATAAATACAGTGCTTACAGGAATTGGTGAATTTACACTGAGTTTTACAATTTATTATAAATAGACCAATTTTTCATGAAATAAAGGACATGGTAAAGAATAAGCGACACTTCTCCTTTCCTGGGACTAGGGATGAGTTTTGTGATACTGGTGTGATGATATGGCAATGGATGAAGCAATCTGACACCAAGGAACAATGATCACTGTGAGGAGGAAGTAAGCATTCTTAAGTGAAATCCTATATTTTGAAAGATTTTATTACACTACACACTGTAACTGAGCTGATGTTGTCATGGCCTTGAATTGGATTTAGTGAGGGGTATAACATTACATGGAAAGACATTACACCTTTATGCCAATATGACCAATAGTCTGAGATGAGATGAGACTAGGATCGTCAGAGGACGGAATATGTAGCCTGAGGCTGGGAAATTCTGATCCTTTTTTTTTCTCCCTTGCCGTTTTCACATTCTATGACAGTAAAAAGATTTCATGGAAATAAATGACTGTTCCTTACAGTATGTAACAGTTTTACTGAAATAAATCATGTAGGATATTTAGAATGTTTATAATGTACTTTGGTTACAGAATAAAACATTGGATTGATTAAATCTGGCTGTTACATTTTCTATAAACAAGGCATTTATTGGGGCTATTGATATATGGTCTGGATTTTCCTCCAACTTAATGCCGGTTTTGGGTATTTAACAGTGTGAAATGAGTGTTTAGAGACTTCTGCCTCAAATCTGTTACTAAAAAAATGACACCTGTATTTCCTCCAAAAGAATTAGGCCCTCCGGGAGTCTGATCCGCTTCATATAAAAGGGGTCAGGGGGTTTGGTTAACCTTTCCAACCCTTTTTCCCTAACTTCTACCCAAACAAACCCCAAATAATTACCACGACAAAAAAAAAGTGTCAGTTCGAGCTCAAGAAGGTATCCTGAGGTGGATACCACACTGAGGAAGTTATTTTCTGTGCTGCTACTGAGAACAGAACAGTATTGTCTGTATCAGTCAAGGTTGTCACTGACTTGGATTTATTTGTGACTAGATCCTTTCAGGCAGCATCGGGTGAACTTTGCTGCATTCGTCAGGCGACTGATCACCATTACATCAAGAAGGTCACTGATTCTTTATTCAGCAGGGCTGCCCAATTGATATTATTCCCAATGGAAACAGACAATGGATTCCAGCTATCCACTTCCACAGACTGGCAGGGTTCCTACAGATGCAAGGAGCAATTGACGGAATGCATGTGGCACTCAAAGCACCATATGACAACCCCCTCTCAATTTTATGAATAGGAAAGGCTTTAATTCTATTAATTTCCAGCTGGTGTGCTCTGCCAATCACTTTATCCTGAACATCAATGCAAGATACCCAAGAAGCTTCACATGCAACAATCCACCCTACCAACCCTCAAGCCTCACAGTCAAGTATCCGGATAGTTGATTGGTGATCAGGCGATCCCCTTTATTAATGACTGCAGGCTCAATGCAGTAAGGCTTCTGAAGACATTGGGGGACAACAGGTACATTGAAGCCCATGGGACTACAATTAGTGACATATAGCAGACCATAGGAATTCTCAAGTCAAATTTTAGGTGCCCGGATTAATATGGTGGAGCCTTGTAATACAGCTCAATGAGAATCTCGGGAATCATTGCAGTTTGCTGTATTCTGCATCATATCACAATGAAGAAAAGCTCCTCCCTGAAGCTGAGAGCAATAATGTTGGAGGGAGTGGAAGAACCTCTCTCCCCACAGCATGAGGGTGCACAGGAAGGAGAGAACATGGGATAGGACACCAGCAGCCAGACAAAGGTGAGTGCAACTGATAACCCAGTGCTTTCAATAAATAAAAGTTGACTCATCAAGCTTCTTTACACCTGTCTTTTCTCCACTCTGACCCCATTATGTCCCTCACTATCGAAGACTTCTACAAACTTCCTTCTTAAAACAAAAGTTTACAGCTTCCCTGCCATATCCAAACCACCAAAATTCAAAAAACAGAAATGAACTCAGAACTCTATGCATAAGCTGTGTTTCCTTTACAGAACAAAATATTGTCCAAAAAATGCCCAAATTCTCAATCTACAATTACTTCTTAACACCATGTCTAACTTTTGTGGCAGTTAACTCAATTGCTCTTGCCCTTAATCTACTGCTATTATGAGGTGCTCCCTGAGTTGGGTAAGGTTGAGAGATGAGATGGCTGGCATGAGCCCCATGGAGCCTTAGAGGCCTAAGATGATACCTGTCTCAGGGAAGCAGCTGTCCCAAAGAAATGAATTTCCAGCAGCCTCCTTTTGCAGTTTGAAACAAGTCCCAGGCACATGTTTAAGGCATTGGAGGGGGCCTTATTGCAGCATGCTCAATGGTTTAAACAATGTAGAAATTAACAATGCCAAATAGCACTCTCGCTTCTGAGTCAGAAGATTGTGGATTCAAACCCCTCTCCGGAGCCGTGAACACACAATCTAGGCTGACATTTCAGTGCAATACTAAGGGAGTGCTGCACTGTCAGAGGCACTGTCTTTCAGATGAGACATTAAACCGAAATTCCATCTTCCCCCTCAGGTGGATGTACTATTCGAGCAGAGCAAGTGGGGTGGGGGGGGGGGAGTTCTCCTAGTGTCCTGGACAACATTTATTCCTCAACCAACATCACTAAAACAGATTATCTGATCATTTATCTTGTTTGAAATCTTGCTATGTGCAAATAGACTGTCGCATTTCCCTACAGGAACTACACTTCAAAAGTAATTAATTGGCTGTGAAGTGCCTGGAGATGTCCTGAGGTCATACAAGGCACTATAGAAATGCAAGTTTGTTCTTTCTTCATAATGCTGATTCCTGAATTTACAGGGCTAACTTATGAGAATAGATCATCTACTCAGAGATTTTAGTGTCATGAGAAGAGGAGGATGAGATTTTTTTTACAAGTATGGCAAATCTGGATCCCAGTAAGTTTTTCTATAGTTAAGAGTGTCAAAAGAAAGTAGGAATTATAGGCATTTTTTTTTAAATAGTAAAAGTGTTTTGGAATATATTACCAGCAGGGGTGGTGAAACAGAAGACTGTGACAGGTTTTAAGAAAAGATTGGATAAATTCTTATTAGGAAATGGGATATAGGGCTAGTACCTCCATAGACTGATGAGTGATTTGGAAGAATAGGCTAGATGGAACAATACCTTATCCTGTGCATGACGTTGCTATGTTACAATGGTTTTTGGACCCCAGAAGTGCACATTTACTTGTTGTTTTATTCCTGATACCAGCAAACTTCTTCCTCATTTGTAGCCAGGTGCGAGGTATCAGGGTGAGTGCATTGACAGACTGAGACCTCCCTTTATATATCTTGCACCTGTGCTTTTAATAGAGGGTTGCCTTAAATTCCAAATAGGGCACGTTGTTTTGGTGCACCTCCTGTAACCAAATCTTTGGGGGTGGCGGGCAAGTCAAAGGACTCCTCATGGGTTTGTTCCTGGACCTAGCCAAAGTTGCCATCCACAAGTCCATGATGCATGGGATCCATGGGAAGGTTCATTCTGACTGCCTGCCTCTCTTCTGTGGTCTTGTGCACATCCAGGTAGTCCTGGAGAGGGATCACGTGGTCTTGAGACCTTCTGCCACTTCAGGATGTTAACTGTATAATTGACATTGCAAACAGAATAATTTAAGGACATTTTGTTTAGAGGTTCTTTTAGTTTAATTGGACCATTAGTGTTTTGTTAGTGGTGCCATCCTTCTGAGGGAAACACTTATAGAGCTGTTTCTTGTCTTTGTTTTTGGTTCAATGATAGTCCTGTAATCAAATCTTCAACATCAAAGAGACTAGTGTTACCTTCATGTCTGTGCTGATCCATTGTTCACAATCAGTCCACTTTGGTGAACTGCATCCCTTCAATAGCTGCTGCCCTTCCAGATCTTTGTACCCACAAGCCAAGCTCCCTGGGCAAGCTCTTCATTTGCCAGTAGCCTATTCAAAGTAGGGAAAAAAATTCGCAACACAAACTTCAGCAGGGAATTAGCCCTGGTTCAATGAGGAGTGTAGAAGAGCATGCCAGGAGCAGCACCAGGCATACCTAAAAATGAGGTGCCAACCTCGTGAAGCTACAACACAGGACTACATGCATGCTAAACAGCAGAATGAGCATGCTATAGACAGAGCTGAGCGATCTCACAACGAATGGATCAGATCAAAGCTCTGCATTCCTTCCACATCCAAACAATTAATGGGAGGAGGAGAATCTGTGAACATCCCCATCCTCAATGATGGCAGAGTCCAGCACGTGAGTGCAAAAGACAAGGCTTGAAGCATTTACAACCATCTTCAGCCAGAAGTGCAGAGTGGATGATCCATCTCTGTGTCCTCCCGAGCTTCCCATCATCACAGAAGCCAGTCTTCTGCCAATTCGATTCACTCCATGTGATATCAAGAAATGGCTGAGTGCATTGGATACAGCAGAGGCTATGGGCCTCGACAACATCCCGGCTGAGTGCTGAAGACTTGTGCTCCAGAACTAGCCGTGCCTCTAGCCAAGCTGTTCCAGTACAGCTACAACACTGGCATCTACCCAACAAAGTGGAAAATTGTCCAGGTGTGTCCTGTCCACAAAAAGCAGGACAAATCCAATCCGGCCAATTACCGCCCCATCAGTTTACACTCAATCATCAGCAAAGTGATGGAAGGTGTCGTCGACAGTGCTATCAAGTGGCACTTTTTTATTCGTTCATGGGATGTGGGCATCGCTACTCACCAATAACTTGCTCACCGATGCTCAGTTTGGGTTCCTCCAGGACCACTCGGCTCCAGACTTCATTGCAGCCTTTATCTAAAGATGGACAAAAGAGCTGAATTCCAGAGGTGAGGCGAGAGTGACTGCCCTTAACATCAAGGCAGCATTTAACAGAGTGTAGCATCAGGGAGCCCTAGTAAAATTGAAGTCCATGGGAATCGGGGATAACTCTCCAGTGGCTGGAGTCATACCTAGCACAAAGGAAGATGGTAGTGGGTTGTCGGAGGCCAATCATCTCCGCCCCAGGACATTGCTGCAGGAGTTCCTCAGGGCAGTGTCCTAGGCCCAGCCATCTTCAGCTGCTTCATCAATGACCTTCCCTCCATCATAAGGTCAGAAATGGGGACGTTCGCCGATGATTGCACTGTTCAGTTCCATTCGTAACCCCTCAGATAATGAAGCAGTCCGTGCCCACATGCAGCAAGACCTGGACAACATCCAGGCTTGGGATGATAAGTGGCAAGTAACATTCGCACCAGACGTCCTCGCGAAGGTGTTTGCTAGTGCTGTTGGGGAAGGTTTAAACTAAAATGGCAGGGGGATGGGAACCTGAGCAGGGAGAGACAGAGGAGGGGGAAACAAGGATAGAAACAAAAGACAGAAAGGGAAGAAGCAATAGTGGAAGGCAGAGAAAACAAGGGCGAAAAACAAATAGGGCCATAGTGCAAAATAAAACTAAAATAACCAGCAATCTTAAAAAGACAAGTCTAAAGGCATTGTGTCTTAATGCGCGGAGCATTCGCAATAAGGTAGATGAATTAACAGCACAGATAGATATTAACGGTTATGATATAGTTGCGATTACGGAGATATGGCTGCAGGGTGACCAAGGATGGGAACTGAACATCCAGGGGTATTCAATATTTAGGAAGGACAGGCAAAAAGGGAAAGGAGGTGGGGTAGTGTTGTTAGTAAAGGAGGAAATCAATGCAATAGTGAGGAGGGATATTGGCTCGGAAAATCATGATGTGGAATCTGTATGGGTGGAGCTAAGAAACACCAAGGGGCAGAAAACGGTGGTGGGGGTTGTCTATAGGCTCCCAAACAGTAGTGGAGCTGTAGGGGAGGGCATTAAACAGGAAATTAGAGATGCATGCAAGAAGGGTACAACTATAATCATGGCGACTTTAATCTACATATAGATTGGTCAAACCAAATTAGCAATAATACTGTGGGGAAGAAATTCCTGGAATGTGTACGTGATGGTTTGCTAGACCAATACGTTGAGGAACCAACTAGAGAACAGGCGATCCTAGACTGGGTATTGTGCAATGAGAAAGGATTAAATAACAACCTTGTTGTGCAGTGTCCCTTTAGGGAAGAGTGACCATAACATGATAGAATTCCTCATTAAGATGGAGAGTCAAGTAGTCGAATCCGAAACTAGGATCCTGAATCTAAATAAAGGAAATTACGAAAGTATGAGGTGCGAGTTGGCTATGATAGATTGGGGAACTTTACTAAAAGGGATGACGGTGGATAGGCAATGGCTAATATTTAAAGAACGTGTGCAGGAATTACAACAATTATTCATTCCTGCCTGGCGCAAAAATAAAACAGGAAAGGTAGCTCAACCATGGCTTACAAAAGAAATTAGGGATAGTATTAGATTCAAAGAGGAGGCATATAAAATTGCTAGAAAAAGCGGCAAGCCTGAGGATTGGGAACAGTTCAGAATTCAGCAAAGGAGGACAAAGAGATTGATTAAGAGGGGAAAAATAGAGTATGAGAGTAAACTAGCAGGGAACATAAAAACTGACTGTAAAAGCTTCTATAAATATGTCAAGAGAAAAAGATTAGTGAAGACTAATGTTGGTCCCTTACAGTCAGAAATGGGGGAAATTATAATGGGGACCAAAACAATGGCAGAACAATTAAACACATACTTTGGTTCTGCCTTCACAAAGGAGGACACAAATAACCTGCCAGAAATTTTACGAACCAAGGGTTTAGTGAGAGGGAGGAAGTGAGGGAAACCAGTATTAGTAAAAAAAAATAGTGCTAGGGAAATTAATGGGGCTAAAGGCTGACAAATCCCCAGGGCCTGATAATCTACATCCCAGAGTACTAAAGGAAGTGGCCCTGGAAATAGTGGATGCATTGGTGGTCATCTTCCAAAATTCGATAGACTCTGGAACAGTTTCTACAGATTGGAGGGCGGCAAATGTAACCCCACTATTTAAAAAAGGAGGGAGAGAAAAAACAGGGGATTACAGACCAGTTAGCCTAACATCAGTAGTGGGGAAAATGCTAGAGTCTATTATAAAAGATGTGATAACGGAACACTTGGAAGGCATTAACGGGATTGGACAAAGTCAGCATGGGTTTATGAAAGAGAAATCATGCTTAACAAATCTACTGGAGTTTTTTGAGGAGGTAACTAGTAGAATAGATAGGGGAGAACCAGTGGATGTGGTGTATTTAGATTTTCAGAAGACCTTTGATAAGGTCCCACACCAGAGGTTAGTGTGCAAAATTAAAGCACATGAGATTGGGGGGAATATACTGGCATGGATTGCGAAATGGTTGACAGACAGGAAACAGAGAGTAGGAATAAACGGGTCTTTTTCCGAGTAGCAGGCAGTGACTAGTGGGGTACCGCAGGGATCAGTGCTTGGGCCCCAGCTATTCACAATATATATCAATGATTTGGATGAGGGAACTAAATGTAACATTTCCAAGTTTGCAGACGATGCAAAGCTGGGGTGGAATGTCAACTGTGAGGAGGATGCAAAGAGGCTCCAATGTGATTTAGACAAGTTGGGTGAGTGGGCAAGAACATGGCAGATGCAGTATAAATGGATAAATGTGAGGTTATCCACTTTGGTTGTAAAAACAGAAAGGCAGATTATTATCTGAATGGTGATAGATTGGGAAAAGGGGAGGTGCAACGAGACCTGGGTGTCCTTGTACACCAGTCGCTGAAAGCGAGCATTCAGGTGCAGCAAGCAGTTAGGAAGGCAAATAGTATGTTGGCCTTCATTGCAAGAGGATTTGAGTACAGGAGCAGGGAAGTCTTACTGCAGTTATACAGGGCCTTGGTGAGACCATATCAGGAGTATTGTGTGCAGTTTTGGTCTCCTTATCTGAGGAAGGATGTCCTTGCCATGGAAGGAATCTTACAACACCAGGTTATAGTCCAACAGTTTTATTACAACACCAGTTTATAGTCCAATGAAGGTTTACCAGACTGATTCCTGGGTTGGCAGGACTGATGTATGAGGAGAGATTGGGTCGACTAGGCCTATATTCAGTAGAGTTTAGAAGAATGAGAGGTGATCTCATCGAAACACATAAAATTCTAACAGGCCTAGACAGGCTAGATGCAGGGAGCATGTTCCCAATGGCTGGGGAGTCCAGAACCAGGGGTCACAGTCTCAGGATATGGGGTATGCCATTTAGAACCAAGATGAGGAGAAATTTCTTCACTGAGGGTGGTGAACCTGTGGAATTCTCTACCCCAGAAGGCAGTGGGGGCCAAGTCATTAGATGTATTCAAGAAGGAGAAAGATATATTTCTTAATGCTAAAGGGATCAAGGGATATGGGGAAAAAGCGGGAACAGGGTACTGAGTTTGACGATCAGCCATGATAATTTTGAATGGCGGAACAGGCCCGAAGGGCCGAATGGCCTACTCTTGCTCCTATTTTCTATGTATCAGACAAATATCAACCAATGACCATCTCCAACAAGAGAGAGTCTAACCACCTCCCCTTGACACTCAACGGCATTACCATTACCAAATCCCCCACCATCAACATCCTGGGGGTCACCATAAACCAGAAACTTAACTGGACTGGCCACATAAATAATGTGGCTACAAGAGCAGGTCAGAGGCTGAGTATTCTGTGGCGATTGACTCACTTCCTGACACCCTCTCTCCCTCCCCCCCCCCCCCCCCCCCCACCGCCCCCCCCCCCCCACCCACCTCCCACCCCCAAAGCCTTTCATCCATCTGCAAGGCACAAGTCAGGAGTGTGATGGAATACTCTCCACTTGCCTGGATGAGTGCAGCTCCAACAACCCTTAAGAAACTCGACACCATCCAGGACAAAGCAGCCCACTTGAATGGCACCCCATCCACCACCTTAAACAGTCACTCCCTCCATCACCGGCGCTCCATGGCTCCAGTGTGCACTGCAGCAACTCGCCAAGGCTTCTGCGACAGCACCTCCCAAACCCTCGAAGGACAAAGGAAGCAGGCGCATGGGAACACCATCATCTGCACATTCCCCTCCAAGTCACACACCATCCTGACTTGGAAATATATCGCCGTTACTTCATCGTCGCTGGGTCAAAATCCTGGAACTCCCTACCCAACAGCACTGTGGGAGAACCTTCACCACACGGACTGCAGCGGTTCAAGAAGGCGGCTCACCACCACCTTCACCAGGGCAATAAATGTTGGTCTTGCCAGCGATGCCAACATCCCATGAATGAATTTTTTAAAAAAAGAATTCTCAAATCCTAAGTTGCCGGTGTGGTGTGCCTGCATCGTGAACCCCCTCAAGCTCAATTTTGCCATTCTTGCAATAGCAAAAATGTACACTTTTTTTCTCCATGAGCACTCCACAGGAGGCCAACTCCCAGTACAAGACTAATAGTAAGTGTATAATGGTAGTTTTTTAAAAAAACTGTTTTGCAAGCATACCTGATATAACTCACAAATGAGTCTTATGATCTAGGTGGTCAATGAGCCCTATAATGTTCGCACTGCCGTGAAAGTAATGCCTTTCCATTCTCTTTGTGTAATGTTATATCCCTCATTGAATGAACTACAAGGACATGACAACATTGGCCTAGTTGTCCCAGCCACTGTGTAGTGTAATAAAATCTATCAAATATGTAGAATTTTACTCAGGAGCTTAACAAAATCATTGGTGTAACAGAATTATTGAAGGCTTTTTGTACTGTGAAAAGAGTAATCCTCATGGAGACAGAAACATTACCTATGGAGATATTTATCATATTCCCACTGCTGGTTATAATCTGCCCTTTATTTATGTATTATTTTGCTTTGAAAATTTTTTTTCATGGTATATTATTTATTTTTTAAAAATATTATTTTCATAAGAGTAATTGTGCCTTCTTAAAGCTTTCAACATGTTAATGTCTTGAGCCCCCACTGACCTGGCAACACACTTTGCATTTCATAACTTATTTTGCTTTGACGATACAACGCATCACGGAGATCCTGAACACTCTGCATCCCTTAAGCTACCAAATAAACATGAGCTTCATGTGATAGGCACAATGAATGCTACAGCAAGCTCTATGTTTAATAATGTAGAAATTAATATATTGACAAATAAAATCTCTTGAGCCCTGATTTTAACTGGGGCAGAGAGACAGGTGCACCATGACTAGTGTGACTCGCTGGCGTGAGGACCTTGGGGTTCCAAGGAAACCTCAGGTCAGGTAAGTGCACTCCTGCGCCTCCTGGCCCACAAGGAAACTTAAAAAAAAATTATTAAATTCCCTTACCTTTTCCGCTCTCTTGCAAGCTTGCTCCTACGTGGCACCAGGTTTCCCTGGCAAAGCCGGCACCGGGAGCTGAACGCGCAACTGCGTGTTAAAATCTCATCAGGGTTTACATGACATCAGATCCCGACTTTTGCATTGCAATGAGGCCCTCATATGCCTGGAGCAAGAGCCTCCTTCGCTGGCCAAAACACACCTGTAAAACTGGTGCGTGGCGTGAAGTGGATCCGGTGAGTACGACGCAGCTCCGGTTTTAATCTCGTACTCATCGGGCGCAGGGGATTAAAATCAACCCTTTAGAATTTTTTTGTCTGTAATAGAACAAGGATTATTTTACTGTTTCACAACATATTTATACAAGCTGGTTAATCTCAAATGATATAACTAAGTTTCTTGAGTCAAATTATAAAAGGTATGTATTGTTAAGATTAAAAAGATATTGAATTTTTACCATTTGTAGTCATTCAAGAAAGCAAGAATGTTCCAACATAGTGTGATAGCTTAACTCATTTTGATTTCAGCAAGTTTCTTTTTCTGTGCATTAAAATAAAGTACCATATTATAATGTCAAATTTTCCAAGTAGCATAACTATATAAATCAATATGTAAGGGAACTTATGGAGCAGTGGGAATGATTGACTGCAACTTGTCTTTGAACACAGTTGACACAATCTCTGCTTATCATGTTATTGCAGATAAACAATTTTAACCTGCAACCTTGACTGTTGATTTATTTTCCAGCATTAAAAGACAAATGATTGTAATGTCATATTGCATCGATCAAAGCTTTCCACCCCTTGAGTAATGAGATTTTCTCGCGTGTGCAAAACTGGAACATTTTTTTCAATGACCACAATGAAAAATCCATCATGAACCTTGTGAAAAATGGTATAACCACACTAAACATCAAGGGAATTGGAACTTCCTATTAAGTATCTTCTGATGGTGAGATAGGCATAGTTATGGATATGTGAGTACGTAGTTTAAATTCTGAAAAGACGTAAGCATTTAAAAACCCAAAAACAGTGGATATTCATTTTTTTTAAAGTCTCACTGTTTCATGAGGACTGAGGGACTCGTGGATAAAATGCTGTCCATTTACCTGTGGAGTTGTGTTAGACGAATGGCAGGACGAGAGGAAGACCTCTCTCCCTATCAGTTGAATTGGTCCAAAGTGAAATAAGTTATCAATCTACATACAAATGGGCATGGTCCACAGCAGAAACTGTCCATCACTCAGCACTGATTGGTGCCAAATTAGCAGTCTCAGTTAGAGAGGCCATAGATAGCTGGTATGTAAAATGGAAAACGCTTATGATTGTTGCTGTAGGCCATTAATGTATCCAACTGTTGTCACAAATTTTCTTGAAATTATTTATAACTTGTATCTTTTACGGGTATAGTCTTTAACATAAGATTGGAGCATTGGACCACAATTCAATTTATTAAACATGCAGTGACTTGTACTTAAGGCAATGTACATTATTTTTAAACAACAACAACTTGCATTTATATAGCACCTTAAACATAGTAAAATGTCCCAAGGCACCACAGGAATATTATCAAACAAAATTTGACACTGAGCCACATGAGATATTGGGACAGGTGACCAAAAGCTTGGTCAAAGAGGTAGGTTTTAAAGAGCATCTTAAAGGAGAAAAGAGAGGTAGAAAGGCTGAGAGGTTTAGGGAGGGGATTCTAGAGCTTGGGGCCAAGGCAGCTGAAGGCACAGCCGCCAACGATGGAGCGATTAACATTGGGGATGCGCAAGAGGCCAGAATTGGAGGAGCACAGCGATCTCTGAGGGTTGTACAGCTGGAGGAGATTACAGAGATAGGCAGGGACGAGGCAATGGAGGGATTTGAAAACCAGGATAAGAATTTTTAAATTTAGGAGTTACTGGACCGGGAGTTGATGTAGGCCAGCGAGCACAGGGGTGCTGGGTGAACGGGACTTGGTATGAGTTAGGATATGGGCAGCAGAGTTTTGGATGAGCTCAGGTTTATGGAGGGTGGAAGATGGGAGGCCAGCCAGGACAGCACTGAAGAATTTATCTGTTAACTTCCTTTGATCAAGTATCATAAAATTATTTTATAATTGCATTCAAAGCCCTTCATATATTGCATCAATCTGGCTTAAAAAGAAGTGTTGTCATTATAAACATCAGTTGGAGATGGGTAACTGCACAAGCTGAGTGCAACAATGTGTTTATGACTTCCCTGATAGCTCATTGGGTAAATATGCTGTGTGGTCTAGGACTGAGACCCACAGATCAGAAAGGCCCAAGATTTGGTCTATGAAGAATGAGTTGATCCCAGTCAGGGTTCACTACAGTTGGTCTCAGAGAGGCAAAAGTTAGCCATTGTTCCTGCTACTGTTAACTGTGGTGAAATTCCTGCTGTTAGTGCATGTTTGGGGATATCAGATGGATAGGTGCAACTACCAATAAATTGATAGGATTTCTATATGCCTCGCCCCCACCCACCTGCCATTTAACTTTTCATTGTGCTTATTAGCTACTAATACGATTAATGCTCAGTGTGCAGGTTCTTTCCATAGGATTGTGTTTGCAACTACAGTACAGAGCCAATTTTGATTCTCTGATTCCATTTAAATGATGTGCTAATGTGTTTGCTGATCAGGACTTTTGAAACATGGGTTCTTAAACATTGTATTGTAATGTCAATAAAATGATTTTTATTTTTAAGTTTTTTTTTACATGGCTTCCTTTTTAAGCATGTATTCTTTTAAACTGCAGTTTCACAAGTTTGTTTAGTTAAAAGGTTCCTAAAGAATTACTAAATGCCTAAAAGGGACAATTCAACAATTGCATATCGATATGTGTGAAAATATTTAATACATGGTAGACAAAACTAAGCATCAGCAGGACAGTTTAAAATGAAGCTACCAGGAATCATCTATGGAGTGACTGAAAGCATAAGAACGAGTGGCTGCTCTGCTGACTGCAATGTTTTCTAATTACAAATGCAGGAAAATATGGAGTAAGTTATCAGCGCGCTCGACCACAAAATTTACGGTGTATCTCGCCGTGCAGGAAAATCTGGGCCAAGGTCGGCAGATATACTTGGTGGCATCTTGTTGGGTGTGGCCAATTCGGCTTTGCTGGCTGATGATCATGCCTTCTTTCATGCAGCACCACGTTGAGCATGACTCACTGTAATTGGAGTGCTTCAACCACCACCAACAGAGAAGTTTTAAAAAAACATATATATATATATATAATATATAGCCAGCAGGAGTACTTCCCCGACTCCACCAACCCACTCACCACCACCCCCCCACCCCCCAAACCTGCATTGCTGCTCCACCCGCTCCCAGGACTCAAATGGATGAGCTGTCTGTGGAGGCACGACGAGTGCCTGCAGATCTCCCAGTTAATATTGATGAGGCCCAAGGCCCAATTTTGGGACAGCCTTGGGCCTTCCGTTTTGGCAGCGCTTTGTGCCTGCATCCCCGCCTTCCTGCCCGAAACCAGGCACCAACAAATTTCTTCCCCTTGGTGTGCTCCCCACACTTGTCACAATCTGCATGTGGATCTGTAACTAATTGTGCAAATCAGCAAACCCAGAAAAATTGGGTACTTTTAACAATTTAGACCTTTTCTTGCTTATTGCTGGAGACTTCCTTGTCTAGTAAGCAGAGGTGGATGCCCTGAAATGTCATTACATCACAGCCCGCAAGTGCTGCATTATTGTCGTTTAAAGAAATCTTTAACTCAGTGCATGAAGGCAAAATCCATATTACAAAAGTTTACTTAATGGTGAATATAACACTTGCTATAGTGAGAGATTTTTTTTGCTTGCCAACATAACAGAACTACAATGGAGTTTTCAGAGCAGGCTGTTGCAGATTTGCCAAGTAATGAGCCTTTCTAAAATCCTATTTAATTCAAATCGTGCATCTTATGGGATTCTGTTTTTCTCTTTCTATGTAAATAGTTACATTTTGCATGACATCTGTCTCTGGTGCTTAAGTGAGTTTGTTCAAAACAGATACTAACTTGCAGTTCAGCAGAAGGGTTTTGAAACAACCAAACAACCACCAGACCAATGAACACTGCTAATATCAACAGATAACTGTTTAAAAAATAACTTTAGCATTAGTTTAAATGATAATAGGAACCATTTTTACATAAATCTAGCTACCCGAAATCTTTGTTGATGGGTTCAATCAGATTCGTTCAATTAGTTTCCAATTAGGTACTCCATTAAATTAACAAATGTTTTAAACCATTTTCCTATGACATTGCTTGTAAATTTTTACATGGACTGCACTTGCTTTGAATCCAAAATATGAGTTTGAGGCAAATAAAATCTTTTAAACATTTATTGCCGTTAGCATCTGGAGCAAGAAGGCTTATTTAATTATCTCACCGTTTCTTAATAAAATGAACTTGTGTAGATATTATAAAGGTGCCTAATCCCAGATGATCTCATTAAAAGCAACTCTCATCCATGGGCCCTTTCAGCACTCCTTAAAAAAAATTCCAATTACTAGAACAATACAGGTAAAGCATAAATGCCTTGTTTTAATAATTAGGTATAAATGTTTTGAAATAAGTAGAACAGTCTCTTTCACCATTTGTTGTCAGAAAGCCACTTTAAAAAATAATTATAGGCAGCTCTATTAAGCGTGCATAACAAGGAAAACTGTTAAAAACAGAGTAAACAAAATCACCAAAACTCTTCAGAAAGCTCTGGTGAAAATTGCAGCTTTGTCCAACTTTAGGTGGCTTGATTCTTCATATAGACTGATTTTTGACCTTTTCTATGCTTCTAAGATGTTTGCGGTTTCACAATTATAAAGATAATGGACTTGCCCTAGAGTTTCAGGCCTACTCGGCTATATTCCAACTTTTGTATGCTGCATTTACTAGCCCATAGCAGCAACAACAACTTGAATTTATATAGCGCCTTTAACGTAGTAAAAAGTCCCAAGGCACTTCACATGAGCGTTATCAAACAAAATTTGACACCGAACCACATAAGGAGATATTAGGACAGGTAACCAAAAGCTTGGTCAGATTTAGGTTTGAAGGAGCATCTTAAAGGAAGTATAAAGGTTTAGGAAGGGAATTCCAGCGGGCCTAGGCAGCTGAAGGCATGGCCGCCAATGGTGAAGTAATGAAAATTGGGGATGTGTAAGAGGCCAGAATTGGAGGAGTGCAGAAATCTCACAGGGTTGTAGGGATGAAGGAGGCTACAGAGATAGGGTGGGGCGAAGCCATGGAGGGACTTGAAAGGCAATCTATAAGGCAACGCATGCGGGAAGGGAGCTGTGCTTACATTGCTACCTTGAACTGGTGTAGAATTGGGAGAGTGGGATGACACACCTATGTGCATATACACTTAAAAATTCCAGAGTTTTTTTTTAGTAGCATTTATGAGAATTTTCCTGATTGAGATGAGCTGCCAGGACTGTAAGAATTGTGTTTGAGCAGAAGAGATAAATATTTTTGGGTGAGATTCGGGTAGGTGGAGATCTGTTATTCCCAGCCACTTCACTGGCCACGCATTTCCGATGGACAACAGAAGTGCCCATCCATTTTCGGACAAGCACATTCAAATAAGACGGTAACTACTGTACAACTTTTTCTGACGAAGTGTCTTTATCATTGGAAGAAGGCACCCAAAGGCTAGAGGAGTAGCAGCAACCTGATGAGGAGGCAGAGGAGAATCTGATGCTAGCTGCAAGAGACATTCATGTTAATCTCAAAGAGAAGGCCTTTTGGCTCATTGCACCTGTGCCATTAGCAGACTGTGTAGGAACAGTCTCAACTGTTAAAAAGGATACAGCGACCAGGGCATAATCGTGGGAGGTCTCTGGAATCCACTCAGACAGTCCCAAAGTGGATGAAACGGAGTGGTCCTTGTCTTGTGACAGTGCCGATAATAATGGGAGGGTCCAATGCCCACCTGGTTGAATGTAATTGTTAACTTTATGTATTGTGCAGTTGTCATAAGATGGATTGTGTAGTTTGCAGCTAATTGAATCATTTCATGAATGCAGCAAATTTTATGCTGCGTTAGATATAGCAAAAGGGATCAAATTGTTTGACTTAATGCTATAACTAGAGCTGTTGGCTCGTGGCACTAGCAAAAGAAACAAGTACTATAGGTGAATTTCACGAAAGGAATCAGTACTAACAGAAGAATACTCTATAAGCATTATTTTAAAAATGAAAGTGTTAATCAACTTAGGGATAATTTAATAAAAAGCATCTAGAACAATGTATGAGCCCCTAAAGCATTGTTGCTCTGTTGCTCTGCTGCTCTGTTGCTCTGGACAAAGATTTGTCTTAGCCAGGAAGACAGTAGTTGCGATAGTGAAAGGCTAACAAGATAAATACAGATGAGGAAAGCCATTTATTCCATCTTCGTTCATCCATCCAGAAGGAAAAACATACAGTCCCCTTATCACAGCATCCAACTTACTCTTGAATGACTCCAGAAGTTTTTTATTTGCATTACTCTTCTCATTCCAGGTGTTGTTTGCTCTGTGTGAAAAATTCTACTGGGCAAATGTTCTAAATTTGTCCTTCACTAATTTGAACCTATGCCTCCTTGTCCTGCTGTCACGTTTTACCTTGGAATAGTGTTTCAGATTTGCCTTTGCTAGATCATTGAAAAGCTATATACTTCAATAAGATGGCTCTTAGTCACCTTCATTCAAAGCTCCATTTTTATAGTCAATCACAGTTCAATCTTTGACACCAGGGAAGAGCCTCATGTCTCTTCTCTTCCCTGTATTCAGGCTGAATGAATTTAAGGCTGCAAGATTGCGAGATCTGGCTGCCAACGGCCTGGTACGCAAGGCAACTCATCTATCCGCCTCATCTGGTTTTCAATGCGATATGTGCATCCAGGATTGGGTTTTTCTTCCATCAGCGATCCCACAACAACTGAGACTCATCCATCCACTTGACGGGAACCTCCATCATTCAGGGCTTGAATGTTTCCCTAGAGTCGTGTTGACTAACGCTAAACAAAGTATCGAAAGGGGGGTTTAAACCAGTGGCGTATAGAATCGCAGCTCATTACCATTCTATTTATATGCTGAGTGAATTAGATAAATAACTCCATTTGACTTTGAAATTGCATTCCACCAAGTGATGGTTGATCACTGTTGCTTTGCATGGATCTATAATAAAGGATTACACTGTTAAGATACTATAAATCCCACATTTTTTTGCTACATTTATTAAATTGCAGCATCAGTAATCACAGTACCATCTTAACTTCACATCCTTGTATGGGAGATAATGAGCTTGTCCTGTTCTCCAGACATCCTATGGTGATGTACCCTGCATTGACCGCCACAGATTTGTAATTTGAATACCTTGCCACATTTTATATTTTGCCCTTTTTGAAATATATTATTAAAAGAGAGGTTGTAGCAAGGACTTAATGTGGCAAACCTGTGTACTATAGTAACCACATTGTTAATTAAATATGAATAAACACCTATAACTTGTATTCTATCAATGTGCCACTGATGTCATGATTAAAATCTGCAACTATTCAAATGTGAGGAAAGTGCTTTAATAGCATCCACCATTTAAAATGTTTAAGTCTGTATCACCTTGTTCTTCCATATTAATATTGAGTTTATTTTTTTTTTAATTATGATGCAGCACAACATTTTAAATGAGCGTCAGACTGTTATTTTTTCAGTCCACTGCTTCATTTACCTATTTAAATCAGATTCTACCTTCCACAACAGACCTTGAAATGATTACATTGGGATGTTCATTGTTCAGCAACATATATTTGACAGCTTTCCCAGTCACAGTAATGGATTATGATAAGTAGAATGGAAATTGTACCAAGTGGCAATGCATCTAAGACACTCGCAGACTGCGCTGGAAGTGTTTAGTCTTTGAGGAATTCTTACTTCAAAGACATGCCGATCAAAGCTAAGAGAAATTCCCACATGATACAGTGAAAGAAAAGTTTTTTTTAAAAAAATCTCCTGTAGACAATAATGTTAAGTGCTCAGCATTTTGGGATCAGTGCATAATTGCACAGAGAGAATTTATGTATGATGGCAAAAGTTTATAATCTTCACTTACTCAACTATAAATAATCATCTTATAACAAGCATTTAGATTCTAGGCTAGCATTTCAGAAGACATTTTCATCTTTAACTGTAGATATTCATCCAAATAAAATATGTTTTTAAAAAAAAGCAATCCAATATATTGACCTTATTGGCAAAACTATGCTTTCTCTGCGTTTTGAAAAATAAATACATTTTGCCATCACACAAATTGGGTGATACTCTACCCTATTTAGTCTATTTCAGCAATGCATTTACTTTTTTAGTGTTGCATGAAGGAGGGAGAGGAGGTACTATTAGTGTGGCTAACCTCTCGTTGGATTAATTTATTTATTTCAGGAGATTCATCTGCCAGAATCATCATTGCAAAATATTCCTTGGTAGAATGTTTTAAAGTTTTATCTTGTAAATACCATCACTTAAAGCCGTGAATTTCCTTAGAGATGCTCCTGCTCCCCCACTGTAACTCCATTTTTGCCTCCCTTCTGGTGAAGTTCCAGTGATGGATTGGGAGCAGCTCAGGGAATTCCTGCCACTTGTCAAATGTTCTCAGCAATCTTTGAGTTTTACTTAGATTTTTTGATAAAATGAATGTGCACTAGAAAGTTTACATTGGTCTTGTTTTTATTTGGTGTAAAATAGGAAAAATAGTACTTGATAAGCCAAAAGATATCATGCTTATTGTGATTTTAATTACTCATATAATTATGGAGAAAATGGTGCTTTGTATTCTGTGCTCAATTTACTGTAAGTTATTGTAAATTAATATAACTGAGGGCTAAAGTAACCATTTTCTATTAAACTTTCTTAAGACTAAAGGCTGCCATTACTTTAATTCCTTTACAAAAACAACCTCACCATCCATGACCTCATCTTGGATGAATGAATTAACATCCTAGCACTAACAGAAGCCTGGCAGTGACAAATTTGAACGAGATTCCAAATGGTAATCAATGTCTCATTTATTAATAGTCAAATCAAACATGCAAAAGTACCCAATATTAGAAGACAGTAATAATACCATATTAAAACAATATTACCCCGTTTGATCTCTGGGCAGAGATTGCAACTAAATTAACGATGTGGTCGTTCTGAGTTCTCTGACAGCTAGTTACTCTTCTGACGTCTTTTAAGTCTTCTGACAGCTGAATGGACTTCACTGGTTCCTCTGCCCTGAGCTCAAAAGAAGTTGGGTTTTTATAGCCCCCTGGTGGGATCCTCACACCATATATGGAGTTGTTATTCACAAGACCCTTATAGATTTACAAGGTTGTTTTTCACAGAACTCCAGGTGGCCAGCTTGTTTGACCTTACTCAACTATCTGTCTTGCCATTGTCCTGTTCTTATCACTTTGTTATGGATTCTATCAGGTAGCTGTCTTAGTGGTAATTTTCACACCCAAGAGCAGGTGGGTGGGCGGTAAAAATTGTGGATTTTTGGAGCCGGACTGCATACTGGCTCTAACGCGCCCACTTTCGGGTTTGACCCAGGTGCGTTTGGATGTGTGCTTGCAACTGTCCTGCCCCCACTTACAGCCGGCGGGCCAATACTTAAAGGGGCAATGTACCTCAATGAAATAGTTGAGTTATTTAATTTTTTGTGTATTACAAAAATAAAACAACTTTAACCTTAGCTGTTCAGGTTTCCCATCGCTTCCGATTCACGTCAGGTGAAAGCGGACAGGAAGGGCTGGATCCATGAGGTGAGTGCCTTTATTGCACTGCTTGTGGGCCAGGAGGCGCAGGAGTGCTTCACCCAGGCCCAACAAGTTCACCTGCCGCGATATGACCCCATGATCGGCTGAAACCCGCCTTGATGCTGGACGCCCCCGATCTTCCGATGCTGGATCCCCCGATCTTATCCAAGGTCCACCTGATGTTGTCCACTTCCTCCCACCCCTCCAATTTCTTACAGGGCCCACGACCTCTCCATCCATCCCTCCCTCCCTGATCTCTGCTTTGTGGCTCCGTTCCTTCCCAACAGGCAGCCAGCCTGTCAATCTGGTTGCCTGGCACGTAGGAAACCTGGAAGCACAAATACTTATCTTCAATTGAGTTGCGATTGCAGATTGCGACGCACTCATTTGGCTGCCGGGTTCCCCATGCGAATATCTAAAGACGGGCTGGGTTCCCAGCTCCTAGCTAAAATCATGCCCCTTGTCTCATAGTGAGGGCGACAAGATTCAGTCACTAGTCAAAGGTTAACATTTTACAGTTCAGTAAAATAAGCAGCACAGCCTGCAGAATGTGATAGTTAATAGCATTAAGAAAATGATGTCAATTTGTCCTTATTCCCAATATTCTTACATGCCCTGTGGATGCTGACTCCTTCCCACTTCTCAAAATCTCCCTCCCAGGTTACATGTTTCACCATTTGCCTTGCCTAAGCTGCCAAGTCAGCAGTGTGGCTTTCATCCTCAAGTCCCACCTTTTTGTCATTTGTGTGCCTCACCCTCTTACATCCCTGCCACATTTAAATTCCTTGTCATCTAATTCCCTCCCAAGTCCCATAGTCACTTCCTTGTCAAGATCGCATCCCTGTTTTCCTCCGTCTGCCTTTGTACTGAGTGGCAGTAAATAGTTTTAAGCATATCCTAGGTGTTAAGTTCCTCTTTATTGCAAGGTTTAATTCAATATGCAGGGTAATAAAAGGTTTATAAACAGCATTTTATGAAGGAAGCTAACATTACTTAGTAAGTAATGCAGTGTAAATAATGGGATTCTAGTCCTGTTTCTGACCATGAATAGCTATTTCTGTGCCATTCTATCTTCTGGAATCATGGTTGAGGATTACTCTTGCCATTTGATGGTTCTAAGTTGGTAGTAAACTATGTAAAACTATTTTGCGTCACTTCAAAGTTCATGAGCTGTCTGGAAAAAGCACTGTTTTCTCTTTCATTTTTCCTGAGGTTGAGATGACACTCTACTTTCAGTATGTAGTGGTCAGTTTATTTATAATCCTCCGACAACATAGATTTGCATATCAAAGGCTTGACATCATTAAGCAACCCTTTCTGGTTCCATCTGCTGTTCTGTCTCTGGTGAGACCAGTAACAGGAAATAAAGCAGTGTTATGGAGATTGCTACAGAGCTACTGTACACTTAACTCCCTCTAGTATTACACTGAAGATATTTCAATTTTCAGATCAGGTATATTACTGAAGATGTGCATATAAATGAAAGTACAGCTCAGCCATCAAAAAGGTAGATAGTAGGGTTGTAGAAATAAAACCACAGTAGCTGTCAGAAACGAGCATGGCATTGAAATTTCTGCGAGGAAAACCTTGATGTTTTGTTTCAGCTGGATAACCAATTCCACTTATACCACACACCTGCAATGATCTGTGTCGAAAAAAAATAATGTAACAGATCAAAATGAAAGACCACCAAATTCAGAGAAAGCAATAATGACCCTGGAGCTTTATTATCTTTAAATGGAAACATGACCACAGCAGCAAGTGTAATGCTGCCTCCATGGTAATCAGAAGCTGTGCAACGCTTTTCAAAAGTGTATCAGCTGAATCTTGGCTGTTTAGTATGAAACACAGCAAAGCTCAACTGATACTGTTTTAAAAAGTGAAGACTAGCCCTGTTAACACAAAGGTATCATTACTCAGTGCATTATGACAAATTTCAACATTGATGTTAGCTTGACAGCTTCCCCTGACACATGTAAAATCGACAGCCTTTACCCAGGTACACTCTCCCCTTCCAACAGTCAGTTCCACACCTTTGTACTCCAGGGCCTAGCCCATCTTCAGACCTGACATCCTAAGGCTTGATATGAATAATACATACACAGCACACCAAAGGCGTGTACACACTGATGACTTCATCCCTCCAGTTCTGGCTAGAACCATTCAGCATTTTCCCACTTGCTTGGTGATCTGGGTTCAAGCTGACCTCTGTTCAAGCTGACCTCTGCTCTGTTCCCGGAGCTTGGGGCTGCATCTGTCCCTCGCAATCTGAGCTGAGATTGAAATCTCCTGCCCTGCAATACTCAAATGGTTCCACAGGGATAAAGGGTTCACTGCCCTGCCCTGGGAAATCAATGCAGGTGAGAAATAAAACTAGCTAAAGGAAAAATAAAATACAGATTGAATTAGATCACAAACTGCAAAAACAAATAAGGGAAATCTAGAGATAAATCAGAAACTGTATTTGTAAGAACAGTTTCACTCTTACTACAGCCTCTTGGCTTCAGAGTTTAGGGCTTTTCATTTGTTGTTTCCATTTATTTGGCTAATGGGTGGTAACGTTCACCATAACATCTAAAATACTAAGCAGTAGATAAAAATCAGTTAGGGTTTCTGCTGCTTAGAGATGACAACAAAAGAAAGTGGGTGAAAACCAGAAAGAGAAAGAAAGTGGAAGAAAATCAGAGAGGGAGATGGTAAGGATTGGGGAGTGGGAGATGTGCAGGGAGATGGTTATAAGGAGAGATAGAGAGAATTGTTTTTTTACTTTGTGTATGAGCAACGCCAGAGAAGTTCAACTAATTTTAGATTAAAAGAAAACAAGTAAGAAATAATATTAAATGAAAATTTAAATATGATTACTAAGAAATAATGTAAACTGGTAAAAATAAATACAGAAGAATGAGAATAGAGAGTAGGAGAGAATGGGAAGAAACAGAAGACAGGCAAATCAGAGGTAACATTTTTCTTCTCAAAAAACTGCAGATGCTGGAAATCTAAAACAAAATCAGAAATTGCTGATAATGCTCAGTAGGTCAGTAAGCATGTGGGGAGAAAACAGACAAGTTAATATTCCAGGTGTGGACCCCATTTCTGATGAAGGGTGTACACATGAAATGTTAACTTGCCTGTTCTCTCTACAGATACCGGCTGACCTGCTGAGGGTTTGCAGCATTTAGTGTTTTTGTTTAATGTTTTTTTTGAAATATTTTTCACCATTCTCTCCTGAGCAGATAATTCATGCTGAGGTTTGGTTCCACAGATATAGCAACCTTCTGGTATCTCACCAATATGACTATTCTGCATGTCTGAGCCTAGATAAAGAATGTTAGCAGGCCATTCCAGACTCAGGGTATTGCAGCTCAATCAATACAGACCAGAGATTGAACCTAGGATCCTCCTCATCTGTCTGACACAGCACCGTGTAAAGCGATGTGTTTACACACTCAGAGAGTGATGCTGTGACATGTTTAAAACAATTTTACATTTACAATAATTTTAAAGAGCATGTTTATTAGTGCAACATTGGTGAACACATAAAAAAGGCACTCTTGGGCTCCTATGGTCACTTATCTGGTGAGTAACTAAACCATATGGACTGGAAAGATTGTAAATTTAAACCTTGCCTTATGCTAAATCAACTAATCTCAACTAGAGTGTCAATATAATTAGCTTAGTGCCTTTTGATTAGGATGGGGGGATAACTACTCCATTAAGTGAATGAGCAAAACTGTGGCAAATGGATTTTAATGTAGGCAAGTGTGAGGTCATCCATTTTGGACCTAAAAAGGATAGATCAGAGTACTTTCTAAATGGTGAAAAGCTCAAAACAGTGGAGGTCCAAAGAGACTTAGGGGTCCATGTACATAGATCATTAAAATGTCATGGACTGGTACAGAAAATAATCAAAGAGGCTATTGGAATGCTGGCCTTTCTATCTAGAGGACTAGGATACAAGGGGGTAGAAGTTATGCTACAGCTATACAAAGCCCTGGTTAGACCACACCTGGAATACTGTGTTCAGTTCTGGGCACCGCACCTTAGGAAGGATATATTGACCTTGGAGGAAGTGCAGCGTAGATTTACGAGAATGATACCTGGACTCAAAGGGTTAAATTATGAGACGAGATTATACAAACTAGAGTTGTATTCCATAGAATTTAGAAGATTAAGGGGTGATTTGATCTAAGTTTACAAGATATTAAGGGGAACTGATAGAGTAGATAGGGAGAAACTATTTCCGCTGGTTGGGGAATCTAGGACAAGAGGACATAGCTTAAAGATTAGAGCCAGGACATTTAGGAATGAAGTTAGGAAAAACTTCTACATGCAAAGGGTGATAGAAATTTGGAACTCTCTTCCGCAAACAGCAGTTGATGCTATCTCAATTCTTAATTTTAAATCTGAGATTTATAGACTTTTGTTAACCAAAGGTATTATGGGATATGGGGCTACCGCGGGTATGTGGAGTTAGGTCACAGATCAGCCATGATCTCATTGAATGGCAGAACAGGCTCGTGGGGCTAAATGGCCTACTCCTGTCCCTATGTTCCTATGTAACAGCCAGAGTATCATTTGGGATCATTATCCAGACAGCCCTGCTGGCAATATGCATGTGTGAACAGTGGTTGAGGGCAGGATCAAGCTAAGCTGTAATGCCATCCCCTCCTCATGCAGTTGAATAGCCTTCAGGCACTCATTGCCAAGGCTCACAGATGAATAATGCCCAGCTGGAGTGGAGTGAAGGGAAGAAAAGTGACAAGAAAAAAAAGCTATTCCTGACCTCTGAATGACAAAACTGTAACATTAGGAGATTTTTAAACATCACAGCCTGTTAACTAAAATCTTAAGACAAAACATTGCCAGGAAGCATATAGAGTTCCTTGGAGCTACTGATAGTTTAATGGTTGAAGTAGTTGTTACAGACTCCACACATGAATTCCATGTGTCCATACTCTTGTTTGTTTCATTGTTACGGAGTATCGATCATCGTACCTCTGCTAAGAATCTAATTTTACTAAAATATTGTGATGAAACATGTTTCTGAGAAGCGTGAGGCAATTGTTCCACCTCAAAAGCAGTCCCATGAATTTTACATACTTTAATTTTTTTTTATCTCTCATTTTAAGTTTCCCAGAAGCAGAGGTACCTTCCACAGTGGCTCAGCTAGTTATGGCAGGTTCAATCCCTGGACTGTGATGAGTTCATAGTATCATAATAGGTACAGCTCAGGAGGAGGCCATTTGGCCCATCGTGCCTGTGCCAGCTCTTTGAAAGAGCTATCCTATTAGTCCCATTCCCCTGATCTTTTCCCATAGCCCTGTAATTTTTTTCCCTTCAATTATTTATCCAATTTCCTTTTGAAAGTTACTATTGAATCTGCTTCCACCACCCTTTCAGGCAGTGCTTTCCAGATCATTACAACTTGCTGCGTAAAAAAATGTTTCCTCACGTTGCCTCTGGCCGATCGCCTTAAATCTGTGTCCTCTGGTTACCGACCCTTCTGCCAGTGGAAATAGTTTCTCCTTATTTACTCTGTCAAAACCGTTCATGATTTTGAACACTTCTATCAAATATCCTTATAACCTTCTCTGTTCTAAGGAGAATAACCCAAGCTTCTCCAGTCTGTCCACATAACTGAAGTCCTTCGTCCCTGGTATTCTAGTAAATCTCTTCTGCACCCTCTCTGAGGCCTTGACATTCTTCCTAAAGTGTAGTGCCCAGAATTGAACACAATACTCCAGCTGAGGCCTAACCAGTGTTTTATAAAGGTTTAGCATAACTTCCTTGCTTTTGTACTCTATGCCTCTATTAATAAAGCCCAGGATCCCATATGCTTTTTTAACAGTCTTCTCAACTTGTCCTGCCAACTTCAAAGATTTGTGTATGTGCACCCCCAGGTCTCTCTGTTCTGCACCCCATTTAAAGTTGTACCATTTAGTTTATATTGCCTCTCCTCATTCTTCCTACCAAAATGCATTAAATTTAATCTGCCATGTGTCTGCCCATTTCACCATTCTGTCCATGTCTTCCTGAAGTCTGTTACTATCCTCCACATTGTTTACTACATTTGAGTTTTTCTGAGCTCAGTTAGGGCAGTGAGAAGGCTGTTATAATTGGATCTATGCTCCTGGGTTATGGGGGGTGGAGAGAAGGTGTTGAGAATTACCCAGGCTTTCTGCCCTTGATCGCTATCCAATAACAACAACTTGCATTTATATATCACCTTTAATATAGAAAAATTCCCCTAAGTGCTACACAGAGGCATAAGGAAAACAGATGCCTACCAAAAAGAGAGATTACAACGAGCTTGGTTTAAAAGATGGTTTTTAAGCAGGGTCTTAAAGGAAGCGAGGGAGATGGAGAGGAGAGCTGTTTAAGAAGGAAATGTCAAAGTATAGGACCTAGGTGATGCAAGACATCATCACCAATGGTGGCACATAGCTAAGAGGCCAGAGTCAGAGGAACAGAGATTTTGGGGAGAGGGGAATTGTAATGATGGAGGAGGTTACAGAAATAGGAAGGGCCAAGGCAATGGATGGATTTGTACACCAGGATGAGAACTTCGAATCTGAGGCATTAGTGAATGGGGGTTGCCAATGTAGGTCAGTGAATGTGGGATAGGATAGGGCAGGATAGCTGAGAAAAATCCAGCCTATTGACTCTGGAGGTGGCAAAGGCTTGAATGAGGGTTTCAGCGGCAGATGGGCTGGGCTGGGGGTGGACTAAATGATGTTTCAGAGGTAGATGCACGTGGTTTTTGCAATGGAAAGGATATGGTTTCTAAAGTTCAGTTCAGGGTCAAAGAGGATGCTAAGGTTGCAAACAGTCTAATTCAGGATGAGATAGCAGGAGAATGGAATCAGTAGTGAGGATACGAGTTTGTGGCAGACGCCGAAGTTTCAATATTCCAAATGTTTAGCTGAAGGAAGTTACACATTATCCAAACTTGGATATCAGACAAGAAATGTGAAAGAACAAAGGCAGTGGAGGGATTGAGAAAGGCGGTGGAGAGGTAGAGCTGCTTGTTGTCAGTGCACAAGTGGAAGGTGATCCAATGGCTTGGGATGATACTGTCAAGGGCCAGAATGTAGTTGATGAAGAGGAGAGGGACAAGGATGGATCCTTGGGGGACTCCTGACATGATGGTGCTGAGGTAGCAAGAGAAACAATTACTGGAGATGCTCTGACTATGATTGGATAGGAAAGAGTTGAACTAAGCAAGGGCAGTCTATTTGGGGTGGATAACGGAGGAGAGAAGTTGAAGGGGGATGGTGTTCTCCACCTTGTCAAAGGCTGCAAAGAGGACAAGGAGATGTATGCAATTGGTCATAATTACAGAGAATTTAATTTGTGACTCTGGTTAGGGCCATTTTAGTGCTATGCAAATGGGAAACCTGAGTGAATGGATTTGAACAGGAAGTTGCAAGAGAGATGGGCTCAGATTTGGGAATCAACAACATGTTCAAAGACCTAGAAGAGAACAGAGAGATTGGAAATGAGACAGTAGTTATTGTGGACTGAAGGTGAAGAGTGGATTTTTTGAGGGGAGGAGGGTGATGACAACAGTTTTGAAAGATTGAAGGGCAGTGCCTGATGAGAGGAAATCTAAAGACCTGTGATGGGTATGTGCTTCTTTAATCTCAGGTGAGGACAAAATTGTGGCTTCCACTTAGTGCCTCATTGCAGGAATACAGTTGAAATTTGTAATTCAACATTGTCGGGATCATGACATGACTCCACATTACATATTGGTGTTCCCAAAGTGCTATGTCAATGAATCCCAGTTTCCCTGAGTGTAACGCTTTTCTACTTTTGGTATGCAGAAACCAGCACTCAGGTGAGGTGTAAAATAAAGTTCCTTGTACCTTGGAACAAATGATCAAATTATGGACAGTTTAATATTGTGGACTGTCAGCTATGAGAAGCAATTGGATAAAGCTGCCCAAACTTAATTTACCAGTTGAGGCTAGATTCTGAACCCAGGGTCCAGAGGTGACAGGACATTGCACTAATCTATTGCACCACCTAGTGTCCACATTGCCTAGTTTTTTTTCATCTATGTTGTAATTGCATTTGAAATTATCATATGCATAGCACATAATAATTATGGATTCGGCTCATCTTAATTCATCCTTCCAGATAGAACCAGACACCACCCCCCATTTGTAACAATTTGTTGTTTTTTTTAATGATTTCAGGGTTTTTACCTCCCCTCGTTATCTGGCAGTTTATTCAACATATTGATCACTCTGTACGTGACTAAGAATTTCCTGATATCAGTCCTAAACAAACCCTTCTGTAGCCTGAACCTGTGTCTGCGTCCCCTAGTTCTGCTCCTTCAGTTTATGTCCCCTAGTTCTGCTCCTGCTGTTTAGTTTAAAGTAATATTCCAGGCTAATGCTTTTTATACCCTGAAAAATCATATATAACTCTATTAGCTCACCCCTCAGATGCCTCCTTTTCAGACTGAAAAGCCCAAGTTCCTCCAGTCTTTTATCATAACTCATACTCCTGACACTGGGGATCAGCCTCATGGCTCGTCTCTGCACTGCCTCCAGTGCTTAAATGTCTCTCTTGTTTCTTGGTGACCAGAACTGGATGCATTTTTCAAGGTTTGGTCTTACTAGAGCATTCAAGTTTGATCATTGCTTCCTCTAACTGATATTCCACTGTTTTGCTATGTAGTTCAACATCCTATTAACCTTGTTGATTGCTGCTCTGCAATGGTGGACATGATTAGTGTTGAGTCTACGAAGACTCCGAGGTCTCTCTCAGCTTCATCCACCGATCTTTCAACATCATTCATGGAGTCTGCATGTTATCCATTTTTTTCTTCCTAGGTGTACCCATTTATATTTGTCTGTATTAAATTTCATCTGCCATTGTTCTGCTGACTTACATATCTTGTCCAACTTATTCTTCAATTTCTGAGCTCTCTCTTCCAATTCCACAGCCCCGCCTAGTTCAGTATCTTTTGCAAATTTAACCACTTTGCATTGAATTTCTGAATCCAGGTTTCTGTTAATTAGAAACAATAGAGGTCCCAGTCCTGAGCCGTGAGGTATCCTACTCATACCTCCACCCATTCTGACAAAACTCCTCTAATGAGTATTCATTGGCTGGGAATTTCCTCAGAGCTGCTCCCTCTCTGCCACTATAATTTTGCTGGAAGTGCTGCGGAAACTCTGTTTACGCTTGAAAATGGAGTTTCCACTGCACATCTGGTGAAGTTATGGAGGTGGAGCGGGAGCAGCTCCGAGGAAATTCATGACCATTGCTTCCTACCCTTCAACCAGTTTCTTATTCGTTCCCAAGGTTTACACTGAATCCCCACAGTTTTGAGTTAATTAATAGCTTTTCATGTGGAACTTTGTCCAAAGCCTTTTGAAAGTCAAGATGCCCCATGTCACAGGGCTTACGACAGCCCACTTGGGTTATCATTTCCTCAAAGAAGTTGAGGAGGTCGGTCAGGTAGGATCTTCCCATTCTGAAACTATGTTGTCTGCTATTTACTAGATTGTTATTGTAGAGATGGCACTCAAGTTTACTCCTGATAATCGATTGTGTTATTTACATAGAATAGAAGTAAGACGAATGAGTCTGTAGTTGACTGTATCAGTTTTGTCACCCTTTTCAAATATAGGCACCACATACTATATTACTATTTTGTCCTTCAGTTTTGCTGTTATATCTGCGTGTTGGAGGTTGAGTGAATCCTTTTTAAATGATTGGCAAATTTTAGACACACTGCTATGAGGGTTAAAATTATGGAGATATTATTGATTAGCCAGTCTGCTTTACTATGGGAGGCAAGAAAAGCTTTGGGGTTAACAATAAACCAATGTATTGCTGGGTTACACAATGGAAATTGTATGGGATGCCCAATGCACACTTCTCATCTCTGTGACAGACAGGGAAACACCATGCTGTCAGGCCATGTAGTTCAGAGTAAACCATAAAGCAGATTTATGACAGGTAATAAATGTACACAGGAACAATAATGCACAGATAAACAGAAAACAGTGCTTGACATACTTTAAACTCCTGCTGCAACCAAAATATGAGTCCTTTAAGCTGAGACTTTTGATGATTAAGTGGAGAATGTCTCGATCCATAGTGTTGTCTCTCACTGCCTTGATCTGAAAGATGAAAGGTCAAACTGAGTGAACTAACCCCCCTAGCATTGCCACCCAGATATACCCATCACATCTGTGAAGTGCAAGTCAGCTTCTTTGAAGAAGCCTTTGTCAGTAATTATTTCAGATACCTTAGTAGATGGAGATGTGGACAACCACTCCAGTGCCGTGTGAGCAATCGTTACCAGGTCAAGGCTGAAACAAAGCCTTTTGAAATTGCAATTTTTCACGACATTCCGTTAATGACTGTGGCTAATGATACTGGTAAACCTGACCACAATATCATTTAACAAACTAGCCAGGCAACCTTGACTTTAGTAGGTTTTGTTTATAGCCAATACACTACCAGGGACAATTCCCCTCCTCATTCCAGGAGGCTATCAGCTATTCTCCAGACAATGCCATACATTACTTTACCATCGAGCTCTGAGACAAAGAAGAGCTCTTCAGAGTGCAGCTCCAAAGGGTTATTTAAAATTCACCAGTCTAGCTAAAAGTTCCTATGAAATTATATGATACAGGAATATTTTAGGGTATGATGCAAAACAAAGCCTCTCATCCGTCGCTGTACCCTGGCAAGACCTGTTTATCGATTATATTTATATTAATGTTGTCTGATATTTCACACTTTGTACATGTATGTGGAGACAAAACACAAGAGTGAGTGGTGCCTCCTAGAACAGCCTTTTCAGCATCCCCATGCTGTGACCCTCCGCTTCTTCCATAATACCAACAGAAAATGCTGGAAACACTCAGCAGGTTAGGCAGTATCTGCGGAGAGAGGAAGATATGATTAATGCCAAGTATGGCTTCTTCTGCCTTGGTGGTTTAATGCATTCTTGATGAGAATGCATTGATGAGGAAATGGAAGAAGCTAGATTGGAGGAACTTAGAGTGAGGCATCAGAGAAGACATTTGTTTCCGACATGTTGATACTCACTCAAGAGGGTTTAAAGACCTAGAAGATCTTACCAGATTTTGTGGTTCGTCAGTGCCTCAGAAGACTGAGCTTCCCCCTTGAGGGATGTGGGGAGTTATGCCAGCTGCTGACTGAAGATCTACAGCCCACTTGAATAAGGAGAACAGCATTGTCTGTAATAGTGAAAACAACCATTGCTTTCAATTTTTTTATCACTGGATCATTCCGGATAGTGTCAGATGACATTCGTCATATCAGTCCGGCAGCAGCTCACTATAGGTGGTCAGCCTTGACTCAGTGGCAGCACTTTCACCTATGAGTCAGAAGGTCATGGGTTCAAGTGCCACTCCAGGACTTGAGCACATAATCTAGGCTGACACTTCAGTGCAGGGCTGAGAGAGTGCAGCATTATCAGAAGTGCTATCTTTTGGATAAGATGTTAAACCAAGAACTCATCTGCCTCTCAGGTGGATGTAAACAATCCCATGGCACTATTCAAAGAATTGCAGAGGAATTCTCCCGGAGTCCAGGCCGATATTTATCCTTCAACCTACACCAGCAAAACACATTATCTGGTTATTCATCGCATTATTGTTTGTGGAATCTTGCTGTGTGCAAATTGGCTACACTTAAAAAGTAATTTGTTGGCTATAACGGGCATTGGGATGACCTGATAATGTGAAAGTTACTGCATAAATGCAAGTTCTTTCTCATGCTTAAAGAAGGTTATTGATTCTATTTAGATGGTTTATTAACTATGGACCTGCAAAACAAAGAGAGCGATCTCCAATTCTACAGAATGGCAGGTATCTCACAGGTGCAAGCATCAATTATCATAGTATCATAGTAAGTACAGCACAGGAGGAGGCCATTCACCCCATCTTGGACTAATTGGATATCTCTTTGAAAGAGCTTTCCAATTAGTCCAATTCCCCTGATCTTTCCCCATAGCCCTGCAAAATGTTTCCCTTCAAGTATTTATCTAATTCCCTTTTGAAAGTTACTATTGAATTTGCTTCCACCACCCTTTCAGGCAGTGCATTCCAAATCATCACAACTCGCTGCGTAAAAAAAAAATGTTTCCTCACGTCACCTCTGGCTCTTTTTCCGACCACCTGTGTCCTCTAGTTACCACCCCTTCTGCCACTGGAAACAGTTTCTCCTTATTTACTCCATCAAAACCATTCATTATCTTGAACACCACCATCAAATCTCCTCTTAACCTTTTCTGTTCTAAGGAGAACAACCCCAGCTTCTCCAATCTCTTCACATAACTGAAGTCTCGTATAGCTGAGTGTTTTCAGTGAACAAAAGTTAAGAAATTAAATTAAATTTTTCTCCCCTGAATGTTCCTAACCCTAACTCCAACTTCATCAAAGCCTTAAAATGATAGAATGATTACAGCATGGAATGAGTCAATTCAGCCCATCGAGTCCGTGCTGGATCTCTGCAAGAGCAGTCCAGCTAGTCCCACGTCCCTGCCCTATCCCCGTAGCCCTGTAAATTTTTTCCCATCAAGTAATTATCCAATTCCCGTTTGAAACCCATGATTGAATCCACCTCAACCACCCCCTCAGGCAGTGCATTCCAGATCCTAACCACTGGCTGTGTAAAAAAGTGTTTCCTCATGTCACCTTTGGTTCTTTTGCCAGTCACCTTAAATCTATGTCCTCTGGTTCTTCACCCTTTCGCCAGTGGGAACAGTTTCTCTCTATATACTCTGTCTAGACCCTTCATGATTTTGAATACCTCTATCAAATCTCCTCTCAACCTTGTCTATTCTAAGGAGAGCAACCACAGCTTCTCCAGTCTATCCACTTAACTGAAGTCTCACATCCATGGAATCACTCTAGTAAATCTCTTCTGCACCCTCTCTAAAACCTTAACATCCTTCCTAAATTGTGGTACCCAGAGCTTGAGACAATACTCCAGTTGTGGCCGAACCAGTCTTTTATAAAGGTTCATCATAACCTCCTTGCTTTTGTACTCTATGCCTCTATTTATAAAGCCCAGGATCCCGTATGCTTTCTTAACTGCTTTCTCAACTTGCCCTGCCACCTTTGTGCACATATACCTCCAGATCTCTCTTTTCCTGCATCCCTCTTAGAATTGTACCCTTTAGTTTATATTGCTTCCTTGTTCTGCCTAGAAAATTACATCACTTCACACTTTTTTGCATTAAATTTCATCTGCCAATTGTCCGCCCATTCCATTAGCCTGTCTATGACCTCTTGAAGTCTGTTACTATCATCCTCACTGTTTACTAAACTTCGAAGTTTTGTGTCATCTGCAAATTTTAAAATTGTGCCCTGTGCACTCAAGTCCAAGCCATTAATATATATCAAGAAAAGCAATGGCCCTAATACCGATCCCTGGGGAACACCACTGTATACTTCCCTCCAGTGCGAAAAACAACCGTTCACCACTGCACTCTGTTTCCTGCTACTTAGCCAATTTCGTATCCATGCTACCACTGTCCCTTTTATTCAATGGGCTTCAACTTTGATGACAAGCCTATTATGCGGCACTTTATCAAACACCTTTTGGAAGTCCATATACACCACATCAACCGCAATGCCCTCATTGACCCACTCTGTTACCTCATCAAAAAACTCAATCAAGTTGGTTAAACACGATTTGCCTTTAATAAATCTGTGCTGGCTTTCCTTAATTAATCCACACTTGTCCAAGTGACTGTTAATTTTGGCCCGGATTATCGTTTCTAAAAGTTTCTCCACTACCGAGGTTAAACTGACAGGCCTGTAATTGCTGGGTTTATCCTTACACCCTTTTTTTGAACAAGGGTGTAAAATTTGGAATTCTCCAGTCCTCTGGCACCACTCCCATATCTAAGGTTGATTGGAAGATTATGGCCAGTACCTCCGCAACTTCCACCCTTACTTCCCTCAGCAACCTAGGATGTGTTGCATCTGGACAGGATGGCTTATCTACTTTAAGTACTGCTAGCCTTTCTAGTACCTCCTCTTTATCAATTTTTAGTCCATCCAGTATCTCAACTACCTCCTCTTTTACTGTGACTTTGGCAGCATCTTCTTCCTCGGTAAAGACAGATCCGAAGTACTCATTTAGTACCTCAGCCTGCCCTCTGCCTCCAAGCATAGATCTCCTTTTTGGTCCCACCCCTCCTCTTACTACCCGTTTACTGTTTACATGCCTATTGAAGACTTTTGTATTCCTGCTTATGTGAGCCGCCAGTCGATTCTCATACTCTCTCTTTGCCCCTCTTATTTCCTTTTTCGCTTCCCCTCTGAACTTTCTATACTCAGCCTGGTTCTCCCTTATATTATCAACCTTTTTTATGCTTCATCTTACTCTCTATCTCTTTTGTCATCCAGGGAGCTCTAGCTTTGGTTGCCCTACCTTTCTCCCTCATGGGAATGTACCTAGACTGTACCTGAACCTTCTATCTCCTCTTTAAAGGCTGCCCATTTTTCAATCACAGTTTTACCCGCCAGTCTTTGATTCCAATTTACCCGGGCCAGATCCGTTCTCATCCCACTGAAATTGGCCCTCATCCAATTGAGTATTTTTACTTTAGAGTGGTCCAAGTTCTTTTCCATAGCTATTCTAAACCTTATGATACTTTGATCGCTGTTCCCTAAATGTTCCCCCACTGACACTTGCTCCACTTGACCCACCTCATTCCCCTGAACCAGATCCACCAATGCCTCCTTCCTCGTTAGGCCAGAAATGTACTGGTCAAGAAAGTTCTCCTGAACACACTTCAAAAATTCCTCCCCCTCTTTGCCTCTTGCACTATTACTATTCCAGTCTTTATTAGGATAGTTGAAGTCCCCCATTATCACTACTCTATTCCCCTAACAATGGAATCCCCTATCATCATTACTCTCCTGGCCTTCCTCCTCCCCTCCAGTCCTTGGCTCTGGCTGCACCCCCCAGAGGAACCCTCTCCCTCACCAGAGCTGAATACTGGTTAGAGAGTGAGATGCACTTGGAAGACTCCTGCACTACCTGCCTGGTCCTCCTTATCTGTCTGTTGGTCACCCAGTCCCTCTCTGCCTGCACTCTCTTATGCTGCGGGGTGACCATCTCCAGAAATGTGCTTTCCACGTAGCTCTCAGCCTCGCGGATGCACTGCAGTGACGCCAGCCGCTACTCAAGCTCCGAAACCCGGAGCTCGAGCTCCTCCAGCTGGCGACACTTCCTGCACATGTGGTTGTCCAGGACACGAGAGGCGTACTGGAGTTCCCACATGGCAGAGGATGTGCATTCTATGGGACTGAGGTGCCCTGTCATGCCTCAATTTATTGGATTACTAACTAAACTTGTCAGAAATAAAATAAATACTTAAAAAAAAACACTCACCAATCAGCTACTCACCAATCTATACTTGGCCCCTGTAATACAGTTCTTCAGATGAGACGTTAAACCAAAGCCCTGTCTGACCTCTCAGGTGGACGTAAAAGATCCCATGGCACTATTGAAAAAGGAGCAGAGTAGTTTCGTCAGAGGAGGACATAAAAAACCTACAAAGGGATATAGACAGGCTGGGTGAGTGGGCGGAGATTTAGCAGATGCAATACAATATTGGAAAATGTGAGGTTATGCACTATGGCAGGAAAAATCGGAGAGCAAGTTATTATCTTAATGGCGAGCAACTGGAAAGTACTGCAGTACAAAGGGATCTGGGGGTCCTAGTGTAAGAAAATCAAAAAGTTAGTTTGCAGGTGCAGCAGGTGATCAAGAAGGCCAACGGAAAGTTGGCTTTTATTGCTAGGGGGATAGAATATAAAAACAGGGAGGTATTGCTGCAGTTATATAAGGTATTGGTGAGACCGCACCTGGAATACTGCATACAGTTTTGGTGTCCATACTTAAGAAAAGACATACTTGCTCTCGAGGCAGTACAAAGAAGGTTCACTCGGTTAATCCCGGGGATGAGGGGGCGGACATATGAGGAGAGGTTGAGTAGATTGGGACTCTACTCATTGGAGTTCAGAAGAATGAGAGGCGATCTTATTGAAACATATAAGATTGTGAAGGGGCTTGATTGGGTGGATGCGGTAAGGATGTTCCCAAGGATGGGTGAAACTAGAACTAGGGGGCATAATCTTAGAATAAGGGGCTGCTCTTTCAAAACTGAGATGAGGAGAAACTTCTTCACTCAGAGGGTGGTAGGTCTGTGGAATTTGCTGCCCCAGGAAGCTGTGGAAGCTACATCATTAAATAAATTTAAAACAGAAATAGACAGTTTCCTAGAAGTAAAGAGAATTAGGGGTTACGGGGAGCGGGCAGGAAATTGGACATGAATTTAGATTTGAGGTTAGGATCAGATCAGCCATGATCTTATTGAATGGCGGAGCAGGCTCGAGGGGCCGATTGGCCTACTCCTGCTCCTATTTCTTATGTTCTTATGTTCTTATGTCCTAGCCAACATTTATCCCTCAATAAACACCAGCAAAAACAGAGTATGTGGTCATTTATCTCATTGCTCTTTATGGGACCTTGCTGTGCGCAAATTGTCATCGTGCAAGTCAATTAAGTTGTAAACATCCACAGGAATAAATTTTGGAAATATATAGTCAAATCATTTTTACTTTTCAAACTAAAATTCATCAAAAGTTTCCAATAATTTTATATGTTCTAACTGCAACAATTTTTTACTTCCATGTTTTCCCTTTGTGCCAGCTACCTTATTTATTGTAGTTCCGAATCTACTTCGATAAGGTGCTCACTGAGTGATGTGAGTTGAGAGGTAGATGGTTGGGAAATGTTGACTTTGATGCCAATGGTTTGCAGATGACAGATTGGGGATAATTTTAACTTTGGGTAGTGGTGTAAAATGGGCGATATCAATTCAGCCGCCCCTCATACATCTCTCCTGATTTTCATTTCTGTTGACTTCATTGGAAATGAAAATCAGAAGCGATGTTTAACAGGTGGCTGAATCGATATCACCCATTTTACACTATCACTCAAAGTCAAAATTACCCCCATTGTGTCATCTGCTAACCTTTGGGATCAAAGTCAACATTTCACATACGACTTTGGATTCAATGTGCAGACTGAAGTTCATGAAGTTTTATCAGCATTAACTGTTGATTAACCACATAGAGCATGTAGCGGTGATCATTTTTTTCACGTGGTTAAAACCATGCTCATTCTCAACTGTAGAACAAGGTATCGTCTTTTTACAGCTCATTAATGGTACAAGTTGCTTGGAGTATTTGCATCCAGCAGAATTTTTGAATTTAACATAGGCTTTTCTTTGATCATTTGTGGAAATCTTTTACACAGGGGTTCTACGTGTTCCTTGCTATAATTAGTACAGATATCTGGTGGCCATTAATCCAGATATAGCACAGTAATCTCTACAATAAGAGATTTGTATTCACTTGATGTTCATTGTCCCTTGTGGATTCCTTGTTATGTGCTGCAGTAGTGGCAAAAAATCAAGTTTTCATGTGGTTTACCAAGCTAGAAAGAAACTGCTGGTGGTTAAAGTTAATGTGCTTTCTATTCGAAACCAAAGGGAGATTTTTCAGATGACTTTCTTGGGCGGCAGCTTTCGCTTCTAATGTCCTTGTGCCTGGTTTCACCTTCATAGTCTGTATGATTTGTACTGTACATTTCAGTAGCTTGGCTGCATATGTAAGTCTGCAATAACTCCTGAAAGAAGAGACAATTCATGAAGGACATTACATATTATGCCTAAATCATGGATAAATTCATGAGATGGCAGTCTTTTTCACAGTCCATTGCATGTAGCGGTGACTCTGCTTTGTCTCCATGTCTTCAAAAGCAACAAGGAAATGTGTGTGAGGTGCTTCAAAGTTATTCCACTGTATATACTGCTTTTCATGAACTTACAACCCACCTGCTTCCTAACATACATTCAATTTTATTTAGTTATAAATCCAGGTCATCAGCACATTCTCACAATTCCTTTTGGTTGAGTGGTGAATATCTGTATTGATTGTACACATTTTATCTACAAATACCTAAAAATAGTTGAAACCATTCACTTCATCAGTCGTATCTCTAACTGGTAAATCAGTCCTGCAATTGAGACAATGCCCCATTTATGGTTTCTGGATGCCTAGCTCAAAGATGCTGACCAATTTGTGTTTTTTGGCCTAACATTGCACTAGCACCGTCACTGGCAAATGCAACTAAATTGCTCTGCAACTATGTGACTTCAAAACTACGACCATTGAGACATACAAAAAAAGCTCTCTGTCATAGTTTCTGTTTCAGATTAGGGATTTCCAGTAGGTCCGAGAACATGTAATGAGAGTCATTAGTTTTGTCAGTGCAACAAGTAAGGTATGACTCTAGTGCAGGATGTGGATTGATCAATTTTTTAATTGATACCTTGGGGCTGAAAATCCACGACCTTCCAGTGCACTCCCACCATAACTCAGGATAGAGTGCACCAGAAGGACTGCAAATTAGGCTGGAACCTGCTTACTCAGGGATTTTGCAGGACCTTGTAAGAACCAGAGATTATGCCCGGTCTTAACAGACCAATAGCATAGAAGGTAGTCTGGCTGAGGGCAGGAGTTCCTGTGTGTCAGACTCCATAGGCACCTGGCATCTCCTCAGCAGCCAGTGCACCCATTGAAAGCTGGTATACTGGCCACTTCCCTGAGGGCCCACATGAGGGTCCAGGCCTGGACCCCAAAGAAGATGCTCCCTTAAAAACAGGGCCAGAAAATTGACTTTCTGGTAGGGACCTTCCACCATCCCTGACCCAGCAAGCAGCACTCACAGTATGCAGCTCTGTCGATAGGGGAGTGCCCTGGATGCATCCCTCGTGGCATGGCTGCCCGCCATTGATATGTAAATGGAGTGCATCACCCCATAACCCAATGAACTTCAGGAAGGTCAGTAGCAGAGGAACCCAGGCAGGTGCATGACAGCACTTATGCCAATCCCCCACCGGTGGATTTTTGGCCACTTTGTCATGAACTACTTTCATCTGGCTGCAGATTTTTTTTGTGCATCCCCTCAGTGGTGTGGTCATTGACTTCTGTTGCACTGTAACACAAGTGTTAATGCATTTCAAAGATTTTTAGTCCCTTTATTCCTGCAGTTAAATTAGCCCTGGGTAGTCCAAATATTAGCAATCGTTCTTTGCCAAGTGATGATCAGTACAGAAAATCTTTGTAGTCGAATCCAGTTCAGATGTATGCATTCTGTCCATAACGTCTTTCATAATTTTTGTTCTACTTTCCTGCAGAATCTTGACCGTTTTTTTTCGCGGGCCAATGTAATTTGTGTTCTAATATCATCTTTCTTAAAGATCATTATTGAGCATCTGTTTTTTACATTGTAGGTTATGTGAAATTGTCATCACCTAATTTGACACTTAAGCCTGGGTTTACTGATATGACTACAGTTTAGACCTGAATGGTAGGAAGCCGGATTTAGAAAGAGTCAAATGGAAGTGTGAAACAAAACTGGTAAATGGCAGATGAAGTTTGATGCACAGAAAAGTGGTACATTTGGTGAAAAGAGTAATGAAGAGAAGTACACCACATGGCAAGATTCTCAAAAGTGCAAGATCAGAGAGATTTTAAAGGTGGGAGCTCAGGTAATAAGGCCATAAAAAGACAAGAATTCTGGGTTTTATATATTGGGGCATTAAATAAAAAAGGAAGGAAATTATGAATTTGTACATCATTGATTAAGCTACAGCATGCAATCTGAGCAACTCATTATAAGGAGGATATTAGAGCCTTGGAAAGGATACAACGGCCCAAATCTTGCTGGATCGAGGCATCTTGTGGCATGCAGTGTTCATTAGACATTTTCCTGCACCCTTCAACTCAATGTTTTTCCTGTAAGTTGCTGGAAGAGCGAGCTGATAACGGTGTGGCAAGTGCATCGGGGCATCTGGGGCCTTAGTGAACGACAGGACCAACAGTCTATCTCCTTAACCAATGAGATTTAAGGATTGAGAAAGAAACAGAGGAACATCGGAGAGGAAATAGGGTGAATTAGAGTCAAATCAGGTAAAGAGATGGATAAAAAATTGGATTAAGAGTGAGAGAAAAAAGAGACAGAAAGAAATTAAAAAATTTAAAATGTTTTAAATCTCTAATAAGAATTTACTACAAGCAGGAATGAGATTCAACAGTTTAAATAGTTCCCTTTCTGGACCGGAGAGGTTGATTGGCATTGTATTAACAATTATCACATCATTAAAAGGGTACTTAAGCTGTTAAGTACAAGCCCTAACATTCTGCGGCAAGTTTAATTCGCAAATCCAGCAAGTTCTTCAAAATAACGGGGAGGTTGAGGGTGAGTTGCCATTTGTGAGAGGCAAATGGTGGAGTAGCGTAAATCGACCAGCAAGTTATGACGATTTGCAACTCATGTCGTATCTCTTATTCGCCTGAACTTGCTGGCCGATTTGTGAATTAATAACGGTAATGTCATGAACTCACCATTATCTTTCCAGGAAGATTTAGGCCAATGACGATTAACTAGAAGAATAAGGAGAGAAGAACTATATTTCACATAGGGAATCATAAAACATTAATAATTTACTGCAAGTGGCTACTGAGACAGAACTATAACATATAAAGAATTGGTTAAGCATTTGAAAAGGAAGAATATAAAAGTATTTGAGGAAAAGGCAGAGATGAGATTAGAATGTACAGCGCTATTTGAAAAGCTGGCAATGGCAGAGGTGCAATTGGCTAAATGGCCTCCATTTGGATTGTAATTTCTATGATACTACAAACACTATAGGAATTGCATATTTTTTTGTTGTTACAGCAGTTTTGCCAAGGATGGATATCTCTCTTCAATTTACACTTACCAGCAGTCCATATGTTTGGTCAGTTGTCAATACATTCTACAGCTCCGTTATCATCACTATTCGTTTACATCTGAAATTAAATAAAGTTTGCTGCTTTTGTTTATCTCCCATTTTGTTTTTTCAGTTTGAATAGTATGTGCCAGATGCGCGTGCTGTGTTACCATACAGTAGCAGCCACAGGACCATGTTTATGACCAAGTAAGCACACAGGCCCGACTAGAGCTGTTGATTTTAAATATTAATATAATAAGATTGCATTGATGTGCACAATTAAAATTAAGGGCCTTAACGAAGCCAAAGACAGAACCTGGGTGACTTAAAAGTGTAGTTCATGTTGATTTTTTTTTTGAAAAAGCACTGGTATGGCAATGGTATTCCTGAGATTTTTGGTTCCAATACTGCTTTGGAGACCATCATAGTCTTTGTCTTCTCAGAACTAACTGAGAATCCAAAGTTGCTGCTGGCATAATCCACTTTTTCAGTGATTTTCCGAAGGTCGTTCTCTGTATTCATATTAAGCACATGTCATTGATGGATTTTGGATTGTTTGATACTTGACCATACGGATTAAATCACCTTATTGAATTCAACCTTGTAATGGGACAGTTTGCAAGACTTTAAACAATCTGGCAGTGGAGATCAATTGGATGACCAGCCTTGGTTCAATGAGAAGTGTAGAAGAACATGCTAGGAGCAGCAGGAGGCATACCTGAAAATGGGATGCCAACCTGGTGAAGCTGCAACACAGGACTACATGCATGCTAAACAGCGGAAGTATCATGCTTTGGACAGAGATAAGCAATCCCACAACCAACAGATCAGGTCAAAGCTCTGCAGTCCTGTAACATCTAGCGTAAATGGTGGTGGACAATTAAGCAATTAACGGGAGGAAGATGCTCCATGAACATCCCCATCCTCAATGATGGCCAAGCCCAACACGTGAGTGCAAAAGACAAGACCGAACAACCTCCAGAGGTCCTCACTATCATAGATGCCAGTCTTTGGCCAATTTGAATCATGTGGAGTGAAATCAAGAAACAGCTGAGTGAACTGGACACAGCAAAGGCTATGGGTCCTGACAACATCCCGGCTATAGTGTTGATTACCAGAAGCTACACCAAAGAAACCAAGACCAAATATACATTTTTTATAGTTAATAAAACTATGGTTGTATAATGTCATACATTTTGAGCTGTGTAAAATGTGTACTAATTGAGAGTGTCAATATTCCAAGGCCTTAAACCTACAATCCTCATGATTCCAATTCTGAATTTTGTCCACAATGCCAATAGATTTTCCCTATGTTGAAATGTGATTTTTGAAATGTTCTTTTATTGCCCATTTTGATGCAGAAATGACATTATTTACCATGTATTAATTGTCGTTTGGTGTGATCTGCAGCACCGCAATGACACCCCCTCCCCTTTGGTACATGTACAAACAAAGAAATGTAGATTTAACTTGTCCATAATCTTACATATGAAGTCGTACCAGTAGGTTGGACAAAATGATCTCTTACAAGAGTTTCAGAATGTTGTCCTTGGGTTACATATAAATATATTCATTTTTCCCTTCAAGGTGGTCATGCTTCTTCATCTTTCTTTTGTGCAGTCTCCTGGGGAATAACTATCTTGCTGTTCTGAAAGAAAATCCTGTTCTCTCAATTTCACATATATATTCCTTGTTTTCAGTTGTGATAAGATTGAAAGTTGCAAATGTCCACACACAATTATGTATCTTTTGGAAATCATCCTCTTAGCAACAAATTGGACACTAGATCATCATGCAAGTTTGATCATAGTTGCGATGAGATAAATCTTAAAAAAAGAAATATCAGGTAGTTGCAGAGTATGAAGATTTACAATGATGCACAGTAACGTAATAGAAAATATAGAGTATTAAGGGTATTTTACTCAACATCTGATTCACTTGTTACTTCTCAAAATATATGATCTGTTTTTAATATGAATAATGTTACATGTAATAATTTTCTGCTGCAACAAAATAAATCAAATATACAATACAATTTCTTTGCAAATCACACACACAAGTATCCACCAGGATATGAACTGAAGTAACACCAACCTCGAGCATTAATGGATTTTTTTGAGCTGAGCAAAACATTAAAAGAAATATTGGCCCAGATTGTGCTGAAAAGATAACAGCGTCTGAACAACACACACCGTTATTAACGCACAAATCGGCCAGCAACTTGTGGCGAGGATGAGATACCCTGTGAATTGCGAATCGCCACAAGTTACTGGCCAATTTGCGCCGTTCTGATATTAGCTTCGTGAAAATGGCATCTCGCACTTAGCCTCCCCGTGATTTTCATGAAGTTGCTGCATTTGCACATTAATTGCCCATTAAACTCACCACAGAATGTTAAGTCTAATAATTAACAGTGCAAGTATCCTTTTAACGACATGATGATTGTTAATGACAGCCAGTCAACTTTTTTTGCCCAGAAAGGGAACAGTTAAGAGTGTGGCGTCTTATTCCTTCATGTTGTGAATTGTGTTGGAGATTTTAAAAATGTCATTTAATTTTTTTTTAAATGTCTTACTTTTCCTTTCTGACTCTTCTTTCTCTCTCTCTCAATCCAATCCTTCTTTCCCTCCCTTTATTTCTCTTTCTATAACTGATTTGACATTGAATTCACCCACTCTAATTTACCCTTCCTCTCAGTCCTTCTGCTTATTTCTCAATCCTTTCATCTCATTGCTTAAGTAGATACCGGGCCAGAAATCGCTCCCAAAATAACAGAGGAGCTCAACAGTGCTCTCTGTTTTTAGTTGCGAATCGAAGGAGCAAGTTCCCGTGTTTGCACATGCGCAGTGACGCGCAGAAATGGTGAACTTGCTCCTATTGGTTCGCTGGCGATTTGACAGCTTCAAATTAAAGGGCCATCGCACACTGCAATTATTGAAATCACTGAAAAAGCGGCAACTTACTTATCTGCCCAGCTGGTAAGTAACTAATTACACCACCAAACAAGTACACTTAAAAATACCAGGTCTAAACTAAATTTCAAAAGTGCGGTTAATCTTAATGACTGCCAAACAACTAAAAATTAACTTTTAAAAATGTGGAGTCTCATCTTACTCCTTATTTTAATAGTTTTTGGTCATTAAATAAAAATTAAAAATTAAAAGATTAAAGATTTTGTTTTACTTTTCCCTTCTGTCTCTTTAATTTAATTCAATTATTTCTTTGGCTTTTTATATATTTTTTTATTTACAATGTCATACAGAATATTAATTTTAAAAGAATAAATTCTGCTTGTGGGCGTGCCTTCTCTTCCTGACCGATTTTGTGGGTGTGTCTTCTTTCTCACAGACTGTTCCATGCGCATCAACTTACGCTGCTCAGAGGCTGGGTTGATAGCGCACAATTTTTTTTAAAGTTCAAAATCACGCAATTTAACACCACAGAGCCCGGAATAAGTATATTCGTTAATTTAATTCACAGGAGCAGCGGTGAGTGTTGCTTTGCCACTCTGCCTGATTTCTGGCCCACACTGTTTGTGCCATTGTTCACCAAGGTCCAAGATGCCCTGTTACCCTCACTGTGCTGTTATCAGCTCACACTTCCAGCATCTTTGTGGGCAAAAATTTAAAAACCTAAACATGCACGAACAAGTCTAACTAACGGGGCATACTGCGAGATGCCCCGTTCCAGCAAAATCTGGCCCAATAATTTGATGTAAGTAACCTATAATTAGCTAAGGGTATGTCATTCATATAGATTACTGCAAAGTGAAAAGTAAGCGCAAAAATGTATTCCCCCAAAAATATTCACACTTCTAAATAAACAAACAGTAGTCACATCTAATTTATCATAAGCAAATTCATTTCCTGCCAGTTCCTACAATTTGCCTTTCTCCTCAAACTATAATAAACTTGTCAAGTTCTTCAGGCAGGAGGTTTGCTTTCCGCCAAATACCATCTTATTTATTATTAGGGATTGTGAATTGTATTGTTAGCTTTTTATTGATTTGTTCTTCACTGAAAATGCACTATAGTTTTGCAGTGTTAGAAGGCCTATATAGGCACATTGACATGAAGCCTAACAGATAGCTGTCAAAAATGGTTTTGTCTGGATAGAAGGTATTCACCCCAGGGTTAATTCAGGGGAAAGTGCAGAATGGGAATGGGAAGTGAGGTTATAAAAGGTCAACAGCATTATGAAACTGAACATAATAGAGAGGGAAGACGAGATTGAGTCAGATTTGTTTGGCTGATTGTGGTGTCAAAGGGAGGCATTGTGGGAGACTGCATCTATTACAGTATTGATTTAGTCAGGGACTGAAGGAAAGGGGATCACGAATTTCTCATTTAGCGGAATGGTTTGTTTGGCCACAAGAAAGGCAAATAATGCAATCTGATAATCAGTAGTGGAAAGTCAGTCAACAGTGTAACCAAACTTTAACCAGAGCATAAGAGAGTGGTATGAAAACTTCACTTCAGTTATTCCAAAAAAAGACAAGTGTACACAGACGAAAATAAAAAGTCAATATAGCTCCACTGACACACTTGTGAACATTGGTAGATTACCAGTTGCACGAGATGCAAATCTCCATCTAATGTTGTGTTCATTAACAGTTCTACACAATTTTTGTAATGAGCTTACAATGTAAAAAATCATCTTTATCAAGAACAGGTATTCATAAAACATATGAGGGCTAATTTGCCTCTCCGCCCAGGGAACACCTTGTTTCCTGGGCATAAAGCAAATGGAAAATAGGCAAAGATTTGTGACCCCGGGTCTCTGTCCAGTTTGTATTGCTCAGATACTTCCAGGGGAAGTTGAGTTGAGAGCAGGTAATACAATACTAATGAGAAGGGTATGACATCACAATGCCTCCCGCCTCATTTTCTTGGGTCTCTGCTTGTTGAAGGACAGATTGTAGGGGCGCTCACTGATTGTGGTGGGAACCTATGCTTTCTGCCCAGCCTGCTCAGCTGAGAGGATCTGACAACGGCCTGGATACAAAGGTAAGTTTCTTTTTTTTATTGGACCAGTAGGAAAGACATAGGAGGAGAAGTCAGAAGGTCCTGAAGCTGACATCTATTTCCACTGCTGCTGGCCTCTCAGGCCTACAGTAGCAGTTTGCTTCCTTCCTCTGCCAAGAGGTATACCTGTACAAGTGGTATATCAGGCCTATAGTAATAACCTGAACCCAGAAATATCTTTGGGTGCAAGTTAGGGAGAGTGCACTTTAAAGAGGGGAGGAAAATTGGCCCTATGGTGTTGCTACCATCACCTTAACTCCAAAAAAATAATGTCTCACTATAGTGCCCTCTAACTTGAAATTTACAATATGAAGGGGTGTGAAGAGTGGATTCCATCCTCCATCTAAATGGTTTTAACTCGCATTTCTTTGTCTGACCACAGTTTTATCTACTTACCACAAGCAAAAGTTTCTCAATAGATAAATTATCCCTTCTATTTGACCTTTTAAATGAATTAGTAATTTTTTAGAATAGAGAAAATTTAGCATTTAGCAAAATGAATGATATTCTTTCCAATGAATGCAAAACATTTTCTACTTTTACACCGTTCCCGCAATGTTGTGAGGCTCCACATACCCCGTGAAGCTTTGTAAAGGGCAAGAGTTTCTCATGAAATTGGGTGCACAGGCTAGGTTTTTGGAGGCTACACTGGTGACCACCACAAGCCTCAGTAAAGCTTCCAAAATTATGCAAATGGTCCCATATTATTTTTAGTAGTTTACTCGCCATAGTGCTAATTGCCAATATGAAATGGTGCAGCAGTACTTGGATGGCCTGGCCTATAGGAATTGGCTTCTTAAAGGGAGTATCACTTTAATTATTAGTTGGAAAGTTAGATTCTATTGCTTTATCTACATTTTCATCGGTAACTTAGTTTTTGCTGTTATTTTTGTCTGAGTTTTTCAAGACTTTTACTATGAACTCCATTTCTCATAGCTGCCTTGCTTCAAGTTGCCATTTTGCAACTAAAGTGGCCAGGAGTTCTTATAACGCTCCTCAATTTAGAGAAATAAGAGTTGGTATTGAGGGCATGAGAAAGACAGATGTGACTGTGCCTCGCATTATATGCACACCCATTTTTATTTTGGGACTTGCATTTATTGGCCCAGACACTTCTTCCTGGGCATGTTAGAGGAAACTTGTCTTTCGTGTCTTTACAGACAACTTGTACCATAGGAGTTTTTATGCTATCAAATCCTTCTAAGCTATCACCAGTGACATATGCCAAATCAATCAGTCAGCTGTCCGCAAATGCATCAAAAAGGTGCCAGAGATCTAGTTTGTTAAGGGCTAATTGCTCAACACTTTCCCTGTGGAAAGAAAGCATCAGCTAGGACAGGACACAGAACTTTTCCTGGGTGATAGAATTGCCAAGAGTGCAAAGCATAGTAGATGGTACCGAGTACTGTATAGCCCATTGAACCTGGCCTCACCTCCTGATAGGCAAGGTGCACTGCTGTCTTCTGGAGAAGGTGCCTTTGAGGCCCAAACAGGCCAACCCAACTCATGTGGCATCATATCCACCTTTCCATCCACCAAAAGGTGGTTGGATGCTGGTCACTGTCTCCCTCATCAGTCCCTCTCATTATCAATTCTGCTTCCCAAAATAGCCTGGGCAAAGACTGACAAATCTTTTCAAGAAAATCTTATACCTTTATAAAGGCTGAAAAAATATTTGCCCCCATATGCAGCCACCTACCTTTAAGTGGGAATATCCCTTTAAATTTGAGCTGGCTACCAGATTTTCAGCATCCCCCATTTGACTAACAGCTGGCACAAAACCAAAGCTGTGCTGCAAGCTGATGGTAATTATTCAAATAACTTGACACCCAAAAATGATTTCCAATCAGCTCAGTGCACTTTGGGCCAGCTTTGCACTGGTAGCCAGCCATTTCTGGCACAGACTTTGCTAAGACCAGAAATCAGGGTGCAGGTATCACCAAAGGCAGTTTCCCAAAGGTGTAGTGCAGATTGAATGCAGTATCAACCCCCCCCCCCCCCTGCCATACATCTGTCCCACCAAAATGTCTTAAGCCCAATTTAATATGTATCAGTGTGTATTTTTCTCTTTCCCATTTAAGCCATCATTGAGGCCTCCCAGCAAATGCCATGTTAAATGGTTTTTCTAACACTTTACACCCATCTCCGTTCTCTTATGGCACTAGAATTATTTTCCTTGCAAGCTTTTGGTTGTTAAGCAATTCTTGCCACCAAATTGAACATGACACAAGGTGATGAAACTAGCACTAATTTTGTTGTTTACTTTGCCCCAATGAATAACCCATTAAATAACGCCTAAAGTAAGAGCAAAGCTTTTGTATCGCAGTCATTTTTTTAATTGAGAAAAGCTTTACATTTATATTTTGGATGAGTATTTTGGGCTTACTGAAATGAGAGATATTAATTTGGGCAATGGAGCGATTTTGTACTTTGGCATTCAATGTTCACATCAAGCACTCCCAGATCAAATATAACACAGGTTGGATGCAGAGTAAAGTTGCCTCTGCTCTATCTTAACAATGCATCTTGATCCCAACTTCAGTGGAGCACCTCTTTGATCAAGGCACTACTGTGAATATTTTAAGCTCCCATACCGAGGATCCAAAATTCCAATGGGTCCACTCTGCCAGTGCAAGTGCATTGCCGCAGAACCCACAGCTGCCCAAAGCGAGGCCACTAGACTTGACCTAAATTGTGAGGTTGAGGTCGTTAGCTTTGTCAGGGTGGATGCATCACTCCTATAAGGGTTCATTAGTAGTGTGCATCCCGACTGACAGCTGGAATATTGAATGGCTCCATACTGCTCTGATGCAGCAGATATGACTTGGGAAGGGCCTCAAAGAAACAGAATGGCCCCAATTCTGCAGCTTCCAAAGGAGCTATCAGGTCATTCCCGCAAGATAATCGATCCTCTTCATGATCGATTACCTGCTCCCTTAGGGAACCTTTTCTAGACCCAGAATAGAAAACCTGTGCCTGCACTCAGCAGGTGTAGGTTCCTTTGGGTCTACCAGGAGACATCCTGGGTGGAATTTTCCAGAGAAGCCTGGGAATTACTCCAGCCACATACTCCTAACATTGGAGGGGAGAGCTCTGGTAGATCTGTACACTGGAATTTCCTGGCCTTGTTTCCACTGCGCAGAATCCTGGTGGAACAGTTACAAGGGTCATACCAGAACTGAAAGGTTAAATGTATCAGGAAAGGCTGAACAGGCTGGGGCTTTTTTTCTCTAGAAAAGAAAAGGCTGAAGGGTAACCTAATAGAGGTCTTGAAAATTATGAAGGGGTTTGAAAGGGTAGACATATAGAAGATGTTTCCACTTGTGGGGCAAATCAAAACTAGGGGCCCTAAATATAAGATAGTCACCAGTAAATCCAATAGGGAAATTAGGAGAAACTTCTTTATCCAAAGAATGATAATAATGTGTAACTCGCTACTACAAGGAGAAGTTGAGGTTCTCCTACATAAGCACATGAGGGAGAAAGGAATAGAAAGTTATGCTGATAGGGTTAGATGAAGAGAGGTGGGAGGGAGCTTGTGTGGTACATAAACACCGGCATAGACCAGTTGGGCCAAATGGCCTGATTTTGAGCTGTAAATTCTATGTACACTGGCATCCACCCGACAATGTGGAAAATTGCCCAGGTATGTCCTGTCCACAAAAAGCAGGACAAATCCAATCCGGCCAATTACCGCCCCATCAGTCTACTCTCAATCATCAGCAAAGTGATGGAAGGTGTCATCGACAGTGCTATCAAGCGGCACTTACTCACCAATAACCTGCTCACCGATGCTCAGTTTGGGTTCCACCAGGACCACTCGGCTCCAGACCTCATTACAGCCTTGGTCCAAACATGGACAAAAGAGCTGAATTCCAGAGGTGAGGTGAGAGTGACTGCCCTTGACATCAAGGCAGCATTTGACCGAGTGTGGCACCAAGGAGCCCTAGTAAAATTGAAGTCAATGGGAATCAGGGGGAAAACTCTCCAGTGGCTGGAGTCATACCTGGCACAAAGGAAGATGGTAGTGGTTGTTGGAGGCCAATCATCTCAGCCCCAGGGCATTGCTGCAGGAGTTCCTCAGGGCAGTGTCCTAGGCCCAACCATCTTCAGCTGCTTCATCAATGACCTTCCCTCCATCATAAGGTCAGAAATGGGGATGTTCGCTGATGACTGCACAGTGTTCAGTTCCATTCGCAACCCCTCAGATAATGAAGCAGTCCGAGGCTGCATGCAGCAAGACCTGGACAACATCCAGGCTTGGGCTGATAAGTGGCAAGTAACGTTCGTGCCAGATAAGTGCCAGGCAATGACCATCTCCAACAAGAGAGAGTCTAACCACCTCCCCTTGACATTCAACGGCATTACCATCGCCGAATCCCCCACCATCAACATCCTGGGGGTCACCATTGACCAGAAACTTAACTGGACCAGCCATCTAAATACTGTGGCTATGAGAGCAGGTCAGAGGCTGGGTATTCTGTGGCGAGTGACTCACCTCCTGACTCCCCAAAGCCTTTCCACCATCTACAAGGCACGAGTCAGGAGTGTGATGGAATACTCTCCACTTGCCTGGATGAGTGCAGCTCCAACAACACTCAAGAAGCTCGACACCATCCAAGATAAAGCAGCCCGCTTGATTGGCACCCCATCCACCACCCTAAACATTCACTCCCTTCACCACCGGCGCACTGTGGCTGCAGTGTTCACCATCCACAGGATGCACTGCAGCAACTCGCCAAGGCTTCTTCGACAGCACCTCCCAAACCCGCGACCTCTACCACCTAGAAGGACAAGGGCAGCAGGCGCATGGGAACAACACCACCTGCACATTCCCCTCCAAGTCACACACCATCCCGACTTGGAAATATATCGCCGTTCCTTCATCGTCGCTGGGTCAAAATCCTGGAACTCCCTTCCTAACAGCACTGTGGGAGAACCGTCACCACACGGACTGCAGCGGTTCAAGAAGGCGGCTCACCACCACCTTCTCGAGGGCAATTAGGGATGGGCAATAAATGCCGGCCTTGCCAGCGACGCCCACATCCCGTGAACGAATAAAAAAAAATGTAATTCAATGTAACCGGGTTCCATCCCATTTTCTGCTCCTCCCCACCCCAGCAGCAACACCTGAGATATGCTCAGTGCAAGGGCAGAATGTTGGGCCCCAACTGTCCTCACCAGTTCTCTGAGACTGTCATTTTGTGTCAGATGATGGGCTGTATGCTGTATGTCAACAAATATAAGCAATTGCATTGAGACTCCTAAAATTATTTGAGTTAAGACATTGATAGCCAGGAAAGAGTTGGTTTTCATGCCATTAACCTGAGATGGATTCAGGTCTCTACATGAAAGGAGCATATGCTAACTCAGTATACCATTGTACCCTAGGTTAAAAAATGCTTTACTATTTAACAGTTGCAGAACAGATTGCTTATGGTGTTCCTAATATAGTTCCTATCAGCATTAAATAATTTTGTGTGTGCGGGAGGAGGTTGGGGGGGTAGATGTTGTTTAGAGTCAGTGGGAGAGATTGTTTACTTCTATCTGATCATTAGACTATATATATATATATATATATATATATATAGAGGTAGAACATGTTCTTTTTGAGCCAACTGTGTAAAAATGAAGATGAGTTCAGTAAGCAAGTTTGCTCCTGATGTACATACACAAATCTTTTATTTGGCATCAATGTTTACTTTACAAATATGGCTTTTCCTACTGTCAATCTGCAGCCAATTGATAGAGATCCTGAAATTCATCCTAAGGTGGAATTTCTGGCAATTTCCCCTCTTTCCACCAATCTGGCACCTCCATCTCTGCTCAGTGTTATCGGAATAGATTACGGTCTGTAATTGTCCATCAGGAAAGTCCTAAGTGCAAATGTCAGCCAAGGAGGAAAAAAGTGATATTTATTGAAATATCACTTTATCGTAATCTTGCCAGAAAAAAATAATAATACATATAGTTTCTGGATTTGTTTACAATTCAATCTAAAGAATTTTATTTCTACTTTTTTGTCATTCTGTAATATCTCTTATCTAGAAAATGTGATATATGTCTCCACCAAAAGAGACAAAAATGTAATTGCTTTGAAATGTAACTAATAACCTTTTAGGGTTACTTGGGATGATGGAATGGGATGTGTAGAAATCAATGAGAATAATTGGAATTGAAACAATTGTAATCTGATTCTTACCAATTTGATGCTAAGGTTTCAAAAATAAGGTCAGACATAATATTTTTGATACTGACACCTATTCATTTACTTTCTCTAAATTTCACCCCACAGCAATGAAATAAACGATTGCCAATCAATTCTAATTGATTTTACCAGTCTGTGGTTTTCAATTGTAGCATTTTCTCTTTGCAGCTGTCACCTGGTTTATAATGATTCAATTCTAACGGGGAGCAGAAAATCTAGTAGTGACATTAATATAGATATAGACAACTGTTCTAAATTTAGATGTATATTTGCAGCAGACTGTAGAAAAGTGATTGGAATTTGTCACAAGCAAGGAAAGCAAAACTGAATTGATTTGATGTTTGTCCTACATGTGTGCCTGGATCTTGAGCTTTTTTTTAATATTAACTCAGTATATAGAGAGTTAGATTAGTTTCTTTTGATGAAATTCTTCAGTGTTATCTAATATTTGATTTTCAAAAATCGCTCTAGGTTACCCAGACACGGTCACTGATTTATAGAAACAAGGGCGAAACACCATTAAGTAGCAATGTCATGGAACTCTTACAGAACTAAAAAATATTCAAATTAAGAAATGGGAATTGTGCTTAGTGTGACAAAAAAATTTATAAGGTATTTAGGAGGCACGATGGTCTAATGTAACAAATTACAAGGAGACAATTATGATAAGCCAGTGGTTTAAACGCCCTGACTGGAGTGAATCCTAGATTTGCTGAACCTCCAAGATGTCTATGTGTGTCATTGTGTAATGCAGATCTTTATTGTTAAGGTATCAGCTTTATAAGCAACTACTGAGGGTGATACTTCCATGGCTGAAGATAAAAGTTTTATCATAGAAAAAATTATGTTTAAATATACATAATTGTGTGTGTATATAGAATTAAACATTAACTTGTGCAATTCTAAGCCCATTGGAGAGGGTCTGGTAGAATATTAATTGTAATTTTCTGTAACTTCACAATATATTCGATGAGTTACAGATTGGTCAGTTGTAACATTTAACCCTCTTCAAGGGGCAAGATGGACAGAATTACAAATTGGTAAGACACAACCTTCTTTTACGGAAGCCGTGTTGGGTGTTCCTGATATGGCCTTCTCTATCTAAGTGGGTATATAATACATCCCTAATGATTCCTTCGAGCATCTTACTTATTACTGATGTCAAGCTAATGGGCCTATGACCTAGTTTAGCCTTATCCCCCTTTTTTTTAAATTGGAACTACATTAGCCTCCAGTCAGAGGGAACAGTCCCCGACTCCAGTGAACTATTTTCATATTGGTGGAGGCCAAGAAAATAGCCAAAAGTTATTTTCTATTTTTTTGTGTCTATACCTCATAATTGTCTCATTTGTCTTGCATTACCCTTTTTATTTTATTTAATATCTTTAGTTTTCAAAATTATATCAGTGAACATAAATTCACCCTTTATCAGGATGTATCTCCACCATCCTAATTTATATCAGAAGAAGGGGAAATCTGAAAGATAGTTGCTAGAACCAGTACCCCCTTGTGATGTATGCTGGTGTGCTCTGTTGAAGCATGGTGAGACAGGACAGATAGAAGAAAGGGAATTGAAGGGCTGGTATCAGTGATATTTTGACATTCCTGACAGTGGAAAAGCACCAATAGCACTAATTCAAGTTGACCAATCTGACATAAAATATTGTATGGATGTCCACGGTGTTCCAAAAGGTTTTGGAAGGAGAAAAGAAATCTAAACTGAGCCGGGTAAAGTGGAACAGTTTCATCTTCATCTAGCTCAGTTTGGATTTCTTATATCTCTGCAAACATTTTTGAACCCAAAATGTTGAACTAACCATACATCCATACCATGCTTTGTGCTGATTAAGTTTTGATAATCTTCATATTAATCATTTAATCAATACGTCTCTATTACCAAAATCAAGTAGTAGTTAGGTGATGCCAGCTTTGGGTTTTAAAAGCCTGTCAGTTACAGAATGAAAGAACAAGGAAGATAACCAGTTTCACAGTTCTGAGGTCATAAGAAAAAATATGCTAAAGTAGGAGATGTTGCTGTGAGTCTTAATTTAAATGCAATGAAAAACAAGGCAGGAAAGCTAAAAGGCGCAATGACCATAGAAATTTTGATAGAGAAAAGACAAAAAACATTTTGACAGAGATTGGAGGCTAAGAGAAATATATCCTATTAAACAATAAGATTTTTCTTGTATCCTGTCTAGGAATGTAAGAGAGGTACTGAAAGAGGATTCCCGTATAGGGGTGCAACACTAATGGACTTGGAGTTGGTAGAGAGTTAGGCGATGTTGAGCAATAATGAGAAAATGAATTATTTAAAGCAGCTTTAGCAATGAATGTAATGTTTGAATTCCATTTGAGATCAGTGAAGATAATGTCTTGGTGCTACTGAAATAAGGCAAACCGCTATTTAAAGGTTCTAAACAACTTGAAATTTGATATAAGGTAAGGAGCAAATCCTTTAAACGATAAATCCAGTTCCATCAGAATGCCATACTGACACTCTGGCCATCTGTACAATGAGTTTCAGTACCCACTCTTAATGTACAGATTCATGAGGGAATCTGGTATACTCAACCAATTCTCAAATTTGTATCTCCAAAATTGGATATGAATTTGATCACATTCAGAACCTTGGTATCCTCACTTTTGAGCCCATGACAATTTTGTTTAAGACTTGGGATGCAAAATTGAGATTCCGATGGCTGTGTTAGCAGCCAAGTGGGTGAATAAGATGTATGTAATCGTTGATCAACTCTACCTCTTTTAGGATAATTATTTGTTTCCTTCATAAATTATATCCAAATGGTATCTGATTAATTTTCAAGCTGAGTAAATCAAAGTAACACTTTTCTAATTCTGCTGCACATAAATTTAAGAAGGAACAAAGGGTCAATCCACTCTGATCCTATGGTTCCAGACCTGTTAGAACCGTGGGAATGTAATTTGTGTAATACAACAAGCAATAGTTGAGTAATACAGATTGTAATGCTTAACCTTTGTGATTCAGGGAAAATGTGAGTTTTCTTTTGAAAGTTTTAGCTGTATTTGTTTACCTTTATCAAGATGATAAATCCATGAGAATCTATTGTACTGCAAATTGTGGTGTACTCTTCCTGATTGGGAGTACCAGGCTCAAAACACACATACTTTTTATGCTCTTAAGTAGACAAAGCTAAGAATGTCAGAAAATCCCTTCAGCTGTTTGTAACCCATAAGAATAAAACTATGGGTAAACCTCCCATCAAACAAAGGACTGATAATTGGCTAGAACATCACATAATAGATTATCAGCTAGTAAGAAGAGATCATCAGACCAAGTATAGACATTATAGGGTCAATAATGTGATTGCAGTGCTGTGAGATCATTCCTCTTCAGGCACTGCATGCATCGATAGTGTTATGAGCTGAGCCCATGGTACAATACAATGTCAGTTTCTTTGCATAATATCATAGTACTCCCAGTGTGTGTATACACACACACACATACACACACCCCTACCTAAAGGGCTGCTGGTTGTCTTAAAACGACTGCTATCGAGAGGAAGAAATGGCTGTAACACCGTCCCAGAATACAGCTTTGGAAGTCTTCTGCAGGAAGTGCTGAACAGAAGGGTGGTTCTGTCTGGAGCAGAAGGGCAGCCCCCTCTCGATGACTAGACCAAAAGTAGTATGGATGGAGGTAGCGGAAAAAGTGAATGGTGTTACGACTAGGAAGAAATTTGCTGATCTCTTAGTTAGACAACATTACTTCATCTTATAATGTTGTCTAACTAAACTTCTTAATAGCACCTGACTGTAACCTTGGTGGAGAATGAGAATGCAGGTTCTCCCCACCTCCACTTGTTCTATGGTAATAGCATATGCAGGGCAAGGCTGTGTAAGGCACATCAGGTTGCAATCCTTTTAAGACAGCTAGGCTGGCCTGCAGTGCATGACTCTGATCCTGCCCTCCCTCTGCCAGAACCAGGAGATAGAGAAGGCTGACCAATGGGATACCCATATTTAGGCAGAACTCCAATAGTTCCCTCAGATGCTAGATGGATTGCAATTTTAACAAGGTTGAGTAGGTGCAATATGGAAACCCAACGAGTATAGTAAATGAACAATGAAATCACTGGGTGTACATGCAGCTACTTGGTGTAACTACCAAGCAGACTTCCTTTAAGGAAGAGAAACCAACATGGCTGAATGGAACAAACTTCCAGCTGATATTTTATACAGATGCTGACCTCCAGCAACACAGTTCAGGCACTGAGACTGCATTCTGGGCAAGGATCCGGTGAACATTTTTTTGGTGCTTAGCACATGCCTGCTGTGTAGGCCCCACTGGGTGAATCTCAGCACCTGATAATACTGGCAGACTGCATCTGATATGCATTCGTGCTATAAGGGCAAAACATTACATTATTGGCCACTCAAAGGGCTAGTTTCAAAAGGATTGGTTTAAACAAGATCTGTAAGCCACCACATGGAAAGTTTCAGAAAGTATTACTTATTCTGCAAAGTATATTAAGTCAATGATGAAATATTTTCTTGGGAAGAAAAGGATAATTTTCACAATTCAGAAAGCACTTGAAAGACAATAGGTGACTATTGAGGTTCTAATTAGATTGCAGCTGATATGTACTGTATAAATGACAGCAATGCTCCACAGGGTGAAGGAAAGTTTCATTTAGTAATGTTGCAACTAATAACTCATGATAAGATTTTGTTGCAGTGTAATGACTTCCTGCCACGTGTCTTATACTCCATGTAGCTGATATATAAAAGAAAAGATTAATTTTTGTTTTTACACTAACTGCTCTATTTTGCCAGGTGTAATGTTGTGGAAATACAGACTTGTGTGGAGTAGTAGCCAGTGTAGAAAGAATGGGTGATACAGTCTTAGTCTCAGCGATCTGGACAACAGCACTCTAATAGTGATGATGACATGAGAAGGAAGCTGTCTAGATGTTGCTAAATTTTCCATTTGTTTTCCACCAGGCAGAAAATGTGGCTTTTATCCATATTTTACATGACACCATCCACCTCATGTTAAACTGAATGGTAATTTTATTGCATATTTTTGAAATCTACCAATATAATCAATAGCTGGGGGGTTCAATAAATGCAGGAATCAGCCAGATATTGATGATGGCATGATTACATCAACACAAAAGTGGCCGACAGTTTCTAAGGCTGCAGAGGATGTCATTTTGATGCTGTGGCGGGGAGGGGAATCTGATTGGAGAGATTCAAACATTGAGTTGCAGGAAAGATGAGCATGGATTTGAAAGGCAACAGCACAGTCAAGGACTTCGGAGAGAGGGAGATCGGAGGTGGGCAGCAGTTTGCAAGGACAGAGGGGTTTGGGGTGGATCTTTTGAGGAGGTGGGTGATGATGGTGGTTTTGAAAAGGAGGGAACCATTTACAAAGTCAGCTAGCATGCAGGCCAGGAAATTAACCTGGGCGGTCAGCAGTTTAGTGGGAATGGTTAAAGGGAGCAGGAGATGGGTTTCATTGATGAGATGAGCTTGGAAAGGTGTGAGGGTAGATGGGAGAGAAACTAGAGTGAGAGAGACATGGGTTCAGGGCTACGGCAACAGGAAGCTGGGGGGTGGGCTTGGCATGATGGACAAGGGGAAGAGGGGGAAAGCAGGAGAGGCAGTTGAACAGGTAGTCTCAATCTTATTGACAAAGAAATCCATGAGCTCCTTGCATTGTTAGAGGTGGAGGGGTAATGGAGAAAAGAACCCAGAGGTTATCTTTGCTGTCCAAAATGATCCTAGAGTAGTGGGCAGTTTTGGCAGAGGACAGTGAGGCTCCATAGTGCTTGATGTGGTCGAGCCAGATCCAGTGATGGATGGCGAAACCAGTTGTGTGCCAGATACGCTCAAGTCTGCATTCCTTGCTCTTGAGGAAGTGAAGATTGGGGGGGGGGGGGAGTGGTGGAGGTCATACTAGGGGGGAATAACAGTCATAGGAGAGAGTAAAGGTTTTGCTGGGGACAAGGGCATCGAAGGTGGAAGTAAAGGAGTGGTTGAGCAAATTGAGGGCTGCAGAGTATTGTGGCAAATGGAAGGCAGTCGGGAGTTTGAAAGTGAGGTTGTAAATGACATGGGGGAGAGTTTTCTCAGGTGTTTTGCCAGATGTTTTATTTTAGCTCATCTCTCTAAGCTTAATGTTAATGAACGCAAACAATTCAATCTAAAAGATACATAAAAGCTGTATTCATCTACAAACTGTTTTTAATGCCTGTTTCAACATCATGAAAATTTCCTGCTGCAGAGGATCACAGCGCATTAATTAGGTTCTTCTATTAGTAGCTTTTCAAATAAAATGGTAACTAATTGTCAGGTTCTTCAATGAGATTTATAAAATACAAACACCTGATTTCAAAATTACTGAAAACTAGAAGGATGCGACTACCATTTTTTCCATATTCTCCTTCTCTCTTTCTTAGCCAGCATAGCTAGTCAAAAGATTATTATTAGCATCACAAAAACATGATTGCAAGTAGCAGTTGAGGAAGAGATAAGCCAAAGAGTTATCGAGCATATTGTAAAAATGGATCAATTAAGCTAGATGGAGAAGTAAAATTAGTAATTTTCAACTACTTCAAAGCAAGCAGAGAAATAGTAATGTGTTTAGACAAGTAAGATGAGCATCCGGGAACATTCAGGGGGGATTTCATGTCCCAGAAGTAAAGTGGACTCATCAGGGACAATGATGATGGAGAGTTGAAAGCACAAAATATTTGAGGTAGTGAGCAACTGATTCCTAAAAGGGACCACTGTGATGGTAATCTGAAAACCTTTTTGTTTTTTCTGATTTTCCATGACATTGGTCGTGGGTAACTGCTAAAACTGAGCTGTGTTCATCCCTTAGCTCCGCATTCCCTGTGGAAAATTGATATAAATGGACACATCCCAAAGTCAATTAAAAACAGCTAGAGTCTTGGGGCGAGGCTAAATTATCAAGTCAGAAATAACCTGCAACAAATGACTGCCTTTTTTTCTTAAATACCTTTGACATTTTGAAATTTGCCTTTGGAAGTGTGATGAATGTGTGCTGGATGCAAGACTTTTATATTCATGTGAATTAAATAAAATCTGGAATTAAAATACTAGCCATGAAACTACCGGATTGTCATAAAAACCCATCTGGTTCACTAATATCCTTTAGGGAAGGAAACCTGCCATCCTTGCCCGGTCTGGCCTATATGTGACTCCAGACCCACAGCAATGTGGTTGATTCTTAATTGCCCTCTGAAATGGCCCAGCAAGCCACTCAGTTGTAAAATCTCGCTAAAAAAAGTCACAATAAGAATACAACCGGACGGACCACCCGGCATCAGACCACTAGGCACCGGACACGACAAAGGCAAACCAAGCCCAGTCGACCCTGCAAAGTCCTCCTTATTAACATCTGGGGACTTGTGCCAAAATTGTGAGAGCTGTTCCACAGACTAGTCAAGCAACAGCCTGACATAGCCTTACTCACAGAATCATACCTTTCAGCCAACGTCCCAGACTCTTCCATCACCATCCCTGGGTATGTCCTGTCCCACCGGCAGGACAGACCGACCAGTGGTGGCGGTACAGTCATATTCAGTCAGGAGCGAGTGGCCCTGGGAGTCCTCAACATTGACTCTGGACCCCAAGAAATCTCATGGCATCAGGTCAAACATGGGCAAGGAAACCTCCTGCTGATTACCACCTACCGCCCTCCCTCAGCTGATGAATCAGTCCTCCTCCATTTTGAACACCACTTGGAGGAAGCACTGAGGGTAGCAAGGGCACAGAATGTACTGTGGGTGGGGGACTTCAATGTGCATCACCAAGAGTGGCTCGGTAGCACCACTAGTGACCAAGCTGGCCGAGTCCTGAAGGACATAGCTGCCAGACTGGGCCTGCGGCAGGTGGTGAGCGAACCAACACGAGGGGAAAAACTTACTTGACCTCGTCCTCACCAATCTACCTGTCGCAAATGCATCTTTCCATGACAGTATTGGTAGGAGTGACCACCGCACAGTCCTCATGGAGATGAAGTCCCGTCTTCACACTGAGGACACCATCCAACGTGTTGTGTGGCACTACCACCGTGCTAAATGGGATAGATTCAGAACAAATCTAGTAGCTCAAAACTGGGCATCCATGAGGCGCTGTGGGCCATCAGCAGCAGCAGAATTGTATTCCAGCACAATCTGTAACCTCATGGCCCGACATATTCCTCACTCTACCATTACCAACAAGCCAGGGGTTCAACTCTGGTTCAATGAGGAGTGAAGAAGAGCATGCCAGGAATAGCACCAGGCATACCGAAAAATGAGGTGCCAACCTGGTGAAGCTACAACTCAGGATCTACATGCATGCTAAACAGCGGAAGCAACATGCTATAGACAGAGCTAAGCGATTCCACAACCAACGGATCAGATCAAAGCTCTGCAGTCCTGCCACATCCAGTCGTGAATGGTGGTGGACAATTAAACAACTAATGGGAGGAGGAGGATCTGCAAACATCCCCATCCTCAATGATGGTGGAGTCCAGCACATGAGTGCAACCATCTTCAGCCAGAAGTGCTGAGTGGATGATCCATCTCGGCCTCCTCCCGATATCCCCACCATCACAGAAGCCAGTCTTCAGCCAATTTGATTCACTCCACGTGATATCAAGAAACGGCTGAGTGCACTGGATACACCAAAGGCTATGGGCCCCGACAGCATCCCGGCTGTAGTGCTGAAGACTTGTGCTCCAGAACTAGCTGCACCTCTAGCCAAGCTGTTCCAGTACAGCTACAACACTGGCATCTACCTGACAATGTGGAAAATTGCCCAGGTATGTCCTGTCCACAAAAAGCAGGACAAATCCAATGCGGCCAATTACTGCACCATCAGTCTACTCTCAATCATCAACAAAGTGATGGAAGGTGTCGTCGACAGTGCTATCAAGCGGCACTTACTCACCAATAACCTGCTCACCGATGCTCAGTTTGGGTTCCGCCAGGACCACTCGGCTCCAGACCTCATTGCAGGCTTGGTCCAAACATGGACAAAAGAACTGAATTCCAGAGGTGAGGTGAGAGTGACTGCCCTTGACATCAAAGCAGCATTTGACCGAGTGTGGCACCAAGGAGCCCTAGTAAAATTGAAGTCAATGGGAATCATGGGGAAAGCTCTCCAGTGGCTGGAGTCATACCTGGCACAAAGGAAGATGGTAGTGGTTGTTGAAGGCCAATCATCTCAGCCCCAGGGCATTGCTGCAGGAGTTCCTCAGGGCAGTGTCATAGGCCCAATCATCTTCAGCTGCTTCATCAATGACCTTCCCTCCATCATAAGGTCAGAAATGGGGATGTTCGCTGATGATTGCACAGTGTTCAGTTCCATTCGCAACCCCTCAAGTAATGATGCAGTCCGAGCCCGCATGCAGCAAGACCTGGACAACATCCAGGCTTGGGCTGATAAGTGGCAAGTAACATTCGCGCCAGACAAGTGCCAGTCAAAGACCATCTTCAACAAGAGAGAGTCTAACCACCTCCCCTTGACATTCAACGGCATTACCATCGCTGAATCCCCACCATCAACATCCTGCGGGTCACCATTGACCAGAAACTTAACTGGACCAGCCATATAAATACTGTGGCGTCAAGAGCAGGTCAGAGGCTGGGTGTTCTGCGGCGAGTGACTCGCCTCCTGACTCCCCAAACCCTTTCCACCATCTACAAGGCACAAGTCTTGAAAGGATATTATTAAACTAGAAAGAGTGCAGAAAAGATTTACTAGGATGCTACCGGGACTTGATGGTTTGACTAATAGTGAGAGGTTGGATAGACTGAGACTTTTTTCCCTGGAGAGTAGGAGGTTTAGGGGTGATCTTATAGAAGTCTATAAAATAATGAGGGGCATAGATAAGGTAGATAGTCAAAATCTTTTCCCAAAGGTAGGGGAGTCTATAATGAGGGGGCATAGATTTAAGGTGAGAGGGGAGAGATACAAAAGGGTCCAGAGGGGCAATTTTTTCACTCAAAGGGTGGTGAGTGTCTGGAACGAGCTGCCAGAGGCAGTAGTAGAGGCGGGTACAATTTTGTCTTTTAAAAAGCATTTGGACAGTTACATGGGTAAGATGGGTATAGAGGGATATGGGCCAAGTGCAGGCAATTGGGACTAGCTTAGTGGTATAAACTGGGCGACATGGACATGTTGGGCCGAAGGGCCTGTTTCCATGTTGTAAACTTCTATGATTCTAAGTCAGGAGTGTGTTGGAATACTCTCCACTTGCTTGGATGAGTGCAGCTCCAACAACACTCAAAAAGCTCGACACCATCCAGGACAAAGCAGCCCGCTTGATTGGCACCCCATTCACCCTAAACATTCAATCCCTGCACCACCGGCACACAGTGGCTGCAGTGTGTACCATTCACAGGGTGCACTGCAGCAACTCGCCAAGGCTTCTTCGACAGCACATCCCAAACCCGCGACCTCTACCACCTAGAAGGACAAGAGCAGCAGGTACATGGGAACAACACCACCTGCACATTCCCCTCCAAGTCACACACCATCCTGACTTGGAAATATATCACCGTTCCTTCATCGTCGCTGGGTCAAAATCCTGGAACTCCCTTCCTAACAGCACTGTGGGAGAACCTTCACCACACCGACTGCAGCGGTTCAAGAAGACGGCTCACCACCACCTTCTCAAGGGCAATTACGGATGGGCAATAAATGCCGGCCTCGCCAGCGACGCCCACATCCCATGAACAAATTTAAAAAAAGAATGTCTGGCTGAATGATGTAAACTATTTTGAAATGCATCAATGTGGTACTTGTGTATAATGTCATCATGACAAAAATTCTGCTAGCCTCCTCTGCCAAACACTTTAATGATGCTGTGCCCTTTTGACACAAAAGGGTAAGACAGTGCTCTGGGATACGTAGCATGTTAGATTCATTAGTTTACCAGAAATGAGTACAAATCTGGAGGTAGATGAACACTTAAAGTTTTAGTGATCGCCGTATAGATAGATTTGACATTCCTGACTTTAATGATACATTTGTGCAAGTCATTAGATTCGCTTTGAGACTATGAGTTGGGCATCAAGTAGGAGTAAGTAGAATTTTTATTTTAACAATTACATCAGGAAAGATAGTTATTTCCTTTTCTATCTGAGAAAATGGCAAGACGTATTAAGACCTAGATCACAGTGGCTCAGTAAGGAAGTGAAGAATAACATATGAGCCAAAAAGAATTATTTAAAATATAGAACAGTTCGAAGAAACGGAGGTCCCACAAAAGTAACCCACATGAATATTTGAAGCAGTAGCAAAGAAATGGCAATGAAGATTGATAGCAGCAAATAGAATTCAAGAGAATCTTTCTTTATATACAGAGTAGACAGAATTTTAAATAGCAGCTAGGTTCTTTTATGAGATAAGTTAGATAGAAAGATCATGGAAGATAAGGAAATGGATGATGTCTTCAGAAAATCCAGTCGAACTGGCTCTGGAATCTATAATGTATGTCGAAGTCAGTTATGCAGGCGTTATGCAAAATTCAAATAATTAAATCCCACCTGCACCAGGTGAAATACACCCTGGAATCCTCAATAAAATGCACGAGGAAATAGATGAGGCACTATGAAATATTTTCAAGAGCTCCCTAAAATACGGTCTGTGCCTAAAACTGTAGAGAGGTCCATGCAGTGTCACTACAAAACAAATTAAAGTAACTGATGTATGATTCCTTGATTTAGGTCTTATATCAGTAGTAGGGAAAATGTCAAGACTATTTATCAGGAAGCTATCATTATTCATCTAAAAAGAATAACAGTCATTAGGCAAATCAGCATCCTTCCACAAACAGGAGGTCAAGCCTCACAAATCTGGAGAATTTTTTTCAGGATGTAACTAAATTGATGGACATATCAAACTGGTATAATATGATTGGATTTTTCAGATAATCTTAGTAAAGGTTTTGCGTCAGGGAGTTTTAACGAAGTTGAATAGAATTAATGGTGAATTATCTAGTTCAATTGAAAATTGGCTAGGCAATAAAAAGCCGAAGGTGGTGATAAATGGAGAGGCTCTATCTGGGAGCCAGTAACTGCTGGGGTTCCATTAAGGTTTATTGTGGGTCCCCAGCTGCTTACACTTCATAAATGATATGAAAAATCAAAAATGCTGATGACAGTAGTTTATGTAAGTGGATAGCCAGTGCAGAAGAGATTGATAGCATCTAAAAGGATTTAGACAAATTAGGTGGATGGATTGTGAAATGGCAGACAGAATTTATTGAAAATAAAAGTAAGATTTTGCATTTTGGTATGGAAAGCAAGAAACACAAAGGCTCTGACAACACATAGGTTTATTTTTACTGTCTGAGTGTAATTGAAGCTCGTGGATTAGAAGTAAAAGCTATGACCCAACAAAACAAAGATGGACAAAGAAAACTATTATTGCCTCTGTTAAAACATCAACCACAATTTAGAAAAAAGGCCATTTAGTAAGTGTTAGAAATGATTTTACCTTGAGGAAACCAATAGTAGCTCCGCGTATTAGTTGTTAGAACTGTTGCCTCTGGGTCAGAGGGTTCAAGTCCCACTCCTAAATTATAGCACATAATCTAGGCTAATGTGCCTCGGCTGTAAAGTGCTTTGGGACGACCTGAGGTCGTGAAAGGCTATAAAAATGCAAGCCTTTCTTTTCCAGTGAAGTACTAAGGGTGCGCTACATTATCAGAGGTGCTGTCATTTCTCCAAGACAGTAAATCTGCATGTTACTGTGGTTCAGATGAATATTAAAGATCCTATGGCAGTATTTGAAGAAGAGCAGAGAGTTCTCCCCGGGGTTCTGACGAATAGTTCATCCAAAAATAGATTAACTGGTTAGTCATCTCATTGCTGATTGTGGAAACTCTCTATGTGCAAAATGCCTACCATGTCTATCTACATTAAAATGGTTACTGCATTTCAACTGTGTTCACTTTTGGTCTCCTTGCATAGCGGGTGACAGAGGCCCTGGAAAAGGTTCAAAGGTGGGCCATGAGATTGATCCCTATTTTAAAAGCCTTTAGTTATCACAATAGGCTTAGACAGTTGGATGTTTTCACTCTAGAAAAGCATAGACTTTGATGTGGTTTAATTGAAGTATTTAAAATGATGAAGGGACTTGACTGTGTTTGTATGGTAACTGGGTTAGATAGCAAGAGTTTTTTCTTTAAGCACTTGTGTAGTGAGTGTGGATTTGCTGCAACAGTTCAAAAAGGAGCTCGACAAGTTTCTTGCCGCGGCTAATATCTCTGTACAAAAGGTGAGGGACTTTGGGTATGTACCTCGTGGCCATTGTGATCTCCTGAATTTGTACTGATCGCTTCAGAGGGTTGGAGAGGAATTTCCCAGGTTCCTTTTCTCTGAATTGATCTCGGGTTTTTTAAATCTGTATTTGCCCTCTCCCAAGAGATGACATGCCTACCGCTGGGAGGGAACAATGGAGGTTAAGATGCTTAGTTGCATCATTGTAAACAATTTTACAACACCAAGTTATAGTCCAACAATTTTTATTTGAAATCTACAAGCTTTCGGAGGCTTCCTCCTTCGTCAGGTAAATGTTCAGGAGCTCCTCGAAGCCTACGCATTTATACATATAGAACAATACATGGTGTTTACAGACTGCCCCTGCAACTGCCCGTTGCCAAGGCAATCACCGTGTTCAGACAGAGAGGTGTCACCTACAGAACCCCCGAATACACATTCAACAAAAAAACAAACAGGAAAAAAAACCATTGTAAACAATTTTACAACACCAAATTATAGTCCAGCAATTTTATTTTAAATTCACAAGCTTTCGGAGGCTTCCTCCTTCGTCAGGTGAACGATGTGAAAATGAAATCCTCGAAATGAAATCGCATTTATAATTCACAGAACAATGCTTGGTGATTACAGACAGTTTTTTCAACTGCCCGTTGCCAAGGCAATCAGTGTGCAGACAGACAGGTGTTACCTGCCAGGTCTCACAGAATATACAAATCACCAAAAAAAAACCAAACAAACAAAAAAAAACTGTCTGTACTCACCAAGCATTGTTCTGTGAATTATAAATGCGATTTCATTTCGAGGATTTCATTTTCACATCGTTCACCTGACGAAGGAGGAAGCCTCCGAAAGCTTGTGAATTTAAAATAAAATTGCTGGACTATAACTTGGTGTTGTAAAATTGTTTACAATTGTCAACCCCAGTCCATCACCGGCATCTCCACATCACGAAAAAAAACCAGAGAGAGGCAGAAACATCCGGAAGGCAGAGAAAGCCAGCAAATGACCCATTATATTAAAAACAGATAGCTTTTGTTCGCTGGTGGGGTAACGTGTAGCGTGACATGAACCCAAGATCCCGGTTGAGGCCGTCCTCATGGGTACCCCACCAGCGAACAAAAGCTATCTGTTTTTAATATAATGGGTCATTTGCTGGCTTTCTCTGCCTTCCGGATGTTTCTGCCTCTCTCTGTTTTTTTTTCCTGTTTGTTTTTTTGTTGAATGTGTATTCGGGGGTTCTGTAGGTGACACCTCTCTGTCTGAACACGGTGATTGCCTTGGCAACGGGCAGTTGCAGGGGCAGTCTGTAAACACCATGTATTGTTCTATATGTATAAATGCGTAGGCTTCGAGGAGCTCCTGAACATTTACCTGACGAAGGAGGAAGCCTCCGAAAGCTTGTAGATTTCAAATAAAAATTGTTGGACTATAACTTGGTGTTGTAAAATTGTTTACAATTGTCAACCCCAGTCCATCACCGGCATCTCCACATCATAGTTGCATCATGACTGTTTGGGACAGACTTGATGGTCCAACCAGTCTTTTCCTGGCGGTCTTTTTGTATGTTCGTAAGCTCAAAGTAATTAATTGAAGTGCTTTGAGGCATTGCTGAGAAATGTGATAACTTATTATTTATGACTAATAGAGTTGACAGTGATTTATCAGCTTGAGTGTTACTCTGTAACCAAGCCTAATTTTTCAAAGGACAGATTTTAAAATAATTGTGTTATCCTTCCTGAGAATAGGCATCTGGAAATTTAATGGCAAAACAGTTAACATTTATTCTGTGAGATGTGCTGTAGTTTGGAGCATGTTTTTCCACATAATAATTTCATTTCAGCTACTTCTTCCAGACATCAGGAAAGTTTTATATGATAATTCAACCTTTACAGTCCTTCACCCATGCTCACTGAGGTGAAGGATGACCACATTGGACAGGATGCCATTTTCTGCTTTGCACCAAGTAATGAGCACTGCTTGATAAAATGTGGCACTGGTTATATGCAAAGAACAGTTCCTTCTAAATTACCCCAACAATGCAGCTCACCCTAATCGCAGATGAGCACCTCCACTGGGCCAGTGTGACATTTCTATTTTGCAAAATCTATCTTTGCAGCTTCTCAAGAGAAGATTGCTCAATTAGTGCCATATTTGAAGCAGTTTGGAGTTGTGGATTTATTGCTTGCCTCCTGGGAATGATGAGATTGACACTACCAGCACTTAATGCATTGTCAGGAGGAGACATTTTTGCAGTTGCAATGCTTGATTTGAACTCTGTTTTACAGTAGGTGAGTGAGTTTCCACTTACCTACTATGTTAATGTGGCACTATAAAAAGCTATAGGGCCAAGTTTTACTGTAGCCGGCGGACTTTCCCTTGCCCATATATTTTCCATGAGCTTTTGCACTGGATGTTGCTATAAGCGGGAGAGGGAAACGGCACAGCACCCTCTACAGGGCATCTGGGATCTGTGTGAACAGGGCAAGTAACTGTTTATCTCCTTTACCAATCAGATTGAAGAATTGTTACTGAACAGCACAGAGTCTGAGCCAGGAGGTGTAAGTTAGAATAGTGAATTCAGTGTCAAATCAGGTACAGAAAACAAAATAAAGAGAGGGTAAGAATGATTGGTTTAAGAGAGAGAGAAAAGAGACAGAAATAATTTTTTTTTAAAAATGTATTTAAATGTTTTTTTTAAATGTCCAATAATAATTTAAAGCTGAAGGAATGAGACTCCACACTTGTAAAAGTTAATTTTCAGTGCCGGAGAGGTTGTTTGGCAGTAATTAAGACTTACCACGCCATTAAAATGGGTACTCAGACTGAAATGGACATGCCCTAACTTTCCGTGGTGAGTTTAGTTTGTATCTACCATGTAAATACAGGAACTTCACACCGTTCAATGCATTTGAATGGTAAATCAGACAGCAAAATGCCGTTTCTGGGAAGCTAACAGCGGAGCAGCGCATCTCGGACAGCAACTTCCAGAATTTTGCGTTTAACCGACCATCTGCGCTTGCCTGAACTTGCTGTGCGATTTGCACATAAATAACAGTGCATCCTCCTAGCCTCACTGTTACTTTGACTGTAAATTCTGGCCCTGTGTATCTGTGTGAAACAAATCACTTTGCCTTTGTAGTATTTTTGATATAAGCAATGTATTATACAATCATTAGTCTCAGAAAGCTCCTGGGCTGGCAGCTCCTTACTGTCTCCTCTCCTTTGCAGCTCTATCCATTGCCATCCTTTTCCATTACCACACCCCCCCCCCTCCCAACCCATCTTCTCTCCTATAATGTTTACGATCCCTTTGCCCTAATGGTGGATGCATTTTAGTCCAAACTACAGATTGAAGCAACAAGTTTAAAGCTACCTGTACAGAACACATTCTCCATTCCCCGACCATCCTTGTTCTGTGTTCTTAACTGTGCTCATTTCAATGGCTGGAACTCTGCTCAAATTTGACTTCCTGATTTCCTGGATTCCTCTGTCGTCAGGATTACGCTGCTCTGCTGGACTGCTCTGTAAGACTTGACTGCCGTGACTCTGCTGTGCTACTCGGCCATTTCAAGTTTAAAGGTAACCTGTTCTAGCTGATAGTGCCCACCCCCATCTGCTACTATTACTTGCTGAGCTTTAGGAATGTACTTTAGTGAACTGCTTGTTTTCAGCTTTACTCTGCTGTTCTGTTGGGTCCTGGACAGAAATCCACTTTCTCCTTGGTCAAATTCCATTTCTCTGCTGGCTTCTAGACTTTATAATGATCTCCACTGTCACCGCGGCTTTCTACAGAGACTGTATTCTTTGTGGGACTGCCTCCATTGTAGTACCTGGTCTGCTCCTGCATCCTATGTTTTCTGCTCCTCTTCTGGGACTTTTTCACTCTATACTGAGCTAGCTTTGATCTGTTCCTGTTGGCTTCCATCCAGCTCTAGATTCTGTTCCATTGCTGCTGAATGAATTTTGCTTTGCTGCTTTGCACTTACTTCCTGTAGCTGCTGACTCTTCTCATCCTTCAGAACTCCTCCGTCACCCTTCGCTGGATTGGGTTGGGCTGACTACTCAATTTCCAACTGCTGATCCCAATCTAATATGCTCATCACCCCCCTCTGACCACCTCCCTCATCTGCACTGATCTTGTGGATTTACATTTCACCATTCCCTGGTTCCTTGGGCTTCATTGCTCTCAGTCCTTGGATTTCACTCCCACTGCTCCTCACTTGTCCACTAGTATATACACTGGTATGCATTATTAACACCAAGGTCTCTACTCCTCTCTACTGGACCTCTAGATCAACCTCTGCTGGCTCATGGTCGACTCGCCATGCCTCCTTGGCTCTCTATTTTCCACTGGACAACCTCCAGCAATGTATCCACTGATTTCTACCCCTCGAACAGCTGCTGGACTCACTCACTCTCCACAACTATCTCCGAACCCAGACATTGGTTGATTGATTCACTAAGCTAACTCCACCCTGTCTACAGGTCAACTTCATCCCACCACAGAATGTCAGACTTTAATTTTGGACTCACTTATCATCTCCTCCCTCTGTTTAAAACCAGGACATCTATCTCCTCATCGCTGCCATAATCTTAAAATTAGAGCTGGGCCATTCAGGAGCGAACTCAGGAAGCACTTTTTCTCATAAAGGTTGGTAGAAATTTGGAACTCTCTCCAAAGAGGCTGTGGATGCTAGGATAATTGGAGCTTTCAAGACTAAGATAGATAGATTTTTGATAGGTGGGGGTATCAAGGAGCAATGGCGGGGAAAATGGAGTTAAGGTGCAGATCAGCCATGATCTAATTAAATGGCGGAGCAGGCCCGAAGGGCTGACAGGCCTACTCCTGTTCCCAATGTTCCTATTTAACCCAAATTTGAGCTTCTAACCCCATATCCTTTCCATCACAAAGACTGTCTACTTCCACCTTCATAACATCACCTGCGTCTGCCCAATCTCAGCCCATCTGCTACCAAAACTCTGATCCATGCCTTTGTCACCTCCAAACTTGATTTTCCATTCTCTCTTCCATCCACCATAAACTTCAGCTCATCCAGAACTCAGTTGCCCATATCCTATCCTGCAGAGTCCTGCTCATCCATCACCCCTATGCTCGCTGACCTACATTGGCTCCAGGTCCCTCAAAGCCTCCAATTTGAAATTCTGATGCTTATGTCTAAATCCCTGCAAGGCCTCATCCTTCCCTATCTTTGTAACCTTCTCCCAGCCCTGTAACCCTCCAAGAACTCTGTGTTCCTCCATTTCTGGTCTCTTTTGCATCCCAAAATCCCTTTTCCCCACCACGTAGACTCAATCATCTAGGCCCAAAGCACTGGAATTCCCTCCCTAAACTTCTCCTCCTTAAAGCCCACTTATTTGACCAAGCTTTTATCACCTCTCCCAATATTTCCTTCTTTGGCTCAGTGTTGATATTTGTCTGATTATGCTTCTGGAATTTTTTTTTACATTAAAGGCGCTTTATAAATGAAAGCTATTGATGTATTTAGATGGCTTGCAAACACCACAGACATTTCTGTGCGCAAAGGAATACTCTGCTTAAAATGTGCCCTACACAAGAACACCATCACCCACCACTAATTCAGGTGAGTCTTCTCTCAGCAGACCGAGTATTCTGACTTGAGACAAATAAGCTGCAGACGTCCAGACTAAATTAGAAGAAAAGTGAACTCACAAATCTACTAAATCAGAAGGAATAAGAGACTGAGAAACTGGCCCCAAAAAGCAAAATTCAGAGTGTAAAAGTATTGGGTGGATGAAACAAAAAAAATGTGCATTCTGTTTAAACTTTAATGAAAAGGTTAATTGCTTCTCAACTAATAGATCTCCAATTAAGATAAATTATTGCAGTTGGCATATGATCTCCGATATAAACTTCTCTGTGTATTTGTTGTAATCTGGACTGTAATTAATCTAAAAAGTGATTTATCTGATTATGGTGTTGATCACGAATCAATTAGAGGCATTAATAATTTTCATTATTGGAAAGGTTAACTTGTTTTAACACGTGGTTGTTCCCTGTTTGAATTTTAATAATGGCAAGCTTTAAGGAACTGAAATCACTGAGCACTTTAAGTTAGCCGTAGTGAGAATCTACTGTTTGCATTCCAAAACATTGTACTATTTCCAAACACAGAGGGTTGGCCAGTGAGTGACAGTTTTTTTTTGTTTCAGTTGAGTAATACCAAAAGAAATCTCTTGATAAAACATACCCACTATGGTTATGTTTCTTGTAACAGGCTAACCTGACAGTAATGTTCTGGAAAATTAGGGCTGTGATTGGTTACATGCTAAATTTCTCATTTCATTCTTGATTTGCCAGTACATTCCATAACAAGGAGTAAGTCCAGTCTTCAAAGTGTACCTCTACCATTTATGCTGCTGGGTGCTACCTAAAAACAATCCAAATGGCTATCTGTAGCTATTAAAATATCATTTGTTTTTGTTATTATGATGCTATTTTTCAGATTTTAGGGCATGATAATTAAGCTGATTTGTGTTTCAAGATTGATGGCAGTTGTTATAGTTAAAACATTACTGGTCATAATAAAATTTGATTTCATGTACTCAGGGAACCCTTCTCCAACCCCTCAGCCCTGACAGCATACTGGATAAAGGCACTGCCCAATGTATCACTAAGCTAAACAAACCAGAAGATTGATTCCCAGTCTGTGTTGAGGTAGCTGATCTCTGCCAATATGGTAGTACGGGTTCTATGACAGCTCTCAAAACTCAGAATGCTGGGCAAGGGACCTGAATATCAACCAGATTTCATGCTTTTAATTGCTATTCAGTATCCCTGCTAGAAAAGTGGGCTTATGTAAATCTGGGATGCAAACAGAATTCAGACCTGCACTTTCAAATAACCTGCTTATGCTAACTGTCTAAGCTCACACGTGGCCACTTGGGCAAGGTACAGGAGGACTGCTTGCATTGATGGAACCTTGGCCCAGTATCATAGAATCATAGAGGCAGATTCAATTGTGGCTTTCAAAAGTACTCAAAAGAAAAAAATTTGCAGGACTACAGGGAAAGGGCGGGGGAGTGGGACTAGCTGGATTGTTCATGCAAAGAGCCGGCACGGACTCAACAGGCCGAATGACCTCCTTCTGTGCTGTAACCATTCTATGATTCTAACACTTACTCCATTTAGTTCCTTAGGATGGGATTTTATGTATGGTAATAATTGGATTATGCAGATGCAATGAAATCAAACTTTGCTTTTGGAAAACATAATTGCTGCTCAAAAACAAATAATCCCAGCACTCTGTTAACCTGGAAACACTGACTATTGATATTGTGTAAGAGCATCTCAATGTCGTTATAAAGACCTGAGTAATAATACAATCTCTGTTGTAAGATTATTGGAGCATAACTCCTGACATTTTCATGTTTCATCTTATGCTCTGTTGAGACCTTTATATAGAAGTGCCTTTTCTAATCTACAAAATGTTTGGTTCATAAGGACTGCAGAATAATAATGAAATAGATTTACATCTATTAATCCAATGATAGATTAGTTGCAGTACTGCCAAGAATCATAACTTTAACAGAGCAACCACAGACTAAGTTGTTCCAATAAATCAACAGCATTTTCATTTGAATATGTAGGAAACAATTACAGTGAACATGCCCATTAACAGGCTCTCTGGTAACGAGCATAATATCATCATCCTTTAAAGCATAACTTGTCTCATTGTAGCCAAGTTTAAATTGCTTGTTTAACATACATAAAGTTCAAGGCCCTGAAAACGCAGGGGGAGCAGTCCACCTTAGCATGACTGGGTTGGGAGGTATGCCTGACCTGACCAGACGTACGCCCATTAACCAAACAAGGGCTAGGGCATGGGAACTCATGACTGAGGGACTCCCTACCACCAGCCTTGCACCCCCTTATGACTTTGTAAGTGATCGGTGGGGGCTCTACCCCAACATGGCCATCCTGCAAAGTTTGCTGCAAGGTTGGGCCCAGTGGATCTGGCCCTCCGCCTTGTTCCCAGCTATTTTGGCGAACTCCTACCAAAGGTACATAAATTTTCAATGCCAAGAACCTGTCTTTGGTCAAATTAGTTTGTTTAATTGATTCCTTTGAACAACAACTGGTTTATTCCATTGTGAAGAATAATATACTCAACATAGACATGCAAAGTGTTTATGTCTTCTTGGATATTTGCCATTGTGTTTGTGACATTTATTCTTTATTCATTTGATATACATATGAAGTATATTGAGCTTGTCTGGGTTCTTATACCCCAACAAGATAACACAACGGTTAGTATTGACACATAAGGGATTAACAGCTATATGTTTGAACCAGGATTTCTTTTGAAAGTTGGTGTTTAACCAGAACAATAGACCCAGTAATGCTCGATGGACGGACTTGTGCAGAACTTTGCAAAAGGATGAAACGGGCCGAGATTACTGTGAAGTATTAAGAACATTGTTCTGTGAGTTTACAGATACACTTAAAATCAATCAGGAGCCATTCTTATGAAGGGTAATTAGACAATACAGATTTTCCCTTTCACTCTCTAATAATGAAGTACTGTTATTTTTACATAGAGATATTAGTTGCTTCTTTACATCTCTGGTCTCCTTCGTAATGTCTACCATTTCGAAGTGGATTTAGTAGAGTAGCATGAGTCTATGCTAAATCCAGGGGACAAATTACTGCAAGCAGAGTAATTGTTGGCTCCTGTGGTATGCATCTCTGTTAGTACACGATAGAGAAAAGCTTTAGCTTTTGTAGCTTATGGGACAAGATGCTATCATAGAAACCAGTATTAGACCTTTGAAAGAGAAGACAATTTAAAAGAAAAAACAGAATCATACCACTTATCCTGATGTATGTGTTTATGGTTTGCTTCAGGTGTTGACAAACAGAGTAATGGAAAATTAGTTGAGTCATTTATTTTAGTATTACATGGACCTTATTACAATATTCTTCTCCCTCTGTTTCTCTTCCTGAGTGACTAGTGGTATGCAAATTGTTTAATTGTTTAATAATAATGTCCAGGTTAACCTGTTGTACAGTATAGACAGCTCACCGCTTCAGTGCCCAACTTCCAAAACAACGGAGGTGGGAGATTAAAGTTTCTCTTTCTGTTTATTTTAGTATCTACTGGTTGATCTGCCGTGGCATTGGATATAAAGTCAAGATCGAGTGTAGCCTTACGGTGAAGTGAAATTAGATCAGAGCACGCAGATGTAATTCAGTCTCCATTTTAAAGTCACGCATGCTGTCTTTATTTTTATATAGTATTTTGATTTGATGATTTTTGTTAAATGGCAAAAACAATTGGGAAGCAGAGAAGTAGAGTTGTTGGTCGATTTTCATGTCTGGCAGGCGGTGGGCGGTGGTTGCTCCTCTAAGCCAATGACATCGGCGGAAGGTCAAATAGAGTTTGGTGGTCAATTCTTTTTTATATGCAAGAGGTGAGCTGCCAGCATCAATTGTGCTGCTTAAAAGTGGCTTGCTGTTTGGGAAAGTGGGAAATCTGGCAGGGCAGATGTTCATCATGGGCCTGGAGCAGTATCTTAAATGGGAGGAGTGCAAGCATCAGGAGTGAAGTGAAACAGCAGATTTCAGCAGCAAGGAAGGAAGTTTGAATAGCACCCACAAAGGCAGGGAGAAAAAATTATGGATGCCTTAAAACATAAGAGACTGAAGAAAAAATGAATGCCAGATCAGCTTTCCCTGACTGCAGCTAAGAATCCCTTTAAATATCACTGTAATTTTTTTTATTCATTCATGGGATGTGGGCGTCGCTGGCAAGGCCAGCATATATTGCCCATCCCTAATTGCCCTTGAGAAGGTGGTGGTGAGCCACCTTCTTGAACCGCTGCAGTCCATGTGGTGAAGGTTCTCCCACAGTGCTGTTAGGTAGGGAGTTCCAGGATTTTGACCCAGTGATAGTGAAGGAACAGCGATATATTTCCAAGTCAGGATGGTTTGTGACTTGGAGGGGAACATGCAGCTGGTGTTGTTCCCATGTGCCTGCTGCCCTTGTCCTTCTAGGTAATAGAGGTCACGGGTTTGGGGGGTGCTGTCGAAGAAGCCTTGGCAAGTTGCTGCAATGCCTCCTGTAGATGGTACACACTGCAGCCACGTTGCGCCGATGGTGAAGGGAGTGAATGTTTAGGGTGGTGGATGGGGTGCCAATCAAGCGGGCTACTTGTATGGTGTTGAGCTTCTTGAGTGTTGTTGGAGCTGCACTCATCCAGGCAAGTGGAGAGTATTCCATCACACTCCTGACTTGTGCCTTGTGGGTAGTAGAAAGGCTTTGGGGAATCAGGAGTTGAATCACTCACTGCATAATACCCAGCCTCAGACCTGCTCTTGTAGCCACAGTATTTATGTGGCTGGTCCAGTTTAGTTTCTAGTCAATGGTGACCCCCAGGATGTTGATGGTGGGGGATTCAGCGATGGTAATACCATTGAATGTCAAGGGCAGGTTGTTAGACTCTCTCTTGTTGGAGATGGTCTTTGCCTGGCACTTGTCTGGCGCGAATGATACTTGCCACTTATCAGCCCAAGCCTGGATGTTGTCCAGGTCTTGCTGCATGTGGGTACGGACTGCTTCATTATCTGAGGCGAATGGAATTGAACACTGTGCAATCATCAGTGAACATTCCCATTTCTGACCTTATGATGGAGGGAAGGTCATTGATGAAGCAGCTGAAGATGGTTGGGCCTAGGACACTGCCCTGAGGAACTCCTGCAGCAGTGTCCTGGGGCTGAGATGATTGGCCTCCAACAACCACCACCATCTTCCTTTGTGCTAGGTATGACTCCAGCCACTGGAGAGTTTTCCCCATGATTGCCATTGACTTCAATTTTACTGGAGCTCCTTGGTACACACTTGGTAAAATGCTGCCTTGATGTCAAGGGCAGTCACTCTCACCTCACCTCTGGAATTCATCTCTTTTGTCCATGTTTGGACCAACGTTGTAATGAGGTCTGGAGCCGAGTGGTCCTGGCGGAACCCAAACTGAGCATCAGCGAGCAGGTTATTGGTGAGTAAGTGTCGCTTGATAGCACTGTCAACGACACCTTCCATCACTTTGCTGATGATTGAGAGTAGACTGATGGGGCGATAATTGGCCGGATTGGATTTGTCCTGCTTTTTGTGGACAGGACATAACTGGATAATTTTCCACGTTGTCGGGTGGATGCCAGTGTTGTAGCTGTACTGGTGCGGCTAGTTCTGGAGCACAAGTCTTCAGCACTACAGCCGGGAAGTTGTCGGGGCCCATAGCCTTTGCTGTATCCAGTGCACTCGGCCGTTTCTCGATATCACGTGGATTGAATCGAATTGGCTGAAGATTGGCTTCTGTGATGGTGGGGATATCGGGAGGAGGCCGAGATGGATCATCCACTCGGCACTTCTGGTTGAAGATGGTTGCAAACGCTTCAGCCTTGTCTTTTGCACTCGTGCTGGACTCCACCATCATTGAGGATGGGGATGTACACGGAGCCTCCTCCACCCGTTAATTGTTTAATTGTCCACCACCGTTCACGACTGGGTGTGGCAGGACTGCAAAGCTTGGATCTGATCAGTTGGTTATGGAATCGCTTAGCTCTGTCTATAGCATGTTGCTTCCGCTGTTTAGCATGCATGTAGTCCTATGTTTAGCTTCACCAGGTTGGCACCTCATTTTTAGGTACGCCTGATGCTGCTCCTGGCATGCTCTTCTACACTCCTCATTGAACCAGAGTTGATCCCCTGGCTTGTTGGTAATGGTAGAGCGAGGAATATGCCGAGCCATGAGGTTGCAGATTGTGCTGGAATACAATTCTGCTGATGGCCCACAGCGCCTCATGGATGCCCAGTTTTGAGCTGCTAGATCTATTCTGAATCTATCCCATTTAGTTCGGTGGTAATGCCACACAATACGTTGGATGCTGGCCTCAGTGTGAAGATGGGACTTTGTCTCCACAATGGTAGCCTCATGACCTGTGGATGTGAGGAAATAGCAGTGGCAGACCTGGTTAAGATGAAAATGGCATTAGGTGTCCTGGTAATGTCAGTTGACCCCTTTTTTGCTTATATCAGTTCGGACCCTGCCTTCTTTTGGTGTTAGCCTTGACTTAGTGTTAGCACTCTCACCTCTGAGTCAGAGTGGTTAGGATCTGGAATGCACTGCTCGAGGGGGTGGTGGAGGCAGATTCAATCATGGCCTTCAAAAGGGAACTTGGTAAGTACTTGATAGGAAAACATTTGTAGGGCTACGGGGAACGGGCGGGGGAGTGGGACGAGCTGGATTGCTTTTTCATAGAGCCGGCACATACTCGATGGGCCAAATAGCCTCCTTCCATGCTGTAACCTTTCTATGATTCTAAGAACGTTGTGGGTTCAAGATTCACTCCAGGGACTTCAGCACAAAATCTAGGCTGACACTCCAGTGCAGTACTGAGGGAGTCCTGCACTGTTGGAGGTGCCATCTTTCGGATGTGATGTCTGCCCTCTTAGGTGGATGTAAAAGACCTTGTGACACTATTCGATGAAGAGCAGTGGGGTTCTCCCCAGTGCCCTGGCCAATATTTATCCCCCAAACAAGATCACTAAAACAGATTATTTGGTCATTATTACATTACTGTTTGTGAGACCTTGCTGTGCACAAATTGGCTGCCGCATTTCCTACATTACAGCAGTGACCGCTTCAAAAGTATTTCATTGGCTGTAAAATGTTTTGGGATGTCCTGAGGTCATGCAAGGTGCTATATAAATGCAAGACTCTCTTTGTGTTTTTTTTCCTTGCTGGCCGCCTATATTAAGGACTGCCTGAAAATCGGAACGGGCAGACCTCTAATGTTAAGTCAGTCGAATTTTTTCAAATTTTTGTCTGCTATTGCCCCATTTGCAGATGTAAACACAGGGCTAGCGAGATGATAATCATTCCCTAGAAGTATCTCTTCAGTGCAGGCAGACATGGTAGAAATGTAAAACCCCATCACCAATGGCAGGCAGGTCTAATTACAGAGCTGTGGAGTTTACAAAGGCAGTGTCCATTGTAAATATGGACAAAGCGTTTTACTATTTACCTAATTGCTACATTCTACTCACTCACTCACCACATCCACCCCCCAAAAAAAAGAAAAAATTCTTTATTCAGGCACTAGTATTCCTATTGAATTTGTATTGTCTTCCAGATACACCTTAAAAAATGTACCACCCTGACCACCCAGAACATATTACAAGATGAATAATGGCAACATTCCAAATGCCAAATTTAACTTTTCTTATCTTGCCGCCTCCTTAAAAATGTTGCCAATTGCTGGAATAACACGGTATAAACAGTATTATTCATAAGTATTTTAACATTTTCATCAGTACAGCACTACGACAGGGAATCGAAGACCTAATGTATCTCCACTCCATAATGCAGTGCATAAGTGATCCTACCAACCATTTAGTTACATATGTTATATATTTGAGAAAATTGCTTGTTGCTCTCACTATTATGGGCTGCTTAATATACTTTGCTGCATGTTATGATCAACACTTTATTTTTAAAAATAGCACTGTTAACCTGATTTACACATTTAAACTTTTTGAGCTCGATTTGTTGCTTAAAACCTAGCACGTTTGGCCTCCTTTTCATTTTTAAACCATTACTCCCCCCCTCCCTCCCCCCCCCCCCCCCCCCAGAAATACTAGACAACCAAGGGTCTGGTGAGAATGAGGAACTGAAAGAAATTAGTATTTGTAAAAAAAATAGTAGTAGAGAAATTAATGGGACTGAAAGTCGATAAATCCCAAGGATCTGATGATCTACATCCCAGGGTTTGAGCGAGATGGCTATAGAGATAATGGACGCATTGGTTGTCATCTTCCAAAATTCTATAGATTCTGGTATGGTTCCTGCAGATTGGAGGGTAGCAAATGTAACCCCACTATTTAAGAAAGGAGGGAGAAAGAAAACAGTAAATTATAGACCTGTTGGCCTGACATCAGTAGGAAAATGCTAGAATCTATTATAAAGGATGTGATAACAAGGCACTTAGAAAATAATAATAGGATTTGGCAAAGTCAACATGGATTTATGAAAGGGAAATCATGTTTGACAAACCTATTGGAGTTCTTTGAGGATGTAACGAGTGGAATAAATAAGGGGGAAACCAATGGATGTGGTGTATTTGGATTTTTAGAAGGCTTTCAATAAGGTCCCACACAGGAGGTTGGAGTTAGAGCATATGGAATTGGGGGTAATATACTGGCAGGGAATGTGAGTTGTGAGGAGGATGCATAGAGGCTTCAAGGGGATATAGACAGGCTAAGTGAGTGGGCAAGAACATGGCAGATGGAATATAATGTGGAAAAATGTGAAGTTATCCACTTTGGTAGGAAAAACAGAAACGCAGAGTATTTTTTAAATGGTGAGAGATTGGGAAATGTTGATGTTCAAAGGGACCTGGGTGTCCTTGTACATGAGACACTGAAAGCTAACATGCAGGTGCAGCAAGCAATTAGGAAGGCAAATGGTATGTTGGCCTTTATTTCAATTGGATTTGAGTACAGGTGTAAAGATGTCTTTCTGCAATTATATAGGGCCTTGGTGAGACTGCACCTGGAGTATTGTGTACAATTTTGGTCTCCTTACCTAAGAAAGGATATAATTGCCATAGAGGGAGTGCACCAGACTGATTCCTGGGATGGCAGGATTGTCGTGTGAGGAGAGATTGAGTAGACTAGGCCTGTATTCTCTGGAGTTTAGAAGAATGAGAGGTGATCTCATTGAAACACACAAAATTCTTACAGGGCTTGACAGGGTAGATGTAGGGCGGCGGATGTTTTCCCTGGCTGGGGAGTCACGAACCAGGGGTCACTGTCTCAGAATAAAGGGTAGGCCATTTAGGATTGAGATGAGAAGAAATTTCTTTACTCAGATGGTGGTGAATCTTTGGAATTCTCTACCCTATAAGGCTGTGGAGGCTCAGTTATTCAAAGCAGAGATTGATAGATTTCTAGATATTAAAGGCATCAAGGGATATGGGGATAGTGCAGGAAAATGGCGTTGAGGTATAAGATGAGCCATTACCTTGTTGAATAGTGGAGCAGGCTCGAGGGGCCGCATGGCCTTCTCCTGCTCCTATTTCTTATGTTCTTATGTTCTTACTATATATAAATAATGGGCTACTAAATCTATAATCTGGTTTGTGTTCTTCTGAGTGATCTTCTTCTTATAGGTTAACAGCCCATCCTACATGATTTCTCACAACATTGAGATGGATTTCCATTGTGTGCTTCCCCATTGGTATGCCTGAACCTTGGTCTGTCAATCGAATCCTTAGTATTGAAGAGTACATCAGCAATGTCAATTGCTGCCAGTGATTTTTTTTCCAAAATGCTGTTGAAAATCTACAGAAATCTTTTCTGGACACCGTTGGATGTCAAATTTATCTATCTCTTTAGATCTCCCCATAAGCCTCTCCATAATTTATTCAGCTTGCACTAATCCCCTTCTGTCAGAGGTAACTACACATAGCTTCCTCCCATTCATACTGATATGGTCAGTGTCGACTCCCTTTTCTTTAAGTCTCCGTTCAGTCCTCTCACTGATCATACAAGCCATCAAACTGCTACCTGTCATTGCTACAACACAGATAAGTCTTCTCACAGTTGGTAGCACTCTCGCCTATGAGTCAGAAGGTTGTGGATCAAGCCCCATTCGAGGACTTGAATACATATTTTAGAAGTGCTACATTGTCATCTTTTATTTGAGATGTTAAATCATGGCCCTATCAGCCTTCTCTGATGGTTTAAGTGAATGTAAAAGAATCCCACAACAATATTCGAAGAACAACTATGAGTTCACACGGTGTCTTGGTCAACATTTTTCTCTCAACCAACTCCACCAAAACTGAGTTGGCAAACCAAGCAATGGGGTACATTTCTAGAGGGGTAGAATTGAAAAGCAGAGAAGTTATGTTAAACTTGTATAGAACCTTGGTTAGACCACACTTGCAGTACTGCGCACAGTTCTTATCTCCATATTATAAAAAGGATATAGAGGCATTGAAGAAGGTGCAAAAAAGATTCACATGGATGACACCAAAACTGAGAGGATACACTTATCAGAAAAGGCTGAACAGGCTGGGACTCTTTTCTCTAGAAAAGAGAAGGCTGAGGGGTGACCTGATGGAGGTCTTTAAGACAATGAAAGGGTTTGATAGGGTCGACATCGAGAAAATGTTTCTACTTGTGGGGGAGTCCAAAACTAGAGGTCATAAATATGAGATAGTCATTAATAAATCCAATAGGGAATTCAGGAGAAATTTCTTTACCAAAAGGGTGGTAAGAATGTGGAACGTGCTACCACAAGGAGAAGTTGAGGCAAATAACATAGATGCATTTATGAGGAAGCTGGATCAGCACTTGAGGGAGATAGGAATAGAAGGATATGCTGATAGGGTTAGATAAATAGGGAGGGAGAGGCTCATGTGTAGCATAAACGTCGGCATAGACCAGTTGGGCCGAATGGCCTGTTTCTGTGATGTAGACTTGATGCAACTCGATGTAACATCATCAGCCCTGCTACTTTCATCTCCCAGGACAATGGGGGTTGAATGTATGTTGCTGAGCGTTGTGTTGGCTTTGCTATTTTGTCCAGGGGTTTATCACTCTGAAACTCTTGCTTTATATTCACTACACAATGGGGTAGAAATCGCTCGGAGTGGCGAACCAACACTCCTCGCTGCTCCATAGATTTATACTAACCCACAAACTTAGCTTGGTCTTTTCTTCGGGCACTTCCTCGAATAAGAAGCGGAGATGAGCCCAGCATCAGTTCAGGTGAACTATTTTTATGGGAAATACATGCTTTATGCTCTAATTACATTATCAATGCTGGCACAGTGCTAGCTCCATTTGTGTAGCAATTGAAATGGGGAGTGACAAGATATACTACCTACTCTCACTGTTATGGTAGCAGTGACCAAGCTCTGCATGTGTGCACTAAATTGCATCCACATTATGTGCTTTACTAGCATTGTGGATTGTTATTGTATTTATTTTAAAAAATCTTGTAGGACCATCAGCTCTTTACATTCAAAATAAAGTTGAATAATAGTACAAGGGCCAACACAATAGTTTTTTTTTAAAAAGCAGGGTAAACAAAAGAGGGTGCTGCGCTGGCTACAGTTAGGCTCCAGCTGGTACAAAAGGGATCCTTAGAGTGAAGGTCAGACCAGCATGGGTGACATAAAACTGTACTTTTAGAGGTACTGTAAGGAAAATAATAGTGTGGCATGACCTCCAAGAGTACAGTGTGACATCTTAGGATATTGCAACAATCTATATATTGGCCATTTTGCTGAAGTGGGTATGCAAAGTATCCATCTTACAATGTATATGAATTGTGACACACAGTATGCCATCCACATTAGCTTTCCCTATTATATAATGTTTGTGATGTCAAGGGGCTGTGCTGATTAATGTGATGTTTGCAACAGTTTAGAACAACCAAAACCATGACACAGATGTTAAACACTAAGCTAATGTTATCGAAACCTCTGAGATGCAAAGCACGCCAACTCCCATTGGGTTCTTCTCAGTAATTGCAAAGATGGTTGGTATAGTACTTATGCAGCTCACTGTCGTTAAAAAATATTATGGAAGATACTGCTGCTGAAACTGGTTTTAAAAAAACTCAATGATTTAACAAATCCCAACTGGCTCATATGTTTCACTACCTTATATTTAATTTTGCTTGACTAACTGCTCAACGAATGACCGTCTGTAAAGCATTATGTGGCCCAGCAGCACATGTATGCATTTACAGCAGAGAGGGGCTTGCAGCCAAGGTAGGCCAGAAACTTCAAGAAATACTGCCATATTTGCAAACATGCCCGTGAAAAATGTAATAGGGCATTGGATCCCCAATCAAATTATTCAGCAGATATTTCCATCCTTTATGTAAATGCGATGTGATGACATCATTCACACTATGAAAACATTGTATTGCTAGAATCCTTCACTTAACATGTGTTCTGTACAAATAAAGGCCAACGCTACCTGATCACAAGTGGTGCAGCCTGCTTGTGGCTAATTAGTGCAACTGTTGCAACAAAAACTCTTTAAAATGCTCAAACTGTAACACTACCTGCACTTATCTTAAAATTCAAATATTTAAACAGAATTCTGATTGCCTCAATATCTTTTAACTCTATTTCTATATTTGTTTAACTATGAATACTAATGTCCTATCAGGAGAATTGGATTGGAAGAATTGCATGCAACTCAAAATGGACCACACTGGGAACTCAAGCTCAATTTTACAGCTATGAACCCTGGCAGAAAGATAAAGTATTGATTCTTTTCTCCTCTGGAATGTTTTGGGAGGTTTTATTATATTAAAGACACTGTTGTTGAAAAAGATGATTAAAATTCGACATTTGAAATGTGATGATCTCCACCCCCTTTGAAATAAAGTCGTAATTCCTGTTGGGCTTTCGGGGGGGTCCAAGGTCATATTTCGAAGGAAAAATATTAAGATATTAGACTACTAAGTAGTTTTCCTTTATTTTAGATGAATATTTTGGTTCAGAAAATGCCTCCACAAAGAGTTCAAAAAGGGTAGCTTTGGGATGAGATACAGGAGCCCTTCCAGTGGTCCTTGCAGAAAATGAAAGTTCTGCCTACACAGATGTACTGTTAAAGCACATGTATGCTTGTTCATTTCACTTTGTCTCCGAGCACAAGCAGAGAGGAAAAACTGGAGGAAGTCATCCTTGGGCTACTCTTGCGCGCCTTCTAGAGGTAGATATTGATGGAGGCCGTGAAGAAAATCACCTGGCTTATCCTCTCAGTGGAAAATGGTGCATGGTTTGGTTAGATCAGCAAAATGGGAGGGGGTATACTTTACAAGTGTAGACATTCGAGACAGTAACATTTACAAAATCAAGTCTTTGCACTGACAATACTTGAGTATTTCGTCAGCAGCACCTGTCTAATCCTTGCAACCCATCTTTTAAAGAAGCAAACCAAGATATTGGGCTCGATTTTAGCAGCCGCGATCGGGTGTGTTCCTGGCAGGGTGGGGGGGGGGCCTACGAAAATCGGGGATTCCCGAGGCGGGTCGGGAGCCCAGCTCCAACCCGCCCCATTTCCGGGTTCCCCACTGACCCACTGACATGCGTGCGCAGCCCCTGCATGTGGGACTCCCGCCGGCAATTATTTATTTAGATATTTCAGGTCGTTTAGAGACCTGATTAACATGATATTTTAGGAGTGTTGGGATTTTGCAAACAACTGGGACTGATTCCCATACTGGGGGAAACACTCCCAGTTCAAATGGTCATGTTGCAGCTATCAGCCTGTGGCAGCTGCAAAGGTCCATTTGACAGGTGGGGGGGAGACCCTCACTCATTGCAGGAGGCCACTCTGTCACCTTGGACAAAGTTTGGCCTCCACCACCCTCCTCCTAACAATAAAACTCACCAACTTGCACACTTACCCTGGTGTCCAGACACATGTACCTACCTTGCGGACCCCCTCAGATGTGCATCTTCTGGATGGGGGCCGCTGTAGCTGCAGTCATGACCTCCTTGGAGGGCGAACAGCATCACCAGCCTCGGCGGCCACGCCATCCACCTCTGACACATGGAGCTCCACAACACAGTGCTGTGACACATCCACCTGCACAGCAGGAGGGAGGGCAACCGCAGAGAGAGATGCGTCGCAGAGGGCACTACCCTCGCCACAGGGTCCACAGACTGAGGCTCAGCTTCCTGGACTTCTCTGAGCAGCAGTGCACATGGAGGCTGAGTCACTCAACATGTAGTCGTGGACATCTGCAGCCTCCTTCATGCCGAGCTGCTCCCGGCTGGCCCGAGCACCATCTTCTTACCTGTCGCTGTCAAAGTCACCACTGCCTTCAATAACTTCTCCTCCGCAACCTTCCAGGGTGCCACCAGGGACTTCGCCGATGTCTCTCAGTCGTCTGCACAAAAGAGCCCTGAAAATACACCTACACCCACTCTGCAGTGACACAATGGGTGGCATCAGTTGTGGGTCTTCATTGTGATCCTCAGGAAAGGGCATTATTGCACAAACCAGACAAGATTCGCAAAGACGTGGCAGTAGTGGTGTCAATATAATATGTAATGTGAGTTGCTCAGAAATTAAATAGAAGTAAAAACCATGACAAACCCTCAAACACCCTTGTGCATCCCCTTCATGCTCACGACACATTTGCCTTACGCTTCCTACTGTACATATGTGATGCATGCCCTGTGGCTGCAGCACAGGTAGTGGCAGGTTGAGTGAGGCTGACTGTGAAAGAGATGCATGAGAGGGTGAGTATGAGATAGAGCCATGAGATTGTATGAGGATTGGGTTGAGTGGTAGTGGCGGGATGAGTACTGGCGAGGTGAGTAAGTGCAGGTAAGATGAGGATGAGGTTTGAGTGGGTGTGAGGGGTGATGTGACAGAGTAGTGTTGGCAGTGCAGAAGGAGATGTGGGGTGGGGGCGGTGATGTGGTAGGGGAGTGTAGGGGAATGAGTAAGTGTACTCACTTTGGCTGACCTACTTAGGTCATTGGAGCGCCTCCTGCACTGTATGCAGGTGGGCGATATGTTGGTGGTGCAGGTGACCTCCTCTGCCACCTCGAGCCAGGCCTTCTTGGTGGCAGAGGCAGGCCGCTTCCTCCCGCCCACCAGGGGGAAGATATCTGTCCTCCCCCTCCTCCTCACCCCATCCAGTAAGAGCTGGAGTGAGGCATCATTAAACCTGGGAGCAGCCTTCCCCCTGGGTTGCTCCATGCTGTAATTTTTCCAATTTCTTGCAGCATCAGTCAGTGGAGGACTGCCCCTTTAAATAGATCTCCTCCAGCTGACAGACCTTACTGCGCATGCGCAGTCTGCCCGCCCGCAGCTTAGCAGCGGGGAACCCGGAAGAGCAGGTAAGTGGATCCAATCAGCCTGCGATTGCGTGCGGAGCAGACTGATCGACCCCCCGCCGCAAACCCGCCACCATGGTAATATTGGGCCCATTCAGTCTGATACAAGTGGTTTTTATTTTATTCATGTATACATTTTCAATAGTTTTTAAAACAAATTATTAAATTAGATTTGCACATAGGCCAAATGAAACCTTTTTGTATTCTGTATTTTTCAGTTTTTGTTCACGGATATACAGTCTGTGTATGTACACTCTAATTAACTTTTGTTAATTCGAGTATTTGTGAGTCAGTACCTCATTCAACATATGATATGGTTTATACACACCTGATCATATTGTTTGCTTTTATGAAAATAATGCTCTTTTTAAAAGTATTTTTCTTCCCTTCCTGTTGGTGTGTGTCTGGCAACACTATCAAGTGTGGGATCCTAAATTGGTCATGCAAAAGCGGTCAAGGGATGACACTCTTTCCAATTTTCTATCCCGTCGTGTGGCCTCTCTTCATGTGCCGCAGCACAACTAATATCAAGAATTCAGTGTGAGGTGGATCACGAGGCAAATACACATCCGACCGCTCCACGACACAGCGTTAGTATTCAAATGCTATGTTACTAGCTGTGATCTAGCTGTATTAATAATTAATATTTAAATCAGCAAATTACAATAAATATTTATGAAGCTGTGACAAAATCAATTAAGGTACTTATTTGTTTTTACGGTACTATTCATTTTTGATTTTTCTACAGTCTTGAAGATGAATGTATTGTCAGAATATTTTAACTTGTTCATGTGCAGGAAGTGCCACCAACTGCTTGAGCTCAAACTCAGAATTTCCGAGCTTGAGGGGTGGCTGGCGTCACTACAGTGCATACGGGAAGCTGAGAGTTTCGTGGATAGCACATTTCAGGAGGCGGTCACTGCGCAGTTACAGAGAATCCAGATGGAGAGGGAGTGAGTAACCACCAGACAGACTAGGAGGAACAGGCAGGCAGTGCAGGAGTCCCCTGGGAGTGTGGTACTCACAAACTGGTATTTAGTGTTGAATACCAGTGAGGGTGTTGACACCTTGGGGAAGTGCAGTCAGGAGCAAATCCCTGGCACCATGTTAGACTCAGTTGCACAGGGGGGGCAAAAGAAATGCAGTTGTTATAGGGGATTTGATAGTCAGGGGAATAGACAGGCGTTTCTGCAACTGCAGACTTGAGTCCCGCATGGTGTGTTGCCATCCTGGTGCCAGGGTAAAGGACATCACTGAGAGGGTGCAGAACATTTGAGAGGGGGAAGGGGAACAGCCAGAAGTCGCGGTCCATGTGGGAACCAATGACATAGGAAGGAAAAGGGTCAAGGTCCTGCAGTCAGAGTTTCAGGCTCTCGGGAGGAAGTTAAAAAGCAGGACCTCAAAGGTAGTAATCTCTGGATTACTCCCAGTGCCACGTACTAGTGAGTATAGGAATAGTAGGATAAGACAGGTTAATGCATGGCTGGAGCAATAGTGCAGGAGGGAGGGCTTCAGATTCCTGCGACATTGGGACCAGAAATAGGAGGGATCAGACAGGGGGCAAATGCGAGGCAGTCTAAAATGAGATTGGCGTGCATGTGCGTAAATGCTGGTAGCATGATAAATACGGTAAGTGAGCTGCAGGCTCAAGTTGCCAAATGGAACTATGATATAGTGGCAATAATGCAGAGTTGGCTCAAAGAAGGAGAGTATTGTGTACTTAATATTCCTGGCTACAAGGTATTCAGGAAAGATAGGGAAGGAAACAAAGGAGGGGGTGGCCCTATTGATCAAATAAACTATTATAGCACTAGAAAGAGATGATGTAGTTGAGGGGTCAAAGAGAGAATCGATTTGCTTAGAATTAAGTAACAATAGAGGAGCTATTCCAAAACTGGTTGTATACTATTGGCCACCAAATAGTGGGAAGGAGATAGAGGAGCAAATTTGCAAGGAAATTACAGAGAGATGCAAGAACTATAGAGTAGTGATAATGGGCGACTTCAACTATCCTTATATAGACTGAGATAGTAAGTGTTAAGGGCAAAAACGAGGAGGAATTCCTGAAATGTGTTGGAGAACTTTCTGGAATAGTGTGTTTCCAGGCCAACCAGGAAGGAAGCAGTGCTGGATCTAGTTCTGGGGAATGAAGTGGGGTAGATGGAGCATGTTTCAGTGGGGGAGCATTTGGGGAACAATGTTTATAATAGCATCAGGTTTAGAATAGTTATGGAAAAGGACAAGGAACAATCAAATGTGAAAATACTTTACAGGAGGAAGGGATATTTCAGTGAGTTTAAAAGGGATCTTGCCCAGGTGGATTGGAATCAAAAATTGGTAGGCAAAACAGTAATTGAAATGGGAGGCCTTCAAGGAGGAGTTGGTTTGAGTACAGAGTAGACACATCCCTATGAGGGGGAAAGGAAGGGTATTCAAAGCTAGAGCTCCCTGGATGACTAATCATATAGAGGTTAAAATGAAACAGAAAAAGGAGGCTTATGACGAATGTAAGGTTCACAATACAGTAGAGAACCAGGCTGAATACAAAAAGTACAGAGGAGATCTAAAAAAGGGAATTAGAGGGACAATGAGAGAGTATGAGAATAGATTAGCAACTAACATAAAATGGAACCCTAAAGTCATTTATAAACATATAAATAGTAAAAAGATAGTCAAAGAAAGGGTGGGGCCGATTAGTGACAACAAAGGAGATCTTCTTGTATGGCTGAGGTAATAAATGAATACTTCGCATTCGTCTTCACTAGAGACGAGGATGCTGCCGTTGTAGCAGTAAAGGAGGAGGTCGCAGCGATATTGGTTAGGATAGATAAATAAAGAGGAGGCACTTAAAAGATTGGCAGTGCTCAAAATAGAAAAGTCACCCAGTCCAGAAAGGGATGGATCTTAGGTTACTGAGGGAAGTAAGGGTGGAAATTGCAGAGGCTCTGGCCACAATCTTCCAATCCTCCTTAGATATGGGGATGGTACCAGAGGACTGAAGGATTGCAACTGTAACATCCCTGTTCAAAAAAGAGGAGAGGGATAAACCTGGCAATTATAGGCCAGTCAGCATAACGTTGGTGGTGGGGAAACTTTAAGAGACATTAACCAGAGACAAAATTAATTGGCACTTGGAAAAGTATGGGCTAATAAATGAAAGTCAGCACGGATTTGTTAAAGGAAAATCATGTTTGACTAACCAGATTGAGTTATTTGATGAAGTAACAGAGAGGGTTGATGAGGGTAGTGCGGTTGACGTTGTGTAAATGGACTTTCAAAAGGCATTTGATAAAGTACCACATATTAGATTGATGAGCAAAATTAAAGCCCAAGGGATTAAAGGGACCTTGACAGCGAGGATACAAAATTGGCTAGGGGACAGAAAGCAGAGAGTAGTGATGAACCGTTGTTTTTCAGACTGGAGGGAAGTATATAGTGGTGTTCCCCAGGGGTCAGTATTAGGACCACTGCTCTTTTTGATATATGTTAGTGACCTGCACTTGGGCATAGAGGGTATAATTTCAAACTTTGCAAATGTCACGAAACTCAGAAATGTAGTAAAAAATGTGGAAGATAGACTTCAAGAGAACATAGACAGATTGGTGAAATGGGCAGACGCATGGCACATGATATTTAACGCAGACAAGTGTGAAGTGATGCATTTTGGTAGGAAGAATGAGGAGAGGCAATATAAACTAAATGGTACAATTTTAAAGGGGGTGCAGGAACAAAGAGAACGGGGGGGTGCACATACACAAATCTTTGAAGGTGGCAGGACAAGTTGAGAAAGCTGTTAAAAAAGCATATGGGATCCTGGGCTTTATTAATAGAGGCATAGAGTACAAAAGCAAGGAAGTTACGCTAAAGCTTTATAAAACACTGATTAGGCTTCAGCTGGAGTATTGTGTTCAATTCTGGACACCACACTTTAGGAAAGATGTCAAGGCCTCAGAAAGGGTGCAGAAGAGATGTACTAGAATGGTGCCAGGGATGAGGGACTTCAGTTATGTGGAGACACTGGAGAAGCTGGGGTTGTTCTCCTTAGAACAGTGAAGGTTAAGGGGAGATTTGATAGATGTGTTCAAAATCATGAACGGTTTTGACAGAGTAAATAAGGAGAAACAGTTTTCAGTGGCAGAAGGGTCGGTAACCAGAGGACACAGGTTTATGGTGATCGGCAAAAGAGCCAGATCGACATGAGGAAACATTTTTTAACCCAGTCAGTTGTAATGATCTGGAATGCACTGCCTGAAAGGATGATGGAAGCGGATTCAATAGTAACTTTCAGAAGGGAATTGGATAAATACTTGAAAAGAAAAAATTTATGGAACTATTGGGAAAGACTATTGGATAGCTCTTTCAAAGAGCCGGCACAGGCATGATGGGCCAAGTGGCCTCCTCCAATGTTTTTTCTTATTCGTTCATGGGACAGTCCGTGTGGTGGGGAACGTGCAGGTGGTGTTGTTCCCATGTGCCTGCTGCCCTTGTCCTTCTCGGTGGTAGAGGTCACGGGTTTGGGAGGTGCTGTCGAAGAAGCCTTGGCGAGTTGCTGCAGTGCACCCTGTGGATGGTACACACTGCAGCCACGGTGCACCGGTGGTGAAGGGAGTGAATGTTTAGGGTGGTGGATGGGGTGCCAATCAAGCGGGCTGCTTTGTCCTGGATGGTGTCGAGCTTCTTGAGTGTTGTTGGAGCTGCACTCATCCAGGCAAGTGAAGAGTATTCCATCACACTCCTAACCTGTGCCTTGTAGATGGTGGAAAGGCTTTGGGGAGTCAGGAGGTGAGTCACTCGCCACAGAATACCCAGCCTCTGACCTGCTCTTGTAGCCACAGTATTTATGTGGCTGATCCAGTTAAGCTTCTGGTCAATGGTGACCCCCAGGATGTTAATGTTGGGAGATTCGGCGATGGTATTGCCGTTGAATGTCAAGGGGAGGTGGTTAGACTCTCTCTTGTTGGAGATGGTCATTGCCTGGCACTTGCATACTATAATATATACATACATACTATACATACTATAATACCATGAATATTTAAATATGTTAATATGAAGACAAGGATGTGCTCCATATTGTTGCAATAGTTAATTTTTATCAGTATTTTAGCCAGTTCCCTTTACATTTTACTAGAAGTTTAGCAATAAATGGTAAGGCATATCTTTGTAGCATTGTGGTAATACTCTCAGTTGCTGTTGTCTGCTCCTCTCTGTCCAAATCCTATACTAATCAGTGTCTGACTCCTGAAAGCACCTTGGCATTGTGCTCCATAAATGCCCGCATATCAGTTGTCATAGAATTTGGCCCACAATTCATATAAAAACTGATGGTAAAATATGTTTAAAAAGCAACATAGTTGAAAATGTATCTATAATATATTAAAAATCTTTTGTCGGTGTGCACTTCCTGTCTACGCCACTTAACTTCCTGTTGTCACAGTTTTGTTGCACTTTTTCTGTCAACTTTTTCCGATTGTAAATTCCTATGGCCACATTTATAATAGCCATGATGTGGAGATGCCGGTGATGGACTGGGGTGGACAAATGTAAGGAATCTTACAACACCAGGTTATAATCCAACAGTCCAACCTGACGAAGGAGGTAAGCTCCGAAAGCTTGTGGTTTTCAAATAAAACTATTGGGCTAGAACCTGGTGTTGTAAGATTCCTTACACATTTATAATAGACACTGATGTAAACTTGTCACTCTGATTGCACAATCTGTCCATCGGGTCTATCATGAATGGTATCTTCTGGGGAGAGGGTAACCCTCCTCACAACCACCTCATGCAGCTGAATGTCCATTTAGCTATCCCTAAAACAGGGGAGTGACTGCTGTGGCACTCATTGATCTGCCCACAAAGTCAGTTTTGTATCCTCACATTGGGTTTTGATTCACTTCATTTACATTTAATCGGAAATATGTGAAATTGACATTGAAGCTTGATAAAGCTGAAATAGATATCCATCCCTACATGCATGCATTCACCTTTTAAGTACACACATCCTTTTCATTTGGATTTGGTAGCCAAAAATTCCACTTGTTCTGTTGGGCTGGCTGTCCTCACAAGGGAAATGCTGTACTGGCAGTTATTCAAAGAGCCAGAACACAAATTTTGGAACAGTCAGTGCACATATGCACTGGGGAAGGTGCTAAAGAAAATTATCCCAGTAGTTCGGCTGACTAAATAGTACTGATGCATCTTGGGAAATTGGATGATCAGATTGCACAATCTGCAGTTAAAACTATGAGCAAAAATATGAAGGCCAAGCCCAGGCTTTTGGGAAAGGCTAAGGATTTCAAGTAAAAAAAAACGAAAGCATTAAAAGGGTATTCAATAGATCAATTTAATTGCATTATTGTGAAATATGTAATTACTTGATTTTTAAATTTTGTTTAAAAACCTATTTGGACATTATGAATTCCAGTTACTGAGAAAAAATGTTGGATGATTTTTTTTCCACAAAGCATCTCGAGTAATTTGTGGGAAAGGATAATGGGCTGGATTTTGCTCTGAATGGCTAACGAACGGCTCCACCTGTTCGTTAGGCTTGCACTTGCTCATTGACTTGCTATGGGCTTTTGCATGGCAAGTTGCTGTCAGCCAACCATTCAAAAAGTGCAGCCTACAGGGCATCTGGGACCTGTGTAGACAGGGCAAGCAACCGTGTATCTCCTTAACCAATCAGATTGAAGAATTGTTAATGAGCACCACAGAGAGCCAGGAAGTGTAAGTTAGAATAATGAATTCAATGTCAAATTAGGTACAGATAGTGAAATAAAGAGAGGGAAAGAAAAATTGGATTAAGAGAGAGAGAAAAAAGAAACAGAAAGAAAAAGTTTTTTAAAAATTGTATTTACATTTTTTTTATATCTCCAACAATAATTAAAAGCTGCAGGAATGAGACTCGACACTTGTATAAGTTAATTTTCAGTGCCAGAGAGGTTACTTGGCAGTAATTAAGACTTACCAATGCCGTTAAAGGGGTACTTACACTGGAATGGACAATAAGTTTTTTTGATGTGTTTAGGCCATATCTATGAGGTAACTACAGGAACTTCACGCCGTTCAATACATTTGAATAGTGAGTCAGACGGTGAGATGCCGTTTTCGCACAGCTTTTGGAGGAGCAGAGCATCTTGGACAGCAACTTCCAGATTTCCGAGTTTATCTGCACATGTTCGGTCGCCAGAGGTTGCTTTTTGATTTGCACAATAACAACGGTGAGCGCTGTTAGCCGCACCATTGTTTTTACAACAAAATACAGCCCTATAGAATTGACTAGTGTTGTGAGAGGGAATGGTTGCAGGTCAGGATTATTCAGCTTTGGAATTCCCATTTGAGTGCAACATAGAGGTGTTATAGATAAGAGTTACAGGTAAATGTTAATATTTTAACATAGAATTCTCATGGGAAATGTTTACATAGCAGGTCACAATAGTATGTATGCCATATGCAAGATATTTGTTAAGATATTGATTGACAACTATCAACAAAAATTTTAAAAGCTACATTTTTTGCAAAACTTTTTTGCCATGATATTTAATTGTATTTATATCATAAACAGAATAAAAATGCTAAAAGCGCAGAATGTGGTTTTTTTAATTGCTATATTTGTACTATCATGACAACCTATTGACTAAAGTATTTATTTTCTTTTGGTAGGAAATGTTAGAAAGTGATGACTTTGAGCAGTAAAGAAAAAAAAACACTCAGGCAATCTTTCACGTCTGCCAAGAGAAAAGAGCAAATTAGTGGTCATTGTCTCTGAGCCGCTTGAGTGCTCTGCAACTGCATGATGATGTATCAGTGTCAGCACCACTTATCAGCAAAGTAGCATTAGAATGAGACACAGACGGGATCAGTTCCAGTCACTGCATATATTCTGCCAACTTAAGCTATTTAGCTTGGCCTTCAGCTGATAGAAAACATCAAAATTCCTTTACAAAATTGGCTGTGTATCATTCTGTTCAATTGACACCAACAACGTGGTAATAGAAGGTCGCTCAGGTGTCAGAAACCACAATTACTTTCAAGTGAGTTGAGGCACTCAAGAAACCATTTCTTCTTGCTACGAAATAAGGATGGTTTGCAATAGAAATACACTTGCAAATCAGTTGAGTATTTCTTATTGAATTGAATAGAAAAAGAAAAAGGTATTTCCTTTAGAAAAATGAACACAAGGATGATGCTGAAGAAATGCAATAATTTATCTAGAAAATAACATCTAGGCCACTGATCATTTTAAAGCAATAAACAAATGTCTTTTGCAGCCGTTTCATTTTGAATTCAAAACAATCCAGATAAAAAGAGAATTGTAGCATGCAATTAAAAATTGGCTGTGTGCACATCTAGTTTATTTTGTAATTTTAAAGAAGTTTAATTCCAAGCTAATTTGACTTCAGTTTTTGAACACTTTGAGCTGAATTACATATTAGGCTGACTATTAGGATAGTAACATTTATGCTTCATGAAGGACATAGCACACTTTTGCAATTTGCATGCATGATAACCTACCAAACTCGGAAAAGCTGACAAACAGCTTCTAAAAAGCTGAACAGTCCCAAAAAAGCTGACAAGTCAAAAACGGAACAAAACAGCCCTGAATAAAGCCTATGACCAAGCCCACTACTTAAAGGCATCTGAATAAGTTAACTTCTTCTTTATTACAATGGATTTCAGAATTTCTATGTGTTTTTCTGTGAAAACTAAAATCCAGTAGTCTCATAAGTAAAAAGCAAAATACTGCAAATGCTAGAAACATGTAACAAAACCAAAACGCTGGAAACACTCAGTCGGTCATTTTTGGATGAGAACTTTTGTTCAAAATGAAAGAAGGTTCCACACCCTAGGCATAAACTTATCTGTTCTTTCCAAGAGCCTCATGTATGCCAAATGAAAAGAAGTGTAACGGCATATAAAATTTTCATGACTTAAGCTGCAGCTGCACCCAATATTCCATCTGTCGTATTAAAAGCGAGGCGTGAAACTGAAGTACACAAAAGTGCAATTTCATTCTGCCGATAAAAATTGTTCAAAAAAATCCAAATATTCTGTTCAGTCTGTCAGTATTACAAGCTCAGTGATGGTGCAAAATAATGGGTAACCACTCAGTATAGGAAAACAGACAAGTTTTACTTGCATACTGAATGAATCAAAGCCCTTGACATTCTCAGTATTTCGGCTGCAACAGGCACTTTAGAGCAATATTTGTTGTGTGCAGCTTACCGGGCTCCTCTTCTCTTCAGACTATGGGTATACAGGGCAATGTTAGTGGGGCAGCAAGCAACAGAATAGTGGTCACGGTCAGCGATCTGGCCGCCACCGCTACTGTCATGTCCTGTCATAGCAGGGGGGATGAATTTGGTTTATTTTCTAGGGCAGAGTAAGGAGAGTAAACGGAGCTCAATACCCATGATTATCTCTTTGGAAAAAGTGACATAACTACTTTATTTTGGTGTACTATTATATGCTAAGGATACAAGAGTTACTGGAATTTTATATAGGCAACTATGACCGGGAATTTCCTCAGAGCTACTTCTGCTCTGTGTAGGAGTGAGGAGTTTGAAGAGTCCCCAAACTTTACTTACAGGTTATTGTAACATAAGCCAGTGAGCAGTAAGTGCATATATATGCCCTGTGGTGGATCTGCAAGAAAAGATGGGAGAACATAAGATCCTCTCGAGATGGAGACCTAGAAAGAGGGTGGATGTCTGAGTGTGTGTGGTGGTGGAGAGGGCCGCCATGGTGACATTATAGGGGCTCAGTTACTAATCTGGCCCCAGCAAGCTGGTGCTGGCCGCAGATGGGTTTGTGCACACCCATGAACTGCATGACCTTGCCCTTAATAGGGTTTTGAAGATAAGATTGTTCCTCTGGTGGCCTGTCTTTGTTGGACATTATGGGCCAACTTCTCCTGCAAAGAAATAAGTAAATGACAGTAAGGCTAGCAGTTAAAGCAAGTGCATGCAGGAGCGACGACCGCATAGTGCTTGCGGAGACGAAGTACCATCTTCGCACTGAGGACACCATCCGAAGTGTTGTGTGGCACTAGTACCATCCTAAATGGGATAGATTCAGAACAGATCAAAACCGGGCATCCATGAGGTGCTGTGGGCTATAAGCAGCAGCAGAATTGTATTCCAGTACAATCTGTAACCTCATGGCCCGGCATATTCCTCACTCTACAATTACCAACAAGCCAGGGGATCAACCCTGGTTCAATAAGGAGTGTAGAAAAGCATGCCAGGAGCAGCACCAGGCGTACCTAAAAATGAAGTGCCAACCTGGTGAAGCGAAAACACAGGACTACATACATGCTAAACAGTGGAAGCAACATGCTATCGACAGAACTAAGCGATTCCACAACCAACGGATCAGATCAAAGCTCTGCAGTCCTGCCACATCCAGTTGTGAATGGTGGTAGACGATTAAACAAATATCGGGAGGAGGCGGGTCTGTAAACATCCCCATCCTCAATGATGGCAGAGTCCAGCACGAGATTGCAAAAGACAAGGATGAAGCGTTTGCAACCATCTTCAGCCAAAAGTGCCGAGTGGATGATCCATCTTGGCCTCCTCCCGATAGCCCCACCATCACAGCCAATTCGATTCACTCCAGGTGATATCAAGAAACAGCTGAGTGCACTGGATACAACAAAGGCTATGGGCCCAGACAACATCCCGGCTGTAGTGCTGAAGCCTTGTGCTCCAGAACTAGCCGTGCCTCTACCCAAGCTATTCCAGTACAGCTACAACACTGGAATCTACCCGAAAATGTGGAAAATTGCCCAGGTATGTCCTGTGCACAAAAATCAGGACAAATCCAAACTGGCCAATTACTGCCCCATCAGTCTACTCTCAATCATCAGCAAAGTGATGGAAGGTGTTGTCGACAGTGCTATCAAGCGACACTTACTCACCAATAATCTGCTCACCGATGCTCAGTTTGGGTTCCACCAGAATCAATCGGCTCCAGACCTCTTTATAGTCTTGGTCCAAACATGGACAAAAGAGCTGAATTCCAGAGGTGAAGTGAGAATGACTGCCCTTGACACCAAGGCAGCATTTGACCGAGTGTGGCACCAAGGAGCCCAAGTAAAATTGAATTCAATGGGAATCAGGGAGAAAACTCTTGTTGACCGGAAGTCACTGGTTATGATTATTGGCTTAGTACAAAGAGGAGAAGAGTCAATTCTCTCTTAACTCTCAATTCACTTTATTCACGTCGTTAGATCATATACATATAGCTTATACGTCTGGTTAGATATAGACGTGCAGTTTGCACCAGGTTATACAGTTTTATACCCAAACTAGGATCTAAACTCACACCCACTAGGTTTCTCTGACACTCCCTGAGTGGTCACAGAATATAAAGGATAATACCCGAAAAGGAGAGCTGACGCTGGCCAGGCGTTCCATTCTCTCCCTTTCTCTCGACATCGTCTCTACGTCCCTGACGTAGGTTCTTCCACTTCCACGATGGTTGGTCTCCGGTGTCCTCGCTCTGGCTCCACGCCCCAGTTTCTTCATTCTTATTCCGAATCTTATCTCTTCAAGCTGTGCTGTCTCTCTCTCCCTTTGGTTTAGGCTTGCTCGCCTAGTTTGTGTCTTCTCCTCATTGGCTCTGTCCCAAGGACTTAGGTAGCATTACCTCATTACTCCTTTTCTAAATAAGGACTTGTGTCTTATCACATCTCCTTTGTCTTTCACAAAACTTAGCTAATTCAAACTGGTTCCAGCCAGCTCAGGCCAGCGTTTGAACTCGGGTTACTTCAGTTCAAAAGTTGCTTTTGCCTGTGTGTCAACAGTTCGGAATAACTCCGTAGTTTCTGCAGCCCCTGGCCAACACTCTCCAGCGGCTGGAGTCATACGTAGCACAAAGGAAAATGGTAGTGGTTGTTGGAGGCCAATCACCTCAGTCCCAGGACATTGCTGCAGGAGTTCCTCAGGGCAGTGTCCTAGGCCCAACCATCTTCAGCTGCTTCATCAATGACCTTCCCTCCATCATAAGGTCAGAAATGCAGATGTTCGTTGACGATTGCACAGTGTTCAGTTCCATTCGCAACCCCTCAGATAATGAAGCAGTCCGTGCCCTCATGCAGCAAGACCTGGACAACATCCAGGCTTGGGCTGATAAGTGGCAAGTAACATTCGCGCCAGACAAGTGTCAGGCAATGACCATCTCCAACAAGAGAGAGTCTAACCACCTCCCCTTGACATTCAACGGCATTACCATCACCGAATCCCCCACCATCAACATCCTGGGGGTCACCATTGACCAGAAACTTAACTGGACCAGCCACAGAAATACCGTGACTACAAGAGCAGGTCAGAGGCTGGGTATTCTGTGGCGAGTGACTCACCTCCTGACTCCCCAAAGCATTTCCACTATCTACAAGGCACAAATCAGGAACGTGATGGAATATTCTCCACTTGCCTGGATGAGTGCAGCTCCAACAACACTCAAGAAGCTCGACACCATTCAGGACAAAGCAGTCTGCTTGATTGGCACCCCATCCACCATCTTAAACATTCACTCCCTTCACCACCGGCGCACAGTGGCTGCAGTGTGTACCATCCACAGGATGCACTGCAGCAACTCGCCAAGGCTTCTTTGACAGCACCTCCCAAACCCGCGACCTCTACCACCTAGAAGGACAAGGGCAACAGGCACATGGGAACAACACCACCTGCACGTTCCCTTCAAAGTCACACACCATCCCGACTTGGAAATATATCGCTGTTCCTTCATCGTCGCTGGGTCAAAATCCTGGAACTCCCTACCTCACAGCACTGTGGGAGAACCTTCACCACACAGACTGCAGCTGTTCAAGAAGGCGGCTCACCACCACCTTCTCCAGGGCAATTAGGGATGGGCAATAAATGCTAGCCTTGCCAGCGACGCCTACATCCCGTGAACGAATAAAAAAAAATGAGAGAGGCGAAGTGGGAGATGAGGGGATGTGAGGGGATTACAATGGAGGAAGGTGTTTTGGAGTTGTGCAAAGCAGTTGCTGTGTGTTTTGAGAGTTGTGTAGCCACAGTATAGAATAAGGAGGTAGAGGCACCCTTAACCAGAGTACAGTGTGAAAGATTACTTATTTACATATATGCTTTAAGAGAGTGAAGATTATGGTGGTGCCATGGTGAGTTATATTACCAGCCCTGGTCAAGTCATTGAACTTCTTTCAGCCCTGTTCTGCAGTCCTGGGAATGAAGGAGTTAGCAGTTAATGCCAGTGCACCTCCCTCTAGGTGGCACAAACTGACATTCCTGGTCAGTTTGGTGCGATACAGACCCAGATATCTGTGCGTCCAACATCCATAAGCCATCCAATCTCATCCAGGAGGGATTGAAGATCTTAATCAGACAGGTTGTGTGTCCTTCTCCTGGCTGTTGTCCTGCCCTCCAGGCACAGATGGCATTTGACTGATCATAATGCTTCCAAAATGAGGAATGCATTGAAGTAATTAGAGGGAGAAATGAAAGAATGAATTGGTGTTTGTGACTTATTTGTTTGTCTCCCAAAGTGGTACTGAAGAGTTCAGGCTGAACAGTGCATTTAAAAAGCTGCACAGAAATTTCCTGTAGGCTCCCCTGCTTACACCCATTCTACACTGGTTTTACACCAATGCTTGTATTTATAGATATGCAAATGAGCATTCCCAAGAAACTTCTTTTTATCCAATGGAAGATGTAACACCTATTTTTGAAAGGTGCAGCAGCAGTGTAAATCGCATCGAGGAAATCCTGTGCCTTTATTTGGAATTACAGCAGAGATCAATGCATGATTTAGAATCAAGTGAACTGAAGTTACTTTCCTACCTGTTTTTGGTCTACAATTTGTATAATCGTTCCACAAGAACTTGCAGGAAATAACTCTTCTGCGCATATGCAATGTTAGTTCATGCACAGAAAAGATATTTCATGCACGGTCTTGACAGTAGATATGGGGCACGATTTTAACATTGAAAAATGGGTGGGTTGGGGGCATGGGGGCATTGAAAATCGCAACCATTACAGACCCACCTCCAACCCGCCCATTTCCAGTTTTCACCGGGGTGGGACGAGGGGCGGGCAACCAACCCGCTCCCAGGAGGCGGGTTGGTGAATAAAATCTTTTAAGGAGGCTGCAGACCTCCATTTTTACAGATTTTGCAATTTCAACCACTGGGGGCTGGGATTCCCAGGCCTTCTCCTTCAGGCCACATGAGCGGAGGTGAGCAATTGCAGGTAATCTTAATACAACTGCTGTAAGCAAACATCCAATGATTATTGACTGGTTCATCAATCGTTTTTACTATATCCGTAGACAGAATATCTGATGTTCTTTTCCTTGCTTTGATATTTGAAATGTATGAAATATTAAAGATTTGTAAGTAAAATAGTAGCTGAATAAGATTTGCTAACAGATTAAATTTCACGTTGGCAAGCATCCAAAAACGCATTTCAATAAAGCAATAGAGATACAAGAGGCTTAAAAAGTAACTACAGATATTTCATACTTTAAAAGTTTGCATTCAAAATAAAATGGGAATAGACGAGTACTGCCTCTGAAAAAGGGAACATATCTTATGTTTAGAAGAATTCTGATGCAATTCCTGGAATTTGCATCATGTAATTTGAACTACATACGCACCTAAAAATGTTCTGATAATATTTCCGATGGAACCAAAACTGGTGGTAGAATGTAGCTGCGCGCAAGCAATCATGCAGTCATTAGTTTCTTCAGCTGAAAGGTACTGATGAACCATTGGCAGACTTCAGTGACAGTTCTTCAACGTTTCAAAAAGCATGACAATGTAGTAATCAAATCTGTCACTTTTGTGATAATATCATTACTAAAGCAAAATCTTTATGCTGACTTCCGTCTTCACACAAGAAATTACTTCCCCTTTAAGTACCATACTGATATTTCTGCACTATTTCATCACTTGTAACGAGGTTAGTTTTTCCAGGTCAAATGAATCTTTTCATGACCGAGTATCATAAGAACATAAGAAATAGGAGCAGGAGTAGGCCATACGGCCCCTTGAGCCTCCTCCGCCATTCAATCAGATCATGGCTGATGTTCGACCTCAACTCTGCTTTCCTGTCCGATCCCCATATCCCTTGATTCCCCGTGGGTCCAAAAATCTATCTATCTTAGCCTTGGGTATATTCAATGACTCGGCATCCACAGCCCTCTGGGGTAGAGAATTCCAAAGATTCACAACCCAGTGCATGAAGAAATTCCTCTTCATCTCGGTCTTAAATAGCCGACCCCTTATCCTGTGACTATGCCCCCTAGTTCTAGACTCTCCAGCCATGGAAAACAATCTCTCAGCATCTACCCTGTCAAGCCCCCTCAGGATCTTATATGTTTCAATTAGATCGCCTCTCATTCTTCTAAACTCCAGAGAGTATAGGCCCATTCTACTCAACCTCGCCTCATAGGACAACCCTCTCATCCCAGGAATTAAACTAGTGAACCTTCATTTCACCACCTCTAAGGCAAGTATATCCTTCCTTAGTTAAGGCAACCAAAATTGTGGACAGTACGCCAGGTGAGGTCTCACCAAAGCCCTGTACAATTGTAGTAAGACTTCCTTGCTCTTGTATTCCAACCCCCTTGCAATAAAGGCCAACACGCCATTTGCTTTCCTAATTGCTTGCTGTACCTGCAAGCTAACTTTTTGTGTTTCTTATACAAGGACACCCAAGTTTCTCTGAACACCAACATTTAATAGTTTCTGATCATTTAAAAAAATTCTGTTTTTTCAGTTCAGTTATGTTTTTCTATTCTTCCTACCAAAGTGAACCTCACATTTCCCACATTATACTCCATCTGCCACCTTCTTGCCCATTCACCCAACCTGCCTGTATCCCTTTGCAGGCTCTTTATAACCTCCTCACAGCTTACTTTCCCACCTAGCTTTGTATCGTCAGCAAATTTGGATACATTACACTCGGTCCCTTCATCTAAGTCATTAATATAGATTGTTAATAGCTGAGGCCCAAGCACCGATCCTTGCGGTATCCCACGAGTTACAGCCTGTGAACCTGAGAATGACCTGTTCATCCCTACTCTCTATTTTCTGTTCGTTAACCAATCCTCTATCCATGCTGATATTTTACCCCCAACCCCATGAGCCCTTACCTTGTGTATCAACCTTTTGTGTGGCACCTTATCGAATACCTTTTGAAAATCCAAATATACTATATCCACTGGTTCCCCTTTATCTACCCTGCTAGTTACATCCTCAAAAAACTCTAACAAATAAACTCTAATATCCTTTGCCATTTGCTGACTGCACATGATTCTTTAATCAGTAAAAGCTTTTTGCATTGTGAAAATACCCTTGATAGTTACTAAATACCACAGGGAGAATATAACCAATTCAAGGGTTACTCCAAGCTTGTAAGAACACTGGGATATATACCCTGATGAGAATGTTTATCAAAGTCACCAGACAAATCCATAACCCTTCACTTTAACTCCTCATCAGAACTGTCTGGATTCACTGCCCAGTTTATACCTAGGACTGAATGATGCCCAAATTTGGCATGCCAAACTGCTTTGTATCAACCAGTTTGGATTATATTAGCACTTACGCTACCAATCTTCCATCAGGAACTGAACAAGCAGCTGACTGAAGCCTTTTTTGACAATTATCAAAGAAATCGGACAGCAAAGTCATGAATTAACTGATGTCTACTAACCTCAGAATAACATTTAGCAACGCTTAATCTTAAACATTGACCAAACAAATAATTAGTAGATAGTGTTCATTGAAATGACAAAGGCAGTTCAGTTATGTTAACTGCTTGTTAATAAAAAATTACTTTAGAGATCAGTGTCTGAGACTGATGTAAATTGCGACTAATTTTGAGGCCCCTCGCCTGGTGGAAACAGAAATGGCGACTTATTCTCCTGGTCCTGGCATCACCGTGGCCACCACAGTCTTCCCCTGGGACTATCGCTGGGCAGCTGCAGTACCCGCGTGAGTCAGGTGCTGGCCCGTTTAAAAAAGAAATCGAGGTCTGTGATGTACATAGGATCCTATTTGCCATTTCAAGACAGTACTTGGCAGAGTACATATGCACTGCGCATGCTCTGCCCATTATCAGCTGATGGTCCAGCCGAAGAGGCAGGATCCTGAGATCAGACTCCCCTCCCACCCTCGTCCGCTCCCCTCCCCCCCACTCTGGACCTACCTTCTGGCCTGAAGGCCAGCCGAACTGCCTGATATTGCCATGACCTGGAACGGCAATTGAACCATACGGGCTGCTCCCGGGCGTTTGTTTTCCGCCTGTTGGCTGAATCCTAATGAAACCCCGCCCTGAAAATGGACCCATCCTTCCGCCGTGGCAGTTGGCTCTACCGACCAGCTACCCTCAGTCTGCTCAGAGGGAAAATCTACCCCCCGAGCTTCATCTTTGCTCACAAAGGGCCTCACATGGTTCCAGACCAGTCACAGCATATTTATGTCCATCTTAATGATCCATCTGCTGCCCTGTGTCTTGATGGCTTGTCTTCCATCTCTGCTAAGGAGTGTTTTGTTTGTTTAAACCTTTGCAGTTAAATTAACATTAACCCTTTCCTTTTCCAGCAGTCACTCTGACTGACTCCATTTTGAGGACACATTTAAGGCAATTCTTAGGGCATTTCCCAAGCTGAATGACATTCTAAAGCAATAGCTCAACTTCAGTCATTGCTGCACCTACATTGTTTTTTTTTTCTTATTCTCTTTCCAATTTTTCTCCCTTTTCCTCAGGGCATTGATTCCTTCGTTGGCAAATGGTTTCATGGGCAGTAGTTGCTTTTTGGTGTACAAATGTCTATTAATAATCTGTGAGCCTTGCCCAGGAGTCCCAGTAGGCTGGGAGACATTGCAGCTCACAATCCCTTCTTTACCCAGCATTAACGTATAAATGTCCACATGGTTTGCTATATATAGTGATTTAGGTGCACTGGTGGATTATCCCTTACTTAACCCAGAAGGCTGCGTCCATTTGTAATGTGTTTACTGCTACCTTGCTGAGAAGGATTAATTGTTTGGGAAGACAGATTGGAGGTTCACTGGGTTTGCACCTTGCCATTTCACCTCCAACTTAAGTGATCTGTCTGATGGCTAGAAGTTTTCTGTGTGAAAAGAGCTTGCAGAACTATATGATGTCGTATATCAGGCATGCCAGTCAAGGATTGAGTGACGGTGTCATGCTGTCACATACAGCAGTAGTTGAACCATGCAGTGGGAAAAGTTGTAAGAGATTCCATCCAATCTGCCTACCAGCCTGTCTGATCCTCAGCATCCTGATACCTGTCTCTGTAAATATGTTTCTGGCACATGCTCTTACAGAGTGAGTCAAGGGATGCTTGAGAGATAGATCCTAGCCTCCAAAGCAGTGGGAAACTTTTATGTTCCCTATGCAACAATAAGAAACAGCAAAGATGTATACAAAAGGAGATTAACCAAGCGGTATTGGGACAGGGAGGCAGGTCAGACTTTGGGGAGGGGTATTGGTGGGCTGGCAATGGGCAACAAGAGGAATAAGGGAGATTGGGTACTAGCAGAGGGGTTGGTGTAATCAGCTTAGTGTCCTGAGCAAGAAAGAAAGAAATAACTTGCATTTATATAGCGCCTTTCATAATAGGACATCTCAAAGCGCTTTATAGCCAATGAAGTATTTTTAAAGCATAGTCACTGTTGTGATGTAGGAAACATGGCAGCCAATTTGCACACAGCAAGGTCCCACAAACAGCAATGACATAATGACCTGATAATCTGTTTTTTAATGATGTTGTGTAAGGGATAAATATTGGCCAAGACATCAGGAGAACTCCCCTGCTCTTTTTCAAATTTGTGCCATGGGATTTTTTACATCCACCTGAGAGGGAAGACGGGGCCTCGGTTTAATGTCTCATCCAAAAGACAGCACCTCTGACAGTGCAGCGCTCCCTCAGTACAGCACTGAGGTGTCAGCCTAGATTATGTGCTCAAGACTTGAACCCACAACCTTCTGACTCAGAGGCTAGAGTGCCATAACTGAGCCAAGGCTAACACCTTGGCCAACAGAAGAGAAGTGAAAAAAATGAAGCATGGAATGAAAGGATGGAGGGAGTAGAATTTACAAATTGTGCTAATTTCAAGGATGGCCAGTGAATTACCTGCATTATTTAATGTACACTAGCTGACCTCTTGAGATATTATGGTCAGTTTGGAGTCTGGATGTAGATGTGATGTTTTGTGTGCTCCATACCAATGTAAGTCGTGGGGTATATTGGTGGACTGGGCAGTGTAAAACAGTGGGGAGCACATAGGAAATTGAGTGTTAAATTTGAAATTTAAAACCGCTGGACTTTGAGAGAAGTAGGACCTTATCTGTTTACTAGTGCTAGGGCTTGTGAACTGTGATGGCTACTGTTCACAGAAACTTTATTCTCCTGCATCTGATGGCCAATCAAATGGCTTTATGTGAAAGAAAAAAATGTTGTTTGTGCAATCAGAAAATCAGCATGTATCTTTAAAGCCCCAGAATTTTGGCACCAAGGTTGGCCATTCATAAAATGTGCCACATTTCCTATTTGCAAGTTCCACCCTCCTTGTGTAGCAGTGTATTGCTTCTTGGCTTTTATATTCTATATCTCTTGTGATATCTGCTTCCGAGGGACACACAAGCAGCCTGGTGAAGACTCTTCCTCTGTTTATTACCTACAATTGGGAGGTGACCTACTTACACTTTGATTTCAGCTGACTTCAATGGGAAGGTAAATCGACCAGCAAGAACAGTTAAAACCGATCCCTTGGAGTCTCGCCACAGCAGTGCTCAGATCGAGAACTCAGTAGATTGGGGAAGTCAAACTTGTGTCCTACTGCTTAGGATGAAACGTAAGAACAAAGGAACAGAAGTAGGCCATTCAGCCCCTCGAGCCTATTCTGGCATTCAATTAGATCATGGCTGATCTTTACCTCAACTCTATTTGCCCACCTTTGATCCACATCCCTTGATACCCTTACCTAATAAAAATCTATCAATCTCAGTCTTGAAAATTTCAATTGACCCAGCATCCACTGCCTTTTGGGATAGAGGGTTCCAGATTTCCATTACCCTTTGTATGAAAAAGTGCTTCCTGGTTTCATTCCTAAATGGCCTCGCTCAAATTTTAAAATTTTGCCCTCTTGTTCTGGATTCTCCCACCTGAGGAAATAGATTCTCAAATCATTTTAAGCACCTCAGTTAGATCACTCCTCAACCTTCATTGATAGCCCAACAAACTGAGCTATCATGAAACCCTAGTCAAACACAACAACAACAACTTGCATTCATACAATTTATACAACAACTTACCTTTAACGTAGGAAACATCCCAAGATTCTTCACAGAGGAGGAATTACATCATCGGGACGCGCACACCATTTTAACTGCAGGCCTGTGAGGTTATTCACTTTGGTAGGAAGAATAGAAAAACAGAATATTTTTTAAATGGTGAGAAACTATTAAATGTTGGCGTTCAGGGAGATTCGAGTATCCTCGTACAAGAAACACAAAAAGTTAGCATGCAGGTACAGCAAGCAATTAGGAAGGCAAAAGGCATGTTGACCTTTATTGCAAGGCGTTGGAGTACAAGAGTAAGGAAGTCTTACTGCAATTGTACAGTGCTTTGGTGAGCCATCACCTGGAGTACCGTGTACAGTTTAGGTCTCCTTATCTAAGGAAGGATATACTTGCCTTAGAGGTCGTGCAACAAAGGTTCATTAGATTAATTCCTGAGATGAGAGGGTTGTCCAATGAGGAGAGATTGAGTAGAATGGGCCTATATTCTCTGGAGTTTAGAAGAATGAGAAGTGATCTCATTGAAGCATACAAGATTCTGAGGGGGGTTGAGAGGGTAGATGCTGAGAGGTTCTTTCCCCTGGCTGGAGAGTCCAGAACTAGGGGACATACTCTCAGGATAAGGAGTCGGCCATTTAGAACTGAGATGAGGTGGAATTTCTTCATGCACTGGGTTGTGAATCTTTGGAATTCTCTACCCCAGAGGGCTGTGGATGCTGAGACCTTAAATATGTTTAAGGCTGGAATAGATAGATTTTTGGGGATCGGGCGGGAGAGTGGAGTTGGGATCGAAGATCACCCATGATCTTACTGAATGGCAGAGCAGGCTCAAAGGGCCGTATGGCCTACCCCTGCTCCTATTTCTTAAGTTCTTATCTTCTGAGCAAGGCCTGCACAGTCTCCAACCTGCAAGCGAAAGCAGATCTTGATTACGAACCTTACTGATTTCCCCCTTCGTAACTTAATTTGCCGGGCATTGTTTCTGTGAGTCCCCAATGATGGCCTGACCCTCAGCGAATTTTGACTCCCGCCCACCAGCAGTGACGTCATCCCTTCCAGCTTCAGGCGGGAGTCAGTGTCGGGGTATTTAAATGAGACCTAGGAGTTAAAACCGGGGCTTTATTTTCTCCTCCAGTGTGTGGATGATTATACGACAGGGAGTGGGGCAGATGTACAAAGGGCCAGATTGAGAGAACCAAAAAGAATGGGCTGGGATGTAGGAAATGAAGGGGGAAAAATTGGATAAGGGCTGTTTTTGGGCGTAGGTAGCGTGATGCGCTATTACCCCACGCCCAATGACCCCTGCTCAAGCAGGACGCAAGTTTCGGCCGGCCCGAGTACTAACCTGCAATCAGTGTTCCATTCCGGGCCTTGCACGTGGAATCAATGCAATTTGCACTTTCCACCAGCAGGGGAGCTCAATCTCTTAAAGGGAGGATGTTTCTTAGAAATCTCTTAAAGGTAGCTGGTACCCGTTATTTGCTGAAAATAACAGTCTGCTGTCTGCACGTAGTCTGAACAGAGATCAGACATCACACACGTAAAACACAGATGCAGGTCCCGTCCCTATGATTTATGCACTGATGAGTTATGTTAAAACATTGAATAAAGGTTGCGCACTACTAAATCCCACATCCTCCAATCTGCATGCCAGATGTCACTAATATGCCAATCTGAGTTGGTACCAGGTCTGCGAGAGTGCATGCACCAAGGTTCTCTGTTGATGCTGAGAGATCTTGGTGCAAGAGGTGTACAGAAGGAGGGACATCCTATATCCACAGGGTTGGGGAGGGAAACGCCAGAGGCCCTCCAGACATATACCCAAAAGGCAGTGGGGGACGAAGTCAATGCCAAGCGCACAGCATCATGAACATGGATGCAGTGCAGGAAGAAGTTCAATGCTTTGGCGTGAGTGGTCAAGTTGAGTGAGGTCAAATGTCAAGTGGTGTCTCCTACCAACTGCACCATGCACTACACCCCCCCATCCCCCACATATCAATAAACTTTTTCCATCAGAACTTAACTCTTCCAACCAGATGCTTCCTCTCACCCTTACACATTACCACTGTTGCAAGCCGCCCACCCACAACTCACAGGCCACACACACTGGCAGTTATTCGACCATGACAGGCACATCACCCAGACACACATCCTGCTTTCTTGCAGGAGAAGGTGGCGCATATCAGGAGGCAGCAAGTGGCAGTGGCATTTAGCCCGTCAAGCCTGTCCCACCATTCATTGAGATCATGGTGGACCTGTGACCTAACTCCATGTACCCGCCTTAGCCCCATACCCCTTTGGTTCACAGAAATCTATCAATCTCAGATTTAACATTCACAAGTGAGTTAGCATCAACTGCCGTCTGCAGAAGAGCGTTCCAAATGTCTCCCACCCTTTGCATGTAGAAGCATTTCCTAACTTCACTCCTGCATGTCCTGGCTCTAAATATTAGGCTGTGTCCCCGTGTCCTAGTATTCAAGTATTGGAGACCTCCAAAAACAGTTACAAATGTCTTGGCAGCCAGAAGCAATAATCCAGCCACTAAACTGTAAATCCTGCATGGTCCCTTTAAATAACGCTGGTGAGGGGTCCTCCAGGCACTCTAAGACACGTTCAGATGGTTGGGGTTAAGACTGTGCGTTGAGTTGAGTGTTAAGTCCCAAAATGGTGTCTATCACTTTAAATCAGCGTTGTACACTGATTGAAGCCATTTTCTCCCTATTTTACATGATTCCAGCGTTCGTTAACTGCGCCTGCGCAAACTCCTATACCAAGATGACGTCCGGCGCACGTCACACTGGAAACGTGCATGCGCATCCAAGACACCATCTTGGATGTCAGAGAGGCCGTGTAGCGCTGAAACAACCGGCGCTACACGGCCCAATTTAGCGCCCGAAGTGTTTCCAAAAGTAGGCTGAGAATGCCACTTGTATATGAGAATCAGATTCATAAAATATTTTTGGCATACTCTTTTCTCCATTCACTTCTTATCTTTGAAAAGGAACCATGTGAAATTCAAATATCTTAAGCTGAACATTGTAAAACATAATACAAATAATAGCCTACGGCATGTTTTTAATGAATTGATATATAACATGTTAAGCTATTTTTCTGCGAAGAGGACCTTCCTGGCATGTGTGATGGCTACACGTATAATTTTCCATTTGTAGTTATATTGTTAAACCTTCTTGATCCTATGGATTGAAAGAGTAGGCCTTATCCCATCTGTTAACTGTCTGCATTCCTAGAATAAGGTCAAATGCCATAGCAATCTACTAATATTGTGGTAAGCCTTGTGCTTTAATCAACTTGATCCAATTTTCCGACATAACACAATGTGGAACATTCATTATAGCCACAGTGAAACAATGATTTGAAGCCTGCTTGAAATCATAATGTCAGCAGCAAAAAAAAATCCATTATAATAGAAGCAAAAAATAGGATCAGAAAAATTTATAGCAGTAGTACCAAACTCAGATGGCAGCACTTATCGGGAATGAACGAATGCATTGTCTGTGTGTGAGCTACTGCAATTCTCTGCTAATGTAATTAAAAAGTCCTGGGATAAGACAAATTAAAAAAAGAAAAAGAACTTGCATTTATATAACACCTTTCATGACCTCAAGACTTCCCAAAAGGTATTACAGCCAATTAAGCACTTTTGAAGTATAGTCACAGTTGTAATGTAGGAAACACAGCAGCCAAATAATGCATAGCAAGGTCCCACAAACAGCAATATGATTATGACCAGATAATTTGTTTTTAGGTGTTTGAGGGATAAATATTGGCCAGGACACCAGTAGAACTCCCTGCTCTTCGAAAAAGTGCCATGGGATCTTTTACATCAATCTGAGAGGACAGATGGGGCCTCAGTTTAACGTCTCATCCGAAAGACTACACCTCCAACAGAGCAGCACTCCCTCAGTACTGCACTGAAGTGTCAGCCTAGATTTTGTGCTCAAGTCCCTGGAGTGGGAAGTGAACTCACAACCTTCTAGACTCAGAGGCGAGAGTGCTACCACTGAGCCCCAGCTGACATTTAAATTATCTTAAAGTTTAGAAATATAGCTATTGGTCTTTGCTCTATTATTAAAGAACTTGCACACCCCCAAACTTGTTATTTGATGCGCATTTTATTTGAAATATCTGAGGACTATAATGGCAATCCTGCACCAAATACAATTATTAAAACATATCTGCTCTATAACGCTTATTGCCAATTTACATAGAAACATATTTACTGTTCGTGAAAGAAGACACTTATTTTGAAAAGCAATAGGTTATATCAGGGCATTAAGGAAAATGTGAAGCCAGATAGATCTGTGCATGGCTTAAATATGCAGCTTGGATAAAATCTTCCTCTTTCTGAAGGAGTACATGGAATACTACGTGTGGCATTCTTCTCTGTTCATCAATTCAGATAACGGCTCCGTTAGCGCTCCTGTCTCGAGTACTTTTTCTTTATTCATTCATGGGATCTGGGCGTCGCTGGTGAGGCCAGCATTTATTGCCCATCCCTAATTGCCTTGAGAAGGTGGTGGTGAGCCGCCTTCTTGAACCGCTGCAGTCCGTGTGGTGAAGGTTCTCCCACAGTGCTGTTAGGTAGGGAGTTCCAGGATTTTGACCCAGCGACGATGAAGGAACGGCGATATATTTCCAAGTCGGGATGGTGTGTGATTTGGAGGGGAACGTGCAGGTGGTGTTGTTCCCATGTGCCTGCTGCCCTTGTCCTTCTAGGTGGTAGAGGTCGCGGGTTTGGGAGGTGCTGCAGTGCATCCTGTGGATGGTACACACTGCAGCCACGGTGCGCCGGTGGTGAAAGGAGTGAATGTTTAGGGTGGTGGAAGGGGTGCCAATCAAGTGGACTGCTTTGCCCTGGATGGTGTTGAACTTCTTGAGTAATGTTGGAGCTGTACTCATCCAGGCAAGTGGAGAGTATTCCATCACACTCCTGACTTGTGCCTTGTAGATGGTGGAAAGACTTTGGGGAGTCAAGAGGTGAGTCACTCGCCACAGAATACCGAGCCTCTGACCTGCTCTTATAGCCACAGTATTTATATGGCTGGTCCAGTTAAATTTCTGGTCAGTGGCACTTAAAGTATGTTGTTTTAACTCTGAATAAGATATGTGCAAAGTAGACTGGTGTTATCATGTACCATAATAAATAACAAGGTTTGCATTAACCACTGGATAATGGAGGTGACTTTAAACCCCAAGAACGGGTTCATTGGGGCAGGGTCGGAGTTGAAAATAGTTGTTTTTTTGGGTCGCAACCTCAAAATTTTCTGACTTTGCATTCCCAGTGGGAAGACTGTATTTTTACGCCCCGACGTTAAACCTGGAAATAAAATCGGGTTGCGGTCACGACCCAGAGAACAACTATTTTCAACTCCCACCCACCCGTTCTTGGGGTTTAAAAACACCCCCAATGTGTTCCCAGCCAGTGTTTTGCCACTGCCTCACACTCTGTCTGTACCTTTTATAATTTGCACTTATTTATGTTGAGATTTACGCTGAGTACATTTTACCTGTGAATCAGCGCTCATTGTTCAGAAAAAACAGGTGCAATATACGAGATTTAATTTAATATCAACTATTAAAGCCCAGGAAATCATAAACCAGCTTCATGGAACATTACACAGAAATCCGCTTTCTTCAGTTACTAAGGTGCCGGATTTCCCTGTACAACACAGGCTATGCATCTGTCTTCATATATATCCTAGTTTCAAATTTAGAACTCTGCAATGATTTCCTAAATCCAATATTTTTATATTAATAGGCCTAGCAAGTCTCATTCATTTTGCTTTAATCTAATGTATCTCACTCTTAAAACTAAACACCATTCCATAGCGTAAATTAAGCAGTCCCAGGCTTTTGGCAGGAACCACACTTGAAGGGACTTGGGTTGGAGGAGCAAGAATACAATGTCATAGTTCTATCTCCTACCTGAGCTCCCTTGCAGCATAGTTTCTTGCTGGGAGCGTGGGATTCTCATACATTTAAATGCATGTGGGTATTTTTGTTCTTAGATTATACTTGAAATACTTAAACTAATCTTGAAAGCTATGTATTGTCCTACTGCAAAATTATTTATACATTAAGTATAGATTAAAATATATACTTTTAACTCAAATTTGTGTTTCAATCCATTTTAATGGCAAGAATATCTCATCCATGTAAAGGTACATCATGAAATGATTTGTGCAGCTTCGACCTAAGCTCATAGTAGTAATAGATCCACATCACTGAACTATCCATAATTCAGCACTAGCTGGGGCGGAACAAGGATGGAAACATCCGCTTGCACTGGTGTACTAAGGAATATTTTTCTGAGGTAGGGGTTAAGGGACTGTTTTGGGACAGAATGGAAGGATTACAGTAGTAAATCTTTAAAATACTAATTAAGCTTAATTAGTAATGTTTCATGTGGAACTTCATCAAATGCTTTTTGATAATCTTAGATGCAGAACGTCGTAGGGTTTACCATAGTCGACATAGGTTGTCACTTCGTCAAAGAAATCAAGGATGTTGGTCAGGCAGAATTTTCTCCTTCTTTTGTCTGAGGCAGAATGGCATCTCTCCAAGCTGAAGACTTTGAGTACTTTTTTCTTCGGCCTAGAAGGGCTTCATGGAATGTCAGGTTGAGTGAGTGTGAGCCATTTTGTCTCACGGGCTGTTTGCGCCAGACGCCATTAAAACGCCAGAACACCACATTCATGGAAATGACCCCATGCCAATAATTTGGGATGGGTCTACAGCCTGGTGCTTGAGGGGATAGGGGTTCCCAAGGATGGGTGAAACTAGAACTAGGGGGCATAATCTTAGAATAAGGGGCTGCTCTTTCAAAACTGAGATGAGGAGAAACTTCTTCACTCAGAGGATAGTAGGTCTGTGGAATTTGCTGCCCCAGGAAGCTGTGGAAGCTACATCATTAAATAAATTGAAAACAGAAATAGACAGTTTCCTAGAAGTAAAGGGAATTAGGGGTTACGGGGAGCGGGCAGGAAATTGCACATGAATTTAGATTTGAGGTTAGGATCAGATCAGCCATGATCTTATTGAATGGCCCGACTAGAGAGGGGGCAAAACTTGACCTCCTCTTGGGAAATAAGGAAGGGCAGGTGACAGAAGTGTTAGTGAGGGATCACTTTGGGACCAGTGATCATAATTCCATTAGTTTTAAGATAGCTATGGAGAAGGATAGGTCTGGCCCAAAAGTTAAAATTCTAAATTGGGGAAATGCCAATTTTGATGGTATTAGACAGGAACTTTCAGAAGTTGATTGGGAGAGTCTGTTGGCAGGCAAAGGGACGTCTGGTAAGTGGGAGGCTTTCAAAAGTGTGTTAACCAGGGTTCAGGGTAAGCACATTCCTTATAAAGTGAAGGGCAAGGCTGGTAGAAGTAGGGAACCTTGGATGACTCGGGAGATTGAGGCCCTAGTCAAAAAGAAGAAGGAGGCATATGACATGCATAGGCAGCTGGGATCAAGTGGATCCCTTGAAGAGTATAGAGATTGCCGGAGTAGAGTTAAGAGAGAAATCCGGAGGGCAAAAAGGGGACATGAGATTGCTTTGGCAGATAAGGCAAAGGAGAATCCAAAGAGCTTCTACAAATACATAAAGGGCAAAAGAGTAACTAGGGAGAGAGTAGGGCCTCTTAAGGATCAACAAGGTCATCTATGTGCGGAACCACAAGAGATGGGTGAGATCCTGAATGAATATTTCACATCGGTATTTACGGTTGAGAAAGGCATGGATGTTCGGGAACTTGGGGAAATAAATAGTGATGTCTTGAGGAGTGTACATATTACAGAGAGGGAGGTGCTGGAAGTCTTAACGCGCATCAAGGTAGATAAATCTCCGGGACCTGATAAAATGTATCCCAGGACGTTATGGGAGGTTAGGGAGGAAATTGCGGGTCCCCTAGCAGAGATATTTGAATCATCCACCGCTACAGGTGAGGTGCCTGAAGATTGGAGGGTAGCAAATGTTGTGCCTTTGTTTAAGAAGGGCAGCAGGGAAAAGCCTGGGAACTACAGACCGGTGAGCCTGACATCTGTAGTGGGTAAGTTGTTAGAGGGTATTCTGAGGGACAGGATCTACAGGCATTTGGAGAGGCAGGGACTAATTAGGAACAGTCAGCATGGTTTTGTGAGTGGAAAATCATGTCTCACGAATTTGATTGAGTTTTTTGAAGGGGTAACCAAGAAGATAGATGTGGGCTGTGCAGTAGACGTGGTCTACATGGACTTCAGCAAAGCCTTTGACAAGGTACCGCATGGTAGGTTGTTACATAAGGTTAAATCTCATGGGATCCAAGGTGAGGTAGCCAATTGGATACAAAATTGGCTTGACGACAGAAGACAGAGGGTGGTTGTTGAGGGTTGTTTTTCAAACTGGATGCCTGTGTCCAGCGGTGTGCCTCAGGGATCGGTGCTGGGTCCGCTGTTATTTGTTATTTATATTAATGATTTGGATGAGAATTTAGGAGGCATGGTTAGTAAGTTTGCAGATGACACCAAGATTGGTGGCATTGTGGACAGTGAAGAAGGTTATCTAGAATTGCAACGGGATCTTGATAAATTGGGCCGGTGGGCCGATGAATGGCAGATGGAGTTTAATTTAGATAAATGTGAGGTGATGCATTTTGGTAGATCGAATCGGGCCAGGACCTACTCCGTTAATGGTAGGGCGTTGGGGAGAGTTATAGAACAAAGAGATCTCGGAGTACAGGTTCATAGCTCCTTGAAAGTGGAGTCACAGGTGGATAGGGTGGTGAAGAAGGCATTCGGCATGCTTGGTTTCATTGGTCAGAACATTGAATGCAGGAGTTGGGATGTCTTGTTGAAGTTGTACAGGGCATTGGTGAGGCCACACTTGGAGTACTGTGTACAGTTCTGGTCACCCTATTATAGAAAGGATATTATTAAACTAGAAATAGTGCAGAAAAGATTTACTAGGATGCTGCCGGGACTTGATAGTTTGACTTATAAGGAGAGGTTAGACAGACTGGGACTTTTTTCCCTGGAGAGTAGGAGGTTAAGGGGTGATCTTATCGAAGTATATAAAATAATGAGGGGCATAGATAAGGTAGATAGTCAAAATCTTTTCCCAAAGGTAGGGGAGTCTATAACGAGGGGGCATAGATTTAAGGTGAGAGGGGAGAGATACAAAAGGGTCCAGAGGGGCAATTTTTTCACTCAAAGGGTGGTGAGTGTCTGGAACGAGCTGCCAGAGGCAGTAGTAGAGGCGGGTACAATTTTGTCTTTTAAAAAGCATTTGGACAGTTACATGGGTAAGATGGGTATAGAGGGATATGGGCCAAGTGCAGGCAATTGGGACTAGCTTAGTGGTATAAACTGGGCGACATGGACATGTTGGGCTGAAGGGCCTGTTTCCATGTTGTAACTTCTATGATTCTATGATTCTGTGATTCAGGCTCGAGGGGCCGATTGGCCTACTCCTGCTCCTATTTCTTATGTTCTTATGTTCTGCTTGCACTGCTGGAGTTATTGACCAAGCTTTTAGTTACCTGTCCTAATGTCTCCTGCTTTGGCTCAGAGTCAATTTCTTCCTGATTATACTCCCATGAAGCCTTGGGACATTTTACTACGTTAAAGGTGCTATTTAAATGCAAGTTGTCGTTGTTGTAGTTAGACCAGCACCCGAAGAATTTTACGTTCAAGTAGCTTACCAACAATTGAAGTAAGATTGACTGGCCTATAATTTTTTTCCATATCCATCTCCTTTTTTGAAGAATGGTGTTACGTTTCCCATCTGTAAAATTTTCCTTCCCACATAAGATTGGAACATTATCATTCGAGCCTCTACTATTTCTTCCCTCGCTTTTTTCAGGATCGTCAGATGTAAGCAATCAGGTCTGGGTGAGCAGTCTACCTTAATTTTGACATATTCTTCTATTCCTTTCCCCTTCATGTACTTATCTAGCTTCCCCTTAAATGCATCTATCCTATTCGCTTCAACCACTCCATGAGGTAGCGAGTTCCACATTCTCACCACTCTCTGTGTAAAGAAGTTTCTCCTGATTTCCTTATTGGATTTATTTGTGACTGTCTCATATTTATGGCCCCTAGTTTTTCCCCACAAGTGGAACCAACTTCTCTATATTTACCCTATTGAACCCCTTCATAATTTTAAAGACCTCTATCAGTTCACCTCTCAGTCTTTTTTCTAGAGAAAAGAACCCCAGCCTGTTCAGTCTTTCCTGATAGTTGTACCCTCTCAGTTCTGGTATCATCCTTATATAAAAAAATGAGCACCTTCTCCAGTGCTTCTGTATCCTTTTTGTGAAATGGAGACCAGAACTGTTCACAGCACTCCAAGTGTGGTCTAACCAAGGTTCTATGTAAGTTTTAACATAACCTCTCTGCTTTGTTAACTTATTATACATTTTTTTAAAAACTGTTCAGCTATGATTTGTTTGTTTTACAAAGTGTAACATCTGAAGTTCAACACAAGACTGTATACTGTATAACGGACAGGAAGTGTGCACATAAAAGTTTTTATAATATAATCTAGATATCGTGTGAGTTATCTTGAAAAACACCAAGAACTGTAGATTAAAACAAGCCTATGAAGCACCAATTTTATAATTGGATAAGCACAATTATATTTATTAGGAGAAACATTAAGATCCAAAAGTTCCTTTTTCTGATTGATCCCATCTCAGTCAATAGTATTCTTTACTTTGTGAATTACAGTGTAATCCAGGAAGCCTTTTATTTAAATTAATGTAAACTGATGCTTGTGAAATAGTTAACATTTGTATTCGAATGTGGGTTTTCTCTGGTTGGGGGGGCTGGAATTTTATGAAGATATTCAAATATGTGAGACTTTGCAATGTTGATTGTTGTCATGTTGATATGCTAATATCATAGCAATTATTCCAGTCAATTGAAGTTGAAAGTCAACATGTCTATATATTCATTAATATTCAAGCAGATTCTGTAGATTATTATTGACTACAGGGATTCTGAGTTTATTTATAGATAAAACATGTATTCCTTTCTAATTTTTCAGACCAGCCACATATTTCAAAAAATCTTCAATTAGAACTGTTAATTTCACCTTAGAATCCCAAAGGAAATGTGCCAACTATTTACAAATGATAATCCATATTTTGATGGCATGTGTTGTTTAAATAAGCTTTAAATGTTTTTACTCCCTTTGGAGTAAATAGGTCCAACAAGCAAAAAGATGCAATGCAAAGTGAAATGTAACAATTACTGGTTTTAATAGGGATATTTTATGTAGATCTCTAGTATGAGGAATCAGAAAGGTGCATATGATGAATCTAAGAGCATTATTGTGAACAGTAAGGTACAGTAAAAGAAAGATTTTTTAAAATGAAATTTAACCTTGTAGAAAAGCTATCAATTATATTTCACTCCCCTGTACTTTTTTTACATGTCACATAACAGCTTATTATTGTGTTATAGGGAAATCCCATTTATTACAATATGTCAATGTTTAACCATCAATTTCCTTTTGATGTCTTATTGGACTTGTGAGATCTCAAAGAACATGCAGCCTTTTAAGTGACGATGTCACTACTTTTCCATTCTGAGATTACAGGTGAGACTCTTCTCTCTGAAATTGAACTGTGACTGTATCCAAATGGTATCATAAAATAAATATTGAATGCTGTTTGTTTGGCTTTGGGTGTTCATTTCAAATACTGCTACTCATAAAGAAAGCAAGAGCTTGCTTTTACATCGTGCTTTCGCATTCTTTGGATGCTCCACAATACGTCACAGTCAGTGCAATACTTTTGAAGTGCAGTCACTGTTGTTATGTAGGCAAATGTGGCCCCACAAATTGCAAATGAGGTAAATGACCATTTAATCTGTTTTGGTGGTGTGGGTTGAAGAATAAATATTGGCTAGCACACTGGGAGAACTTCCTTACTCTTCTTCACATAGAGCCATGGAAGATCTTTTACGTCCACTTGAACAGGCAGATGGGACCTCAGTTTAATGTAAGGCAACACCTCTGAAAATACAGCACATCAGCATGAAGCATCGGCCTAGATTACTTGCTCTAGTACAACCTTCTGACTCAGCGGTGAGAGTACTGACTTTCAGTATGCAGTAATGCACTAAAAGACACATCTAAGTGGTTTCTGTAGTCAAGGAGGCAACGGTTCATTTCAACACAAAACCAGTTAATATCTGTATATAATTGACATTCCTCAATACTTTAACAATAATTACCTTGACAACACTGATTGCTCTGTAGTTATATACAGCAAACAATTTTACAGTGTAAAGTCCTTGAAATTACAATGTATTCTCAATCTCAGAGCAATGCATTGTTTGGTATTGTAAAATTATAGTTTTACAATTTCTTTGGAGACTATGGCAGATTTTATCAAACTTTGTCACATTTTGTTGATGGTTGTCTTAATGGGTAGTAAAAAATAATATTTTTTCCAGTAACAAGTTTTAGCTTAAATTTGGGGAAACAAAACTGGATAATCAAATGATAGTATCTGAACCTGAGCCAAAGTACCAGAGGAATGCAGGATAACTTTTGAAATACAGCTGAATCAACCAATATTAGTTTAATGGGCAGTTTCTCCACAGCATCACACTACAATAACTTCACAGCAGTTCAGTATTTATTTTCTGTTGTGTTTCATACTCTCAGAATATATTTATGTTGCAAAATGAAAACACAGAACTCAATGAGTGTCTGATTAGATCCTCAAATGGTGGCCCGTAATGTAAAATTAATTGCTTCAGTCCCCACTGTAACAGATTCCACAGTTCATTTTGAATCTGCTCTGCTGCCACCTGCTCCCTGCTGCTCCGTCAAATGCCTGCAGCACAGTCTGGGAATGCTGATGAAGGCAAAGGTCAGGCAGTCCACTTCGATTTACAGAGCCCTTAAATACTTCAGACAGGCTGTAACCAGAATCTGTTTACCTGTTAATACGTGGGATGGGGGAGAATTGGAGGCAAAAATTAAAATTCAGACAAACATATATGGGATAGAACATTGATTTGGAGAACATAGAGCCAGTGTCTCTACCAACTCACATTTTTACACCACTGATTGAATTTACACAGTTTTTTTATTCCTGTTTCTAAATATTTAGACTTTTATATTCAGCTTTTAGCACAATAAGCAATTGTGCATGGTTTCAATCTTCGGTATATTTTCATAGAAACCTGGGAGGTACTCTACAGTGCATATATTCATCTTTTGGTAAATTAGAAGGAAGAAATAGGACAATAATGGCTCCTAGGCAGGCAGGTAACCACGATTGAATATTATTCATTTAACTGGAGGAGTTTTCTGAAACAGACATGTAATTGCATTTTCTATTAGGTTTTCTAATATTAAAATTCATTCCAAGGGGTACCTCCAAGCAACTATTCTATAATCAAAACACATTTTACATTGCCACCAGTCACCCAAAAAAATATTCTCAGATTAGGCTGTTAAAACATGCAATTCACCTCAAAATTAACATGTACGTGCACTGTGCCCTGAACTGGAGAAAGAAAAATACAGAAAATGTAGAACTTTTCTTACAGTAAACATTAGATTGACGACATTATGAAAGTTAGCTATAAAAATATTTTGTTTCAACATGTAGGAAAGTAGCGGCTTGTGTTAATTATATCAGATTCTTTCTCATATTGTGATTATCACACAAAATGATGGTTCTGATGATAGCAAGAGATCTACGTGATAGGCATGCAAAGGATCACAATAAAGACTGGATTTAGAAAATGAGAATTAATAAAGGCTACAATAATGTAAGTATTTATTTAGTGTGACACATAAATGTTTCTTTTCTGAATGTACGTTTTCTAACATTTGATTAGCTGTGGTCTTGTGATGACAAAATAAGTACTTTGCCAAATATGGTATGATGCTTGTCTAGGGACTAAATGCTTGAAAATACTTTCAACTAAATCACAGTGTTGAAAAAGTAATTTCTACCTAACAAGGAGTGATGTGTTAATTAAAAGAGTAATACGCATTTCTTGACTCAAGCATTAAAAAATGATTAACATATTAATCAGTAGTCTCCTTTTGGGTGTTTTTTTCTGGCACTTGCTAAAGGTATTTCAGTGCTTTTACCTTTTATTAATAAGCGTACAGCTTTCAAATATATTTGTTTTGAATACCAGAAATGATTTCACATCTCAAAATTTTTATTTATCCAGAGAAATGCGTAGAGAAGAAATAGATGTAGAAGAAAACCTTTTTAGTGCTGTTCAAAGAAACAATAAATTTTGAAATAAATGGTTAATACAACAGCCATCATTGCTACTATTATAGATAAATAAGTAGACAGTTGGAAAGATGAATGAGTAGATAGATGGAAAATAGATAGGTAGTTGTATTATGGATGGATGGATAGATACAGGGATCAGAAAATAAAGAATTTTTCGTTACTATTACACTTGAACATAGAGTGTAATCTCACTGATACTTGTTCGTAGGTAACAGTTTTCCTATAGTATCTCGTTCTTTTACACTGTATAAAGCAACATAACTCACATTAATAAAATATAAATCTAATGCAAATAATCTAACATTAAAATAATGGGACCGAAATTCGTTATTGCCCAAAACCTGTGCGATTCCGGTGGCGTGCCATAATGGAGAGGCCTGAGAACCGCCCTAAATTTGCCCTCATCTTCATAAGTCAGGTCCCCTATGCTCGCTTGTCAGGGCCAAACCAATTTCGGACAGCGCTGAGGCCCGCAGCTAGTCTGGGAGGAGGGGAGGCAGTAGAAAGGAGGCAAGAACGAGTCAGCAGCAGCCCGCAGTTGTTTAGTGCAGCAAAGAGGAGCACTCCTGTTCCTTCCAACTCCACTAGAAACAACATTTCTTAAAGTTTTACGGCTTTTTTCTGAGCGGTTTACGAGTGTAAATGAATTTATGAATCTGGGTTGTAAATGAGTGCAGGAGCCTCATTTTAATATTAAAATGAGGCGCCTGTGCTTATTTTAAGTGGCCAACGCGATCGCATCATAATTGATGGTGATTAAAGTTCTTTCCCGGTTTCGCGCCCGGCAGCCCCTGATTGATAGGCTGGCTGCCGAAAGGAGCTGCAACGCGAGGTTGAGGGGGAGAGAAAAAGAGAGAGCAAGATGTCATCCAGTGCTGGAATGGAAAATCGGGGGTGGGGGGGGGGGGGGGGGAGAGCAGAAGATCAGGGAGACATAAAGGGGGGGGAAGAGGGGGACATCACGGGGAAGTGGGGGAGATCGGGGGGGCCATCAGGGGGGAAGAGGGGGACATCGGTGGGGGAAGAAGGGGACATCGGAGAGGGAGACATCAGGGGCTGAGAGGGATATCGGAAAAGGAGAAATCGGACATCCAAGCAGGGTGGAAAGGTAGGTTTATTTTGTGTTTTAACTTTGTGCAGTGGTTTTTTATTTAATTTATTTTGTTTCTTTTTGCCTGATCCGGCCCTTCACGTCTGGTTTCACCAGGCGTGAATCAGAAGCCGTGGGAAAGCCGCCCAGGTAAGTTTAAAAATTGTTCCAACTACCTAATAATGTCACAAGTAAAGTGCCTTAAGTACCTCAATGAGGTACATTTGGTTCTTTAACTATCATCCCGCCGGCTTTAATTGCCGATGGGACTTCCGGATTCAGGACGCCTGCGCGCACACAGGTGTGTCTATGGGGAAGGTCGGCGGGTTGGAGCCGGCTTCCGAACCTGTTCTGCATTTTTGCAATTTTCGCAGCTTCCCCGGCCCCAATGCTCCCGCAATTTACGTTTAAAATCGAGCCCTTACTGTCCAATAACCATTGTTCCCCCCCTTAGATGTTTTTATTTGTTACCAACCTCAACCACTGTCGGCCTTCAGCTCTTAACTCACTAGCATAAGAGAAATATTTTCTTTTCACGCGATCATCCAACTTCACTTTGCAGTTTATTTTTTGCTTAAAAGTTTGATTTATACTGAACATTGAGCACCTTCAAGAATACTTGTCATCTGTGGTCCTACTGATCTCTTCAGTGCTTTACTTAAAATCAAGGTTTTGTTTCTTGCCATTTTTATGAGCATTTCCAAGAAAAGTCATGGAAAGCATTCTCCTAAGAAATCATTAAGTTCAGGATGGCTGATGTCAATGCTTCCTCTTCCATACCATGGAGAAAAATTGGTGAAAAAACACTTTCTATTTGTAGGACCAAAATGGCTGCCACGTTTTATTTCAGATTTCCAGCATTTGCATTTTTTTTCCTTTTAATTTACACAACAGCATATCATCTAAATTGTAGATTTAACAAAGAATACTTCTCACCTTATTGAAACTATCTATATTATACCCACAGTACAGCTTCTCTCCTAACCAGTGGCCTATTTCAATCCCTACCCACACACACCATCTGCAACTAACATGTAGTAACTGGCTTTCATTTGCTTAATGCAAAAGGAGACCAAATCGTGTATGTCAAATACCAGAGACTTACAATTGGGTTAGTGCACCAAACCTGCCTTATTTGATTGTGAACTTCAGTATGGATCTGCGCCTAACCCTCTCTCTGATATTCCATAGACAGAAACAGACAATTGCATTTTTGTAGCAGTGAACTGATTATATGGGGAGGAATTCTGTCCCAGTAATGTAACTTCTGAAACAGATGATTACTTGAGTATGGAGTATTTAGCTGTTACTTAAAGACTTGATATGGATTGTAAAATTAAATAATCAGACCTTTACTTGCATTGATTAGAGACAAACAATTGGTTTATCTCATCAATAAAGATATTTTAATCAAACAAAAACACTTATTTAAAAATGAGTTCAAAATAGTAATCATTTTAAAACTGGCTGTTGATGTAGCTGAAAGACGCGGAAGTTTGTGCTTGAAAGTTTTTCCTATCAAATTTATTGAAGCTTACCAGAGACTAAAATTTTGATTCGCTGATAACAGAAGCCATCCAGTTCACCCTGTTTGAAACACAACTCCTCCTGTTCATTTTCAAAATGTCTTTGCCTGCAGTTATGGAGAGGACCACAATCCAGATTATAGTTGTCTCAAGCTGGGAGGTTGCATGGTGGTGATCAGCCTAAAGATGAAAAATACAACAATGACGTGGTAAAAATGGAACCTCCTTCAGATTTGTTCCAATCATTTTTTTTAAATGTTGAAATCCCAGGGAAGAACAATTTTGATTTTAACACAGTGAGGATGTAGAAAGCAGGACAAATCCAATCCGGCCAATTACTGCCCCATCAGTCTACTCTCAATCATCAGCAAAGTGATGGAAAGTGTCGTTGACAGTGCTATCAAGCGGCACTTACTCACCAATAACCTGCTCACCGATGCTCAGTTTGGGTTCCGCCAGGACCACTCGGCTCCTGACCTCATTACAGCCTTGGTCCAAACATGGACAAAAGAGCTGAATTCCAGAGGTGAGGTGAGAGTGGCTGCCCTTAACATCAAGGCAGCATTTGACCGAGTGTGGCACCAAGGAGCACTAGTAAAATTGAAGTCAATGGGAATCAGGGGGAAAACTCTCCAGTGGCTGGAGTCATACCTAGCACAAACGAAGATGGTCGTGGTTGTTGGAGGCCAATCATCTCAGCCCCAGGACATTGCTGCAGGAGTTCCTCAGGGCAGTGTCCTAGGCCCAACCATCTTCAGCTGCTTCATCAATGACCTTCCCTCCATCATAAGGTCAGAAATGGGGACGTTCGCTGATGATTGCACAGTGTTCAGTTCCATTCGCAACCCCTCAAATAATGAAGCAGTCCGAGCCCGCATGCAGCAAGACCTGGACAACATCCAGGCTTGGGCTGATAAGTGGCAAGTAACATTCGCACCAGATAAGTGCCAGGCAATGACCATCTCCAACAAGAGAGAGTCTAACCACCTCCCCTTGACATTCAACGGCATTACCATCGCCGAATCCCCCACCATCAACATCCTGCGAGTCACCATTGAACAGAAACTTAACTGGACCAGCCATACAAATACTGTGGCTACAAGAGCAGGTCAGAGGCTGGGTATTCTGTGGCGAGAGACTCACCTCCTGACTCCCCAAAGCCTTTCCACCATCTACAAGGCACAAGTCAGGAGTGTGATGGAATACTCTCCACTTGCTTGGATGAGTGCAGCTCCAACAACACTCAAGAAGCTCGACACGGTCCAGGACAAAGCAGCCCGCTTGATTGGCACCCCATCCACCATCCTAAACATTCACTTCCTTCACCTCCGTCGCACAGTGGCTGCAGTGTGTACCATCCACAGGATGCACTGCAGCAACTCGCCAAGGCTTCTTCGACAGCACCTCCCAAACCCGCGACCTCTACCACCTAGAAGGACAAGAGCAGCAGGCACAAGGAACAACACCACCTGCACGTTCCCCTCCAAGTCACATACCATCCCGACTTGGAAATATATCGCCGTTCCTTCATCGGCGCTGGGTCAATATCCTGGAACGCCCTTCCTAACAGCACTGTGGGAGAACCGTCACCACACGGACTGCAGCGGTTCAAGAAGACGGCTCACCACCACCTTCTCAAGGGCAATTAGGGATGGGCAATAAATGCTGGCCTAGCCAGCGACGCCCACATCCCATGAACGAATAAAAAAAAGAACGAAGATTCGGTAGAATGATGAATTCGAAGCTTAGAAGGAACAAAAGAGGAAAGTTCAGAGTATAATATTATTAATAAAGTGGAAGTTTAGAGCAGACAGACAGAGAGAGAGGTTGGCGGCTCGGAGGCTGATAATGCAATCGAGGTGGGAGGGTGCAGAATTTTGAAGTAGAAGCCAGATTCACCGGGTTACCACTGACTTAAAGATCTTGTGGTAAATTCTGATTGGCAGGAGGAAGGGTTGGGCAGTCTTCTGCCCACTCTCCTTATACCTGGCAGAGACTTCAGGAGCATGTCTAGGGGTGTTCATGGACAATCCCTGGAATACTGCCCTTTATACCTTCTTTAGGCTGCATGGATGCCATGCCTGCTGAGAGCAAGAATGAGTTCCATACTGGGACTTCCCAAAGCCCCCAATATTTCAGTGACTAAAGGTAATGAATTCCAGAATTGATCAGTGAGGAAACATTAAAAATTCTAATTTACCTCTTGAGGGCTTCTGGCTTCCCCAGTTGGAGCGGCGAATTACCATTCTGAATTTCTTGCATTTCTCCAGGGCAGGCACCTTTGTTGTCTCTACAGATTATTAAAATGACCCTGCCTCCAGGATTTGGGATAGGATCAATGTCCTTTCCATTAAGTGGCCAAGAGTCCACCGTACTTCCAGCATTGGAGCAGGGATCCCAGAATTTTGGACCCAAGCCTTTCTTGTATCCTGTCCAAGAATACAAGAGAGATGTTAGAAGCGGTTCCTCAGATGTAAGAGCAATAGTTTAGTCGTTGACAGATTTGAGCTTTATAGAGAATTGAAAGAAAAAGAACTGTTTGGCATGAAAGAAGAAACCAAAGTTTTTGGCATTTTAGTATTGGAGGAGATGTGCAAGATTTATTTGAGGTCATGAATGTATTGTGCCTTTAATGGTTTTGAGGCTCTATGGTAAATATTAAATGTTAAAGATACCATGGCACTTTCGAAAGAGTAGGGAGTTCATATGCTGTTTTAGCGAATAATGTTCCCTCAACCAATGTTACTGGAAACTGATTAACTGGTCATTCATCAAATGGCTGTTTGTGGCATGTTGCCGATGTAGTATAGCTGTAGCATTGCCTATATAACAGTAACTCCACTTCAGAGCAATTCACTGATAAAAAGTCTTGAAAGTGATAAGCCACTATATACATTTTTAAAAAATCATTGCCCCATTGAAGAGCATTGGTGAGATCAAAATATACTAAGGGTGAAATTCAACTTTGGCGGCTGCCCATTATACATCCTGTTGGATTTTCATTTCCATTTAAGTCAATCAAAAGGAAAATCGGGCGGGGTGGCCCATCGCTAACATCTGTTTTTGTGTCCCCAGCTGAAGTTGAATTTCACCCCCATTTCAGCTATTGCACTGTGAGGAGACTACAGGTTGTATGAGCTGAGAGTGTGTGATCTAAATGAAGTTGAATGTAGAGTGCAATCATTATCAAAAGATTGGTTAGGTTGGATGCTGAGTGAAGGAGGTCATTGATATGGAGTTGGAGAGAGGAGAAAGCCATAAAGAACTCCTGAGTTAATGGAGTAACAGTCAGAGAGTGAGGCATTACAGCAGAGACGTAGAAATTTGAGAAGAAACTAGATAGCCATAAATGCAGTTTTGGTGGAAGGTCATATGATCATAAACAGTTTAAAAATACCAGACTCCAGCAAGTGTCTTCAAGAAATCCATGACATTGACATATACTTCATTGAAGTATTCAAGGGCAGAGTTTCAGAAATGTGTCACATAAGCCACAAGATCACTGGAAGAACAGCCATGTCAAGAGCCAGACTGGTGAACCTGGGCTAGAACAAAACTTTCAAGGCGATGGATAATCTGTGAGTTAAAAGCGGCTTCCATAGCTTACAGATGTTACTCACGGGTGGACAGAAATCTACTTCTAAATTCCAATAAATTAAAAAGACCTGAAATTGACATTTAGATAATTGAAAAATTAATGTTACTATTTTCATTTATATTGGTCCTGATATTTTTTCCTCAAAATATACAAAATGCCCTCTTTCATTTTCAGTATAATTAATGGATTTCCATTCTGAGAAGATCAGTCTGAAGCCAAAGCTGAGGTCAGCAACTGATTGGAAATTAGAACGCGTGGCATGTCATCTTTAAAAAGCAAGGTTAATTTGTTCCCTGGATACAATTCTTCCACATCAGATACTTAGATTAATGACACTTTAATTTCCGTTCCACAATTTCATGATTGATGCATAGTGTCCTGAAACTCAGAGTGCACCAAGGACTACTATTTCTGCAAAAATAGGTTGCAGATAATTCACGTAAAATTCAGAGTTAGACCCATGGCGCTCCTTCTCCCTTAACTCCACATAATTGAAAATGTTAAGACATTTCCTGTCAATTAGGTCACCGTGTAAAATCATTAAACGTCGGTACAGCTGAACGGCTTTTCCTTTCCTGGTAATTTTGGAAGACCCTAAATTATAAAACTATGAATTACAGTTTAAAAAGTAGATTTAATGAGTAGCCTGATACTGGTCAAGCTAAAGGTACTCATGAGAAGAGTTAACATTAACACATAAAAGATACATCATTAATGGAGAAAACTGTTTACATAAAAGAAAACCCCTCGTAGAAAGAAGCATTGGAGAAACATGTTGGTTCATGATGTCAATTTAGAAAGACTTGCTTAGAAAATGAGGGAACAGTTAGGAATTTATAAGACTCTTGGGCTCCCATTTGGGAGGCAGTTAAGAAAGGAGATTTGACTAGCAAGGAAGACAAAAAGGGAATAGGTAGGGGTTGAAGACAAAAAGATTGAAAAAAATCTGGGATAATATCAGAATGTGGAAAGACACTTACTAAAATTCCTTTGATTTGCAAAATACTTACTTGCAAAAGAAAAGAAAGTGACAAATCTTTGTGAGTTGGAAAGGGAAAAGATGAAGGGGGTATGAGATGGGTATGTTATAGTATGATTCTAATTCAAGAGGAATAGTTGAAGTTTGTAAAAGATTTTTGTCATTTCAATGAATTGAACTCGCACAAACGCATAGTTTTCTTTTATATTGTTTAGCTAGTATTTAATATGTAACTTCATAAATAAAAATTCCTGTGTGCATTATCTTTCACCAATTGGTTAATTTAGTGCATTCAGGTAAAATTTCTATTTTTGTTATTTTAACAACTTAATTCAAATATCAAACAAGGGGGTAAAAACTTTAATAAAATAGTGAACAGAGGAACTTTAAGTTAACCTACTAACCTATTCTTAAGGATGTTGCACAGAAGAATTTCTACTTTTTGTATATTTTTCTATTGTAAAATCTTTTGTTAATGCACATCTTCCTGCACAATAAAAAATTACTTACAATAATGTCAGCTTGTGTATGTCGGTGCATATGTTCCAGCAACTTCTAAACATAAAGCACATGATGGCAACGAAGGTGGTACCTATTTGTCACATAGATTAGGCTAGCCTCATAAATCATAAGTAACAAAAATCAGATTTTATGTTTGCACTATTGGTTTTTATATGCTTATTTGATTGTGTGTTGTTGCGTATTCAAAATGTTGCTGTGTTAGGATTTGGTGCAGAAGCATGGACCACTCTTATTGTGAGCAGTATGTGCACTGGTAGATGCACAGTGGCAGAAGTAAGTCTGAGAACAGAGCATTTTGCAGCCTCCCCATTTTTTATCGTCTAGAGTTGTGATTCAGAATTTTCAAAAATTATTGTGCTTTTTAAAGATGTTTTGTAAAGGAGACAAGGGAAACATTTGAGTTCTGTGCAGTGTGGTAGCTAGTGTGAGTTGCAGCTGTCTAATATCAATTTGTTCCCTCCATGTATGTCCTTGGTGGAAAATTATAGCTCTTGATGTTATTTGCACACTATTGAAACATTTTTCATGGTCTCACCACTGGATGATTACATTGATTTATCATATTCAAAATACATCCACAATTTGTACAAATGTATTTAAATTGAGAGCAATGTTTTAAATGCATAAGGTATGAAGTATTTTTAATTGAAATACAAATATTGGAGTTCTAACACTATTTTAGCAAAAATAATACTACAATAGGAATATATTGAAATAGTCAGGGCACGTAGTTCTGGTCCATTAAACTAGTCCTCCGCTAAATCAATTGGGAGATTTTTGGTGGAACTGAAAAATTTATCATGTAGTAAATGCTGCTGCATTCACATTAACCCTGATGACAAAGGTATAATTTGACTATTAATAGATAAGTGAGTGCACAAATGACAATTGTTTATTTCAGTACCCATATGTAAACATTTGTTGTATTTTGTGTTAAATTTTATTTCACTTTCTCTAATTAAGATCAATAAATACTTAATGAGAATAGCACAAAGTGATGCTATTTTGATCAAAATAATCTTAGTTGTTTAGGAATAGTAAATCAGGTTCAACCAGCATAGATAAGTGGTAAACAATATAAAAACACGATTCTTAATACCAGCCTGACAACAGTTCACCAGAATGAAGCTGATAACTAATTTGATTTTGAGAATTTAAGAGTAGCAACCAACAAAGATGAATTGAGTTAAAGACGACAAACATGGAATTAAAGATCATGAAGTTTGTAGGGTGGAGATAAGGGGCTCCACCGTTTTGAAGACATTGGAAAGGATGAGTTAGAGTAGGAGATGTGTGATAAGTCTTAATTTTGACACAGTGTGGATAAGAGAATAAGAAGAGCATGAAGTAATTGTGGCTAAGAGAGGAAAGTTTACTGCTTATAGTATCAATAAAATAGAGACAAGGGGGTCAATTTTAGGATGGCCGAGCTGGTGCGTTCGTGGGGGGGGGGGGTTCCTAAAATTGAGGAATCCCGGAGCGGGTCCGGAGCCCGGCTCCAACCCGCCCACTTCCAGGTTCCCCAATATCGCGAATCGGTGCGCGCACAGCCCCCTCATGCGGGACTCCCACCGGCAATTATTTTAGGGAGGTTACTTGAGGTCGTTGACAGACCTGATGGGGGAAGAGATTTTAGCAGGGATGTGATTTTGGACACTCCTCAGTGTGTTTCCCATGCTGTGGGAAACACTCCCTGTTGTTGCAGACATGTTTCAGTCAGCAGCCATTGGGAGATGCAGAGGATTCCTTGACAGTTGGGGGGAATACCTCACTCATTGCAGCAGGGCACTCTGTCACCTCAGACAAAGTTTTGCCTGCCACACCGTTATCTCCACACTCAAAATTATTACATCATACCCTAAACTCTGCTGTCCGAACACATTTTCCTACTTTGCGGACCCCCTCACACTCACACTGTCAGGATGGTGAGGGTTCCATAGCTGCATTCATCACTCCATTGGAGGACGAGCAACATCACCAGCCTCGCCAGGCATGCCATCCACCTTTGCCACGTGGAGCTACACAACACTGTGCTGCGCAACAGGCACCTGCACAAAGTAGTCGTGCAACTACACATACACCCACTGTAGGGTGACGCAATGGGTGGCATCAAGGGTGTTCATGGAGAACCTCATGAAAGAGCCTTATTGCACAAGCCAGTCAAGAATGGCCAAGACATGGCAGTAGTGGTGACAATATAATATGTAATGTGAGTTGATAAGAAATCAAATATAAGTAAAAACCATGACAAATCCTCAAACACCCTTGTGACACGTTTGCCTTATGCTTCCTACTACACATACGTGATGCATGCCCTGTGGCTGCAGCACAGGTAATAGCAGGTTGGGTGAGGCTGACCGTGAAAGAGATGCATCAGAGGGTGAATATGAGATAGAGCCATGAGATTGTATGAGGATTGGGTTGAGTGGTAGTGGTGGAAGTGCAGGTAAGATGAGGATGAGGGTTCAGTGGGTGTGAGGAGTGATGTGATAGAGTAGTGTTGCAGTGCAGAAGGAGATGTGGGGTGGGGGCGGTGATGTGGCAGACAGAGTGTAGGGGAATGAGTAAGAGTACTCACTTCGGCTGACCTGGTTAGATCATTGAAGCACCTCCTGCACTGTATGCAGGTGCGTGATATGTTGGTGGTGCAGGTGACCTCCTCTGCCACCTCGAGCCAGGCCTTCGTGGTGGCAGAGGCAGGCCACTTCCTCCCGTCTGCTGGGTGCAAGATCTCCCCCCTCCTCCTCCTCACCCCACCCATTAAGACCTGGAGTGAGGCATCATTAAACCTGGGAGCAGCCTTCCCCCTGGGCTGCTCCATGCTGTAATTTTGCCTATTTTCTCAGCATCAGTCAGTGGAGGACTGTCCCTTTAAATAGGGCTTCTCCAGCTGACAGCCTATGATGCGGGTGCGCAGTCCGCAGCTGTGCAGCTTTCCAGCGCAAAACCCGGAAGCCGAGGTAAGTGGCTTCAATTTACTCACGATCGTGTACTAAACCCACCGATTTCACTGGGCGCATTACCCACGTGCCCAGTTGACCCCCCGCTGCCAACCCGCCTCCCTCCTGATATCAGGCCCAAGAAAGGTGGTGATGGAAAGAGAGAGAGCTTGGAGGTTACATACATGGAATTACATAGAATGTACAGCACAAAAACAGGCCATTCGGCCCAACAGGTCCATGCTGGTGTTTATACTCCACACAAGTCTCCTCCCTCCTTGCTTCATCTAACCCTATCAGCATATCCTATTCCTTTCTTCCTCATGTGTTTATCTAGCTTCCCCTTAAATGCATCTTTGCTAGTCGCCTCAATCGCTCCTTGTGGTAGTGAGTTCCACATTCTAACCACTCTGGGTAAAGAAGTTTCTCCTGAATTCCCTATTGGATTTATTAGTGACAATCTTATATTTATGGTCCCAGTTTTGGTCTCCCCTGCAAGAGGAAACATCTTCTTCACATCTACCATATCAAACCCTTTTATAATCTTAAAGAACCCTATCAGGTCACCGTTTAGAGAAAAGAGGCCCAGCCCGTTCAATCTTTCCTGATAAGTATACCCTCTCAGTTCTGGTATCATTCTTGTGAATCTTTTTTGCACCTTCTCCGGTGCCTCTATATCCTTTTTATAATATGGAGACCAGAACTGTTCACAATACTCCAAGTGTGGTCTAACCAAGGTTCTATACAAGTTTAACATAACCTCTCTATTTTTCAATTCTACCCCTCCAGAAATGAACCCCAGTGCTTGGTTTGCCTTTTTAATGACCTTATTAACCTGCGTCACTACTTTTAATGATTTTTGCATCTGCATCCTTGGATCCCTCTACTCCATTTAGGCTCTTATTATCCAAGCAGTATGTGGCCCCCTTATTCTTCCTACCAAAATGTAATACCTCACACTTATCTATATTGAAATTCATTTTCCAATTACACTCCCATTCTGCAAATTTATGAATGTCTTCCTGTATTTTGTCGCAGTCCTCCTCAGTATTAACTATACCCCCCAATTTGGTATCATCTGCAAATTTTAAAATTGTACTTCAAAAGATTAGATATGAAAAGATCAGAGTAGTGTAAAGCAAGAGCCTTAATCATTGGTAGAACTGTAAACAGCACAAATTCACTGCTGTTAGGGGACTGGGTAACATAGATGGTTGTAATACTGAGAACTAGATTAATATCCAGTGCACAAAAATGAGATGAAAGTCTCCTCTTCAGGACAGCGGAGTAGTATAACAGATAGGTTTGTACCTATGATGCCTGATGTGGTGAGTTGCTTTGCAGCCGTGCCATTTCAACAAAAAGGGGGAGGGAAGGAATACCAGGGAATCAACCTTGGCCACTCTTGCACAGCCGTAGTTAATAATAGACCTGACTACTTTCTCAGTTGAGAGCAGTGTATAATGCAGGGAACCAACAAATGGGAAAATGCAAAATAATGAAGTACCATTTCTAATGAAAAAAGAGTTTTCTCTTTCACAAACAGCTGCTAACCATTTTTTCACTTGCACAAACTTATATTTAGGGTTGACCAAATTACAGCATAGGGAGGTGCATTTCTGTTTGCATGGTTACCCTCATTTGTTTAAAACAATGCAGAATTTTGTGAAAGAAATTAAATTCAAAAATAATTTAATTAAAATATTATCAGTCCCAGCAGATAAAAACAACATTCTGGAATAATTCCATGACAATCTGGACCCAGTTATTCTCAGGGTATTTGCATGGATAGAACTGACCAATGAGAGGTTAAGAGTATGAATTGTGCAATTTTTATCCCAATCAGAAAACTTTTGACAAGGTTCCACATCAGTGATTAATGGCAAATTTAAGGAGTCATGGAATAGGAAGTAACGTATCTGTGACCCCGGACAGTAAACAAAGGGTAGTCATGGATGGAATGTGCCTAATTTCCTAGGATGAATCAATATCACTCAGTCAGCTGTACTGATGGACTATTCTAGCAGTTTCTGTTCAAAAGGTTTTCCAAGTGTTAGCATTGTTTCAATGGTAGCACTCTCGTCTCTAAGTCAGAAGGTCATGGCTTCAAGCCCCACTCCAGACCTTAAGCATGCAATCTCGGCTGGCACTTCACTACATGTACTCCCCACATTAAAACAGTGATTCCACTTCAAAAAGTACTTAATTGGCTGTAAAACGTTTTGAGGTCGTGAAAGGCACTAGTTAAATACAAGTTATTTCTTTCTTACAAAATTATTTAAGTTCAAAATCTTTATTCAGTTAAAGTTTATATTGAGTGTTTTTTTTTAACAGAAAGCGTTTTTTTAATACACGGAGGCTGTGTGTATCTTAATTGTAAACAATTTTACAACACCAAGTTATTTTTATTTTAAAATCCACAAGCTTTCGGAGGCTTCCTCCTTCCTCAGGTGAATGTGTGTGTTTTCTCATTTCCACATTCACCTGAGGAAGGAGGAAGCCTCCGAAAGCTTGTGGATTTTAAAATAAAATTGTTGGACTATAACTTGGTGTTGTAAAATTGTTTAGAAATAGAGTAGCTGTGTGTGTATCTGTGAAAAAAGGACAGTATACTAATTGTACACGTTGTAGCTTTTGTTTTTTGTTCTATAAACTTCTATAAAGTAGCAAACTAAGAGAGAGCAAGAACGCCAATAGAGGCGTAGCAGATTATCTGTCCATCCAACTTTCATTCCTTTCATTTCAATGGGCAGGTTCTGCAACAGTGGGCGATCCACTCTGTTCTTCTCTGTAATTGAGTTCATTTTTCCGAAAAAAGGGTGAATTTTAAAGTAAAACCCTCTAATTATCTCACCCATTATATTAAGAGAAAATATAAACATTTTGATCACTAACAGTTGTCAGAGAGTGTCTCTCCTCATTTAAGGTGTGTGTTTTTTCAAATAAGTTGAATTTTGAAAGTTAAGGATCTTTCTCTTCTGAGCTGAATGAATATTTGCAGTGCGATTTGTAAATCTCATCCTTGGAAATGAGCAGAAAACCCTAATTTTTGTTTGGATAAAAGCTGAATTTTAGGTTTTTTTTACCAACACTCTTCATTGAGGTAGATATTTTTTATGATTGACAGCAAATTGGTCACTTTCCCAAAAGCTGCCAGACCCCATGTTACCTTGTCTCCCCAATGAGCCAATCCCCACTTTTCACCCAGTCCATAGTCCTGCTAAATCCTAGGGACGCCTAGTGTTAAGAAAAAAAACTTGGACTCCCCATTGCATGGATTTTTCTGATGAAATCAACCCAACTTTGAGCAGTACAGAAGCAGCATAAAGAGTAGATTGGGCTGGGGAGGCCGATTGCCATCAGGAATCCTCCTCCATTCTCCCCCGGCAGGGAAGTTGGCTGACTGCCACTTGTCCACCCCACCACATATAAGTGATGGCGGTGAGGTGAGACCTGGGATGATGGAGGGGTGGGACCTGGGAACCTACCTGATTTCTCTTGCTGCTGCTGCCACTGCCGACCCAAGGGACCATTAGGAGAGGGAGAAGTCCTAGTAATAGACACCTTTCCCTCTCTTCAGGCTCTTCACCTGAACCATGGGTCCCTCAGCTCATAGAAAGCCTTTTCTGAGAATTTGTAAAAAAAAAGTCTTCTGGGCATTTCTGCCTTCTTTAAACCAGGCTTCGCCTGCTTAAGGCGCCACAGAAGTATCCAGTGGCACTACCAAATATTTCTTGGCCATTGTGGCAAGCTCACTTTGTGTGGCAGTGATCCTGCTGGGAACCTGCCCTACATAATTAATGAGCTCTAATCCAGTAAAATGGGATAAGGACAGTGCGGCAGGTGGAAGTCCTTCCTCAACCATCTCCCAGCAGCAAACCAATGGAAAATTCGGCTCCTCCCATTTTTCGGGGGATAGAAGTGGGTTATTAATCCTTTCTAAATTAATAGAGTTTAGGTATTTTTTACACTTTTTTGTACAATTGTTATATTCATAATTATAAGGGAGTGAAAATTTGGATTTATTTTTTGTTCCTTTTTGTCAGAACGCCACTTTTTAGCTTTCATTATTTTCATTTAAGTAAAACCTTTAATCATATCTTGTTGCTTTGGTTCATTAAGTTGCAAAACGACTAGCTAGATTTTCTGCCCACTGACTACGGATGGGCAGAATAGATTAATCAATGCATTTAACTCAGTTTCATTTGTTTTAATTGCCATTTGTCCAATTGACTTAAATATGCTGCAAAAAAAAGCACTCTCGTGTTCTTTCTAGGGTGCAATTTACATTTTTATTGATCTTCTGACATATTATTCATTGCTTTGACCTTCGGTTACAAGTGGTTTTCACACATTCTCTTTACCAGTAATAGTTCTGTTTGATTGTCATTTTTCAGCTTACAGGATTCAAGGCTAAGTTGAACATTACTTGTTTCTACCTTTTGTCTTATTGCATTAGATTACGAGTCAGTTATTTCGAAAACACATCATCTTAAATTCTCAATGTGGCATTTTAAACTGTGGAGTGACGACCATAATGAACTTGATACTTGTACTGACCTCAGGCAGGCCTTGTAATTCTTTATTGCTCTATATATTACTACACAGGCTAAATGTTGTGCCCTTTTATAATGTGTGGAATTTAGGGCTGTTCAATGACCCCAATCAAATATGCAGATATTCAATTTAGTAATGTTCACTCATGACAAAATCTTAGGTGTAATGGTTGGTTATGGTCGATTCAAAGCATTCAGCGACCCTATCTTTTTGATGTCAATTTTTTTTTTAATCAAATGGATTAAAATTAGTCAATAAATTGAGATAACTGATATTCTAGCCCATTTATATGCTGTCAATGTTTTACCAAGAAGTTTTGTGTCAACTAATTTTATGTCAGTGAATCTAATGACTAATGTTGGTAAATGGGCTGCACAGACATATTTAAAAATCAACAAAATCATGTATACACTAGCAAATTTCCTGTGGCATTACTCACAATGAGTTAAATATTTTATAGGAGGGGTTGTAGTGATATCAAGGGCATTGATTAATCAGCAATTGGTGGGGTGAGAGGGGTGGGGAAGGCCTGGTATCCAGGAGCTCTGTAAAGAAAACCTTAATTCTGGCAGTACTAGGATGGGGTCTCAGGGTCCATCAGTATTTTGAGGGGATGCCAAGGTCTCCCTGCACTGGGAGGGGAGCTCTAGGAACCCTTTAGAGAAAGGCTGTGGGAGCACTGGGGCAAGATCTGGGATCAGTGGGAAGAGGGGTAGTCAAATCTGGGAGCATTGGACACAGAGGTCTCAGATTCTGAAATCTTTAGGGTAGTCCGGGGATCAAGGAGCACTGGGAATACAGCCTAGGAATTTGTAAGCTTTGAAAGGGGGTTCCCAGGTTCTGGAAGTGATCTGGGGAATTCTGGAAAAGGCAGTCATGGAATCCAGCAGGACTGGGGAGCCATAAACTAGAAATTACTGTTTGCAATACAAGTGCATGCAAGCTTAACATATATATTTATAACATTCTTCCATCCAGTGTTTTAGCAGGCCCATTAGTTCCTTTATTTTAAATGGGTCAATGCCTCCATTAAAATAGAATCCAAAGGAATGTCATACAAAGGTGTGAAACCTTGCTACGCAGATGTTGCAGACATTAATTTCTAGGCTCTTAAGTTTTCTTCCCTGCAAACTAGTTGGGATCAACGATTATGTATTTGTTTTTGTTCTGTTGCTACACAATATGGAAATGGCATCACAGCAAGGGAAACAGAAAGGATGAGCTTGGGGAGAGTGAAGTTGTATTCTAAATGTGTTGACAACATATATTTTTATACTTTTAAATTTTGCTGAGAGAGATAATAAGGGGAGGACCCCTGAGATTCTATAGTAACTGTTCAATTGAACTTTCACGGGACAGATTTTTCCATAACCACATTTTGAAATGACGATAGGTACTCTGAGGAGGGTTCTCTAACGGAACATTGATGGGTTTAATTCTCCAATGAGTAGTGCTTGTATTTTAGCTAAACTTAATAACTTCTAAATAGATATTGCCATGTTTGAGAAAACCAGCATTACCTCAGGGCTACCTGCCAAAATAAATTGGTGTGATGCTGTCCCAACATAGTATAAGATATGCGATTTGAGAACCTTTTCATTCATTCATCTGACGAAGGAGATAATCTCCGAAAGCTTGTGATTTTAAAATAAATTTGTTGGACTATAACCTGGTGTTGTAAGATTCCTTACATTTGCCAAAATAAAGAGGAACTAGCTGGGAATGATGTTAATTTCAGCAATTAATTTTAAAAGTTCAGAACGGCAATTTAGAAAATATTGCAGCTAAAAATTGTTAAATCCTATCGAGGCTCAGCAGGGAGTAACTATGCAAATTGAAGACTAACAGATTAAAAATGGTAGCAGGTATGCCCCCATCTCAAACCTAACAGCTTTTCTTCTCATTTTTCTGCCTGGATAGCTCCAGGATAAAGTGCACAGTGGTCACTGGGCAAGGCTGTGGACTGATCCACTTCTTCAGATTCCCAGGGAGTTAGAGATACCGAGGTGTTATTTTGTAATGTGAAAGATATATTTGATAAATTCATGGCATCTGGCAGGTAGGTAGGAACTATTCATCTTATTCCTCAGGTCACAACTTTTACTAAAAATGTTGACCCAGTTTTGATTATTAAGATTAGTGCCATCAAATAACATTTACTCACTAATAGCCTGCTCCTTCCAAATGTCCCTATCACTTGTGACAACTGAGGTATACCTCTTCTGGGAGCATAATCCCCTGAAAAATTTAGAATTTTTACATTTAAAATAGTGTGTTCTGGTTATTTTAAACACTTTTTACTTCACAATTGATAGATTTTTAAACTTAAGATTAGAAAAATGACATGGTTGGATTTTCAACAGATCAACTAAACCATCACTTCCTCAAAAATTACCTCAGCTAACACATTTCCCCTTGCTTCACAGAGACAATTTCTCCCTCTAATCCCCCCCCCCCTTCCAGTTCTTGGAGGTCTCTCCCCCTCTTAATTCCTCTATAGTTCAAAAGGCACTCTTCCCCTCCAAAGACATAGTTCCTCTCCAACTCCAATTCAGCAGTGCATTCTCTCCCCCTCCATACCACCACCCCTGTCAGTTCACAAACACTCCACCTAACCTCCTACTTGGTTCACAGGGGTGTTTTCTCTTCCTGCAGTCCCGCACCCACTTCAAACTAATGCTTTTCTCTCCCTTACTCCTGCCCTTCACCCAGTAAATCAGTCACTCTTCAGCCCCTCCCCCAATTCATTCTAGCACTTTTCTCCTTCCCCCTCATTTGAAGAATCCCATCTCCCAGTACCCCTCCAACCATATGCTGACAACAGTGTGCAGCCAAACGGGAACAATTATGGAGACTTCCCATTCCCCTCACTCCTGAAAATATTGACTCCTATTCAGATGTGGACTCATGGATGCCGAGGGCCTCTTGGCACCTCGCTCAAGGGGCTGTAATTCATGTGTGAGCCTTGATGATGAGTTTAGGCAGGTTACTTAACTACCAAGGGTACCATAGGTGACCCTGATTCTGTTCTCATCCAATTTCTACATGCATGCACTTGCAACAGAACTTACTGGATATCAATCAGAAGTAGGAGCCCTGGTGAACTTTCCCCTTCCTAGCCCAATGTCACTGAATTATAGCAGTTTAACTGCTGCTCCAGCTGAGATCAGCTAACTCGATGCAGACTGGAATCAAACCATGGTCCTCCCTGCTCTATATGGCTTGGTTACTCATTGGATAAATTCATTGAACCATCAGGTGATAACTCTACTGTACTTCTACACAATTTGTAAAAATTGTAACATTTTCTATATTTGGTGCATTTTTGCTTTTATGGGAATAGATGAAAATAATGAAGTGAATGCAGTAAAAAATGAAATATCTACCAGGGAAACTTGATTATGCTTTGGTAGCACAGCTTAAACGGAGGAAAAGTGAAAGATGAGATCAAAGGGGAACATTTCCTCTGTTCATTACTTTTAGTGAAGCTGTAAATGGGTTCTTTATACATGTGTTTATGATTTAGCAAACAAGAGGAAATCTTTTTTCAAGGTGCAGTCAAAGTGTAGCTTGGTAGGCAAGTAAAAGGAAAAAGTTTTAATTGTGATATCTTCGAGCAAACTTTCATGAGCACATACTATACTTGGAAGCTATTAAATCAATTTCCAAATTGTTTTATTTTTGGGAGGTTCCCTTTAATTATCATGTCAACAAAATATAGTCACTAGCTTGTACTGTAGTCCCAGTAATAATATAGCTACAAGTACAGTTTGGTAGTTCAAACAACAAAGCTACTGTGATATACAAATTAACAAAGGAAGAGCGGTTATAATTTGTGTATGTGTCTCTTTATAATGATTACTTTGGTGTAAATTTATACCGTTATACCTATTTTAAATCTTGATTGTAAAAAACTTGGTACAAATGCTATTATAGGCCCTATTTATGTGGATTACTGGAAAATTACTTCTGTTGTATCAAATTGGTTTTACTGGCTAGTGCACAAATTTAGTCATTATCTCGTTTGTGGAATTTTAGAATCCATTGACATTGGCTGGGCTAATCACAAATTATTCATTAAACCATGTAATTTACATGACCTAATTTGACTTACAATTACATTGTCCTGAATTAATTTGATAAATTGACCAAAAAGTCACTTAATAACGAATAATTTCCTAAGTCAACATCGAACTGTTTATCTGAGTATGCTTTTTCCTGGATTATTTTGTGATTGGATTTAAAGTGACAGCTACCAAAGCAAAAGAAATAACTTTATTTTTAAAATTCCAACCCTGCATATGACTTAAGTATTAAATAGACTCTCCCCCCACAAATTTCACATCCCCCATGTAGTTTTTGTTTTCTGTTTCCTATCCTGACCAAGGAAATTTACTGAAGTTATCCCTTGCCTTTTAAAGAAAAAAAATGACAAAGTTTACTAAATCAACACTAAAGTCAAAATTGCCACGAGTTCAGTACAAAAAGTTACAGAGACAAGGCCAAAGTTAAGGGCAGCTCAATGGCTGTTAACTTCACCTGAACCACTGGAATGGGCAGACGGGGTTTCAATTTAACATCTCATCTGAAGGACATCTAGGCCAAATCATTACAGCTTCAAAAGCCATGTTGACAGTTTGACTAATAATTTATTTCAGCTGTAGGTCAGGCTAACCTCTTCAATTGGTTGTTTTCATTCTCTCTTATTTTTCATTTCCCTTTTATATGGAGTGCTTTGAGGTATTTTAACAGATGTGATAAGGTACTATGTAAATGCAAGTCTTTCTTTTTTCTCAAGGAACAATTTCCAAAAAAGAAAGTAAGCCAAATTATAGTGCATCCTCATCCATGCAGACTTCATTTTTTTTAAGGTGTTATTGTGCTGTAGCCCAGATGGTCTGCTAGAATTCCTGTGTCACAAATTACAGGGCTAGGTGGTTATGAGATTAATTGTGTAGGTTTTACTGAGCTTGATATGATGCAGTTGAATTAACTGTCGGCTCAAAGGTAGACATTAACCTTGAGTACTTTTTGCATGTTATTCAGATTTTCTCCCTTTTCCCTCCATATATAGCCTTCTGTAACAGACCCCTGCTAATGGCACTTAATAACCAGCTGGTAGGAAGAATGCAAGTGTGGTCAAGTGACTCATTTTCTGACTTTTCCTCCTGTGTCCCCTTGATCTGGATAAGATTTGGAAGTCACAGTGTAGGAAATTGTGGGTGTGAAGTGATGTACTGACACCTCCTGACACAGAACACAGCCATTCCACTGAGCTGCATTACCCTACCCTATCCACACCCAAAACAATATGGATATGTATTTTTTATAGGTGGGATTCAGTAGATCATCAGTATCATTGTAATTTAAATAGCCAAAATATCTACATTGTGTTATAGTTCCCAAATTCATGTGTGTCTGTCAGGTGAATAAACAGCTTAACTTTAAGCCTGTATTTATTGCAGTGACGCTCACTTTGATTTAAGTTGATGAAAGAATTTTTTTGATCATTCACAAATCTCTTTTTCATCTCTATAACAATGCAGTAGCTTCCATGTAATCCAAATGGGAACTATTACAGATATGTAATAAAGGAAAAATAGTCATTGGATAATAGATTGGTTTAGACATAAATGATAGGTTGTTACAGCACACACAACCCCACTCAAGCATATCAACAGGAATATTATGTATGACCTGCAAAACTGATGTGGTGATTATAATATTGCACGGTGGGGAAATCCAAGGTGATTTGAGTGTGAAATCAAATTTGTAAAACCGAATAAAATTCTTCCTTAATTTTTTTAAATATTGAAACCCTCTTGTATTTCCACAATGCACATGTTTTCTATCCTATAGTATTTGCACAGATACTTTTCTGTAAATATTTTACCGATAATAAGAAATGGAGACTGATGTTAAAGCAAAGCTGTCCCTGTGGCAAATGCATCGGAAGGCAAGTTTTGCTTAGAAAGGGAAGTAAGACTGTCATGGTAAAAGAGTATTGTTACCCTGCATGACACTTCACCGTGTTTATGCACAAAGACCAGTGTAACACATGATATATAATAACATAGGGGTGATTTTCAACTGCTTCCTGCCCCATTTACACTGGAAAATGGGGCAGCTGGCAGTTGAAACTTTTTTTTTAAATGCCTGTCCCTTAGCAGCCCATGGCCCGACCAATGGGATTTTCAGACGAATCTGCAAATTGGCGGCTAGCGCTCCTACCTGAAACAGGCATGAGCCTACTTCACGATGCCACACGGGGTCCTACTCGGTTCCAGGACTCCGTATGCAATTTTCAGAACTAGTGGGCAGAGCATGCACCGCACATGCTCCGTTCATTGGTACTAGGCCTAGAATGGCCTAACCAGCAGCCCTTAAAGGGACCACTGGAGATTGTTCACAAAATGGCCATTAAATTTTTTCTGTGCATCTTTGTGGGCCAAGAGAGATAGACTCACTGGATAAATAGAGAGATTAGAGCAAAATGAGTTTTAAAAAGAGGCTAATGTTACATTCCTGTTCAAAATAAGCCAGGAAATTATAGGCCAATTAGTCTTACCTCAGTTGTAATTTAAATGATGAAATTAGTGAAAGGCATGAGTTAATCAGGAAATATAGATGAAGGAAATGTGATATATATGGATTTTGAGAAGACGTTTGATAAGGTGCTATACGTAAGAGACTTGTTATCAAAATGAAGGGATATTATGTTATGGAAAATTTTGTCAACTCACATGAAAGTAAAGAGTAAGGGTAAATGATGTTTTTCAAATTGGTGGGATGTGGGTAATGATGTGCTCCAGTAACCTGTGCTGGGACCTCTTCTTTTCCATTTATGTGAATGTTTTGGACATAAGTATGAGGCGATTATCAAAATTTGATATTATCAGCAAACTAGGGACATGGCAAACTGTGAGGAAGAATACAGAAGATCTCAGGAAGGCAGACTGGTTAGCAGCTTGGGCAGCTAGCTGGCAGATGCATTTCAATACGAGAAATGTACTGTACAGACCTTTAAAGGTGAAAGCGTGGGTAGAAAAAGGCCATACAAAGGCAATTGAGAATCTGGGTTTTAATACCTAGGGACATGACATTTCAACAAGACATTAGTTAGATCATAATAGGAATGTTGCATGCAGTTCTGAGCACTCCACTATCAGAAGAATATTAGACCTATGGAAAGGATACAGCAAATATTCACAAGGATAATACAAGGAATGAGAGATAATGGCCTGGATTTTGGGCTGAGTGGCGAACGAACGATGCCCGCCGCTCATCAGATTTAAACTTACCCACAAACTATCCACGGGTTTCTGTGCGCCAACTTGCTGCAATGGGAAGCTGAAAAAAGTAGTGTCCCCTCCCAGGCCTCTGTGAGATTTATGAGCGGGGAAAGGAACTGTCTGTCCCCTCAACTAATCAGATTGAAGCATCCTTGACAAGCCGCACAGAATTCAATGTGAAATCGGTTACTGAAAGCGAAATAAAGAGAGGGTAAAAAATATTTAATTAAAAGACGGAGACAAAAGAGACAAAGAAAAAGTAAAAAAAATTAAAATTTATAACATTTTTTAAAAATGTCCAACAACAATTAAAATCTGAAAGAATGAGAGAAAAAGTTAATTTTCAGTGCCAGAGAGTTTGGTTGTGTAGATTAGCTTGTTTCCAGCTGGGCAGGAGAACAACGTGGCGTTGGTCCATTCATTCCAACGGGGATCCAGATGGCAAGCTGTCCTTCCCGTGCAGCTTTCAGAGGAGCGGGGATCTGATAGAGCAACTTCCGGATTCCCGCGTTTGACTGCGCATGTGCGCTGGCCGGAAGTTGCTGTACCAGATGCACAGGAATAACAGTGGCAGCTGTTAGATTTGAGAGAATGAATAGTGGAAGAATGCGTCCCCTGGTTAGCAAACTGGTAACAAGGGCCATGTACTGAGGATTATCACTTGAATAAAGGGGGAAGTTAGAAGAAAGGTTTTCACACAGTGGGAACATGAACGTTTACTACAAGTAGCGATTGAGGCAGACTATAACCTTGTTTAAAGGATAATTGGATAAGCATTTGAAAAAAGACTAGACAGTGCCTAGAGGATATAAATTTAAGATAATCACCAAAAAAGAGAAGGAAGAGGTTATGAGCAATTTTGTTTTATGCAGAAGGTTGTTAGGACATGGAAACTGGAAACACTGCTGGAAGCAGAATCCAAAACAGCATTTAAAAGGGAAGAGCATAAATATTTGAAAAAGAAAATAATAAAGGAAATGGGGAAAGGCTATGAACTAAATGGAAATCTCTTTCAGAGAGCTGGCACAGACCCAGGAACGATGGGCTGAATAACCTCCTTTTGATCTGTAAAATGTTATGATTCTTTTCTAAAAGAGAAAGAGCAGGGAAATTACAGCAGAAAAGATAACTCCAGTTGAAGAGCTGGCACCAGCCCAGGAGTGTTGGGTCAAATTGCCTCTTTCCATGCTGTAATATCCATAATCTTTAAATGCTCATACTCAAACTTATGTATCATTATAGTGGAGAAGGATAATGCAACAGAGAAAAGTAAGGGATCACAGAATATCACGTCAATATAACATAGATTGGATGTAGATTAATGCCTTATGCTTCCCAGCAAAGTGCAGTAACACCCATGCTCTGAAGAACACCCCCTATTGAATTATGAGAAAGATTTGATTTCCTGTATCAGTTAGTTTGAGCTTTCTGAGTGTAAGTATACCAATTTTGATGTTGAATTGCAGACTATTTTGTGATGTAGACTCATGCCCAGCAGGAGCTGAGTTAAGACTAACCAAATTGATTTTTTTCAGCATATTTCTAAGCTTCAGAGAAAGGAAGCTTTCATCCCATCAGACAGGGTAAGATTCACTATCAAGTCTCATTCCTTTGGAGCGACACTCTTTCATTTTGGTTTAAAAATGTAATCTAGTTCAATATTTCTCATTCCTAAAAATAAATAAAACTCTGTAGGGCTGATTTACAAAATTGCACTCCTGGTGGGGTCTCTTGCTTGTCTCTTGCTTGTCATGGGCTCATATTAGGAATTCAGGTCCATGCTCAACCTCATTTTCCACCGATTCACCTTAAAATTAATGGACAGGAAATAATGGGGAGCACATGTCCGAATTCCTGATGTGAACTCCCAGTGGGTGAGATCCTCGCCATGGGTACAATTTCATAAAATTGGACCTTATATGTCTGCCTCGCTCTGTTTGATCATACATCTCACCCTTAATGTTTCCCTAATATTCACAACTCTGTTCAAAGACAAGTCCAAGAATTGAAACATTTTAACCCAGTGCCCCATCCAGCCTCACCTTTGACATTTTTGACATTTTTTTGGACTTTTTTAATGTTTGTCCTGATGTGCTATTTCGGTTCTCAGAGAATTAAAATAATTAACTGTGAAAATTGTTTGGCATACTTGAGTGCTTGTGTTCTGTGTTACTCAGATACAACCATAATCAGGAGATGAAAACATACTCTACACTTGTGAATCACATTACTTAACTGCATAATTGAGTTCATGCTTTCAAACTGTTCTCCACACATACAAACTGGATGATATTGGTGTGTGCATGAATCAGGAAAGTCTGTTACTCTATTAATCAATGGACTGCTCACTTGGAAAATGAGAGTTGATTGTAACTTGTATGTTTTGACAATGTGCTGACAAAAAATTTAGCTTTTAAACGTTCAATTAGTGATTCAATCTGAAGTCAGTAGGTACTATTAGACATGCCTGTGGAAATAATATTGCCTGTATCAAGTAATATTCCTTTGAATCTCTATGACTCCTAATGTTTTACGGTGGATAATTATATGGTACTAGTTGATCTGCCATGATGTTGCATGCAGTAAACTGGAGAATATGGTCTCTCTCTCTCTCTCACCTGTCTCCTGCTTCTCTCGATCTCTCCTCTTCTGCTTTTGTCTCTCTCTTCTCTGTTGCTTCTCTACCCTGACTCTGTTTGCTTCTCTCTGTATTTTTCTTCTTTTCTTCTTCCTTCTTTCCTTTTGGGTGGGAGGTGATGGGTGGTGTGGTGTGGCATGGCAGGGAAAGGAAACACCAATGGTTGTAAGCTACATTTGGGCTGGGAGTTGTGAGGAAAATGTGGACCTCGGAAGTTCTCGTCCCATCGCTTCCCCCAGTCACTCATGTTTATCCCGTGCCCTTGCTCCCATTGTGTCCCCTACCTTTTCACCTTCTCCTTCCTACCACTCCCTCACTCCTATCATATTCCTATTCTTCCCCCTTGTACTACCTACTCAACCCCCCATATCCTCCCCTCCCTCTTGCTCTGCTATCTCTCTTTCTTGCACACACTTACACACACACACACACACACACAAACACAGAGCCTCTCTGTTTTTGAAACAAAATACACAATATAAATTTGACCTCAATAAAGCTTTTAACATTTTTGTCCTTTTGTTGTTCAACATTATTTGAAGAAAAGCTACTGAGCAGAAAGGGCTAGGAGGTTAAGAAAAATACCCCATAAATAGAGTGAAACAGTACTGATGCAACCTGAGAAATTAGGTAATCTGCATATGTTCAGACTGCATATGTTCATACTGCACAATCCAAATTTACCTCAGAGTATGAGCTCTGGGCAAAAATATCAAGACCAAACCGAGGCTTTTGGAAGATGCCAAGACCTTCAAGTAAAAACTTTAAAAGACATAAAAAGACAATTCAATGGATAAATTTACTCAAGTTATTGTGAAATATGTATTTTTATTATTTATTTTTGGAGAATAGAAATTTTAGTTACTGAAAAAAATGGTAGATGAAAAAAATGTCAGAAAGCATTTTAAGTAATTTATGTATATTAGTCTGATTTTCCCAGTAGTTAACTGTGGTGGGCATTCCCCTGCATATGCTAATTATCCCATTTGTAATATGGGATGACATCTGAGCCTTTCCACTAAGGCGCACTTGGGATCCACCCCACCAGCTCTTCCAATGTTGGAGCAGCCTTACAGGAATTTCAGGACCTTTGTACTCTCATTGAGAAAGAAATGAATTTCCATGACCGACAAAATTTCAATGACCAACAAATGACTCCAGTTTTCATGTGGCAATGAAGGCCACGTGTGGAGAAATAGTTCAGTAATTGGTGAAGAGATCTAGCCTTACCCTGTACATTTAGTAAAAACTTTTGTTCTTATTTCCTAAAGTGTTATATTTAACATATGTGCAATTGAAAAATATTAACATATTTGAAATGAAATAATAAATTACCAATAATCTACTGATATCTATGCAGAGCATAGTGGCTTCGTCATATGTAAACCATGTCATATTTTTAATTTAAAGAATTAACTAAAATCCACTGGTCTAATGAAAGTATGCATAACTATAAGAGTCAGCAAGGCTTTCAAACAGGTGAACAAATGCAACCTGTAAGGTTTATTAAAACATTTCTCATACAAGCAGAGATAAGTATCTGGTTATCTGTTTATATTTTTTGTTATTAGTCTTGGAAATTGAAGGGGATTGAGGTGTTACTTTTCTCCCCCCTCCTTCCCCTCCAATATTCTCCTGTCCTTTCCAGTTGGTGCTGCCCATCTCTGGATAACATAAGAACATAAGAAATAGGAGCAGGAGTAGGCCATATGGCCCCTCGAGCCTGCTCCGCCATTCAATCATCATGGCTGATCTTCAACCTCAACTCCACTTTCCTGCCCGATCCCCATATCCCTTGATTCCCGTAGAGTCCAAAAATCTATCTATCTCAGCCCTGAATATATTCAATGACTCAGCATCCACAGCCCTCTGGGGTGGAGAATTCCAAAGATTCACAACCCTCTGAGTGAAGAAATTCCTCCTCATCTCAGTCTTAAATGGCCAACCCCTTATCCTGCGACTATGCTCTCTAGTTCTAAATTCTCCAGCCAGCAGAAACAACCTCTTAGCATCTACCCTGTCAGGCCCCCTCAGAATCTTATATGCTTCAATGAGATTGCCTCTCATTCTTCTAAACTCTAGACAGTATAAGCCAATCCTCAGGCTCACTACTCTTCATGGCAACATTATAGGCCTCTTATTTTAATCTAATACTATCCTTAACTTCTTTAGTTAACCACGGGTGGATCACTTTTCCCGTGGAGTTTTTATTTCTCAATGGAATGTATATTTGTTGAGAATATTGAAATAGTTCTTTAACCGTTAGCCATTGTTTCTCAACCGTCATACCCTTTAATTTAGTTTTCCAATTGCAATTGCCTTAGCCAACTCGCCCCTGTGGAGGACAGCTCCATGGGTAGCAGGTGCCCTGCAACACCTCCTGTACCCCTTAAATCTAGCACTGGTTATTTTTATGTAAGTACTAGCTGTGCTACTTTCCATTAAGTGACTAACCCCTATTCTGAATTAAAATGCTGGATGCAGTTTTCTTTCCTACGTTCTCTTATCCAAAACTTCATGGCTTGATCATGATTGGCCTTTAATAAGGCTTTTACGATCCAGTACATATGTTGCCTCACTCTTATTTTAGCTATGAGAAGGACTCGGATAGTGTTGATAACAGAGGATTACCACTTTCTTCTGGTCGTCTTCGCCTGTTCACTCACATCTACTTTTTCTGAAAATTAACACCAAAATGAAAGCATATCTCGTAGGCAGAGGCCATGTCAGCTGAATGGCTCAGTCTGCCAGTATAGGCCACTGAAGCAGTTTTGTGTTCACTGATCTCTCTGTAACTTCGGCAGTCATTGAGGAAGGTACAGACCACCAACTACATAGTCACAGGCAATAACTGTAATGCAATTGATCATGTGCAAACTTGCTTGTGTGCACTATCTTGAAGTGGAACTGGCTGTTATCAAAACCACCCTGTAATATAAATGGGTTGTTTCCATAGCGGCAGGGTCCTCGGTCTGATATTGAAGAAACTCTTCCTCAAGCAGTCCTGCAATATAAATACACTATCAAAAAAATTCCAAGTGGTTACAAAGAATTGTGATTCATTTTATTATTCCTTTTTGGTCTATTTCTGGGTTTTTTTAAGTTTTATATTTAAGCATTGTGTGTTGATAACATCATTAGCGTTGTTGTCCAGAGGAGTACATGAGCTTGATGCTGTGACAAAAGGCGAATTAATATTAATAGAGATTCATTAATTAAACCATATGATCTTTAATTGTCTGACTACTTAATTGAACTTTCTCATATTATGACCGTTCATGTAATTAGCACCCTCTATTATTTGCAATTTTGTCTGCTGCTCTCTTAAAAGTGTTGACTCTTTCACTGGGATCTGATTCCATGAGCATCAGTCACTCTCTGGTACATCACCCAAGTGGTCATTATTTGTCTGAGCCTTGACGGTGAATACAAATGGTGTATCTAACTATGGAGGACATTACTGTCCAACCTGATCATGTCCTCACTCTGTGTCCACATACATACTTTCAGTAGAGCTTGCTGTATAGAAATCAGGAGCAGGAACCCTGGTTCCTTTCCCAACCCCCACTGTTTATACTGAAATATTCAAAAGAAAAGCGAATTATGGAAACATATCACATATATGTTGGTATGTAAGGTAATTGGCAAAAGAGCCAGAGGGGAGATGGGGATAACTTTTTTTTATGCAGCAAGTTGTGATGATCTGGAATGCACTACCTGATAGGGTGGTGGAAGCAGATTCAATCGTAATTTTCAAAAGGGAATTGGATAAGTTCTTGAAGGGGAAAAAATTGCAGGGCTACAGGGAAAGATCAGGGGTGTGGGACTAATTGGATAGCTGTTTCAAAGAGCCGGTGCAGGCACAATGGGTGGAATGGCCTCCTTCTGTGCTGTATGATTCTATGATTCCAAAAGAAGATTATAAAAAGAAATTATTATTCATTACATTGGTAGTTTTAAAAAAATTAATTGTAACATAGAGGTAAAATAGTGACATTTCAGTAATTGGCTAGTTGAACTACTTGTAAAATTGGTTTGCTATCAAAGGGATGTGGATTTTTCTGTGAATATTGTACTCAAGGTGATGGAGGTTACTGGTGGGGAATGGAACATTTTCTTTTTTGGGCTCCCATTGTTAACATTAAGCACTCCTAGACTAGACACAGCACAGTCAAATGCAGAGTAAAGCTCTCTCTACTTTTCCTCAACAACCTACCTTGGAAGTGATTTAGGAGCCTAGAAGGAGGGAACATAGATATAAGATGAGATATATTTTTGGAAAGCAGTGGAAGCTTTTTTAGACAGAGGATTTGTGTGGCTGTGAAATGCATCACCAGAGTTAGTGATTGAAACAGAAATCATGGGGCATGATTTTAACCCCGAAGAACGGGTGGGTTGGGGGATGGGGGTGGGGGGGGCAGTAAAAATGTTTAAAGTTTGGAGCGGGAATGAGTCCTGGCTCCAACGCGCCGAAAAATGAGTTTCACCCAGACGCATCTGGGCGCGCGCGTGCGTTTCGGAAACCCGGAAGTTCCGTCGGCAATTAAAACCACGGGATGACATTTAAAGGGGCAATTAACACCTTTGAAGTACTAAAATCAATTAAATTTGTGGGGATTGAGGCAGAGAAATGATTTTAACTCTGGCCTGAACGTGTCTCCCATGGCCTCTGAAACACACCATGGAAACGGAGGTAACTTGCAGCCAGCAGCCATTTGGACATTTAAACCAATGATTGACAAATGGGGATTTAAGGTGAGTTTTTGCAGCAGGGCAAGCAGTTCTGTCAGGCAAACATTTGGCTGGGAGTTCTTAAGTGTTTAGACTAAGAATTCTTTGTTCACACTCAGAATTCTTCTGTTTAGACATATTTGCCTGCATTTTGGACCCTCAAACTGACACCATCGGGATGGGGGAGGGGGTGCGCAATGGATATATTCAGCACTACATCTAAGGAGGAGGCACATCACCATCCATGGCAGGCACTGCGTGCAGTTCTGGGAGTTGCAGTTCCACAAGGCAGAGGTGCACCAGAAGGACCTGCAGAAGAGCAGAGAGGGAAACAACGGAGGGTCCGCATCACAGAAGCCACTACCCTCGTGAGAGGGTGTACAGTCAGAGGCTGAGCTTCCTGGACCTCACTGAGGAGCAGTGCCTACGAAAGCTAAGCTTGAGTGGCCAGGTGGCCGCAGACATCTGCAGGCTCCTTCATGCAGAGCTGCTCCCGACTGGGCCTGGTGGCCATGCATTGCCCGTCGCAGTTAAAGTCACCACTGCCTTCAACTTCTTAACTTCCGGATCCTTCCAGGGCGCCACCGTTGACATCACCAGGGTCTCTCTGTCGTCTGCCCATATGTGTAAACGACAGGTCACAGATGGCCTGTCTGCCAGGGCATCCCACCACGTCAACTTCCCCATCGACGACATCAGCCAGGCTGAGAGGGCAGTGGGTTCCCAATCTCTGGCTGGCTTCCCACGGGTACAGGGTGCAATTGATTGTGCACACGTTGCAATCCGAGCACCTCCATGTGAACCAGGAATGTTCATCAACAGAAAAAGATATCACTCTATCAATGTGCAGCTGGTTTGCGACCACCGGAGGAGGTTTCTGCAGGTGTGTGCCAAATTCCCAGGCAGCTGCCATGGTTCCTTCACTTTGTGTGAATCCAACATCCCGGCCCTCTTCCACGCCCAAGACAAACTTAAGGGTTGGCTCCTTGGAGACAAGGGATACCCCCTGTAGACGTGGCTCATGACACCTCTGAGAAACCCCACCAGTGAGGCACAGAAGCGTTATAACGACAGACACATCACCACCAAGTGTGTCATAGAGCAAGCCATAGGGATGCTGAAGATGCGCTTCCGGTGTCTGAATCGATCTGGGGGATCCCTTCACTACTCACCGGGAAGGGTGTGTAGAATAATACTCGTGTGCTGCGTCCTTCACAGCATCGCTCAACAGAGAGGGTTACCGGTGGATGAGGTCCCATGCGCTCTAGAAGCAGCCGCACTTACCATCAACATTGAAGGAGACGAGGAGTAGGAGGAGGATGAGGAAGACAACGATGGGCGAACCATCGGCAGAGCAGCATCTCACCTGGCTGCTCATCATGCCAGGGAGTCACTCGTACTTGATAGATTCTGCAAAGTGACTACAGCCAAGTACGCAGACCACCTATAATGACCACCACAACCAGAAAACCCCCTCCCCGCCCCCCCACCCCCACAGGTTGCACAAAACATTGATACAACGACACATACACCCATTGCAAATGCACCCAATGGGTGACATCAAGTCTCGCCTTTCATGAGCAACCACATGTAAGGGCACTTTCACAAAAGGGACTCAAGAATGGACAAGTCGTGATAGTGGTGGTGAGAATCACAACATTTAATGTGAAGTTAACATAAACCAAATATAGATGAAAAAATGACATTCTGTCAGACACCCTTGTGCATACCCTTGGTGATTACAAAACTTTCGACTTCCTCTTCCTAACGCTTCTACGTGGTGCATCCCCTGTGGCTGCAGCAGAGGTAGTGGGAGGTTGCTCAGATTTATGCCTGGACTGCTTAGATGCTTTCAGCCGATGACCTCTAGGTTTTGAAGCCCCTGAGGGCCCCTCCAAAGACTGCTCTACCTGCACATGTGCAGGGGCAGACGGCTATCTGGAGAGGAGGCAGCATTGCGGGTACTGGTTGAGGGAGGGGGCTTTGAGTGGCATCCCCACTTCCATGTCCCTTTTCGCCATCATCCCTCCCCTGGGCCAGGGCCACATCACTCCTACCACTCTGCCGGACAACAGTTTGGAAGACATGTGTGATGCCTTGTAAGTCCAGTGATAGTGTATCTGTCTGAGGCAACAGAATGTAGTTCGCCCTGAGTCCGCACGGCCGTTGCCAGGGCCTAAATGGACTCATTTGTGAGCCGTGCTTGAAATTCAATGGAGGCTTCCATTCTCTCCATCGCACTTACCTGCATCACCAATCCACTAGCGATGCAGTTGGACTCCTCTGTCCTCTCCACTATTGTGGAGATTGTGCATGGCACCTTTTCCACTCCCTCGCAAAGTTGCTCCTGTACCTCTATCATTCTCCTTCTCAAGGATGACCCCTGGGGTTCAGCTTCTGTGCCAAGCTGAGCAGAACATGGAGAGGAGTGCATCCACCAATGCGGACTCTCCACTGCTGCCCCTGTCATCAATTTCTGTTTGTGCTCACTTGTGTGTGTTGATTCACCGGGTGACAATCCAACTACCTCTCTAATAGGACCCACCGAGGTGTGAGTATCTGTGCTGGTGAATGGCTCACTAAGAAGTGACGGTGTGCCCTCAGAGGCAGGGAGCTCCTCTCAGGAATCGCCCTCGACCACTTCTTCAACCCGTGATGCCCCTGGAAGAGAACATACAGCAATATTAATAATCATCGCAGAAGTAAGGAGCCTACTGAGGTGTGCAATAGATCAATCATTGATAACATCCATCCATGTTGTGTATGAGGGACGTTAAAGTTCTGTCATCAGACGTTTGCGGGGTGCCAGTCTCGGCATCCCTGACGGCCAAGCACTCCACCATCCAACTTATCCGCAACGTCTCCTCCTCCACCTCTGTGAGGGCCACGCCCTCTCTTGAAAGGGAGAAAGTACAGATGTGTGAGTGAATGAGGGTGAAGTGGTCAGCCGATGGATGCATTGCTTTGGGTCAGGATGACGATGAAGCAGATGCATCAGAGGGTGACGATCATGCAGATTGCTCACATTGCATCAGGATTGGGGTGAGTTGGAGAGGTGGGTGCACAAATTGGCGGGTTAAGAAATTTACAGAAAGTGAAGGTAACTTGACAGTGAGCCTTAAGTGGGTGTGAGGAGTGATGTGATGGAGTAGGTTTCGCAGGGCATTGTGAGGCGGGGGGGGGGGGGCGGTAATCTTCACCACAGAATGCAGGTCAATCAGTAGCTGTACTCACTTTTCCTGACCTAGTTAGGCCATTAAATTGCTTCCTGCATTGCAGCCACGACCAAGGCACCATGCTCCTGCTGCTGACCTTGTCTGCCACCTCCAGCCATGCCTTCTTTGTGAGAGAGCCAGGTTTCTTGCTCCTGTTTGATGGATAAAACACCTCCCTCCTGCACCCAGTAATGTCTCCAGGGCGGCGCAGAGAACCTGGGTGCTGCCTTGGCTGTGGAACGTTGCATAGTCATTGTAGCCTCCTTTCTACTTCAAAATACATTGTTGGAGTGGCCCTTTAAATAGTGGGCTTTAAACGCATCATACAGGTGCGCAGTCTGCCCACTGCGCAGCTTGAGGACGCGACATCCTGGAAGTTGAGTTAATTGGCTTAAATTGAGTTCGCGATCACTTGGGAAACCGCGTGATTTTTTTTTCCGGGTTTCCCACCCGATTATTGACCCTTCCCCCACCCCTGCTGAGATCCTGCCTCCTAGTTAAAATTTAGGCCCATGGTCGGGAATTTCCTCAGAGTTATTTCTGCTCCAGCACCATTTCTTGCCATAAGTGCATCGGAAACCCCCTTTACATGGTATAGGGGGTTTCAGCTGCACTTCCAGCAAACTTAGGGTGGTGGAATGAAAGCTGCTCCAAGGAAATTTCTGGCCCATGTCAACATTTAAGAGTAGATTAGACAGGTGGTTGAAGGAAAGGAGGATTAAGGGATATAGGAATAGGGTAGGCATAGGGAATTATGACTCTTGCTCGTGTGGAGGATAAACACCAACATTGATTGGTTGGGTTGAATGCCCTGTTTCCATATTGGATTTCTATTTAATTCTACTCAGTGTCCAGTAAGAGATATTCTTATGCTGTGGGCCCAGGAGTAATAGAAAATGAACTGAGACTGTCCAACCTCATTTCTGATATATATTGTACTTGCATATTGTGTAATTGAATACTAAAGGGGCCCCTAATGGGAGTAAACATATTGTAGCAATTACACTCCAGGGGCTCCTCTTGTACTTCGTTGTATCTGGACAGAATGTTCCAGAGCGTCTAAAATAAAAGCAGCCTTTAAATTATCACACCACCAACTTGAGTGTTTATCAGACATAACAGTTGGCAACAAGGATGGGATAACAACACAAAGTCCATGAAGCAAACACCCATCTTCAATAGCTGTATAATCATTGTTCTGCAGGAAAAACTCCATCACCTGGATAGCCATTAACTATGCAGTACATAACACAGGATAATACAGGGTTATGTGCTGTAGCATTGCATAAATCTCTTACTGTGATGTGAAGTGAATTCAGCTGCTCAGTAAACAATTTCTTGATGGTCAAATCTCCAGCAATATGTGAACCTGATACAGATAGGTAGAACAATAGGCATTGGCGTTTGAATTTGATGGTTTAACCTTGATGTCACACTGGTAAGCTGATGATTGAATAGCTCATCTTTAAATTCTCAACAAAGCTATAACAGGTTTTCAGATCAGTTTTCAGATAATATGAACGTTAAAGGCTTATGATCAGTATACAGAACAAAATTATGTCTGAATAGGTAAGCGTTAAATTTCCTCACAACGCTGATGTTCCAAGTCAGGTTTAAAAATATCAAAACAAGTACGTAAGTTTCTTCCACTGAATAACTCAGAAGGTGTCATACAATAACTCAACAGAAGTACATTTAAATTCTGAAACTGTACGATCCAGGAACTACATGCTGGTCAACCTGATATGGCAAGAGTGAAAGAATTAACTACAGTGCATATGTGGTGGCCTTCGCTAGATAGCAACATCAATGATGTTGTTCATGAGTGTCAGGTCAACTCACCTGTAAATCCTGTGGAAATTAGTACTTGACAATGGCCAACGAAACACTGGCAGCATGTTCAAGTTGATTTTGCCAAGCTGGTGGACATTTTTTCTTATTTTTAATTCTCATTCTTGGAGGTAGTTTTTATCATCTCTAAATTCTGAGGGAGGAAAGTGATATGTACTATACTTACAAAATTGTGTAAATTAACACCAGAGGCCACGCTGATGGGAGTAAGCATATTGTAGCAATTACATGCAAGGATCTCCTCTTATACTTTGTTATATCTAGAGAGAATGTTCCAGAGTTTGAAATAAAAGCAGCCTTTACACTGCCACACCAACTTGCGTGTTTATCGTACATAATAATTTCACTTTGGATCCTGCCAGTCGGCAGACAAACGAGACTTTCATCACCCTAACTAGATTTGAGCCGTAATCCTGAAGCTGAAAGCATAGTATCTAACCCACTGCACAACCCAGCCCCAGAAAATTATTTTTATTGGGACATTTTCACAAGTACCAATTGATTCTCAATATGTTTAAGTTAGTGATTATTAGTTTTGTCCATTGGGGGCATCTTGTTAAATGGAATAGTTTAATTTCCACAGGACATCTCAACTAAAATATTACAATTTTGATTTTGATTTTATGGCTAAGAATACTGTGATGAGCCAAAGAACAGCTCAGCAAAAGGAATGCCATCACTTGTACAGAACTTATCTATTTGCATACAAACTTTCTTTTCTTCTTATGACAGAAGAGAATATGGTCTTCTTTATAAATCTTCCCTCTGGGACCAATAAATGGAGAGGTGATAGCATGATATTCATTATCTTAGTTACCTATAAATAAGAGCTCCCTAATTAGAGTGAGAAAGAAAAAGCAGTGACAACAACATGCCGTCCACCAGTCATTTTCCTGGTACAAACTAAACTTGCATAACTTTGCAATTCATTGGTAGTACAATCAGGTTTACTTGTCATATAAAAATCTACATCTGTTTAAATAGCTTCCATTTATGCATTGAATGATGGGTAACAGGGCATGGGTTACAAAACTGCAAGTTAATCAGAGTATAGATGGCATACATCATTTGTTAGCAGTGCTTCTGTAGATCTCTGAAATATTTTCAGAATGTTCTGCATTCCCATACATCTGCAAATTCAGACTTCCCACTTCAATACCATTATTGATGCCAATTATAAATGACTAGGGGTGGGGCTAAAATTGCTGTAATTTGACTCAAAATTATTGATAACTGTTCTGTTTCCTGTTGCCTAACAACTCATTGTCTAATTTACAGCTTCTTCATTGAGCTTTCATTTAAATGAACACTACAAAACATTAAATGTACATGCACACAAACACCCAGTGAGCCTATCTACCACCAACCCCAAGGAAAATGGAATCATAAACAGCACTAGGCTACCAGAAGGCACATTGTCAGATACAGTAAATAACAAAACATGTTTTTGTTAAAATGAAACAATGACACCTAATTTGTTGCTGTTGCTCCATCCACAGTCCATGCACAGTGGTACCAGGAGCATGCATATGGAAAGGGAATATACCTCTCTGCATCCACAATGCCATTGTTTTAAAGCCAAAATGGCCCAATTCCAGGAATCTTTGGAATTTGGATTTGTTTTGGTTTCATTCCTAGTATACATGCTAGTAATAAAATACTGAATATTGCACTATAATATAAAAAGAAAATATAAAATGCATGGAATCTGTTCCAATCCAATTCTTTGTGCTAAAAAGGAATATGAGAATTAAATTACAAATCATTGAATGGGTATGTGTTGCGTTAACTAATGTCAATAATCGATTAAGTTTCTGTTCAGTTGACATTCTATAAAATATTGTGCATTTCTAATTGAGCTTAATGTTGCAAATCACCAAGTTAATTATTTATTATTTCAGCAATTTAATAATTTTACAATGAAAACTTAACCATAATGGAAAGTGCCTTGCTTGAAAAAACAATGGATTAATGCCAGAATCAGAAATTATTGCCATGACAAGACTCTTAGCAACAATAAATAAGTTAGTGGAAAGACCATCTGAAAAAGGTCATTGGGATGAAAGTCTCCTCTTTGTGTTGCCTGTATGTATTCTGGGGTACAGTTTCCACTTTGGGCACAATCGGGAAATTGCGCACAAAATGCACTGGTTAGATTACACTTAACCAGTGGAAACAAGCGGAAACACGACCCCTCTATGTTTAGAGTCTTTTGGTACAATCAGTGCAACTTCTGTTTGTGTATTGGGACAAAAATAAATAAAGAGCACGTGTATGCTGGTCCATTTTGGTGGGCTGTTAACATAAATTAGCAAACTCTCCCTGACCAGGGCAGATTCCAAACTTGCAGCCTGCAGCTGCCTAAAACGTGTCTGTTTTGATTCTTAAAAAACCTTCCTTGAAAGACTCAGAGATCAAAGAAATTGGGCAATACCAAGTGCTACATGTCTTCTGAATGATCAGACGTGGCTAATGAATAGGTCACTGTTAGGGGAAACTACTCCCTTTCAGGCAAGCTTCTGCCCTAAAAAAAATAAAATAGCTTATGTTATGTCCCAAGTCTTTTTTGGGGGAAAAAATGGCCACAGAATCCAGAACCATGGTATGTGCATAACAGTATACAATCTACAAATATTTCATTTTCAGGACTAGGTCATACAATTGATTAAAAACTTTCTTTTCAGCTCAAGAGCTTGAGCTTGAATCCACTTAGACAAATGGATTGGGGTATCCTCACTGTTAGTAAAATGTCTTGAGCAAAATTATTTGGCAATTTCAAACAAGTTTCTAGTTAACGTGCTGTAACAGCACAGTATAGAACTAATGTCAAATTCTATTCTTATCAAGTTCATTTGGCAATTTCATTTAGAGACCATAAGGATCACGGGAGATCGGTGAGCGTAAATAATATGCGATAAAGGGTTACTATTTAAAATGTGTTTTGAGGTGCATTTGAAGGCAGTTTGAGAGAGATTTGCATTGCATTTAGTCTGTCATACTTAATAGTGCTTGATGCTGTCACTGAAAGCAAAGTGGAAAATAGCCCATTCTGAAGCCCTGTCATTACTTCTTGACAGGCACTCATAGAGAAAAATAATTTCATTGTTATGCTAGAAATTACTTCAGAGGGGCAAACATAACAAATACGCTCTAAAAATACTGATGAAGTAAATTAGAGCTGAGACAAATCTAAGCAAAAATAAAAACAACGGGAAGTTTCAGCTTTGCAACAATTTATTTCTCCACCAGGAGACTGACATTCTTGTCTTCATTGAACGTATTGTCGCCTCCCAAATCCATGCCCATCTTTCCCTCAACTCCATTTCTGAATCCCTCCAATCAAGTTTCCACCCCTGCCACAGTACTGAAACGGCCCTTATCAAGGTCACAAATGGCATCCTAAATGACTGTGACTGCGGTAAACTATCCTCCTCGTTCCTTCTCGACCAGTCTGCAGCTTTTGACATGGTTGACCACACCATCCTCCTCCAACGCCCCTCCTCTGTCGTCCACCTGGTTCCACTCTTATCTATCCAGTCGTAGCCAAAGAATCAAATCCAATGGCTTCTATTCCTGCTTCCACACCATTACCTCTGGAGTCCACCAAGGATCTAGTCTTGGTGCCCTCCTATTTCTCATCTACATGCTACCCCTCGGCGACATCATCCGAAAACACGACATCAGATTCCACATGTACACTGACAACACCCAGTTCTACCTCAGCACCACCTCCTCGACCCCTCCACTGTCTCTGATTTGTCACACTTCTTGTCCGACTGGATGAGCAAAACTTTCCTCCAACTAAATATTGGGAAGACCAAAGCCATTGTCCTCGGTCCTCGCCACATACTCCATTCCCTAGGCACCGACTCCATCCTTCTCCCTGGTCACTGTCTGAGGCTGAACCAGACCGTTTGCAAACTTGGCGTCCTATTTGACCCTGAGATGATCTTCTAACCACATATCCACTTCATCACCAAGACCGCCTACTTCCACCTCCGTAACATCGCTCGTCTCTGCCCCTGCCTCAGCTCATCTGTTGCTGAATCCCTCATCCATGCCTTTGTTACCTCTAGACTTGACTATTCCAATGCTCTCCTGGCTGGCCTCCCATCTTCCATGCTTCATAAACTTGAGCTCATCTAAAACTCTGCTGCCCGTATCCTAACTCGCACCAAGTCCCGTTCACCCATTACCCTTGCGCTTGCTGACCTACATTGGCTCCCAGTCCAAGAACACCTCAATTTTAAAATTCTCATCCTTATTTTCAAATCCCTCTATGTCCTCGCCCCTCCCTATCTCTGCAACCTCCTCCAGCCCTACAACCCTCTGAGATCTCTGCGCTCCTCCAATTCTTGCCTCTTGCGCATCCCCTAGTTTAATTGCTCCACCATTGGTGGTCGTGCCTTCAGCTACCTAGGCCCTAGGTTCTGGAATTCCCTCCCTAAACCTCTCTGTTTCTCTACCTCTCTCTCCTCCTTTAAGACATTCCTTAAAACCTACCTCTTTGACAAAGTTTTTGGTCGCCTGTCCTAATAGCGCCTTATGTGGCTCAATGCCAAATTTTGTTTGATGATCGCTCCTGTGAAGCACCTTGGGATCTTTTACATTAAAAGCACTATATAAGTGCAAGTTGTTGTTGTATTAATTTTAGTAAAACAATTATTTGAGTATAAATTATGATCCTGATATCTTTTTTGCTAAAATTAGCAAAGGGAGAAATTTCACCTCTGAGATGGTATTCAGTTCCACACATATTGTACAAACACAGTTGGCAATAAAAATAATCCGAATGTGGGACGATTCCAATACATTTGGTTAATTCTCAATTATTCTCATTTTGGAAGAGTTTTGTACTGATTTAATGTTAATCGTACAGAACTGCCATTAGCACAGTAAGGTGTTTAACCCAAATTCCCAAAATGCACATTGAGCCATAGAGTACAAAATTCCCAAAATGCACATTGAGCCATAGAGTACAAAAGATTTCCATCTTTTGTATTAAATGATGCTTATCTGAATCCAAATTGCTGTTTCCTGTTGGTTTCAAATCAAGGGGTTGCCTGCCATTCAAATTCACCCACAACACCTGTAGCATGTTTTACCAGTTTTAGCTGAACCAATAGGTAGAGCACTTTGTGACAGAGAAAATTTTAAACTTACCATCTTGTCTTTTTAAAAACTTTTCTTCTGTTGACTAATGAGTGAGGGGTCAAAGACAGAATCTATTTTGTTAGAATTAAGGAACATTAAAGAAGCTATTACACTACTAGGTGTACACTATAGGCCACCAAATAGTGGGAAGGAGATAGAGCAGCAAATTTGCAGGCAAATTACAGAAAGGTGCAAGAACTATTGAGTAGTGATAATGGGGGACTTCAATTATCCCAATATAAACTGGGATAGTAACAGTGTAAAGTGCAAAGAGAGGGAGGAATTCCTGAAATGTGTACAAGAGAATTTTCTTCAACAATTTGTTTCCAGCCCAACGAGAAAGGAAGCAGTGCTGAATCTAGTTTTGGGGAAAGAAGTGTGACAGGTGGAGCATGTTTCAGGGAGCATTTGGGGAACAGTGATCATAATATCATTAGGTTTAGAATAGTTATGGAAAAGGACAAGGAACAATCAAATGTGAAAATACTTAACTGGAGGAGGACTAATTTCAGTGAGGTAAAAAGGGATCTTATAAAATTGTTAGGCAAAACACTAATTGAACAATGGGAGGCCTTCAAGGAGGAATTGGTTCAGGTACAGAGCAGACACATTCCCAAGAGGGGAAAGGAAGGGTTTCCAAATCTAAAGCTCCCTGGATGACTAAAGATATAGAGATTAAAATGAAACAGAAAAAGGTGGCTTATGATGAATGTAAGGTTCATAATACAGTAGAGAACCAGGCTGAATACAGAAAATACAGAGGAGATCTAAAAAAGGGAATAAGAGGGACAAAGAGAGAATATGAGAATAGATTAGTGGCTAACATAAAAGGGAAACCAAAAGTCTTTTATAAACATATAAATAGTAAAAGAGTAGTCAAAGGAAGGGTGAGATCGATTAGGTTACTGAGGGAAGTAAGGGTGAAAATTGCGGAGGCTTTGGCCACAATCTCCCAATCCTCCTTAGATATGGGGACGGTGCCGAAGGACTGGAGGATTGCAAATGTTACACCCCTGTTCAAAAAAAGGGAGAGGGATAAACCCAGCAATTACTGACCAGTCTGCCTAACATCAGTAATCCAGGAAAAATTAATTGGCACTTGGAAAAGTATGGGCTTGTTCCGCAACAGTTTCGAAAGATCAGGGGAATGGGACTAATTGGATAGCTCTTTCAAAGTCACCACAGATTTGTTAAAGGAAAATCGTGATTGACTAATTTGACTGAGTTTTTTGACGAAGTAACGGAGAGGGTTGATGAGGGTAGTGCAGTTGATGTGTGTATGGACTTTCAAAAGGCATTTGAGAAACATAATAGACTTGTTAGCAAAATTAAAGCCCATGGGATTAAAGGGACAGTGGCAGCGAGGATACAAAATTGGCTAAGGGACAGAAAGCAGAGAGTAGTGATGAACAGTTGTTTTTCAGACTGGAGGGAAGTACACAGTGGTGTTCCCCAAGGGTTAGAATTAGGATCACTGCTCTTTTTGATATATATTAATGACCTGCACTTGGGTATAGAGAGTATCATTTCAAAGTTTGCAGATGATATGAAACTCAGAAATGTAATAAACAATGTGGAGGATAGTAATAGACTTCAGGAGGACATAGACAGACTGGTGAAATGGGCAGACACATGGCAGATGAAATTTAATGCAGAAAAGTGTCAAGTGATATATTTTGGTCGGAAGAATGAGGAGCTGCAATATAATCTAAATGGTATGATTTTAAAGGGAGCGCAGGAGCAGAGAGACCTGGGGGTGTATATACACAAATCTTTGAAGGTGGAAAAGACAAGTTGGGAAGGCTGCTAAAAAAGCATGTGGCATTCTGGGCTTTGTTAATAGAGCCATAGAGTACAAAAGCAAGGAAGTCATGCTAAACCTTTATAAAACACTAGTTAGGCCTCAGCTGGAGTATTGTGATCAATTCTGGCCACCACAGTTTAGGAAAGATGTCAAGGCCTTAGAGAGGATGCAGAAGAGATTTGCTAGATTGGTACCAGAGATGAGGGACTTCAGTTATGTGGAGAGATTGGAGAAGCTGGGGTTGTTCTCCTTAGAACAGGGAAGGTTAGTGGGAGATTTGATAGAGGCAGTCAAAAGCATGAACAGTTTTGATAGAGTAAATAAGGAGAAATTGTTTCTAGTGGCAGAAGGGTCAGTAACTAAGGGACACAGACTTAAGGTGATCGGCAAAAAGCCAGAGGTGACATGAGGAAACATTTTTTTACTCAGCGAGTTGTAATGATTTGGAATGCATTACCTGAAAGGGTGGTGGAAGTAGATTCAATAGTAACTTGCAAAAAGGAATTGAATAAATACTTGAAGAGAAAAAATTTACAGGGATATGGGGAAAGATCAAGGGAATAGGACTAATTGGATAGCTCTTTTAAAGAGTCGGCACAGGCATAATGGGCCGAATGGCCTCCTCTTGTACTGTACCTACTATGATACTATGAGTGATTTCAGTAACCAATGTGAAGAGATTATTTTCTTGGGCTGTGCCATACTCCTGGTCAAAGGTTGAGGCCTAGAGATTAGCACTGTTATGAGGGGAAAATATTGGCGAGAAATGTATTTTATAGTATTAGGTCAAATAAAATCATGCTAATATTTTGAACTGAATGTTTTCAATTAGCATCTATAATGTACATTATTATGTATTGTGAACCTCTGACAATTTGATGTGTATAAAAATCTATCTATATCTTATTAAAAAATGTTACATTTGCACGCGTTTGTGTCGACACCACTTAACTTCCAGATCTCACATTTTGTGTTATTTTATGTCAGCTTTTTCCCATTATAAATTCCTATGCTTATAATTATAATAGATTTTGCCAATGTAAATTCATCACACTGATTGTACAGTCTGACTGTCAGGTTCCCAGAATAGCACAACATTTTTCATTCACCATTTTTTTCTCAGTAACCGAAATTTCTATTGTTCAAAATAAGGGTTTACACAAAATAAAAAATATAAATATCTCACAATAACATGATTAAATTTATATATAAAATTGTCTTTTGTATCTTTTAATGGCTTAATTAAAGTTTTTACTCAAAGCCTTTAGGATCTCTCAAGAGCCTTGCCTTAGGCTTCATATTTTTGTCCAGAGCTGCGACTCTGTCAGCTCAATTTGGATTGTACAGTATGAGCTTGTATCGTGTACCTACTTTACCAGATTGTATCAGTACTGTTTTGTCAGCTCCACTGGTGGAATATTTTCAGGGAGCTTCTTGCACTTTCTGCTCAGTAGCTTTTCTTCAAATATTTTTGAAAAACAAGAGGATAAATTTCAAAAGCAATATCATGGTAAAATTTATATTGAGTATTTTTTTAAAGAGTGTCTGTGTATGTGAGAGAGAGACAATAAGTGTTCTGATTACGTACCTGTTGCAGCCTTTGTGTTTTATAAACTTTAGAAAGATTTAATTCAGTAAGTAACACCAGAGCAAGGTAGAGGGAAGGATACAGGAGTTGAGTGTCTAGTTCAAAGGGGAACAGTTTGGAGGAATAATGGGAGGGAAGGGGAAGAGGTAGGGGACACAATGGGATGCATGAATAACTGGGGGAAGTGATTGGAAGGCAGTCACATTTTCCTCACAATCCCAACCTGTATGCAGTATGCAGCCATTAGTCACCATATCACCCACCCAAAGGAAAAAAGGGAGAAACAAATAGAAGAATTAAGGAGTAGAAACAAAAGAGAGAGACAGAAGCAAAAGAAGAGATACAGAGAGTGAAACAGCAACGCAAAGAGAGCAGGTGCAGGTACTGTATGTACTGCAATTGGGGATCAATTAGCAATATATTAAAAGTCTTGCAGCTTGGGCGCTCTATTTTCACACTTAATTCCTGTAAATTCACACATTTGCCTTCACATTTGCACATTCACAGTTTCACCATCACATATTGTTGATTGGCTCAAAGCAAAATTGCAGCAGATTTAAGTTGAAGAGGTAGGTAACATAGAAATAAAAAAGTGAGGAAAGTGGCTACAGAACAGTTATGAGAAACTACAAAGTACTTATGAGAACAACCAATCTTAAATGACCTGTCAGGCAAATCAAGAAAGGAGCAGCTCAACCAATTGAATCCCTTAAAAGAAAGTTATAAAACACTGCTTAGGCCTCAGCTGGAATATTGTGTTCAATTCTGGGCACCACACTTTAGGAAAGATGTCAAGGCCATAGAGAGGGTGCAGAAGAGATTTATTAGAATGGTGCCAGGGATGAGGGACTTCAGTTATGTGGAGAGACTGGAGAAGCTGGGGTTGTTCTCCTTAGAACATAGAATGTTAAGAGGAGATTTGATAGAGGAGTTCAAAGTCATGAACGGTTTTGACAGAGTAAATCAGGAGAAACTGTTTCCAGTGGCAGAAGGATCGGTAACCAGTGGACACAGATTTAGGTGATCAGCAAAAGAGCCAGAGGCAACATGAGGAAACATTTTTTATGCAGCGAGTTGTAATAATCTGGAATGCACTGCCTGAAAGGGTGGTGGAAGCAGATTCAATAATAACTTTCAGAAGGGAATTTGATAAATACTTGAAGGGAAAACATTTTCAGGGCTATGGGGAACGATCAGGGGATAGGTCTTCCAAAGAGTCGGCACAGGTACAATGGGCCGAATGGCCAGCTTCTGTGCTGTACGCACTGTGATACATCTGTGCATGTAGTATTTGCATAATACCCAATGTGCTTCAATAGATTTCTTGGAATTGAAGTAGAAAGGTACATCCTCTCATTCTATGAGGATTTGTGACTATCGACTTTTTCCAAAACTTGGCTTAAAATTGAAGATTGAATTCTCAAAGCTTTATTTCAGGCCAGTTTCACATTTAAAATATTAACAACTGCACCTTTTCTCAAATGTTACCTCACAGACTTTGAGGCAGTACCTGTGATTGACAGCATCTGTGGTTTATTTTGTTGATGTTTAGAATGTATTTTCCTCCATGAGAAGTCAAAAAGTATTTCAGTTTGCTTCTCCAAGTGATTTAAATCTAGCTGAAAGATGAATTTGAACTATTGGTTTCCCACTGATTGGTGGGGGGAGCGGGGGAGGGGGGGTGCAGATGAGCTCAGGATAGCAACAATCTGCAATATTGCTGTTCAGCCAGAAGGAGCACACTGCTCTTCCTGACTCCACATTAAAGTAAATTAAAAAAAACAAAACTTACCTTTATTTCCACAGCTATCAGCAATCCCTTAAAGCACCACTAGTTAAGGGGTGGTAAATCTGGAAAAACTGGGACGACAGGGGTCAGTTTCAGAAGGAGAGTGCACCATTTTAGGTGGTTAAAGGGTTTTTTTATATATATAAATAAACAGTGCTGTTTTGAATGTTTTCTGAGGTTATTTTTTGTTTATGGAGATTTATGTTACAGATTGTAGGGCTGATTTTCCTCTCTGGCTTCTGTCTGGGGTCTAACAAGTGCATTGTACCTGGGGCATGACGCATCTGTGAGGAGAGAGGTGCCTATGAATTTCCAGACACAGGCCCACCCCTGGCAAGGCCTTGTGCTGCGATAGGAGGAGAGCTGGATCAGGAATATATCTGCTGGCCTGAGAGCATCAAGGGCTTCTGGCTTCGACCGGAAAACAGCAGCCCGAAGGGTCTGATACCCAAAGATTGTTGTGGGGGGATGGAATTTAAAAAAAAACAAAGTACCTTCTTCTCTTCAACCAGCTTTGAGCTACCCCCAAGACTCCTGCAGACTGTTTAGTCCATGAGGGTCCCAGCACAAGCCCATTACTAGATATCCTCGGCTGCCACACTGTTAGGGCACTCCAAGGGTAGTCAACATGAAACATGAGGTAGGAGGCCAGGTATGGCCCCTCCCTTCCCATTTACATAATCATATTGGGTCTGCACATATTGTTGAGGCAGGGCCAGTTATGTCAGCTTAGGGAATGCAAAGAAACCCTAGAGCAGCATTGTGAGGATGCAATGGGTCTCTGTTTCCATTTCCTCTACCCTGAGTCTGGGAACTGAGGGTTCTCTAGATAGTGATGTGCTATAGAATCATAGAATGATATGGCACAGGAGGAGGCCATTCAGCCCTTCATGCCTGTGCCGCTCTTTGAAAGAGCTATCCAATTAGTCCCTCTCCCCATAGCCCTGCAAATTTTTCCCTTTCAAGTATGTGTCTAATTCTCTTTTGAAAGTTATTATTGAATCTGCTTCCACCACCTTTTCAGGTAGTGCACTCCAGATCACAACAGTTCGCTGTGTTAAAAAAAATTCTCCTCATCTCCCCCTGATTCTTTTGCCAACTACCTTAAATCTGTGTCCTCTGGTTACCGACCCTTCTGCCACTGGAAACAATTCCTCCTTATTTACTCTATCAAAACCCTTCATGATTTTGAACAGTTCTATTAAATCTCCCCTTAACCTTCTCTGCTCTAAGGAGAACAACCCTAGTTTCTCTAGTGTCTCCAGAAAACTGAAGTCCCTCATCCCTGGTACCATTCTAGTAAACCTCTTCTGCACCCCCTCCTAGGCCTTGACATCCTTCCTAGTGTGTGGTGCCCAGAATACTCCAGCTGAGGCAAAACCAGTGATTTGTAAAGGTTTAGCATAACTTCCTTGCCTTTGTACTCTATACCTCTGTTTATAAAGCCAAGGATATTGTATGTTTTTTTTAACAGGCTTCTTAACTTGTCCTTCCGTCTTCAAAGATTTGTGTACATACACCCCCAGGTCTCTCTGCTCCTGCACCCCCTTTAAAATTGTACCATTTCGTTTATATTGCCTCTCCTCATTCTTCCAACCAAAATGCATCACTTCACACTGCTCTGCGTTAAATTGCATCTGTTTTCTACTTTTTTTTTAGAGATTATGTATAACAGTATTGGATGTTGGGGAGGATGTGTAAAAACTTCAATTCCGTTTTAGGGTCTACTAATCTTTAAAGCACTGTCTTTAGAATTCTGTGATTATACTATCTTTATATTATATTATGTTTCCAACTCAAAGCTTCCCTTATCATATATCTGTATATTCATAAATTGTGTCTGTGCACACAATCAGTCTATTTTCTTCAATCTGATTGTTTGTTGGTGATCACATGACTGTTGATGCATTGTTGCTCACGTGGTTTCCAGAGACCAATCCCCCACTTGTGGCCTCCAACCTCTCCCACCTCAGCAGCATCTGTGCAGACCTATAGGTATTATCACTTTTATGCAGCTGCCAGTCGCTTGCTGCATAGGTCCCATCCTCCACTCTTGTTCTTTTCCCTCCCTCTTCCTATCTTCACTTTGACTCCACTATCTGGTCTCTCCTCACCCAGCTCCAGCTTCCAGGCTATCCTTATCCATCCCATCTCTGCTCCTGCCCTAATTTTGAAACCAGATTCCTCACTATAGGTTTCTCTCCCATATGGGAGTAGTTTCAGTGAAAAACTGCTTGTCAGGCAGTGGTGGTCACTCTGAACTTCTTGCCATGCCACGGTATATGTTGCCTGCCAGCCTCTCCAACCTCAGCTTCCCCGGTGTGGGTACGACCTCTCCCCACTTGCATTCCCTCGCAGACCAATGCAGTGTTGTCCTGGCCTTCTAGCTATCTCCCAGTCCCAGTGATGACAACTGCCTACATTTTGGCCTTCCTGCTTCCTCTCAATCCAGGAGCAGCCCAGCCCTACCCTTCTTGTTCCCTACTAGCCCAAGCACTAGCATTATGCCTTGGCCTCTGCGCTCTGTTATGGTATCCCCCTCTTTCCCAGGCCTGACCCCCTAAGACTTCTTTCCACCCCAGGCCCTGGCCTCCACCACAAACTTCTTCTGAGCCCCAGCACTCACTTCCTCTGAGTCTTAGCCCCCAGTTTCTCTCTTCCGTAAGAGTGTTACAGCAGCTCTTGGACGCATCAGTAGCACTTGGAGCAAGGAAATCACATCGCTGCAACACCAGCGGCATATAAACCATCTAGCATTATTATGTTAAAACCAACTGTTGAGTTTGTGCCATTCTCTCTGCTGTTCAAGTTAATTGATGTGTGATTATTTATCTCTGACATATGTGTATTTTGTAACTCCGTTAGCTTGCAGGCCTGGGTTCTACAAAGCTTTTGCTGGAAACATCAAGTGCTCCAAGTGCCCTCCACACAGCTTCACCCACGAAGAGGCCTCAGAAGTGTGTATATGTGAGGGAGGTTACTTCAGGGCAGAAAAAGACCCACCCACCATGGCTTGTACCAGTAAGTAATTACAGCTATCTGATCTTGTCTTCCAGCGCTACATATGTACGTTATTAAAGTGCTTTAAAAAAAATCGTTGGTGCACCACAATTTTTTTTAAATCTCACTAGAACAGGAACCAGCCAATACCTGGGCTAGTGTCAGAATATTATGTGTCGAACGAGGCTTCAAATGTTGTGGGTGAAGCATAAGCATATAAAATCCTGTTAAGCTTCATTAAAAGTATATTTTAATTAATAGTTTGTTTTTTCTATATTTTTAAACAAATGTTGTGCTCATGAAAATAAGGGATACAGTACTGTGGGAGGAAAATGTTTCCTTTTTCCTCACAGTGACCAACCTCAGAAGAGCATCCTCTTGTGCCGGTGAGATACATTTTCCACATTGGTCATCTTTATGGTCTCTCTAAGTGTGCAAATTTCATACCAATTACTGCCAGATTGTGAGCAGTTTTGAGTTTTATGAGCTTGCAAACACAAGGAACAAAGTGCAACCTGGGCATTCACATTTTGCTTGGGTGCCTTAAATCCATAGTTTGCTTTGATCCCATCAGCTTGAGCGGGAATAAACCGAGGTCCCAGAGCCAAAAGAACCATACTTTAATCTGATTCTATCTCAAACTCCCCTTTACAGATGTTTCTTGATTTTTTTAAAAAATCTATATTTTATCATAAAATATGTTAACATCACAACCAGAGCTGCTCTTCTCCACTACTGACAAATCATCTCTACTCCGACACTTATAGCAATAGTACTGCATTTATTTCCTGCGCAATAACATTAAAGACACAAACAGTGAATTTGATGAATATTAAATATTAGCATATATTCGTACCAACTCTATGATCCACTGGCACAAGAAGTATTATTTGAGGCTAAGGTAGACCCAGTAATTTAAAGCTCCACCCTCACTTGGGAAGTTTTCAAAATGGCAACTAGTTGTGGGAATGAGTCATTGGACTCAGATTTACATGGCCTAATGAAATGGCAGGGGGCAGGCCTCGGGTTGGAAGACAGCGGTAAGTGTTAGTTTGCAGTTTTGGTCTCCTTAGCGCCTCATTTCTGCTGGAAAATGGGGTGATAGAAAGATCACAATTGGGGCAGTTATGTTTATCCAGCTGCATGCGCCCTTCCTAATCCCCCAAAAATTGACTAAAAACAAGAATATTGTAGCCCTGAGAAAACATGGCTATTTAACCCTTCAGCCTCACTAGAGGAGCTCATTGGTGACATTTTAAATGCAGTCGTCCCTCAGGAAAGTTGAGCATTGTATCCTTGTCCTGTGGAGGAAGGAATGTTTCTTTATAACTGACTTTGAATTGTTGTAATTCCAGTTGATCAGATTTTGTGGTGGACTCGATAAGTATACGTCTAACACATAAATATGGAAATTCAGCACACAACCAGCAACTGGCTTCATTTAAAAAAAAAGTTTAATAATTTAGGTGCTCTGAATAGATATGAGGCTGAAATTCCTTAGAACACAAACCTAGTGCTTACAGAGATTGCGAGATCACTGGAAGAGCATCCAATTAGCATGAGGCATGCGGGTGCAAGCCCAATTACAGTCAAATCTCTGGTCCCCTGCAGCTGCAGACTCTGGCACTCAGGCCACCCCTCCCCCAACTTTGGCCATATTCCATGGCCCCCTCCCAAGGAAGGGGGTGGACCTTGAAATTTAATTTTTTTAAGTACCTGTAGGGGCCCAAGTCCTCTCACGTGACTGGGCATACCATCCTCCACAGATATGGTGTATCCCGACTGAGCGGTGTGGCCTCTGGCATCATTTGCCAAGTAACGAGCAGACGCAGATTCTGTCTTTACAAGACAAATTAGAAACTTCTGGAAACAACGGAGACCCACCGCTGGTTTGCTGCTGCAGTTATGGCAGGAGACCAACAGAACCCCTGAGGAATTTCGGTCCCAGTATATCAAAGACATGAAAGAAAAATTAAAAGAACTTATTCTTTGTAATTTATTTTACTAAAACAAAGACTAACATGTTAAATTCATTATTCTCTCCCCAATTAAAATACTGATGCTCGCAAAGCCTCAATGTGAAAGAGCTTTAAGGTGCCCATTATATAGGCCATCCTTGCAGCAACAACAACTTGCATTTATATAGCGCCTTTAACGTAGTAAAATGTCCCAAGACACTTCACAACAGTGTTATCAAACAAAATTTGACACTGAGCCACATAAGGAAATATTAGGACAGGTGACCAAAAGCTTGGTCAAAGGTAGGTTTTAAGGAGCGTTTTAAAGAAGGAGAGAGAGGTAGTGAGGCGGAGAGATTTAGGGAAAGAATTCCAGAGCTTAGGGCCTAGGCAGCTGAAGTAATGGCCGCTAATAGTGAAGCGATGAAAATCGGGGATGGGCAAGAGGCAAGGATTCGAGGAGCGCAGAGATCTCGGAGAGTTGTAGGGCTGGAGGAGGTGACAGAGATAGGGAGGGGCGAGGCAATGGAGGGATTTGAAAACAAGGATGAGAACTTTAAAATCGAGGTGATTTCAGAGCTTAGGCAGCAACATCATTTGCCTGAAATGAATATTGTCTACTCTTATACAGCATCCAATTAATGCCACAAATTAGAGTGAATGGTCTCACTAATGTGCACAAAAGTCAATATTTTTATATTATTAAACATATGTGAGCAATTCCACGCAGCTACTTTTAGCTGCACCAGTGAGGAACACTTTTTTAAAATTCGTTCATGGGATGTGGGCGTCGTTGGCAAGGCCAGCATTTATTGCCCATCCCTAATTGCCCTTGAGAAGGTGGTGGTGAGCCACCTTCTTGAACCGCTGCAGTCCATGTGGTGAAGGTTCTCCCACAGTGCTGTTAGGAAGGGAGTTCCAGGATTTTGACCCAGCGACGATGAAGGAATGGCGATATATTTCCAAGTCAGGATGGTGTGTGACTTGGAGGGGAATGTGCAGGCGGTGTTGTTCCCATGTGCCTGCTGCTCTTGTCCTTCTAGGTGGTAGAGGTCGCGGGTTTGGGAGGTGCTGTCGAAGAAGCCTTGGCGAGTTCTGCAGTGCATCCTGTGGATGGTACATGAGGATTAGACTACCAATATGTTGATGTACTGCGGCATGTAATGCCCATGGCCATCATTTTGGGCCAGATTTTGCTCTAAAAATAATGGTGAGCCTAACAGGGCTCACTGTTATTACAGAGCATCTGGTACATCAACTTCCGGCAACTGCACATGCGCAGTTAAATGCAGAAATCCGGTGGTTTCTGTACCAGGTGCCCTGCTCCTCTATAAGCTGCACGAGAACTGCATCTCGCCGACTGACTCGTTGTTGAAATGAATGCAACAGTGCATTGCCCTAATGGAAACAAAGTAATCTCGCCAGAAAAAAGTACGTCAAATTGTTTAAGTGTAAGCAAACTTTTAATGGCGTGGTATGTCTTAATGACTGCCAAATAACCTCTCTGGCACTGAAAATTTACTTTTATAAGTGTGGAGTCTCATTCCTTCACATTTTAACTGTTGTTGGACATGTTAAAAAAAATGTAATTTTTTTATTTGTTTAGAATCATAGAAAGTTATGGCACAGGAGGAGGCCCATCGTGTCAGTGCCAGCCGAAAAAGAGCTATCCAGCTTAATCCCACTTTCAAGCACTTGGTCCGTAGCCCTGTAGGTTACGGCACTTCAAGTGCACATCCAAGTACTTTTTAAATGAGTTGAGGGTTTCTGCCTCTACCACCCTTTCAGGCAGTGAGTTCCAGACCCCCACCACCCTCTGGGTGAAAAATATTTTCCTCAGCTCCCCTCTAATCCTTCTACCAATTACTTTAAATCTATTCCCCTGGTCACAGACCCCTCTGCTAAGGGAAATAGGTCCTCCCTATCCACTCTATCTAGGCCCCTCATAATTTTATACACCTTAATTAAAACTCCCCTCAGCTCCTTTGTTCCAAAAAAAACAACCCCAGCCTATCCAATCTTTTCTTATAGCTAAAATTCTCCAGCCCTGGCAACATCCTCGTAAATCTCCTTTGTACTCTCTCTAGTGCAATCACATCTTTCCTGTAATGTGGTGACCAGAACTGTATGCAGTACTCTAGCTGTGGCCTAACCAATGTTTTATACAGCTCTAGCATAATCTCCCTGCTCTTCTATTCTATGCCTCGGCTAATAAAGGAAAGTATCCCATATGCCTTTTTAACCACCTTATCTAGCTGTCCTGCTACCTTCAGGGATCTGTGGACACGCACTCCAAGATCCCTCACTTCCTGTACACCTTTCAGTATCCCCCCATTTATTGTGTATTCCCTTGCCTTGTTTGCCCTCCCCAAATGCATTACCTCACACTTCTCTGGATTGAATTCCATTTGCCACTTTTCTGCCCACCTGACCAGTCCATTGATATCTTCCTGCAGTCTACAGCTTTCCTCCTCACTATCAACCACACGACCAATTTTTGTATCATCTGCAAACTTCTTGATCAAGCCCCCCAACATTCAAGTCCAAATCATTAATATATACCACAAAAAGCAAGGGACCTAGTACTGAGCCTTGCGGACCCCACTGGAAACAGCCTTCCAGTCACAAAAACACCCGTCAACCACTACCCTTTGCTTCCTGCCACTGAGCCAATTTTGGATCCAATTAGGCACTTTCCCATGGATCTCATGGCCTTTACTTTTATGACCAGTCTGCCATGTGGGACCTTGTCAAAAGCCTGCTAAAATCCATGTAGACTACATCAAATACGTTACCCTCATCGACCCTCCTTGTTACCTGCTCAAAAAAGTCAATCAAATTGGTCAGACACGACCTTCCCTAAACAAATCCATGTTTTCTTTTTCTGTCTCTTTTATCTCTGTCTTTTAATTCAATATTTCTTACCCTCTCTTTATTTTGCTTTCTGTACCTGATTTGACATTGAATCCGTTATTCTAACTTCCACTTCCTGGTTCTGTGTCTGCGCTGCTTATTAATGATGCTCCAATCTGATTGGTTAAGGGGATACACAGCTGCTTGCCCCGTTCACACAGGTCCCAGATGCCCAGGAGAGGGTGGTGTGCTTGGACTTGAATGTGGGGGGACCCGATAAGAGGAACTTGCAGTGCAAAAGCCCATGAAAAGTCTATGGGCAAGCCCAAGTCTTACGAGCCATGGGCACCGTTCATTTGCTGCTCAGAGCAAAATCAAGCCCATTATGTTGTTTTTCTAAGTGCAAAATAGGCCATTATGAATATTAATTTATGAAAGTCAACTTTAGGATCTTCTTCTTTGCACATTAGTCGGTTACTCAAGCCTTTAACTGTTGACCCACCTCTCATTGTGAGCTTTTTATTTAAACAGAAATTTGGGACTTTCTAATGCAATGATGTCATTGGATACTTTGATGTGAATCTAAATGATTTTGGAAATTGGCTCAAATGCCATCCCTTTCTTTAGACGGTCAAGTATTAGCTATTCATTGACAACCTACCACTAAATTTGATTGACATGATAACAGTCTAATAGATCAATTTAAGACTGTTTCAGAATACCACCAGAAGACTTTTATGTGGGCAAGGAAAATTAGTTAACAACACTGCTTCAATTTGACATGAACATAGTAGTTGCAGATGAATGTCATTTTTCCATGTGAAATAATAACTATATCCAAATATTAACATGCTTGTGTGAATAATGCCCACCCTGTTACTTAAAACCAATAGATTTACAACATCCCATCATGTGATGTTTATTATTAAGTATGGTGATACTGCATATGAAGAAAGACGATTCTGTTGTCACTAATAAGTCATGTCTCAGCATTCCTGCTGTCCTGTACTGAAGCTGTTAGGCCATTCTAAGAGCATCCCAGTATTGGGCTGATAAACACCTTAGCTCTACATTAACATTTATCTCATTATCACTTGGAAACAAATCAAGAAGATGTTCTGTTCTCCAGTACTGAAACAATCTTACCTTAATGGGCATCAAACATTATTAAATTAACTAAAGATTTAATTAAGATACAGTCTAGGACTATTGAATGTTACTTAATTTCCACTAGTTCAGTGAACTCCTAACTCTTTATGTAACTTTAAATCATGGTCTTGTATCTCAGTTGTTCTGTTGGCCTAAATCTATATTAATATGGACTATGAATGATGAAGCTACTCCCAAGATCTTCAAGCCACTCATAAATGCATGAGTTGCTTAAATCTCTATTTATAAATGGTATCCTACCATTTCAATGCTGAACATCAGCATTAGCCCCGAATGATTTAGATTTGCCAACTTATTTTCCTGTGTCAAACAATCCGTCTCCACTGTATGAGCTATAACAAAGCAATCAGGATATATTCATAAAAGCTTACTAGTGCACATAATTCTCTACTGTCACAAAATTAGAATTAATCGACTCGCATTGTTCCAGATTCTAAATCTCGGTAAATGATTCACTGCATGTCATTACAGCTTAAAATTTGCATGAAATCACAGTTTAGCTGGAATAATTTAACAGCAATTAAAAAGCTATTTAATCATTCATCATGCAAATCAGCACGAGGGACCCCTAGAGTAAGTCTGTCTGATCTTTGCAGCTTACAGATATGGATAAGAGGATGAAGTGAGACCCTTTCCAGAATTGTTCCTCTAACTGACTACATTGTTCTGAGTCACAGAAGAAGAGAATCATTTCATGTAATGCAAACAAGGAAGGCAAAAGGGGGGGGACTACGTTTCAAATAGTGTTTCATCTATATTACTGTCAGCTGCAAAACTGGCTCTTAGACAACACATTGCAAGCTGTAAACACATCAAACAATACTTTAAAACTTCAATTTTGTTCCAAATACACAACATGCAACTATGATACAAGCTTTATTGGCTGATGAGTTTAAATTTTTAATTAATCTTGATTTAAAATAGGTTTATTATTTTTCATGTTACAGACTCACATCTCTTTTTAAATTCATTTGATTTATAATTGATTTCACTGCACAGTAATTACATCCAATATACTTTATACATCTGGTACTGCTAACTGTTAAATGTGTCACATGTGTCAATTAACACTTTGGCTTTTCCCAGGTGTGGAATAACCCTGCAAGCAATGAAACTGGCTGTCTCTTCCATGGAGTAAATCACATTATTAGAATTCCTATAGCTACATAGAAAAGCTGTACTTATAATTCAATCATGTGCTCCAACAAATTATGTAAATATACATAGTTGGTATTCCTTCTCATATACACATATGTATTGATGCACATCATGTAAGAATTCTTGCCTGTGCAGGGATGCCCATTATCTTGGCTAATAGTCCAGTTTTTTTACCAATTACTTTACACGCATACTTTAGTTGAATGCTAAATTTGGAAAATATTCAACAGTATAATAATGGCGAGCTTGGAGCAATTTAATGAACTGTGAGTATTTGGTGTGAGGAGGAGTTGTCTGAGTGAGATTTGTGCTGGATTGAGTTATAAAGTCTCATGAGCCTCCAGGTTCTATTATAGTTTTGTAATTTTCTATCCAAGGAAACTATTATGATTCATTTGGCTGTTCTGATTGGTTTCTTCTGTTGTTGCCACGTTTTATTTTCAATTCGGTTTGTATATGTTGCTGGCCAATGGTATGACGTTCATTTGGTCAAAAAGAAGTCAATTTTTTTTTGCAACATGCCACCCCTGTATTCAGGTGAAGAAAATAGGCTCCTGGATTTTTTTTTTAGGGAAACTAAATTAGCAGATGAGGGCTAATCAATAGATAGAAGACACTTGGATTTTCAGTGGATTTGTGATAGATTTTAGGTAGTGAGGCTTTTAAAGAAGATTAAGACTCAGAATTAACTGCAATTTATCTATCTGGATTGAAACCTGCCCTGGCAATAGACAGGAAAGGACCATTCTGTTGGGGCAGTGACTAGTGCAGGTTTACAAGACTTGAACTTCAGTCCCCTGTTTTTTTTAACGCACTATTCATAAACAATAATGGACAGTATATTTACTGATGACATGAAGCTGAGTGACCTTCTGACCATTGTAAAGGAAACTGAAGGTATTCAAAGGGTGCTGCACCAATTAAGTGAATGAGCTAATCAATAGCAGATGGATTTTAATCTGGGTAAATGTAAGGGAATACGCACGGATGTAGAAAATGAGAAACTTGTTCACAATTTAAGGAGCGTCCATTCTTAAAGATGATAAAGGATTTGGATGTGATTTTTATCTATAAAGCTGTTGCCAAAAAAGATGATCAATTAATGGACTATATCCCAAAAGTATTTGATTGTAATAGATTATTTTACCTTTTAGAACACAGTGGTTAGCTTACATTTGTAGTTTTATGTAAAGTTTTGAGCCTCTTTCAAAAAGACAATTCATTTGACAGGGTTCCAAGCAGAATGTTGAAAAAGAATTTGAGACCTGGGGTTCTACCCTTTGAAGAAAAGCTTAAATAATTGAATTTGCTTTTACTGCAGAAAAGACAATAGACAAGGGACATAATTTAAGTTTTTGCAATGACAGGATGGAATAAATTAAAGACTAAAAGCAAGATGTTTAAGTTAGACTGTGAAGGAATGGAGTACAAAATTAACAAACCTCAAGTGAGAAGAGATTAAAAAGTGTTTCCCCCCACAGTATAGCAGACATGTAGCACAGTTAATGCTAAATTGCTTACCTGCTTAACAAAGGGCTGGATAAATATTTTAATCAAGTCTGATATATCAATATCAACATCATAGTGGCTCCAATATCCAACATTTTCTTTTCCTCCATGTAAGGAAATGCTTGGCCCTCACCTAGTGCCTTCCCTAAAATGTTTCTAATAAAACCACCTATGCTATTTCCAGCTTTCTGGTTTTAAAATTATACCTCATTCACTGTAAATGCTAATAGTCATGAAAACAATGACATTTGGAGCTGTTTATGAGTGATGTTCAAAGTGTGAATACAACAAAGAGAGAAAGATAAAATATTTTAAATGCAGTTGAATAAATAATGTGGTTCAATCTTTTCTAAAAAGTACTGAAAATGTAGGAGATTGTGAAAGAGAAAAGATCATATTTAAAAGATGAATGACCCATTCAAGGCAAATAAAATCACTGAGTATCATTGAACATATGTGCAGCTAATTTGAATGAGCAATCACTATTTTCCCTTTTCAGTAAACTGACAAGTTGCAATGCAGTTTTCCATTACTCGAATTCAAGTCAGCAGGGTAGAAAATTAGACAGATGTTCTAAATTTTCAACTTAGAGCTACCTGTAGGATTGACCTGGGGAACAGCAGCTTGAGCATTCAGGCAAAAATATTAGTAAAAAAGATAAAATAAGAGTAAGAAAAAGAGACCAGAGTAAAGTCCAGGCCAATGTTGTAGAAACCATAAATACTGCAGGTCTGGGAAACAATAAAATAACTGAAATAAACACAGCGGGAGTGATCAATAAGATAAAATGATAAGGTAAAAAGTGTAAAAGTAAAAGGAACAACTACTAAAGATGATTTAAACTGCCTGTGCAGCAATGTACACAGAGTCCAAAATAAAACGGGGGAACTGGAGGCAATAATCCAAAGTGAGGAACCAGAAGTAGTAGGAATAACTGAAACATGGCTACATAAAGAACAGGACTTGCAACTAAATATTGTGGGTTATAACTTAATCAGTAAGGACAGGGAAGGAAGAAGAGGGGGTGGAGTAGCTGTACTAATTACATAAGAACATAAGAAATAGGAGCAGGAGTAGGCCATCCAGCCCCTCGAGCCTGCTCCACTATAAGATCATGGCTCATCTTCTACCTCAACGCTATTTTCCTGCACCATCCCCATATACCATGATGCATTTAATATCTAGAAATCAATCGATCTCTGATTTGAATGTACTCAATGACTGAGCCTCCCTAGCCCTCTGTGGTAGAGAATTCCAAAGATTCACCGCCCTCTGAGTGAAGAAATTTCTCCTCATCTCAGTCCTAAATGGACTTTATTCTGAGACTGTGACCCCTGGTTCTAGATTCCCCAGCCAGGGGAAACATCCTCCCTGCATCTACCCTGTTGAGCCCTGTAAGAATTTTGTATGTTTCAATGAGGTCACCTCTCATTCTTCTAAACTCTAGAGAGTACAGCCTAGTCTACTCAATCTCTCCTCATAGGACAATCCCGCCATCCCAGGAATCAGTCTGGTGAATGTTCGTTGCACTCCCTCTATGGCAAGTATATCCTTTCTTAGGTAAGTTGACCAAAATTGTACACAATACTCCAGGTGTCGTCTCACTGAGGCCCTATATAATTGCAGTAAGACATCTTTACTCCTGTACTCAAATCCTCTTGTAATAAAGGCCAACATACCATTTGCCTTCCTAATTGCTTGCTGCACCTGCATGTTAGCTTTCAGTGTCTCATGTACAAGGACACCCAGGTCCCTTTGAACATCAACATTTCCCAATCTCTCACCATTTAAAAATACTCTGCATTTCTGTTTTTCCTACCAAAGTGGATAACTTCACATTTTCCACATTATATTCCATCTACCATGTTCTTGCCCACTCACTTAGCCTGTCTATATCCCCTTGAAGCCTCTTTGCATCCTCCTCACAACTCATTCCCACCTAGTTTTGTGTCATCAGCAATCTTGGAAATATTACATTTGGTCCCCTCATCCAAATCATTGATATAGATTGTGAATAGCTGGTGCCCAAGCACCAATCCCTGCGGTACCCCACTAGTCACAGGCTGCCAACCTGAGAAAGACCCGTTTATTTCTATTCTCTGTTTACTGTCTGTTAACCAATTCTCAATCCATGCCAGTATATTACCCCCAATTCCATGTGCTCTAACTTTGTTCACCAACCTCCTGTGTGGGACCTTATCGAAAACCTTCTGAAAATCCAAATACATCATACCCACTGGTTCCCCCATATTTATTCTACTAATTACATCCTCAAAGAACTCCAATAGGTTTGTCAAACATAATTTCCCTTTCATAAATCCATGTTGACTCTGCTAAATCCTATTATTATTTTCTAAGCGTCCTGTTATCACATCCTTTATAATAGATTCTAGCATTTTCCCTACTACCGATGTCAGGCTAACAGGTCTGTAGTTCCCTGTTTTCTCTCTCCCTCCTTTCTTGAATAGTGGGATTACATTTGCTACCCTCCAATCTGCAGGAACCATTCCAGAATCAATAGAATTTTGGAAGATGACAACCAATGCATCCATTATCTCTATAGCCATCTCGCTCAAAACCCTGGGATGTAGATCATCAGGTCCTTTGGATTTATCGACTTTCAGTCCCATTAATTTCTCTAGTACTATTTTTTTACTAATACTAATTTCCTTCAGTTCCTCATTCTCGCCAAACCCTTGATTCTCTAATATTTCTGGGAGTTTTTTTGTGACTTCTTCCGTGAAGACAGACACAAAGTATTTGTTAAATTTCTCTGCCATTTCTTTATTCCCCATTATAAATTCTCCCGTCTCTGTCTGTAAGGGACCCACATTTGCCTTCACCAGTCTTTTCTTTTTTACGTACCTATAGAAGCTTTTACAGTCCATTTTTATGTTCCTCGCTAGTTTACTCTCATATTCCATTTTCCCTTTCTTTATCAATTTCCTGGTCCTCCTTTGCTGAATTCTAAAATGCTTCCAATCCTCAAGCTTACTGCCTTTTCTGGCAACTTTATATGCCTCTTTCTTTGAATTAATACTATCTTTAATTTTTCTTGTTAGCCACGATTGGACTACTTTTCCTGTTAGGCTTTTATGCCTTAAAGGAATGTATATTTGTTGCAAATTATGTATTCATTCTTTAAATGCTAGCCATTGCCTGTCTACTGTCATACCTTTTAATGTAGCTCCCCAATCAACCATGGCCAACTTGCGCCTCATACCTTCCTAGTTTCCTTTGTTTAGATTTAAGACCCTAGTTTTGGATTGAACAACATCACTGTCAAACTTAATGAAGAATTCCATCATATTGTGGTCACTCTTCCCTAAGGGCTCCTTTACAACAAGATTATTAATTAACCCTTTCTCATTGCACAATACTAGATCTAAAATAGCTTGTTCCCTCGTTGGTTCCTCAACATACTGATCTAGAAAACCATCTTATATATATTCCAGGAATTCGTCCTCCACAGTATTAGTGCTATAATTTGGTTTGCCCAACCTATATGTAGATTAAAGTCCCCTATGATTACTGTATTATCCTTGTTACATGAACTTCTAATTTCCTCCTTTATACCGTGCCCTGCATTACCACTATTGTTTGGTGGCCTATAAACAGCTCCCACCAATGTTTTCTGCCCCTTGCTGTTTCTTAGCTCTACCCAAACTGATTCTACATCTTGCTCTTCTGAGCCAAGATCCTTTCTCACTATTGTACTGATCTCATCCTTTATTGTAAACAATTTTACAACACCAAGTTATAGTCCAGCAATTTTATTTTAAATTCACAAGCTTTCGGAGACTTCCTCCTTCCTCAGGTAAATGTTTCAGGAGCTCCTTGAAGCCTACGCATTTATACATATAGAACAATACATGTATTGTTCTATATGTATAAATGCGTAGGCTTCAAGGAGCTCCTGAAACATTTACCTGAGGAAGGAGGAAGTCTCCGAAAGCTTGTGAATTTAAAATAAAATTGCTGGACTATAACTTGGTGTTGTAAAATTGTTTACAATTGTCAACCCCAGTCCATCACCGGCATCTCCACATCATCCTTTATTAACAGTGCTACCCCACCTCCTTTTCCTTTTTGCCTGTCCTTCCTAAGTGTCGAATATCCTTAAATATTCAATTCCCAGCCTTAATCACCCTGCAGCCACTTCTCTGTAATGGCAATTAGATCATACCCATTTACTTCTATTTGTGCAGTCAATTAATCTACCTTGTTGCGAATGCTGCGTGCATTTGCAGGATTAAGGATAACATAATGGCAGTAGAAAAAAGGGACATTACTAACAAAAAGATAGAAATAGAATCCAGATGGATTGAAATAAAAGATAAGAAGAGATCGATCGTGCTAATAGGGGTATATTACAGACCACCAATATAGTGGAAAGGAGTTATGTAAGCAAATATGTGAAATGAGTAAAGGGTATAGAATAATAATAATGGGAGATTTTAACTACTCCCAAATAAACGGACAAGAAGAGGTAGGTAAAGGGTTACAGGGAATGGAGTTATTACAATTTATGCAGGACTCATTCCTCTCCCAGTATGTAAAAAGCCCAACAAGAGAGGAAGCACTGCTGGATCTAATAATGGGAAATGAACCCCAGAACAGATAAGAGAAGTAAACGAAAGGGAACATCTAAGCAATAGCGATCACAACGTAATGAGGTTTAAGATAAAGATTGAGAAGAATGCCCTTTTTCACATTTATTACTTTGTTTTTAAGACAAAGACCAAAGTAATAAATGTGAAAAAAACTGATTTTGAGGGTATGAGAATGCAACTAGGAAAAATAAACTGGAAAAATTTACTGACAAACAAAGAAATAGAAAAGGAGTAGGAAACATTTAAAATGGTGATCAGTAGAGTCCAGGAGAAATAGATCCCACTAATACATCCCACACAAAAGCAAGCTAGCCAGTAATGATACACCATGGATCAATAAAGAAATAAGAGCATAATTGAAACCAAAGAAAAAGGCATACACTAAGCACATGGACAACAAAGGAGAGGGTGACAAAAGGGAATGCAAAAAGATTAAGAAAGAAGTGAAAAAAAATGAGGAAGGCAAAAAGAAACCATGAAATTAAATTATCAAGGAATATCAAAAAAAAGTAAAGGATTCTACAGACACACAAATAAAAAAAAAATCAGGATAGGGCCACTATGGGATTCACATGATAAACTCACAGGCATTGACAGCGAAATGGTGGAAATATTAAATAATTACTTTGCTTCAACATTTCCCAGGGAGATTAATATGGTGGGCATGACATTAGAAGAGGTGATCAAAAAAGATGTAAAGACATTTAAGGTAGAAAGGGGGGAAATAATTGATAAATTAATCAAACTGAGAGAGGATAAAACCCCTGGTCTGGATGGATTGCATCCGTGCATATTAAAAGAAGTTAGGGAGGAGATAGCAGAGGCACTATTACATATATATAAAAATTCATTGGAAAAGGGAATAGTGCCAGAGGACTGCGGACAGCTAATGTGATTCCTATGTTTAAAAAGGGAGATAGAACAAGTCCAAGGAACTGTAGACCAATTAGCATAATGTCTGTGGTAGGAAAGATAATGGAATTCTTACTCAAAGATGTATAAGAGAAACAGCTAGAAACCAAAAAAATAATAAAGAATAGTCAGCACGGATTTCAAAAGGGAAGGTCATGCTTGACCAAGCTTATTGAATTCTTTGAAGAAGTAACAGAAAGTGTAGACAAGGTCAATGTAGTAGATGTCATATATTTGGATTTTCAAAAGGCCTTTGATAAGGTACCGCATGGTAGACTCATGACTAACATCACAGCATGTGGAGTCGGGACAAGTAGCAGAATGGATAGCAAACTGGCTACAAAACAGAAAACGGAGAGTAGGGTTTAAAGGTAGTTACTCAAACTAGCAAAAAGTGGGAGGTGGTGCTCCACAAGGATCGGTGCTGGGATCACTGTTGTTCACTATTTACATAAATGATTTGGACTCAGGACTCGGAAATACAATTTCAAAATTTGGAAACGACACTAAATTGGGTGGTATGGTTAATACTGAGGAGGACTGCGACAAAATACAGGAAGACATTAATAAACTTGCAGAATGGGCATATAATTAGCAAATGAATTTCAATATAGATAAGTGTGAGGTGATACATTTTGGTAGGAATAATAAGGAGGCCATATACTCCTTGGAAAATAAGAGTCTAAACAGGGTAGAGGTGCAGTGGGATTTAGGGGTACAGATACTGAAATCACTAAAAGTAGCAACGCAGGTGAATAAGACCATTTTTTTAATGGGATTCATTTCTAGAGGGATAGAATTGAAAAGCAAAAAAGTTATGCTAAACTTGTACAGAACTTTGGTTAGACCACACTTGGAGCACTGTGAACAGTTCTGGTCTCTACACTATAAAAAGGATATAGAGGCACTGGAGAAGGCACAAAAAAGATTTACCAGGATGATACCAGAAATGAGAGGTTATACCTATCAGGAAAGATTGAATAGGCTGGGTCTCTTTTCTACAGAAAAGAGAAGACGGAGGGGTAACCTGATAGAGGTCTTTAAGATTATGAAAGGGTTTGATAGGATAGACATAGAGAAGATGTTTCCACTTGCACGGGAGACTAGAACTAGGGGCCATAAATATAAGATAGTCATTAACAAATCCAATAAGGAACTCAGGAGAAACTTCATCACCCAGAGAGTGGTAAGAAAGTGGAACTCGCTACCGCAAGGAGTAGTTGAGGCAACTAGCATAGATGCATTTAAGAGGAAGCCAGATAAACACGAGGGAGTAGGGAATAGAAGGATATGTTGATAGGGTTAGATGAAGAAGGGTGGGAGGAGGCTCACATGGAGCATAAACACTGGCATGGATCCTGTTGGGCCAAATGGCCTGTTTCTGTGCTGTACATTCTTTGTAATTCCCAACAGACAACACCTACAATGTTGCCGTTGTAGACCGGAGGTCACCGGTTACGATTATTGGCTTAGTACAAAGAGGAGAAGAGTCAATTCTCTCTTAATTCTCACTTCGCTTTATTAACGTTGTTAGATCATGTACATATAGCTTATACGTCTGGTTAGATATAGGCATGCAGTTTACAACAGGTTATACAGTTTTATACTCAAACTAGGATTTAAACGCACACCTACTAGATTTCTCTGACACTCCCTGAGTGGTCACAGAATAGAAAGGATATTATATTACCCGGAAAGGAGAGCTGACGCTGGCCAGGCGTTCCGTTCTCTCTCTCTTGACGTCGTCTCCACGTCCCCTGACGTAGGGTCTTCCCCTTCCACGATGGTTGGTCTCCGGAGTTTCGCACTGGCACCAAGCCTGCAATTCTTCATTCTTATTCCAAGTCTTATCTCTTCGAGCTGTGTTGTCTTTCTCCCGTTGGCTTAGATTTGCTCGAGTGGTTGGTGTCATCCCCTGATTGGCTCTGTTCCAAGGGGTTAGGTAGCATTACCTCATTACTCCTTTTCTAAATAAGGACTGGTGTCTCATCACATCCCCTTTGTCTCTTAGAAGCATTGTTAATTCAAACCGGTTCTGGCCAGCCCAGACCAGTGACTGAACTCCAGGTCACTTCAGTTCAAAAGTTACTTTTGCCTGAGTGTTAGCAATTCGGAATAAACTCAGTAGTTTTTTTTTGCAGCCCCTGGCCAACACCGTCATCACCTGTACACCCTGAAGCAGTTAACCAGCATAGACATTACCAATAACATTTAAAAATGACAGCAACATTGTTTACATTTTTACCAATGGAAAATATTCTTCAGATTTTCAACACAGACTTTTGTCAAAAATCCACTTAATTGTAATGTCATCTGATGCATTATATTTAATTGGTAACTGAGAAATCTATGTAAAAGGTATTGGATAGGCAGGAATTCCATCAAGACATTCCTGTGATATTCTAGCCTGTGGTAGTGAAGCTTGAACGGTCAATCTGAAGATTGAATTATTGCTTTCAGTCATCTCTCACTTGTGTTATAGGTGCTCGTCTGAAACCAATATTTGCAAGAGCAATGAAGAACCAGGAGATCCAAGTTGTAATTCTCTTTCTGCATTACCCCTGGCAAGGCAAAACCATGCTCTGTTAATGTATGTTTACATGCAAGTTTGCTACATGTATGCTTATATGCATGCAATAGGTGTCAGCCTTGGCTCAGTGGTATCACTCTCGCCTCTGAGTCAGAAGGTTATGGGTTCAAGTCCCAGTCCAAAGACTTGAACACATAATCTAGGTTGATACTCCAGTACAGTGAGGGACTGCTGCACTGTCGGACGTGCCGTCTTTTGGATGAAACGCTAAATCGAGACTCCATCTGTCCTATCAGGTGGACATAAAAGATCCCATGGCACTTTTCGAATAATAGCAGGGGGGTAACCTGGTGAACATTTATCCCTCAACCAGCATCACCAAAAACAGATTAACTGGTCATTTATCTCATTGCTGATTGTGGGACCTTGCTGTGTGCAAATTGACTGCCATATTTCCCTACATTACATAAATACTTCATCAACTGTAAAGCAGTTTAAGACATCCTGAGGTTGTGAAATGTTGAAGTTCTTTCTTCTTTCTATACACATCTGATCACTAACATCCAAATGCTGCTTAATTTTAATTTTGGGGAAGAGCCAATAGGACAGTTAGTTCTCTGCTTTCAATGAAAAGGCTGAAAATGACTTGTACAATGCTCGCTAGCATATGGCCTACACATGCATGTGTTTTATATTAGACTAAATTATTTCCATCTAATCTCTGGCTGTGCCATTACTTCTTTTCTTCCCTTGCTGATGGGAAAGACCTGATAAAATAATTGGTTTACATATAAATCTCTTACGGCATTGCATACGGGAAGTCAAGGCCAAGTATAGTCTTCAGGTGAAGTGGGGTCAGAAAGCGGGAATAATTGGACCAGGACATGCAGATGTAATTCTGTCCCATTTTAAACATACCTTCTGTACTTTTTTTTAACCTAATACTTTGATTTTGTTTTATTATTTATAGTTAAATAGCAAAACTTATGGCAATTTGGGAAGCAGAAAAGTCGAGTTGGATAGAGCTTGGGGGTTTCTCTACAGTACAGGTTGAAGGGTAGGGGAGAAGGGGCGAGTTGGAGATGAGGGGAAGTGCAGAGAGACAAAAGGAGGAGAAGGGAAAGATGTGGTAGAAGGGAAGAGAGGGTAGGAGATGAGCAGGGTGCAGAGGTGGAGTAGAGGAGGAGGGATGAGAGGATGAAGGGGTAGGAAGAGGATGAAAGGAAAAGAGACATCTGAGGCAAAGAGTGGGGGAAGGAGAGGTGGAAGAACGATAGATGAGGAGAGGGGATCAGGTGACTAGATTAATTCCTGGGATGAGAGGGTTGCCCTACAAAGAGAGGTTGAGTAGAATGGGCCTATACTCTCTGGAGTTTAGAAGAAAGAGAGGTGATCTCATTGAAACATATAAGATTCTGAGTGGGCTTGACAGGGTAGATGCTGAGAGATTGTTTCCCCTGGCTAGAGAGTCTGGAACTAGGGGGCATAGTCACAGGATAAGGGGTCGGCCATTCAAGACTGAGATGAGGAGGAATTTCTTCACTGAGGGTTGTGAATCTTTGGAATTCTCTACCCCAGAGGGCTGTGGATGCTGAATCATTGAATATATTCCAGGCTGAGATCGATAGATTTTTGGACTCTAGAGGAATTGAGGAATATGAGGATCGGATGGGAAAGTGGAGTTGATGTTGAAGATCAGCCATGATCTGATTGAATGGCAGAGCAGGCTCAAGGAGCCATAAGGCCTATCCCTGCTACTATTTCTTATGTGATGGAAAGGGTGAGAGGAGCTGGAGGAGGAAGCAAGGGTGGAGTGTTGACTGGAGCGGGAGGAAGCAGATTGAGCGGGTTGTTCAAAGGGGATGAGATGGGACCTTCTCAGTGGGGGGGGGGGGGGGTGGAACGCAGTAGCATGCAAATGGTGCACAGTGGGAAGAAAGTGAACATTATAATGGTGGACACTGAGGAGAATAGTGGAAATGGTGCTTTTCTGGGGGGAGCCTCAGTTGAAGAAATAGTGCTCAGTTGAGGAGTCACTGACTAAAGAAATGATGCTTAGTCAAGGAGGGGAATAGATGTGTGGAATTGTGCTTGACTGGGTATGGCTGGATGCAGGGCATTGTGCTCAATGCTGGGGGGACATTGGGATCAGATGTGGGGATTGTGGTCAATGAGGGGCTGGGGTGATCTTTCTTGCAAATGATTTGCTGGACTGTGTTAAAGGAGTAACCAGCAGGGAGAGAGGGTAGGCCATATACAAAGCAGTTCAGGCAGAATCATAAAGAGTAACAGGTGAGTGGCCTATCTACAAGGCAGTAGAAGTGAGAGACCTGTATTGTACAAGAAAAAAATCACTGGGTGCCAGATTAAGACTGCAGAAGCGTGGGGATGCATTTCAAGAGTTGAAGGATGAAAGTATTTGGAATTGGGATTATTTTCCACTAATTTTAGTTCTTTAATGTTTAGACACTTTAAACATTTAAGAGTCAGCGATGTCTGCAATGGCTGAAAACATCGGTTGGGGAGCTGGGCAACTCAAAAGCCAGTGAAACCTGACAAATATTTAATATAAAAAAATGAGTTAAACATTAAGGAATTAAAAAGTTTGTTTGTTTAAAATGAAGTGAATCATATAAGAAAGTATAGGGGAAGGAATTAGACTAATGATCAAAATGGAGGCAAGTCGGTGGATCAATTTGGCTTTGGATTTCATTTGAATGGAAACGTTTAGTTGCAGGCGCAAAACGGGCATCCTGATTCAGCTTACTGTTGGGCCCTGAGTTGTTCCGACTGCTTCCGACTGTCTGTTTTGCAAAACATATGGCTGTGAGTTTAATTTCTCCCCTGTAGTGTTAAAAATGTCAATGGGCATAGTTACCTGTGGAAGTTTGGCTAAAACAGAATAATCCAAGATGGTGGCTGAGCTGGCATAGACAGTTGAGAAAGCTGATGCGTAAGTCACCTGAGATTGTGCAAGTTTACTTAGGTGAATATCATTATAAATGTGGAAATAGGAATTTATAATGGGAAAAAATTGACAAAAAAATGTGACAACAGAAAAGAAGTGTGCCCAGATGTATGATTTTGAATACATTAACAATTATAGATATATAAAATTAGGAGATGCGAATTTAGATGCCAAGTATTGCGATACTGTTGACTTATTAGAACAAGTAAAATTAATGTGTAGTTAGCAAATCTGTACAGTTTAATTACTTACTGGTTTATAGTAAGGATAGGATTTAGCATTAAGGAAAGCTGATCCTAAAAGTCATGCTTATAGAAGAATGTCTTGCAGGACAGTATTATTTATTTCTAAAGGCGGGGGAAATGCCTTTACCATTATCATGTTACTAATCATGTTTAGCAATACAGATTGAAGCCTTAATGAAGGTTAAAAATTGGAAAATATATATTATTTGGTCATATACTACCAAAAGCTTACAGGTTTGTTTTCCAGATCATTTGCATAATAGTTTATGAATAACTAAATATTTATTCGAAGAGAGGTAAGATTAATAATACTTAAAGGTACTCCAAATTGGGAATAATAATGCTTTGAATGTATGTAATTGTTAAAATATACAAAATGCCATATTAGTTAAAAGTTTTTACTCATTCTGCCATTTCAAAGGCATCTCATTTAGCCAGTTGTGGGTGAAACCAGAGCTGCAGCTGTCCCACAAAATGTGGTATGTTCTGGAAGGTGTGAACGGCACTGTCCGTTTCCACCTCCACCTCTCCTCTCTCTCTCCCAGAATAGAAGGTTGTGGAGCTTATACTGTATTGACACCAGAGACCCAGGAAAGCAACTATTGACAGCTTGCTACTGCATGGCCGTTTTTAGGAACAGGAGTAAAGAAACTAAAAGTTAATTAATACGTTTATAAATTCGTCCATAAATTATTAAAGCATTTCAGTAACAAGATTAAATAATCTGAAAGTTAATTAATACATTTAGAAATTCATCCATAAATTAGTTGCTTAATTTGTTTATTAATTAATACATGTTTACATGAATTGAAAAAGCTTTTTTAATTTTGAGATGCAATTATGAATTTGTAAATTAAATCAGAAATTAATTACTATACATTTCCAAATGTTAAAAAAAATTCCAAATATATTCATGCATTTATAAATGCATGAAATGATGAATGAGGTTAAAGAAGCAAGATGTAGAGGGAGGTACTGTATTTGCAATATAAAATATGCCCGCACTTGTGTGCACTACCATTTTATTTCCTTGGCAATTTTTCTCTACCATATTTCTTCAATCCCCTCCTTCTCCAAGGGCATTGACTGCTTGCTGGGATATTTTTTATTCGTTCATGGGATGTGGGCGTTGCTGGCGAGGCCGGCATTTATTGCCCATCCTTAATTGCCCTTGAGAAGGTGGTGGTGAGCCGCCTTCTTGAACCGCTGCAGTCCGTTTGGTGACGGTTCTCCCACAGTGCTGTTAGGAAGGGAGTTCCAGGATTTTGACCCAGCGACGATGAAGGAACGGCAATATATTTCCAAGTCAGAATGGTGTGTGACTTGGAGGAGAACGTGTTGGTGGTGTTGTTCCCATGTGCCTGCTGCTCTTGTCCTTCTAGGTGGTAGAGGTCGCGGGTTTGGGAGGTGCTGTCGAAGAAGCATTGGCGAGTTGCTGCAGTGCATCCTGTGGATGGTACACACTGCAGCCACAGTGCGCCGGTGGTGAAGGAAATGAATGTTTAGGATGGTGAATGGAGTGCCAATCAAGCGGGCTGCTTTATCTTGGATGGTGTCGAACTTCTCAAGTGTTGTTGGAGCTGCACTCATCCAAGCAAGTGGAAAGTATTCCATCACCTTGTACCTTGTAGATGGTGGAAAGGCTTTGGGGAGTCAGGAGGTGAGTCACTCGCCGCAGAATACCCAGCCTCTGACCTGCTCTCGTAGCCACAGTATTTGTATGGCTGGTCCAGTTAAGTTTCTGGTCAATGGTGACCCCCAGGATGTTGATGGTGGGGGATTCGGCGATGGTAATGCCGTTGAATGTCATGGGGAGGTGGTTATACTCTCTCTTGTTGGAGATGGACATTGCCTGGCACTTATCTGGCGCGAATGTTACTTGCCACTTATGAGCCCAAGCCTGGATGTTGTCCAGGTCTTGCTGCATGCGGGCTCGGACTGCTTCATTATTTGAGGGGTTGTGATTGGAACTGAACACTGTGCAATCATCAGCGAACATCCCCATTTCTGACCTTATGATGGAGGGAAGGTCATTGATGAAGCAATGACCTTCCCTCCATCATGCTGAAGATGGTTGGGCCGAAGTAAGTGCTTGTCACCCTCCTGTACCTTGCCCAAATGGCCTTTAGTCATGTATAATGTGATAGGCTACTCGAGCTAAATTTGATCCTGTCCTGAACCAGTGTCACTGATGCACACATCCAGCAGGAGTTGTTGGACACTGATCAGGTGCAGGAACTTTGTCAGGTTTTTTTTTTGTTTCTTCCTTCCATAATCCAGTTGTAGCTCTCCTACAATGTGCCAGCCAAAATCAACTAATTTAGTACGTGCAGAGGGTTGAACCTGGGACCTTCCTGGTCTGTTTGGCTCATTTACTTATTGGAGTCATTCGGAGAACTCATACCATTATTTGAATGGGCTGTAGGAAATTCACCCATAATTTTATCATCATAGGTAAAGCAATTGGGCATTTTTCTCTGTGGACCTATGATCCCATTTTCCTAGACCACAATTTAGTTCGCTGCCTGTCTATCAATAAAATATAATTTTGTGTGGCAAATAATCAAAACATATTAAAATGATTGAATCTCTCCCTTTTGCTGGTTTTATTATTAAAGTGAAAATAGGGCTAACACTGCATTTTCTTCTTAACTGCCAATACTAAGTGTCAGCCTTGGCTCAATTGTAGCACTCTCATGCCTGTGTCAGAGGTTGTGGGTTCAAGTCCCACTCCAGGTCCTTGAGCACATAACCTGGGCTGCCACTTCAGTGCAGTACAGAGAGAGCGCTGTACTGTTGGAGGTGCCATATTTTGGATGTGACGCTTGACCGAGATCCCTGTCTGCCCTCTCAGGTGGATATAAAAAATCCCTCCGTGCTATCTGAAGAAGAGCAGGGGAGTTCTCCTGGTCACCTGGCCAAATATTTATCCCTCCTGCAGTGTTACTAAAAAAAATAGATTATCTAGTCATTTATCGTATTCGTGTTTGTGGAACCTGTGCACAAATTGGCTGCCACATTTCCCTACTTACATCAATGATTACACTTCAGAAGTACTTTATTGGCTGTGAAGCACTTTGGGACACCCTGAGGACATGAAAAGTGCTATATACAAATGTATAATATATCCAGATGCCTAAAGTATGGCGAACCAACTTCTCTAGTCTTCAAAAATGAGGATGAGATACTAAAAGTTGCTGATAAATGCAGCTTTGCTTAATTGGACATGAACAAAATATAACTGAAGTGGCAAGTCATCTTTCAGTTTTTCCACTATTGCAATCAATGAATGCAAATTGGATTTTATAATTATTGCTTGAAGAACAAACAGAGAATGGTTATAAATGAGCATTTTAATTCTCGTGTGGTGAATAGCATCCAGAGAATTTCCTTTGAGATCAATCCTGAGCCTATTGTTGTTTGTGATCTTTATCAACAACCTGGACGGTTGTCCGTTGGTTAGTTGAGTCAGGGTAATGGAAGTTATCCAAAGAAACTTAAATAGGCTTAGCACTTCAACAGGTAAATGGCAATTGAACTTAATGCAGAAAAATGTAAGATGTTGCAAACTGGATCAAACACATTGCACATACAGAATACATTGTCAGAAAACTAGTTGTTTCTGTGACAATTAACTCCATCTGGATACAGCATTGGAGGTTATTGAGATAGATATGGACTGACATGATCAAATACTGCATGGGATAAGAACGTAAGAACACAAGAAATAGGAGCATGAATAGGCCAAATGGCCTCTTGAGCCTGCTCCGCCATTCAATTAGATCATGGCTGATCTTCAACCTCATCTCCACTTTCCCGCCCGATCCCCATATCCCTTGATTCCCTTAGAGTCCAAAAATTTATCGATCTCATCCTTGAATATACTCAATGACTGAGCATCCACAGCCCTCTGGGGTAGAGAATTCCTAAGATTCACAACCCTCTAAGTGAAGAAATTCCTCCTCATCTCAGCCCTAAATGGCCGACCCCTTATCTTGAGACAATGCCCCTAGTTCTAGACTCTCTGGCCAGGTGAAACAGCCTCACAGCATCTATCCTGTCAAGCCCTCTAAGAATTTTATATGTTTCAAGTATATTTATACGCAAGTATATCCTTCATTAGGTAAGGAGACCAAAACTGTACACACTACCCCAGGATAGGATGGTTCCCATGCTAATGGAGCAAGAGACCAGCCCTCTGTGGTGGTAAGAGACCAGAGTTGAAGAGTGGAATTGTGAGGATGCATAAATACTCTGGAGTTTTATCTTGTTACCACTGGGGTTAAAGGAACATTTATGCAGAGTTTTCCCTCAGGGGATTAAGATCACAGCTATATTGTCACTTCTACATCGATACAAAGTGGTTTTGGTTTTGTGTCAATGCAGAAGTGTTACTCAAGAGACTGCCAAAGTCATGATGTGTGAGATCCCATTCAGGAGGCAGTCATACATTGGTTTGAGTTCACACCAAGCAAAGCATAATATCAGCCTAAACAGCAGCAATAGATGGTTTGTGGAGGCTTACAGGATAGAACAGTCTTTCCTAATTCCAAATCTTATTTTGTACTTTTACTGTATTATATAGTCCTACCCATGTGGTACAATTCCCACAAGTGTTGGGCAAAGTCAACTGCCATCATGCCACTACCCCAACCCAACTTCATTCACGAAAAGGAAGGGTTACAACTCCTTGAATAAGCAAATGGTTTGTGACCATTATTGTTGGCTGGATTAAATCACCACCACAAATTAGAACGTTGAACCCACCAGACTCTACTAATATTGACACAGAAGAATTTAGAATAAGAAAGCACCATCAAAAGGACTGAGATTGTTTATTCTCTCAATTCATGCTGTTTACAAGGGCAAATAGATGCCAAATTGTCTGATATTGTTTTGGTGATATGGGTCTAATGAACAAGGTATTGCACAATGAACAAGGTATTATACAGCTGTGTTGGCTTAGCTAAAACGAACAACAGCTCACATAAATGAAGATTAGCTCATAGATGTTCCCATCTGCAAGATTCCAATTTATTCTCCATTTTCATAACCTATTAACAGCCACAAAACTGCACATTAAACATTTTATGAGATAATCCATCGCTGTTGGTTGCTAGTCAGTGAACCATCACCGACATTGCCTTAAAGCAATGAGTTTTACCACTAAAACCGAGGAGACTATTGCTTCGAAGCATATGTAATCAGGAAATTGCAGACTGAAGCCAAAAGCACTTCCACATGGTCAAAGACTAAATATGAACACAAAAGATAAAGCTCCATCTCTACAACAGGTGAGAATTCTATGTTTTGGCAAATTAGGTTTTACAAATGAAACTATTCACAGCTGGTAATAATTTATATTCTTCTTAACTGGGCTGTGTTTCAGAAAGTTCTGGTGATGTGAAAGACTATTGGACAAGAAACTGTTTTACACTGCACCTAATAACTTTCATATCCCAAAATGCATGCTTTCTTTCAAATCATTTTATTTTCGATAATCATTGCAATTATTCTCCAACTAAAGTTGATTTCCTATGCCATTGCTCAAGGACAAAATATATCCACAATAACATTTGATTTACTATTCCGCAACATCATATTATTTCTTAAGTATCGTGTTTTCTTGTTATTAACAAACACACACCTGTGTGCCATCTCTTGTAACAAAGGTAATGTAATAATCATGGGGGACTTTAATCTACATATAGACTGGACAAATCAAATTGGCAAAGGTGGTCCGGAGGACAAATTTATGGAATGCATTCGAGACAGTTTCCTAGAACATGGAACCAACCAGGGAACAGGTTATTTTAGATCTTGTACTGTGTAATGAGATAGAGTTAATTAGTAATCATGCAGTAAAGGATCCCCTGGGGAAGAGTGATCATAATATGATATAATTTCACATTGAATTTGAGAGTGAAGTACTTAAGTCAGAAACTGGAGTCTTAAACTTAAAATTAAACCAATTACACAGGTATGAGGGGCGAGTTGGCAAAGGTAGATTGGGAAATTAGATTAAAGGGTATGACAGTAGATAAGCAATGGCAAACATTTCAATAAATATTTCAACATTCTCAATGAATAGACATTACATTGAGAAATAAAAACTCCACAGGAAAAGTGATTCATCTGTGGTTAACTAAAGAAGTTAAGGATAGTATTAGATTAAAAGAAGAGGCCTATAATGTTGCCAAGAAGAGTAGTAAGCCTGAGGATTGGGAGAGTTTTAGAAACTAACAAAGGATGACCAAAAAATTGATAAAGAGGGAAAAAATAGAATGAGAGTAAACTAGCAAGAAATATAAAAACAGATTGTAAGAGCTTCTACAAGTATGTAAAAAGGAAGAGAGTAGCAAAAGTAAACATTGGTCCCTTAGAGGCTGAGGCAGGAGAGATTATAATGGGGAATAAGGAAATGGCAGAGACATTAAACAAATATTTTGTATCTGTCTTCACAGTAGAAGACACAAAAAGCATACCAGAAATAGGGAAGAACCAAGGGGCTAATGAGAGTGAGGAACTTGAAGTAATTAATATCAGTAGATTAAAAGTACTTGAGAAACTAATGAGACTAAAAGCCAATAAATCCCCTGGACTTGATGGCCTACATCTGAGGGTTCTAAAAGAGGTGGCTATAGAGATAGTGGATGCATTGGTTGTGATCATCCAAAATTCCTTAATTCTAGAATGGTCGCAGCGGATTGGAAGGTAGCAAATGTAACCCTGCTATTCAAGAAAGGAGGGAGAGAGAAAACAGGGAACTACAGGCCAGTTAGCCCGACATCAGTTGTCAGGAAAATGCTGGAATCCATTATTAAGGAAGTGGTAACAAGATACTTAGAAAATCATAATATGATTAGGCAGAGTCAATGTTTTTTATGAAAGGGAAATCATGTTTGACAAATCTATTATAGTTTTTTGAGGATGTAACTAGCAGAGTAGATAAAGGGGAACCAGTGGATGTAATGTATTTGGATTTTCAAAAGGCATTCGATAAGTTGCCACATGAAAGGTTGTCACACAAGATAAGGGCTCATGGGGTTGGGGGTAATATATTAGCATGGATAGAGGATTGGTTACTGGACAGAAAACAGAGAGGACGGATAAACAGGTCATTCTCAGGTTGGCAGGCTGTAACTAGTGGGGTGCTGCAAGGATCAGTGCTGTGGCCTCAGCTATTTACAATCTATATTAATGACTTAGATGAAGGGACTGAGTGTAATGTATCCAAGTTTGCTGATGATACAAAGCTAGGTGGGAAAGTAAACTATGAGGAGGACACAAAGCGTCTGCAAAGGGATATGGACAGGTTAAGTGAGTGGGCAAGAAGGTGGCAGATGGTGTATAAGGTAGGGAAATGTGAGGTTATTCACTTTGGTAGGAAGAATAGAAGAACAGAATATTTTTTAAATGATGAGAAACTATTAAATGTTGGTGTTCAGAGAGATTTGTGGGTCCTCGTACAAGAAACACAAAAGTTAGCATGCAGGTACAGCAAGCAATTAGGAAGGCAAATGGCGTGTTGGCCTTCATTGCAAGGGGTTGGAGTACAAGAGTAAGGAAGTCTTACTACAATTGTACAGGGCTTTGGTGAGACCTCACCTGGAGTACTGTGTACAGTTTTGGTCTCCTTATCTAAGGAAGGATATACTTGCCTTGGAGATGGTGCAACGAAGGTTCACTAGATTGATTCCTGGGATGAGAGGGTTATCCTATGAGGAGAGATTGAGTAGAATGGGCCTATACTCTCTGGAGTTTAGAAGAATGAGAGGTGATCTAATTAAAACATATAAGATTCTGAGGGGGCTTGACAGGGTAGATGCTGAGAGGTTGTTTCCCCTGGCTGGAGAGTCTATAATTAGGGGGCATAGTCTCAGGATAAGGGGTTGGCTATTTAAGACTGAAATGAGGAGGAATTTCTTCACTCAATGGGTTGTGAATCTTTGGAATTCTCTACCCCAGAGGGCTGTGGATGCTGAGTTATTGAATATATTCAAGGCTGAGATCGGTAGATTTTTGGACTCTAGGGGAATCAAGGGATATGGGGTCGGGCTGGAAAGTCGAGTTGAGGTCGAAGATCAGCGATGATCTTATTGAATGGTAGAGCAGGCTCGAGGGGCTGCATGGCCTACTCCTGCTCCTATTTCTAATGTTCTTATGTTATGTTTAAATATTGAAAATGAACTATTCCTTTTATTCTCATAGTTCTCCTTTCACTGTTGCAATCGTTAGAAATGAGACTTGCTTGTTTTGCTCTGTGCTTCAAAGCAGCTGTTGATGCCCACTCTGGCTCCATCCTTTACCAGACTATTCATTTTCTACTCAAGTAGACAGATGGTGGCATCCTGCAAAAAGATAACACTTTGTGTTAGCTAGATAAGTACATCGGTTTGAAATGCACCATGCAGGGATGATAGAAGAACTCAACAATTTTCCAGGTTATTTTTATAGTCCTTCATCAGACTGCTCTTCTTTCATTATTTAAATGTTTTTATAGTACACACCAGCCTTCACAAGCTGTGGGAGGTTCTTCAATAGATGAATAGGTAACTCAATGTTTGTTGTAATATAGGATTTCAGCATTAACTAGCTGTTTTCCACTGAATCAATCTGTTTTGTGCAATCATTTTAAAACATACGAATATACGAAAATGGTAGACAGGAGAAGACCAGTTGGTCCATCAGGCCCGCCTCACACAGTCGTGGTGCCTTAAGCATCATGATTCACAGCACCCCTCCACCCACCAGCAGTCATGGGGGAGACAAAATAAATTAAAAAACACCAGGTCCATTTAGGAAAAAGACCTGGAAAATCCCTCTCCGAATCCCTTATGTGATCAAAATTATTTCAGGAGTCCGCATTGACCGTGGTTTATATTACTTAGTGTCCCACCTGCCTTTCGTATGCTGTGATCTCCACCCCAGCCAGGAATTCATCCAGCTCTCTTTTGGAGGTGTGCAATGAATCAATACTCACCGCATGAGCTGCCAACATGTTCCATAGGCCTTTTATCCTCTGGGAAAGGAAGAACCTCCTGACAGCTAGCCTAGTTCTGCCCTTATACGCATGAGCTCTGGTCCTCCATGTATGACATGACTGATGAATTAAACATCTTGGAGTAAATTTTAACCCCCAAGAATTGGGGTGGGGGGTGGCTGGGGGCAGATGGGAGGTCAAAATAATAACTTTTTGGAGCAGGACCGCTTCCCAGCTTCAACTCGCCCACTTCTGGGTTTAACCCAAGCAGGTTTGTATGCGTGCGCATGGCAGACACCAGGAAGTCCCCCCCCCCACCATTTAAAACCAGTGGGCCAATACTTAAAAGGGCAAAGTGCCTCATTAAAATTCTTGAGGTACTTAATATTTCGTGTATTGGAGTATTAAAATTAACCTTATCTGTTTGGGTTTCCCATCACTTCCAAATCACATCAGGTGAAAACAGGCGGGAAGGGCTGGATTCATGAATTGAGTGCCACTGCTGTTGGCCCGGAGGAGCAGGAGTGCCTCATCCAGGCCCAACAAGCTCACCTGACCGACAGGGCCCCCCCAAATGGGGGACCACCCCCCCCTCCATGTTGGACCCCCACCTACCTCTGACTCTTCACCTGACCTCCAGCAACCTCCGATCTTCTTCCCGGCCCCCTGAACTCCTCCCGGGCCTCCCGAACTCCTCCCTGCCCCCCCCCCCAATCTTTTCTCCGGTCCATGATCCCTACTTCCCTCCCTTCCTCCGATTCCCAGCTGCAGCCTGCTGTCTCAGGCCTTCCTGCCCGACAGCCAGCCAGCCTGTTGATCACGCTGGCTGCCAGGCGTGAAACCCAGAAGTAAAATTTATTGGCCTCACGACTAGCCCATTTACCTTCTGGCCTTCGCACCCGAAAATCTTCCTCCCCCCCACACCCCCACTCCCTTCCTGGCTGGAAGTGAAAATTCTGCCCATCACCTTTCACTGATACTGACAGATGCAGACCTCACAAATATAACACTAATAATACTATTTAGCTACCCTCTTACAAAATTTACTAAAGATGTCATTAACTTTGTTCTTCCTGTGATGGAATGAGATCTGTCCAGTTTCAAGTTTTCCTATAACACTTGCTTATTTTTAGCTAGTCCCGATATTGTTCCTTTTTAAATCAAAAGCAAAATACTGCAGATTCTGGAAATCTGAAATAAAACCAGAAAATACTGGAAATACTCAGCAATTCGGGCAGCATCTGTGGAGAAAGAAACAGAGTTAACGTTTCAGGTCAATGACCCTTCATCAGAATTGTACCTTTTTAACCTGATCTCTGTTGATTCTTTTAGAAAAGGAAATCTGCCTGTCTTGTTAGCCAGTTGTTTGGGAACAGCACCTGTGAACTGACAGCAGAAATTCTCTCCCAGTTGTGAAAAATTTTGGTTGTCTCAGTAATTGTTGAAATAGAACCCAACAGATTTTGGATCGTTTGTAGAACAATGGGATGTGTGTTATTTTGTAGTTTTGTATTAGACGCTTCAACTATGATATTTATAACACAAATCAAGTGTTAGAAAATACAAAACCCACACGTGATAGAAATAACTGTTCAAGCAGGCTGTTGACAAAGACATAGAACCATTAACTGTAATAGCTGTCTCACTAGGCATTCTCCTACTAACTGGACTCTTGTCCATTGTGGCAGGTGTGACAGTCTGCTGAAATCTGGTATTTAGAGGTAGCCTTTTTGTCTTTGAAATCTGCTTTGATTGACAGCTCCATATCTAGATACCTCCCAGGCTGAAAATAAATGTGACAGCTGCTGGCCATTGCTTGAGTTCACCCAGTTCAGGCAAGTGTACAGATAGAATCATAGAATGTTATAGCACAGAAGGAGACCATTCGACCCATTGCACCTGTGCCAGCTTGCTGAAAGAGCTATCCAATTAGTCCCATGGCCTTGCATTTTTACATTTTTCTTTCAAATATTTATCCACCTCCCTTTTAAAAGCTGTTATGGATTCTACTTCCACCACTGTTTCTGCTAGGGCATCCCATATCCTGACAATCCTCTGAGTGAGAAAAATTCTCCGAACCTCTTCTTTGTTCTTTTGTTGATGATATTAAATGCATGTCCTCAAAATTTATTGACTCACTGAACAATGGAAATACATTTTCCCAACTCACCTTATCAAATGGAATTTCAGTAGCGCAAAAGCATGTGCTCATGTAAAAAAAAACATTAAAAGGCTGGTGCTTTTGGCATCAGAAAAGGGTTTTAAATACCACTGAGAATTAAGAACTGTATTTTTATTTTAGTCGGACACCTAATTTTGCTTCTGTGTAATATTGTTTCTTCTTAATAATCATGAATTTGTAGTTTCGGTCTGAGCTACATGTTCTGTCAGCGTGCTGCTTTCCCATCTATTGGAGAAAACAAATGGGTGCAGTAGGCAACCTATACCATTCCCGGTAAATAATCCAACTTCATAAGGGCTCATAGTTCACCCCATGGGACATGGTCCCATTCTCTTCACACACAGGTTCATGATCAGGGATCTTAAATAAAAACATATCGAAAGAATAGAGAGGATAAAAATTAAAGCCAGAACAAATATGAAGAGTATATAAAAAAGCGACAAGAAGGTAAATTAGAAAGGCTAGGAGTGAGTATGAAAGAAAACTAATGAAAAACATAAAAGGGTAATAAAAGGCTTTGAACCTTCACCACACGGACTGCAGCGGTTCAAGAAGGCGGCTCACCACCACCTTCTCAAGGGCAATTAGGGATGGGCGATAAATACTGGCCTTGCCAGCGACACCCACATCCCATGAACGAATAAAGAATAGGAACATTAGAAGCAAGAGGATAGTCAAGGTGAGGATGTAGCCAGTAAGAGATGAAGAAGGCAAATTTGTAGTGCAGAGTGGAGGAAATGCACAAATATTAAGTAAAAACTTTGCCTCACTTTTTGCCCCTGATATGAAAGCAATGGAAGTGTAGGATAGTTCACCAAGATATAACCAGGAATGAGGGTTTATAGTTAAGAAGACAGACATGACAAATTAAGGTTATTTTCACCGGAGCTGAGAAGGTTGAGGGGAGACCTGCTAAAGGTCTTCAAGGTGATGAAAGAATAAGTAGTGATCGAGGGTTTCCCTTGGTCGGTGAGGTGGTTATGTGAGTTCGCAAATTTACAATAACCACAAATAGAATTGAAGGAGATGTTGAAATTTCCAACTCAAACCCCAGGCCTCAAACTGAAAAGTAAGTCTATGAGTGGGAAACGTCTTACAAACAATTTGGATATTAAATAATTATGTGTGCATTTAATGATTTTCTTTTCTCAGTATTGTAATTTTTTTAAATGTTTGTCGTAAGTAATATTTTTAGCTGTATACACTAAATTGAGTGAAAAATGAAAATGGTCAAACTACATCCCCAGATACATTTATTCATGCAATGGTGGTATTTGTCTACCTGTATTGGGTAAGGAAAATGTCTATTTATTTATTTATTCGCTAACGGCAATGGTCAAGAAAAGCTTTATTTTCCAGGAACCAATCAAAAAACACTTAGTTCACTGTCCCTCGGCACATCACTTACAAACTTTCACCACATTTTCTAACTCGTCATGAGCAATACAAAAGGAGACAAACTAGTATAAATATGTGTGTGTGTATATATAATATAAACATTTAACAAAAAAATTAAAGAAAGAAAGTACATGATGCCTATATTTTAGGAAGAAGAATAAACACTGGAAAGCTGGCTGTGCAAAGACCGGAGCTAACCTCTGCATCTAGGGCTACTGACCCCACTTAGTAACAGCAAAGGATCATGTGAAACTGGAAACTGAATATCTCTGTTCTACATCTGCCCTCTCCACTTGCAAAATTGAGATTTATATAGAGTCACAAGTCAGGAGTGTGATGGAATACTCTCCACTTGCCTGGATGAGTGCAGCTCCAATAACACTCAAGAAGCTCGACAACCGAGCAGGACCGGGACCGATGTCCTCGCGGGGTGTTTGCAAGTGCTGTTGGGGAAGGTTTAAACTAGAGTGGCAGGGGGATGGGAACCTGAGCGGGGAGTCAGAAGGGAGTAAAGTTGAGAGCAGCAAGAGAGGGGAAGATCCAGGGGAAATTTACAATACAAATAGTACAAACAGTTGTTCAAGAACAAGTGAAAGGGAAAAGCGTAGAGCAGCAGAAAGAAAGTGTACTTTAGGCAATGCAGATATAGTGAAAACTAGAAGGCGTAAGGCGATCAGCCCAGCATCAAAGCTGAAGGTCAGGCTAGGGTGTGTGGCTCGACTAAGAGTTCTATATACAAATACACGGAGTATAAGGAATAAATTAAATGAACTACAGGTTCAAATTCAAATTGGAGGGTATGACATGATAGCTATTACTGAGACATGGCTGCAGGACGGTCAGGATTGGGAACTAAATATACCGGGTTATAAGGTCTACAGGAGAGAGAGGGAAAATGGAATAGGAGGAGGAGTAGCCTTAGCGATTAGAGATGAAATCACTTCAATGATAAAGGAGGATATAACGAGAGGTAAGCAGCCAACAGAGACCTTACGGGTTGAATTGAGAAATAGGAAAGGATCTAAGACTATAGTGGGAGTTGTGTATAGGACCCCTGGCAACAGCTCTGAAGTGCTGGATTGTATAAATGCAGAGATTAGACAAGCGTGTAACAAAGGCATAGTGGTCTTAATGGGGGACTTTAACCTTCACATAGATTGGGAAAAGCAGACTAGCAACTGTCAGAAAGGTAGTGAATTTCTTGAGTGTGTCCGGGATAGTTTTCTACAGCAGTATGTCCCAGAGGCAACAGGGGGGTAAGGCAAACTGGATTTCGTAATGAGTAATGAACCAGATTTAGTTAACAGCTTAACTGTGCACAAACATCTATCCAATAGCGATCATAACATGATCGAGTTCAATGTAGTGTTTGAAAGGGAAAAAAGTGAATCAGCTGCTAAGATTCTAGACTTGGGTAAGGCCGACTTCAATGGGATGAGACAGAGACTGTCCACAGTAAACTGGGCAAATCTGTTAATGGGTAAAACGACTGGTGATCAGTGGGAAATGTTTAAAGAAACATTTAACGAGATACAGAACCGGCTTATACCCCTGAGGGGCAAGAACTCTATTTGCCAAAAAAAAAGCCATGGACAACTAAAGAAGTAAGGGACAGTGTAAGACATAAGGAAAGGGCATACAAAAAGGCAAAAAATGGCACAGATCCTGGCGAATGGGAAAGATACAAAGGTCAACAAAGGGTCACAAAACAGATAGTAAGAGCTACAAAAAGAGAGTATGAAAAGAAACTTGCAAGGGATATCAAAACCAATACGAAGAACTTTTATAGTTATATTAGGAAAAAGAGGGTGTTCAGGAGCAGTGTTGGCCCCTTAAAAACTGAAAGTGGGGATATTGTCATTGACAATGGGGAAATGGCAGACATGTTGAACGAATACTTTGCATCAGTATTTACAATAGAAAAACAGGATAGCATGCCGGAAACCCCAAGGAAACTAATATTGAATTGGGGACAGGGACTCGATAAAATTAACATAAGTAAAGCAACAGTAATGAAGAAAATAATAGCACTAAAGAGTGACAAATCCCCAGGATCAGATGGTTTCCATCCCAGGGTTTTAAAGGAAGTTTGTGAGCAGATTGCAGATGCCCTAACCATAATCTTTCAAAGTTCTCTAGATTCAGGAACTGTCCCTCTAGATTGGAAAATTGCACATGTCGCTCCGCTTTTTAAGAAAGGAGAGAGAGGGAAACCGGGGAATTATAGACGAGTTAGCCTAACATCTGTTGTGGGGAAATTGCTGGAGTCTATAATAAAGAATAGGGTGACTGAACACCTCGAGAATTTTCAGTTAATCAGAGAGAGCCAGCATGGATTTGTGAAAGATAGGTCGTGCCTGACAAACCTGATTGAATTTTTTGAAGAGGTGACTAAAGTAGTGGACAGGGGAATGTCAATGGATGTTATTTATATGGACTTCCAGAAGGCATTTGATAAGGGCCCACATAAGAGACTGTTAGCTAAGATAAAAGCCCATGGAATTGAGGGATAAGTACGGACTTGGTTAGGAAATTGGCTGAGCGAAAGGTGACAGAGAGTAGGGATAATGGGTAGGTACTCACATTGGCAGGATGTGACTAGTGGAGTCCCACAGGGATCTGTCTTGGGGCCTCAATTATTCACAATATTTATTAACGACTTAGATGAAGGCATAGAAAGTCTCATACCTAAGTTTGCCGATGACACAAAGATTGGTGGCATTGTAAGCAGTGGAGATGAAAACATAAAATTATAAAGGGATATTGATAGATTAGGTGAATGGGCAAAACTGTGGCAGATGGAATTCAATGTAGACAAATGTGAGGTCATCCACTTTGGATCAAAAAAGGATAGAACAGGGTACTTTCTAAATGGTAAAAAGTTAAAAACAGTGGATGTCCAAAGGGACTTAGGGGTTCAGGTACATAAATCATTGAAGTGTCATGAACAGGTGCAGAAAATAATCAATAAGGCTAATGGAATGCTGGCCTTTATATTTAGAGGACTGGAGTACAAGGGGGCAGAAGTTATGCTGCAGCTATACAAAACCCTGGTTAGACCCCACCTGGAGTACTGTGAGCAGTTCTGGACACCACATCTTTGGAAGCACATATTGGCCTTGAAGGGAGTGCAGCGTAGGTTTACTAGAATGATTCCCGGACTTCAAGGGTTAAGTTACGAGGAGAGATTACACAAATTGCGGTTGTATTCTCTAGAGTTTAGAAGGTTAAGGGGTGATCTGATCGAAGTTTATAAGATATTAAGGGGAACAGGTAGGGTGGATAGAGAGAAACTATTTCCGCTGGTTGGGGATTTTAGGAGTAGGGGGCACAGTCTAAAAATTAGAGCCAGACCTTTCAGGAGTGAGATTAGAAAACATTTCTACACACAAAGGGTGGTAGAAGTTTGGAACTCTCTTCCGCAAACGGCAATTGTTACTAGCTCAATTGTTAAATTTAAATCTGAGATAGATAGCTTTTTGGCAACCAGAGGTATTAAGGGATATGGGCCAAAGGCAGGTATATGGAGCTAGATCACAGATTAGACATGATCTTATCAAATGGCGGAGCAGGCACGAGGGGCTGAATAGCCTACTCATTTTCCTATGTACCATCCAGGACAAAGTAGCCCGCTTGATTGGCACCCCATCCACCACCCTAAACATTCACTCCCTTCACCACCGGCACACTGTGGCTGCAGTGTGTACCATCCACAGGATGCACTGCAGCAACTCGCCAAGGCTTCTTCGACAGCACTTCCCAAACCCGCGATCTCTACCACCTATAAGGACAAGGGCAGCAGGCACATGGGAATAACACCACCTGCACGTTCCCCTCCAAGTCATGCACCATCCCGGCTTGGAAATATATCTCCGTTCCTTCATCGTCGCTGGGTCAAAATCCTGGAACTCCCTTCCTAACAGCCCTGTGGGAGAACCTTCACCACACGGACTGCAGTGGTTCAAGAAGGCGGCCTTCTCAAGGGCAATTAGGGATGGGCAATAAATGCAGGCCTCGCCAGCGATGCCCACATCTCGTGAACGAATAAAAAAAAAAATTCTAGTACAGAAAAGGAGTTACTTAGTGAAGTAGTCTAGAGTCCAACAGACTACAAAGATTAGATGCAGTGAGTAAAGAGTACTACAAACAAAAGAGGTGTGGTGATGGAAGGAAAAGCAAACTACTTTTAAACTGGTTAAAGGCTTTCTTTTTGTTATCAGTGGGCAGCAATTTACCCCAGGATAATTGGTAACTAAAATGTCTTAGTGCTGCACCAAGGAAAAAGCTACATTGAAAGACAAAACAGTAGCTTCTGACTTCTTTGGTCACTGCCAATGGTGGCATTGGCTTCAAAAGAGGCTTATCAGCTGTTGAGCAACTCATACACTAGGCTCGCTCCTTCCTTAAGCAATGAGTGGAGCACCCTACCATTTGCACTTGAGAAAGGAAAAGTAGAAACTTGATAATAAGACCGTTTACAACTGTGAAGGGTATCATAGCCAAGCTCAATTTTGTCCTCAGCAAACATCCACATGCAATAGGATTGCTGGATAGCGATCAGAAATGGAAATTTGGGCTGATTCTACAATTGTAGTGCTCCTATGACCCATCCAGCCAAGATTGGCTAACTCAGCACATGGGTTAAACCTAGAACGTTCCTAATTTGTATCCCACAGCTACTTACCGATACCATCATAAGTTTGGGAGCAAAAAGGATCAGACAACTGCTGTATTTATGCATCGCCTTTTTATTGAACATTTCTAGATTTTTCAGCTCATTAAACCGTAAGGCACTCAGCACTATGCAGCGACATTGTTGGATGAGAGACAGTTTGTGAGTGCAGTTTTCCAAATTAAGTCTGTGAGCTGTTGCCATGTTTATCTGCCAAATGTCTTCAGTTAAAGTATATGTTAAACTTGTGGCACTGATGCTACATGGCTAATTATCCACGGGAGTCTGTATAAAGCCGCCATGCTTTATGTTGTAGTGAATGTTGTCATGTACACTGCATTTGCCAGAATAGAAACATAATCAGTCCACATCAGCTATTGGTCAACTGATAATGTACAACATAGGGATAGAATTAAGTAATTTTATCATACAGAAATAGGCCATTTGTCCCGTTAAATCTGCAACAGTGCTTTTCTCCATATGAGCCACTTAGTCTAATTCCATTCTCCTGCTTGCTCACCATACTCTTTAATGTTGCTCTTTTTCAAGCAACTGTCTACTTCCCTTTTAAAAAAATTTATGGACTCTTCTTCAACAATGGTTTGTGGTGGAGAATTCCACATTCTAACCACTCTTAGTGTAAAGCAATTTTCTCTAACCTCCCCTTTAATTCTTTTTGTGAATATCATAAATTTATGCCCACTCTACTGTCTTGTCAACTGCTGGAAACAATACCACTATTTGCTCGATCATAATCCTTCATAATCTTGAAGACCTCTATCAAGTCACCCCTTAACCTTCACAGTTCTAGTGAAAAAAGGCCAGGAAATCTCAAGTCTCTCCTCATAAGTGTAATCCCTCATCCCTGGTAACATCCTAGTCAATTTGCGCTGCAACTTTTCGAATTCTCTTTTGTCTTTCTTTATATTCGGATGCCCAAAACTGTAGACAATACTCCAGCTGTGGCCTTGCTAAAACCTTTACATGCTCAAAACCACTTGTTGATTTTTGTTCAATGTCTCCAGATACAAAACTGATTGCATTTTTAATGGCCTTACCTACTTGTGCTGCCATCTTTAATGAGCTGTGTATCTGCACACAAAGGTCCCTCTGCTCTTCAACTCCATTTAAAAGCTTACCTTTTAAAGTATATTTTATCTAATGTATGCTATATGATTTGTACAAATTTAAATTTGTAGTACATAGTATAAAAGCCTAAATCTGGACAAAACACTTCACCTGTCGAGTACCAGCATTGACTTTTATAATTGATGTTTGTCCACTGATGTTTAATAGGGAGCTACGGCTGCAAACTTGGCAAAATAATGTGGCTTATATTTAGGGCTATTGCTCTCATTTTTTTCCCTTGACTTGGCGATTCTGTCCATCATTGGGCTGGAATCCACATCGATATAAAGGTTTAAGTGTAATCTTTTATAGTTACATCATAAGCTGTTCGTTCTGCAGCTTCTCCATGATTTTTGATTAAATAGACAGGGGGAAAAGCAGTCTTTAACACATTGCCCCAAAGGCCACCTTTATGGATGGGAACGATTAGGGAAAACCGTCAAGGCTGTTGGGATGTTTCTATGCTAACACATTTTTAACAACCACGGTAAAGAAATTGTAATTATGATATCTCATGTATCCTGCAGCAATTATTCATTGAATGTGAACAAAGTGTCATTAAGTTTTACTTTGTGTGATTTGCTATTTTCTGTGGCATAGTTTTATGCACAGGAAAGACAGATTTACAGTACATTATTAAATCATTGATCAAAAAACCTGCATCAGTACTGCATGATATTAAGTTGGATCCCTTGTAAAAGTTCTAAGGAGCAGTGTTCCTGCACCTTGACCTTTTATATCAAAATAGTTAAAAATAAAGATATACTTTTAGCACCAATTAGACTAATGTCCACTGGGAGCTGAACTCAAACAGCACAATCTCCTTCCATTTAGGATCATTAACATAAGAGAGAGGAGCTCTTCACTCTGGACTGGAATTGAACTGATCTCCGAACTATAAAAGAAATCGCCACCGCACCCTTAAATTTTAAACTGCGTTTGTTCCATTTGAATTTGTCTAACTGTTGTATCTTAATATATTTTGTTATTCTTTTGTCAGTTTTTATTGACTTGCACAGTAATACAGACCTGTCACATTTCTACCTAACGTCTGACATACACACATCAGGACAGACAGTGTAAATGAATCCTTCCACCCTGTCCTCGCAGGTCTTTTGTGACAGGTTTTCACAGTTGTGTTTTGAAGACACAAAAGAAAATCATGTATTAAAATTGTTTTGACATTAGCAGGTACTCTTGTGTAAAAATATAGGATTGGTGATGTCACGTGCAGAAGTGGTCAAGCATGTAACATGGTGCCAGGACTATTTGGCACTTCAATATTAAATCGTCAGTGTTATTACAGATACAAGATGACTTGGCACTGTCCAACTCTTAATAGATATTATTATACAGTCACAATTCTAAACCATCCTAAAAACACAGCGATCTTGGGTTGATTGATTTGAAATTGGTAAAATTGAACCTGAAATTGCCAAACTTATAATTGGAGAAGGGTGGAGCAGCTTTAACGTACTGTTTTACTTTTTCTACCCCCAGGACCTCCTTCTACCCCTCGAAATGTCATTTTCAACATTAACGAGTCATCGCTAATCCTTGAGTGGAGTCCACCAGTCGACACAGGGGGACGGAAAGATCTCACCTACAACGTTATCTGTAAGATGTGTGGCTTAGGCCCTAAAAGATGCTCGCTCTGTGGAGCAGGCATGCGTTTTTTGCCTCACAACACAGGCCTGACGAATACTTCAGTGACTGTCGTTGACTTTCTTGCCCACATGAACTACACGTTTGAGATTGAGTCAGTGAATGGCGTCTCCAGCGAGAGCATGGTTCCCAGGCAGTTTGCTATTCTCACCATCATCACTAATCAAGCCGGTAAGTGTTCTTTTTTTACGCCTGTCCCCTTGTAGCATTAGTTCTAACACTGCTGGTTTTGCAATGCTGTGGTTGCAAGTTTTAGTTTCAGAGCAAACTACACTACAGTAACTGGGATAGGTCTCACTAGGCCTTAGCTGTGCTACAAGCCTGATGATCTTAAAGAAAGAAATTGAGAATATGTACTAACCATTGAACTGAAAAATACTCATCATGTGCTCTAACTGTATAATCCATGAATAATTGAGTTGCAATGTGATATCGTGATTGGTCATTGTGATGTAACCACTACAAACTGGACAACTGGATCTAATTTTAAAACCAAAATAATTGGAGACAATAATTGTAGCCATCTCGGTTACTTCAGTAAGGTGGCTATAATTCTAAACTTAGATTATCACAAAGCAGTAAATTCAGGATATTTCTGATTTCTATTTCTAGATACAATCAGATTGTAAACTAAGGGATTGATATGAGCAAGGAGTTAAACTATCCTATCATTCTTAGTATATTGTGTTAACCTATCACTTCCCAGGATGTAAAAGTTCCAGAGCATTTGCCAGGGAGATTGTATTTCTAATATCAAGTTACATTTCTTTCCCTCTTTCTCTTATTATCAGCTTGGCTTAGTTGGTCGTACTTTCCTCTCTGAGTTAGAAAGCTGTGGGTTCAAGCCCCACTGCAGACTTGAGCACACAATGTGGGCTGATAGTTTAGTGCGGTACTCAGGGAGGGCAGCATTTAGTGAGTGCTGTCATTCAGATTAGACATTAAACCAAGGCCATGTCCATCTGTTCAGACATAAAGGATCCCAAGGCACTATTCAAAGAAGAGCAGGGAACTCCCAGCGACCTGGCCAACATTGCTCCCTCAATCAACAATACTGAACAAAAAACAGATTAAGTAATCATTCATCCCATTTGCAGTTGGTGGGATCTTGCTGAGTGAAAATTGTCTGCCGTACTCACCAACACAACAGTGACTAGACTTCAAAATAGCAATTCATTAGATATGAAGAATTTGGGATGGGTTTAGGTGCTATATAAATGCTAGTTTGTACTTTCTTTTCTATTGTCTTTTCTTTTCACATTAATTAAGATGTCAGATTCCCATAAGTGGACATAAAATTAGATAGAGAATGTAGATATGAGAATGAGTTATAAGGTTATAATATAATTGAAGCATTTGTTTGGTATTCTAAGCTACAATAATGAAACTTGAGCTATTTATGACCAGTATCTTTTTTTCTAATCATTTGTTTAGAGGCCTTTCTATTTTGTTTTAGAGCTCTGACTGATCATGTGCATTATGTTCTTCAAATGTGATAATTGCAGAATTATCTAGTGGTATTGACAAAGTTATTGATGATTTAGATGTATTATTGATCCCAGGATTTAAAGCGCAAGTCATTGCTTAGTAAAAGGTGCTGAACATTCAGCCTGTGCTAGAGCTGTTGTATCATGTTTAAATCACGTTAAAGGGTTTTGTATGTCTATCCCTTTCTTGTCTCGTCCTCTTTTTTACTGGAAGGATGGTATGACATTGAATCCAGGTTTCTTTTGACCCAGATTCAGCAAATAGTTTCCCTTAATAATTATTTCTTTTGGTGAGACTGTTCACTTGGTGCACTGATTCAAATTGAATTTGTTCAAGTCACTTGTTTGGTTACTAAATATAATTAATGTTGCAACTTGTAGTGAAGTAGTAGTGAATGGGAAAAAATATGGAATAAGATAAGGCCAGTCAGCCCATCAGGCTTGTTCCTGCTAACAGGTCATGCAAATTTGTAGAGTCTATCCAACCTAGACTGCTTTCATCCTATAACTGCAAAGTCAGTATAAAGTGGTACCGCTTCACATCAATGCTGATTCTGTAGTACAAATCTGGAGTTGGTTTCTTTTGAGGAGGGACTCTCACTCCACTTTACTCCAAAGTCAGGTTGGGCCCAATCTCTGAATTTATGTTACAACTCCTTGATGTTGACATGAAGCAAAACTGTTTAACACCGATTGTGGTGTAGATGCAGTTTTACTTAACTCCTGAGAGAGGTAAATAATCACAGTTAACATTTTGAAGAAGATATACCTCTGAGCAATTTATCTGTAACTACCTAAGGTAATCAAGCAAAGAACTGCAGGATTTTAACCTAACATTGAAATTTACATTATTCATCCTTGACGTTTCCATGGTCTTAGCAGTATATTGTGTTCCTGGAGTATTTGATCATGTACACCTCTACGTGTGTCCTTATTAGTGTTAGACCTGATATTAAACCTGTTCCTCATTAAAGAAGTTATTTTTTAAAAATTCGTTCATGGGATGTGGGCGTTGCTGGCAAGGCCAGCATTTATTGCCCATCCCTACTTGCCCTTGAAAAGGTGGTGGTGAGCCGCCTTCTTGAACTGCTGCAGTCCGTGTGGTGAAGGTTCTCCCACAATGCTGTTAGGAAGGGAGTTCCAGGATTTTGACCCAGCGATGATGAAGGAACGGCGATATATTTCCAAGTCAGGATGATGTGTGACTTGGAGGGGAACGTGCAGGTGGTGTTGTTCCCATTTACCTGCTGCTCTCGTCCTTCTAAGTTGTAGAGGTTGCGCGTTTGGGAGGTGCTGTTGAAGAAACCTTGGCGAGTTGCTGCAATGCATCCTGTGGATGGTACACACTGCAGCCACTGTGCGCCGGTGGTGAAGGGAGTGAATGTTTAGGGTGGGGATGGGGTGCCAATCAAGCGGGCTGCTTTGTCCTGGATGGTGTCGAGCTTCTTAAGTGTTGTTGGAGCTGCACTCATCCAAGCAAGTGGAGAGTATTCCATCACACTCCTGACTTGTGCCTTGTAGATGGTGGAAAGGCTTTGGGGAGTCAGGAGGTGAGTCACTCGCTGCAGAATACCCAGCCTCTCACCTGCTCTCATAGCCACAGTATTTATATGGCTGGTCCAGTTAAGTTTCTGGTCAATGGTGACCCCCAGGATGTTGATGGTGGGGGATTCGACAATGGTAATGCCGTTGAATGTCAAGGTGAGGTGTTTAGACTCTCTCTTGTTGGAGATGGGCATTGCCTGGCACTTGTCTGGCGTGAATGTTACTTGCCACTTATGAGCCCAAGCCTGGATGTTGTCCAGGTCTTGCTGCGTGCGGGCTCGGACTGCTTCATTATTTGAGGGGTTGCAAATGGAACTGAACACTGTGCAATCATCAGCGAACATCCCCATTTCTGACCTTATGATGGAGGGAAGGTCATTGATGAAGCAGCTGAAGATGGTTGGGCCTAGGACACTGCCCTGAGGAACTCCTGCAGCAATGTCCTGGGGCTGAGATGATTGGCCTCCAACAACCACGACCATCTTCCTTTGTGCTAGGTATGGCTCCAGCCACTGGAGAGTTTTCCACCTGATTCCCATTGACTTCAATTTTACTAGGGCTTCTTGGTGCCACACTCAGTATTTGAGCTCTTCTGATGGTTCCGCGACTTTATCAAATGACTTCAATGGAGAAGAAAAGAAAATCGGAAGGGGTGTAAAGCAAGCTGCCAATTCGCTATCAACCACTTTTTGCTTGATGATAAAAGTTAAAATTACCCTTATTATTTCTGTACTGATGGCTGATTCTATAGTATATAGGGTGTATACATTTAAAAAAAAAAGAAGTTCTGGCCCACAGACTACAGAGTTTCCTGGAGACGCTGGCACTCTAAGCTCTAAAAGCCTCACATGTGGAACTTTGTCAAATGCATTCTGAAAATCTATGTCAATTATACCCACTGGATAATTATTCTTTGCTAATTTATTTACCTCCTCAAGGGATTTCAGTAGATTTGTGAGGTGTGGCCTATTGGTACCAAAATAATACTGCGCACGACTCTATGCTTTATATAGCAGTACCCTGTAACCGCTCTTGAGTAATTCCCTATTACTAATGTGAGAAAAAATTCCTGATTCGCTCCATTTTTTCAAAATCAGAATTCCAAAATGTTGTCCTTAAGTTCTCTGATATATCAGGGGTAATTTTAATCCCCAAGGACAGGTGGGTTAGAGTCATAGAGTCATAGAGTTATACAGCACGGATAGAGGCCCTTCGGCCCATTGTGTTGGGGGCGGGTGGGAAAGTAAAAATGTAAAACCCGCCTCCAACCAGCCCTCTTCTGGTTTTAACGGAGGCGGGTTGGGGGGTGGGCGACCAACCCCCTCTCAGGAGGCGGGTCGATCAGTAAAATCTTTTATGTAGGCTTTTTTATTTTTAACTCCTGGGGGCCAGGATTCCAGGGCCTTCTGATTCTTGCCACATTAGAGGAGGCGAGAAAGCCCAGATCAACAGGTAAGTGCCTTTATTGCACTGCTTGTGGGCCAGGAGGAGCAGGAGTGTGTCCTCCAGCCCAACAAGCTCACCTGCCACGATCCGACGCACGTGACCGACCAACCCCCGCCCCACCGTGTCCTGATCTATTCACGGCCCCCACCCTGATGTCTCCGACCCCTGACCAGGCTCCCCTCCCCTCCCAATGATCAGTCCCAACTCCCCCAGTATCCAACTTACCTGGCATCCGCTCACCAGCTGCTTTCCCGTCTGACAGGCAGCCAGCCAGTCAACTTGGCTGTCGGGCGGGAAAGCTGCCGAAGAAATTTAAAAGACGCCCTGACATCAAAATCGGCAGAATGTCCGGGAAACTCATACTTTCAGGTTTCCCGTCCATCAATCCTTCTCCCTGGCTTGGAGTAGAAATCCAGGCCATCATGCATTTGCAGATTTCCTAAAAATATAAACCACAGCTTCACATCTTTCTTCAATTACTGATACAAGGATTCTGGATATGTTTTATTCCAGACGTCTTGAAAATGTTTTGTTTGTGGGTTGCTTAATAGCACTTCCAGTAATTAGTCTCCTTATTAATGGTTCCTGCTTGCTAGATAAGTATCCATAGATACTTTGCAGAGATCCCTGGAGGGCTATTTAGGTTGGGAATGATTAAAGTTATCCTCTTGTTTTCCAGTTTTAGTATTGTAGTATTTAATTTGTGACTCCAGTAGTAATTCTACACAGTGTGCAAATTGTTAGGTTACATGAATTAGATTTGAAGAATGTAAATAAAAACCTATTAAGCAACAAGAAATTAATTATAGCCTCTACCAACAACATTAACAAAAGAAATACTGAAAGAAATTTATGCAAAACAAAAGGAGGATTCCAAACTGGTCAAAATTTGACTGATTTGTATTTTTTCTGAAAAATCTAAATTTGGCTAAATCTAGGTTTGTTCAGAATTGGATGCACTTCTACCCCTTTTAAAATAATGAGCTACAAAACAGCTTTATACCAAGGCTGGTCTTGATAGATGGAAAGGAATGATGTTTTCGAAAAGCTATCTTTCTCTGTTTTAATTTGTTTAGTGTACTCGTGGCCATTCTGTTTCATGACTTAGAGGTACGTATCCAATTTCCATGGAGCTGCAGTGGGTGTAAGTTATTTTTATTAACAGCTTATTTCCCTTCATGTCTTTGGTGGTCTGGTTCCTGATTGCCATTTTCTCTTTTTCTCATCTTCCTTGTGAAATCAAAATCACTAATAGTAGGAGATTTGAACTAATTTCAGAATTCAGTGTAACCCAATTTAGGCCATTTTGGATTAAAGTTAATGTCAGTTTGTTTCAATTGGTAGCACTCTAGCCTCTGAGCCAGAAGGTTCTGGATTCAAGCCCCACATTAAGATTTGTGCAAATAAGCTAAGCTGACACTTCAGTGCAACATTGAAGGAGTGCTGCATTAGTGGAGGTGCCATTCTTCGGATCAGATATTAAACTGAGGTCCTGCCTGTTTCTGTGGTTCAGGTGGACGTAAAAGCATTCTTTAAAGAAGAGCATTGAGTTATATCACTGTTCTGGCTAAAACCAACTCCACCAAAAATGTATGAGCTGGTCATTCATCTCATTGCTGTTTGTGGAATTTTGCTGTGTGCCAAATGGCTTCTGCATTTGCCTACATAACAACAGTGATGTGATAAGAAGCTATATGATCAATTTATTTGTCTCTCCTTTCTTCCTTATATACCTTTAAAACAAATGTAGCTGACTTATGCAGCCAGAATGCTTCCCTCAGCCTCCATAATATTTTATTTATTCTGATGTCTATTCCCCAACCAACACGACAGGTGCCTGATGGGTGTGCAACAATAGCAGTGAAGATCAGAACTGTTAAATTTGTAAAACTATTATCTAGTGGTTGACATCCATTCCTCTTCATTCATTGAATGTAGTTTATTCTGTCCATATCTTAGGATAAACCTATTGTCCAGTGGGGGAACAGAAATCAGGGAAATGGTGTCCCATTAAAAGCTTTGCTCACTTTTAGGTATGATGTTAAACTATATTTAAAGAATCGAGAGTATCGTATCAGCAGTAGATAATCTAAGGTAGTCCTAGCATTCTAGTGAGAGAGGAAGAATTCGCTAAGCTGTTATAGAGGTGGTGTATATGGCCAAGATGCACCTGTCTGGCACTTCTGCCATAAATCCCGACAAAGTTTGTGGGGTCATGGTAGGTCCTTTTATTTACATGGCAATAGCAGGCGCCCATACCATTAAGGACACCTTAAGGTTACCTGCCCACTGTAAGAAGCCTGAAAAACAGGCCAATGTGTATCCTACCAGGCAAGAGCAGAGCGCTGGTCACTTTTCCACCCCCCCCCCCCATGTCCTACTCCAGGAAGCATAATTAAATTGCCCCCAGTGGCCCTTTGTAAAGGGGGAGGGTGCATTGAGCAATTTGTTTGACAAAACTTAGAGCGTTTTTCTGCTAGGATCAAGGTCACAATCATGAACCCCCAGGTAAGACCTACATCTGCCTTTTAGTGGGTAGGTACACCTGGTCTCACCAGGCCTAGCTTTGCCGACCCTACACCAAGTCTGTATGAGAGCCAGGAAACCTGGAATTCGCAAGGTAGGGAGTACCCACCACCAAACATACCCACCGCCAGTCACACCCACCGCCAAACATACCCACCGCCAGTCATACCCACCGCCAAACATACCCACCGCCAGTCATACCCACCGCCAAACATACCCACCGCCAGTCATACCCACCGCCAGTCATACCCACCGCCAGTCACACCCACCGCCAGACATACCCACCGCCAGTCACACCCACCGCCAGTCACACCCACCGCCAGTCACACCCACCGCCAAACATACCCACCGCCAGTCATACCCACCGCCAAACATACCCACCGCCAGTCACACCCACCGCCAGACATACCCACCGCCAGTCACACCCACCGCCAGTCATACCCACCGCCAGTCATACCCACCGCCAGTCATACCCACCGCCAAACATACCCACCGCCAGTCATACCCACCGCCAAACATACCCACCGCCAGTCACACCCACCGCCAGACATACCCACCACCAAACATACCCACCGCCAGTCATACCCACCGCCAGTCACACCCACCGCCAGTCACACCCACCGCCAAACATACCCACCGCCAGTCATACCCACCGCCAGTCACACCCACCGCCAGTCATACCCACCACCAAACATACCCACCGCCAGTCATACCCCCTCATATGCTGATGGCCATGTTTGCGTCCGACAGAGACACTGCCCCCTAAACAAGCCATCACCCAATTATCAATGTAAGGCTGGGACTTGGCATATCTAGGTTCTGGTCTAATTTTGACCCCTTTCAGCAGACTCCTGCCAAAGTTACAGGGGGGTGCACTCACATATATGCTGGACATCAGAAATAAAAACAGAAAATGCTGAGAACACTCAGCAGGTCAGGTGACATCTGTGGAGAGAGGAAAGTAAGGTTAACATTTCTGGTTTGAAAAAAGGTCATCAACCTGAAATGACGTCTTTCGGATGAGATGTTGAACCGAGGCCCCATATGCCCTCTCAGGTGATCATAAAAGATCCCAGGGTACTTTTCAAAGAAGAGCAGGGGAGTTCTGCTTGGTGTCCTGGCCAACATTTATCCGTCAACCAACACCTAAAACAGATGATCTGGTCATTCATTTCATTGCTGTTTGTGGGAGCTTACTGCCATGTTTCCTACATTACAACAGTGACTCCACTTTAAAAGTACTTTGTTGCTTGCAAAGCGCTTTCGGACATCACGTGATCATGAAAGGCACTACATAAATGCAAGACTTTCTTTTCTTGCTCAAGAATTTTTTAAAAATTCTAGCAGATGTCCAGTGGCTCTATTCACATTAAGTCATATGCTATTTTATAAGGAGAGGAGTGTTATACCTAATAATGGATTATGTAATATTATGCTACTATAGTCGAGCTGTCTTTCTTTAAGGCCACAAGTCTGCTTGTTCTATAAGCAGAGCTTCAGGTCAATGAGAGTTTAATTTTTTGGTGACAAAACTGCACGGACTGGAGCATACCTGTAAATTTTAGGCCGAAGCTCAGCCAGCAGTAACTGACTGGCTTTAATTATTTTTTTTAAGATTTGAGTGAGATGTATGGATTGTCATGGATAAAATGTATATTACATATTTTATATATATATATATATATATTTATATTTAATGTGTCTAAATTTTGAATTAATCTAACCTCATCCTTATTAAATAGAGTCTGGGAGCTTGCTGCTGCAAATGACTCGGGTGCTATGATTCTATTGCTGTACGCTGTTCCTTTACTAGGTGTTTTTAACCAAATAGATATTTTGATACTCACTACTCCATAGCTGAAAGAGGCAGTTAAATAAATTCATCATCCTGAATGACAAGGAAGAAAATAACAGGCAACAGACACACTGACAGCTGTTCCTTTTTCAAAAACTTAATTGTTTCATTTTCAGATTATGCGCAATAGCAACTGATTGCAATATTGTTGTTCAAAGTAACTAATTCTACACAATTAGTATTATTTAATTTTTCTTCTTTGCTGATGATATCTCAGCTGTTTAACCAGGAGATAGGGATGTGGCATTCATTTCTTGAAATGCTGATTGTCTCCTTTCAGTGTCTAACAAGCTTATTTTTCTGCAATATTTATTTGTAAGTCAAATGAGATGAGTAATCAGACTGAATAAAAATTAGGAGAATTTTCTGTACTTGAGAATTGGAAAGCCCATCAGTTGTGCAACTAAGAAAATGCAAAAAAAAAACATGTGGAAAATAATATGTGTTGATAAAAAGCAGTTTCACAATAGTTGCAATGTACCACCTTCAGTGAATATACAACAGATAATTATTGAATATAAAGATTATTTTATTCTGAAAAAAATCAATAATAGTAGCCTTGCTGTGTCTCATGCACTCAAGCCGTTTCTTGACGTCACATGGAGTAAATAGAATTGGCTGAAGACTGTGATCGTGGAGGCTCCAGGTGAAGGCCAAGAAGGGCATTTCTGGCTGAGGGAGGTTGCAAACACGTCAGCCTTTCTTTTGCACTCATGTACTGGGTTCGGCCATCATTGAAGATGGAGATGTTCATGGAGCCTCTTTCTCCCGTTAGTTGCTTAATTTCTACCACCATTTACAGCTGGATCTGGCAGGATTGCAGAGCTTTGATCTGATTGGTTCTAGGATTTCTTAGCTCTGTCTATAGCACGCTGCCTCCGCTATTTAGCATGCAGATAGTCCTGTGTTGTAGCTTCACCAGGTTGGCACCTCGTTTTCAGGTATGTCTGGTGCTGCTCCTGGCGTGCTCTTCTACATCCTCCTTGAATCAAAGTTGGTCATCTGGCTTGATGGTGATAGAAGAGTGAGGGATATTCTGGGCCATGAGGTAACAGATTATGGTGGTATACTATTCTGCTGCTGCTGATGGACCACAGTGCCTCATGGATGCCCAGTTTTGAGCTGCTGGATCTGTTCCTAGTCTATCAGTTTCACACGACATGATGGAGGGTATCCGCAGTGTGAAGGCGGGACTTGGGGTATGATTTTAGCTCTGAGCTGGAAACGGCGTGGGGAACCCAGAAGTCAAGTGAGTGCGTCGCATTCTGCAATCACAACTCAATTGAAGGTAAGTATTTTTGCTTCCGGATTTCCCACGTGCCAGGCAGCCAGATTGACAGACTGGCTGCCTGTCGGGAGAGAAAGGAGCCATAAATCGGAGAGGAGGGAGGGTGAGAGAGATTGTGGGCCGTGAAAAAAATTAAGTGCCTCAATTATTGCAATGCAGTACATTGCCCCTTTAAGTATTGGCCCGTCGGCTTTAAGTGGGGACAGTACTTCTGGATTTCCATTGTGCGCACATATCCTAACGTGCCTGGGTTAATCCCTGGAAGTGGGCCGTTGGAGCCGAGATGCGGTCCCACTGAAGAATTCAACTATTTTTACTAGCCACCCGCCCCCAGCCCACCCATTCTTGGGGGTTAAAATGACCCCTTTGGTCTCTACGAGGACTGTGCGGTGGTCACTCCTACCAATGCTGCCATCTTTTGCTCGTTTTCTAGATCGCCATGTATGATTTAGGGTACACTTCCTTTCATTGTCCTTTTTCTCAAAATGTTCTTCCATTTGGACTGCACCTGCCACCTATCGGGCCACTTCACTAATATATGTATGTTCTCCTGCCTTCTTCCTCACAAATGCTATGCCCTCTAATTTGCTATCATTAGAAAGATTCAATATTATTGCTCTTGTACCATGTTCAAATTATTTATATAAGTAGAAGACAAAATGGGTCCCAATACAGGGTCATTGGGACACACCACTACCCACACTCCACCAATCCGAGAAACATCCATTTACCTTTACCTTTTGCCTTCTTTCCCTTAGCTGTGCTTTATCCAGGTAGCTGGATTCCATTTAATACCATGGGTATTTCCACAACACTGTGCTCCTAACAGAGAAACTGAACTCACTAGGAGTGTGGGTCGCATATAGGGCTGGCTCTGCCCGAAGAGCGTGGGAGTGCAGAATCACCCCTTGTGCCTTAATATTTGAAATCAATCTCTTATGTAGCCCTTTATCAAACACCTTCGGAAAAAACATGCACATACAACATCCACTGCATTTCTACTATCTATACACTCTGATTTTCTCAAAAAAATTCAATCAAATTTCTTCCAGGAATTGCCAAGATACTCCTTACATATTGAGGAAGATATTGATATTGTGCTGGTCCATTGGTAAAATAGCATTGCAAGAGCTGAGTGTGGATTACTGGACATATGAAGAAAGCATCTCTCATATGCCAGTTAACTCTGATGCTCACTACTGTTCAACATTCACAACAAAGCAAGAAGTCTGTCAACTGATTTATTTGCCTAGTAATCAATTTGTCAATAAATGTAAATAGAACCATTCATCCTAGTTTAACTACAGTTCAGTGGGAAAATAATTAAATGTTTCAAGCCTTAGGAGATTCTTACCAATATATGGTGCACAAGATCACAAGATACTTACAGATAAAAGCCGTCACTTGACCCATCTTAATTCATTCATGCAGAACAACCCTACATTCCTTTCCCACTGATGCATCTAGTTATTTCTGAAATGGTTCCAGGGTTTTTGCCTCTTCCATTCTTCTGGGAAGTACTTCTGTGCTTGCTTGACCCTACATTGACTCCTGGTCCGGCAATGCCTCGATATTAAAATTCTTATCCTTGTTTTCAAATCCCTCCATGGCCTTGCCCCTCCCTATCTCTATCCTCCTCCAGCCCTGCACTCCTCCAACTCTCGCCTCTTGTGCATCCCCGATTTTCATCGCTCCACCCTTGACGACCGTGCCTTCATCTGCCTAGACCCCAAGCTTTGGAATTCCCTCCCTAAACCTCTCCGCCTCTCTACCTCTCTCTCCTCCTTTAAGGCACTACTTAGAACCTACCACCACCAGTCCTAATATCTCCTTATGTAGCTCGGTGTCAAATTTTGTTTGATAATGCTCCTGTCAAGCACCTTGGGACATTTTACTGCATTAAAGAAGTGATATAAATGCAAGCTGTTGATAAGAACATAAGAAATAGGAGCTGGAGTAGGCCAATCGGCCCCTCGAGCCTGCTCCGCCATTCATATATTTATATTGTTTATTAGTTTGAACCTGTGTCCCCTGTCCTACTCCCATTGTATATTTTAAAGTGGAATTCTGGATTAACCGTTTCCATACCATTTATTGATATATCTGATTTATCTCTGTAAGATTGCCTCTTGGATGCCTTCTTTCCAGGATGAAAGGCCCAAGTTTCTCCAGTCTTGCCTCATAATTCAGACCCCTGAAACTGGGGCTCATGGCTCTTCACTGCATCTGCACTGCTTCCAGCATTTCATTGTCTCCTTTGTTTACAGGTGACCACAATTGTAAACAGTACCCAAGATGTGATTGCAACTTCTTCTAAAATGAAATCTACCAGTTATTTTTATTTGCACATGATCTATAGCTTTGCATATTTTACACACAATCTGCATAAGAATAAATTTGAATGTGTCTTCAATTTCAATGACAGCAATTGCTTACTGACTAGAACTGGAAGACTGGCCTCCAAACATATCAGGAAGTTAAGTGATCATTTCCATTACTGCAAACATTTTTATTCTCTTTTGTGCAATAATGGATATTTTATTTTCAACTTGTCCCAACAAAGTGCCTTAGCCTCAACTTCAGAAAAACACCCCTCACCAGATTCTATTTTTTTTCCATTACCATTCCCCACAAAACATCCTTGTGGTCTCTGAGTGAGACTGTCAATGTTGTGCTAAGTTAGGGCAGTTTTCTGCTGCGGGCCTATATCCACTAGGAACTAGCCTGAGACTGTCCAGATTAATTTCACACAGCCAACAGAGAGAGGAGACTCTTTGGGGTAAATTTTAACCCGGAGCCTGGAGGGGGTGGGGGGGGTGGGGGGTGTGGGGGAAACCTGGAAGTACGGATTTGCAGGACGTCCTTATGATTCTGACGTAAGGGCCTCTTATTTTTTTTTGTCGGTTTCCCATCCTACAGGCCAGCCTGATTGACAGAAGAGCCAGGAAGCGAATGCAAATTTTACCTTCCTACCCGCCCCCAACCCAGGCCAAAAATTTAGACTTTAACTTCTTAGTTTATGCTGAATTTAAAATCTTAGATTGGGTGGGGTTCGGGGTCAGTCATCAGGGGGGATTGGGGGTTATCAGGGTCCGTCATCTGGGGGGGGGCGGGGATCAGTCATCGGGGTGTCAGGGGGAGTGAGGATCGGTCATCGGGGGGTCAGGAATCATCGGGGTGGGGGGGGTCGATCATCGGATGGGTCGGAGATCGTTGGGGAGGTCGGAGGTCGGAGATCGTGGTGGGGGGGTCAGAGATTGTGCGTGGGTGGGGGGTTGCTGCAGATAGACTTGTTGAGCCTGGGGAAAACACTCCCGCTCCTCCGGGCCCACAAGCAGTGCTATAAAGGCACTCGCCTGCTGTTTTGGGCCTTCTCTCCTCCTCTCAAGTGGCGTGAAGTAGAAGCCCCAGGAATCCTGGCCCCCAGGAGTTAAAAATAAAAAAGTTGGAAAAATGGAGGCTCGAAGCCTCCTTGAAAGTTTTCACTGACCGACCCACCTCCTGTGAGCAGGTTGGTTGCCCGCACCTTGTCCTGTCACCGTTAAAACCTGAAGTGGGCGAGTTGGGGTCGGGTTTTAGTTTTTTGCAAATTTTACCTTCCTACCCGCCCCCAACCCAGGCCTAAAATTTAGGCCTTTAACTTCTTAGTTTTGCTGAATTTAAAATCAGGTCCCAAAGGTAAAAGATCAATGTACAAATTCACAGTCTTTTCAAATGACAAATTTTATTGAATAGCCACTGTTGACAGATCTTGATCTCCCTTCTTATACATTACACAGAATTTCCCTGATGATTTTGGTAGATCGAATCGGGCCAGGACCTACTCTGTTAATGGTAGGGCGTCGGGGAGAGTTATAGAACAAAGAGATCTAGGAGTACAGGTTCATAGCTCCTTGAAAGTGGAGTCACAGGTGGATAGGGTGGTGAAGAAGGCATTCGGCATGCTTGGTTTCATTGGTCAGAACATTGAATACAGGAGTTGGAATGTTTTGTTGAAGTTGTACAAGACATTAGTAAGGCCACACTTGGAATACTGTGTACAGTTCTGGTCACCCTATTATAGAAAGGATATTATTAACTAGAAAGAGTGCAGAAAAGATTTACTAGGATGCTACCGGGACTTGATGGTTTGACTTATAGGGAGAGGTTAGATAGACTGGGACTTTTTTCCCTGGAGAGTAGGAGGTTTAGGGGTGATCTTATAGAAGTCTATAAAATAATGAGGGGCATAGATAAGGTAGATAGTCAAAATCTTTTCCCAAAGGTAGGGGAGTCTATAACAAGGGGACATAGATTTAAGGTGAGAGGGGAGAGATACAAAAGGGTCCAGAGGGGCAATTTTTTCACTCAAAGGGTGGTGAGTGTCTGGAACGAGCTGCCAGAGGCAGTAGTAGAGGCGGGTACAATTTTGTCTTTTAAAAAGCATTTGGACAGTTACATGGGTAAGATGGGTATAGAGGGATATGGGCCAAGTGCAGGCAATTGGGACTAGCTTAGTGGTATAAACTGGGCGACATGGACATGTTGGGCCGAAGGGCCTGTTTCCATGTTGTAAACTTCTATGACTCTATGACTCTATTTTCTGTAAAGTTTTCACTTGTAACTTCAAGTGAACATACTCCAAAAAATTTTGGACCAATTAATTTCAGTTAAGCATGTATTATAGTAAATATAAGAATTTCTCTAAGTACATTAGAAAAGCACTGGCACATTCATAATGTTAGCCCAAGTATATTTAGTTAAAACTCACACTTGTTTTTGCACTGGTGTTTTGCACTCCATTACACCAGCATTTGCTCTTTTGGCACAGACAGAAAATATAAATTGAAGTCTTACATCATTAATGCGCAGTAGTTTTAATGATTTAATTTACTGGAAAAACTGAAGATGCAGGAAAAAAAATTACTCCCTCAATGGTTCCGTTGCTAAAGACACTGCAGTTTGGAACAGCGCCATACAGATCACAAAGGTCTTAGGTTTGATTAGTCTGTGCTGAGTCCACTGATCTTGGCCAGGGGAGCAGTTGGAGTGCTACAATTGACTTCATGTCCTTGGCCAATGGAGAGGGAAGAATCCTACTGATATTGCCATCCAGTGAGTCTCACTGCAAAGTCTGCATGGATGTTGCCACATAGTGAGAACAAGTGTAGGCTGTGGTCCTTCCACAGTGAAATATCCTTGTCTAGGTTCACACATCTAGACTGAATGGCCATTTAGGTGAAATATCAGAGGGGGCTAGTGCCTCTAGAATTGTACCAAAGTATCAGTCAGTATCTTCACGAAAAGAGAACAGAAAATTGGAGGGGAAAAAATACAATAAGATAACAGATTAGGAATTAATAGATCAACTCGATATTTTTTCATAAAAATGAGCTTTGCAAACAGAACTGACTGCAACCACTACAATTCCTGAAAAAGTACTAAGATCTGCTATCTGCGTCAGTAGATTAGAGAAGAAAATTTAATACCATATTCATGTATAATTTTGGGCATATATTAAATATGAAAAACAATTTCAGTGTTCAGCTTGTTGTATGAATCTGTTATGTTTCAAACAGTTCACATAAATACTAGGTCTCACCTTCCACAGTTGAAATGATAAGCAGTGATGTTTGTCACCTAGGCTGTTTATAACACTTTCTCCTTCAGCATTGTGATAACCAATCTCATTAAGTACTAAAATAATTTTCAAAATTAATAAGGAAACAGTAGTAGCTGTACTCTTTTAATTGGGTTATACCTATATTGTAAATACCTAAATGAAAATTATACGAGGCTCCCACCAGAAGGGTCTACCGAAATCAGATTTAGTTATAAATGTGATGAGTTTGTCAGTAGGTTGCCTCAAGCTTGACGACCTTCTGCTGCTAACCTTTGTAGTCCAACAATATTTTTAATCATAACTAACCAGCAAGTTGTGAATACCTCCTCCTAGTTGCCCCAGGGTTTGTATTGTTTGGATTCTGTGGGGAATAAAGAAACCCCACAGCTCTGATTTTATGAGTATTTGGGTGTCTGAAATGACTCTGTAGGTAGCGTGGATTTTGAATATAATCTCTTAAAGGTTAATGAACAAGACGTGACTGGTCTTGAGTTGCATTTGATAGAAAATTACAGCAAGTGACATTCTCAACATGTGATCTAGAGATTAATTACATGTGAAGAGAAATTACTGGAGTTGTTATGAATTTGAAGATTTCTTTCCATTTGTAATATGATATAGCATGTAATTATGATGATTTTTATTGATGATTATTTCTCTTTTGTCAGTGCTTTGTAATGGCCTAAACAGCATTTATTCAGAAAAAAAATACAAAAATGGCAAAATAATAATCTGATTGATGTGTCATCCAACCATGATAACTAAAATGTTCATATCACAACACAATGGCAAATGAAGTCATAAAAGAAAGAAAGATTTTTTGTGGAATTACTTCTGAGAAATTCATCAAGAATATCATTAAAGTACTGTTACACCAATAATTTATTTTTAAAAGGAAAATATGACAATAGTAAACTTGTAATCAGGTTATTTGCAAACTAGATACTTAAGCCCCAATTTTAACCTGATGCTGGATTTTGGCAGGCGTGGGTGAGCCAAGCACCAAACCCCACCCGAAATCAGCAGCTTGAGGTCAGGGTGCTTTTAACGCCCAGGCCTCATCTGCATCCCGCTGGTCTCCTGCCCACCCGAAATGGGTGGAAAGTGGAAGCTTGCTGGCAGGCGGGAGCAGAGATTCAGGCAACAGGAGGCCACAGGACCAAGGAAGTCATGGTGAAGGGGTTCTGGGAGGGTCTTGTGGGAGGGAAGAAGGGAGCCTCGGGCAGTGGAGGTCTAAACTTTCCTTGTGGGGCCCAGAGGAGCACTCCTGCTGCTCCTGGTCCCACAAGGAAAGTTTTAAAAAAAACTTACCTTAAATGGCCTCTTCTGGTCCTGGATCCTCTTCCCACTGTCTTCACCTGGCGGGTAAGCCACACCCTCTAAGGCCACAGTTCCAATTGTAGTCTGGGCCCGATGAGGTCATCGGACCCCAATCTGCATATCTAATGAAGGACCCCGCTGGTTCCAGGCATTTGGCATTGCCGCCTCCTCAGTAGAGCAGGTTAAAATTGAAAATGGAGGGATCCCTGGGTACATCAGCGGGTAAATCACCCAGCCAATTTTAACTGCCGCTCGGTTTCCACGTGGGTAGGCTTAAAAGTACCCCTTTAATATTTGAAAGTTAAATATTTGATAATTTCCCATGTTTTCTCACATTTGTATGAGTTAGTCATTATAAGTTCAAGAAGAAACGCATGAATGCTGAAGTAAAGTCAGAAAATGCTGGAAATATACAGCAGGTCAATCTGCATCTGAAAATAGGAGAAAGGTGAACGTTTCATCAAAATGTTTCAATATGGGCTGACTGTTTCGGATTTTTTTTAAATGTTGATGTTCTCGGAATGTGGCCAAAACTGATAAGGCCACATTTATTCCCTATCCCTAGTTGCTCTGAGATGGCGGTGGTGAGCCTTCTCCTTGAACTGCTGTAGTTCATGTGGTGATAGTGCTCCCACAATAGTGATAGGTATGGCATTCCAGAATATTGACACAACAATGATGAAAGAATGGTGAAGAGGAACTTGGAGGTGCTGCTTTTCCCCTGACATTGATGCTCTTGTCCTTCTTGGTGGTAGAGGTCACAGGGGAGGGTGGTGCTATTGAAGTAACCTTGATGAGTTGCTGCAGTAAATCCTGTAGACCGCACATGCTGCAGTCATGGTGAACTGGTTGGTGGTGGAGGGGGCAAATATTGAGTCCAGTGGAAGTAGTGCTAATCAGTCAAATTGTCCTGTCCTGGATGGCGTTGAGCTTTTGATTGTTGTTGCAACTGCATCCATCTAGGTGGGTGGTGCACATTCCATCACACTTTTGACTTAAGCCATTTAGATGATGCACACTTTGAGGGGTCAGGACATGAGCCACTTGGCACAGAGTACCTAGATTCTGCACTGCTTTGTAGCCACAGTGTTGATGAGGCTAGTCCAGTTAAGTTTCTGTTCAATAGCGACCCTCAAGATGTTGATGGTGGGGGACTCAGCGATGACCGTGACCTTGAAAGTTAAGGGGAGATGGCTGTGTTTTCTTTTGTTCTAAAGGGTCATTAACAGGATCCTTCATAAATGCTGGAAAATATGTTTGGATCAAAGATGGCAAATTCGTTGATGTTGAAAAGTTAACTATGGTAAGTAAAACTGTATTGAAGAATTCACAACTTCCTTCGCGATTAGAATAACAATATGAATCAGAACAAAAAATTATTTTTGTCAAGGACATATCAAAGTGATAGCTGAATCTGCTAAAGTATGTCTGTGCGTTAGCAAGTTATTTAGTCCCTGCTGTAGAATCATTATACAGTGATGGTCCCGAACATACTTCATCAATAGATCAATATATGTTTTGACAGAAAAAATACTGATGTATCAAAATATCACAAAATAGTCTGTGTGTAGCATGATTTTTTTTTTCTCTAAAGTTTCTATCACAATTTTGGAATGTTCTTGTTTATGAGAGCTCCAGTATTCCTCCCCTTTAGTCTTTGACTGTGCTTAGGGCGAGTGTGAAGAACATAGTTGGTCAAAGGCACTTCAGGAAGACATTAATCATAACAAGTCAATCAGAAACAAATTGTGTTTGTGGATGTCATGACTTTCTTGTAAGCCATTAGGGGCAATGTACAAGGAGAAGGACACATTGAATTACAACCCAATTCTGCTGATGTTTGCTACAGGGTTCCTAAAGCAATTATCCCAGTAAAATATGGTTGACTTATGTTGTTTGCATTTTCAAGAATTTGCATGCTTCCTCATTGATGACCCACAGATTCCTTTTAATACTAACTGGCTCAAGGCGAAGAAATAAAAACTGCATCTAAAAATGTTTGAGTGCATTGCAATGAATGTGACTTGAAAAGCCACAGCTAACTGGTTATTAATAGGAAAGAAGTTAGATTTATGTTGTAATATGGAATTAACTTTTTTAAAAATTTGTTTTAATCTCGGGATATAGCAATTGTTTGTTACCAGCTTAGGTACTGAATTTTCTCATTAGATTTTTTAAAAAAGCAATTGTTTACTCTTATAGGTTATCCAAATTCAGTGATGTCCTCTAAATTTCTGCAGTTAAATAATACCGAACAAGTTATTTGCTGGTTTACCAAAACAAATTCAACATTATTTGTCGTCAGATACCATGGTCTAGAAATTCAATTGCGCCCGGAAATGGCAGGGTCAGCGCTGGACACGACTGTTCACGTGGTCTCAGGGACCATGTGAAATTGTGTTGGCAGCACATTATAATGATTCAGGTTGCAGCCAGCATTACCCGTGCTGTTAATTGGCTGCGTGACAATTTGAGGCGAGGAGGGAAATCGGGCATCTCTAACACAGTCAGCACGTCGTAAAGGGGAGGTGCACTCTAGCTGCATACAACAGAGAAACGTTCGAGATTGCAAAAAATGGCTGAAAGAGTTCCAGGGAGGGCATCCAGGTTCTCTGATGTCACATTGGCGGTCCTGCTCCAGGCAGTGGACAGGAGGAGGGAGATCCTGCTCCCCCCAGGGAGCAGAAAGCCCTCCTGTCAACACCTCTGCTGCCAGTGGCAAGAGGTTGCAGAGGAGGCCATTGCCAAGATCATAGCTGTTAATTGTACGATTTATATCAATGAGTGTTAATTATATTCAGATGGTGGGTATCAATTGGGTTCTCTCTTGTATCCTTTTTATAGGAGAGCTTATCTAGGGTGTGGTGTGTGTGTAAAGAGAATCTCAATGAATAAAGGCTTGGATTCAACTATAGACCAGGCTCCAGTATTCTATCCTTCACAAAGGGCTATCCAATTATAACAGTAGCTTCCATGGCAAGGCTGCAATGTAGAAAAAAGTTCAATCACCTCACCAGAGTTGTCAAGGTAAGAATACTGCTCTCTTACTCTCTGCTCACATCGCCACCACCTCCAGCCTCACTACTCACAACACTCCCCTCCCCGCTTCCCTTCATTCCCCTGTATCATTGCACCGCACTTTACTCCACTTCCTTCTCCACATACTCACACACTCACCGTAAATGGAACACTCACTTCCTCACACTTCACATGTTACACACTACATATGAACTATTTTACCACGCCAGGCACATTCTCTAAAAACCTCACAAGGATATCAATAACACACTCCTTTCTGGCAGGAGAAGTTTGCGCACAACTTGCGGAGGAGGCTGAGCCCAACTGCACACCCTCTCCCCGTGGAAGAAATCATACTAGCCATCACAGGCAGGGGGAGAGTCATGGCCATGGTGAGTGCTTTCTTCACACACTTATCTTTTTTCCCTTCTTGCTACTACCTCACACTAGACACTTTGTATGACAAAATACAGCTATTTTCACCAGCCACTTCTTTCTCTGCTCTCCATTCACACTAAAAGCTAACCCTTGTCCCTCTCGTTCATTTTAGATGCTGAAAATGTGGATACCCCTCAGCCACTTCAGGAGAAGAGGTCAGCCTTCTTGAAGATGCAACGTCACTCAATCTGACCCTAGAAAGCATCAGCTCAGAGACTGGCACCCCATGTACTTTACAGAGTGGGCTAGAGGAGGGGTCTTCATGTGGTGAATCACTGGCCACAAGTGTGCAGGAGATAGCGCGAGGGAATAGGATGCTACAGGTGCCAACTCGCTCAAGGGCAAGATCACATATTAGCGCTGCTGCAGAGGACTCATATGCAGAATTCAAGGGCCCAAGCTACTAAAATAGGCTGATGAGCATGCATCAGGAAATGCCAGGTGCATAGGGCAGGCTGCCAGTGAGCTTGCATGCAATGGCTCAAAGCATGGAAGAGTCTAGCTCCAACTGGTTGGGCATTCTGACCAACATGGAGAGAGTGGTCAGCTCCATGAACATAACAGCAGTGGCCACCATGATGGAGCCTCTGCTGACAGCTTCCATAGCAGCTCACACTGCTGCCATGGAAACTCAGACAGCTGCCATCTTAGCTCTGGGGTCAGTGTTGACAGAGGCTTTCTGAGCATTAAGTCTGCTGATGTTCATTTAGACCTGTCAAGGATTATGATGGCATCAGAACTCACAATTGAATTACAGCTTGTAACTCACTGCTGACTATTATTAATATACTGAGGACTAATTGGATAAATCTGTGGAAATATAGATGTCTTCATTGGCATTATTCACTGGAAGTGAAATACAGTCACCAGATTTGTGGGTTTTTTTGGGTTAAAATGCTCTTCTGGTCCTCAAACAATTAATAGAAAAAAGCAGTAAACCTTAGTTTAAGTTGTCACTTTTGAGAATGATCACTGACAGCTGGTTAAGACACAGCGCTGCTTAGTGGTCTGATTTCCATTTAAAAAAAACCATTGCAGTGAGACAATAACAAAAGGGCCTGTTAAAGCCAAGCGATCATTATTTAGGTAAAAATGACTTGTGTACTGTCTTAGAAAACTGAGGCCAGGCAGAAGGTTGTTGTCTCATCCTTTAACTGACCTGCTATCATCAATTCTCCACTACAATACATATCGAGCTCCTTACTACTTAATGATTTTACCTCTTTATTGTCAGAAAATGTTCATAACTTGGTATTTTGTTCTTTTATGATTTGGATGGCAGCTTCAGAATAATCACTGTTCCTGTAGGTCATGGGTTGAACCAAGTGAAATGTTGATCTCATTGTGTTCAGCGTGCTCTTGCTTGTTAAGATGCATTTGCTAAGGACAATGCTGGTGTCATTTTAAAAGGAAGTGGAGGTGTTTTTTTTCCCAAAATATCAAATATCATATGTGCAATTTGGATTTAAGATTCAGAGGATAATAACAGCTTGGTGTGCAAGAGTATATGTAATAGGGGTGCATTTTACTCAGATATTTCCTCCATACTCAGGGCCAAACTTTTGGTTATGATCTTCCAAAATTCTCTAGATTCTGTAACGGTCCCAGTGGACTGGAAGGTAGCAAATGTTGCCCCGCTATTCAAGAAGGGAGGGAGAGAGAAAACAGGGAACCACAGGCCAGTTAGCCTAACATCGGTCATCGGGAAAATGCTGGACTCCATTATTAAGGAAGTGGTAACAGGGCACTTAGAAACTCATAATATGATTAGGCAGTGTCAACGTGGTTTTATGAAAGAGAAATCGTGTTTGACAAATTTATTAGAGTTTTTTGAGGATGTAACTAGCAGGGTAGATAAGGGGGAACCGGTGGATGTAATATATTTGGATTTTAAAAAAGCTTTCGATAAGGTGACACATAAAAGGTTGATACATAAGGTAAGGGCTCATGGGGTTGGGGTAACATATTAGGATGGATAGAGGATTGGTTAAAGGACAGAAAACAGAGAGTAGGGATAAATGGTTCATTCTCAGGTTGGCAGGTTGTAATTAGTGGGGTACCGCAAGGAACGGTGCTTGGGCCTCAGCTATTTACAATCTATATCAATGACTTAGATGAAGGGACCATGTGTAATGTATTCAAGTTTGCTGACGATACAAAGCTAGGTGGGAAAGTAAGCTGTGAGAACACAGAGTCTGCAAAGGAATATAGACAGATTAAGTGAGTGGGCAAGAAGGTGGCAGATGGAGTATAATGTGGGGAAATGTGAGATTATTCACTTTGGTAAGAAGAATAGAAAAACAGAATATTTTTTAAATGGTGAGAAACCATTAAATGTTGGTGTTCAGAGAGACGTGAGTGTCCTCGTACAAGAAACACAATAAGTTAGTATGCAGGTACAGCAAGCAAATAGGAAAGCAAATGGCATGTTGGCCTTTATTGCAAGGGGGGTGGAGTATGAGAGTAGGGAAGTCTTACTACAGTTGTACAGGGATTTAGTGAGACCTCACCTGGAGTAATGCATACAGTTTTAGTCTCCTTATCTAAGGAAGGATATTCTTGCCTTGGAGGTGGTGCAACAAAGGTTCGCTAGATTAATTCCTTGGATAAGAGGGCTGTCCTGTGAAGAGAGGTTGAGTAGAATGCGCCTATACTCTGGAGTTTAGAAGAATGAGAGGCGATCTCATGGAAACATATAAAATTATGAGGGGGCTTAAGAGAGTAGATGATGAGAGATTGTTTCCCCTGGCAAGAGAGTCTAGAACTAGGGGGCATAGTCGCAGGATAAGGGGGCGGCCATTCAAAACTGAGATGAGGAGGAATTTCTTCACAGAGGGTTGTGAATCTTTGGAATTCTCTACCCCAGAGGGCTGTGGATGCTGAGACGTTGCGTATATTCAAGGCTGAGATCGATAGATTTTTGGTCTCACAGGGAATCAAGGGATATGGGGATCGGGCAGGAAAGTGGAGTGGGGGTCGAAGATCAGCCATGATCTGATTGAATGGCGGAGCAGGCTCGAGGGGTGGTACGGCCTACTGCTGCTCCTATTTCTTATGTTCTTATGTTCTTCCATAAGCTAGCCTTCACTCCTTATAAACTAGAGTTTAACTTTGTACACTCAAGTTAGCAAGCTACTCATACACAATGCATCCTAGTTACCAGCGAACGCTATCATATTAGAGGAGCTATACAAAAACCCAGGGTAATAGTCAAAATTCCTTTCATGTCCTATGGCCAGTGGACCCAGACCCAGTCCACAAGCCATCGGAATTGGCAGCAGCAAAACACTGGATTTATCCTATGGCCAAAACATTTCTACTTGTGTTATAAAGAAGAAAACTATCAGCCAACCACTCTTTTCTAGGCAGCTCCTACCCATTGATTAGCTCTTGGGGCTTTAATTTTAATGCATTAATGTAAGATTCTTTTTTGAGCTATTTGAATGTATTGTTACTTTAAATGGATTATTGACTATGTTAAAATAGCACTTAAAGGAATTTTACCAGTGTGTTTACCAGTGCACTACAGTTTTCTCGAAGTTAAATCTCATCGGGGTTAAATTGGATAACCCCCCAAAAACCGGCGCAGGGATTGCGGTCCGCAATTAACCCATGCTCGTTCGTTGTGCTGCAGGCATCGCGTCAAATTCGTGCTCCCTGCTATTTTAATTGATTGCTGCGTGCAGCCAATCAACAGTGCAGGTAGCGCTGGCTGCACGCATCAACAGAGGGCCTGATGTCGCTAGTGGCTCATACTTCTTCAAGGCAGCCTGCACCTCTTAAAGGGGAGGTGCATTGTGGCTGCAAGAAGTGATGGGAGTCCTTTATAAAGTGATTCAGTGCTGTAATACTTTGAAGGATGGATGAACCTGGGAGAGAGCATGCACCAAGGTTCTCTGATGATGTACTGGAGGCCTTGGTGCAAGTGGTGGAGAGACGGAGGGACATCCTGTATCCACTGGGGGGCAGGAGGCCCTTCAGACATATGCTCAGGAGGCAGTGGAAGGAAGTAGCGGCGGAGGTCAATGCCAGGAGCATTTCTCCAAAAACATGGATGTAGTCAGTGCAGGAAGAAGTTTAATGACCTGAGACGAGTTGTCAAGATGAATGAGTTCAATCTTCAAATGACATATCCTACCACTAGCCTCATCCACTGCTCAATTCACAACACCCCCATCACCCACCTACCAACACGGAAGTGTGCGCGCGCAACTTGGACCCCATTTTCGAAGCTTAGTTGTCCGCCTAGCGCCTAAAAAACGGGCGCTACATGACCCAATTTAACCCAAATGGTGTTTTAGCCGTTCTGCCCCTGTTTTGGTGGTGCCGATCTTTTAAAGCAAACCAGCTTGGCTGGGAATCTTTTTGCTTTCATCCTTGAATTGCCTAAATAGGCATTACTGAGCAAAATAGAGTTTCCTTGATCTAGAACTGAAATGATTATTATAAAGCTTTGTACGTAAAACAATATTCAATATTTTCCACAATCCCAGATTATGAATATTCACATTTTATGTTTCTCATCTTTGAAAAATGATATACCTAAGAGATTTTTATATTGACCAGTTGTTTCTTTCATTCATTGTTCTCCCCTTTTTACTTTTAAGTTAGATGCCGGATATGCTCAATTCCAATGTGGAGTGTTGAGACCCAGCTTCTTGCATATACTTCACAGAAACTAATGTCACATATGTGATGCTGTCAGTTTCCCACGGGGCTTTATTCTACAAGAATGGAGCCAACAGAAGAAGGCCCATGCATCTCCTCAGTTTCACTCCTATAATAGAAAAGCACTTAAATTATAGTTTCTAATTCTATTACATGAGCACACCATGTGAGATTTGAATGCCGACTGTTTTGTGCTTTGGAGGTCTTTGATAGCACTGAAATATTTGTATTAATTTTGAGCAGTCAGTACTCGGTCAGAGTACAAGCACTTTGACAGATAAAAGTGTGTCCGTTTATTGTAGGGATCTGGATACCAGGATTTTCTTTGATAGGAAGTTAAGTCCCACTTCTAATTTTCTCCATTAAATTTAATAATCAAGGCTCCAGCACATCATGATATCTGAATCCAAGTTTTACCAAATCATAATTTATTTTTAATTATTTTTAATTTGAAGCCAATCAAAGGTTTCCATTTATAGTGACCCGCAGTCTAGTTTAACACAGCTTTCACACTAGATTCTAACATTTTACGTTTTTCATTGAAGTCCATTAATTTTAGGGCAGATTTCCTGCAGTATAAACCCAGTAATTTGGACCAAATTGACCATGCCAACAGGTTCCCCCCTCTCTCTCTCTCTCTCTCTATCTTTCTCATACATATTAAAGACCAATCTTATATAGTAAATTCTGGGAAGTTGATTCTACCTAATTTAAATAGATTATTGATCATTTTAGGGAAGTAAGCAAAAGCTTTAGAATGTTCAGGCTGGATTACAGGCAACAGAAAATGTGATTGCTTTCATGAAAACATTGACAATTTGAAGTGCATCAGATGGCTTGCTGAAGACTTTTTTTTGTAAACAAAAGTGGTAATCACCTTAAAAAATCAATGCAGGACAGCTTCTGCAATAAACAGAGGGCGGCACAAAAAAACAGCTGAGATGTGAACATTTTAATCATTTGTTATTCCTAATCAATAGTTTAAGTAGTAACTTATCACACAATGGACTTCACTTGTCAGGCTATTTTCAGCAGAATATACAGACTATTTCTCTTACAGTTCGGCAGAAATAACAGTGTAATAACAAAATATCCTAAATTTTTGCATTGCTAACTCAAAGCTTTCTTTTTATCACTTAATATTTTTTCTCCCATCCCCATCTATGTTCTCTGTAAGCCAAACAACATCCTTAACTAAGAGAACAGGCAGACAGATTTCATCTGGGCTGTTGGAAAGAAACTGAGATTAGTAACTCACAGTGATGATCTACTAATGTTGCTATGAAATCAGCTACACCGACATCCCAAGCTAAGCAAATCTTCATCATAAATTAACCTCTATGCCCCATTTTCACCGATTTTTATGGCCATTATGTTTAATCTGCTGGAACTTCTGCATCCTTATATGGCTACATGGTTTAACTTTGAGGAGGAAATTGCTGACGATGGCAGATGGAGCTTCCCTGGTGAGGCATAATGGAACCAGGCCAACGGTTAATGATGTAAACCAAGTTCGTGAGCGAAACAACACATTAACAAATGAGGAGGAAAAATGTAAACGTCCCACTTGTTTGTTCTGCTAAATCTCACAATTGCATATGTACTGATACCATCACATTATTAAATGTCACATTATAGATACAGTGACATATTTTAATGGAGGTAGACAGCTTGCAATTCTGGATTGGGCATAGGCCAAGAAGACCATCTTCTGACAAAACAATGACCTAGGCAGCATTGATAAAGTACATCTCTATAGAATCCAGAGGTCCTCTGTTGAAGACACATGGAGCGCATGTGGAATCTCCATCTCCCCTGAGGACTGGCTATTGAAGATGGGAATGAGTAGCTCTGTTAATTCCCTCTTTTCTCCTTTGCCTTGGATGTCACTGCCTCAAACTGGCTCCTAGATTCACAAATGGTTTGTGCCTGTGACTTTTGTTAAAAGTGAGACAAGCAGTACTCATGCAAAATGTAATAACTTTGCCAGCATGTTACTGCTTCTGATAGGGTTGAATTTGAAATGTTCCCTGCTGTTCCTCCTGGCCCAGGTTCCAGTATGGCATGCATCTCTGGGTGCTACTGGCTCTGTGAGTTTCTTCCTCTAGTGCAACATATACAGTGTCTTCTAAGTAGAATAGAGCTAGTTTGAGAAATTAAGAATTTCCATTATCACCACACCAGCATTAGATAAACACATGTCTAAGGGTTACATGTAAATAAACTGGTTGTGATAAGGTCATACTTAATTTAGAAGCAGCACAGGAATTAAACCATACTGTCTAATTTTCTGGATGGCTTGGATAAATGCATGCTGCGATGTTGTATTGAACCACACAGACCCTGCAAATTCTGGGTTTAATACCTAGTTTATGCTGAGTTTGCAGGTTTCAACTAGGGCAAGGGGTAAAGGTGCTACAATTGGCTTCAGCGTCCTTGGCTAGGAAGCGGAAAATCATCAGAATGTGCACTTCTAAACATCACCTAGTGACTCCTGCTGAAAGTGCATGTATGTTGATGTCATTGAGGGCAAGTTTGAGCTCAGCTGTGGTGACTTCCTCAGCTACGCCCATGACACATTCACTGTTGGGACTAGTACAGTGGCTTCTGGGGCAGGGTACTGAAGGCTGCTGCTACCAGGGAAATCATAGCCTCCAAAATGAGTCACCGCTTTTAGGATAGGGAGGGGGGGCAATGAGAGAAATTTGAACAAAAAAAACTCTCTACATAATTGCCTACAGTATTGTTTCATGAATGTAATCAAGCAGATAACAGAAGTTTTTCTAATGAAAATGTGGGGCTAATTTGCCAATATGAGTTTTGGGGCACCAAACATGATTTAATGTTTAATGTTGCTCTATTCTTTTTTACATCTGCTATAGACATGGCAATCTTAACTCTTCCTTATTTTCTACTCGCTAGCTCACATCTATAAACCTTGTAGGACCATGCATTATTGCAAGGACACAGTCAATTATAGAGCTGATTATGCTGATCCCAGCAAGCTCATTCTTAATGCTACTTTTATTTTCACATTTGTTGTCCAATCTAAAAATGCCAGTCGCATTATGAGGCCTCAATCTATGACGGGGGAGTTTTAATCAAAGATGACAAATTGGGGCTGCCAGCGGCTACTACCCCTGTCCGCCACAGCTGCCATCACTGTACATCTCACCATCAACACAGGTCTGTCCCGGCAGAGTTTAAATTAAGTGTGACAAATTAAGCAGGAAGTTAATTACTAGCTCGGGAAAATTAAAATGATGTTGATTGGAAAAGGCATTCAACAGCTAATTTTTTTTCAAAGGGAAAAAAAAACTCTGACATCCTGGAAAAAAAAGGACAGCACCAGCATAAACTGGCCAGCTGAAGTAGTGGCCCTGCCTGTGTGAAGGTGACTTTCCTCTGAGAGTATTTGCTGAATGGAAAAGCCAAATTGAAAGATGCATCAAGGTCCTTGCTACCAGACTGTGGGTTATTGCAGAAAATACATATATCTCTATCATTGCTGACTACATATTAAAGTCTTTGTCAGCTTCTCTTCCAGTTATATCTCATGAATGAACAATGGTATTTTAAGTGAATGTGACCTTAAATACCGAGAGAAGCCATAAATCACATGCTCCTCTAACATGTACCTCATTTATTTTCTTTTGAGTCCATCACAAATAAATGTATAAAAAGCTTCCATAGTTTTCCTAAATTTATTGAGCAAGATTTTTTCCCCCTTTTGATACCTCACTTGCTGATTTAAAGTTTGTAATAATATTTGCAGTGATATTTCAGACATAATTCAGGGCTGTTTTTCACAATAAGAGCTGTGCACTATTTTTGCTTCACCAATGTCCCTCAGTGATTACAGAAAGATAAATTATTTACCATTTTCACAGAGGAATTAATGTACTTGAGATTTAAGATGTAGTAATAAATCATTATTATGTGCAAGAGTACACTATACAGATTTAAACTGAGGAGGCATTGATTGCATACTCTTTCCAACACAATGCTATCTGAGTAATAATTTTAGTACTACCATGCATAATTGTGCCATTTAATGATCATTGGGACGATTTAAATTATTCTTTGATTTTTTGCTTGTATCAGGTTTTTTTGTGACTATTATACTTGTACATTACTGCACATTGAGATATTTTTGCATTAGGAAAGATTGTCATTTTGTTTCTTGTGTGTTTATAAAAGGATTTTCTCTAACTGAAAGGTCATTTTAGGGACGGTAATAATATAGTAATAGTAACAATTTTGAATCATTCACATAAAAAGCAAAATCCCCACCAGTCGTGCAGTAGTTGTTGCATTGTGTATATTAATAAAGAACACAAGAAAACATTTATTTACTAGCTCAGGAAAATTAAAATTATGTGGTGAAGTTAAATTCTAAAGCAAATACAACTAGGAAGACATAAAATGGGTCATAGCCTGCTAAAGGCAACATGGGGATAATTTTAACTCCGAAGAACAGGTGAGTTGGGAGCGGGTAGGCAGTCAAAATAGTAGATATTTGGAGCGGGACCGCGTCCCGGCTCCAACGTGCCCACTTCTGGGTTTAACCCAGTCAGGTTTCTATACGTGTGGACAGCAGACATCAGGAAGTCCCACCCCCACTTAAAATCGGCGTGCTGATGCTTAAAGAGGCAATGTACCTCATTGAAATATTTGAGGTACTTAATATTTTGTGTATTGGAAAATTTAAATGAATTTAACCTTACCTGTTTGGGTTTCCCATCGCTTCCGATTCATGTCAGGTGAAAGCAGATAGGAAGGGCCGGATCCATGAGGTGAGTGCCTTTATTAAACTGCTTGTGGGCCCGGAGGAGCAGGAGTGTTTCATCCAGGCCCAACAAACTCACCTGGCCGACAGGAACCCTGCGATCGCCCCCCCGCGATGGTGGATCTGGACCACCCTGCGAACTCCGTGCTGGCTGACCACGCCCTCGATCTCCGATGTTGGCTGACACCCCCCCTCGATCTCCGATGCTGGCTGACCCCCACCTCGATCTCCGATGCTGGCTGACCCCCACCTCGATCTCCGATGCTGGCAGACCCCCTCGATCTCCGATGCTGGCTGACTCCCCTGATCCCTGATGTTGGCTGACCCCTCCCAATGTCATCACTGGCTGACCCCTCCCCCCCCCCCCCGCCCCCGATCCCCGTGTTGGCTGGACTCCCGATGTCGTCCACCTCCCCAACCCCACCCCCCTTTTTTTGCAGTGCCATTGATCTCCCTCTCCTTCCCAACCCCCCTATCTGATTTGCAGCTCCTTTCACTGCTAACAGGCAGACAGCCTGTCAATCTGGCTACCTGGCATGTGGGAAACCCGGAAGCTCAAATACTCACCTTCAGTTGAGTTGCGATCACAGATTGTGGCGCATTAAATTCGTTTCTGGGTTCCCAACACGAATATATGCAGATGCATGGGGTACCCGGCTCCCAGTAAAAATCATGCCCCATATGTTGGCTAGATTCAAAAATTAAATCCTAATTTTTCTCAACTACCCTACATTAATAACATTTTGCACACTAGCCCAGTTCAGATCCGTTGATTGTTTAATCATTTTGTCTTATTGTAAAATCCAATGTATGAGTTGTTTCTTTATTTTATAGACATGCTGCTATATTTTAGAGGATATAAAGTTGTACGTGAATGTACAATGTAAACACAAGATCTTATGATAGGTCATTTTGAACAGTTAAGCAGCTGTTTATTGAGGCCTGGTTTGCAAGTACATTTTTATGCCAGTCAGAAAATACTACAGTAAAGTTTTGATCTGACCAAGCCAACAGAGCAACAGGTCAAATTTCTAATGCAATTTTAGGTAAATCTGCGTAGCAAGATAACACAATGATACAATTTGTTGGTGGCCATGTAAGAGGATACTCTGAAAGGACACACTTTGTCAGTGTCACTTGGGAGATTAATAGGATGCTAATGTTTAGTGTTTATATATTATGGTCATAGGTACTTGTAGTAATATTTAAAAGGGCACAGATTACAATGTGAAAGAAAAGATTATTTGACATATAATTAGCTAGCAATACAGTAAAGACTGTAAGCATTCATCTGGGAATTACTTTATTAACGTTTGAGGTCCCATAGGACAGAAAATGGATGAGCTTACTAGTCTTGTACTTTCTTTCTAAATATCATTCTAAATATTTTTAGGTATGCAGGCACACACTGTCCCATCTATAACAAAATTGACTTTAGGGAAAAGGGCACTTTTTCACTAATGATGTAATGGGAGAAAGATCAGAGACAACAATGTGTGAGCGACGGGGTAACTAAAAAGAAGTCTGCCGACGGACTGGGTGGCAGAGTGGGTTGGAACAATGGGGTCTGGACTGGAATCTTATAGACTGGTTGGATGAAAATCTCTTCTCTCTGAAGGTTGTAAGGATTCTACATGAAATTAGCTTAAGCAGTCTTAACCCGGTATCTAGTGAACATTAGTCAATAGTGCAAAATGTTCAGTAATTTAGCACTAAGTTAGTGTTTGCATGCAGAGAGACCATGTAGATAGCTGATGCAAAAAGTGGAAAATTCACATTGGTACAGTAAGCATTCTAAGAGATTTTCTAGCTGGGGGGAGGGGCAAGGCTTATGAAACATTGTTGCAGTGAAGTACAGAGAGCTTTTATTTTAAATCTGGCATGTTCTGTATGTGATGTGGGAGTACATATTGCTGATGTAAGGTGCTTAACGTGGAAGGATTTTTCATTCCAGTAAGACCATTATTCGCCTAAATAAGCGCAAAAATCATCCAAAAATATAAATGCAAAAAGAAAGAAAGTTGTTCTTGACAGGAGCTGTTAAATATTGTACAATAATAATAGAGGCAGGTAGTAGGAAAAGAGTCACACTCTATTGTCCTAGAAAACAAGGTTTTCTGCCATTCCTACACTAAGCCAGGCTGATGATTACTATTGAAATGCGAGAGAAAGAATCAGACAGTATTTCAGGTTTACAGTTATATGTGAAATTGAGGTCATTTCAATCTGATTCACACTTATCAGGAGGTGGCACTTAGTGGTGTAAGGCTTGGCAGAAGACAAAAATATATTAAAAATCTGTAACTTGGTGTACTCTCCCTTTCCAGACTGCTGGTTGTATAAAATAAACCAGACTGCAGGCTTTATCCTTGATCTTGACCTTAGAACGTGCATCGATATTTTAAGAATTGTGCCCTGAGAAAATCACACGTTGGGTTAAAATTTAGTGTCAAGTGTATGGCAAGGGAACAACTGCTGTGGTATGTCTCATACGCTGTGCTCCAAACTTTGTTCAAACCTGAGGAAGGACTATGCACTGAGTCAAGTCTCTTGCTGTCACTGTGTCTGAATCCCTGAGTTTTATACTCCCTTTCCCTGATAAATAAATAGCCCTACTTTCCACTTATACAAGTTTAGTTTCTTGTCGTAGAATGGTGGGTTGCCAGTTCAGAGTGTACAAATTATTTATGTAATAAGGTAATGCATTCTCGCCTTGCAACTATATTTGATTCTCATGCACGATTTCCCTGTTTACTCCTCCTGTGCCACAGAGGAAGTTTTGATTCTTCTCAGAACTATCAGGTACTTTTTAACTAGAAGAATGAGTTAAACCCTCAAAATTCTGATCTTTTCCTGACAAGAACTTCACATCGAGTGTCAGCAGGTCTATGCTCTACATTTACAGTTGTCTTTAAGACCCCTGCACTACCACTGAATTTTAATCTAATTGCTAGTAAATGGATACTTAACCCCTTCTGTTTGAAATCATAAATGACTCCAACATAGCTCAGAATGATTGGTAGTTTTTCTAACTAACATTCTTTTTATGAAAGCAGAGATCCGAAGTCTGTGCAAATGTTACTTCAGGCCAATCATTTAGCTGGTTTCTACTCCAGACTAATTTTATCTGATCTAGTGAATTCTCACAAATTTGTATCCTTTTCTCAGCTAGTAGACTTCTTAAGTCAGTGAATACACGTCATAGGTGAAATAATGCTATGCACAAAGGTATTTCCAAATCTCAGTGGACTTGGTCATATTTTGGGGTTTTCTCTAACAATGTAATAATAAAAGTAACAAATGTTTTATTACAATCCTGAGCTGTAAATTCTGCAAAGCCTGGCACCACCAGCTGGACCTCACACGCAGCCAACCCCTATTGGAAAATCTTGGCATGCTGCCCAGGATTTTCCATCCATCGATTTCAATAGTCAGAAAAAAGATTTTCTGATGTGCACTGGCTACATGCACAGCCATACCAGGGGTAAAAGGTCACACCAACAGAGTGGTGCCTTGATCACTCTTGCTATCCCCAAAAAGACAGAAACGTCTGACCACAGCCTCGTAAAGCTGCAAAATCTCCTCACACAGTGATCACGGTGCTTATTGTCATCCAAGCTAGTCAGACTTCAAAAGAAACAAGCTGGTGTCAGGAAGTTCTTCTTTGAACGGAGTGATCAACATATGGAATGGACTTCTGAATCATACTGGAATCATTTAAAACCTGGAATCATTTACCTGAGGAAGGAGGAAGTCTCCGAAAGCTTGTGAATTTAAAATAAAATTGCTGGACTATAACTTGGTGTTGTAAAATTGTTTACATTTAAAACAAGAAATAGCTTAATGGTAAGATGGGGATGAATGAGTCAAATGACCATGCCTATTTGTTTCTATTGTATATATGATAGATGTTCATCTATGCATAAACAGTTTGTATGTCTACAGCTAGACAACTCATGCCATGAAAGTATATTATCAGAAAGTGCCAATGGCAACGTTTTCACTTAACACTTAACAAACAACACATGCAGAAGAGCTATAGAGACTACCCTCGGGAAAAGTTAAATCAAGGGATTTGAAGAGAAGAACATATGAGGTTAATATCCAATTGACATTTCTGAGAGTGGACCTTGACAACAGCTCATAAGCACATATCTGGTGCTTTTGGAAAACCTTGTGAAAGAAAGATGTTTACTATCCAATGGGAAGACACAATGACTAATTCTGAAGTATTGGGAATAAGTGGCATGTTTGCAGTATGCCTGAAGGATTCAAGATCAGAAAATGCGACATGGAAGGTTAAAGCTGAGATGGTAATATTATCTCGTTTCGATCGCCTGGAGGTATTGGAGAGTAATTTTCCAGGGTTTTCTTTCCCTAAATGGCCTTTGGTTTTGATGTGGTTTACCACCTCTCCCAAGAGACTACATGGCATCTAGGGGATAAGGACTCCCTTAACGTGATGCATAAGGCCTAACAGATTCAAGATAGACCAGTTTTTTATTCGGTCATGGGATGTGGGCGTCGCTGGCAAGGCCAGCATTTATTGCCCATCCCTAATTGCCCTTGAAAAGGTAGTGATGAGCTGCCTTCTTGAACCGCTGCAGTCTGTGTGGTGAAGGTTCTCCCACAGTGCTGTTAGGTAGGGAGTTCCACGATTTTGACCCAGTGACAATGAAGGAACAGCGATATATTTCCAAGTCGGGATGGTGTGTGACTTGGAGGGGAACGTGCAGGTGGTGTTGTTACCATGTGCCTGCTGCTCTTGTCCTTCTAGGTGGTAGAGGTCGCGGGTTTGGGAGGTGCTGTCGAAGAAGCCTAGGCGAGTTGCTGCAGTGCATCCTTGAGATAGTACACATTGCAGCTACTGTGCGCCGGTGGTGAAGGGAGTGAATATTTAAGGTGGTGGATGGGGTGCCAATCAAGCGGGCTGCTTTGTCCTGGATGGAGTCGAGCTTCTTGAGTGTTGGTGGAGCTGCACTCATCCAGGCAAGTGGAGAGTGTTCCATCACATTCCTGACTTGTGCCTTGTAGATGGTGGAAAGGCTTTGGGGAGTCAGGAGGTGAGTCACTCACCACAAAATACCCAGCCTCTGACCTGCTCTTGTCGCCACAGTATTTATATGGCTGGTCCAGTTAAGTTTCTGGTCAATAGTGACCCTAAGTTGTCCTTTTCCTGTATAATATTTTTGTATGTTTATATGTTCATATCTACAAAAAGACCTAAATACAAGAGTGACAACAGGCAGACAGCTGTAGGACCTGGCAGAGAGGAGAGCACAATGGCAAGGTCTGCGGTGAATGTTGCCAATCTGGTTATGAAGACTGAATGATTTAGCAGTACATCATCGTTATGGGTTCCAGATTCCTCACTTTTCAAGATCTAGTGTCACTGCTAGTGGAAAATGTCCTGACTGTTTACAATTAACTGGATCTTTTATGTCGAGCCACAGAACCGAGAGCAGAAAATCTATTTGCCATCCCCATTATTTTTTACTGGTCAAAAATTCTTGTAAATTATATCTAGGGAATGTGAAATAGGAGAGGAAGCATTGTGTCTTAAAGGTACAATTATTTATTTTCCCCATTGGTATGCTATCCTTTACGCATAGTATGTAAAGGATATACCTCAAGGTGAATAATGTTTCTCTTTATCTCGCTGCTGTAATAGTCAGTCCGAGAACCATTGGCCCAGAATTTACTTTGAAAATAACGGTGAGGCTAACAGCAACATGTTCAGTTAAATGCGAAACTCTGGAAGTTGCTGTCTGAGATGCGCTGCCCCTCCATCAGCTTCGCAAAACCAGCATCTCGCTGTCTGACTCACCATTCAAAAACATTGAATGGCGTGAAGCTCCTGAATATACCTGGTAGACATGGACTAAACTCGCCACAAGAAGTTACGGTTTGTCTATTCTAGTCCAAGCACTCGTTTAATGACATGATAACTCTCAATTACTGCCAAACAAGCTCTCTGGCACTTAAAATTAACTTTTACAAGTGTGGAGTCTCATTCCTTCAGCTTTTAATTGTTGTTGGAGATTTTTTTTTAAAACATTTAAATAAAATTGTTTGTTTTTTACTTTTTTTCTGTCTCTTTTTATCTCTCTTAATCCAATCTTTCTTTCCCTATATTTATTTCACTCTCTGTATCTGATTTGCTCAGACTCTGCGTTGTTTATTAACGTTTCTTCAATCTAATTTATTAAGGAGATTCATAGTTGCTTGCCCCGCTCACAGAGGTCCCAGCTGCCCTGTAGAGGGTGCCGCACTGAATGGATCTCTAACTTACAGTAACTTTCAGGTAAAAGCTCGTGGAAAGTCCATGGGCATGTGCAAATCCAATGAATGTCAGGTGCCATTCATTTGTCGCTCACAGTAAATTCTGGCCCATTATGTATTTTAAGAAACATAGTTGTTGGGATGCAGTTTTAAGTTATATGTTACATGTATCAATTTATGTATAATTATGTATTATCTACACCTACACAAAGTAGAAAAGTTTATTTAAAAATTAAATTAAAATGTAAAGATATAAATAGTTAGCTTACTCATTCCAGTTTGAGTTCTGACTGTATAAATGACTCCATTTTGCATTCTGAATTTTTAAGCTTCCTCAATCAGAAGCATTTTGCTGCATGAAACAACACTGTTTTCTTATCCCATGTCTGTACAGTGAGCAAAATTAGATCTCAGAAAAAGAAAGTTGAAAATTCTCTGACAACATTTCACTGATGAAAGTACTGATTTCTGAATTAGATAGTGTCATGTGGGTTCATACATTCATTATATGTGCTAAAAGTCATCAGTTATTCAAATGTAGCAGCTCTAGATTCTTGATGCTTTGAAACCTGACTTTAGTTTCTATGGAAGAAGAAAGATGTTACAATCTGGTACAACCAGTATCAGACGCATTCTAGTTAATAGAGATTGTGGAACTTACTAATGTGGGTAAGTGCCACAGTCTGTCTCAAGTAGGGACAATTTTGTCCATTTTTAATGTAGCACCAGAGTAACCTGAACAAGCCAATTCCCAGAATAGCACTGCCTCGAGACAGTTTGGTTTCTCACATAACTTTGTGTGGGAATATTTTGCAGGCAAAGCTCTTTTTTATTCCTTGCCAATTTCTCTGTTCCCTTCCTCTCCAAAACATGTTGATTCCTTGCTGGGGTAAATAGATCAACACAGGAACTATTTTATACTTTAAATTTTATGTACTTAAATACTAATAGGGATAAACTTTAATAATACCATTGTAGATTGGCAAGTTTGCTACTTTGTTGTTTAAGTGAAACAAAACATATAGTTACTCTAGTAATCCTGACCTTGTGAACATGTGTTAGCATCTTACCCATCCAAGCCTTGCACTTGACACACAACAGGATTAATGAAATCTGAATGTAAGTTAAGTGCCTAGATGATAAAATAGGACTAAGTTCTCCTTAGACATCAATGTGCGGCAAGAGGAAGAAAATCCATTCAGTGGTACAGATGATGACCGAGGATTAATAAGGTGAATAATTCTGTCATATTTGTTGTGAATGGATGTCATAAAGCTGAAGGACTGTCCATCATGCTGCTAAGGATATTATCCACCAAGTGGTGCAAATTGAGTTTTATAGATTTGGAGTGAAAAAATGATCACTGTGTAATGAACTGCCAGTGTGAAAGCTGTGGGATAATCCCAGAAGATTTATAAATAATGTAAAATGAACCATGTCACCTAATATGGAGTACAAGCAAATCTGTTCCATATATTATGTGGGTTGGGTGGTAAAGTCTTGTATGACTAGACATAATAGTGACACAATGTCATTCCCTTGGGAGGAATACAAAGTTATATTGCAAATCCACAGCTTTAATAGTCACCAGTAGATTAATAGACTACAAATTAAACTTCAGATGCCTAAAACATACAGATAGCATTGAGTATTTTCATATGATGAATAAAAACTGTCCTTGGAGATTTTTACTGGCAAGGCCAATTAAATTAATAATGTATTATCAGCTAAATTTTGTGTAATCCATGTCACATAATAAAATGGAATTCGAACATTGGAATAAACCAACAGTTTTTTTATTAGCAATTTGTTGAGAGTCGTGGCATATATTATATGGTGGGGATTTTCTGAAGATTTTTAATCAACGTCATGATATAATGTGGATACATTAGCTGTGGCAAATTTATGTCCAATTTTCACATTTCAATTCTTTATTACAGGTTTATGCCTTGCCAGAATTTGATACAAAATACATAGGAGTCAAAATTGAGTAAGATTCAGTTAAGTCACTGATGGACATTCTATACCCAGATCTCTGATTACCCATATTCAACTGTTTGGACTTCTCCAGATACTTTTTCTTGTGCCTTACACAAAAGTGAGTTCCAATAGGCCAGCCGGCGCCTACCATTAAATGAAGTGTGACTTTGTGCACAAAATAATCTGGGCTAGCGCGCCTTAGGAGAACACTAAACCGATTTATTGTTCCTGGATTACACATTGCATTTCCACTGCATGCCACTTCAGATGATTAATGTGTCATGCCAGACATTTTCATAACAAACTAAGCTACTAAACAGGTTTATACACAGATGGTCATTCACAGAAATAAGCAGAAACAATCACTTGTTGCAATCAGTCCAAATAACATGGCAGCTTTGAACCAGTTCATGAAGAGATTCAGTCAATTCAGTTCCTTTAATTGGCTTTCTTTGTATATCTTTCAAATAAAATATAGATCAATGCTTATTGAAAGGGAAGTAGTCACCTGACCCTTTACAGTCTTTATCAGAATTATGTAGATCAAATTATGTCCATCAAAAGTTATCCTATATCCATAAAGCCTTTTGAAATACAATCTCATCTTTGAGAAGTCACTCTGTGAAAGAGAGTTTGATGGGCTTGCACAACCTATACAGTGAGGGTGGGAGCCACCCACACCCACCAGGTGTGAGTATCCTATTGGATGTAAATCCAGAATTCAAAGGCGGAGCTCCGGTCTCCACAAGAAGGGATTTTTTTTTAGTTCAAGCTGAAGATTTGAATCTAATGTTTTGTCCTTACCCAGTTTTTTCAAGTGAATTGCAGATACAATGTAAATTAGTTCCTAAGTTTCTAGGCCTGGCCTATGGCCTGTAAACCAACAAACAACACCCTCTGTTACTATGACCGTGGTACATTAATCCTCCTCAACCTCTCTGCAGCCTTTGACATGATCGACCACACTATCCTCTTCCAACGTCTCTACTCTTGTCTGGTTTGATGAAACTGCCCTCACTTGGTTCCAGTCTTACCTATCCTATCATAGCCAGAGTATCCCTAGAAATGGCTTCTCATCCCACCCATGCACTTTTACCTCTGGAGTTCCCCTCCTAATATCTGTCCTTTGCCCCATCACCTTCCTCATCTACAAACTGCCCCATGGCGACTTCATCCACAGACATGAGGTCAGTTTCGACATGAATGCTATTGACACCCAGCTCTACCACTCTACCACCTCTTTTGACTCCTCCATCATCTCTGTGCTGTCAGAATGTTAAAATCCAGTCTTGGACGAGCCACAATTGACTCCAGCTAAGGGAATACCAAAGCCATAGTTTTAGACTCCTGCCATAAACTCTGTACCTTTGCCACCAACTCCATCCCCTCGTTGGCCATTATCTCAGGCTGAACTAGACCGTTCACACCCATGGTGTCCTATTCAAGCCTATGGGGGGGGGGGTGGAAATTGGATAAGGCCTATTATTGGGCGCAAGTAGCATGATCCGCTATTTATCCGCGCCCGATGGCCCCTACGTAGGCAGCACGTGAATTTGGAGCTGCCTGCTAATTACCATGATAGCTCAGAGAATGAGGAAGCCCGAAATGGGGCGTGCTCAGTGCATGTCATCAGCAGTCTGCACCTCTTAAAGGTGCAGGTGCACATTTTAGATGGGACATGCACAGCTCACTGGGAGGAGGGAAAGATGGCCAGAAGGAAGGCAGGACTGGCTCGAAAGCGAGCCCCACGCTTCTCAGATGATGCACTGGAGGCCCTGGTGGAGCGGGTGGATGAAAGGAAGGCCAACATGTACCAGCAGGGGGTGCAGGAGACCCTCCAGACACCAGCTCCGCAGGCATTGGGGGGCTGTGGCCATGGAAGTGAATGCTCGGAGCATGGCACCATGCATATGGGTGCAGTGCCGGAAGAAGTTCAATGATTTGACACGAGTGGTCAAGGTGAGTGAATGCAAGTGTCAAGTGGCATATCTCACCAACTGCATCATTGCTCCACTCATCACACCCTCCCATCACTCACCCACCAACACTGCCCATCCTTTTTTTTATTCGTTCATGGGATGTGAGCATCGTTGGCAAGGCCAGCATTTATTGCCCATCCCTAATTGCCCTTGAGAAGGTGGTGGTAAGCCACCGCCTTAAACCCCTGCAGTCCGTGTAAAGGTTCTCCAGGATTTTGACCCAGCGACGATAAAGAAAGGGCGATATATTTCCAAGCCAGGATGGTGTGTGACTTGGAGGGCAACGTGCAGGAGGTGTTGTTCCCATGTGCCTGTTGCCTTTGTCCTTCTAGATGGTAGAGGTCGCGGGTTTGGGAGGTGCTGTCGAAGAAACTACAGTGCATTCTGTAGATGGTGCACACTGCAGCCACAGTGCGCCGGTGGTGAAGAGAGTGAATGTTTAGAGTGGTGGATGGTCCTTTCCCACATGTCTCACCACGTGCAGATCCCTCCTCTAACCTAACCTCTGAAGGACACGCAGTGTCAGTCTCTGAGCTGGTGGAAGCAAGTGACAGATCGAGTGACAGTGTGTCTTCAGTGTCCCCCCCTACCCCCCCACTCCTCCTCCTCCTCCTCGGGTGGTGCTGCCATGTGTTCTTGGGTATCTTCAAAGACAAAGGGAAACAGGTTGAGTGGTGGAGCGGGGAGAGGACCAAGTAAGACATGCGTGCTGATGGCCAATCAAGCGGGCTGCTTTGTCCTGGATGGTGTTGAGCTTCTTGAGTGTTGATGGAGCTGCACTCACCCAGGCAAGTGGAGAATATTCCATCACACTCCTGACTTGTGCCTTGTAGATAATGGAAAGGCTTTGGGAAGTCAGGAGGTGAGTCACTCACCGCAGAAATCACAGCCTCTGACCTGCTCTTGTAGTCACAGTATTTATGTGGCTGGTCCAGTTAAGTTTCTGGTCACTGGTGACCCCCAAGATGTTGATGTTGGGGGATTTGGCGATGGTAATGCCGTTGACTGTCAAGGGGAGCTGGTTAGACTCTCTTGTTGGAGGTGGTCATGCCTGGCACTTGTCTGGCGCGAATGTTACTTGCCACTTATGAGCCCAAGACTGGATGTTGTCCAGTTCTTGCTGCCTGCGGGCTCGGACTGCTTCATTATCTGAGGGGTTGTGAATGGAACTGAACACTGTGCAATCATCAGCGAACATCCCCATTTCTGACCTTATGATGGAGGGAAAGTCATTGATGAAGCAGCTGAAGATGGTTGGGCCTAGGCCACTGCCCTGAGGAACTCCTGCAGTAATGTCCTGGGGCTGAGATAATTGGCCTCCAACAACCACTGCCATCTTCCATATGCACTCAGCATGCTGCATCTCACCTGCACATAGTACCAAACTTGCAGGCCACACAACCACCACTCACAGGTCACACACACTGGCAGCTATTCGACCATGACAGGCACATCACCCAGACACCTTGCAGGATACTCACTGACACACTGCCCTCTGTCTTGCAGGAGAAGTTGGCGCATAACAACCGACAGCAGGAGAGTCCTGTGGGAGGACAGGCACACCTACACATCCTCACCACCTGTGCTGCGGATCATTGGCTGCCCCATCGCTGCAGCCGTGACCACATGCCGCGCTGGAAGCCCCAACGAGGTGGGGGGTCTCTGCATATCTAATGCTCCTTCTCCTTTCCCACATGTCCCACCTCCCATAATCTTTTCTGACTCACGTACTGCAGATGCTGTCAGCACGCATGTCTTACTTGCTCCTCTCCCCGCTCCACCACTCAACCTGTTTCCCTTTGTCTTTGAAGATACCCAAGAAGACATGGCAGCACCACCCAAGGAGGAGGAGGAGGAGTGGGGGGGTAGGTGGGGGGGACACTGAAGACATACTGTCACTCGATCTGACACTCGCTTCCACCAGCTCAGAGACTGACACTGCGTGTCCTTTAGAGGCTAGGTTAGTGGAGGGATCTGCATGTGGTGAGACACCGGGCACAAGTGCGCAGGAGCCGGGGTGTGGGGAACGGATACCACAGGTACCAGCTCACCGTAGGGTGAGGTCGCTCACTAGTTCTGCTGCCGAGGAGTCAGATGAGGACTTCGATGAGCTAGGCTACAGAAGATGGCTGATGGGCGTACACCACCAAATGCTTGGGGAACTGGAAAGCCTGCCAGAAAGCTTGCGCACAATGACAAGGGGCACAGAGGAGTCCAGCTCCAACTTGGAACAGGGCTTTGCGCAGAGCTTGGAGCCCATCCTTTCCAATATGGAACGGGTGGTCACCTCCATCAACACACGTGTGGAATCGACCATGATGCAGCGCCTGATGGCCAATGACGCGGCTTCTATTGCAGCACAAACCGATGTCATCAAAGGTCTGCAAGCTATGGTTGCTGCTCAGACTGCTTCATTGGAAGCTCAGACAGCTGCTTTTGTGGCTCTGGGGACCGTCATGGAATGGGGCTTCCAGGGCATCACAGCAGTCCAGCGATCCATTCTCCAGCTGATCACCAGGATTGCTGAGTTGCCACCCGAGAGTGGCAGTGGCGCCATGGCAGTCTCGGGACGACAGCATTCCTGCTCCCACTCTGCCAGTGCCCTTGTTGTTGTCTATCAGCCAGCCAGGCCAGACTCCTGCAGCCCATGCTGAGATGGTGCAGTCTGAAGCCGGGCACTCCCAGCTCAGAGATGCTCAAGGTCGTCCTCCAAGGCCATGCACACTCCTCCATTGAAGGCCAGCAACCTCCCAGCACCCATGCTCCAACCACTGGGGATGCACCTCATAGGAGCACTAGGATAGGTAAAGGCACACGAAGAACAGGCACTAAGGCAATGCACAAGGGTGAATAGTTCTGTTCCATTTCCATAATTTTATTTGTTAATTGATAAATGTGACTTTGAATTTGCATTTATTAGTGGTTTTTATTTGTGCGATGAGCTGAGGGGGAAACCAATATGTAATCAGATGGAGGGCAATTTGATGGTCATGGGGGTGTGGACAGGTGGGACTGTTGGTGAGTTCGGGCATGTATTTGACATTATTGCTAGCAGGCACGGATCAGGCGAGCATGCAGAGCCCTTGCAGACAAGCCGTATGTTCCCTGTTGCACCTTGCATCTTCCTCCACTTCCTCCTCCAGCTCCTCTTCCTCCTCAGCCTCTTCCTCCTCCCCCTCCACCTCTGGCTCAGGGTCTTCGCCGATCATCGGTGGCGAGGGATGGTCCCTCACGATGGTGAGGTTGTGCAGCATGCAGCATACCACCACGAATCTTCCCACCTACTCAGCAGAGTACTGCAGGGCTCCTCCAGAAGGGTTCAGGCAGCAGAAACGTTGTTTCAGGAGGCCTATGGTGTGCTCCACGATATTGCATGTGGCAGCGTGGCTGTCATTTTACGCCTGCTGTGCACGTGTATGGGTTCCTGACCAGAATCATGAGCCACGGCGTGTGGGGATAGCCCTTGTTGCCCAGTAGCCAGCCTTTGACTTGCTGAGCCAGATGAAAGATAGCTGGCACATTGGACTGCCGCAAAACGAAGGCGCCATGACTGCTGCCAAGGTAGCGGGCATTGACCTCCATGATTCGATGTGTGTGGTCGCACTCCAGCTGCATGTTCAGGGAGTGGAAGCCCTTTCGGTTGACGAAGACGGCCGAGATGATAGGCGGGGCATGCAGGACAATGCGCGTGCAGTCAATGGCACCCTGCACAACAGGGAAACCAGCAATGCAAATGAACCCCCGTGCTTGCTCGTTCTGCTTGTCTGTCAAGAGGGAAGGCGATGAACCGGTTCCCCATCTCATACAGTGTGTCTGTGACCTCCTTTATGCAGCAGTGCACTGCATACTGTGAGATGTTGCACATGTCACTAGCAGAGGCCTGAAATGATCCTGAGCCGTAGAAATTCAGCGCCACGGTTACCTTCACAGCCACAAGCAATCCTGTCCTTGCCCTACTCTGAGGCTGCAGTTGTGGCCGTACCAGTTGACAGATCTCCGTCACGGCGTCCTTGGTGAACCTCATCCGTCGGATGCAAAGCTCCTCCCTCATGTAAAAGAATTGGTCCCGGAAGGCCCTCGTTCGATACGGCCTCCTGCTTAGTGCCTTGCGACTCCTCCTCCTCCCTCTCCTCACAGCTTGACCTGCTGTGCGTGGCCTCTCTGCATGCTCCCAGTCGTGCTCAATGCCCAGCGGGAGTCTTGCTGACCACCCATGGTTGCCACGAATGTTGTTCAACCACGGTTGTAACTTTCCGAACTGTAATGCAGTATCTGCCAAACCACTCTCAAATGTAATGTAGCAACTCTCATTAAGTATAGGGAGCTTCAAAAAACACTTCCTATTCCACCAGCAGCCAAAAGCAATAATCTAACAACTAACCTGCAACACCTGCATGGTCCCTTTAAACAGCACTGGTGGGGGGTTCTCCAGGCACTCTGAAACATGTTCAGGTGTGTGTGGCTAAGACTGTGGGTTGAGTTGAGCGTTAAGGTCCAAAATGGTGTCTATCACTTTAAATCAGCGTTGCACACTGTATGCATTTTCTCCCTGCTTTACATGCTGCCGGTGTTCGGTGTTTGCGCATGCGCTAATATCTATACTGAGATGATGTCCGGCACACGTCACGCTGGAAACGTGCGTGCGCAGCCAAGATGCCATCTTGGCACTTTGGGAGGCCGTGTGGCGCCGAAACAACGAGCGCTACACGGCCCAATTTCTAGCCCCATATCTTTTCCATTATAAAGACTTCCTACTTCCACCTATGATGTGGAGATGCCGGTGATGGACTGGGGTTGACAATTGTAAACAATTTTATAACACCAAGTTATAGTCCAACGATTTTTATTTGAAATCTACAAGCTTTCGGAGGCTTCCTCCTTCCTCAGGTAAATGTTAGGAGCTCCTTGAAGCCTACACATTTATACATCATAGAACAATACATGGTGTTTACAGACTGCCCCTGCAACTGCCCGTTGCCAAGGCAATCACCGTGTTCAGACAGAGAGGTGTCACCTACAGAACCCCCGAATACACATTCAACAAAAAAACAAACAGGAAAAGAAAGCAGAGAGAGCACTCTACACCAGTATCCCCCACGATGACGGCATCGCTGCGACAGCATCAATACTCAACACCAACAACAGCCAATCTCCAGATGCCATCCTACAACTCATCCGCTTCATCCTGGATCACAATGTCTTCACCTTCGATAACCAGTTCTTTAACCAAACACATGGAACAGCCATGGGGACCAAATTTGCACCCCAATACGCCAACATTTTCATGCACAAGTTCGAGCAGGACTTCTTCACTGCACAGGACCTCCAACCAACGCTATACACCAGATACATCGACGAAATTTTCTTTCTATGGACCCACGGCGAAGAATCACTAAAGAGACTACACGATAACATCAACAAGTTCCATCCCACCATCAAGCTCACCATGGACTACTCCTCAGAATCAGTTTCTTTCTTGGACACACGAATCTCCATCAAAGACGGGCACCTCAGCACCTCACTCTACCGCAAGCCCATGGACAACCTCACGATGCTCCACTTTTCCAGCTTCCACCCTAACCACGTCAAAGAGGCCATCCCCTATGGACAGGCCCTGCGAATACACAGGGTCCGCTCAGACGAGGAGGAACGGGATGGACACCTACAGACTCTGAAAGACGCCCTCGTAAGAACGGGATATGACGCTCGACTCATCGATCGACAGTTCCGACGGGCCACAGCGAAAAATCGCATAGACCTCCTCAGAAGACTAACACGGGACGCAACCAACAGAGTACCCTTCGTCGTCCAGTACATCCCCGGAGCGGAGAAACTACGCCATGTTCTCCGCAGCCTTCAACATGTAATCAATGACGACGAACACCTCGCTATGGCCTTCCCCACACCTCCACTACTCGCCTTTAAACAGCCACCCAAACTCAAACAGACTATCGTTCGCAGCAAATTACCCAGCTTTCAGGAGAACAGCGTCCACAACACCACACAACCCTGCCACGGTAACCTCTGCAAGACATGCCAGATCATCGACACAGATACCACCATCACACGAGAGGACACCACTCACCAGGTGCATGGTTCATACTCCTGTGACTCGGCCAACGTTGTCTACCTCATACACTGCAGGAAAGGATGCCCCGGAGCATGGTACATTGGCGAGACCATGCAGACACTGCGACAACGGATGAACGGACACCGCGCAACAATCGCCAGACAGGAGGGTTCCCTCCCAGTCGGGGAACACTTCAGCAGTCAGGGACATTCAGCCACCGACCTTCGGGTAAGTGTTCTCCAAGGCGGCCTTCGAGACACATGACAACGCAAAATTGTCGAGCAGAAATTGATAGCCAAGATCCGCACCCATGAGGACGGCCTCAACCGGGATCTTGGGTTCATGTCACGCTACACGTTACCCCACCAGCGAACAAAAGCTATCTGTTTTTAATATAATGGGTCATTTGCTGGCTTTCTCTGCCTTCCGGATGTTTCTGCCTCTCTCTCTGTTTTTTTTTCCTGTTTGTTTTTTTGTTGAATCTGTATTCGGGGGTTCTGTAGGTGACACCTCTCTGAACACGGTGATTGCCTTGGCAACGGGCAGTTGCAGGGGCAGTCTGTAAACACCATGTATTGTTCTATGATGTATAAATGTGTAGGCTTCAAGGAGCTCCTGACATTTACCTGAGGAAGGAGGAAGCCTCCGAAAGCTTGTAGATTTCAAATAAAAATCGTTGGACTATAACTTGGTGTTGTAAAATTGTTTACAATTTACTTCCACCTACACAGCAAGACCCGCCTCCACGCCATCTCAGTCAATCTTCCACTGAAACCCTCATCCATGCCTTTGTCACCCCCAGACTCAACTGTTTTAATGCTCTCCTTGTAGACTTACCATCTTACATCCTTTGTTAACTTCAGCTTATTCAAAACTCTGCTGCCCATATCTTATCCCGCACAAAGTCCCACTCGCCTATCAACCCTGTCCTCCCTGAACTACATTGGCTCCCAGTACCCCAACACTTCCAATTTAAAATTCTCATCCTTGTGATTATATCCCTTCATGGCCTCATCCCTCCTTACGTCTGTAACTTCCTTCAGCTCGACAAGCTCTCCCCCCAAGAGCTCTTTGTTGCTCTGTCTCTAGCCCCTCGTGCATCTCCCCTCCCCTTACCCCACCATTGGTGACAGTGCTTTCAGCCATCTGGACCACACACTCCGGCATTCCCTCCACCTCTCCACTTCCCTCTCATTCTTTAAGGCCCTCTTTAAAACCTACCTCCCTGATCAAGTTTTTGGTCATTCTCTCTAATAACTCCTATTTTGGCTTGGTATTCATTTTTTTCCTTATGCCTCTATGAAGTGCCTTGGGACATTTTTCTATGTTAAAGGCACTATATAAATGCAAGTAGTTGTTGCAAGATGGAGGTTACTATAAGTCAGCTTCAGTAAAATCAAATACCTGTTTAAAAGCTTGTTATTGTCTCAGATTCATTACCTTAATCCAGGCTAAAATCTAATCCCTATGAAACTTTATTTTGTAAAATTGAGGTGATTCCACTGTGATTCTATTGTGGTTACACTGTAGTAAATTCAAACAAATGTGGCTTTTTTTCCATTGCTAAATTGCATAAATTACAAAGGATTAAAATATCGACCTTGTGCTTATCACAAGTGTATGTAGCAATCTATATATTATTTTGTTACTGTTTTACTTTCTGGCATTTTACTTCAGGCTCAAAGTGTGTCCCTTTCTAAAAAAAAATCAATTGGTAATTAAATTTCTTAAGCAGACTTTCCACTGATATTGGTAAACCTGCCAGTTACGATAAGTAGCAATACTGCTGCAGCTCCCTTTGTCTTAATGGAAAGAAATTATGTGGAATTTAAGATTTTTAAAGAGTTTCGTCATGTTTATTCAATAGAGATTATCGGCTGAACAGGATTGAAATGAAATTTAAACTCAGTGAAATTGTTTATTTTTCCTTCAATTATTCGGCACATCGCCAATCTTACTGGTCAACATTTAATCAATGACCATATGAATTTGTTTCCATTATGACACATGTTGATGGGGTTAACCGCAGCAGAGGTTTTGGCAGGATGGCAGTTAGAATTACTTAGAAATTACAACACAGTTGTTATGTTAGAAATCACATTTCAGAGACCACTGTGTAGAACAATACTCTAACTATACATAGAAAGTTACATGAGGGGGTGGACATATGAGGAGAGGTTGAGTAGATTGGGACTCTACTCATTGGAGTTCAGAAGAATGAGAGGCGATCTTATTGAAACATATAAGATTGTGAAGGGGCTTGATCGGGTGGATGCGGTAAGGATGTTCCCAAGGATGGGTGAAACTAGAACGAGGGGGCATAATCTTAGGATAAGGGGCTGCTGTTTCAAAACTGAGATGAGGAGAAACTTCTTCACTCAGAGGGTGGTAGGTCTGTGGAATTTGCTGCCCCAGGAAGCTGTGGAAGCTACATCATTAAATAAATTTAAAACAGAAATAGACAGTTTCCTAGAAGTAAAGGGAATTGGGGGTTACGGGGAGCGGGCAGGAAATTGGACATGATTTTAGATTTGAGGTTAGGACCAGATCAGCCATGATCTTATTGAATGGTGGAACAGGCTCGAGGGGCCGATTGGCCTACTCCTGCTCCTATTTCTTATGTTCTTATGTTCTTAAAGTTTACTCCTTATTGGAACATATCTATAAGTTATGAACAAAATAATTATTGGTATTGACCTGTATTTCTAGTTGTGCCAGACTTTCTAGGGACAATTTTAACTACCAACAGGGAATGGGCGGTCAGTAGGCAGAGCGCGCCCGCCACCCTTGCTGATGGGAGGCCCGGGCCTCATTTCCATTCCACTGGCAAGCTGCAGGTACCAAACAGGCACCCTGTTGCAGCACGCAGGTTCTGTGGGGGGCAAGAAATCGGACGGCTGCCTTGCTGAGCCTGGGAGGGAGGTGTTTGGATCGGACTCCTCCATAGGGGTCCATGCAGTGCGCCAGAACGATTCAGGCAGCTAATTATAGTATTTAAATTAAGGTCCTACATTGGTTGCGGGACCTTTTTGTGAATTTGGTCTGCCCCAGCGCCTGACTCACCACCTGATGAACTCTCCCAGCAATTCATGGTGCATACAGTCATGAAGGACCCTGCAGCAGCCCTATTTAAAGGGCTCATCCTTTCCACAGGTTAGTTGGTGATTTGACCTCTTAGTCTGCTGGTTAACTTCTGGGCCTTTTTTTTGGGCTATTATCTGCATTCCACAAGTGAATTCTGACTTCTGGGAACCAATTTGTGCTGGTGCTGGATTGCTTTTGTCTGCTTTGGAAATAGCTTATTCCAGTCGTGGGTGGTCTGATAGGTCTGTCTTTGGAGCTGGAGGACAAGGGGACCAGTGAAGATCAGCAGTATCAGGTAGGCGATAGAGGCTCTTTACACCAGAGAAGCTCATACATCATATTCTCCACGGACAGAACGAAGCAGGATAAGAGAGCTCTCGTCTTTATCGCCCTTGCAGGCTTCCCCAGGGTCCAAGGTGCCATAGACTCCACCCACATTGCCCTGCATACCCACCATCACCAGCCTGGCATCTTTGTCAGTAGAAAGGAATACCACTCAACGAATGTGCAGCTTGGTTGCGACCACAGGCAGCACATCATGCAGGCCTGTGCCCAGTTTCCTGGCAGCAATCATGATTCATTCATCCTGCACCAGTCCTCTTTGCCGTTTATATTCCAACGTGGCCGCAGGTCATAGGCTAGCTACTTGGCAACAAAAAATATCCGCTCCGACATGGCTCATGATCCCTGTCAGGAGCCCGGACCAGAAGCAGAGAATGCCTACAATGAGAGCCATACCCCCACCAGAAATATCATTAAGCAGACCATCGGCGTGCTCAGGCAATGCTTCTGCTACCTGGAGCGTTCAGGAGGAGCTCTGCAGTACATCCCTGACTATGTTTCCAGATTTGTGGTCGCATGCTACATGCTGCATTGCTTCAGGATACTGAGGGCCCACCTAGGCAGCAAGAAGTGAAGGAGGAAGTGGAAGAAGAACAACACAAAGAGGAGGAAGGGCAGGAGCAGCATTGACCCCCGCCCCCGTGCCCCGAGCTGCCAGAGTTGTCAGACAGCAGCTTATTCGAGAATGCTTCACCCAACCATCTCTTCCATTCCTAATACACCAACAGTCCCACAACCCTTATCACCACCATCCTTACTACCACTATCAGATTGTGTTCCTTCAGTCCAGCCTCATGGGTCTCGGCCTCAACTGACTACAAATATGAACATTAACACCAAATTCAGAAAACAGAAACTTTACTTCAACAATTCACTTCAGATTTCAATAACAGTTAACTGGGATAATTAAAAATCACCCTTGTGCAAACAAGTGCCTGTCTTGTGTGCTCGATTACTTATCCTAGTGCTTCTACAAAGTATTTCCCCAGTGGCTATAGCTTGGGAGGTGAAATGATCCAATAATTTGAATTAAGCAACATAAATAACATAGCAAATGGGAATTGAGTGCTAAAAATGAATTATCAGATAAATTGAATTAAACGGCTTTGAATTAAAAGAAGTAGACTGTATACCATATGTAACCCCATTATATCTGACCTGAGAGTGCTTGATGACAATGGTGGAAAGAAATATTCTATTCCCTGGTGCTGACATTCTGCATCTCGAGGATCACAATTTTAAAATTGTACATTTTTTTTTAAAGTAACATTGCCCTCACAAAATAGACCTACGTACAGCTCAAAAAAAGAAAGACAACTTAACAGATCAGTTAGGTTTTGATCGTTCTTCTTTTCGATTATAATGTCCTTAAAATTATAGCTGTGATCTATGTTTTTCTAGAAATAATGACACGGCAGAAATTCCTGCAATTATAAATGACTCAATTCCATTCTTAAAGATATACATCATACTGCTCAGTTAAAGAAGAACCATCTGTCATACCTAAATGTTAACACCATTGCATTAAATTTTTATTATGAACTAAGAAATTTCTGTAAATAATATATGGCTCAAGCTTCACAAATCAATATGCTGAACTTTTATTTATATTGCATTTGTTGGTTGAGTTTAGTTTTGTTACATAAAAAAGTATGCAATCACCAATATGTTCCTATGAACACTGGCCTCCTTTTATTTGCTGCATGGAGGAGACATTGATTTTAGGTTTTGACGTTTCTTAAGTATTCATTGCTCAAATGTCAGGTTTGTTTCTTAGTAAGATCAAGTTAAAGGTGACTGTTACAAGTTTTCATGGATACCGCAAATCTTGATATTGTTGGCCTCAGCATGCTAATACTCATCCTTGTATCTGTTTTCCCACTAATGTAGTTGGTAGGGATGAACACAAATCCTGGCTAGATATCCAATCTAATGTGAATTTGGTCAGTCCAATCAAAACAAGCCAAAACCAAGCTTTGCTTGCATAAGCCTGATCTTTATTGAATGGCAGGATCCACATTTTTCTGGGCTGAAATCTTGTTGTCACAGAAGAGGACAGTAATACCAAACTAACATGATCAGATTGGGATGTGTGCAACCACATCTATTCAAGAGATTTTGTCTTTGGAATTGAGCCATGATAGAGACAGCGCTATAGTTTTATTCTTTTTTTTATAGTCTGAATTATATTTAACGGGACTGAAGTCTTTTTCTTTAGGAACAGGAGTAAGCCGCTCAAATCTGTTCCACCACTCATTTAGATCATGACTGATCTGTACCTCAACTCCATTTATCCACCTTTTCATCATATCCCTTGATACCCTTACCCAACAAAAATCTATTGATCTCATTCTTGAAAATTTCAATTGACCCAGCATCCACAGCCTTTTTGGGGAGCAAGTTCCAGATTTCCACAAACCTTTGCATGAAAAAATGCTTCCTGATTTCACTCGTAAATAGCCTAGCACTAATTATAAGATTATGTCCTCTTGTTCTGGATTCCCCCACCAGAGGAAATAGTTTACCTCTATCTAACCTATTAAATCCCTTTATAATTTTAAACACCTCAATTAGATCACACATCAACCTTCTAAACTCTGGGGAATGCAAGCTAAGTTCATGCAACCTGGCCTCATAATTTAACCCTTTTATCCCAGTACCCCCTCCAAGGCTAATATATCTTTCCTGAGGTTCGTGCCCAAAACTGAACATGGTACTCCAGATGGGGTCTGACCAAGGCTCCGTACAACTGAAACAATTATGTCCTTACTTTTGTATTCCAACCCTCTTGAGCTAAAAGCAATATTCCATTAGTCCTTTTGATTACTTTTTGTACCTGTGCACTAGTTTTTAGTAATTTGTGTACATGGACACCTAAATCCCATTGTTCTTCTACATTTTCTAGTATCTTCCCTTAAGACAATAATCCAATTTGTCATTCTTGGATCCAAAGTGTATGACCTCAAACATCCCCACACTAAATAACATCTGCCGCTTTGCCCACTTACTTTGTCTGTCTATATCCCTTTGTAACTTCCTGTTCCCATCCGCACAACTTATTGTGCCTCCTAACTTAGTGCCATCTGAAAACTTTGATATTATTATTACTTCATCCAAGTCATTAATATATATGGTGAAAAGCTGAGGCCCCAGTGCAGATTCCTGCGAAACACCATGTTATATCCCGCCAATCAGAGAATGTCCCATTTATTCCTACACTCTGTCTCCTACCTCCCAACCAATTAGCAACCCATGTCACAAGGTTACCTCCAATTCTATGCACTCTCATTTTTGCTAATTATCTCTTGTGCAGAACCTTATCAAATGCCTTTTGGAAGTCCATATAGACAACATCCATAGATACTCCCCTATCTGCCATGCTAGTGACCTCCTCAAAAAAATCAACTAAATTCATCAGATATGACCTACCCTTCACAAATCCATGCTGACTCTTGGATTAACTGATACTTGTCCAAGTTCTCAGCCACTCTGTCTCTGATAACGTATTCAAGTAACTTCCCCATAATTGGGGCTCAATTTTAAACTTAAATTGCGGGGATGGGGCGGGGGGGGGGGGTGGGGGGCTGCAAAAATTGCAGAAATGCAGAGCGGGTTCAGAAGCCGGCTCCAACCTGCTGACTTCTGAGTTTCCCACAGACGCACCTGTGTGCGCGTGCGCGTCCCGAATCCGGAAGTCCCGCAGGCAATTTAAACCGACAGGATGATAAAGAACCAAATGTACCTCATTGAGGTACTCAAGGCACTTTACTTGTGACATATTAGGTGGTTAGAACGATTTTTAACTTAACCTGGGCGACTTTTCCATGGCTTCTGATTCAAGCCTGGTGAAAATCACCATCAATTACGTTGCAATAGCTTCGGAAACGGTAAGTTTTTTTAAATTCGGGTTTGCCATGCGCACCTTCACTCCCCCGCTATCAAAATTGAGCCCTTGATGTTAAACTACGAGTCTGTAGTTTTTTTGTTTCTCTCTCTCTCCCTTCTTTAAATACTGGAGTGACATTTGCAATTTTCCAATCCAAAGGCACAATTTCTGATGAATCTGGAGAGCTTTGAAAAATTATGACTAACGCATCTGGAATTTGCTCATCTATTTCTTTCAAAATGCTAGTGTGTAAACCATAGCGTGTTGGAGATTTCTTTATCTTAAATCCAATTATTTTCTTCATTAACTTTTTTTTTACTTATATTCAATCCACAAAGTTTCTCTGCTTGACTTATTTTTATTTTGTACTGCTGGTATTTAGGGTTTGGGTGGGTGTGGGAGCTAAAGTGGGCAAGCTTTTTCATTGGTGGGGAAGATCGCCAATTCAAATTATGCTATATTCCTTTCATTTGTTCTCCTTTCTTCCTTAATCTTTAGTCAAAAATGTAATATTGAAAAAGGACCAGTGCCCTAAGACAGCAAAAATAATTCATACAATCCAGTGCAGCAGTGCAACTGGATTGTATGAATTATTTTTGCTACAGGAAACATAGGAACAGGAGTAGGCCATTCAGCCCCTCGTGCCTGCTCCGCCATTTGATAAGATCATGGCTGATCTGTGATCTAACTCCATATACCTGCCTTTGGCCCATATCCCTTAATACCTTTGGTTGCCAAAAAGCTATCGATCTCAGATTTAAATTTAGCAATTGAGCTAGTATCAATTGCCGTTTGCGGAAGAGAGTTCCAAACTTCTACAACCCTTTGTGTGTAGAAATGTTTTCTAATCTCACTCCTGAAAGGTCTGGCTCTAATTTTTAGACTGTGCCCCCTACACCTAAAATCCCCAACCAGCGAAAATAGTTTCTCTCTATCCACCCTATCTGTTCCCTTTAATATCTTATAAACTTCGATCAGATCACCCCTTAACCTTCGAAACTCCAGAGAATACAACCCCAATTTGTGCAATCTCTCCTCGTAACTTAACCCTTGAAGTCCGGGTATCATTCTAGTAGGTGAATGGGCAAAACTGTGGCAAATGGAATTCAATGTAGACAAATGTGAGGTCATCCACTTTGGATCAAAAAAGGATAGAACAGGGTAAAAAGTTAAAAACAGTGGATGTCCAAAGGGACTTAGGGGTTCAGGTACATAGATCATTGAAGTGTCATGAACAGGTGCAGAAAATAATCAAGAAGGCAAATGGAATGTTGGCCTTTATATCTAGAGGACTAGAGTACAAGGGGGCAGAAGTTATGCTGCAGCTATACAAAACCCTGGTTAGACCGCACCTGAAGTACTGTGAGCAGTTCTGGGTACCGCACCTTCGGAAGGACACCTTCCAGAGGGGCAATTTTTTCACTCAAAGGGTGGTGAGTGTCTGGAACGAGCTGCTAGAGGCAGTAGTAGAGGCGGGTACAATTTTGCCTTTTAAAAAGCATTTGGACAGTTACATGGGTAAGATGGGTATAGAGGGATATGGGCCAAGTGCAGGCAATTGGGACTAGCTTAGTGGTATAAACTGGGCGACATGGACATGTTGGGCCGAAGGGCCTGTTTCCATGTTGTAAACTTCTATGATTCTATGATTCTATGATTCTAAACCTACGCTGCACTCCCTCCAAGGCCAATATGTCCTTCCAAAGGTGCGGTGCCCAGAACTGCTCACAGTACTCCAGGTGCGGTCTAACCAGGGTTTTGTATAGCTGCAGCATAACTTCTGCCCCCTTGTACTCTAGTCCTCTAGATATAAAGGCCAACATTCCATTTGCCTTCTTGATTATTTTCTGCACCTGTTCATGACACTTCAATGATCTATGTACCTGAACTCCTAAGTCCCTTTGGACATCCACTGTTTTAACTTTTTACCCTGTTCTATCCTTTTTTGATCCAAAGTGGATGACCTCACATTTGTCTACACTGAATTCCATTCACCCAATCTATCAATATCCCTTTGTAATTTTATGTTTTCATCTACACTGCTTACAATGCCACCAATCTTTGTGTCATCGGCAAACTTAGATATGAGACTTTCTATGCCTTCATCTAAATCGTTAATAAATATTGTGAATAATTGTGGCCCCAAGACAGATCCCTGCGGGACTCCATTAGTCACATCCTGCCAATGTGAGTACCTTCCCATTATCCCTACTCTCTGCCGCCTTTCGCTCAGCCAATTTCCTAACCAAGTCCGTACTTTTCCCTCGATTCCATGGGCTTCTATCTTAGCTAACAGTCTCTTATGTGGGACCTTATCAAATGCCTTCTGGAAGTCCATATAAATAACATCCATTGACATTCCCCTGTCCACTACTTTAGTCACCTCTTCAAAAAAAAAATGAAACACAGCAGATCTATTTATTCTCACAATTTCTGAATCATACAGTAAATGGGAATGATGGTCTTTATGAAGCACTGTTCTTTTAGCCTTTCCTTAATCTGATTATATGAGCCTGACTATAGTCAGCAGCATAGGAACTTCGACACCACAGAGTTGTGATTTTCCCTACATATGTCATTCTCACTTTGGACATCATATTGAGGAAAATTTTAGCAAAGAATTATTTTGCTTTTTTTCTCGACTTCTCCACATGTCTTGGATCTCTCCCAGCACAGGCAACAGGGCAGGCAGGCAACTTGCTCCCAGATTGTTGCCGATTCCCCTTTTAAACCAGCTGCCAGGAAGTTTTCAGTAGTCTCTGAATTTAACGCATTCATTTTTTTTTCATAATTGTCTTTTGGGATGTGTCTGGCCTCCAGTCACTGCTTCTCTTGAGAGTGCAACTCACTTTAAGAACTTATGATGGACTCTGGTAAACACACTGGTTCATTTTTTCCATATCCTTTATGCATGATTTTAAAACAGTTGTTGACCCATTTAAAAATAAAGAGCCCATCAGTAGTGTTAAAATAGCACACATAGGAATTTCATTCAAACTCATTAACCAGAGGAAATGAAACCAGTATATAGCGATTTATTTTCTAGCGCTGTATAACATAATGGATTTGTACACCAGTGCACTGCAACCTCAGGGCACTGTGATAATTGGTTTTTAATCTGCCAGAGTTCATCTGTGTTGCAGTGCAAGTACACATAGTTAACCTCTCCCTAAACTCTAACATTTGTACTGTTAAATCCCAGTAACCACTAAAATGACCCATAGTATAGCACATTAAAAAAAAGTCATTTACCCAAAGCCAACTGTGGGGCTGACCCTGCATAACTGAATTCCTACCTGCTCAAACACAGTCAGTGCACCTCCAGCAGTGTCTTCTTTTTTCATCTCCGCACCCTCCCTTGTCAAGTCCCCCAGTGATCTATCGTTGGTCCCCGACCCCTTCCTGACCTGCATGCTGCTCCACAGTGAGATTATTCCAAGGCACGGAGTCAGCTTCCACATGTACGCTGATGACATTCAGCCCTACCTCTCCACCACTTTACTCGATCTCACAATCACCTGGGTACTGTCAGATAGCCTGTTTGACATCAAGTTGTGGATAAGTCAAAATTTCCTCCGACTGAACACGAGGAAGACTGAAACCACAATTTTTGGCCCCGACTGTAAACTGTGATCCCTCTCCACTGACTCTGCCCCTTCCTGCTCAGGCTGAAGTAGACCATCGAAAACCTGGTGTCCTACTCGACCCACAACTGACCTTCAAATTCCACAACCTATCCATCACCAAGACTGCTTGTTTCCATCTCTGCAACATCTTTCACCTCCAATCCACCTTACCCCCACTGCTGCTGAAACCATTGGCCATGGTTTTGTTACCTCTAGACTCCATTTCTCCAATGTCCTCCTTGCCACCCTCCTATTCTTCACCCTCCCATTCTCCACCCTCCAGAATTTCCAACTTGTTCAAACCTTAGCTGACCGTCCCACACTAAGTCCGGCTGCCCATCACTCCCATGCTCGCAGACCTATGTTAGCTCCTTGTCTCACAAAGTACTGAATTTGAAATCCTCGTCCTTGTATTCAAATTTCTCCATGGCCCCACCCCACATGTTCTCTGCAGCCTTATGTCCTCTCTAGCATCTTTTGGACCTCAGACTCTGGAATATTGTGCACCTTCCCAATCCACTACCTTCTCCCCCTCTTTCAAGAAATCTTCCAGGATTGTTGCTGTTTGTTGCACGCTGCAGAATTTTTTCTGCAAAGAGGCACCGTCATGGAGGCCACAGAGGAGGAAGCCCTTCAGGTGCAGCAAGAAGAGCTGAGCAGAACAAAGAAGAAATAAAAAGACCCATTTGACAACTGCAAGAGAAATTCATGAAGCTTTTATTCAGGAGACTTCCTCAAAACTTATAAATGTGCCCCTGCATTAACCTTGGAACATAAGAATTGCTAGATTTTTAGAAAAAAGACCAAGGTCCCTCTAGTTCGTTTTCTACCATCCTGGTAGTCAGTTGATACAATGATAATGAATTTATTGACTAATCATAGCAATCAATCTCTATCAATTAGTCTACAACAGACCCAGACATGAGGCAAGGAAAACCCCCAGTGGTGGAAAGCTTTGGGAACCATAAGTCTAAAGTCACACGTTCCTCCCAAGCATGCTACACTTACCATATGCCATGTCTCAAATTACTCATATATTGTATCCGAAAATATTATTTTCTGAAAGAAATTTGTCTAAAATGCATTCGCATTATCTGCTTCCACCGTCTCCCTACAGAGCCAGTTCCTCTGAATCTACTAGATTATATCTTCCACTACAATGCCTTCCCTTTTTTACACAACTCATAAATCTGCATTCATTATACCTGATGAAACAAACCAGTTGTCAAATCTTACCAAGTAAACCCTCTGAATGAACAACTTTAATGCAACTATATTTTAATCTCTGGTACATGTCTCTCTCTCTCTCTCTTTCTCTCTCTCCCCCCGTCTCTCATTCTCTCTCACTCTCCTTCTGAATTCTTCTCTGCCGTAAAGCTTCCACTTGGTGACAGTGTTTGAAATATGACCTTGTGACCCTAATCTCATTCTTTGTCTAGGTGGCAACTCAGTGGCAGGAGTACATGAGATGGCTGTCTGCTCTGTGTCAATAAGAGCCTCTTGGCATTGGGGTGCTGAGTCCTGACGTGGACGTCCTGCAGGCTGTGCCACTCGAGCTACTGGAAAGGTAGCCTGCGTCTGCCTGCTTCAATTAGGTTACGTAGCTTCTTTGTTAATCCCAAACTAAGCCAGAACCAAAAAACTGGCTTTAGTTTGGATTGGATGTCTTGGGAATTGCCCAGCATTACATTCTAATGGTGTTACGACTGTGTGCGGAGCCTGATGTCACTGGGTACAAGATAGAGAATGTTCCATTCTCAATTGCTTTCATCCCTCACCATGATAAGAATACAAATACAAAAGTAGCAGTGTGATAATCTTAAATTGCATTGTTGGAAAGTAATTTAGTCAAGGGAGAAATTATTATTTCAGTAATTCTGTCTTACAGGAATCTAAATGAGGATTTTTGGTACTTAATTGGCAAACAAATGTCTAAACGGAGACAAGTTACTCATTTAGGTTAATTGATAAATAACAAACAGTGCTAGTTTTCAAGGCTACTAGGCTATATTTAGTGAACACAGACAACTATATTATTGTTGGCTGAGAGATTTTGCATCATGATATGCCCATGTTGTACATTGATCTTTGTTGGATCCCCAGCTTTGTTGCTCCAGTCAGTATAAATAGTGCAGTGTAGACTAGAAGCAAATCAGACAAGACAAAATTACACCTGATGTAATGATTTCTTGAAATAAAATGACCTTTTAATGTTTATTAAAGAATTTTAATAGACAAGTTCACTTATGTTATAATTCCATATTATTAAAATAATGTTATATAAACTGAAAATTCAATTAATAACAGCAAATCCATTAAAAAAGACAGATTAACATTTCAGATGGAAACCCTCCATCAGAATTGAAAAAGGAAGATGGGTGAGCTGTATCTGGTATATTTTTCTCTGATTGATATTTTTGGTGAAAAAGTAAACATTATGATAAACAGGGAATATTGCTTTCTACTGATGTCTGCTTTTTCACTAAAAATAACAAACAAAGGAAAATATACTCCTGTACGTGTTATTGGTTGTTCCATAAATGTATCATGAACAGTTAGCTTTAGCAGACTAGAACCTGTCCTGGCTCCCAGTCCCCCAATGCCTCACATTTAAAATTCCCTTCCTCGTGTACAAATCTCTTCATGGCCTCGCCCCTCCCTATCTCTGTAACCTCTTCCAGGCTACATCCCTCCCCCAAGACCGTTCGCAACCTTGGCGTCCTATTTGACCCTGAGATGAGCTTCCAACCACATATCCGTTCCATCGCCAAGACCACCTACTTCCAATTCCGTAACGTTGCCTGTCTCCGCTCCACCTCAGCTCATCTGCTGCTGAAACCCTCATTCATGCCTTTGTTACCTCCAGACTGGACTATTCCAATGCTCTCCTGGCTGGCCTCCCATCTTCCCCCCGTTCCATAAACTTGAGCTCATCCAAAACTCTACTGCCTGTATCCTAACTCGCACCCAGTCCTGTTCTAACATCACCAGACTGATTCCTGGGATGGCAGGACTGACGTATGAGGAGAGATTGGGTCGACTAGGCCTATATTCACTAGAGTTTAGAAGAATGAGAGGTGATCTCATCGAAACATATAAAATTCTAACAGGACTAGACAAACTAGATGCAGAGAGCATGTTCCCGATGGCTGGGAGTCCAGAACCAGGGGTCACAGTCTCAGGATACAGGGTATGCCATTTAGAACCGAGATGAGGAGAAATTTCTTCACTCAGAGGGTGGTGAACCCGTGGAATTCTCTAGCACAGAAGGCAGTGGAGGCCAAGTCATTAGATGTATTCAAGAAGGAGATAGATATATTTCTTAATGCTAAAGGGATCAAGGGATATGGGGAAAAAGCGGGAACAGGGTACTGAGTTAGACAATCAGCCATGATAATTTTGAATGGCGGAGCAGGCCCGAAGGGCCGTATGGCCTACTCTTGCTCCTATTTTCTATGTTTCACCCCTGTGCTCACTGACCAACATTGACTCCCGGTCCGGGAACACCTCGATTTTAAAATTCTCATCCTTGTTTTCAAATCCCTCCTTGCCCCTCCCTATCTCTGTAACCTCCTCCAGCCCTACAACCCTCCAAGATCTCTGCGCCCCTCCAATTCTTGCCTCTTGTGCATCTCCAATATTCATCGCTCCACCATTGGCGGCCGTGCCTTCAGCTGCCTGAACCTAAACCTCTCCGCCTCTCTACCTCTCTCTCCTCCTTTAAGACACTCTTTAAAATCTATCTCTTTGACCAAGCTTTTAGTTATCTGTCCTGATACCTCCTTATGTGGCTCATTGTCAAATTTTGTTTGATAACGCTCCTGTGAAGTGCCTTGGAATGTTTTACTACATTAAAAGTGCTATATAAATGCAAGTTGTTGTTGTTATCACCTGATTGATAATTAAAGACTTTGTTGTTTATCCATTCATGTCAGGTTACTATCTTCTTTAAAAAGTAAAATACTGCAAGTCTGAAACAGATCTATCTTCTTTAGATGCTTTTAGATTTCATTCTGATGCTTTTCATTGCTTGCTTTTGGTATATCCAACTGAAAACTGGGACAGGTTATATGAAGAATGCAGTTTGTGGTTGATCAGAATAATTAGCTCAATGATAGTACTGTTCACAATTCTTCTGGCCTGCCTCCCATCTTGCACCCTCTGTAAACTTGAGCTCATCCAAAACTCTGCTGCCCGTATCCTAACTCGCACCAAATAATGTTCACCCATCACCCCTGTGCTCACTGACCAACATTGACTCCCGGTCCAGCAACACCTCGATTTTAAAATTCTCACCTTTGTTTTCAAATCCCTCCATGGCCTCTCTCCTCCCTATCTCTATAACCTCCTCCAGCCCTACAACCCTCCGGGATCTCTGTGTCCCTCCAATTCTGGCCTTTTGCGCAATTTTAATTGCTCCACCATGGGTGGCCATGCTTTCAGCTGCCTAGGCCCCAAGCACTGGAATTCCCTCCCTAAGCCTCTCCACCTCTTTCCTCCTTTAAGACGCTCCTTAAAATCTACCTCTTTAACCAAGCTTTTGGTCACATATCTCCTTATGTGACTTGGTGTCAAATTTTGTTTGATAATCGCTGGTGTCAAATTTTGTTTGATGATCGCTCCTGTGAAACGCCTTGAGACATTTTACCACGTTAAAGGCACTATATAAATGCAAGTTGTTGTTGTTAAGAGTTTTCAGTTAATGAGTTCCTTAGCTTTATCCTTTTAGTTTAGCAAAGATAGTGCTTACAGGTTTTCAGTTAATGGGAAAGTCTGCCTTGTATAATTAGCATACTTTGCATATTAAATTAACTCAAATTAACATAAACCGTTAATATGTTATTCCTAAAGGGGTGACAATTGTTATGCTCTTTAAATTTCATAGAGACTTGTATGTGAGCTGTTAATGAAAGTATGTAAAAGATTATGTCAATATTGACATGAATACTCACAACTTTTCATTTCTTCTCCTGTACTGTGCCTTGTTACATTTAGAGTGGGACACTTAACTGTGTGTTAATTTTATGTATTGTTGGATAACAGAATCAGTGTTTAAGAGATGTGGATGTATATTCCAAAAGCCCTATTTGGATGCAATACAACTAAAAGCCTAACTGTTTACCTATACCTATAATGTTTACCTATACATGTGTATGAGCAAGTCAGGCTGCGGATCACTGTAGACACTTCTCACACAACCAGCCTCACACTCACCAAAGCCCTTTCCCTCCCCCTTTACCAAGTTTCGATGGAGTGTAGAACACAGATCTAATGTAAGCAAAAACAGTCCATCGAAACACAAGAAAAGCAGGTTATTAAATTGGTGTGGAGCACTGGGAATAATTTTGCCACCAACAAATATTGGCCTTTGCTTTCTTTCACCAATTTCCTTGATAATTTGCGGGGATACATTCCATGCGCACAGGGTATTTCCAGTACATAGCCCAAATGGCCATTCTTGATGTGTGAAACTGAAGAATGTATTGGCTTGGCTCAATTGGTTGCACTCTTGCCTTTGAGTCAGAAGGTTGTAGGTTCAAGTCCACTACAGAGTTCAGGACATAACCTAGGCTGACACTTCAGTTGCTGTTTTATGGATAAGATGACTGTTCAGGTGGATGTAAAAGACCCTATTTGAAGAAGAGCAGGGAAGTCATCCTGTATCTTGGCTAACATTCTTCCCTCAGCCAACACACCAAAAACAGATTATCTGGTCATTCATTAATTTGTTTCTTTTGAGACTTTACTATGCACAAATTGACTGCTATATTTGCCCACGTAACAACACTGATTGCATTTTAAAACTAATCCATTGGTTGTAAAGCAATTTGGGGCATCTGTGCTGTATAAATGCAAGTTATTTCTTTCTTCTAGACAGTGAGAAACAGCAGGGTATTCAATCTTAAGGGAGAATGATCCAAACCTGTCTTATTTTCACACATACACATTTGCTATAGAGATCAATGGACGAGATTCAAGAGCACAAATCCTGGCCCGTTTTAGCACTTCTATCTCAGCGCCAGCTGAGATCAGCTAACAGAACAGATTGAGCATGGGACCTTATGACAAGCAGCTGAGTCATTAAGGTAGCTTGGTCATTGTCTTAACAACACACATTCTTAGGTTTGCTTCATGTACTTTTATGTTGATAAGTTTGGTTTAAGATACAGTTCCAAGATTTTGCTGATCTACAATATAGCCAAGATCATAGCAACTTAAATAGACCCATTTCACACCTGGTAACATGGGACTTAAGCTCGTATAGGCACACGTTTTCAGCATTGGTTGCATGCAACCCTTACTTCAGTGCACTAGGCATAGGTATTACAAGAAGGCCATAACACGTAACACTGCCTTACATAACATGCAGCACAAAACTTAATCATTTTGTTTGTACACCATTGTGTGTATTTTAAGATTATGGTCACTGTCACTCATGTTCTCAGCCTTCGACTCAGTCTCCGACCCAGACCTTAGAGCTGAAGGTAAATTGTACTCAAATAGGGTACATACTTATTCAGCATCAAGTACTGGGAGAGAGTCTGCATGATCAAAGATGGCCATAACGTCAAGACCAGAATGCTACACGTAGTTGGGGTCGTTTTCAAGTACATGTGTGGTGTCCTGGGATGAAAATCGGGCGAGTTCTACAATGGGCAGGTGATCTGCTCCACCCAGTTACTGCCAAGGTTGTGAAATTGAAAATGACCCCCAGTGATTTTGTAAAGCTGCAGAAGACTAAGAAGTGCCATCACAGTGACCAGGGCAAGCACTTTCATAGCTATTCTTTCAGAACAACCTGGTCAGAATATTGCTGACTCCATAAATAATATAGAAGAGTAGTATGTTGGTTATTAACAACAGTGTGTAGTTTTATTAACGACAATTTGCTCTTGTATACTGCTTTAACACAACAAACAATACGTTGTATGTCACACAAAGGGTGGGGGAGGGGAACTAACACAGCAGAAATAGGAGAAGCAGTGAGAAGTAGTAGAGTTGAACAAGGACATGATCAAAACGATATTTTTAAGGAGATTACTGAAAGTGGGGAGAGGTTTAGCACTGCCAGGGAGTGCCAGAGTACAGACTATGGCTGTGGCCTCTACAACTAATGGTAGAGCATTGGGAGGAGATATGCAGTCGGCCAGAGTTGGAAGAGTAGAGGTTCCAAGCTATGACGTAGGGCTGGAAGAGGTTGCAGAGGTAGGGTGAGGGAAGCAATGGAGAGATTTGTAAAGAAGGATGAGGATTTTGAAGTCAATGTTTTGGAGCCAATGGAACTTGGGTGATCTTTCGTGACAGAAAAAAGCAAATTGATAAATCTAGGAGGGAAAGAGAATGACTGACAAAGAAAGGTTTCCGAACAAATTGGTTTGGACTCTGGTTGTCTCTAGGGCAAGTTATTTTTTAGAGTGAATAAGTGTTGGTTGAGTGACCTTCAGCTGTTGTTCTGCCCACTTGTTTCATCGTTTACAAAGAAACCTTCAAGATGACTTTTCACATTGCTTAGAAAGTATATCAAATCAAAAATGCTGTCTGTGTGTGTGCACAGCAATTTAGGCTGTGTCCAAGAGAAGGTGGCACAAGGTCTATCATCATCATCTTCTCCGTGCCAAGATCAATTTCTGTGATGGAAATGTGCTATTAGGCTTCATGAGAATGTGATCACAAGGTTTTCTTTGTTATAATAGAATAGGAAGTGGGCCAATTAATTAGTGGCTGTGTGCCAGAGCGAGGAAAATACCACCTGGATCATTACTTCAAAACAATTGATTTCAGCTTTCTGGCAATCTGCCAGTGGACTCAGAAACAACTTGTCTCAAGTAGGGCCCCAAAATTATGTGTTTCAACTAACTTGGACATTTCATGCATAGTGTATGTTAACTACTGAGGTGAAAAGTTCCAAATGTTATACCATATTGGATTGTACCCCACCTTCAGTAGAGGAGATTCCTGGCATTGTTATTAACAGAGAATTAAAAATGTCTGGAATGAAAATGTTCACAGTTCTTTCATAAAACGGTATGAAATATTTCATTAGTGCAACAAAGAATAATCATGAGAAATTACGATTTAAGGATGCTTTGTTGAATGGGAATATTTTGCCAATTTTTAACATTTCTTTAAACAGCTCAATAATCTGGTCCTTTCTTCAGGAATTTCAGTGTTTTAATAGTTGAGTCAGAATAGAATTCATAACTGATCAATACTACTGCCACAGCACTGGGGAGGGTGGAAAAGGAACAAAACATATCCTCTGTTTTGGACAACTAAAATATGTTGGTCATAAATCTTTGTAAAAGAAACCATGAGCACTGGTTATTGAGAAACTGTATGTTGCTGATGTATGGTGAATGATATAATTAGCTGGAAAAAAGATCAATAAGAACTAAAATTAGTTTAAATTTGTAATAGCCTATACATCAAACTTACAATGTTTTACACGGAGTGTATGTAAAATTACATTAGGATAAAACTGCTGAACCATTACATAGCTGTGTTTCTTTTTGCCCATCCATTTCTTGAAAACATTTTTGCACATTTTAATCATAAATCCCATGGCAAAAATTAGCTTGAGAAAACTGTGACAGATACAAACTGTTTTGTCAACGATAATGATCCTTGGAACTGCAGTTGCATGTGTTGAATATTGATTTGGTCACCGTGTGCACAGAAGTATTAATTTAACTATTACAATTTGAAAAATAAGTTCCATATTTCTATTTATTTTAAACTTATATAACATTGCACATGTCTCTAGAGATTAGCATGGAAGATCATTTTTTTTTTAAAACACTGCCATTTCCAGGAACAGATAAGTGTGGCCTAAATACGTCTAGTACAGGACCATCAAGTCGCTTTTTAAGTTCAACAGCAATGTGTTTGATCTCTTTATCAGAAGTTGCTTCTGTTTTCCCTGGATTTAAAATTTATGCCACATAGCCACAATTTTCAGGGAGTATAACATACGTTTAGTTAGAGTACATTGTCATTATACTCCAGGTAAACATCTTTTCCTTTTGCATCAGTGATACAAGCAGATATTGATACCTGTCCTGGATATATATGCACCATTAAATAGATCATTTGAAGAATGGATTTCACTAATAAGCACATGCAGTTTTGATTGTCTTTAGTACCCTTCTCTTAAATTTGCCCTTTTTGAGTTCTTTTGGTTTGAGCAGTGAATTCTGATGATATTATTGGGGGAACTAATTTGGAAGAATTCCTGAACCTGACAGTGTGAGGAAGTTGAGCTGACATCAGTAGTGATACATTAATTAAACTAGGGTGCTTTACCTGTGTATCTTTTTCATTTTGGACTCGCTGTTAGTAACTTTTTCGATTCAGTTTCTATTAATATCATTAACGTTCACTACTCAACCATGATTTGTCCATCGTTGTCGATAATGACAGCCTATGATTCATCTCCAATTTAATACAGGTTGTGGGTTCTCATATGACTGTGAAGTCCGATTTTCTCGAGTAATATTTTCCCACGCACAGGACATCGGATTTCAGATTGACCTGAGGGCTGATCTGTCCTTTGCGCTCTCTTTTCGGCTAGCTGGATGTGACTTGCTTCAAGCTTTGTCGTGCCATCATGAATCATTTTTTGCCACTTTTTCCTGTCACATATATAATGCTCCCATCTGTCACTTGAGATGCCACATTTTTTTAGATTGGTCTTTAGGCAATCGTTATATCTTTTGAACTGATCACCACGAGAGCATTTACCAAGTTTCAGCTCACTGTAAAGCTCACTGTACCTTCTTGGGTAGTCTAGTACCAGGCATTCGAACTACGTGACCAGCCCACCTTAGTTGAACCTTTATTATCATTGCCTCTATACCCGGCATATTTGCTCTTCTGAGGGCCTCAGTGTCTGGAATCTTGTGCTAGCATCTTGTGCCAGCATCGAATTTTCATGATCTTTCTGAGTGATTGAGTTTTCTGTTGTGATGATTGCAAGTGGTCCAGCATTCACACACATATAGTAAGGATGTTGTAACTATTGCCTTGTAGACCTTAAGTTTTGTTGCCCCTTTTATCCCGTAACCTCACAGGGAGCCTTCCAAAAGTGGCTTTAAACAATCTGTGGTTCACCGCATCATCTAGGAGCACATCATATGACATGGTGCTTCCTAGGTAGGTGAACCTATCCACTGTAAACAGCGTGTGTCCTTCGATAGTAATTTTGGGTGGCACATAAGATTTTCCAGGGGCAGGCTGGTATATAACTTCCCTCTTCTTCAGACTGATAGTAAGACCACATTTCTTACAAGGAATGGTCCATGATGACTTGGGGGTCCTCTTCTGTGTGGGCAACAAGGCACAGTCATCAGCAAACAAGAGCTCTCAAAACAAGTTCTTCAGAGGTCTTAGTTTTGGACTGCAGGCAGTGGAGATTGTACAATTTGCCTTCCATTCTGAAGGCACGTCCTGAAGGCATAAGTAAGCAAAGAAGCAAATAAGGTACTGCACAAGGTGGAAGCTAAAAAAAACAACCCAGTTTGACTCCATTGGAGAAAGGGAACGATTGGAAGCTTCACCATCTCCCATGACTCTGGCCATCATGGAACCTGCAGATATTCTGGATAAACCTTTCAGAACAGCCAATTTTGGCCAGTAGTTTCCTGAACATCTCTCTGTTGACTGTATCCAATACTTTTGCGAGATCAACAAAGGCACAGTAAAGGTCCAAGTTTTGTTCTCAACACTATTCCTGAAGATGTCTGCCAGTAGGGACCATATCAGTAGTACTGCTGCCTTTTCTGACTATCAAGCAAGAATTTCAGCTATATGCTCGATGTAATAATTTAGAATAATAATAGCAAGGATATTCCAAGGAAGGAAATTCCTCTCTGATTGTCACCCACATATCTACTGCCACCAATGGCAGATCGATTAAACTAGGGAATGTGCAAGAGGCAAGAATGGGGGAGTGCGGAGATCTCGGAGGGTTGTAGGGCAGGAGGAGGTTTCAGAGATAGGGAGGGGCGAGGCCATGGAGGGATTTGAAAACAAGGGTGAGAATTTTAAAATCGATGTGTTGCTGGACCAGGAGCCAATGTAGGTCAGAGAGCACAGGGGTGATGGGCGAACGGGATTTGGTGCGAGTTAGGATACGAGAGCAGAGTTTACGAAGGGTGCAAGATGGGAGGCCGGCCTGGAGACCATTGGAATAGTCAAGTTTAGAGGTAACAAAGGCATGGATGAGGGTTTCAGCAGCAGATGAGCTGAGGCAGGGGCGGAGATGGGCCATGTTACGGAGGTGGAAGTAGGCGGTCTTGGTGATGGAGCGGAAGCTCATCTCAGGGTCAAATAGGACGCCAAGGTTGCTAATAATCTGGTTCAGCCTCAGACAGTGGCCAAGGAGAGGGATGGAGTTGGTGGCTAGAGAATGGAGTATGTGGCAAAGAAAATGGCTTCGGACATCCCAATGTTTAGTTGGAGGAAATTTTTGCTCATCCAGTATCGGACAAGTAGCATGACAAATCAGAGGCAATGGAGGGGTCAAGAGAGGTGGTGGTGAGGTAGAGCTGGGTGTCATCAATGTACATGCGGAACCTGACGTGTTTTTGGATTATGTCCCAAGGAGCAGCATGTAGATGAGAAATAGGAGGGAGCCAAGGATAGATCCTTAGGGGAATGCAGAGGTAACAGTGTGGGAGCAAGAAGAGAAGCCATTGCAGGTGATTCTCTGGCTCCAACCAGATAGATTGGAATGGAACCAGACAAGGGCAGTCCCACCCAGCTGGACAATGGAGGAGAGATGTTGGAGAAGGATGGTGTGGTCAACCATGTCACAAAGTGCTGACAGGTCGAGAAGGATGAGGAGGGATAGTTTACCATGGTCACGGTTACATTGGATGTAATTTGTGACTTTGATAAGTGCCATTTCAGTGCTGTGGCAGGGACGGAAACTTGATTGGAGGGGTTCAAACGTGGAGTTGCGGGAAATATGGGCACGGATTTGGGAGGCAACAACACATTCAAGGACTTTGGAGAGGAAAGGGAGGTTGGAAATCGGGCAGTAGTTTGCTAGGACAGAGGGATTAAGTGTGGGTTTTTTGAGGAGGGGGGTGATGAATGGCAGATTTGCAGGGAAGGGGACGGTACCTGAGGAAAGGGAACCGTTAACAATATCAGCTAATATGTGGACCAGGAAGGGAAGTTGGGTTGTCAGCATTTTGGTGGGAATAGGGTCGAGGGAGCAGGAGGTGGGTCTCATGGACAAAATTAACTTGCAGGGAGATAGGAGAGAAACTAGAGAAAGATGCAAGTTCAGGGCTAGAGCAGGGGGGAAGCTTAGGGGCAGTTTGACTTGGTGGGCTCAGCAGAGGCAGCTGAACGGATAGTCTCAATCTTAGTGACAAAGAAGTCCATGAGCTCCTTGCACTTGTTGGAGGTGAGGGTGGAGGGGGCAGGTGAGAGGGGTTAAAGAAATGGTTTGTAGTGAAGAGAAGCCAAGGGTTATCTTTTCATTCCAGGATGATCCTGGAATAGTGAGCAGTTGTGGCAGAGGAAAGCAGGTTCAGCCAGATCTGGCAATGAACAGCACCTCATCTTTCGATTGGGCACATTACAGCCTTCCAGCCTCAACACTGAAATCAACAACTTTAGATCACAACTACCGCCCCCACTTTCTCAGACAGCAGGTGTTTGTAATGGTTCTGCTGTTGCCATTTACAGCTGTTCTGGACCCATCGTTTGTTTCTTTACTTGTCCCATTGCCACCCCCTGTTGTCTTACACGTCATCCCTTTTGTCATATAATCACCCCTGCTCTATCACAGACCTTCCCTTTTGTTCTTTCCTCCCTCGCTCCCCTGCACTTTTTTCCCTGGCTCTGCATTTGCTTATAAACTGTTAAATCTCTAACTTTTTCCAGTTCTGATGAAAGGTCATTGACCTGAAACGTTAACTCTGTTTCTCTCTCCACAGATGCTGCCTGCAGAGTGTTTTCAGCATTTTCTGTTTTTAGGTCAGATGATGTCCGGTATACATCCTAAGTTCCATTACTGTTGCGCTTCCCTATGCCATGTCTACCAATGACTCCCTTCCAGGATTGTTGGTCAGCTCCTACATGAAAATTGAAGTCACCCATGATAATGAGCTTGTCCTCTCTAGGAACCTGTGCGATGACATGCTCTAGATCTTCAGAGAATTGACTTTTGGTTTAATTGGAGTTTGTCGTGGTTGGTGCATAGGAACTAATAATGGTGGCGTACCTCTTAAGAGACAACTGAAGTCTTGTAGGTGGTCATTGATTCCTTTAGGAAGACTTTCAAGCTTAGATATCATGTTGGATTTCGCAGCAAAGCTAAACCCCAGCTTCCCCACCTTCCCCTTTGGAACACCCTATCCAGAAGAAGGCCTAATTTGCATCAACCACTTTCAGCTGACCACCTTCAGCTAAACGGGTTTTGCTGAGAGCAACGATGTCGATATTATACCATCTTAGTTCCCTACCGATCAGCACCCTTCTCCTTTCAGGTCTACCTGTTGTCTCGGTGGCCTGGAGTGTCCTCACATTCCAAGCTGCTCTATTTAAGTCTTTGGTTCTCTTATTGTTCGACCGCTTATATGAGATTTCCATTAGCTGCGATAAACTGACCAGGAGTTAGAAAAGCAAAAACACTTTATTATGTATAGGATAACTGATGTGGCTTTCTCAAAGAAACACATGGAGTAATATATCTTCAGTGGCTGATTGAAGACTAGGGCAACAAAAATGTTCATTAAAGTTGTAGCAGGTAAGAAAGAAAGGTTTGATTTATCTGTTTAAGGGCAAGTACTTTGAAGTCACACTTTTGAGATTTTTTTTAAAGGCTAATAATGCTTTTCAAAAGGATTCATCAACAATTCTTCACATGGAGACAAAATAACCATCAAGTAAAGAAACTTTGACGAAAGTACCAGAAGTTACACTCACCTTAAGAAAATCCTGTTACTTAATCAATCCAGTCATGTGGCAAATGTTACATGGCTGACAATAGATTAGTACAGCTTTAGTTCACAGTCATCTTCCCCAAACAAGGTAAGTTAGCAGACTCATCTGAGCGGCACTTCCTTGAAAATGTAGAAGGGAAATTGGGAAGGCAAGTCAGCCCAGGCCACCCGTGCATTTCCTAGAAGGCAGTTATGGAGCGGTCTTGGCCAAGACTTGGGAAGTAGGTAATTTCATCAGCTAGATGCAAGAAAAGTGGGAAAATATGCAGAAGGATGAAAAAAATAGAAATTGATGGAAAATAAATAAAATCTAAATTGCATTAACATTTACTTAAACAGAACAAAAAGGTCTACATGACTGGACTGTGCAGTGAGTTGGAAAACTGTCCTGTGTTCTCTAAGGTTTAACGAAGATATAGTTGAGATACTGGATGGGCTAAAAATTGATGAAGAGGATGTATTAGAAAGGCTGGCTGTACTTAAAGTAGATAAATCACCCGGTCCAGATGGGATGCATCCTAGGTTGCTGAGGGACGTAAGGGTGGAAATTGCAGCAGTGCTGGCCACAATCTTCCAAACATCCTTAGATATGGGGGAAGATATGCCAGAGGACTGGAGAATTGCAAATGTTACACCCTTGTTCAAAAAAGGGTGTAAGGATAAACCCAGCAAATATAGGCCAGTCAGTTTAACCTCGGTGGTGGGGAAACTTCTAGAAACGATAATCCGGGACAGAATTAACAGTCAGTTGGACAAGTGTGGATTGATTAGGGAAAGCCAGCACAGATTTGTTAAAGGCAAATCGTGTTTAACTAACTTGATAGGGTTTTTTGATAAGGTAACAAAATGGGTTGATGTATATGGACTTTCAAAAGGTGTTTGATAAAGTGCCGCATAATAGGCTTGCCATCAAGATTGAAGCCCATGGAATAAAGGGGGCAGTAGCAGCATGGATACAAAATTGGTTAAGTAACAAGAAGCAGAGGGTAGTGGTGAATGGTTGTTTTTCAGACCGGAGGGAGGTGTACAGTCGTGTTCCCCAAGGGTCGGTACTGGGGCCACTGTTTTTCTTGATATGTATTAATGACTTGGACTTGGGTGTACAGGGCACAATTTCCAAATTTGCCGATGACACAAAACTTGGAAGTGTAGTGAGGAGGATAGTGATAGACTTCAAGAGGATATAGACAGGCTGGTGGATTGGGCGGACACATGGCAGATGAAATTTAACACAGAAAAATGCGAAGTGATGCATTTCAGTAGGAAGAACAAGGAGAGGCAATACAAACTGGAGGGCACAATTCTAAAAGGGGTACAGGAGCAGAGAGATCTGGGGGTATACGTGCACAAATCATTGAAAGTGACAGGGCAGGTTGAGAAAGCGGTTAAAAAAACATTCAGGATACTGGGCTTTATAAATAGAGGCACAGAGTACAAAAGTAAGGAAGTCATGATAAACCTTTAGCAAACACTGGTTCGGGCACAACTGTAGTATTGTGTCCAGTTCTGGGCACCACACTTCAGGAAAGATGTGAAAGCCTTACAGAGGGTGCGGAAAAGATTTACTAGAATGATACCAGGGATGAGGGACTTTAGTTATGTGGATAGACTGGAGAAGCAGGGGTTGTTCTCCTTGGAACAGAGAAGGTTGAAAGGGTTTGATAGAGGTGTTCAAAATCATGAAGGTTCTAGACAGAGTGGATAGAGAGAAACTGTTCCCATTGGTGGGAGGGTCAAGAACCAGAGGCCATAGATTTAAGGCGATTGGCAAAAGAACCAAAGGTGACACGAGGGAAAACTTTTTTACACAGCGAGTGGTTATGATCTGGAATGCACTGCCTGAGTGGGTGGTGGAGGCAGATTGAATCATGGCTTTCAAAAGGAAACTGGGTAGGTACTTGAAAGAAAAAAATTTGCAGGGCTACGGGGATAGGGCGGGGGAGTGGGACTAGCTTGATTGCTCTCGCATTGAGCTGGCACGGACTCGATGGGCTGAATGGCCTCCTTCTGTGCTGTAACCTTTCTATGATTCTATGATTTCTCTCTCTGACAATGGTCACGGTTTTCAGCCTTATACATTAATTTGTTGGACACACTGAGACATAATTTTCTGTGTGCTAGTTGTTACAATTTAGCTACATCTAGCAAAGGAGGAAATCTTCCTCTCAGAGGGTTGTTGGTGGGGGAAATGAAATTATCACCCCAGTAGAGTAGAGCAAGAAGGTGTAAATTCAGGCCACAGGCCAAATGCAGTCCTCAAATCATGATAATCTGGCTTTAAGAGCCCAGGCAACTCAGGACTATTAATGCTTATATCTCTTGTTCATTGTTTTGTTCCTGTTTGAATTTTGTGACCTTGGAGGTTTGAAAATTGGTGTTATTGGCTCCTTGACTTCATTGATGCAAATATGCTAAATCATAATGAGAAAATAAATGGGATGGGGGTAGATTCATCATTTTCTTCCCATTCATTATCGTTATAAGAGACAGAAGGGACGATTTTAACCCTGTCACCTCAGTGGAAACCGGGCAGGTGGGCAGTTACAGTTGCCTGTGGGATTCATCCACCACATCCCACAGGCCATAATTTTAATCTGCTCTTCTGAGCAGATGAAAGGAACACCTGACGGAAACGGGCATAAAAATGCCTTTGATGACTGCTATTTTTATTTTGGGCCTGTGCGCTCGTGGCGCTCCCGCTAGGTCCACCTAGTGGTGGAGCCAGGAGGAGCAGAAGCCCTTCTTTTGTCCCATATTATTTGAAAGTTTTTCCAATTGTTTGTTATATTACCTGTCATGCCTAATTTTGCTGGGAATGACGATGTGAAAATCGTTTTTATGCCCGTTTATGTCTCAGTTATTGTCTGTGGCCTGTGGGATGTGGTGGATGAATCCCACATCGTTCACCTGACGAAGGAGGAAGCCTCCGAAAGCTTGTGAATTTAAAATAAAATTGCTGGACTATAACTTGGTGTTGTAAAATTGTTTACAATTGTCAACCCCAGTCCATCACCGGCATCTCCACATCAGAATTTCCTGGTGTTAACACTTTAATTTTCCCTTTTAAAATGACTTTTTAGCTGATACAATCACTTAGCAGAATACAGTTGAGCAAAAATTATACAAAATCTAAATGTTATCACTTTAAAGCAGGCTTAGACTACTTAGTAGAAAACATGGGGAGCTGTAGGAAGTTAGCCTTCCTGGCTTTGAATGTTCTCCTTCTGTATCTCCTCTTAAAACATTCTGGTAGATTCAGAGTGAATTGTTTCCATTTTGACACCATTTGGCATTTGTGATTAAGTTCAGTTAGTAACAAACTAGAAAAGACTGCAGAGCTTCAAAATATCTGTGTCTGGAATTTCTGTGGTAGTTCTCTGGCAGATCCGCAGAAGACCTGGAAAAATGCTGTAAGTGGCTAAAAACAGCAGGAGATTGGGAGAACCGCATGGAAATTCAGGGCCATGATTTGTATTCATACAAACATTTTCGGAGGGAACAGCCAGGGAACTTTCTGTACTTACCTATTGATACAAAGTTACACCAATATTGATAAACAGATAAATCTTAAAAATTATGGTCCCAGCCTATGTACTGCACTGACTTCACAATAGAAGAAGACTGATGACACAGTTAGGACAGGTGTTCAACACTGCTCAATATTTGGTGGGAAAGGGGCTGGCTGTGGTTGCACTGGAAGCTCTTGCAGATGAACAACTAGGTGGGGTTTCATTAGTAGGGAACTGTGAGGAAGAGGCAAAGGGGAATTACTCACTAACAGGGCAGCAACTGGGAAGGAACTTCATTGTCCAGAATATTCTGTGTCCCTTTGTACGTCTTTAATGTCTGGAAAACAGTTTGTGCTAAGAATCAAATAGTCTGCAAATTTCAGTTAAAAACCTTAAATTAAAAAGTAGCGTATATGTTTTTAATGGGAAAGTTATGTACATGTGTGATGTTATTTAGAAATATGATAGAATAAAAGGAAAATCTGAAATCTGGGTATGTTTAAAAATTATCCCTTTATCTTCACAGCAAAATCTCTGTGTTCATCTGGAGATTGGGAAATTAAATTAAAGGGCTTGACAGTTGAAAAGCAATGGCAAATATTTAAAGAAATATTTCAATATTCTCAGCAAGTATACATTCCATTGAGAAATAAAAACTCCACAGGAAAAGTGATCCACCCGTGGCTAACTAAAGAAGTTAAGGAGATTATTAGATTGAAAGAAGAGGCCTATAATGTTGCCAAGAAGAGTAATAAGCCTGGGGATTGGGAGAGTTTTAGAAGCCAGCAAAAGATGACCAAAAAATTGCTAAAAAGGGAGAAAATAGAATATGAAAATAAACTAGCAAGTAATATAAAAACGGATTGTAAGAGCTTCTACAAGTATGTAAAAAGGAAGAGAGTAGCAAAAGTAAATGTCGGTCCCTTTGAGGCTGAGACAGGAGAAATTATAATGGGGAATCAGGAAATGGCAGATGCATAAAATAAATATTTTGTATCTGTCTTCACAGTAGAAGACACAAAAAGCATACCAGAAATAGTGGGGAACCAAGGGGTAAATGAGAGTGAGGGACTTAAAACAATTAATATCACTAGAGAAAAAATATTGGACTAAAAGCCAACAAATCCCCTGGACCTTATGGCCTACATCCTAGAGTTCTAAAAGAGGTGGCTGCAGAGATACTGAATGCAGTGGCTATGATCTTCCAAAATCTCTAGATTCTGGAACGGTCGCTGTGGACTGGAAGGTAGCAAATGTTACCCCGCTATTCAAGAAGGGCGGGAGAAAGAACACAGGGAACTACAGGAAAGTTAGCCTGACATCAGTCGTCGGGAAAATGCTGGAATCCGTTATTAAGGAAGTGGTAACAGGGCACTTAGAAAATCATAATATGATTATGCAGAGTCAACATGGTTTTCCAAAAGGGAAACCATGTTTGACAAATTTATTAGAGTTTTTTGAGGATGTAACTAGCAAGGTAGGTGAAGGGGAAGCAGTGGATGTAGTATATTTGGATTCTCAAAAGCATTCGATAAAGTGCCACATAAAAGGTTGTTACACAAGATAAGGGCTCATGGGGTTGGGGGTAATATATTAGCATGAATAGAGGATTGGTTAAAGGACAGAAATCAGAGAGTGGGGATAAACGGGCCATACGCAGGATGGCAGGCTCTAACTAGTGGGGTGCTGCAAGGATCAGTGCTTGGACCTCAGCTATTTACAATCTATATTAATGACTTAGATGAAGGGACCAAGTGTAATGTATCCAAGTTTGTTGACGATACAAAGCTAGATGGGAAAGTAAGCTGTGAGGAGGACACAAAGAGTCTGCAAAGGGATATAGACAGGTTAAGTGAGTGGTGGCAGATGGATTATAATGTGGGGAAATGTGAGGTTATTCACTTTGGTAGGAAGAATAGAAGAACAGAATATTTTTTAAATGGTGAGAAACTATTAAATGTTGATATTCAGAGGGATTTGGGTGTCCTTGTACAAGAAACACAAAAAGTTAGTATGCAGGTACATCAGGCAATTAGGAAAGTAAATGGCATGGTGGTCTTTATTGCTTGGGGGTTGGAGTACAAGAGTAAGGAAGTCTTACTACAGTTGTACAGGGCTTTGGTGAGACCACACCTGGAGTACTGTGTACAGTTTTGGCCTCCTTATCCAAGGAAGGTTATACTTGCCTTGGAGGTGGTGCAACAAAGGTTCACTAGATTAATTCCTTGGATGAGAGAGTTATCCTATGAAGAGTAGAATGGGCCTATACTCTCTGGAGTTTAGAAGAATGAGAGGTGATCTCATTGAAACATATAAGATTATGAGGGGGCTTGAGAGGGTAGATGCTGAGAGGTTGTTTCCCCTGGCTGGAGAGTCTAGAACTAGGGGGCATAGTCGCAGTATACGGGGGCAGCCATTCAGGACTGATATGAGGAGGAATTTCTTCACGCAGAGGGTTGTGAATCTTTGGAATTCTCTACCCCAGAGGGATGTGGATGCTGAGTCGTTGAATATATTCAAGACCGAGATGGATAGATTTTTGGACTCTAGGAGAATCAATGGATATGAGGATCGGGCAGGAAAGTGGAGTTCAGGTTGAAGATCAGCCATGATCTGATTGAATGGCGGAGCAGGCTCGAGGGGCTATATGGCCTACTCCTGCTCCTATTTCTTCTGTTCTTATTTGAAATTATGATTTTTTTTAAAGTTTATTCAGATGTTGTTTCATCATTAGAAACTGATGGATAGTATTGTTTTAGATGTTTGATGGTAATAAGAACACTTGTGCATATTGTGAAAGGGGCAAAGTTAATCTATTACTTGATTTGTAATTAGAGGTTTCCTCCTCAAGTAGCAGTTATTTAGTAATTAAGCTTTACTAAATTACATTTAAATGGTACCTAAATGTAATTAAAGCTTGTGCATGGTGCTAAAGTCTGTCGACCATGAATCTTGAAAGAGTTTTTCAGTGATACTCAGTTAGTGCCAATCTTGTAGAAGAGAATGACTGGGAGGTGTGAAGAGTGAGGGTTGCATAAAGAGGTGAAGAATAGGACATTAGTGCCCGTGAAATCAAGGCAGCATTTGACCGAGTGTGGCACCAAGGAGCCCTAGTAAAATTAAAGTCAATGGGAATCAGGGGGAAAACTCTCCAGTGGCTGGAGTCATACCTAGCACAAAGGAAGATGGTAGTGGTTGTTGGAGGCCAATCATCTTAGCCCTAGGATATTGCTGCAGGAGTTCCTCAGGGCAGTGTCCTAGGCTCAACCATCTTCAGCTGCTTCATCAATGACCTTCCCTCCATCATAAGGTCAGAAATGGGGATGTTCGCTTATGATTGCACAGTGTTCAGTTCCATTCGCAACCCCTCAGATAATGAAGCAGTCCGTGCCCGCATGCAGCAAGATCTGGACAACATCCAGGCTTGGGCTGATAAGTGGCAAGTAATATTCGCGCCAGACAATGACCATCTCCAACAAGAGAGAGTCTAAACACCTCCCCTTGACATTCAACGGCATTACCATTGCAGAATCCCCCACTATCAACATCCTGGGGGTCACCATTGACCAGAAACTTAACTGGACCAGCCACATAAATACTATGGCTACAAGAGCAGGTCAGAGGCTGGGTATTCTGTGGCGAGTGACTCACCTCCTGACTCCCCAAAGCATTTCCACCATCTACAAGGCACAAGTCAGGAGTGTGATGGAATACTCTCCACTTGCCTGGATGAGTGCAGCTCCAACAACACTCAAGAAGCCCGACACCATCCAGGACAAAGCAGCCCGCTTGATTGGCACCCCATCCATCACCCTAAAAAACATTCATTCCCGTGTGGCTGCAGTGTGTACCATCCACAGGATGCACTGCAGCAACTCGCCAAGGCTTCTTCGACAGCACCTCCCAAACCCGCGACCTGTACCGCCTAGAAGGATAAGGGCAGCAGGCTCATGGGAACAACACCACCTGCACATTCCCCTCCAAGTCACACACCATCCTGACTTGGAAATATATCGCCGTTCCTTCATCATCGCTGGGTTGAAATCCTGGAACTCCCTTCCTAACAACAGTGTGGGAGAACTTTCACCACACGGACTGCGGCTCACCACCACCTTCTCGAGGGCAATTAGGGATGGGCAATAAATGCTGGCCTTGCCAGCGACGCTCACATCCCATGAACAAATGGAAAAAAAAATTAGTCTAGGTCTAGGGGAATAAGTCAGGCTGTGACCAAGAGGCTTGGATTAAGACTGTGTGTAACCTTGAGTATGAAGCTGAGGTCAAGAGTAGCTGACTGATGTGAGTCGATCTTAAACAGACGCTGGGCAAGCAAGGCATTGGTCAATGAGTAGGGGAAATTGAAGGTCATGTAAAGGGGCTTGTAAGTGGAGCAATGGTTTCAGAGCATATGGGTGGAGAAGTAAGTTCTGTTAGAAGTAATATTACTTCAAAATAAAAGACTGGGAATAAACAGTCACTTTCTTACCCAACCAAAGAGTGTAAACTATTCTGTGGGTGATTTCCCAATTTTAGAAGTTGAGTCTGCTTATTGAATTTACAAATCATGCATTGTACACTTTTTGAATCCTGAATTCATTTTTTGGACACGTTGGGGTAGATTTTTGTCTTCGCTGCCTGTCCAGTAATCTGGTGGAGTGGATCGCCCGCCATGAATAGGACCTGCCCGATTTTCATTCCACTGATTTCAAGCAGTGGAAACGAAAATCTTCTCCATTGTAACTCATTTCTACTCATTTTATCTATGTGTACTTATTGAAACAATAGCATAATTAAATCCACTTATGTTAATTTATTGATGCTCTTCCCTCTCATTTTTCTCTCTCACACACTCTCGCTCCCATTGTTGAGGCAGTGGACAATTCAGCCTCCAGTGATTTCTAGAGATGGTAATATTATGATTCTTTCATCACCATTCGGAAGTTATTTTAAAGTCATACTATGGGATCTTACCGAAGAGTTTTCCTTTCGCAGATAATCTAGCCAGTATTGGCAAAGCTGGTTATTGGCTTGGAAATCTAATTGGGAGTCCATTCCTCCAGTGTTATTGCTTCGAGACCACCACGCACTAGAAAAGAGAAGACTGAGGGGTGACCTGATAGAGATCTTTAAGATTATGAAAGGGTTTGATAGGGTAGATGTAGAGAAGGTGTTTCCACTTATGGGGGAAGACCAGAACTAGGGGCCATAAATACAAGATAATCACTAATTAATCCAATAGGGAATTCAGGAGAAATTTCTTTACCCAGAGAGTGGTTTGAATGTGGAACCCACTACCATAAGGAGTAGTTGAGGGCGACTAGCATAGATGCATTTAGGGGACGCTAGATAAACACATGAGGGAGAAAGGAATGGAAGGATATGCTGATAGGGTTAGATGAAGTAGGGAGGGAGGAGGCTTGTGTGGAGCATGGACCTGTTGGGCCGAATGGCCTGTTTCTGTGCTGTACATTCCATGTAACTTGAATGGTCAACTCACAACCCCATTAAGTATTGTGAATGATCCTTAATCTTACCCAATGAACAGGAAATATAGAAAAATATTATACTTTTGCAAGAAGAGTGACAACACACTAGCTAATTAAGTGTCTAGTTAGTTAGAAAAATATTCATAGAAAACTTTATCTTATAATGTGGTTCATTGGCTCTGTATATTGTCCTCAAAAATTCACTTAACAGACATGTGGGGCTCGATTTTACAATGGTGGCGGGTTGGCAGCAGGGGGATGAAGGTGCGCGTGGCAAACCTGCATGAACGAAACTTACCGTTTCTAATTCAGTCGCATGTTGATTGATGGTGATTAACATCCTCTCCGGGTTTCGCGCCCAGCAGGCAGCCTGATTGACAGACTGGCTGCCGTCAGGAGCTGCAACGCGAGGTTGGGGGGGGACAGAAGGAGAGAGAGCAAGATGTCATCCGGTGCTGGAATGGAAGATGGGGGGTGGGGAGAGGGGAAGATCGGGAGGGGAGAGGGGAAGATCGGGAGGCGAGAGGGGAAGATTGGGGTGGAGAATGGAAGATCGGAGGGGGAGAGGGGAAGATCGGGGATGATAAGGGGGACATCGAGGGGGGAGAGGGGAAGATTGGGAGGGCATGGGGAGGTGAAGAGGGGAACATCAGGAGGACATCGGGGGGTGACGAGGGGGACATTGGGGGGGGAGAGGGGAAGATCGGGAGGACATCGGGAGGGAGTGAAGTGGGGGACATTGGGAGGACATGGGGGGTGAAGAGGGGGACATTGGGGGGATGAAGAGGGGGAGATCGGAGAGGGTGACATTGGACATCGGAGCAGGGTGCACAGGTCGGTTGATTTTGTGTTTTAACTTGGTGCAGTGGTTTTTTATTTAATTTATTTCGTTTCTTTTTCCCTGATCTGGCCCTTCATGTCTGGTTTCACCAGAAGTGAATCAGAAGTAGTGGGCAAGCCGCCCAGGTAAGTTAAAAATCATTACAATTACTTCATCTATTACAGGTAAAGTATCTTAAGTACCTCAATGAGGTACATTTGGCTCTTTAACTGTCATCCCACTGGCTTTAATTGCTGGCGGGACTTCTGTTTTCGGGTCGCCCGCACGCACACAGGTGGGTCCCTGGGAAACTCGGAAGTCGGCGGGTTGGAGCCGGCTTCCGAACCGGAAAGGGATTTCCTCGATTTTCGGAGCTCCCCACCCCGAATGCACCCGCTAATGCCCCCTAAAATTGACCCCGTAGTTTCTGCATAGTTTATATCATAGCCCTAAAAATACTGTATGCTATCGTGTTTGGGGTAGAGGAGACGCAAAGCCATGGAGGGCAGTACAGTGAATTTGAATATGGCACAGATGGCTGTAGAGGTTCTAAGTGAAATGACTTTGAGCAATTTTAATTTGGCTCTCCAGGGACATGAAATCCACAGCACAAAGGTGCCCTTAATTTAATTTGGCAAAGTTGCTCAGGGAGACTGTAAGGACACACTGTGTGGGTAATGACAATATGTCACTGATCCAGTTAGCGATTCTTTTCTAAGGTTCAGCATGTATTATATTTGAACTAGGAGTGCACAGTGCTGTCACTGAGGGTAGAATGAGAAAATTATTATTTCCAGTGGCATAATGTTAGTATTTCTATACCAGTATGTCTATTCTTATATAATTCCTTTATTTATAGGTAAACTTGACTTTTCCTTGCTGTAAGTACAGTTTAGAAATTTACAATCATGAATTGGAACATGGACAATAGAAATCTGTTTAATTTTGTTTCAAGTAGAAAGCAGTTTACAATAGTATTCTAAAGCAAACTTCTACATAGAAGGAAGGCATTTACTGCCTGGAAGTTAACATAATCTGAAGCATTGTAAGACAAAAGAAAGCTATTAACTGCATGTGTTTATCAGTTGGGGCTCAATTTTGAAATGGTGGCGGATTGGCGGGGGGGTGGGTGGTGAAAGTGCGCGTGGCAAACCCGAATTTAAAAAACTTACTTTTCTGACACAATCGCGATGTAATTGATTGTGATTAAAGTTGTTTCCGAGTTTCTCGCCCGGCAGCCAGCCTGATTGACAGGAGCTACAACAGCAGGGGTTGGGGGGGAGAGAAAGAGAGAGAGAGACGTCATCCGGCGCTGGAACAGAGAGTGGAGGGTGCTGAAGATCGGGGAGGAGAGGGGAAGATCGGGGGGGTGGGGTAGATCAGGAAGGAGGGGAGGAGATCAGGGTGGGAGAGGAGGAGATCGGGGGGCGAAAGGGGAAGATCGGAGAGGGAGACATCGGGGGCTGAGAGGGTCATTGGAGAGGGAGACATTGGGGGCTGAGGGAGACATTGGGGGCTGAGGGAGACATTGGGGGCTGAGGGAGACATTGGGGGCTGAGGGAGACATTGGGGGCTGAGGGAGACATTGGGGGCTGAGGGAGACATTGGGGGCTGAGGGAGACATTGGGGGCTGAGGGAGACATTGGGGGCTGAGGGAGACATTGGGGGCTGAGGGTGACATGGGGGGCTGAGGGTGACATGGGGGGCTGAGGGAGACATGGGGGGCTGAGGGAGACATGGGGGGCTGAGGGAGACATGGGGGGCTGAGGGAGACATGGGGGGCTGAGGGAGACATGGGGGGCTGAGGGAGACATGGGGGGCTGAGGGAGACATGGGGGGCTGAGGGAGACATTGGGGGCTGAGGGAGACATTGGGGGCTGAGGGAGACATTGGGGGCTGAGGGAGACATTGGGGGCTGAGGGAGACATCGGAGGGAGAGGGGAACATCGGAGAGGGAGACATCAGGGGGTGAGGGGAACATCGCAGAGGGAGACATCGGCGGCTGAATGGTACATTGGGGGCTGAAAGGGACATTGGGGGCTGAGGGAGACATTGGGGGCTGAGGGAGACATTGGGGGCTGAGGGAGACATTGGGGGCTGAGGGAGACATTGGGGGCTGAGGGAGACATTGGGGGCTGAGGGAGACATTGGGGGCTGAGGGAGACATTGGGGGCTGAGGGAGACATTGGGGGCTGAGGGAGACATCGGAGGGAGAGGGGAACATCGGAGAGGGAGACATCAGGGGGTGAGGGGAACATCGCAGAGGGAGACATCGGCGGCTGAATGGTACATTGGGGGCTGAAAGGGACATTGGGGGCTGAGGGAGACATCGGGGGGCTGAGGGAGTCATCGGGGAAGAGGGGGACATCGGACGTCAGAGCAGGGTGGAAAGGTTGGTTTATTTTGTTTTTTAACTTTGTGCAGTGGATTTTTATTTAATTTATTTAGTTTATTTTTGCCTGATCCGGCCCTTCACGTCTGGTTTCACCAGGCGTGAATCAGATGCCGTGGGAAAGCCGCCCAAGTAAGTTGAAAATCGTTTCAACTATCTACTACGTCAGAAATAAAGTACCTTAAGTACCTCAATGAGGTACTTAATCATCCCGCCGGCTTTAATTGCCAGTGGGACTTCCGCATTCGGGAAGAGCGCCCGCGCACAGGCACGTCTGTGGAGAACCCGGAAGTCAACGGGTTGGAGCCGGCTTCCTCACCCGCACGGGATTTCCCCGATTTTTGCAACCCCCAACACACCGGCAATTTCCTTTGAAAATCGGAGCCTTGTTGTCAGTATTTCAGACAGTATGACATGGAAGGGCAAGTTTTAAAAATCTCCACTGTAAGCCCTGTGTCCAAAATATGAGTATGTTGGCCAAGCAGTGTAATACTTCCCACTGCGTAGATTCCCAAAAGAATCTATGTAAACTTGCTGATGTTTCTACACCTGCAGTGGGCAGAGGCATTGGCACCAATTGGAAGTAAAATTGGGCAGGGTGTAAAACAGGCAGCCGATCTGATCCTGTCAGTTTCCCGCCGGGTGGGTTAAGTTAAAATTACCCCCAATGAAACAGTTCATAGCAATGGAATTGCTGCTGGATGGACTGTTAAAGTGAGCCTAATGTGTAATGGGGTTTGATGAAACTATTAATAATAGATATTACTGGTTGCATACCGTTCAAAATACAAACTTTCGGCTATGCATTTTTTATGATCCTGTCTTTCTTTTTAATTTTATTTTAAAAATGTGACATTTATATGAAATAAACCAGGTTTGTTTTTATTTATAATAACATAACAAACTGACATTTTACATGTACTTTTGTTAAACCTTCAGACTTCAGTAATTGTAGAAAAATTTTTTTGAAAAATATTGGTACTGGGGAAAGGAGGTGTTATTTCCATTCTTACCTTTCATTTGTAGGAATTCAAGTTTGAAATCCATACATAATGGGCTGCATTTTGCTCTGAGCGGTGAATGAACGGCACCAGCCGTTAGTTAGACTTGCCCTTACCCATAGACTTTCTATGGGCTTTTCCATGGCAAATTTCTGTCAGCCAACCATTTAAAAAGCGTGGTACCCTCTACAGGGCATCTGGGACCTGTGTATCTCCTTAACCAATCAGACTGAACACTCGTTAATGACAGCGCAGCGTCTGAACCAGGAAGTGTAAGTTAGAATAATGAATTCAATGTCAAATCAGGTCCAGAAAGCGAAATAAAGAGAGGGAAAGAATGATCAGTTTAAGAGAGAGAGAAAAAAAGAGACAGAAAGAAAAAGTTAAGAAAAAATGTTATTAATTTTTTTAAAAATCACCGACAATAAGTAAAAGCTGAAGGAATGAGACTCCACACTTGTAAAAGTTAATTTTCAGAGCCAGAGAGGTTGTTTGGCAGTAATTAAGACTTACCACGCCATTAAAAGGGTACTTACACTGGAATGGACAAGCCCTAAGTTTTTTTGCCGAGCTTAGTCTTTATGAGGTAACTACAGGAACTTCACGCCGTTCAATACATTTGAATAGTGAGTCAAACGACAAGATGCCATTTTCGTGCAGCTTTTGGAGGAGCAGGGCATCTCGGACAGCAACTTCCAGATTTCCGCGTTTAACTGCTCTTGTGTGGTCGCCGGAATTTACTGTTCGATTTGCGATGTTCACCTCACTGTTATTTTTACAGCAAAATCTGGCCGAATATTTTAAAAGCCAAGTTTTCACTAAAGTGCACTTTCCAAAAATGTTAGCTTATCTATAGGATTATAGAGATTGGGTATGTAAGGACACGCTAGCATTGAGACCGCTAATCCTTTCCCATTCCTATCATTCCCCAGAAAAAAGCATTGAGCATTGCTGCCAACAATAGATTAAAAAAAAGACCTAACTAACATTAATTAATAGCAGTTATTATTTGGATGTGGAAAATAGTACTACAATTTAAAATCGTATTTTCTTAAGTTTGATTTTCAGAGCTACAGAAACAGTCATTAAGAGTATTAGTACACCATTAGTACTGGTTTGAAACCAGAACCTATAGAGATTGGTGATGGGGAGGAAGACCCCAATTACACTGCTTTTTCTCTCTATGTTCTCTGTAAAACAGTTTTGGCTTCATATCAATGCAAACTACATTGGGTGTGAAATCTCCAGAATCACATTTAGGGAAGTGTTGCAGGACCGTCTCCAGGAGAGAGTTTCACACAACTCCAGCTTTGCACCAGTTGTAGCACAAGTATGAAGCAAAGTTTAATAAGACTGCCTGGGAACTTTTTAAATGTTATTTTAAAACTTTTTAGGGTTAGTGGAAAATTATCAGAACTGTTGGCTCACTGCTGTCAAAATTTAACTGGCCAAGGAAATGGGAGCTCTGTGCATGTGTGCATGCATGCAGGAACAAAGTTCTGCTCACCATCTCTTATTGCCAATTCATTTCTTAATGTTATTAGAGAGCTGACTGTCCTGTTGATTCTCCACTAACCCTAAAAGAGATTAAAAACTAAGTTTTACAAGTTTCCAGGAAGTCTTTTTAAATTGTGTTTCACATTGGCGGCGGTAATGCTACAGCTGGTGGGCAGCTGAAGTGGTGTGAGACTGTCTCCTGGAGATGGTCACGTATCACTTGTATAAATGTGATTTGGGTGATCACGCACAAATTACACTGCACAGTTTGCATTGATGTGAAGTCGAAACCATTTCATATCAATGGAAACTGTGTAGCATAATTGGCCTATAAGATTCATTTTATTTAATGCCCTGGCATGCCCTCAATATAAAAATATTCTAAGTTCCTAGTTCCAATGGAATATTCCTTAGAGTTATAAATAATTCCACATTGTACCCTTCTGAAAATCATATGACAACATTGTTGTGCAGCGTTGTTAATACAGTAACTTAAAATCTTCAATCAGTGTGACTTCAGCTCTACTTTTAATTTTAATTTTAATTGTCAATAGCATTGTTTTCAGTTATTGCATGTAGTATAAAAAAATTATTTCTAATAGAAAGTAATAAAATACCTGGAGATGATAATTGGAAAAGTTGAGGAATATGAATGTCAAATATTTTTTATAACAAAACTGATTTATTTCATATATTCAGTATTTTTATTAAAAGATTCTGCAAATTTTCCAGCATCTTAAATATTTTTCCAAAAGAAAATGTTCCATAGTTATCAAACATTTTGGCTTGTCAAACATTTAAATGACAAATGCTGTTGCTTAATCAAGAAATTCAGTTAGTGATTGCAAACTACTTTAGTATTCACTTCACAGTTTATGAAAACCTCTGAAAATCTTGATTAGTATTAACTGTACGTTATCATGTCTAAGAAGTTAACATTTCTACAATTGGTTATGGAAATTCCAGTGTAAAAGCAATGAGATTATCAATCTGTAACTATTTTGGAATATTGAGTGATGCCCATTCAAACAATTATGAGAAAGAGATCAACAAATCTAATGATTGTTAGCTGACAACCTGACCATTATTGATGAAGAATTCTTGAAAAATATGTTTTATAATATTTGTAATGTTATATATAAAATTACCTTGATTATTCAACAGCATCTTTTTGAAGAGAAAATGACTATTGGGATTTATTATAATATACAGGTCTCACTGTTCAGTATTGTACAATATTATAAATTGTTTTGTTGGGTTAGTAAGATTTATTTTGCAAGGAAAGGCATTTTCTTTAAATGAAATGAAAAATAAGAATCTCTTGATTCTGAGCTATTGAAAGAAATATTCTAGGTACTAGAATAACTGAGAGTGCTCTCTGTTGTGTTCTTCCTTCTTGTATCTTTGCGCTATTTGATGTGATAGATCACAATACTTCTTGCACTGAACGTTCTTGCACTTTAAACTCGATAACAGTACCGAGCATTCTGAGTATGTGAAGTGTGGCATCGGCAGGTGCAATGTGTGAATCTTAGAAATGCAACTCAAATAATCTATCTGAATCCTAACCTCAGAGGATCGCCCACTACTTATCCATTTCCCAAGCCACTTTCCCTTTGACCTTTTAGAATGAGATTGCTAAATTAGTGCCAATGTCATGAAATATGAAGATAGCATTCTGCTATAAACTTAAGCCAACTGCAAACTGCCTTTAGGTTGCTCAAACTCCTATCATTCAGGAGCCTTAAGAGCTCTCGGGGAAAATACTGTCATCCCCTTTGTCCCAGTTTGATTCAAGCAAGATCCCAAAAATGATGATTGGTTTTCTATTAAATGCATTACCACTGTAATGTGTGTTTTAGCTGTAGCTGTTGTCATTGTGTATAGTTTCTTGAGCACTGGTACCTTATTGTCTTTAAATGCACATTTCATGTTTTCAAGGTGATAATAGTTGCTTATAGAAAGTTCTCCATGGTGAAGACTTAATGGAGATAAAATTGGTCAACACCAGTCGCACAAAATGGGCTGATAATGAATCGACAGCATGTTTTACACTAGTCCCGATTATATTTTCCATTGGGGTGAAAGTGGTCAATACCATTCACAGAAAATGGGCTGATGATGAATCGACAGCATGTTTTACACTGTGTCCGATTTTCTTTTCCATTGACGTCAATCGAAAAGAAAATCGGGTGCAAAATGAGCTGTTGATTCGCTATCAGCCAGTTTTGCACTACTGACATTGATCAATTTCACCCCTGTACCTTTCACATCTATCAACCAATCTTTCTGTCTGAGAAGGTGTTTTATTTTAGCTCATGACTGCTCTCCTTAGCAATGATTAATTAGCAGGAACAATGTGGCAAAGTAGAAGAGAAAAAAAAGTGATGGTCGGTGGGTTTGAATGGTCGTCAGAGGCTTGACATAAACAATCTGAAAGGGAAGCTTATTGTTGCTAATGTGGTGATAGTGAAAGTGGGTCTGCCTATAACAAAGACCAGCTTTTGTAGCTTTATTGGAAGCAATCCATCTGGTAATCCCTGATAACAGTTTGCAAATGCTGTCAACATTAAAATCAAAAAGGAAAATCAAAGCTATAAATTATTACACAAAAAAAAATTAAGATTGCGGAGGTGCCACAGAGCTGCATTCTAAATTAACATCACTTGACATAAATAATAAATATGTACAGTAGAATGGAATTCCTGAGCACATTGATTAACAGTAGGTACTTGGTGTTTTATTTCTTTTACAGCACTTGGAGTAGTCGACAGAATGGATTGTATTTTATCCCTGACAAAACATTAGTTGTTCTGGAGCAAAAAGGAATTTTATTTGGCTCCAGTGCACAAAAAAGGTATTGAGTTATTCTTGCAATTCCTTCTCCCCAATGTAAGGAGTTCTTTTCTCTTGGTGGAGTTATCAAATTTTGGCACAACATTCCTGCTATTTTTATTTGGTCTTTATCACATATTTGTTAAAATATAAAATACTTGTCCAGGACTGAAGAAGTCAGGCTCTAAAGAGACCAATTCTACTGGCCCCAGTATTGTGTGTCCATTTATAGTGCAATGGTGCCTCTGGAAGCAACACTATATATTTCCTTGGAGGCAGGCAATACTACCTTGTATCATTAACTGACTCAAATCGCAGCACAGAGTGATGCTTGCCACTGTTGCAGCTTGCCATTAGAACTATCATTGTGCTTTGGCTGTGGGTGGGCTGACTCTCCTATCACTTTGTTGGCCTATACATATATTGCCCTAACATATAGGAAGGTCTTCAGCCAGTATGGTTAAGTCATGAACGTGGTTTTAGAGCCTACACACGTACGGCAGTTGCACTTTTGCTGTCAATCTCCAAATTCATCCTGTTTGTACTGGATTTGCGCAGCACTGGTCTCAACCAGAGTGGTGATGGAAGTGCTACAATTACCATCACTACTCCTGAGCTTCCACTCATGAATGTAACTCTTGCTGGAAAGTGGCCATGTGTAGACACCAGGTATGGATAAAACAGGTAAGCTGTAATGATGTCTGCACTACCAAGGATCGTACATGAGGAAAAAACCTCTTGGTCAAGGTATTAAAGAGCACCGGCAGCCCATGGAACAGTTTACTGTCATGGGTCAGGGTGCTCAGAAGAGAAGGGGAGAAAATTGGGAAGAAAAAAGCAAGCATTGGCATTAGTGATGCTACATATATGTACTGGCCAACAGATTTTCTATGTTCCATGCAGTCAGTGAAGTTAGAGGTTTACTCCAAGTGTCTAATAGTTGTTTTGTACCATAAGGAAATGTCCCCAATCTTTATCCTTGAAGTGTGGTTTAGAATGGCAACCAGTTGTCCTTGACCAGTTATGTGCTGACAGTCAATATACTGTATAATCAAATCACCTGAAGGAGAATTTATGTTTAATTATTCTTTTCAGTTGTTTGCATGAGGTTCTGTGACTGCCAATAGGATAGATTACTTGGTATGTATAGTGTTTGTGATAAGCTTACAAAGGGATGGAAAGTAAAATGATTATTTGTTCACCGCAGAATCAATATTGCTGGCTAATGTGGCATTGTAAGAAACTGTTGTACTTACCCAGAACTTTGATGTTAGAATTTTAATTGTTTTTCTATGTGCCATTGCATAATGGTTCTAACTTCTGTCAGCACTATTGACTTTTTATTCTAAGTTTAGACACCATTTTAAAAACATTTATCTACCTCACACTTCCAGGGAATTATGTATTTGAACCCTACGTCTCTCTGTTTATCCACATCCTTTGGTGTCTTTCTATTAAATGCATCCTCCCATTCCTTATTTGTCATGACAACTTTGGTGTCAGGGGAGCACTCCTGCTCCTCCTGGCTTCACAGAAAGGTTTTCTTAAATTATGTACCTATCGTTGGTGGCCATGGGCCAATGATGAATTCTGAGCGGACAGACCCGGTACCTCTCCGCACTTTGTAAACACATTTTCCAGGGGGCCCTTCAACGAGCGCTAAGCCACTAATTAACAGATGCAAGGGCCTGTTTTAGGCGACCACCCGGATGCCTAAAAAATGAACCTGACAAATTTAGCAGTGGCCCAAATGCCCGCGCACATTAAACACAGGCCACCCATTGCTAAATTTGTCAGCATTGCACCCGTTTTGCACTTCAGGAACGGGCGCGCACATACCAATTTCTACCTCAAAATCTTTTATAGTCCTCCTTGTTGTTTGCTAAACTCCCTACATTTTTGCTATCAGCAAAGTTCAACAACAACCTGCATTTATATAATACCTTTAACATAAAAAAGTCCCAAGGCTCTTCACAAAGGTATAATCAAAAAATGGATGTTAAGCTAAAAAAAGGAGATATCAGGAGGGGTGACCAAAAGTTTGGTCAAAGAGGTGAGTTTTAAAGAGGGTCTTAAAGGATGAGAGTGCGTTGGAGAGGCAGAGGGGTTTAGGGATGGAATTGCAGAATGTGAGGCCTAGGCGACTGAAGGCACAGCTGTCCATGGTGGGTCAAAAGGGAGATGGGATGTACAAGAAACCAAAGTCTGAGGGAAAGGGTTGTAGAGCTGGATGAGGTTACAGTGATAAGGAGATGTGAGGCCATAAAGCGATTTAAACACGAGGATGAGAATTTTAAGTTTGGGGGACTGGGAGTCAATATAGGCCAACGAGGACAGGAGTGAAGGATGAACGGGACTTGGTGCGGGATAGAATATGGGCAGCAAAGCTTTTTAATGAGCTGAAGTTTATAGAGGGTGGAGGATGGGAGGCTGGCCAGGAGAACATTGGAATAGTTGAGTCTGGAAGTGACAATGCTTTGGAGGAGGGTTTCCGTGGCCGATTGGTGTAAGCAGACAGTCTTTGTGATGGGCGGCTATAGGGTTGAAAGCTTGGCTTGGGGTTGAAAAGGATGCCGAGGTTGCAAACAGTCTGATTCACCTTGAGACAGTGAGCTGAGAGGGGGATTGAATCGGTGGCATGGGTACAGGGGTTTGTTGCAGGAGCCAAAACCAATGGCTTTGGCCTTCCCAGTGTTTATCTGGAGGAAACTGTAGCGCATCCAAGATTGGATTTCAGACATTAAGTCTGACAACACAGAGGCAGCGGAGGGATTGAGAGAGGTGGTGGAGAGGTGGAGCTGGTGTTGACAGCGTACATGTGAAAGCTGGAGATGATGTCACCAAAGGGCAGCATGTACATTAGGAAGAGGAGACGGTCAAGGATAGATCCTTTGGTGACTTGGGAGGTAATGTTGCGGAGCGGGAAGAGAAGACGTGGATGGAAATGCATTAGCCACTATCAGACAGGAAATACTAGAAACAAGAAAGGTTTGGCAAAGGAGAGTGAGACCTGGTAAAGCTGACGTGGTCCAGCCAGATCTGGCAATGGATGGCTAAACGACTTGTGCAACTGGTATGTTAGAGTCTGCACACCATGAACTTGAAGGGGTGAAGATGGGAGCCAGAGTATGGAAAAACAACCAGGATGAGAGACATTGAAGGTTTTGCTGGGGGCAAGGCATCAAAATTGGAGGTGAGGAAATGGTTGAGCAAATCAACAGCTGCATAGGTAGTGTGGCAAATTTTAATGTAGTATTCCCTAAACCCAAGTCCAAATCATCTATATATACTGAGAGCAAAAGTGGGCCTTATATCTAGATACAAGTTATTTTAAAATGTTCTTTTAAGTTGAAGCTTGCTTTAAAGGGGTTAAATTCACAGGAGCAGAGCTGCCAATTAAGTATTCGACTTCAGACTTAGCATCCTGGAGTGAATAAAGATAACTTGACATTCCAGCAACCCTTCTCATTCATTTCTGCTGCAATAGCCCGATTTCTGTGAACTCAGCAGGGATCATTGGCAAGTTAGGCTGGTGGACTTCACTCTTTGGGGAGTGGGTAATCAGTTTTGACTAAAAGCTGACACTAGAGTCAAGTTTTAAAAAAACAAATACAGACACCAAGAAGTTGGTTTAGGCTACGAGAAGGTTAAAAAGGACAGGGAGAAAAGTTTGGCCCTGGGCTGAATGAGAGGATGGCGAGAGATTATTCTCTTTCCTTTAAGTAAAACGATCCACTGGGGTGGGGATGGTGTCGCTTGTTCTACCATTGTGTACAAACGTAAGTTGTACCATTAAACTAAGCAGCTCTGATCATACCTGTTACTCTTTGCATTTCACCTCACTGTGGAATAAAATAGTTTACGAATCAAATCAAACTTAGATTCATTGCCATTAATTCAGTTCACTGTCAGAGAGATTGAAGAAACACACGTACAACAGACAGAGTCTAGATCACAGAGGGATTCGATTGTTGGTCCCCTGGGTCTCGCTATTGCACAGGTAGGTATAGGACCACGTGAATCAATTCCCATAAATGTAAGGTGCTCAGACTACTTGCAAGAGTGACTGACACCACTGAACCCAAGAAGATATCTACAGCATTTGAAACACAGACCAAGAGGGGCACAGATTCAATCTCTCAGCCAGAATGATGGTGCAATTGGACTTGGTGGACTGGGATAAAGAAAGGCAAATTGGACAGGGTTCCATCTCCCGATCACTATTGAGTCACTCCAGCTGAAAAGTCCATTGTGTGTCGACATCAATTGAGCACAGGATTGGACTCAGATTTGTCATCCCCCATGATTAAATAGCCCATTGATACTCATTGCCTAGGCTCACACATAAAGACTGGTTATTTGATAAGGTAATTGAAGGTAACCAGCACTAGTAGAACCACACCTTCATAGTTCAGCATCTTTAGAACAAGAGGGGAAATAAACAGGGGTAAAAAAAATTGTGGCTACAGACTTTTATGGCATATCAACAGTTTGCTATTTTAACACCAATAATTAGTTTTAATACAGAGGTTTGCCACCACAGAACCCAAAACCTGAAAATTGTGGCACGTAAAATTACAGACACCTGTTAATTAACCAAAGCCAATTGGAAGGTACCATCTCATTTAACAGACAGTGCTTGGACCACCCATTTTTCAGCTCAAAGGCGATCTTAAGTCCAAGTGAGTGACAAATTCAGAAATAAGAACATTGAGTTACATTGAGGCTACAGCACAGAAATAGGCCATTCGGCCCAACAAGTCTCTGCTGGTGTTTATGCTCCACATGAGCCTCCTCGTCCCTACTTCATCTACCCCTATCAGCACATCCTTCTATTTCTTTCTCCTTTGTGTGTTTATCCAGCTTCCCCTTAAATGCATCTATGCTATTTGCCTCAACTACTCCTTATGGTAGCGCATTCCACATTCTTATCACTCTTTGGGTAAAGAAATTTCTCCTGAGTTCCCTATTGGATTTATTAGTGACTATTTTATATTTATGACCCCTAGTTTTGGACTCCCCCACAAATGGAAACATTTTCTCTATGTCTATCCTATCAAAATCTTTCATTATCTTAAAGACCTTGATCAGGAGGACATCAATCTAGAGAAAAGAGCCCTGGCCTGTTCAGCCTTTCCTGATAAGTATATCCCCACAGTTCTGGTATGATTCTTGTGAATCTTTTTTGCACCTTCTCCAATGCCTCTCTATCTGTTTTATAATATGGAGACCGGAACTGTGCACAGTACTCCAAGTGTGGTCTAACCAAGGTTCTGTACAAGTAGACCATAAGAGATAGGAGCAGTAGTAGGCCATTCGGCCCCTCAAACCTGCTCCACCATTCAATGAGATCATGGCTGATCTGATTTTTACCTCAACTCCACTTTCCTGCCTTTTCCCCATATCCTTTGACTCCCTTGCTGATCAAAAATTTGTCTGACTCAACCTTGAATGTATTCAATGACTCAGTCTCCACAGCTTTTTGGGGTAAAGAATTCCAAAGAATCACGAAATTCCTCCTAATTTCTGTCTTAAATGGGCGACCCCTTATTCTGAGACTATGCCCTCTAGTTTTAACTTCCCCCATGAGGGGTAACATCCTCTCAGCATCTACCCTATCAAGTCCCCTCAGAATCGTCTATGTTTCAATAAGATCCCCTCTCGTTCTTCTAAACTTCAATGAGTATAGACCCAACCCGGAAGTTTAACATAACTTTTCTGTTTTTCAATTCTATCCATCTAGTAATGAGCCCTAATGCTTAATTTGCCTTTTTATGGCCTTATTAACTGCATCGCTACTTTTAGTGATTTGTGTATCTGTAACCGAAGATCCTTTTGCCCCTCAACCCATGATTTTAACACCAAAAAATTGTGGGTTGGGGGCGGGGGGCAGTAAAAATGTTAAAAGTTGGGAACGGAACGAGTCCCTGCTCCAATGTGCCGAAAAATGAGTTTCACCCAGATGCAGTTGGTTACGCGTGTGTGCTTCGGAAACCCGGAAGTCCCGCCAGCAATTAAAACCACGGGATGACATTTAAAGGGGCAATTAACATCGTTGAAGTACTTAAATCAGTTAAATTTGTGGGGATTGAGGCAGAGAAATTATTTTAACTCTGGCCTGAACGTGTCTCCCGTGGCCTCTGAAACACACCGTGGAAACGGAGGCGAGTTACAGCCGGCGGCCATTTGGACATTTAAACCAGTGATTGACAAATGGGGATTTAAGGTGAGTTTTTGCAGCAGGGCAAGCAGTTCTCTCAGACAAGCCTTTGGCTGGGAGTTCTTAATGTTTAGAGTCAGATTTCTTTGTTCACACTCAGAATTCTTCTGTTTAGACATATTTGCCTGCATTTTGGACCCCCTCAAACTGACATCATCAGAATGGGGGGACGCAATGGATGTATTCAGCAGTGCCAGCCATTGCGTGCAGTTCTGGGAGTTGCAGCTCCACAAGGCAGAGGTGCGCCACAGGGACCTGCAGAAGAGCAGAGAGGGGAACAATGGAGGGGCCGTCATAGGAGGCACTACCCTCGTGAGAGGGTCTACAGTCAAAGGCTGAGCTTCCTGGACCTCTTTGAGGAGCAGTGCAGATTGAGTGGCCAGGTGGTCGCAGACATCTGCAGGCTCCTTCATGCAGAGCTGCTCCTGCCTGGGCCTGGTGGCCATGCATTGCCCGTGGCAGTTAAAGTCATCACTACCCTCAACTTCTTAACCTCCAGATCCTTCCAGGGCACCACCAGTGACATCACCAGGGTCTCTCTGTCGTCTGCCCATAAGTGTATACAACAGGTCACCGATGGCTTGTTTGCCAGGGCATCCAACTAGGTCAACTTCCCCATCGACAACATCAGCCAGACTGAGAGGGCAGTGGGTTCCCATTGTCTGGCTGGCTTCCCATGGGTACAGGGTGCAATTGATTGTGCACACGTAGCAATCCAAGCACCTCCATGTGAACCAGGAATGTTCATCAACAGAAAAAGATATCACTCTATCAATGTGCAGCTGGTTTGCGACCACCGGAGGAGGTTTCTGCAGGTGTGTGCCACATTCCCAGGCAGCTGTCATGATTCCTTCATTCTGAGTGAATCCAACATCCCGGCCCTCTTGCACACACAAGACAAACTTAAGGGCTGGCTCCTTGGAGACAAGGGATATACCCCCTGCAGACACCTGTGAGAAACCCCACCAGTGAGGCAAAGAAGCGGTACAACGACAGTCACATCACCACCAGGTCTGTCATAGAGCAAGCCATAGGGCTGCTGAAGATGCGCTTCCAGTGCCTGGATCGATCTGGGGGATCCCTTCAGTGCTCACTGGCGAGGGTGTGCAGAATAATATTTGTGTGTTGCATCCTGCACAACATCACTCAACAGAGAGGGTTACAGGTGGTTGAGGTTCCATGTGCTCCAAAAGCAGCCATACCTACCATCAACATTGCAGAAGACAAGGAGGAGAAGGAGGACAACGACAATGGGTGAACCATCAATAAAGCAGCGACTCATTTGACTACTCGTCATGCCAGGGAGACACTCATACTTGATAGATTCTCATAGGGAGATCTGCAAAGTGACTGCAGCCAAGTACTCAGACCACCTGTAAGGAGCACCACAACCACAACCCCCCACCACCCCACCTCAGGTTGCACGAAACAGTCATACAACAACATATACACCCATTGCAAATGCACCCAATGGGCCTTTCATGAGCAACCACATGTAAGGACGCTTTCACAAAAAGGAATCAAGAATGGACAAGATGTGATAATGGTGGTGATAATCATAGCATTTAATGTGATGTTAACATAAACCAAATAGAAACGAAAAACATGGCAGTCTGTCAGACACCCTTGTACATATCCTTGGTGAGTACAAAACCATTGAACTCCTCTTCCTAATGCTTCTACGTGGTGCATCCCCTGTGGCTGCAGCAGAGGTAGTGGCAGGTTGCTCAGATTCATGCCCGGGCTGCTTAGATGCTTTCAGCCTATGACATCTGAGTATTGGAACCCGTGAAGGCCCCTCCAAAGACTGCTCCACCTGCACCTGTGCAGGGGCAGACTCGGCCGTCTGGAGAGGAGGCGGCATTGCGGGTACTGGTTGAGGTGGGGGCAACAGGTGAGATGTGGGAGCGCTTTGAGTGGCGTCCTCACTTCCATGTCCCCCATCCCTCTCCTGGGCCAGGGCCACATCACTCCCACCATTCTGCTGGACAACAGTTTGGAGGACATGTGTGATGCCTTGTAAGGCCAGTGCTAGTGTATCTATCTGCTCCTCTGAGGAATCACCCTTGATCACGTCTTCAGTCCACAACGCCCCTGGAAGAGAACATGTAGCAATATTAATAATCATCGCAAAAATAATGTTGCGATGAGCATACTGAGGTGTACAACAGATCAATCATTGATAACGTCAATCCAGGTTGTGTGTGAGGGATGTTAAAGTTCTGTCACCAGACATTTGCTAGGTGCCAGTCTTGGCATCTATGGTACTCTACCGTCAGGCCAGGTACTCCATCATTCGACTTATATCCAAGACCACCTCCTCAGCCTTGGTGAGGGCTACGATTTGTGAATGCCTCTCCAGTCCTCGCCCTCTCCCTTGCATTTTGCGCTCTCTTCTACAAGGGGAGAAAGCATAGACGTGTGAGTGAGTGAGGGTGATATGGTCACCCGATGGATGCATTGCTTTGGGTCAGGATGACAATGAAGCAGATGCATCAGAGGGTGAGTATCAGACAAATTGCTCAGGTGGTCTTGCATCAGGATTGGGATGAGTGGGAGAGGGGGTGCACAAATGGGGGGATGGGGTGAAGAAGTGCATAGAAAGTGAAGGTGAGTCGAGACTGAGCCTTAAGTGGGTGTGAGGAGTGATGTGATGGATTAGGCTTCACAGGGCAGTGTGAGGGGGATACTGTTCACCACGGAATGCAGGTCAATCTGTAACTGTACTCACTTTTCCTGACCTGTTTAGCTCATTAAATCTCATCTGCATTGAAGCCACGACCGGGGCACTATGCTTCTGCTGCTCACCTCATCCGCCACCTCTTGGTGACAGACTAGATTTCTTGCTGCGGTCTGCTGGGTACAGCACCTCTCTCCTACTTCTTACTGCACCCAGCAATGTCTCCAGGGCGGCATCGGAGAATCTAGGTGCTGGCTTCGCTCTATGATGTTCCCCACTCAATTTTTCCTCCTTTCTGCTTCAAAATGCATTGCTGGAGTTGCCCTTTAAATAGTGGGCTTTAAACGTGTCATGCGGGTGTGCAGTCCACCCGCTGCACAGCTTGAGGACCCGAAATCCAGAAGCTGAGTTAAGTGGCTCCAATTGAGTCGCGATCGTGCTGGAAACAGCTTCCTACCAAAATGCATCACCCCACATTGATCTAACATGTAATTCCTTGCCGTAGCTGTGTAATTTCTAGCAATAAAGAGCAAACCTTTAAATATCCACATAATCCATTATTTGCATACTTCTCTCAAGTTCATTGTTGTATAAATTACAGACAATTATGGATACACAAATATTTCAGCATAATTGTTAAAAATAATGCCTGTTCTTGCTAGAATTTTTATCCAGTTTGGACAAAACTATTTCAGTCAGGTGGCAGAGATCAGCGTCTGAAAAATTAGTCTTAGATTCCGTCCACTGAATGGTGAATCTCCCTGTCAGTAATTATAAATAAGCTTCTGCAGAGCAATCTGTAAATGTGGAATTTTATAATATGATTATAGATGTATAGAACCTGTAAATACTGGCTGTTTTCTGTGAATCAATATTATAATGTCATGTTATGGTCTACAACACAAAAGCTAGCAGTGCTTTGAAGGTTAATGTTACTCCCTGACACCAATGTGAAACTACCAGATGTGTTGCAACAATTAATGTTTTTAAGTAATGAGTATTGCAACAGCATTTATAAGATTGCGTGTATTTTTGTACCATTCATTTCCACCAAATGGTAATAAATTACATTTGAGCAGAAATGATTTCAGGATAATTCAGCCCATGTTATTCTATTTCAAAAGCAAAATACTGCAGATGCTGGAAATCTGAAATAAAAACAGAAAATGCTGGAGAAGCTTAGCAAGTCAGGCAGCATCTGTGGAGAAAGAAACAGAGTTAACGGGCTCAATTTTCGAGTGAAGTAACGGGTGCATTGGGGGCGGGAGGAGCTCCGAAAATCACAGAACTCCCGAGTGGGTTCGGAACCCAACTCCAACCCGCCGACTTCCGGGTTCCCCAGTGATGCATCTGGGTATGTAAGTCCCACGGGCAATTAAAGCCAGCCGGATGATAGTTAAGACAGTTATTTAGATAGTTGAAGTACTTGAAGTACTTAATTTTGTGCACATTAAGGCAGGGGTCCGATTTTAAAACATCCTCAGCATGTTTCCCGTGCTGTGGGAAACACTCCATGTCCTACCAGACATGTTTCAGCCAGCAGCCAGTTGGACATTCAAATGCTTGTTTGACAGATGGGGAGAAAAGGTGAGTTCTTGCTGCAGGGCACTCTGTTCTTTCACACAAACTTTTGGCTGTGAGATCTTTGTGTTTTCACTGAAAATTCTTACCTTCCACTCACAATTCTTCTGTTCACACATATTTAACAACTTTTCCCTCCCCCTCAAACTCACATCATCGGGATGACTGGGGGGGGGGGGCGGGCGTCATGGCTGCATTCACCACTACATCCGAGGACGAGCAACATCACCATCCTCACCAGGCACGGCGTCCACTTCCGCCAGTTGCAGCTCCACACACAGTGCTGCGCCACAGGCAACTACACGAGAGCACAGAGGGCAACAACAGAGGGAGCGACGTCGCAGGAGGCACTACCCTCGCCACAGGGTCCACAGACTGAGGCTCAGCTTTCTGGACCTCTCTGAGGAGCAGTGCATATAGAGGCTCAGAGTGAGTCACCAGGTAGTCGCAGACATCTGCAGCCTCCTTCATGCCGAGCTGCTCCCGGCTGGGCCGAGTGGCATCTCATTACCCGTCACTGTCAAAGTCACCACTGCCCTCAACTTCTTTGCCTCCGGATTATTCCAGGGTGCCACCGGGGGCATCGCCGGGGTCTCTCAATCATCTGCATACAAGTGCATAAGGCAGGTCACCGACAGCTTGTTTCGCAGAGCCTCGCAGTACGTCAACTTCCCCATGGACGACCTCAGCCAGACGGAGAGGGCAGTGGGATTCCACTGTGTGGCTGACTTCCCATGGGTGCAGGGTGTAATCGATTGCACCCATATAGCAATACGAGCACCTCCACACGAGCCAGGACTGTTCATCAACAGGAAGGGCTATCACTCCATCAACACTCAGCTCGTTTGTGACCACGCAAAATATTTCTTCACGTGTGCGCCAGATTCCCTGGCAGCTGCCACAATTTCTTCATCCTGAGGGAATCCAACATCCCACCCCTCTCCCATGCACTGAACAGCCTTGAGGGCTGGCTCCTCGGAGACAAGGGATAACCCCTGCACACGTGGCTCATGACATCTCTGAGGAGCCCCATCCCTGAGCAACAGTGTCGATATAACGACAGCCACATCGCCACCAGGTCTACAATTCAACATGCTATAGGGCTGCTCAAGATGCCATTTAGGTGCCCTGATCATTCTGGGGGAGCGCTTCAATATGCACCAGACAGAGTGGGACGCATTATAGTAGTGTGTTGTGCCCTGAATAACATGGCACAACAGAGAGGGGTGCCGTTTGAGGAGGCCCCATCCATATCTGCCACCCACATTGAGGAGGAGGAGGAACCCATGGGCAGAGCACTTGGCTGCTCGTAAGGCCAGGGAGTCATTCATATGTGAACAGTTCTCCTAACATCAGAAAGTGTAAACAGTCCAGTCATCACACCACCTGGAAAGAGCAGCGTCCACACCAGGCCGCCCACCCCTCCCTGCACAAAACAGGCCTGCAACTACACATACACCCACTGTAGAGTGACCCACTGGGTGGCATCAAGTGTCGCTGTTCATGGTGAACCTCATGAAAGGGCCCTATCGCAAAACCAGTCAAGAATGGGCAAGACGTGGCAGTAGTGGTGACAATCATAACATTTAATGTCACCTTAACAAAAAAGCAAATATAAATGAAAAAGATGACAGTCTGTCAAACACCCTTGTGCATACCCTTCGTGCTCATAAAACCTTTGTCTTTCTCTTATGACTACTTCTACGTGGTGCATTCCCTGTGGCTGCAGCAGAGGTAGTGGCAGGTTTCTCATGTTCATGCCCTGAATGCTTAGGTGCTATGGGCCTATGCCCTCTGGGTTTTGAAGCCCGTGAGGGCCCCTCCAAAGACTGCTCCGCCTGCACCTGTGCAAGGGCAGACTCGACCACCTGGAGAGGAGGCAGCATTGCGGGTACTGGTTGAGAGGGGAGGCAACGGGTGAGACATGGGAGCGCTTTGAGTGGCGTCCCCACTTCCATTTCCTCTTTCGCCATCACCTCTGCCCTGGGCCAGGCCTACATCACTCCTATCGTCCTGGAGAACTGTGTGGTGGACATGTGTCGGAACCTGTTTAAGGTGGCAGAATGTTGTTCACCCTGAGCCCAAACGGCCGTTGCCAGGGCTTGAATGGACTCATTTGTGAGCCATGCTTGAAGCTCAATGGAGGCTAGCCTTCTCTCCATTGCAGACATTCCCGCACTTACCTGTGACACTATCTCAGAGATTCCCTCCTGTACCTGTGCCACCATTCCACTCATGCAGGAGTTGGATACAGCAAAGGCTATGGGCCCCGACAACATCCCAGCTGTAGTGCTGAAGACTTGTGCTCCAGAACTAGCTGCGCCTCTAGCCAAGCTGTTCCAGTACAGCTACAACACTGGCATCTACCCGACAATGTGGAAAATTGCCCAGGTATGTCCTGTCCACAAAAAGCAGGACAAATCCAATCCGGCCAATTATCGCCCCATCAGTCTACTCTCAATCATCAGCAAAGTGATGGAAGGTGTCGTCGACAGTGCTATCAAGCGGCACTTACTCACCAATAACCTGCTCACCGATGCTCAGTTTGGGTTCCACCAGGACCACTCGGCTCCAGACCTCATTACAGCCTCGGTCCAAACATGGACAAAAGAGCTGAATTCCAGATGTGAGGTGAGAGTGACTGCCCTTGACATCAAGGCAGCATTTGATCGAGTGTGGCACCAAGGAGCTCCAGTAAAATTGAAGTCAATGGGAATCAGGGGGAAAACTCTCCAGTGGCTGGAGTCATACCTAGCACAAAGGAAGATGGTCGTGGTTGTTGGAGGCCAATCATCTCAGCCCCAGGACATTGCTGCAGGAGTTCCTCAGGGCAGTGTCCTAGGCCCAACCATCTTCAGCTGCTTCATCAATGGCCTTCCCTCCATCATAAGGTCAGAAATGGGGATGTTCGCTGATGACTGCACAGTGTTCAGTTCCATTCGCAACCCCTCAAATAATGAAGCAGTCCAAGCCCGCATGCAGCAAGACCTGGACAACATCCAGGCTTGGGCTCATAAGTGGCAAGTAACATTTGCGCCAGATAAGTGCCAGGCAATGACCATCTCCAACAAGAGAGAATCTAACCACCTCCCCTTGACATTCAACGGCATTACCATCACCGAATCCCCCACCATCAACATCCTGGGGGTCACCATTGACCAGAAACTTAACTGGACCAGCCATATAAATACTGTGGCTACAAGAGCAGGTCAGAGGCTGGGTATTCTGCAGCGAGTGACTCACCTCCTGACTCCCCAAAGCCTTTCCACCATCTACAAGGCACAAGTCAGGAGTGTGATGGAATACTCTCCACTTGCTTGGATGAGTGCAGCTCCAACAACACACAAGAAGCTCGACACCATCCAAGATAAAGCAGCCCGCTTGATTGGCACCCCATCCACCACCCTAAACCTTCACTCCCTTCACCACCGGCGCACTGTGGCTGCAGTGTGTACCATCCACACTGCAGCCAAGGCTTCTTCGACAGCACCTCCCAAACCCGCGACCTCTACCATCTAGAAGGACAAGAGCAGCAGGCACATGGGAACAACACCACCTGCATGTTCCCCTCCAAGTCACACACCATCCCAACTTGGAAATATATCGCCGTTCCTTCATTGTCGCTGGGTCAAAATCCTGGAACTCCCTTCCTAACAGCACTGTGGGAGGACCGTCACCACACGGACTGCAGCGGTTCAAGAAGGCGGCTCACCACCACCTTCTCGAGGGCAATTAGGGATGGGCAATAAATGCTGGCCTCGCCAGCGACATCCACATTCCGTGAACGAATAAAAAAAAAATTCCCCCATAAACTGCGCTATTGTGGAGAGTGTGCGTGGCACCTGTTCCAGTACCTTGCAAATGTGCTGCTGTCCCTCGATCATTCTCCTTTAAAAGGATGGCCCCCAGGGTTCAGCATCTGCGTCCAGCTGAGCAGAGCCTGGAGAGGAGTGCGCTCACCGACGCAGACTCTCCACAGCTGCCCCTGCCACCAACGTCTGCTCGTGCTCACTTGTGTGTGGTGACTCACCAGGTGCCAACCCAACTAACTGACTGCTAGGATCCACCGAGATGTGAGTATGTGCGCTGGTGGATGGCTTGCCATGATATGACGGTGCCCCCTCAGAGGCCGGCGGGTCCTCTGAGGAATCGCCCTCTGCCGTCACTGCGGTCGCTGAAGGCCCTGTAACAGAACTGAGAGCAATATCAAGCATGATCACAGATGTGTCATGTTGCGATGAGCATACTGAGGTGTTGAAGATGGCAAGCCATGTTAACGTCAATTCATATTGTGTGTGATGAATGATAAAGTTGTGTCACCAGATGTTTGTGCGGTGCCATTCTCACCGTCCCCAACGGACAGGCACTCGAGGATGTGGCTGAGCTCCAGCGCCTCCTGCTCCACGACTATTAGGACCACTATTTGTTGTGGCCCCCCCTCCAGTCCTCGCCCTCTCGCGTGCATTTGTGCTGTCCTAGAAGTGGAGAAAGTACAGACGTGTGAGTGAGTTATGGTGAAGTGGCCAACCGATGAATGCATTGCTTTGGGTGAGGCTGGCCGTGAAAGAGGTGCATCAGAGGGTGAGTATGGGACAGAGCCATCACATTGGATGAGGATTGGGGTGAGTGGTAGTGGTGGGGTGACTAATGGGGAGGTGTGGAGTGCTGAGGAAGTGCAGGTAAGTTGAGAATGAGCCTTCAGTGGGTGTGAGGAGTGATGTGATAGAATAGTGTTGGCACTGCAGAATGAGTTGGGTGGAGGGGGGGTGATGTGCGACACGGAATGCAGGAGAATCAATAAGTGTACTCACTTTTGTTGATCTAGTTAGGTCATTGAAGCGCTTCCTGCACTGGACCCTGGTACGGGAGATGTGGCTGCTGCTGGTGACCTCGTCTGCCACCTCGAGCCAGGCCTTCTTGGTGGCAGAGGCAGGGCATTTCCTCCCATCCGCCGGGTAAATCACATCCCTCCGCCTCCTCCTTACCCCCTGGAGTGAGACATCGTTAAACCTTGGAGCAGCCTTGCCCCTGTGCTGCTCCATTGTGGTCTGTGGGTGTTTGCTCCATCAAAAGCCTTTGGAGCAATGGCCCTTTAGATAGAGCTCCTCCAGCTGACAGCCTCTGATGCGGGTGCGCAGTCGGCCCACTGCGCAGCTTTCGGACGGCAAACCCAGAAGCCACGTTAAGTGGCACCAATTGAGTTGCGATCGCGTGGGAAATGGACTTTTTTTTCCTGGTCGGGTTACCCAAGCGCCCATTCACCCCCTCCCCCACCCCCGCTGCCATCCCACCTCCATATTAATATCGGGGCCAACGTTTCAGGTCAAAGACCTTTCACAGAACTGCAAGATGTTACATAGGAAAATAGAAAATAGGAGCAGGACTAGACCATTCGGCCCTTCGAGCCTGCTCCACCATTCAATATGATCATGGCTGATTCTCTATCTCAATACCATATTCCTGCTCTCTCCCCATACCCCTTGATGCCTCTGTTAAAAGAGTTAAAGTTTTAGAGCAAGTACAGAACCAGGGAAAGGGGGGAAGGGAGGAAAGAACAAAAAGGAAGGTCTGTGATAGGGTAGAGGGCACGAGTGATTAAATGACAAGAAGGATGATGGTGCAAGGCAAGGAAGGTGGTAATGAGACAGGTTAAGAAACAAAAGATTGATCAGGAGTAGCTGTGAATGGCAGCAGCAGAACCATTACCAGCACTAGCTGACCGAAAAAATGGGAGCAGTGGTTATGATCCAAAGTTATTGAAATCATTGTTGAGTCTGGAAGGTTGTTTTGGCAAACGAAAGATGAGGTGCTGTTCCTCGAGCTTACATTGAGCTTCATTGGAACAGTGTAAGAGGCCGAGGACAGAGGTCAGAGTAGGAGTGGGAAGGGGAAATGGCAAGCGACCGGCAGGTCTGGGTCACACTTGCGGATAGAGCGGAGGTGTTCAGCAAAGCGATCACCCAACCTATGTTTGGTCTCCCCAATGTAGAGGAGACCGCATTTTGTGCAGCGGATACATTATACTAAATCACTTGTGCCCTCTACCCTATCACAGACCTTCCCTTTTGTTCTTTCCTCCCCTTGCTACCCTCCCCCCGCTTTCCCTGGCTCTGTACTTGCTCAAAAACTTTAACTATTTTAACATCTTCCAGTTCTGACGAAAGGTCTTCGACCTGAAATGTTAACTCTGTTTCTTTCTCCACAGATGCTGCCTGACTTGCTGAGCTTCTCCAGCATTTTCTGTTTTTATTTCCTGTTATTCTATTATCTGGGCAGGTCGTCAGAAAGTAGGAACCTCCTAATTTTTCAATGTATTATAACATGAAATGATAAATCATGTTGTATATTTCTATGGACCACAACCATACAATTATTGGCAACAGCTAGCTATTATTGAACAGTTGTTTCCTTAATAACTATTAAAAAGTCAGCTCCACTTAAATCTTCTCCAAAATTAAGAATATGCTCCATTTTTGTATTTTTTTAACAAGTTAAAGTAATGACAAAATGTAATCTCCTTTAATTGTGTGGAAACATTTGCTTCAATGTAATTTAGTGAAGATAAATACTGTCCTCACACATCATTCTCACTGAAATTAATGTTTCTCTTTCTCACCTCTGCAAATGCTAACATTTTACTTGCTCATCTAAACAGACCTTTGCTACTTCATTATTCAGTGTATACTATCCAGCCAATGGAAACCCCTTAATGCAATCATTCACATTTTACATTGCCACTAGTGAACCTCCTGTAGTGATACTTACAGTAGTTTGGGGTCTGGAGCATGTTTGTGGTGTTTAGATGCCAGTCTGACCTTTGCCTTTAAAGCCATTGCTCTGAATGAGTATATCCAGGTAATTGTAAATTCAAGTCACCCAGAGGGCAATACTAATTTTAGGTTCCAGGTCAATTTTTGTCTGTCTTTCTCTTTTTTAAAAAGATTGTTTTGCATCTGTGAAAGATTGCGATGCCTGGAGTGTGATCGACATATGCAAGGCACAAAATCTGATTAAAAATGTTGTGTATGCAGGCACTTCCAGTTCTACTACTTCCTGTTGTCATGATTTTTTTTATCATGCTTTTAGATCCACATTTAATCTTCAAATTGTTTATATAAGCATTATAATGGGATTTCACTATGTAAACAACCCTGTAACATTGTCATTGCTGGCTCTGGCTACCAGGTAGCTTGCAGAGAAACTTTTCTGAAGCCAGGATATGTCCACCTTTTTTGCTCTGCAAGGTAACTACAATGTTTTCCAAACTTTTAACTTTTTATAAACTTTTAAATATTTATATTATTTTTGCCCCTTCCATCTTTGTCTGATTCTTCTATTTGGCTTTGCATGCCTTAACATAAGAACATAAGAAATAGGACCAGGAGTCGGCCATAGCCCCTCGTGCCTTCTCCGCCATTTATTAAGATTGTGGCTGATCTTCGACCTCAACTCTACTTTCCCGCCCGATCCCCATATCCCTTGATTCCCTTAGAGTCTAAAAATCTATCGATCTCAGTCAACGACTGATCATCCACAGCCCTCTGGGGTAGTGAATTCCAAATAATCATGACCCCTGAGTGAAGAAATTCCTCCTGATCTCAGTCCTAAATCACACACCCCTTATCCTGAGACTATGCCCCCTGGTTCTACACTCTCCAGCCAGAGGAAACAGCCTCTCCGCATCTACCCTGTCAAGCCCTCCAAGAATTTTACACATTTCAATGAGATCATTCTTCTAAACTCCAGAGAATATAGGCCCATTCTTCTCAATCACGCCTCATAGGACAACCCTGTAATCCCAGGAATCAAACTAGGGAACCTGCGTTGCACCGCCTCTAAGCAAGTATATCCATCCTTAGGTAAGGAGACCAAAACTGTACACAATACTCCAGGTATGGTCCCACCAAAGCCCTGTACAATTGTAGCAAAACTTCCTTACTCTTGTATTCCAACCCCCTTGCAATAAAGGCTACCATACCATTTGCCTTCCTAATCGCTTGCTGCACCTGCATGTTAACTTTCTGTGTTTCGTGGACAAGGACACCCAAGTCTTTCTGAACACCAATATTTAATAGACTCTCACCATTTAAAAAATATCCTGTTCTTCCATTCTTCATACCAAAGTGAATAACCTCACATTTCCCCACACTATACTCCATCTGCCACCTTCTTGCCCACTCATTTATATCCCTTTGCAGACTCTTTGTGTCCTCCTCACAGCTTACTTTCCAACCTAGCGTTGTATCGTCAGCCAATTTGGATACGTTACACTCAGTCCCTTCATCTAAGTCATTAATATAGATTGTAAATAGCTGTGGCCCAAGCACCGATCCTTGCGACATCCCACTAGTTACAGCCTGCCAACCTGAAAATGACCCGTATATTCCAACTCTCTGTTTTCTGTCCGTTTACCAATCCTCTATCCATGCTAATATATTACCTCCAACCCCATGAGCCCTTATTTTGTGTAGCAACCTTTTGTGTGGCACCTTATCGAATGCCTTTTGAAAATCCAAATATACTACACCCACTGGTTCCCCTTTATCTACCCTGCTAGTTACATCCTCAAAAAACTCTAATAAATTTGTCAAACACGATTTCCCTTTCATAAAACCACGTTGACTCTGCCTAATCATATTATGATTTTCTAAGTGCCCTGTTACCACTTCCTTAATAATGGATTCCAGTATTTTCCCGATGACTGATGTCTAACTGGCCTGTAGTTTCCCGTTTTCTCTCTTCCTCCTTTCTTGAATAGCAGTGTTACATTTGCTACCTTCCAGTCCACTGGGACCGTTCTCGAATCTCGGGAATTTTGGAAGATCACAACCAAAGCATCCACTATCTCTGCAGCCACCTCTTTTAGAACCCTAAGATGTAGCCCATCAGGTCCAGGGGATTTGTTGGCTTTTGGCCCCATTAATTTCTCCAGTACATTTTCTTTACTAATATTAATTACTTTAAGTTCCTCACTCTCATTAGACCCTTGGTTCCCCACTATTTCTGGTATGTTTTTTGTGTCTTCTACTGTGAAGACAGAAACAAAATATTTGTTCAACGTCTCTGCCATTTCCTTATTCCCTATTATAATTTCTCCTGTCTCAGCTTCCAAGGGACCCACGTTTACTTTCGCTGCTCTCCTTTTTATATACTGTTTTTATATTTTTGTTTTTATATTTCTTGCTAGTTGACTCTCATTCTGTTTTTATATTTGTTTTTATATTTCTTGCTAGTTTACTCTCATTCTATTTCCTCCCTCTTCATCAATTTTTTGGTCATCCTTTGCTGGTTTCTAAAACTCTCCCAATACTCAGGCTTACTACTCTTCTTGGCAACATTATAAGCCTCTTTTAATCTAATACTCTCCTTAACTTTTTGTTAGCCACCGATGGATCACTTTTCCCCTGGAGTTTTTATTCCTCAATGAATGTATGTTCGTTGAGAATTATGAAATATTACTTTAAATGTTTGCCACTGCTTATCTGCTGTCATGCCTTTTAATCTAATTTCCCAATCTACCTCAGCCAACTCACACCTTATTTAAGTTTAAGATTCTAGTTTCTGACTTAAGTACGTTACTCTCAAACTCAATGTGAAATTCTATCATATTATGATCACTCTTCCCCCGAAGATCTCTTATTATGAGATTACTAATAGATAAACCTGTCTCATCACAAGATCTAAAATAGCCTCTTCTCTGGTTCCACGACATATTGTTCGAGGAAATTGTCTCAAATGCATTCCACAAACTCATCCTCCAAACTACCTTTGCCAATTTGATTTGCCCAGTCTATATGAAGATTAAGGTCCCCCACGATTATTGCATTACCTTTGTTACAAGCTCCTCTTATTTCTTGATTAATACTCTGTCCAACAGTATACCCACTATTAGGGGGCCTATAGACTACTCCCATCTGTGTTTTCTGCCCCTTGTTATTTCTTATCTCCACCCTTACTGATCTACTTCCTGATCTTCTGAGCCAAGATCCTTCCTCACTACTGTCCTTATGTCATCCTTTTTTATCAGGGCTATACCCCTCCTTTTCCATTTTGTCTGTCTTTTTGAAACGTCAGGTACCTTGGAATATTTAGTTCCCAACCTTGGTCACCTTGCAACCACCTCTCTGTGATGGCTATTAGGTCGAACCCATTTATTTCTATTTGTGCCATTAATTCTTCTATCTTGTTACAAATGCTTCGTGCATTCAGATAAAGCGCCTTTAATATTAACTTATTACCATTTTTCCCTGAATTGACCTTATTCGCTGATGCACTATTATTGTTTAACTCTCTGTCCCTTCCTGTCACACTCTGCTTATCTTTACCCAAATCGCTGCACTGTTCTAATGCCTTGACTTTTCTCTCTAGATTTCTAAATTTCCCCTCACCTGAACCCTCCCCCCCCCCACCCCACCTTTTTTTTAGTTTAAAGCCCTATCTACAACCCTAGTTATTCGATTTGCCAGGACACTGGTCCCAGCCCGGTTTAAGTGGAGCCCGTCCCAATGGACAGCTCCCTCCTGCCCCATGAATCAAAACTCCTGTTTCCCACACCACTCTTTGAACCACGCATTTAACTCTTTGATCTGTTTGATCCTATGCCAATTTGCACATGGCTCAGGTAGTAATCCAGAGATTATTACCTTTGAGGTTCTGCTTATTAATTTAGACCCTAGCTCCTCAAACTCCCTCAGCAGAACCTTATTTTCAGTTCTACTTATGTCGTTGGTTCCTTCGTGGACCACGATGACTGGCTCCTCTCCCACATGCTCCAAGTTCTTTTTCCAGCCGCAAGGAGATATCCCTAACCCTGGAACTGGGCAAGCAACACAGCCTTCTGGACTCCCGATCGTGGCTGCAGAGAACAGTATCTATCCCCCTGACTATACTATCCCCTACCACTATCACATTCCTTTTTACTCCCCCCATTTGAATGGCCTCTTGTACCATGATGCCATGGTCAATTTGCCCATCCTCCCTACAGCCCTTGTTCTCATCCGTACAGGTAGCAAATACCTCGTACCAGTTGGACAAGGTCAAAGGCTGAGGCCCCTTCCTCACTGCATCCTGGATCCCCATACCTGCCTGACTCACAGCCACATCCTCCTGTCTCTGACCACTGGCCAACTCTAAACTACTACATAACCTAAGGGGTGTGACTGCTTCCTGGATCAAAGTGTCCAGATTACTCTTCCCCTCCTTGATGCATCGCAATGTCTGCAGCTCGGACTCCAGCTCAACAACTCTGAGCCGAAATTCCTCCAGTTGCAGACACTTACTGCAGATGTGGTTGCTCGGGATCTCACTGGTCTCCATAAACGCCAACATGCTGCAGTCACGACACACCACCTACCCTGCCAGCTCTATCTCACCTTGTTTTATTTATTTAAATAGTTAAAATTTTTATTCACTCGATTATTTTTAGTTTTTTTTAACAAACTAGTTTATTTAAAGTTATTAATTTAATAAAATAATAGCAAGTTATAGTTTCTCAGCTTAGTTTAACCCACTGCTCTAGCTTAGAGAGCAAAAAAATGGTAATACTCACCGACCAACCTGCTGCCCTGTGACGTCATTCCTTGATTTTTTTTTTGTCTCTCCGCTCTCTTTTATCTCCAGCCGCTGAGGAATTCACGTGCTTTACGCTCTCTCCACTCTCCTTTATCTCTGGCCGCTGGGGAATTCCCGTGCTTTCTCTCTGCTCTCCTTTATCTCCGGTCACTGGGGGATTCCCATGCTTTCTCTCCGCTCTCCTTTATCTCCAGCCGCTGGGGGATTCCCGTGCTTGCAGATCAGGAGTCTAGCAACCTGACGCCTTGCCTCCTGATCCCTAGAGCACTTAGGGCCTCCAGCCCTCTCATCCGCCTTCTCTCCTGTGCACTTCAGCATTTTCTGCCACAGCCATCAAGCCTCCAACCACATGCCCACAACCACATGCCCACCTTTGCACAGCAGCAGTTCTCTCCCCTGTCAACTACCCTCTTAATCTTTGCTGCATGTCGCAGCCTCCCTCCCATCTGATCCTGCTTTTCTTCTTTCTTTAGCCCTGTCAGCCATTTTAAGTTGTTACTGAGGCCACTTCTCCTGACCCCACTTAAGAACATAAGAAACAGGAGCAGGAGCAGGCCAATCGGCCCCTCGAGCCTGCTCCGCCATTCAATAAGATCATGGCTGATCTGATCCTAACCTCAAATCTAAATTCATGTCCAATTTCCTGCCCGCTCCCCGTAACCCCTAATTCCCTTTACTTCTAGGAAACTGTCTATTTCTGTTTTCAATTTATTTAATGATGTAGCTTCCACAGCTTCCTGGGGCAGCAAATTCCATAGACCTACCACCCTCTGAGTGAAGAAGTTTCTCCTCATCTCAGTTTTGAAAGAGCAGCCCCTTATTCTAAGATTATGCCCCTTAGTTCTAGTTTCACCCATCCTTGGGAACATCCTTACCGCATCCACCCAATCAAGCCCCTGCCCCTTCCTCCTGCTCCCCACTTTCTTCTATTTTTGGCCCTATGGGCCATTTTAATCACCGGCCCTGCTCAAGCTTTTCTTTCTTTGCATTGTGTGTCAATTTACAAAACAATCGTTGGGGGGTGGGTGGGGGGGGGGTTCAGGGGCGTGGGGAGCAGAATGAGAGGTTAGTGAAAGAGACACATTATCACATAGGGACAGGGAGACACATGATGGGAGAGACATGGTGGATATGGAGGCACGGAAAGAAGTAGTGGGACAGCTGGGGTTACAGACAGATGGGCAGAGAGACGCACAGCAGAAGACAAAAATAAGAGACAGACAGGGATGGAAATTTGGAGAAGAGGTAAACAAGGATAGACATGACAGGAGATGTAGTCAAGGGCACACATGGGTCAGAGACAGGTAGGGGTAGACGTCAGACGCAGAGACACAGCACCAGAAATGAGGGAAGAGAAACTTATTAGGATAGAGATAATGGAAAAGATCAGGACAGAGACATATAGATGGAACAGATTGTAGAAAAACAACTGGAGAGAGGCAGATGCAAGCAAAAACACGTCACTACAAAGAAACACAAGGAAACAGACGGTATTATACGTCATAGGTGGGTGTAATTGAGAGAGATGGAGTGATGCAGCTAACAGCTTAGGGTACAGACAAATGGAATAAAGATGAGACATTAAACCAGGCCCCATTTGCCTGTTCAGATGGATGTAAAAGATCCCAGGGCACGGTTTGAAGAAGAGCAATGTCCTGGCCAACAGTTGTCCTTCAACAAACACCTGCAAAAAAGATTAACTTGTCATCCATCTCATAACTGTTTGTGGGACATTAATGTGTACATTATTGGTTGCCAAGTTTGCCTAAATAGCATAATTCATTGGCTATGAAGCATTATGGGACATCCTGAGGACATGAAAGGCGTTATATAAATCCAAGTCCATTCATTCCTTAATATACGGAGAAGGAACAGATTGAGTGAGAACACAAAGCCCTGCAGTATCCATGCATCAGTAGGAAAAAGTCAGGGGATAACCCATGAACCAAAGCACAGAATGAGCGATTTCAGAAAACATACTTATGTGGAAGCCTACATAAGAGTAATTTGGTAGTACACCTGTCAGAGACTTTGCAGATAGTCAATGCACTGACAGATAAATCTCCAAAATATTCAAGATCAGATTTCTAGAGATGTGTAACATTGTCAAGATGATTACCTGTGGACCAAGCATGGTGAAAACCTGATCATGGATTAAGCCAGAACTTTCAAGGTGATGGATAATTTGAGCAAATGATAAAATTTTATTCTAGCTGTAGCTTTAGCAGCTCTAGATGCATTTTGCTAAAACCTGTGTGAATATTTCTACCAACGAACGGGCTGAAACCTGTTGCCAGTAATGGTCATTATTATAATTCAGATACTTGCCAGGGACTTTTCTCTGCCGAGCACAAAACAATCTGGGATGTAGCATGTCCTGGGTGAATAATCAACCCCTTCATTGTTAATATGCGCAAAGTATACAGTATGGATTATGACCATATTTGCTCTGGTGGATGAACAAATTGCACTGTAATAGAACATGGGATGAAATTGGATTTCCGTACGCTCGGTTTTCCACGTGGAAAACGGATGCAAAATGGTCCCATTTAGGGGGTCAACCTCCCACACCCAAACATAGTCAGAAAACATGTTTGATGCTAGATTGGTTTGGGTGCTGTAGAAATGTCCCTGGCAGCTGCCTAAGACACGCATTAGTCCTCTTGAATATGCTAATAAGGGGCCTGATGCTTATTTTAGGACCCAAACCGGAAAATGGTTTGCCCTGAACACTGCAGACATTGGGCCTACTGCGGTTATGATTAACTGGTCTACCCGCGGCCTAACCAGCAGTGCTTAAAGCTGGAGGCTGCCACCAAATAGGTATGTTTTTCAAAAGATTGCTTAACTTAATATGAAACCAAGGGGAGTGTAAGGGCCTGCCACTGCTTGCCCCCCTAACGATTGCCTTCCCCCTCTGGACTCAACTTAGTTCCTTGACCAGGAATCCCAGCTGGCCGAACGTGCAAACCCCGCCCCCCCCCCCCCCCCTGGCAACTGGTGAGTTGCTTCCGGGCCGTGGTCTTGCCACTGGCCTCATATAGGGGTGTGCAGCATGCACTGCACCCGGATCAATCCCAATTCAGGTGCAAAACAATTTCTAGGCCCATATATCTCATTAAAAATGACATTTATTGAGAAGGATAGAAGTAAAAATATAATAGCAGATTTGGATAGTTTAGAACACTTTGCTTAATTTATGGTGTCTCTTCATAAACTATATACATTTTTGAAGCTTTTGTAGCCTTCTTACAGATCAGTCAACCTAACATTGATGGTGGGGAGAATTTTAGAGACAATAATCAGGGACAAAATAAATTGGCACTTGGAAAAGTATGGGCTAATAAATGAAAGTCAGCACGGATTTGTTAAAGGAAAATCATGTTTGGCTAACTTGATTGAGTTCTTTGATGAAGTAATGGAGAGGGTTGATGAGGGTAGTTCAGTTGATGTTGTGTATATGGACTTTCAAAAGGCATTTGATAAAGTACCACATAATAGACTTGGGATTAAAGGGACAGTGGCAGCATGGATACAAAATTGGCTAGGGGACAGAAAGCAGAGAGTGGTTGTTTTTCAGACTGGAGGGAAGTATACAGTGGTGTTCCCCAAGTGTCAGTATTGGGACCACAGCTCTTTTTGATATATATTAATGACCTGGACTTGGGTATAGAGGGTATAATTTCAAAATTTGCAGATGATACGAAACTCAGAAATGTAGTGAACAATGTGGAGATTAGTAACAGGCTTCAGGAGGACATAAACCAACTGGTGAAATGGGCAGACACATGACAGATCGAATTTAATGCAGAGAAGTGTGAAGTGATCCATTTTGGTAGGAAGAATGAGGAGAGGCAATATAAACTAAATGGTACAATTTTAAAGGGGGTGCAGGAACAGAGAGACCTGGGGGTTCACATTCACAAATCTTTGAAGGTGGCAGGACAAGTTGAGAAGGCTGTTAAAAAAGCATATGGGATCCTGGGCTTTATTAATAGAGGCATTGAGTACAAAAGCTAGGAAGTTATGCTAAAGCTTTATAAAACACCGGTTAGGCCTTAGCTGGAGTATTTTGTTCAATTCTGGGCACCACACTTTAGGAAGGATGTCAAGACCTTAGAGAGAGTGCAGAAGATATTTACTAGAATGGTGCCAGGGATGAGGAACTTCGGTTATGTGGAGAGACTGGAGAAGCTGGTGGTGTTCTCATTAGAGCAGAGAAGGTTAAGGGGAGATTTGATAGAGGTGTTCAAATCATGAATGGCTTTGACAGAGTAAATAAGAAGAAACTGCTGCCAATGGCAGAAGGATCAGTAACCAGAGGACACAGATTTAAGGTGATTGACAAGAGAGCCAGAGGTGACATGAGGAAACATTTTTTTACGCAGCGAGCCGTAATTATCTGGAATGCACTGCCTGAAAGGGGGTGGAAGCAGATTCAATAGTAACTTTCAAAAGGGAATTGGATAAATACCCGAAGGGAAAAAATTTACAGGGCTATGGGGAAAGAGCAGGGGACTGGGATTAATTGGATAGTTCTTTCAAAGAGCTAGCACAAGTACGACGGGCCGAATGGCTTCCTCCTGTGCTGTAACTACTATGTAACTATTATTCTGCAGTAGCTTTCATGACTTGCGATTCTTGATGAAACAATTTTATGTAAGAAACACAATCTGAGGGACCCTTTGTCAACCTCTTCCCACATAATGGTACAGTGAGAAGGGAATTGGTGAACTAGCAAACGCGCATTATACTTTACCCAGTTTCAGACGGCATTTGGCTACAGAATTGTCAAATAAATAATCTTCCAAAGTTCCTAGGGCAGCCTCTTGACAAACCTATCCTAAATCATTTAGCCACTTTTAGGACAAAGCAGAGCTTTGCAAGCCTTGTTGAGGTAGACATCACAGCTAGTGGTCCTTTGAAGGCCTGTTGTAGTACCAAATGAAACAGATTGTAAATATGTAAAGATCACAGCCTAGTGATTATTATTAATTATTTCTGGTACCTGGGTGAGCCTTCTGCCTGTTGAACATTAGAGAGAACCTCTAGTCCAGATAGCTAGTCCCAGCCATTCTTAAGTCCTCAAATGTAATGACAAATATAAGAGAAGGAGTCATTAATACTGGAGTCTTGGTCAAATAGTAGATGTATTGCATCTAGACAAACTATTCCCAGCAGGCAGTAGCCAATCTAAAGTGGCCACACTATTGGCACAGCTACATCCCCACCACCCCTCAAACTATAGAAAGTCAATATTTTGAAGATATTAAATAGGATGGAACTCTGATTTATCAGTTTCTACAAAAGAAAGGGCTTAAAACTGCTGCCAATAATGCAAACAATTATCAGCGGCCCAAAACAAAAGCTAAACACAAACAAATTAGGTGCTCTATTCAGAGAGATCATAAGGATATGAAGTGGGGAAAGGAAATGTCACATTAGTGCAGCGGCATCCTTCACCCCAGTGAGCAGAGAATTCACTAAAAATGTAGAAAGAAAAATATTTTGTTTTCCAACAGATATGCTTCCAGTTCTATCAGGAGCTATGAGCACATAGAATAAATATATTTAATCAGAATGGAACTTGAAAGTTTCAAATCAGTAAAAGAACTGCCACAAACTCACTCATCACAAGTTTTTTTTAATGCTTTCTCCAAGTTTCTTCCTCATCGATTGAAGGTGATGATTCATGTTGGGTGCAGTTTCACAGGTGATGGCCAATCTGCACTAACTCACCCAAGTGGCTGTTCTTCATGTGCAAACCTAGACAATGAGTGTCCGCAGGCTGTTCAATTGTGAGCAGCATCACAGCCAATCCCAATCCTGTCTTCATCTGACCTCCATGGATAGGCACTTCCCAGCAGGAGTCACTGGATAACAATCAGGGCTGGGAACCTTGGTTGATGTTTATTTTGCTTGCCCTCCCACATCTAGCTGATGAATCATGAGGCCAGTTCTAGCATCACTATCACCCCCATCCATGCTGAGATTAGCTAACTCAGCAAGGACCAGGGAACCTGGAAACTTTCTTGTCTCCATGGCTCAGTTTTCCATTTATCAGCAGAACTACTGGAGCAACTCTACTTATTTACCTAATAATAAGTACTGTATTCTGCGAAAAAGGATTCATTGAAATAAATAATGTAGAATACACAATATTCTCTAAGTAGAATAATAAATTGGAACCACATAACATTATGCAAAATACTGCCATAGTTTCATTTTTTGCATTGCCTCTTGCGCTGAATTTTGAATCTGAGATTTTCTTTCTTTTCAATGATGTTTCAAAGTGCTGGATGTTGAAGATCCAAAAGTTGACTGTGTGGCATTTTAATTAAATAACTAGCGCATTGTAAATGAAGTTATTTGAGACCATCTGCGCATTAGTATCTTGAAACATTATTCATGAGTTCTTTTAGCAAAATAACAAAAAGCTTTCTGCATGTAATAAGGTTTCACTTGAGTTCAATTAACAGTTAGCAGATGGTCTGTGCAGCAAATTACATTTCGAATTCAACGCTGCATTTTTCACCCTGCACAGTATAATTTCCCCATATATACCCAGCACAATAAAAAAAACTTTAAAAAGGAGCTGCATTTCAGATTTCTGAAGGTAGTGTTGAATATTTTAGTTTAGTAACCATGACAATGTTGTTATAGGTAAAGTGGCACCATGGATAGAGGGATGGCTAAAGGACAAAATGCAGAAATTAAGAGTAAATGGATGTTTCTCTGATTGTCAAGATGTAGCTAGCGGCATCTCTCGAGAATCTGTGTAGGGAACTCACTTTTGCTCCATACATAGAGGAAATGATGTCAGAATTTGCTGCTAATACCAAATTAGGAAATATAACAAGCTGTGAGGAAGAATGTGGGAGATTACTGGTGGATATTGACAGGTCAGAGGAGTTGGCAAATATATGGCAAATGCAGTTCAATGTAGAAAAATGTGAGGTAATATATTTTGGGAAGAAGAACAGAGAATGGAAAAATATCCTAAGTGGAAAAATACCCTAAGCTGAAAAATTCTCAATCGAATGGAATAATAGAGAAATCGTTGGCTACAGATGCACAGATCATTAAAAGCAGGAAGGACTAGATTACACTTTAAATATGTCAGTGGCACAAAAATAGTTTTCTAATTGCCTCAAATTCCCAAGAACCCATCAAAAACATGGGTCCCCCAGAGGCAGAGACAGGAGAAATGATACAATATATTAGCATGGATTGAGGATTGGTTAACGGACAGAAAACAGAGCATAGGAATAAATGGGTCATTTTCGGGTTGTCAGATTGTAACTAGTGGGATGCCACAAGGATCAGTGCTTGGGCCTCAGCTGTTTGCAATATATATCAATGAATTAGATGAGGGGACAGAGTGTAGTATATCCAAGTTTGCTGACAGTACAAAGCTAGGTGGGAAAGTAAGCTGTGAGGAGGACACAAAGAGGTTGTAAAGGGATATAGACAGGTTAAATGAATGGGCGAGAAGGTGGCAGATGAAGTATAATGTGGGGAAATGTGAAATTATCCACTTTGGTAGGAAGAGTAGAAAGCAGACTATTTTTTAAAAAGTGAGAGACTAAGAGATGTTGATAGTCAAAGGGATTTGGGTGTCCTTGTACACGAATCACATGCAGGTACAGCAAGCAGTTAGGAAGGCAAATGGTATGTTAGTCTTTATTGCAAGGGGGTTGGAGTATAAGAGTAAGGAGGTCTTGCTGCAATTATTTGGGCTCTGGTGAGACCACACCTGGAGTACTGTGTACAATTTTGGTCTCCTTACTCAAGGAACGATATACCTGCCTTAGATGGGGTGCAACGATGGTTCACTAGATTGATTCCAAGAGATCAGAGGGTTGTTATGTGAGGGGATTGAGTAGAATGGGCTTATATTCTCTGGAGTTTAGAAGAATGAGAGGTGATCTCATTGAAACTATATAAAATTCTTAAAGGGCTTGTCAGGCTAGATGCTGAGAGACTGTTTCCCCTGACTATCGAGTCTAGATCTAAGGGTCATAGTCTCAAGATAAGGGGTGGACCATTTAGGACCGAGATGAGGAAAAAATTCTCCACTCAGAGGGTTGTGAATCTTTGAAATTCTCTACCCAAAGGGCTGTGGATGCTCAGTCAGTATATTCAAGACTGAGATTGATAGATTTTTGGACACTAAGGGAATCAAGGGATATGGGGATAGGGCGGGAAAGTGGAGTTGAGGTAGAAGATCAGCCATGAGTTTATTGAATGTTGTAACAGGCTCGAGGGACCATATGGCCTACTCCTGCTCCTATTTCTTATGTTCTTAAGACACAATTTCTCAATATTCACTTCACTAATTTTCACCATATTTCCCTCATTCTATATTCTTCAACTCATCACAAGTACTAGTTTATTGCAAAAATATGCACTTTGGCTGCAGATCAGGCATTAACCCTGATTTAAACTCCACATTTTTGGGAATATCATTTTGATGTTCAAAAGTACATTATAGAAATATGTAGGAACATGGAATCACAAATCCATATTTCCTAGTAATGGATTATATGGCCTGATTTTTTATTATTGACATTGGTGCAAATGCTGCTTACTTCTGACAAGTGAACACTGCTAACCCCAACCTTATATACTGCTGCATGAAACTATTTTCTCAGTGAAAAAAAAATGTTGCACTTAAAGCCAGTAGAGAGATGGTTTTACCTCTGCACAAAGGAAACATATTAAAACAAAGGTAATGGCCCGGATTTTCCTCTGAATGGCGAACGAACGGCGCCCGCCTCTGGTTAGATTTGCGCTTACCCATAAACGTTTCTTGTTTTTTTTCCATGGCAAGTTAGTCTCATGGGGCACTGAATCCAGCATGGCGTCCTCCATAGGAAAGCTGGGGCCTGTGTGAATGGGGCTGTCTATCCCCTTAACCAAACAGATTGAAGCATGTTAGTAAGCAACGCAGAGCCAGAACCAGGTAGCATAAGTTCGAATAGTGAATTCAATGTTAGATTAGGTACAGAATGTGAAATAAAGAGAGATTAATAGACAGAGATAAAAGAGACAGAAAGAAAAAGTTAAAAAATAATAATTAAATAATAAAAAATAATAATTAATAATTTTTTAAATGACCAACAACAATTAAAATCTGAAGGAATGAGACTCCACACTTGTTAAAGTTAATTTTCAGTGCCAGAGAGATTGATTGGCAGTCATTAAGGCATACCACGCCTTTAAAAGTGGGCTTAGACTGAACTTGACTTACCTTTTTTGGCGAGATTACATCGTATCCATCAGGGCAGTGCAGGAACTTCACGCCAAATCTGAACGGTGAGTCAGCCGGTGAGATGTCCTTCCCGTGAAGCTTACAGAGGAGCAGGGCATCTGGTAGAGCAACCTCCGGATTTCTGGGTTTAACTGCGCATATACGGTCGCTGGACGTTGTTCTACCATTTGCACTGAAATAACAGTGAGCACTGTTAGCCTCGCCGTTATTTTCAGAGCAAAACCCAGCCTATTGCCCTTTGAGTCAGACTCCTGATCATGCTCCTACACATCTAAAATGACCTCAGACACAAGCAAACAGTGCCGCACTTGAGTTAGATATTCATTTTGTGATGGACATAAGGGGCCCGATATTAGCACCCGCTATCGGGTGCGTTCCTGGCGGGGGGGCTCCGAAAATCAGGGGTCCCGGAGCGGGTCGGGAGCCCGGCTCCAACCCGCCCATTTCTGGGTTCCCCACAGACGCGCTGACGTGCGTGCGCAGCCTCTGCATGTGGGACTCCCGCAGGCAATTAAAGCCGGTGGGATGCCACTTGACAGTATTTATTCTGGTATTTCAGGTCGTTAACAGACCTGATTAAGGAGATATTTCAGGAGGGGTGGGATTTTACAAACAACTGGGACTGTTTCCCGTACTGGGGGAAACACTCCCAGTTGAAATAGATGTGTTGCAGCTGTCAGCCTGTGGCAGCTGCAAAGGTCCATTTGACAGGTGGGGAGGGGGAGACCCTCACTTATTGCAGGAGGCCACTCTGTCACTTTGGACAAAGTTTGGCCTCCACCACCCTCCTCCTAACAATCAAAGTCACCAACTTGCACACTTACCCCGGGGTCCAGACACATGTACCTACCTTGCGGACCCCCTCAGATGTGCATCTTCCGGATGGGGGCCGCTGTGGCTGTAGTTATAACCTCCGTGGAGGGTGAACAGCATCACCAGCCTCGCCGGCCACACCGTCCACCTCTGACACGTGGAGCTCCACCACACAGTGCTGTGACACATCCACCTGGACAGCAGGAGGGAGGGCAAAGGCAGAGAGAGATGCGTCGCAGAGGGCACCACCCTCGCCACAGGGTCCACAGACCGAGGCTCAGCTTCCTGGACCTCTCTGAGCAGCAGTGCACACGGAGGCTCAGAGTCACTCGACATGCAGTCGTGGACATCTGCAGCCTCCTTCATGCCGAGCTGCTCCCGGCTGGCCCGAGCACCATCTTCTTACCTGTCGCTGTCAAAGTCACCACTGCCCTCAACAATTTCTCCTCCGCATCCTTCCAGGGCGCCACCGGGGACATCACCGACGTCTCTCAGTCGTCTGCACAAAAGAGCCCTGCAAATACACCTACACCCACACTGCAGTGGCATAATGGGTGGCATCAGTTGTGGGTCTTCATTGTGATCCTCAGGAAAGGGCATTATTGCACAAACCAGACAAGATTCGCAAAGACATGGCAGTAGTGGTGCCAATATAATATGTGATGTGAGTCGGTCAGAATTTAAATATAAGTAAAAACCTTGACAAACCCTCAAACACCCTTGTGCATCCTCTTCGTGCTCACAACACGTTTGCCTTACTGCACATATGTGATGTATGCCCTGTGGCTGCAGCACAGGTAGAGGCAGGTTGAGTGGGGCTGACTGTGAAAGAGATGCACGAGAGGGTGAGTATGAGATAGAGTCATGAAATTGTATGAGGATTGGGTTGAGTACTGGCGAGGTGAGTAAGTGCAGGTAAAATGAGGATGAGGTTTGAGTGGGTGTGAGGGGTGATGTGACAGAGTAGTGTTGGCAGTGCAGAAGGAGGTGTGGGGTGGGGGCGGTGATGTGGCAGATGGAGTGTAGGGGAATGAGTAAGTGTACTCACTTTGGCTGACCTACTTAGGTCATTGGAGCGCCTCCTGCACTGTATGCAGGTGGGCGATATGTTGGTGGTGCAGGTGACCTCCTCTGCCACCTCGAGCCAGGCCTTCTTGGTGGCAGAGGCAGGCCGCTTCCTCCCGCCCGCCGGGGGGAGGATCTCTGTCCTCCCCCTCCTCCTCACCCCATCCAATGATACCTGGAGTGAGGCATCATTAAACCTGGGAGCAACCTTCCCCCTGGGCTGCTCCATGCTGTAATTTTTCCTATTTCTTGCAGCATCTGTCAGTGGAGGACTGCCCCTTTAAATAGAGCTCCTCCAGCTGACAGACCTTACTGCGCATGCGCAGTCAGCCCGACGCGCAGCTCAGCAGCGGGGAACCCGGAAGAACAGGTAAGGGATCCAATTAGGCTGCGATCGCACGCGGGACAGACTGATTTCACCGGGCGCGTTACTCACGCGCCCAATAGACCCCCCCGCCGCCCTCCTAATATCAAGCCCAATAACATAATATTTGCAAATAATGCAAGCTGCAGCAGTGGGAAAAAGTTACGCATAATGTAGACTAAAACAAGGAACCTCAAGCTAATGAAAGCACTCAGCAATTGATTCAGGCTTTAATGGGCTTGAGAACCTCAGTGGAGTGTTTTGAGGCAGGCTGAGTTCCCAGAATATCAAGTTCCAAACGCTGTGCTGTTGTAGTTCATTTTCAGTCCAGCAGATGCTGTAGCAGTTAAGATGAAAATAATTCATTTTATGTGTACCAACTATGAGCCAATTCACTGGATGCACTGCCCCTTTAATCAGTTCTCATGCCTTGTACTCTGACATTGAAGTCACATTACAATATTTTGCCATTCTGTTTTTAAATGTTGATGTATGTGTACCACTCAGAAGCATCTAAATATATAATTGCAGAATGCGAGAAGCATCTGTGACCCATACACCATACCTATTTCAAATGCTGAATACACTTTATGGAGGTGATTGTAATATGTTTTGGGCAGTTTCACTAATGGAAATCAGAACTTACTACACATGTTTCTTGATCCTCTGTTTATGTTTCTTTCTTGTGGCAACTTACAGTTTTAAAGCAAAGAAAATGAGCATTACAGGCGCAATAGGAACGGAGGCCTGGAAATTCCATGGCGGTTCTTTGTGAGTGCTCAGCAGAACCCCCAGAGAAATTATGCAAACAGCCATTCTCAGCTATTTACGCCATTTCCTTGGGGATTCCTCCAGTCTCCCATCGAAGTTACAGCAGGAGATCAGCAGAACACCTGCTGCATTTCAGGGCCAGGATCTCAAGGAGCCCACTTACTGATTTGATATTACAGCATAAGTGTGTTAGAATCGTACGAAATCCTGATGTGTCAGTGGATAAATGTACCATGTATGTAGAGCTGAGCTAAACAGACCAGAAAGGTTGCATGTTCTATTCACCAGTCTGTGTGGAGTTAGTTAATTTCAGATGAGGCAGAGATGGGGGCTCATAAGTTCTTGATCATTACCCAGTCATCCCTCCAGATAGGTATATCTGTCTGTGGGTTTGGGTGATAAACATTAAATCTGAATTCAGTAAACGATGTGGGGCACATGACTTGATTCAAATGAGATATTGGAAAATGCTAGAGTCTGGACCAACCAGTTTTATGCTCGGTCATTGTTATTGTAAATATGTTCAAAAGATAAATCTTGGCAACTAATTCATATTCAGCATGTTCATCAGTGTGAACAAATTTCTTCTGACAATGTATTTGCTAAGATAGCATTGTTCAAATTCATTTAAAATTCTAACAAGTGCATTCATTAAGTTCTTGATGAATTAATTTTATTGCAATAATAATTCTTAAAATAATGAGAGTGATTCATTTCTTAGTTCCCAGTATATCCATATAAAAGATGAAGGTCACATGTTCTCTGGAACACGATCCTTAAAGAAGCCTAATTCGAGACAAAATACCTCATGAAATTAATACCTTAAGCAATAAAGAAAGTCCAGATACATGTTTCCACCTCTCAGCTAAATGCAGTACTCTTCAGATATTCTACACACTATATTGCCACCCACTAGAAAATAGACAATTGGCAACAAGGTCTGTCTTGAAATGATTGACCTCTCCTTTTACTTATCCCAGTATTGCAGAGATTTTAGTATAATATTGTCTGATTTTCATTACTTCATGTTAATGTTATCAGTTGCCAACAGAAGAAACACGTATCTGGAGTGAGCCGCATCCACAGAGTAATAAAGGTCCAGTGTAGTGCCGACTCTTTTCATTACAGGATCTTGTATTGAAATATATTATTTAAAAAAGTCTATAAATCAGTGCCGTTTATAGCTTCCATTCAACCCCTATCAGGCTTCTGCAGATTCATTCTTCGACACCAGATAAGACCAAGCTTCACCTGACTATAGTTTAATGCATTATTAATTATGGGTCTCCATATAGTATTGAGATTACTTCTACAAATAAGAAACAAACAGTTTCAGCCTGGAAAGTGACAGTTTTATGAGTTAAAAACAGAAAATGCTGGAGAAGCTCAGCAAGTCAGCAAGATGTTCCAGTTCCGACGAAGGGTCATCGACCTGAAACGTTAATTCTGTTTCTTTCTCCACAGATGCTGCCTGACTTGCTGAGCTTCTTCAGCAGTTTCTGTTTTTATTGCAGTTTTCCAGCATCCGCAGTATTTTGCTTTTGATTTAGAGTTTTATGAGTTCTTGGAATATGCTGCAGCAAGCTTTGTATGCAGATTGTGAAAGCATTGTGGGATGTATTTTTAAGGGAAAATTTTACTTACTAATTAATGTCACTCCTACTGCTCATTTAATTGCCATTTTATTGACACAATGAAAAAAGTGGAGTGTCTCACAAACTGTTCTTGTGCTTCAGTGAGCTGCATACAAAGTGTGATTTGATGAGTTTGTATTTTTATGTATAATGAACTGGTACAGCTACAAAGAGTTGTAGATGAAGAAAACCACTATCTCCTTCAGATGGCAAACAGCCAGATAGATGTAAGTGGCCTGCTACAATCAGACACAAGCATTTTGTAAATTTTGGAATCACACAAACAATAGTGTTGATGTACAAAGCAGCTAGCATGCCCTTAATGTATTTTTATCCCACATGTGGGTTGTAATAACTGGCAAAACGTTTCATTTTCCTGCATGTGTGGTTCATTTAAACGTTCAAGCCACTTTGATGCTCTGACACTGTACACAGGACATGGAAGTACAGCCAGAAAAGAAACATAATGGTTTAAAAAAAATTTAAAGATAAAGAGCCTGGATTCCTTTCTGAACTAGCACGCAATTTGGGACGGATTTGGAGTGATAAACAGAGGAAATTACCGCCTCAAATCCGCCACAAAAAACCTAAACCTGAATTCTCTTCGCAAAAACGCAGCAGTTCCCAAAAGGCTGTGGATGCTGATCCTCATTCTCAATAGTCCTCAGTGTCTCAGCCAATAACACCACTCTGACTGTCCAACTAATTCCTTGTGAATGGGTGTCTCTGTGCTGGTGCTTGCGCAAGTAAGATGCCGGTATGGATTTGATGACAATGTGGCACTTGATCTTGAAGTGCCCAGGTGGTCATCGGAGTGGCTGGTCTCTTCCTCCAAGACACACCCTAATGTATGAAAGACAGAAGAGCTTGGTTGACCTTGAAGAAATAACAGGTCAGTATACTGCACTGCAATACTTTAAGAAAGCACAAGAAGCTGAAACTACATATAATAAGCCTTGCCCAGCATTTACATAGGCACAGGAATAGGTAATTCAGCCCCTCGAGTCTGTTAGAATCATAGAAAATTTACAGCACAGAAGGAGACCATTTGGCCCATCGTGTGCATGCCGGCCGTTCTGCTATTGAATTAGATCATGGCTGATCTGTACCTCAACTCCATTTACTCGCCTTTGATCCATATCCCTTGATATTCTTACCTAATAAAAATTTGTCGATCTCAGTCTTGAAAATTTCAATTGACCCAACATCCACAGCCTTTTGGGAGAGAGAATTCCGGATTTCCACTACCTTATAACGTATTTTTAATTTCCCTTATACCACCATTCCAACATTCTCTTGACTCCAACCTTGCCTCTCCTACAGGCTCTTCTGTTCATCTGCCTATTATGTCTAATGCCTCCTCTCCCTGCAGACCCAGGGTTTTCTGTGATGGTGATCCTCCCCCAATTTTTTTTTCCTTTGGAAGGAGAGAAGACAATGTCACAGGTCTGTAAGTGTAATGGAGGCTTGCCTCATCTAAGGTCCTGCAAGCAATGATAATGAGAGATGAAGGTCCCTTGCCCCTTTAAAAGAAGTATCCTTGAAGACTAGCAGAAGCCCCTGTGGAAAGCACAGCGAGTTGAGAGTGATTTTAAGTAAAGTGTTTGGCGAAGTTGCCCTGAACAAAAATGAGTTTCCCTGCCACCCAGGTGCTGAAAGATAAAGAAAGATTATCTCTACAACAACAACCACCTAATAAACATCAGTCAACATGGATTCAGAAGAAGTAGATCTTGCCTGACTGACTACCCCAACCTCTGTGAGGGAATAACACCTCAAGTAGATTATGGAAAGCCCTATGATGTGTACTTTGATTTCCAAATGGCTTTTTGACAAAGTTCCACATGAAGGGCGATTAGTTAAAATTAAAGCTGTGGGCATTCAGAGTAAACCTTGGGAATGGATAAGAAATTGGTGGAAGCATAGGAAACATTGAGATATGTCAGAGTCAGGGAAAATACTCACTGGAGTGCCTCAGGGCTCACTGTTGAGACCACTACTGTTTCTAAGTAACATAAATGGCCTCGATTAAGGAAATAATTGCAAAATGGTCAAATTTAGAGACAATATCCACCTGGAGAGGCAGTGAAATCACAAGAGACAGCCAGAAATTACAGAATGAATTGGACAAAATATGTAAGTGGGCAGAGCAATGGCAGTTGAAATTTAATGCAGACAAGTGTAAAGTGCTACACATAGTAAGGAAAGATAGGTAACATGTATATTCAATGAATGGTGTTGAAATAACTAAAGATAGGTAACATGTATATTCAATGAATGGTGTTGAAATAACTAAAGATGAAGCTGGAAGAGAGCTAGGAGTCTTAGTAGACTCACCGCTAAATATGTCTAATATCACTGCGTGTTACCTGTAATCAAATGTAATGTTCAGCCTGCAGCTATTATGGAACAGCCAGAATATTTATCTTTTAATTTAAAAACACTACCCAGTATTCAGCACATTAAAATGATTAAACCCCACCATGATTGCTGCTGTTATAGTGTCCAACAATATAGGCTGTTTCCCAGCTCCTGCCTAAATCAGCTGCTGAGGAGAATAAAAGGCTGCAAATGCCTGACACGGCCATGTGTGACCAGAAGAGCTTTGCTGAGGTGCATTATTGGCTTTGCCTCAGCACAGAGCAGGAAGTTTAAATCCCATGGTGATATTTGTCAGCTGAGAATGACAGGGAACAGTGGGCTCAAAACACTTCAAGTTGAGGATTGGCAAGTATGTAACAGTGCTCTCCAGGTAATATCCCTGCTACCCACCATGTTTCAGCCACTATATCCAGTTGCTACGTGAGGCATTCTGGCACACTTGACCTTCAGGTACTGTTGGAGGAATTTAAAAAAGCAAGTTTTCATCAGCAAACGCTGATGTGCAAACAGCACCTCCGAACCACTGATTGTTCGCTTAATGGTTGACGTCTATGGTCCAGCAATGTAGGGTGTGTTGATGTCCCAAAATAACATATTCATCAGAACTAGCCATGGTCTAAGCTAGTGAAATGCTGAGGCATGCCGGTATGGTGTGGGCACAGTGTGACCCAGTTTGGGAGAATATCGTGCTTGAGTGAAACACAGAAGATATTGGGCATCATTTTAGCACCCGCTATCGGGTGCGTTCCTGGCGGGGGGGGGCTCTGAAAATCAGAGAATCCCAGAGTGGGTCGGGAGCCCGACTCCAACCCACCCACTTCCGGGTTCCCCACTGACGCGCCGGCGTGTGCACGCAGCCCCCGCTGGTGGGAATCCCGCAGGCAATTAAAGCCAGCGGGATGCCACTTGACGCTATTTACTTTGCTTGTTCAGGTCATTAACTGACCTGATTAAGGGATTATGTGAGGAGGGGTGGGATTTTAAAGCAAACTGGGACTGTTTCCCACACTGGGGGAAACACTCCCAGTTCAAATGGACCTGTTGCAGCTGTCAGCCTGTGGCAGCTGCAGAGGTCCATTTGACAGGTGTGGGGGGGACCCTCACTCATTGCAGGAGGCCACTCTGTTACTTGGGACAAAGTTTGGCCTCCACCACCCTCCTCCTGACAATCAAAGTCACCAACTTGCACACTTACCCCGGGGTCCAGAGACATGTACCTACCTTGCGGACCCCCTCAGATGTACATCTTCCAGATGGGGGCCGCCGTAGCTGCAGTCATGACCTCCTCGGAGGGCGAACAGCATCACCAGCCTTACCAGCCTCGCCATCCATGCCGTCCATCTCTGACACGTGGAGCTCCACAACAGAGTGCTGTGACACATCCACCCATACAGCAGGAGGGAGGGCTACCGCAGAGAGAGACGCGTCGCAGAGGGCACTACCCTCGCCACAGGGTCCACAGACCGAGGCTCAGCTTCCTGGACCTCTCTGAGCAGCAGTGCACACGGAGGCTCAGAGTCACTCGACATGTAGTCGTGGACATCTGCAGCCTCCTTCATGCCAAGCTGCTCCTGGCTGGCCCGAGCACTATCTTCTTACCTGTCGCTGTCAAAGTCACCACTGCCCTCCACAACTTCTCCTCCGCATCCTTCCAGGGTGCCACCGGGGCATCACCGACGTCTCTCAGCCGTCTGCACAAAAGAGCCCTGCAAATACACCTACACCCACTCTGCAGTGACACAATGGGTGGTATCAGTTGTGGGTCTTCATTGTGATCCTCAGGAAAGGGCATTATTGCACAGACCAGACAAGATTCGCAAAGACATGGCAGTAGTGGTGCCAATATAATATGTAATGTGAGTTGGTCAGAGATTCAATATAAGTACCAACCATGACAAACCCTCAAACACCCTTGTGCACCCCCTTCATGCTCACGACACGTTTGCCTTACGCTGCCTACTGCACATATGTGATGCATGCCCTGTGGCTGCAGCACAGGTAGTGGCAGGTTGAGTGAGGCTGACCGTGAAAGAGACGCACGAGAGGGTGAGTATGAGATAGAGCCATGAGATTGTATGAGGATTGGGTTGAGTGGTAGTGGTGGGATGAGTACTGGCGAGGTGAGTAAGTGCAGGTAAGATGAGGATGAGGTTTGAGTGGGTGTGAGGGGTGATGTGACAGAGTAGTGTTGGCAGTGCAGAAGGAGATGTGGGGTGGGGGCGATGATGTGGCAGACGGAGTGTAGGGGAAAGAGTTAGTGTACTCACTTCGGCTGACCTACTCAGGTCATTGGAGTGCCTCCTGCATTGTATGCAGGTGGGCGATATGTTGGTGGTGCAGGTGACCTCCTCTGCCACCTCGAGCCAGGCCTTCTTGGTGGCAGAGGCAGGCCGCTTCCTCCCGCCCGCCAGGGGGGAAGATCTCTGTCCTCCCCCTTCTCCTCACCCCGTGTATTGATACCTGGAGTGAGGCATCATTAAACTGGGAGCAGCCTTCCCCCTGGGCTGCTCCATGCTGTAATTTTTTCTATTTGTTGCAGCATCTGTCAGTGGAGGACTGCCCCTTTAAATAGAGCTCCTCCAGCTGACAGATCTTACTGCGCATGCGCAGCCCGCCCGACACGCAGATCAGCAGTGGGGAACCCGGAGGACAGGTAAGTGAATCCAATTGGGCTACAATCGCGCGGGTGGCTGACTGATTTCGCCGGGCGCGTTACCCACGCGCCCGATAGCCCCCCCGCCAAGAACCCGCAGCCCTGGTAACATCGAGCCCATTACTTCAGCCCTGAGTATTAAACTTTATTTTTTAATCCATGTGCAATGTCATGGGATACCACTAGCATTAATTAAAAATGACAGAAGGATTTGATTAAAGAAAGTTTAAAGAAAGTAAAATAAAACTGGAATGGCAGTTTACTTTTAATTCATATGTCAGACATTTTGAACAATTTTCAAAGTTTTTTTGTTCATTTTTTAAAACTGAAGAAGGCCTATTGTATTAAGTCTGTAATTAGTGGGAAAAGTGAGGTAGGAGAGCAAAAGCCTTTGAACTAAAGATTTACGGTTGGTTTGGAGGATGGCACATGGAATTTTTTTTCCAAATTTGTGTCCATGTGACATTTTTTGTGACCATGAAGTAACATTTTCTTATTCTATACTGACCACACGTGTGCTGTCAAGTATCATCAATAACATAGGTAGCTCACCTCAGTATAGTGACTAAAATACATCAGTTGTTCTGATCAGTACTTTTGAAATGCTCCCTTTTGTTAGAGCTGCCTTGAATATCTTGAGTATTCTCCATATAATAGAATGTGAAACCATGTAGTAAATGAAATGTATTAGTCTAGCTGGTAATTAATGCTGGAGTGTTGGCTTTCCATTCAGAAGCCTGGGTTTGAATCCTAGCCTTGACTGTCACTAGAATTTGATTTCCCTCAATGGGTGAATTTTGCTACCTATCATCTCAACAGCACGAGCATTCTATCTCTGGTGGGGGAGGAAGATTAGAGGGTCATCTATCAGAAACAGCCATATTAGACCTCCTCATACCTGTCCATCATGGCTTAGAATTCACAGGTGTCAGTGACTCCAGAGTTCAGCATGTCCTCTCTTCCAGGCTTATATAAGACATGTGATAGTGTTGGAGATGGGCAGAAAAGTGAGGTGAAATTTTTTTCAAAAAAGTTCTTGTTGTTTGCCACAGAAAATAATGCAAATAATTTTGAGAATGGGTGTAAAACAAGACACTAAGTAATACTCCACATACTTGCAACTGGAGGGGAGCCACAGCAGCCTCATAACAACATAAATTTCCCTTCTTAAAAATGTACTCTGCATCTCTACCATTTTATTTCTTATTGCGCAGATATGATTCTCACATTAGCGCTTTTCAGTCAGGAGCCTGTTAAAGCTTACTGTGTCCATGTGTTTGAATGGGTACGGTAGTGTAGTGGTCATGTTATTGGACTAGTAATCCAGAGAATGTGAGTTCAAATCCTACCATGACAGTTTGAGAGTTTGAATTCAGTTTTAAAAACCTGGGAATAAAAAAGCTGGTGCCAGTAAAAGTGACCAGGAAGCTGTTGGATTGTTGTAAAAATTTAATTGGTTCATTAATGTCTTTTAGGGAAGGAAACCTGCCGTTTTTACCTGGTCTGGCCTATATGTGATTCCAGCCCCACACCAGCATGGTTGACTCTTAACTGTCCTCTGAAGTGACTTAGCAAGCCACTTAGTTGTATCAAACCACTACCAGGGATTCGAGAAGAAGACCCACCACCACCAGAAACTAGGGATGGACAATAAAATGTCATCCTTTCCAGCAATGCCCACATCCCGAAAATGAATTTAAAAAAACAGAATAGGTGGCATAAATGTTCAGTTTGGTTTTACTATGGAGGTTTGCTCTGCTTTGGAAATAACCGTGGTAGTATCTTTCTGACAGCTCCATGCCAAACTATATTATCAAAATTAAAGTACGGTGGCCGCGTTTCTAAGCACAAACAAGTAAAATAGTGCCCCAGTGGAACTTTTGCGACCCAGTTGTCAATAAGCCGCTTAGATCCACTGAAGAAACTACAGTCAGAGGGGTTATTGGTCAAGCACAGCAGACTGTGAAGTTCAACAACAGTGGTACAGAAGAGACTGAGAGTGTCCACCTGTGAAATTGAAATAACCACAATAGCATGTTGCCTTATAGCACTGTGACAACCGCTGCTAAATTGATCCAAAAGCCAAAGTTTCACTTGAGCTGGTTTTCCCTATGAATATTTTTACAGCACCTTTTGTCCTTTCAGCTCCCTCTCTGATTGGGTTTGTGAGGAAAGACTGGGCATCCCAGAACACTATTGGTCTGTCATGGCAGGAGCCAGAGCATCCAAATGGAATCATTCTGGACTACGAGATAAAGTACTATGAAAAAGTAAGGATCCATTGAAAATGTCAGTGTACGGAATACATAGTTCCTGAGACATTTCACAGCTTAGAAAATTGACAACCTCACAATGAAACCTTATAAAGTTTAAAGAACTGGGTAAAAATTCCGGGCAGTGTTTTTAAATGAATTGAAATATTTCCTTCCCCATTAAAATTCTAAATGATGATTACTAAAGAAACAGAAACACAAATTAACTGTGCCTGATTTTCTGTTGCTGTGATTGGCTGTTCTAGTACTGGCCATTGCTAGTAATAAAGCACAGCACAAGTGTGGACTGTTCACCCTTTGGCTTCCACTGTTAACTTTGACATTGTATCAAAGCATCAACAAGTAAAATCCCACAGACAATTACAATGGTAAATTCACCAATCCTCTGCTTCCAGTGGGGCACCATGCTGACCGGGAGTGTGGACTGAAGATCAGGCTACAACACAGTAGCATCATCTCCAAACCATCAGTCTCAGTTATCTATTGGCCATACCAATCCTAGATATGTGTACAGCAGTGGATACCTGGGAATGATTACAAGGCAGTAAAGTAATTGCAGGAACCTGAGGATATGCACAAATGATGTCATCACAGTGAAGCATGCAGCAGTTTCCATCCATCCATCATTGAACATTGAGATTGCAGCACTGATACCGTTCCCTGGCAGCTGCTATTTTTAACAGTGTTTAAACTGCATTTGGATTAGATTCAAATCTGCTTTAAGTTGGAAGTAGCTGGTGGCAGCAGATATCGGAGAGCTGCATGTCACTGATGTATGATGGCATCCACTTTACAGGATTAGCAACTGGGATGTCAATATATATAAATAAAAAGTTTTGAGTATCCATCAAACACTGTACATGTGCAAATTTATGTGTCACAGTTTAAAACCATATAAAAAGAGAAAGGAAGCCATTCCCAGTTACAAAGAAACTTCTTTGTCAACAGAAAATAGCTTCTAATTGGCTTAAGAAGTCATACTTAAAAATGCTATGTAAAAAGAGAGAAAGCTGGTATAGCCATTAATTGACCTGAGTATCTGGCAAAGTACGAGTAGTATCCAATTGACTAAAGGAAGACACAGCAATTATACCTTGTGGCATTAAAGGGACAAACTAAATTACACACCGCTACACTTCAGCAACAGGACAATGTATTGTGTGTTAAATCGTGTAATGACCCTGTCCTTTAAAACAGTGTAGCCTTCTACCTACCATAAGCAGTGCCATGGGAGATCCACTAGTATGTTTTACGTCAATAACATCAGTTGCACTTTACCCATCATACTTTAAAGTGTCAAAGGTACCAAAAAGAGAAAGAAAGCCATTTATTTGCTGGAATTAGATTTACCAGCACATCCCAATCTGCTCTCTTCCCTCAACAACAATTTACCACTAACTTGACCTCTCAACATTTACAGAAATGACCTGAAAGTGACAGGACCAGTTAAACACTTTCTTAGCAACAGAATAATACGTTGTCCATTACATGCTATAATGTTCCTGTCATTATTAACAGTATATCTTCTGATTTAGCATGAGCAATGCCATGGGAAGTTCACCAGGTTAAAGTAATCTATCAGAATGCTACAATTCACCACTATGTCACAGAAGGTTGCAATAGAAATAATGTTCATCATCAGGTTAGTTCTAATTCATTCAAAGTACAGGTTCTTGTTCATAGCTCTTCCCTTCACAACCCCACCTCAGTCCATCCCCTCCCTGACCACTAAAACTGGGAAAAAAAATCTTTTATCTCAACCCAAATTTTGGAGAATTGAATGAAAATTGCTTCCCAAGATTACCAGCAAAATAGATAATGTGCTCACAAAGCCCGCTAGATCACCAACAGCTGGTCATCTCAGGCATGCAGATCACCAGGAAAACAGACACTTATAGCATACAACTCCTCCCCAGATGCTATGGAAATAACTGCATCAGGTATTTAGCTAGCAAGCCCCCTCTGAAATAAGGCAGAACAAACTGAAAAATCAGCAACCTGTCACTCTATTCCAACTGCTGATATACTAGTAACCACAGAAAAAGAATGGAAGTATATCAATATACTAGCACATTGTGGGAAGAACAGACAGATGAAGAATATCTATATTCGTATGCATGTCATTTCTCTTAAGTCACAGTGCAGATGGCAGGACACTCTCAGACGGCAGCAGCTTAACTCAGGTTACAATATTATTCTCACAGAGTCTATGACAATAGTTATAGAGGAGTGAAGTCAAGGTTGTAATGTAGTCCTAGGTTTCAAATGATGTCTGAGACCTGCAATTGGCTTCCAGTCTCAACACTCACTCCCGACTGCTTATTATTTTATGATGAGAAGAGTCTGGAATTACTATTAAACATCCACACTGAACACTCAAAACAACCTATCTTTCATAGATACAAAAAAATTCATCTGATGGACAAAGCAGTTACTTACACCAATTTTCTAATGGTCAATGGCCAATTGTGAAAGGACTTTTCGTAAAACACTTTACTGCATTCTGTTTCATTAAATTAACTAACGAAGACTGTTTGTTCTTTACGCAAGCCCATTTATTTTATACGTTATGTCCATTTCAGATTTTAAAGACCATTAATAGTTTCTTACCAAAATTGATTAAAAATAGTTGTGGATTCCAATGAAATTAATTAATGTTGGAAACTGGATTACATATTGGGTTTGAGCAGCATTCTTTCACTTCTGACACTTGAATTAGAATGTAGCTCAGACTGATGAGATGAATGTCTTCTCTCCCTGATGGATATAAGGGTTCTAAGTAAAATATGTGTTCATCATCTGAATCTAGCTACCTGTGAGAATCTATAGTACAAAGCTGCAGGCAATTTAGTACGAAATTCAATTCACTAAATTGGCAGTCTCACTAAGACAGGCCCCAGGATGACATGCTCTTCTGAGATTGGAGTCAAGGCACATTGGCAAAGATTTCCTCTGCAAACTAAATATAGAAAAAAATTGTGTTTTATAAGGAAAATGTTTGCAATTTTGCTGCACCTAGTGTACCGAGAACATTTCTGAGGAAGCACGGAAGGGGCTTTACATCTGTTCTGTGTTATAACTGGAAGTGATGGTTACTGACATTGGAAAACAGTTTTAGATCCATTCCCCAGTGCTGACATCCCTGATCATAAGGATCACAAAATTCACCCAAATAAATTTACAAAAAAAAATACAAAATGTTTACATTTCTGTTGGGGGGAGGGGAATGGGTTAGACTTGTGCAGCCACTTAATCAGCAGTAGATTTTATTTTGATCTTCATGTAATTTATCCTTAATTTCATGCAGGAACACGAACAACTCAGCTACTCCTCTACAAGGTCCAAATCTTCCAGTGTAATCATTAATGGACTGAAGCATGCTACGAAATATGTATTTCAGATCCATGCCCGGACTGCAGCTGGATATGGCAGTTACAGTCAGAAGTTTGAGTTTGAAACCGGAGATGAATGTAGGTTTATATGGATTGTTGCCCATAACTATTTACTTATGTTTGATTTAACATTTGGACACACTGTTACTTGTTTGCATTGTTCTATTTCACAGTGTAACTATAATTTCTTTTTTATAATCTATAAACTTGTAAACTAAAAGATTAACAAAACTTTAACAGTTCTTATTGAGGCAGTTCATTATTACCTAACAGTTTTATCCCATGATGTGCTATGAAGGTATTTTGGGCATGATTTTATCAAGGGAGTGGGGGAGGGTGTGGAACTCCTGAGGGAAAACCCAGAAGTTCGGATTTCCCAAACGTTCTTACGATTTTGACGTAAGGACATCTTTTATTTTTTTATGACTGTTTCCCGCTTGACAAGCCGGCCTGATTGACAGGTTGGTGAACAGCTAATTATTAGATGGGGGGTGGTCATGGTGGGGGGGGGGGGGGGGGGGGGGTAGACAGGGTTGGGAGTCATCGGGGGGGTCATTCACCAGGGGTCAAGGGTCAGGAGGGTCAGTCATCGGGGGCTCAATCGTCGAGGGGGCGGTCGGTCATCGGGGGGCTCAGTCATTGGAGGTGTCAGTCATTGGGGGGATCAGGGGTCGTGGGGGGATTGGAAATCGTTGGGGCAATCGGAGATCATGGGTGGAGAGTCGGAGATCGTGGGGGTGGTTGCTGCAGGTAGGCTTGTTGGGCCTGGGGGAAGCACTCTGGCTCCTCCAGGCCCACAAGCTGTGCTATAAAGGCACTTACCTGCTGTTTCGGGCCTTCTCGCCTCCTCTCACATGGCGTGAAGTAGAAGGCCCAGGAATCCCGGCCCTCAGGGGTTAAAAACAAAAAGCCTGTCAAAATGGAGGCTCGCAGCCTCCTTGAAAGCTTTTACAGATCGACCTGCCTCCTAAGAGCGGGTTGGTCACCCGCACCGTGCTCTGCCTCCGTGAAAACTGGAAACGGATGGGTTGAGGCGAGTTTTAGATTTGTAAAATTTTTACTGCCCCCCCCGCCCCCAACCCACCCATTTTTCCCATTTACAATCATGCCCATTGTGATTGATGCCCATGTCACATGCATAACAGATTGAAAACAAATCTTATTTTTCTGATAATTTCAAAACCTGTACGTCAACAGTAGATTACAATCATCAAATCCGAATCCAAATAAAAGCAACCAAAATGTTGCTTCTTTTACATCCCTTGCATTCCAGCTAATATTAGTTAATTCAACTAATGTTTTTGGATACTAGTTTACATCTGAATTCAGGCTCATTAAAAATTGATTTACCCAAATATACCAAGATATAAGTATAATACTTCAAATTACTTATATTGCACAAATAAGGTATAGCTCACAACTGCCATGCACAGAGTCATTTGGCACTTTCCTAGTTCTTGTTATGCTGACTTGCTTCCCTTTTCTTTAAAAGACTGGTTAGTGCCCGAGGGGAAGCGTTTCTCCATGACTGTTGCACTTGTGTGCCAGTAAAACCATGTCATGGGATAGAAGTTGGCAATAGTACTTTGTTGCCAAATATTTCTTTTACAAGATAATGGGACAGAGTTTTGCTACTTGGCAGCTCATTTGTCTGGCATTTCTCCTCTAGAATCTCATACAAAATGAAGCAGTCGAAAAGGGAAGTTTCCCTAATAAGTTACATTTTCTCTTGTTGACCAGTCCATCAAAACCTGAAAATTAAACAAAATGAGTTTGCTGAAAAAGGGAAAAAAGTAGCAAATATTAGCATAATTACTTTATATGCATAAAAATGGCATATATTTTTCCTTTTGATTAAAATTATAATAATTTGTTTTATTTAAATATGTGTATTTTGGTTACCAACCAAAATTCTGTGAAAAATTCTAAGGTAATACTACATTGTTAACATTAGTGTTGAATCGTAACCAGCTGACACTGGAGGAAGCTGAAGCCTTACTGCTGCTCAGGTATAGTGTTAATAGCTTATGTCAAAATACCAAAAGAAATTCTGTATTAACACAAACCTACATGTTACACTATAGCATGGTGCATTACTTAAATGAGTGTGGATGAGTTACATTTTGTTTCATCTTAACCTTGCAATTTATTTATCTTACATACGTATCAGATATGTCCATATGCCACCTGAAGGCACCCGAACGGTCAAGTTATGACCAATATGCTTCAATATGCTAATATGTAGCTTCTGTTATTGCACCTTTTGTTGTACCTGTGACATGCTGCATGCAACATTAAAACATTGCTACACTTCAATGGTGTGAAAAGACACACACTAGGAAATACATGTCTACATAGTGAAGGATATTGTACTGGTAGTGTCGCTTTATTGTGGGCCACTACATGTGTAATTATGTAATTTTGCTTGTAATATAAAACCAGTAATGCAACACTACGAAGCAATATTGTACCTGTTATATATTTTAATATATCTTTTATTGTTTAAATGTAGAAAAATCAGGTAACACTGGTAAACTTTTTTAAACATTAAAGGATTCGAAAACACAATATCAGATTCCACATGTACGCTGACGACACCCAGCTCTACCTCACAACATATTACATATTAATAGGACAAAGTCAGCATGGCTTTATGAAGGGGAAGTCATGTCTGACAAATTTGCTTGAGTTCTTTGAGGACATAACGTACAGGGTGGATAAAGGGGAACCAGTGGACGTCGTGTATTTAGACTTCCAGAAGGCATTCGACAAGGTGCCACATAAAAGATTATTGCTCAAGATAAAGAATCACCGGATTGGGGGTAATATTCTGGCATGGGTGGAGGATTGGTTATCTAACAGGAAGCAGAGAGTTGGGATAAATGGTTCATTCTCGGACTGGCAACCAGTAGCCAATGGTGTTCCGCAGGGGTCGGTGCTGGGTCCCCAACTCTTTACAATCTATATTAACGATTTGGAGGAGGGGACCGAGTATAACATATCAAAGTTTGCAGATGATACAAAGATGGGAGGGAAAGTAGAGAGTGAGGAGGACATAAAAAACCTACAAGGGGATATAGACAGGCTGGGTGAGTGGGCGGAGATTTGGCAGATGCAATACAATATTGGAAAATGTGAGGTTATGCACTTTGGCAGGAAAAATCAGAGAGCAAGTTATTATCTTAATGGCGAGAAACTGGAAAGTACTGCAGTACAAAGGGATCTGGGGGTCCTAGTGCAAGAAAATCAAAAAGTTAGTATGCAGGTGCAGCAGGTGATCAAGAAGGCCAACGGAATGTTGGCTTTTATTGCTAGGGGGATAGAATATAAAAACAGGGAGGTATTGCTGCAGTTATATAAGGTATTGGTGAGACGGCACCTGGAATACTGCATACAGTTTTGGTGTCCATACTTAAGAAAAGACATACTTGCTCTCGAGGCAGTACAAAGAAGGTTCACTCAGTTAATCCCGGGGATGAGGGGGTGGACATATGAGGAGAGGTTGAGTAGATTGGGACTCTACTCATTGGAGTTCAGAAGAATGAGAGGCGATCTTATTGAAACATATAAGATTGTGAAGGGGCTTGATCGGGTGGATGCGGTAAGGATGTTCCCAAGGATGGGTGAAACTAGAACTAGGGGGCATAATCTTAGAATAAGGGCCTGCTCTTTCAAAACTGAGATGAGGAGAAACTTCTTCACTCAGAGGATAGTAGGTCTGTGGAATTTGCTGCCCCAGGAAGCTGTGGAAGCTACATCATTAAATAAATTTAAAACAGAAATAGACAGTTTCCTAGAAGTAAAGGGAATTAGGGGTTACGGGGAGCGGGCAGGAAATTGGACATGAATTTAGATTTGAGGTTAGGATCAGATCAGCCATGATCTTATTGAATGGCGGAGCAGGCTCGAGGGGCCGATTGGCCTACTCCTGCTCCTATTTCTTATGTTCTTATGTTCTTACAACCACCTCCCTTGACCCCTCCACTGTCTCTCATTTGTCACATTGCTTAACTGACATCCAATACTGGATGAGCAAAAATTTCATCCAACTAAATATTGGGAAGACCGAAGCCATTGTCTTTGGTCCCCACTGCAAACTCTGTTCCCTAGCCACCGACTCCATCCCTCTCCCTGACCGCTGTCTGAGGCTGAATCAGACCATTCGCAACCTTGGCATCCTGTTTGACCCTGAGATGAGCTTCCGACCACATATCCACTCCATCACCAAGACCGCCTACTTCCACCTCCTTAACATCGCTGTCTCCGCCCCTGCCTCAGCTCATTTGCTGCTGAAACCCTCATCCATGCCTTTGTTACCTCCAGACTGAACTATTCCAATGGTCTCCTGGCCGGCCTCCCATCTTCCACCCTCCATAATCTTGAGCTCATCTAAAACTCTGCTGCCCATATCCTAACTCACATCAAGTCCCGTTCTCCCATCACCCCTGTGCTCGCTGACCTACATTGACTCCCTGTCGTGGAACGCCTCGATTTAAAAATTCTCATCCTTGTTATTAAATCCGTCCATGGCCTCACCCCTCCCTATCTCTGTAACTTCCTCCAGCTTTACAACCCTCCAAATTCTCTGTGCTCCTCAAATTCTTGCCTCTTGTGCATCCCCGATTTTAATCACTCCACCATCGGCGGCCGTGCTTTCAGCTGCCTAGGCCCTAAGCTCTGGAATTCCCTGTCTGCCTCTCTACCTCTCTCTCCTCCTTTAAATCGCTCCTTAAAACCTACCTCTTTGACCAAGCTTTTGGTCACCTGTCCTAATACCTCCTTATGTGGCTCGGTGTCAAATTTTGTTAGATAACGCTCCCGTTTTATAACGCCTTAGGACATTTTACTACGTTAAAGGTGCTATATGAACGCAAGTTGTTGTTGTTAGATCTCCTATGGTGTTTCTCACAGTAAGTTAGATGATATGTTATTTTGTTAAGTCAGGAGTGTTCTACCATGTTTTGCACAATGGTTTATCTTACTGCTAAGGTCGAATTGTGCCCAGTTAATGTGACAATACAAAAGGCGCAGGCCAGAGTTTAATTGTTGTTTGGTCAGGGGACATTGCAGATCGGAAAGTATTTGTAAGTTCCAGGCTCCAGGTCAATTCTGGCATTCTTTAAAATTGTTTTGCATTTGTAACAAAGTGTGATTTTTGGTGTGTGATGCCTGGAGTGTGGTGGATTAACCCAAGATATGATGTTTTATATATTATATAAGAGAAAGTTAGTAAAATAATTAAGTACTTGAGAACATTTGGAAATCAAGTGGTCTGTGAAGGATAGCAAGTGAAGTGCATGGAGTGTGATGAGGATCCTGTCACATGTATGAAAATTTTTGAAAAAGAACAAAAGAAACCACAGAATGACAAAAGCCCATTCAATCTATCAAGCCTTTTCCATGCACTAAGTAAAATCTACCTTGCTTCATTCATTTACTTAATCTACTGGCAGAACGTTTTGCACAAATATTCCCTGATCTCCAAATTACCAAATAAAACTCCAGACTATCTGTCATGACATTTAACCTCTACAGACCTGAACTTCAGCCGACCCCAGCCACAGGAAACGTTAGTCTAGATTTTTCAATCGGGACTACCCGCTTTACCAGTCTAAATTGATGGCATAGATTTTAAAATGGGTTGGAATTCCATTCTGACAGAGCTCTGCCCACTTCAGAGCCTCTTCCTGCTCTCATTTCTGGTGGCCAGCGAACTGCGTGCCCATTTTTGGGTTGGCATTTGCAAATGAGGCAGTAACGATGTGGTGATATCCTATGTCACATTTTCCATAATTTTGTTCTGCCTCATTTCTGTTTTCACTTGCTTTAAATAGGCATCTAAGATTGTTAGGCACTATAGAAAAGGCAGAGATGGACTTGACAAGTCTGGCAGCTATATTTGTAAGATTTCCAGAAATTTTATTTCTGACTTGATTTTGATGCTCTTCTTTTGTTTTTTTGCTATTGCCAGTGGCTATCCATCTGCCTGTGTGCCATTTGCTGTGTGGCTGCCATTCCCATTTACACAGTGGTAGGATTCCACAAAATCCATGGAGTTTTAGATTGCACCCAAATTGCCAAACATGCTCCCTTGTTCAAAGCCACCTACGTCAACAGGAAATTATTCCACTGTCTCAATATGTAGCTTGTTTGTGACCAGCAGAATCGCATTATGCAAGTAAAGGATCACTTTTCTGGGAGTTGGCACAATGCTTTCATTTTAAGGCAGGCCAACATGCCTGCAAGCTTTGACCCAGAAATGGCTTCTGAGAAATCTTGGCTATCCTCCACAGCTGTTGCAAATTACAGATGTTGTTTCCCAGGACACAAGCTGAGCAATGATATAATAAGATCTTTTAATGCATCAGAGAGTAATAATTGAGAACACCATCAACATGTTGAATGTGTGTTTCAGGTACCTTGATCAATCTGAAATTGTCCTGCAATATAGCCTTACTGGGGTCTCAAGGACTATGGTTATATGCTGCATAACTTTGCCTTACTAAGAAGCATTATTATGGAGACCCTGGAAGAGAAATGCTTATGGGCAGCAAAAGGAACAGCAGCAGTCTGAAGAGGATGAGAAAGACAACCCATTACCAGCTGCAAGACACATTTGTGCCAACCTTAATGATTAGAATAGTTTACTGAGAAGTGTAGCTTATGTGCCACTTTTAGGAGAAGGAGTGACATGAGAGTTTCATCATATGGTTCAGTGACAGTTAATGCAGGTACAACACAAAGAGAAGGAAAAGAAGCAGAATTTCATCCTGAATTCGTAGCTGTCACATGCCCTTCTACTGCCCCATCTCTGATACCCTTTATGGCCTCTCTCCCACAATGTGGATTGTCAAACAGGGCCTCTCTCCTGTGCCTGACCTTCAGAAGCAGCACTTCCACATCTGTATCTGAGAAAAATGGAGAGGTTCTCTGCTCTACAACTGACCTTAGAGATATTTTTAGCAAAAAGATTGGTATGAATGTAGTAAGAACAAATCAGAGAATGCCTGCCTCTTTTGTTGCTACAGCCCTTTAAATCCTGCACAGCACAAGTTCATAACTTTCCCATTGGAAAGGAGGCACTGACTGAAGCCTTTATTGGGAGCTGACTTCACAAGGATCCAGGACGTTATAAATGGCACCCATGTGGGCATGAGGCTGCAACACCTCAATCTGAATTCCTGCATGCACAGGAAGAGATTTTACTCTATAAACATCCAGCTGATACCTAACTACAGAAATGTGATATTGCACGTTAATGGCCAATATCCATGGAGTTCCTATTATGCTTTATTCTACCCCAGTTTATGATGCCTGAATTCTTTCAAGGTCCTGAAAGAATGAAAGATGGCTGTTGGGAGTCTAGGAATACCCTTTACATCTATGGCTGATAAATCTGATTAGAGACCCTCATGAATACAAATATAATGAGCCCATGCCATCACCCAAATTACTATGGAGCACACCATAGATATTGTAAAATATGCTCAAGGTCATTCTGTGTCAATGTGCTAACCATGTTAAACAGTACCTAGCATCTACTGTAGGAGAAATAGATATGGATTTTAATTTATATCTAGGGGTTTTATATCTGATTCCTAATTTGACATTTGAATAGTCACAGCCTTAGTCTACTTAACATATCATAATTCAAGTTCAGAATCACAACCTTAGATTCCATTTTTGTGTAACATTATAACAAAATAGTGAAGTTCACTTCCCAGGATTACAGTGCATACTTGGCAAAATAAACTTTTGCATTTCCTATTATATGAAGATAATATTCATATGTTTTCTGGATTAAGTCTATGACTTTATGTGATAGTATAAAGAAATATAATGAGGATGAACTAATATATAAAATCAGTTTAGACTCTGCAATGTACGAATTTGGGCTGTTGGAGTACATTTTCAATAAGTCATCTGTAGTCTTTTATTCTTTGTCTCTTTCTACCACGTTGACGTTATCATACTTTATCTGTCATGTGAATGCACTTTTGAAGCATAACACATAAACTAAAGTATCCTTGCTTTTTACAATTAAAGCAATACTCTAGTCTGGATAATTTGACCAATTCATCACTTTTTATTAAGCTTGGGATTCCAATTAAAACTACACAAACATATCAGTACATTTTAACCATCCAGCACTCTGCAGGTTTTTCACATCTGTACTTAAGTGAAAGTTAACAAGATGTGTACTATTTTTGATGGAGCTATTTCAAGTGACAATACTGTTGACGATGACAGGAGAAGCAAACTTTCTTTCACCTGATGTGTACCAATTTAGTTATCATTTTGGTTCGATTCAAATTCAGTTCAAGTGGCAACTTGTCTTATGTACCATTATCATGCAGAATGTCATTTATTGCAGCTTTTCCTACAGTCCTCAAGTGTACAACAAGCTCAATGTCAGAAACAAATTAACACAAGGTGTTCAAACAATAGAAAGACTTCAAATTTCACCGTGTATTCTGATTGACTCCGAAGGTTATATTGAGATTGAAGTTGAAAGCAGATTGCATCTCAGCCATCAGTATGCACCTATCTCTGTGGTTTATTTTGAAATATGTATTGGTATTTTTACTTATTTTTAAAAAATCACTTTGAATTTGGCCTTAGACAAAAAATAATCATTTTAGAGGTGAAGGTTACTTTAAGAGTTAGGTCCTTATAATAGTTACCCCAGATGTGTCTCTGCTACTTATATTTATATCATGACCATCATTTACATCATCATCAATGGATTAAAACTATCAAAAGGTCAGACAGTTTTTTTTAAATCCTGATTGTTTAAATGTTATCTTCTTCCTCATTGGTTAAGTAACTGTATTTTCTCTTTTCTTATTGATTAATTTCTAATTGCACTATTCACCAATCATGCATTTGCAAAACTTTTCTCCCCGATTTTAATTATTTTCCCCAATCCTGTTCCACCCAAAGAAAAATGTCACCAATCACAATGCAGCAAACAAATTGTAACTTTGTAACATAATAACAACATAAAAATACAACAATTCAGAAAAATAGCAGAAACTTAACTATCGACTAACTCATCTCATCTGCTAAACACTGTTAACTTTCCCCTGAATGGCCCAATGCATCTCCCCAGGCTTCAGGTACACCTTCTCCCAATACTTCAGGACTCAGCATCCCCTGCCTAGCTGAGCTCCAGCTTTGCCAACACATGCAACCTCTCTTGGCTCGCTGCCTTTTTGACCTGCGTAAATAAATAGCATGCAAACAACCCTACTCTGCTCATTCCTCAGTTCATCTGTGTTCTTTGTACCATCAGATTTTAAAATAAAATTTAATAAGTTTTTTCCTCTGCCCTCCTGCATGCCATCTGTGAGTTATAAGCAGCTGGGTCCATGCATCTATCTTATTTCGCCAATGTTTTACAGTGCACATGCCTGTCATCTTTATCTTGGCCCTATAGCATCAGAGAATCTATCTGGAGCCAGTAGTTAACACAGAGAGAGGAACACAGCGAGGCAATCTGTTACTCACTGACAGGATACTCCTGTCAATTTGCACTTATTTAAATCTTAAAATGTCACTGCCCCAAATACCCCCTTGCCCCACCTGTACCATTTGGAAGTCCAGGCTGTCCATTCCCTACCTGAGCCTGAGCTGCCTCAAATCAATGCTGTTCACAGCCCCATCCCAGCCCAGGGCCCTGCATTCTGAATGACCCACATGTGATCTCTGCCACTTCCTTTCAAGCTGATTGATGTTCCAAACTTACATAGAATTTACAGCACAGAAACAGGTCAATCGGCCCAACTGGTCTGTGCCGGTGTTTAGCTCCACACGAGCCTCTTCGTTACTTCATCTAACCCTATCAGCATATCTTTCTATTCCTTTCTCCCTTATGTACTTATCTAGCTTCCCCTTAAATGCATCTATGCTAATCGCCTCAACTACTCCATGTGGTAGCAAGTTCCACATTCTAACTTCCTTGGAACAGTACGGTAAAGGGGCTGATGAACCCTAGAACAGGATTGGGATGGACTCCAACTCTCCCACAGCCTTTTGTGAACCTATTTCTCAATGTTTCAAGAAAAATGTTTATAAACAGACCAGCCAGGTGATGATGGAGGTGGGATCAGGAGATAATGCCCAGGATGGTGATAACAGTAACAATCCAGTCTATAGTTTGACTGAAGCATTTCTGTGGTGGTTGTACTTTTCTGGAGAAGTTTTCGAGTTACCCTGAACCACCCTAAACCTTGAGAAGAGCACTGTGCTTTCTTACCCAGAGAGAGACAAAATCATTTCCATCAGTCAATTGAAATGTTGGATGAAAGGTCTGCGAAGAATGTTTTGATGGGGTAGGGCCCTTCAGCCTCTAAGAGACATCTCTGTGAGGACTTCATAGAGCTATATAAAATAATTAACAAGTATTTGAGAAATTCCACGTGGTCAGCGTGGAATTTCTCCATTTTAGAAAGCAAATGTCTTGCAGATATGTCAAGGCAGCAGGACAAGAGCGCACTGGTTGAGGCTTGCGAAAGTCAAATTTAGGACAAATGTCAGGGTGTGTTTCATTACGCAGAAGGTGCGTCAACAGATGAGTAGCCAGGAAGGGCGGATGAAACAAGGACATTCATTTAAGAAGCAGCTAGATGCCATACTGGGAAGGCAGTGGATTGCTATATTGAAAGGGTGAGACGATTTCTAGAATTCACTATTTTTTTGTATTTCTTCCATGTAAAGTGATCCTCAAGCAAATATATGTCGTCTCCTTAGATATAATTAGATTTTCTCTGGGGAGTACATCTGAGCTTCTGTATATCACTTCCACAGAGCATGCCTGCATAGCTGACTAATTTTATTTTCATGTTATTAAACAGAGGGCATAATTTTAACATGGCAGCATGAATTCAGCAGGGGGGGGCGGGGGGTGAATAGTCCCATGGGAAACCCCCCAAAATTTTCCGGCTATCAGCTCAAGCAATTGCGACTAAATTGAAGGCCCTTAATGTAACTTCCGGGTTTTGCATCTCCAAGCTGCACAGCGGGTGTACTGTGCAACCGAATGACATGCTGGGAACTGGAGTATTTAAAGGGCCATTGCAAGCATGGATTTTAAGTGAGAAAGGAGGAATGTGCAGAGATGCAGCATCAAAGGAGTAAGGCAGCACCCCACTTTAACGACTCTTCTCTTGAGTTGCTACTGGCTGGTGTGAGGAGGAGGGAGATATTGTACTCGGCTGATCGGAGGAAGTGCCCTGCCTCTGCCACCAAGAAGGCCTGGCTCGAGGTGGCAGAGGAGCTGAGCAACAGGAACATGTGGCAAGGTTGTGGGTGCAGTGCAGGAAGCGTTTTAGTGACCTAACCAGGTCAGGAAAAGTGAGTACAGTTTCTGATTCACCTACATCCTGTGCTGTATAATACCCCATCCCCCCTCACTCTGTCCTGCCAAGCCGACTCCATCACATCACTCCTCATACCCACTTAACTCTCATTATCAACTTACCTTCACTTTCTGTGCACTTCCTCACCTTCCCATTTGTGAACCCACCACCCCCACTCACCCCAATCCTGATGCAATGTGATGAATCTGTCTGATACTCACCCTCTGATGCATCTGTTTCATTGGCAGCCTCACCCAAAGCAAAGCATTGTCACCTTCACTCACTCACTCACACATCTGTTCTTTCTCCCCTTATAGGGGAAGAGAGCGCAAAATGCACGGGAGAGGAGTAGGAATGGAGAGTGTCACCACAAACAGGGCCCCTGACAGAGGCGGAGGAGGAGGCCTTGGACCTCAGCCGCACGGTTGAATACCTGGCCATCGGAAATGACAAGACTGGCACCGCAAAAAAGGCTGGTGACAGAACTTTAACATCCTTCACACACACCATGAATTGATGTTATCAATGATTGACCTGTTGCACACTTCAGTATGCTCATTGCAAACTAACTTCTGCGATAATTGTTAATATTGCTTTATGTTCTCTTCCAGGGCCTTCAAGGTTTGATGTGGAGGCACGCGTCATGGAAGAGGGCATTCCTCAGAGGAGCTCCATTCGCCTGAGGGCGCACTGTCACATCATATCCGGCGCAGATACTGGCACTTCGGTGGGTCCTGTTAGGCAGATAGTTGGGTTGTCACCTGGTGATTCACCACTCACAAGTGAGCACGAGCAGACACTGGTGGCAGGGGCAACTGCGGAGAGTACGCGTTAGGGGGTGCACTCCTCTCCAAGCTTTGCTCAGCTTGGCACAGATGCTGAACCTCAGGGGCCATCATTGAGATTGAGAATGATAGAGCTACAGCTGCAGCTTTGCGAGGTAATGAAAAAGGTATCACACACTCTCCACAATAGCGGAGAGGATGGAGGAGTCCACCTCCAGCATTAGTGGAATGATGGCACATGTAAATGCGGGAATGTCTGCAATGGAGGGAACGGCAGCCCCCATTGAGCTTCAAGCATGGCTCACAAATGAGTCCATTCAGGCCATGACAACGGCCAAGTGGACTCAGAATGCCAACTTTTCTGCCACCTTAAACAGGCAGACAGATACTTTAGCAGTGGCCTTCCATGGCATCACAGATGTCCTCCAAACTGTTGTCCAGCAGAGTGATAGGAGTGATGTGGCCGTGGCCCAGGAGAGGGATGATGGTGAAAGGGGACATGGAAGTGGGGTCTCCACTCAAAGTGCTCCCACGCCTCACCCATTGTCCCTCCTTCAACCGGTACCCACAATGCTGCCACCTCTCCCGATGGCCAAGTCTGCCCTGTACAGGTGCAGGTGAAGCAGTCTTTGGCGGGGCCCTCATGGGCTCCAAAATCCAGAGGGTGTAGGAGGAGAGCATCTCAGCAGTCAGGACAGGGACCTGAGCACCCTGCCACTACCTCTGCTGAAGCCACAGGGGATGCACTATGTAAAAGAGCTCAGAAGGGAAAGGCGAAGGTTTTGTAATCACCAAGGGTACGCACAAGGGTGTCTGACACAATGTCATGTTTTTCATTTATATTTATTTCTTCTTACATGCACATTTAATATAATTATTGCCACCACCACTGCCACGTCTTGTCCATTCTTGAGTCCCTTTTATGAAAGTGCCCTTTCATGTGCTTCATCATGAACGCCAAGACTTGATGTCACCCATTGGGCGCGTTTACAATGGGTGAATGCGTGGTTGAAGGACTTTTTTGTGCAAGCGGAGGGAGGGGTGCTGGTGTTGGTGTTGGTGGTTGTTCCAGGCAGTCTGAGTTCTTCACTATCTTCAGTTTGCAGATCTCCTTATGAGAACCTATCAGATATGAGTGACTCCCTGGCATCACGAGCAGCCATATGCGCCGCTGCTCTGGTGATGTGTTGCCTATCTTTGTCATTGTTCTCCTCCTCCTCCTACTCCTCCTCATTGTCTTTTTCAATGTTGTCGGCAGATGAGGATGCTTCAAGAGCGCAGTGGAGCTCCTCCACCTGTTACCCTCTCTGCTGAGCGATGTTGTGCAAGACGCAACACACGACTATTATTCAGCACACCCTCGCCAGTGAGTACTGAAGGGCTCCCCCAGATCAATCCAGGCACCTGAAGTGCATCGCCAGCATTCTTATAGCTTGTTCAGAACTGGTGGTGATGTGACTGTCGTACCGCTGCTGTGCCTCGTTGGTGGGGTTTCTCACAGGTGTCATGAGCCACGTCTGCAGGGGGTATCCCTTGTCTCCAAGGAGCCAGCCCTTAAGTCTGTCTTGTGCGTGGAAGAGGGCCGGGATGTTGGACTCGTGCAAAATGAAGGAATCATGGCAGCTGCCAGGGTATTTGGCACACATCTGCAGAAATCTCTTCTAGTGGTCAATAAATAGCAGCGCATTGATGGAGTGATATCCCTTTCGGTTGATGAACAGTCCTGGCTCATGTGCAGGTCCTCAGATTGCTACGTGCGTGCAATCAATTGCACCCTGTACCCGTGGGAAGCCAGTCAGAGAGTTGAAATTCACTGCCCTCTCAGTCTGGCTGATGTCATCGATGGGGAAGTAGACGTAGTCGGATGCCCTGGCAAACAAGCCATACGTGACCTGTCGTACACACTTATGTGCAGACGACTGAGGGACCCTGGAGATGTCACAGATGGCGCCCTGGAAGCATCCTGATGCGAAAAAATCGAGTGCGACAGGCAATGTGTGGCCACCAGGCCCAGCCAGGAGCAGCTCTGCATGAAGGAGCCTGCAGATGTCTGCGACCACCTGGCGACTCAATCTGAGCCTGTGTAGGCTCTGCTCCTCAGAGAGGTCCAAGAATCTCAGCCTCTGCCTGTACGCCCTTTCATGTGGGTAGTGCCTTCTGCGACGTTGGCCCCTCTGTTGGTCCCCTCTCTGCTCTTCTGCAGGTCTTTGTGATGCACCTCTGTCTTGTGCACCTGCATGCCTGCCTGCCACAGATAGTGATGTGCCTCCTCCTTAGATGTACTATAGAATAAATCCATTGTGCCCCCCGTCCTGATGTTGTCAGTTTGAGGGGGGGTCCAAAATGTAGGTAAATATATCTGAACACAAGAATTCTGAGTGTGAACAAAGAAATCTCAGTCAAAACACAAGAACTCCCAGCAAATGGTTTGTCTGAGAGAACTGCTTGTCCAGCTACAAAAACTCACCTTTTCTTCACGTGTCAATCACTGGTTTAAAGGTCCAAATGAGGGCCGGCTGCAACTCGTCTCCGTTTCCATGGCATGTTTCAGAGGTCACGGGAGACATGTTCAGGAGACGTTAAAATGGTTTGTGTAACTCAATACACAAAATGTTAATCACATTAAGTGGTTTAAATACCTATATTGGCCCTTTAAATATCAGACAGCCGGCTTTAAGTGTCAGCGAGACTTCTGGGTGTCTGATGCAGTCCTGCTCCGAAAACGGAGTATTTTCACTGCCCACCTGTCCCCAACCCACCCTCGCTTTGGGTTAAAATTTACCCCAGAGTGTCTGTATTTATTCTCTTTTGACTTGATTTTATTTTCTGGCCATTGTACCTTCCCCAATGTTTGGGGAAGGGCTGTAGAGGCCAGCAAGAGGCCATTGCTGACTCGTGGGGCAAGCAGAATGGCTCAACCCCTTAGTGATCAGAAAAGCATCTGCTCCCTCCATTGGCATAGTTTGTACTGCTCTCAGGATCACTGCCGTCTCTGAAAACACCAGTGTAACCCATCTTTTTGAGTAGATTTTAGCATCTCCTAAAGCAGTTGAGCCACCTAATTTACCTTACAGTGTATCTGCCAAAGTTGGAGCCGCCACCAGTTGCAGCGAATGTAAGATAAATAAATACAAATAAAAAAGTTTATATATAGTACACATGGTGATTTTCTTGGCTTTTCAAGCCACATTAAACTTGGTTAAAAGTACCTTAAAATAACGCCAATTTGTAAAAGTCACATGAAGTTCGAGTTGAACTGGGATTAACTAAGCAGTGTAATCCTTCATAACAGATGTGTAGAACATAAGAACATAAGAAATAGGAGCAGGAGTAGGCCATACACCCCCTCCAGCCTGCTCCGCCATTCAGGTCATGGTTGATCTTCGACCTCAACTCTACTTTCCCGCCCTTTCCCCATACCCCTTGATTCCCTTAGTGTCCAAAAATCTATCGATCTCAGCCTCGAATATACTCAATGACTGAGCATCGACTGCCCTGTGTAATTGGCCACAGCTGTAATATAACAACACAGATTTCTCACTGTAGTGGTCAACGTGGGATTAGATCATGATCTAACTTTAATTTTTACAGATGCAGCAATTAATTGAATACACAGTATATTGGCTACAGTACACAAGGGAGCATCACAATTATAGTAAAGTTTACCTGATAGAAGGCACTATTTGAATCTTCAAATCTACAGAGAGATTCTTACATCGTAAATGTTACTGCAGTACTGCGCTGCTAATTATGTACTAATCTTCATTACTACTGTTACTGGCTCCATTTAGAATGTGCTTTAACGTAACTTTGTTAAACCTGTGTGAAAAATAAAGAAGTCTTAATGGGGAGAATTTTAACCTCTGAGAAAGGGTGGGTTGGGGGTGGGTGGGAAGTTAAAATAATAGAACTTTGCAGCGCCTCTGCAACCCGGCTCCTACACGCCCACTTCCGGGTTTAATGGAGGCACGTTTGGCTGCGTGCGAGTAACCTATTCACTGGAAGCGGGTCGATAATTAATGCGGGCGGGTGGGTACTTATCAGAGCGATTTACCTGATTATCAGATGTTAATGAAGCGATTTTAAATTGACTTTAACAGACCTTCGAATTTAATGCCTCCAGCACGGGTTTCCCGGGGCTTGGGAAAGTCACCAGTGAAACGGAGGTGAGATTGAGCCGCAGTTCATGGGGGTCTTTAAAGTTCTGAGTACCCCGGTGTGAATTAAAGCTCAGCGATTACAGCAGATGTCTCAGTTCCCTCTGGCTAACGTTTGGCAGAAGGTTCTTGGGTTCATACAGTTTTTTCAGAACTTTGGAGGTTTTCAGACAAAATCAGGATGGGGGTGGGGGCGCAATGAATGTATTCCATAGGACATCGGATGAGGAGGACAATCACCATCCAAGTCAGTGACGTCGTGCTGTGGCAGGATCTGCAGGTGCACAAATGAAAGGTGCATAACACAGATCTGGAGAACAACAGAGTGGAGAACAGCAGAGAGGGGAGCAGAGTAGAGAACAGCAGAGAGGAAAGCATCAAAGGGACCAAGGTCACAGGAGACACAACCCATGTGCGAGCGTCTATTGACAGAGGCACAGCTTCCTTGACCTATCTGAAGAGCGGTGCCCGCACAGGCTCAGATTGAGCTGGCAGATGGTCGCAGACATCTGCAGCCTCCTTCAAGAAAAGCTACTTCCTGCTGGATCTGGTGGCTACGTATTGCCCGTTCTGTCAAAGTCACCACTGCCCTCAATTTCTTTGCCTCTGGCGCCTTCCAGTGTGTCACTGAAGACATCTCCAGGATCTCTCAGCCGGCTGCACATAAATGTGTAAGGCAGATAATGGATGGGTTGTTTGCCAGAGCATCCACTTGTGTGAACTTCCCCCGCGACGACGACAGCCAGAATGAGCGGGCAGTCTGTTTCACCTCTCTGGCTGCCTTCTCAAGGGTGCAGGGGGAAATCGATTGCACACTCGTGGCAATCCAAGGACCGCCACATAGTATCCTGGCATCATAGTAGTTATGCTGATAGAGTTAGATGAAGAGGACTGGGAGGAGACTCGCGTGGAGCATAAACATCGGCATGAACCAGTTGGGCTGAATGGCCTGTTTCTGTGCTGTACATTCTTGTAATTCTATGTAGACATCCAGCATTCATGGTATGTCTCCTCCATACCATGATCAATGCTAACATACAGCAAATGAAATTGTGTGGACAGTTTTCTTGTCTAGTGCCATGGGTGAGGGGGCCAAGAGCAATAGAACTGAAGTGCGATGTGCTTCATGTGCGATGTGCTTCTTCATGTGTGATGTGCTGAGATGTGGCCAATTTTGGTGCCCGACGCCATTAATAGGACCCAGGGACACCCTGGTGCAGGCTGTCCCCCTCTCGGCATGGTTTGGTGCTAGAAAACTGGGTAAGAGAAAGGAGCACAGTTGCAGATCTGGGAGATCTGTAGCTGTGGGCTTAGCAGATGGCCTTGCGAGTTACTGGCTGCAGCCAGGAATGCTCAAGGCCCAAAGATCTGGTGGGTCACTGACATCTTCAGGGTCCTCTTCTGCTTGCTGCCAGGATACATCCTCAGGCACCCCAGTCTGAGACGTGGGCCCGGCATAATCCCTCCATCGACTTCTTGGGGTTCCCCTACTTCTGGGTGTATCTACAGAAAAAGAGGCAAGAGGCTAGCAATGCCTCCTTTCACCTCATTAACATGTCAGCGATGAACCTTCACCAATTGCTGGCCCAGCTCCACCAACCCGGGGAAGCCCCAGAAACCACAGCGGGTGAGACCTGGCATAATGGGTCTCTGCACTTTTTTCCTGATCGTGACACATTCATGACGGGACATTCCTCAGGTGCAAAGGTCAAGGAAATTGGCTCCTGTGTGTCAAAACTGTATTGGAGCACAATGATGAAAAAATTCGTTCACCTCTGAATTTTTTGCTTGAGAGAAATCAATGTTCAGCGGTAGGCTCCGGTGAACATTGTCATGGCCGCACCAACAACTGCAACGCAACAGTAGGTCATTGCCCACCTCATTTCTGCTGGGCAGAAAGGCTGAAAATTACGTGGAAAAGTGGAAACATTTTCATTCTCCAGCACAGTCAACTTTAACGAGCACAAAATTGGAAAGGAAAAACAGGGCCAGGTGAAGTATCAATTCAAATATGTGATACTATCTGTAACCCTCTAACTATATTTTATCCTCATAACCATGATACTAAATGAGTACTTTGCACCTGTCTTTACCAAGGAAGAAGATGCTGCCAGAGTCTCAGTAAAGGAAGATGTAGTTGAGATACTGAATGGGCTAAAAATTGATAAAAAGGAGATACTAGAAAGACTATCCAGTCCGGATGGGATGTGTCCTAGGTTGTTGAGGGAAGTAAGGGTGGAAATTGCAGAGGTACTAGCCATAATCTTCCAAACATCCTAAGATATTGGGGGTGGTGCCAGGGGACTGGAGAATTGCAAATGTTACACCCTTGTTCAAAAAAGGATATAAGGATAAACCCAGCAACTACAGGCCAGTCAGTTTAACCTCGGTGGTGGGGAAACTTTTAGAAACGATAATCTGGGACAGAATTAGCAGTCATTTGGACAAGTGTGGATTGATTAGGGAAAGCCAGCACGGATTTGTGAAAGGCAAATTGTGTTTAACTAACTTGATAGAGTTTTTTGATAAGGTAACAGAGAGGGTAGATAAGGGCAATGCAGCTGATGTGGTGTATATGGACTTTCAAAAGGCGTTTGATAAAATGACATATAATAGGCTTGTCATCAAGATTGAAGCCCATGGAATAAAAGGGCCAGTGGCAGCATGGATACAGAATTGGCTAAGTAACAGGAAACAGAGCGTAGTGGTGAATGGTTGTTTTTTGGACTGGAGGGAGGTATACAGTGGTGTTCCCCAGGGGTCAGTGCTGGGACCACTGCTTTTCTTGATATATATTAATGACTTGAACTTGGGTGTACAGGGCACAATTTCCAAATTTGCGATGACATAAAACTTGGAAGTGGAGTGAGGAGGATAGTGATAGACTTCAAGAGGATATAGACAGGCTGGTGGCATAGGCCGACGCATGGCAGATGAAATTTAACGCAGAAAAATGCAAGGTGATACATTTCGGTAGGAAGAATGAGGAGAGGCAATATAAACTAGAGGGCACAACTCTAAAAGGGGTACAGGAACAGAGAATTCTGGGGGTAGATGTACACAAATCATTGAAGGTGGCAGGGCAGGTTGAGAAAGTGGTTAAAAAAGCATACGGGTTCCTGGGCTTTATATATAGATGTAAGGAATCTTACAACACCAGGTTATAGTCCAACAAATTTATTTTAAAATCACAAGCTTTCGGAGATTCACCTGACGAAGGGGATAATCTCTGAAAGCTTATGATTTAAAAATAAATTTGTTGGACTATAACCTGGTGTTGTAAGATTCCTTACATTTGTCCACCCCAGTCCATCACCGGCATCTCCACATCATGGTTTATATATAGAGGCATAGAGTACAAAAGCAAGGAAGTTATGATGGACCTTTATAAAACACTGGTTCGGCCACAACTGGAGTATTGTTCCCCATTCTGGGCACTGCACTTTAGGAAGAAAGTGAAGGCCTTAGAAAGGGTGCAGAAGAGATTTACTAGAATGATTCCAGGGATGAGGGACTTTAGTTACGTGGATAGACTGGAGAAGCTGGGGTTGTTCCCCTTGGAACAGAGAAGGTTGAGAGGAGATTTGATAGAGATATTCAAAATCATGAAGGGTCTAGACAGAGTAGATAAAGAGAAACTCTTCCCATTGGCGGAAGGGTCAAGAACCAGAGGACATAGATTTAAGGTGATTGACAAAAGAACTAAAGGTGACATGAGGAAATTTTTTTTTACACAGCAAGTGGTTAGGATCTGGAATGCACTGCCAGAGGGGGTGGTGGAGGCAGATTTAATCATGGCCTTCAAAAGGGAACTGGATATGTACTTGAAAGGAAAAAAATTGCAGGATACGGTGGGGTTGTGGGACTAGCTGGATTGCTCTTGCATAGAGCCAACATGGACACAATGGGCCAAATGGTCTCCTTCTATGCTGTAACCTTTCTATGATTCTATAATTTCTCTACCCATGACAGTTACCAACACTGTTAGAGACTCTCCATTGTATTCAGGGAGGAGAGTTAACATTAATAATGTTAGGGCTTATTAGCTTCACCAGCCAAACATCCAACTGTTTGATCTCCAGCATTACAGGCTCTCTCCACCAATCTCAAGAAAGAATTCAGCAGGTTTCTACTGTTTTTAAGAAAGAGCAGTTGTCATGCAATCAATTATATGCAATGAATACATTCATAGTAAAATCAGGACATCAGTTATTAGTTTGGGTGCAAGGAATCTGGTTCCATTTGCACATGTGCATTCTCTTTCTTTTCCTTTATCCATAATCAAAAATAATCACTTTTCTGTCACTTTTAATACCTTTAAATTATCTGGTAATAACTTCTATTATTACCAGCTGTCATCAATTTTTCAGCTCTATTGGTGGATTTGATTGGTGAAGGACAGTTGATCAAGTGAGGTAGATGAGACATCTGAGAAGCTTGCGAGTTTAACTGAAGGTTCAAGAAGTTATCTTGAGGCCTGTAATGCCTAACAAATCTCAGCATCTCTAGGGCAGATTTTGAAACTCTGAACCTTGGTAGTGTGCTTTCTTGTTGGTAGCCCCTTTTTCCAGACAAACATGTCACTGTAATGTTAAGTCAACTAATCTGATTGGTTCTTGCTATGTTGACTTGTTTTCCTGTGATTATTTTCTCCCATGGGTTTGGAATAGTAATAGGAGTGGGAACATTACACACTGCACACCACATCCATCTTATATATTAAGCCATCACCTAAATTGTTGCCTTGAGTGTAATTCTACATTCAGTTTACTAATGTAAGGTATTCACTAGTCTATCCAGTTTACATGTGCTGTCTAGTATATCTACCACATTTTTATTTCTCAGTAGCCAAATATTAGTTAATTTTGATTTTTCACTCAATTCCAAAGTTGTGCATTGATTTATTTATACTCGTCATTCTCCTGTGGTGTTGCACTTGGGTAGCCAAAACCACATACTTCAGGTCAAGCAGGGTTAGAGGGCGGGGGATAATTGAATTGGTCAAAAATGGGGAGAGGGAAAGCAGCAGATGGAAGGATGGAGAGAAGTCGGGAGACAAAGGGAGAGGGAAGGAGGGAGATGAGGGGTGGGAGGCAGGGGAAAGAGGGCGAGGAGGGTAGAAGAGGAAGAGGGGTTGGGGAAAGGAGGCGAAGGAAAAAGAGGACAGGAGAGAGGGAGGGAAGAGTAGGAGGAGGATAAGGGGGAGAAGGGAGAGTGAGACTGAACGAGAGGGAGTAGGAAAGGTTGGAGAAGGAAAAAGCGAGGGACAGGAGGGTGGGATAGATGAAGAGGAGGATGCGGAAAGGACCACAATCAGGTTGGCTCCAAACAGCTAAGTGATGGTCAGAGGAAGGATGGGGAGAGATGTGCTCAGGTGAGGAGGCTAGGTTCTAGTCACCAAAGCTATGCTCAGGGTGGGGGGTGGGGGTGGCAGATCGTTCAGCTGAGAGCCATGAGAGGGAGTAAGAAGATGTGTTCATCTGAAGTGTGTGGGAGGGGGTGTTGTTTGACTGAGGGGAGTGGGTTCCAATCACCTTAGTAATGTTCGGGGGAGAGATAGTTAGTTCCAAGAACCTAGGTACTGCTAAGTAGAGGCGGGGCTCTATTTTCTGCTCAGTATGGGGGGGTGGGGATTACCTTGTGGGTTGGGGTTAAGGGTTCCTTTCACATATCTGTCTCCTTGTGGGGGAGCAATATTTTTGCACATCAGAAATCTAATGGGGGGGTTTTGAAGCATTCCCATATATCATTTATGAGACATGTTTATGCTTTTGATTTAATTTTAAGTGAGTGGTGACCAGATTGAGATCGCGCATGCTGATTGACGGTACTATCTGCTCAATTTGACAAGTTACTGGAAAGATACAATTGCTATTTCTTTGAAAGACAAATACATGAGGCTTATTCAGGGTACCATTGGGGGCTGTCTTGTAACGTTTGGTGCTACCCCTTTGTTTTCAATTTGTCACCTAACAATATGTTGACAGCGTCACCTACTGGTGCAGTACCTCTGGACTCCTGAAACCACTCATCATCTTTGTTATATATTAGAAAAACACAAAAATTTCAGCGTGTAAATTTTGATCCCAAAATGAACAATAATTATGCAAATTACATTGAGACCAAAAGTGATGTTTACAAGATAATTTCACATGTACTGAGATGTTATGATTCTCTCTCATAGGTTTTTGTTCTTCATACAATTCTGCAACATTCATGAAAATTAAAAACGCTAAGAAATGGCTAAAAAACGTCTTTTCTCCACTGGCTCGGATTCTTTAGTCAGTGAATAGCTGAGCTATACGGACTAGTAAGGTCCCAAGATCAATTCCCAGTCCGTAGAGACTTAGCTGATCTAGGCCAATACAATTGGCCTCAGTGAACCTAGGTTAGGGAAGGGAATATCAGTTAATGTTTTCCCTCCTAACTAACATTCCCTGCTGAAGTATAAATGTTGAGTGAGAATAGAACCAGGTTTGGCTGAGAGAGCTCCACAATTGAATACCCTGCTAGCATTACTAAAGCTCGCCCATGAAAAATGGCACTTTGGTGAGGTACTGGTGGGTGACTGATGCCTGTGGAACCATACCCTAGCACAGAGTCAATGCTATCAAGAAAGAAGAAGAGAAAATCGGGGAAAAAAATTGAAGCGAAATACCGTTATGTGAAGTCAATTACTTATCATCCAATTTGTTTTGAACATGCTTCATTATTGATTGACTCCATGTATACAAGAACATCTATGTGGTGCCAAATAATCCTCATGCCTCCTTTAACATCTAGTTTTATCTGATGTCGTCTACTGTCACCTAATTTACACAGACTATCTCGCAGGTGAAAGAATAATCATGCCCTCACTGTCGCATCATGATTTTTCATGATTTAGTTAATGCTTCAGAAAAATGAAATGACAATGTAATCACTAGCAGATTAGTGACTCTCTGGTATCTCTGTATAAATAGAACAGTTGACTGTTGTATTTTAATGTATCTCTGCTCTACTTTTGTTCCATTTTGCCTGAAAGGATTCAAAAGATTTTATTATCTATGCACAAATGTCTCATTTCTGTTATATCTGAAAGAAACCCAAATCCCTTTATTTTTACCCTAAGATCTTTATGCTAAACAAAACCAAGTGATGTGCACCATGTAATTCACTCTGCAGTAAGGCAATGTATTGTGATGTCTCTCCTGGTCCCATAGTAAAAGTACCATTCATTTAAATGTTGTGCATATGTCAAATATTAAAGTGAACAAAACACATCTGTACTGTGCTGCAGAAGTTTGTAGTTGTTGCAGTGAAGGACTCCCTCAAATGCCTTCTTTTCTTATCCAAGCCACTCTAAAATTCAGCTTATAACCTTCAATATGGTGGTTGCTCATTCTTTTGGGTGCTATTGGAACTACTTCTAGAATGTTTACTCAGATTCAGTGCTCTTTGCTCCTGGGGTCCTGGAAAAATTACATATTCATGATGAACATTACCTAGTGCCAGTTGTGAAAACACGTGTATGTCTTCCGTGTAAATATTACACGTGTGTCCATTCAGTATGTTTTCAGATTAATGAGCTACCGTAATATAATGCAGAATGACTTTGTAGCAGGTTAAGCCGTGTTTGAAAACAAGTTCACCAATCCAGTTGGTGCATGATGCTGCCCCATGCATCAGTACATTGTGGGTTCCTGTTACTTTGATCGAGTATGATAATAAAACTCATCACACTAATTAGCATTAAAGGCTTAGCTGAGTGTGACTATAAAACCTTGGTATGTGTGCAATTATGATTCAAGAATTTCTGCTTGGCTGAAATTAATTGGATTCAGCCCCCAGTAATTGGTTTAGTTGCTGTTGTTCAGCCACTGGTGTTAAAATTTTACTACCCTGTTAAATTCATTTAGAAAAAATGCAAACTGTTGTTATTACCTCCCTCCGCTGCACTTTGACACCAAGTCAGCGATCGTGCTATTTGATGGGCATAAAGAATACTCCCGGGTTGATTATCAACTCCATCATGCTTTATGACGATCAAAATAGAGAACAACAGCTAATAGTTTTTTAGTACAATTTATGGGATCTTGTTAAATCACAGCATTCAGCATTCTTAAAATCTTTACAATTCTCCATTTTAATAGGTAAAGTTAAACTGTCCAAAGGGCAGGGTGAGGATAATAAATGATTAATTTCTATCCCTTTGAATTTAACTTAACACTAATTTTCCACAGTTTGGGTGTGCATATATAAATCAGCAGCACTCATAAATTGATATTCCGTTACAAAACTGGTTCAAATCCATTTTGATTTGGAGGTACAAGAACTGTGAATTTCAAGTTCTTAAGCTGCAGTCTTTATAAACAAAGACATTCACTATCCCTTTCTATTGTTTCTGTAAGTCAGACTGTCCATCATAGTTGACAATATACTGCATTATCTGTGACTGACAACCAGCCTTACAGATCCAAAGTAAATGCATGATAACATTTAACAATATTGAAATGGTAACACATTGGAAGTGCAAAATGCAATGGACTAAAATTAGAATTTACATTTATAATTTATATATACAGTACTATTTCCTAATGATCAAATGTGCTTCATCATTTAACATAATTGAAGTAATTGCATCATAACTGGGGTGGACGTCTTCATGCACCAAGTACACAGAGCATGCTTGTAGTCACTGTCCGCCATGGTACTTGATGCCACCAAAAAGGGAACACTGGCACAGCACAAACTGTATGGTTATATGCATTACATAAATTAAGGGGCTACATGGAGGTCTATACTTTTATCTCAAGGATCAGACCACAACAAATACCAGTAAAGTTCTGCTCTCACAATTTGTAACATTAGCCCTGTATTTTTGTTGTATGATAGGCATTATTCTTAGCTCTTCTACCTTAAGGACTCAATGATTTTTTGTGTAGTGTCCATTTGTACAATAAAAAATGCTTGGAATGCAACTTTACATAAAATGTGACCATTTCTTCCTAACTGCAAACTATACTTCATTGTCCCATTTTTCCCATTTCTGTTCCAGCATCTGACATTGCCACAGAACAGGGTCAAGTTTTGGTCATAGCAACTGCTGCAGTTGGAGGATTCACTCTTCTAGTTATCCTTACCCTGTTCTTCCTAATCACTGGCAGGTAATGCATGTAATAAGCATCTTTTTTTATTCAATACCTGCAACCATCTTTAATGTCACATCTAGACAGTTAAAACACACTGGGGTAGATTTTGACTTTGTAGGATAAACGGGTGATAGCACCTCAATGATGACATCAATGAAAATTAAAATCGGGAGAGATATAAAACAGGCTGCCAATTCGCTATCCCCCGTTTTACACTATCGCAGGCAAAACCTACCCCACTGTCGTTAAAATGTACCTTTTTATATTTTGTTTTTATTTCTGAATATGTATTCATTGTGCTTTGTTAGAAGGTGAAACTGTCACTGCTTAAATTATATTTTAAGAAGTCAGGCAGCTTCAGGATTACTAATTAGCAGAACATATTTTTGCAATAATTACTTTTGTTGATGAGGAACAAGACTCTGTGAATGTTCATTCTATTCAGCATCCCTTTGTAATGCATTTATTACACCAGGTCAATGCAAACTGCTGTGGAGGACTAAAATACCAGAAATCAATATTATAAACGTCTACCACTGAGCATCCACAGCCCACTGGGGTAGAGAATTCCAAAGATTCACCACCCTCTGAGTGGAGAAATTCCTCCGCATCTCAGTCCTAAATGGCCGACCCTTTATCCTGAGACTACGCCTCCTAGTTCTAGACTCTCCAGCCAGGGGAAACAGCCTCTCCACATCTACCCTGTCAAACCCACTAAGAATTTTATATGTTTCAATGAGATCACCTCTCATTCTTCTAAACTCTAGAGAATACAGGCCCCTTCTACTCAATCTCTCCTCATAGGACAACCCTCTCATCTCAGGAATCAATTTAGTGAACCTTTGTTGCACCCCTCTAAAGCAAGTATATCCTCCCTTAGGTAAGGAGACCAAAACTGTACATAGTACTCCGGGTGTGGTCTCACCAAAGCCCTGTAAAATTGTAGCAAGACTTCCTTACTCTTGTACTCCAACCTCCTTACAATAAAGGCCAACATACCATTTGCCTTCCTTATTGCTTGCTGTACCTGCATGTTAACATTTGTATTTCGTGGACAAGGACACCCGAATCTCTCTGAACACCGACATTTAATAGTTTCTCATCATTTAAAAAATATTCTGTTTGTCTATTCTTCCTACCAAAGTGAATAACCTCACATTTCCCCACATTATACTCCATCTGCCACCTTCTTGCCCACTCACTTAACCTGTCTATATCCCTTTGCAGACTCTTTGCATCCTCCTCACGTCTTACTTTCCCAACTAGCTTTGTATCGTCAGCAAACTTGGATACATTACACTCAGTCCCTTCATCTAAGTCATTAATATAGATTGTAAATAGCTGAGACCCAAGCGCTGATCCTTGTGGCACCCCACTAGTTACAGCCTGCCAACCTGAGAATGACCCCTTTATTCCTACTCGCTTTTTTGTCCGATATCAATCCTCTATCCATGCTAATATATTACCCCCAATCCCATGAGCTCTTATCTTGTGTAACAACCTTTTGTGTGGCACCTTATCGAGTGCCTTTTGACAATGCAAACATGCCACATTCACTGGCTCCCTATTATCTACTCTGCTAGTTATAGCCTCAAAAAACTCTAACAAATTTGTGAAACACGATTTCCCTTACATAAGACCATGTTGACTCTGCCTAATCATACTACGATTTTCTAAGTGCCCTGTTACCACTTCCTTAATAATAGATTCCAGTATTTTCCCAATGACTGATGTCGGGCTAACTGGTCTGTAGTTCCCTGTTTTCTCTCTCCCTCCTTCCTTCAATAGCGGTGTTACATTTGCTACCTTCCAATCCACTGGGACCGTTCTAGAATCTTGGGAATTTTGGACGATCACAACCAATGCATCCACTATCTCTGCAACCACCTGTTTTAGAACCCTAGGATGTAGGTCCAGGGGATTTGTCAGCTTTTAGTCCCATTAATTTCTCCAGTACTTTTTCTTAACTGATATTAATTACTTTAAGTTCCTCAATCTCATTAGACATTTGGTTCCCCACTATTTCTGGTACGCTTTTTGTATCTACTACTGTGAAAACAGATACAAATATTTGCTTAACGTTTGTGCCATTTCCTTATTCCCCATTATAATTTCTCCTGTCTCAGCCTCCAAGTGACCCACATTTACTTTCGCTACTCTTCCTTTTTACATACTTGTAGAAGCTCTTACAATCTGTTTTTATATGTCTTGCTAGTTTACTCTCATATTCTATTTTCTCCCTCTTTATCAATTTTTTGGTCATCCTCTGCTGGTTTCTAAAACTCTCCCAATCTTCAGGCTTACTACTCTTCTTACAAACATTATAAGCCTCTTTTAATCTAATACTATCTTTAACTTCTTTAGTTAGCCATGGATGGATCAATTTTCCCCTGGAGTTTTTATTTCTCAATGGAATGTATGTTCGTTCAGAATTATGGAATATTTCTTTAATTTTTTGCCATTTCTTATCTACTGTCATATCCTTTAATCTAATTTCCCAATCAACCTTAACCAAGTCGCCCCTCATGCCTATGCTCCATCAAAAGTTCAGAATTGGGGATGTTCGCCGATGATTGCACAGTGTTCAGTTGCATTCGCAACCTCGCAGATAACAAAGCAGTCCGAGCCCGCATGCAGCAAGACCTGGACAACATCCAGGCTTGGGCTGATAAGTGGCAAGTAACAGTCACGCCAGACAAATGCCAGGCAATGACCATCTCCAACAAGAGAAAATCTAACCACTTCCCCTTGACATTCAACGTCATTACCAGCACCAAATCCCCAACCATCAACATCCTGGGAGGTCACCATTGACCAGAAATTTAACTAGACCAGCCACATAAATACTGTGGCTACAAGAGCAGGTCAGAGGCTGGGTATTCTGCGGCGAGTGACTCACCTCCTGACTCCCCAAAGCCTTTCCTCCATCTACAAGGCACAAATCAGGAGTCTGATGGAATACTCTCCGCTTGCCTGGATGAGTGCAGCTCCAACAACACTCAAGAAGCCCAACACCATCCAGGACAAAGCAGCCCGCTTGATTGACTCCCCATCCACCACCCTAAACATTCACTCCCTCCACCACTGGCGCACAGTGGCTGCAGTGTGTACCATCCACAGGATGCACTGCAGCAACTCGCCAAGGCTTCTTCGACAGCACCTCCCAAACCCATGACCACTACCACCTAGAAGGACAAGGGCAGCAGGCACATGGGAACAACACCACCTGCACGTCTCCCTCCAAGTCACACACCATCCCAACTTGGAAATATATCGCCGTTCCTTCATCGTCGCTGGGTCAAAATCCTGGAACTCCCTACCTAACAGCACTGTGGGAGAACCATCACCACACGGACTGCAGCGGTTCAAGAAGGCGGCTCACCACCACCTTCTCAAGGGCAATTAGGGATGGGCAATAAATGCTGGCCTTGCCAACGACGCCCACATCCCATGAACGAATAAATTTTTAAAAATTGGCTTTTTTTAAGTTTCTGACTTAAGTACGTCACTCTCAAACTCAATGTCAAATTCTATCATATTATAATCACTCTTCCCCAGATGATCCCTTACTATGAGATTACTAATTAACCCTGTCTCATTACACAAGACAAAATCTAAAATAGCCTTTTCCCTGGTCGGCTCCACAATGTATTGTTCTAGGAAACTGTCTCGAATGCATTCCATGAACTCGTCCTCCAAATTACCTTTGCCAATTTGATTTGTTCAGTCTATATGACGATCAAAATCCCCCACGATTATTGCATTACTTTTGTTACAAGATCCTATTATTTCTTGATTAATACTCTGTCCAACAATATAGCTACTATTGGAGGGCCGATAAACTACTCCCACCAGTGTTTTCTGCTCCTTGTTATTTCTTATCTGTTACTATTGTTGCAAGGATTATGCTGTGCTTCTTGACTACTTTTGTCTCGGAGGGAAGTTAATGCTGTTTAGCCTGGATTTCTCATAAGAAAAATGTAATGGGCCGGATTTTCCTGTGAGTGGCGATTGAACTGCGCCTGCTCTTCTTTAGACTTGCACTTGGCCATAGACTTCGCATGGGCTTTTGCACGGCACGTACCTCTTATCAGGTGCTCAATCCAACACGGCGCCCGCTACAGGGCATCTGGGTCCTGTGTGAACGGGGCAAGCAACTGTGTATCTCCTTAGCCAATCAGTTTGAAGCATCGTTAATGAGCAGCGCAGAGTCAGAACCAGGAAGTGTAAGTTAGAATAGTGAATTCAATGTCAAATCAGGTTCAGAAAGTGAAATAGTGTAAGAAATATTGAAATAAGAGACAGAGATAAAACAGACAGAATGAAAGAGTAAAAAAATGAAAACATATTTAAAAAACAATTAAAATCTGAAGGAATGAGACTCCACACTTGTAAAAGTTAATTTTCAGTGCCAGAGAGGTTGTTTGGCAGTCATTAAGACTCCCCGGCCCATTAAACGGGTGCTTAGACTTGAAATGGCTTGACGTACTTTTTTTTGGCGAGATTAGTTCGCATCCATCAGGTTGGTGCAGGAACTTCATGCTGTTCCATTCATTTGAATGGGGAGTTAGCCCGCAAGATGTCGTTCTCGCGAAGCTTGTGGGGTAGCGTCGCATCTAGTACAGCAACTTCTGGATTTCCGCATTTAACTGCACATGTGCGGTCACTGTACCAGTTGCATAGAAATAACAGTGAGCCCTGAAAGCCTCGCTGTTATTTTCACAGGAAAATCGAGCCCATTGTAAACTTTTCCAATCTCTCTCTTTGAAATCCAGACACTAGGTCTTGCATTCAGAGTAATCAATTCTGAACTACTTAATATTTAATTATCAGAAATTGTATTTCTTGTGGCTGTTTTTTTTTTATTATACAGACACAGGAATGAGAGATTGGTTTGCTAGGAGATTTTCCATTTGAATTATAATTTCTTCATGTGAAAAAATATAGCCAATGTGTAATATTTATAACTGAATGATTGAATCTGTCACTTGCAACTGATTTCGAAGTATTCAATGTAAATACTTCCACCATTTGAGTGATAGGACATGGGTTTGTGGTCATAATTCCCTATGCAGTGAGTTCCAGATCTTCATAATGTTGCAAGGGACACGTGTCAGGTGGGCATTAGTCACTTCCCACTTGGGAGGAAAAATGGGAGCATTGGTCACCCCAGGGTAATCTCACAGCTGGTTCAAAAGCATCATTGCCTGAGGTATTTCTGGCTGGCAAATGGTGCATGAGTCAGGTGAACCCATGGAAACAGTGAAGAAATGAAATAAAAAATAATTCAGTGGGAAATTGGACTGCCTGGTGTGGTATTGAAGCATACAAACCAGGAAGGTCTCGGGTATATTCTGTAATCTCTGCTGAACTCACCAATCTCGGCTGGGGCAGGTATAGTGATGTTACACTTGGCTTCAGTGCCACTAACCTAGGGAAGAAAAAAATATCCCAGGTTTATGCTTCTGATCCCTGCTAGAAAGTGCACATATTCAGGCAGATCTGGCTTGGCTGCGATGCCCTCTCCCCCATTTAATAACTTCATACTGTTTAGTTTCATTCATCGGGAATGACTTTGTGGATCAGGTACTGGAGGGCTAGAATGATAACAAAGCATGGTTTCAGAAAAGAATGGGAGAAAATTATCAATAACAAGAAAAGGGACAGGGAAAAACTGAAACCCTTTCCCTGCTGTAAAAACAAATTAACCAAGGTTGTCTGTGAAAGAAGGAAAATGATTAAGGGGCCATGTTTCATGATGCTAAGATTGGCTTAATGTTAAAAGCCCCATTTTTCACCACAGCAAAAGCTGGTTATTTGCTATTTTGTTTCATTTAGCTGTCGCTTTACATAGTATGATTTAAATTTTAATTAAAGTGAAAATACAGCTTTGTGCGCTGTTTGCATTTCCTATCTCGATTTTTCTTTGCTCCTTTCGGGACCTGCTATGTCATACTTGAACTTTCTTATGAGACAAGCAATTGGTTTCCAGCCATCTGCTGGTTTTTGCAGTAAGCATTAGCAGGTACATCATGAGAGGAATTTGGAGAAAGTTGTCCGTTTTCTCCTTTGTGTGTGAAACTACGTAGCTTTTATTTGGCAGTCCCTGAGGACTGTAAGTTCAGACACTCAACATAAGTGACGAAAGTGTTAAATGGAGGTACTCAGCCTCACTCCTTTCCTCATATTTGGCTGGCCTTTGTAAAATCATAGAATGGTTACAGCATAGAGGAGGCCATTCGGCCCATCGAGTCTGTGCCAGCTCTATGCAAGAGAAATCCAGCTAGTCCCACTCCCCCATCCTTTCCCTGTAGCCTTGCAATTTTTTTCCCTTCAAGAGCTTAACCAATTCCCTTTTGAAAGTCATGATTGAATCTGCCTCCACCACCCCCTCGGGCAGTGCATTCCAGATCATTACCACTCGCTATGTAAAAAAGTCTTTCCTCATGTCGCCTTTGGTTCTTTTGCCAGTCACCTTAAATCTGTGTCCTCTGGTTATTTACCTTTTCGCCAATGGGAACAGTTTCTCTCTATCTACTCTGTCTAGAACCCTCATGATTTTGAATACCTCTATTAAATCTCCTCTCAACCTTCTCCGCTCTATGAAGAACATCCCCAGCTTCTCCAGTCTATCCACGTAACAGAAGTCCTTCATGCCTGGAACCATTCTAGTAAATCTTTTCTGCACCCTCTCCAAGGTCTTCACACCCTTCCTAAAAAGTAGTGCCCAGAATTGGACACAATACTACAGTTGTGGCCAAACCAGTGTTTTATAAAAGTTCATTATGACTTCCTTGTTTTTGTACTCTATGCCTCCGTTTATAAAGCCCAGGATCCCATATGATTTTTTAACCGCTATCTCAACCTGCCCTGCCAACTTCAACGATCATTGCACATACACCCCCAGTTCTCTCTGTTCCTGCACCCGCTTTCGAATTGTAACCTTTAATTGATATTGCCTCTCCTCATTCTTCCTACCAAAATGTATCATTTCGCACTTCTCTGTGTTAAATTTCATCTACCACGTGTCCGCCCATTCCACCAGCCTGTCTATGTCCTCTTGAAGTCTATCACTATCCTCCTCACTGTTCACTACACTTCCAAGTTTTGTGTCATCTGCAAATTTGGAAATTGTACCCTGTACACCCAAGTCCAAGTCATTAATATATATCAAGAAAAGCAGTGGTCCTAGTACCAACCCCTGGGGAACACCACTGTATACCTTCCTCCAGTCCAAAAATAGCCGTTCACCACTACTCTCTGTTACCTGTCACATAGCCAATTTTATATCCATGCTGCCACTGCCTCTTTTATTCCATGGGCTTCAATCTTGATGACAAGCCTATTATGTGGCACTTTATCAAATCTCTTTTGGAAGTCCATATATACCATATCAACTGCATTGCCCTCATCTACCCTCTCTGTTACCTCTTCAAAAAACTTAATCAATTAGTTAAACATGATTTGCCTTTAACAATCTGTACTGGCTTTCCCTTATTAATCCACACTTGTCCAAGTGACTATTAATTTTGTCCTGGATTATCATTTCTAAAAGTTTCCCCACCACCGAGGTTAAACTTACTGGCGTGTAGTTGTTGCATTTATCCTTACACCCTTTGTTGAACAAGGGTGTAACATTTGCAATTTTCCAGTTCTCTGGCACCACTCCCATATCTAAGGATGATTGGAAGATTATGGCCAGTGCCTCCACAATTTCCACCTTTACTTCCCTCAGCAACCTAGGATGCATCCCATATGGACCTGGTGACTTATCTACTTTAAGTACAGCCAACCTTTCTAGTACCTTCTCTTTATCAATTTTTAGCCCATCCAGTACCTCAACTACCTCCTCTTTTAATGACTTGTGCAGCATCTTCTTCCTTGCAAAAGACAAATGCAAAGTACTCATTTAGTGCCTCAGCCATTCCCTCTGCCTCCAAGCGTAGGTCTCCTTTTTGGCCTCTAATCGCCACCCCCCACCCCTCCTCTTACTACCTGTTTACTATTTATATGCCTATAGAAGACTTTTGGATTCCCTTTTATGTTAGCCGCCAGTCTATTCTCATACTCTCTTTTTGCCCTTTCTATTTTCAGCCGGGTTCTCACTTGTATCATCAACCTGACATCTGTCATACGCCCCTTTTTTCTGCTTCATCTTACTCTCTATCTCTTTCATCATCCAGGGAGCTCTGGCTTTGGTTGCCCTACCTTTCCCCCTCGTGGGAATGTATCTAGACCGTATCCGATCTATCTCCTCTTTAAAGGCCACCCATTGTTTGATTCCTGTTTTGCCTGCCAATCTTTGATTTCAGTTTACCTGGGCCAGATCCATTCTCAACCCACTGAAATTGGCCCTCCTCCAATTAAGTATTTTTACTCCAGAATGCTCCTTGTCCTTTTCCATAGCTAATCTAAACCTCATGATACTATGTTCGCTGTTCCCTAAATGTTCCCACACTGACACTTGCTCCACTTGACCTATCTCATTCCCCAGAACCAGATCCAGCAATGCTTCCTTCCTCATTGGGCCGGAAACATACGGATCAAGAAAGTTCTCCTGAATACATTTCAGAAATTCTTCCCCCCTCTGCCCTTTATGCTAATACTATCCCAGTCTATATTATGAAAATTGAAGTCCCCCATTATCACTACTCTATGGTTTTTGCACCTCTCTGTAATTTCCCTACAAATTTGCTCCTCTATATCCTTCCCATTACTTGGTGGCCTATAGAATACACCCAGTAGTTTAATGGCACTTCAAATGTTTCTTAATTCTAACTTAATAGATTCTGTTCTTGACCCTTCCAGGACATCCTCTCTCTCCAGAACTGCAATATTCTCCTTAATCGATACTGCCACCCCCCATGCCCCCCCCCACCCCCCCACTCCTTTCTCTCCTTCCTTATCTTTCCTGAACACCTTGTATCCAGAAATATTTAGTACCCAATCTTGCCCTTTTTGAGCCAGGTCTCCGTTACCTCCACAACATCATATTCTCATGTTTTGCGCCTGCAGCTCACCAACCTGTTTACTAGTCTTCATGCATTTACACATATGCACTGTAAACCTATCTTAGACCCTCTTGTATTCTCTCTTAATCTGATCCCACCTAATACCGTACTAATTCTTACTGTAGTGCTATCTTTCTCTCTGAATCCTTTGTATACCTTGTTTCTCCTTTCCAATGCTACATCCTGGTGCCCACCCCCCTGCCAAATGAATTTAAAGCCTTCCCCACAGCACTATGAACCTCCCCGCGAGGACATTGGTCCCAGCTCTGTTGAGATGCAACCTGTCCGGCCTGTACAGGTCCCACTTACCCCAGAACTGGTCCCAATGCTCCAGGAATCTAAAGCCCTCCCTTCTGCACCATCTCTCCAGCCACGCATTCCTCTGCTATATCCTCATATTTCTATACTCACTGGTGCGTGGCACCATGAGTATCCAGAGATTACTCCCTTTGAGGTACTGCTCATTAATCTCTTTCCTAACTCCCTAAAATCTTCCTGCAGGACTTCATCCCTCTTTGTACCTATGTCATTGGTACCAATATGGACCACGACCTCTGGCTGTTCACCCTCCCCCTTCAGAATGTTCTGCAGCCGCTCAGTGACATCCTTGATCCCGGCACCAGAGAGGCAACATACCATCCTGGAATCACGTCTGCGGTCGCAGAAACGCCTGTGTGTTCCCCTAACTATTGAATTCCCTATCACTATTGCTTTCCCGATCTTCCTCCTCCCCTCCAGTACAGCTGAGCCACCCGTGGACTTGGCTCTGGCTGTACTCCCCAGAGGAACCATTGCCATCACCACCAGTTAGAGAGTGAGATGCACTCAGGGGACTCCTGCTCTACCTGCCTGGTCCTCCTTGTCTATCTTGCGGTCACCCAGTCCCTCTCTGCCTGCACTCTGTTAAGCCGCAGGGTGACCACCTCCTGAAACGTGCTATCCACATAGCTCTCAGCCTTGCGGATGCACTGCAGTGACGCTAGCCACTCCTCAAGCTCCGAAACCCAGAGCTTGAGTTCCTCCAGCTGACGATACTTCCTGCACCTGTGGCCGTCCAGGACACAGGAAGCGTCCTGGAGTTCCCACATGGCACAAGATATGCATTCAACGGGACTGAGATGCCTTGCCATGCCTCTATTTAATAGATTACTAACTAAACTTACCAGAAATAAACTAACGACTTAGAAAAAAACACTCACCAACCAGCTCCTTCCCTGATGCTGACATCACTTGAGTTTTTTTTTATTTTTTACCTCGCTCCCTGATGCCTTCACACTTTATCCTCTGCGGCGTTCTGCTCCTCTGCCCCCAAACTCCTTCAGGTCCGCTCTCCTGACCTTCGGGCTCTCCGATCAGTTTTATTCAAAAAAAGTTAAAATTTATTTTCCCAGAATTCCCCAAATGGTCAGAAAGACAAAGGTAAAGTCTGGTGTTACTGTAAACCATAAAGACCAAGAGGTGCAGGTTCAATTCCTGCTATGTGTAGATTTAGCTGGTCTCAGCTAGAGCACCGGTTGGTCTGCTACAATTGTCCTTAGACAAAATCAGCCAGGGTTTGTTCCGTGAGCATTTCTGGGAAGTGTGAATGTGTTGGGTGAGAACAGGACCACACTTGCCTGTGATACTGTACAGATTCATGTGCTCTCCAAGCTCATACAAAGAATGATCCCTTGAGGTGGTTGGGGTTGGGTTGAGTTGAGTGAGGTAGCAGAATACTGCTGATGCCTGTGGAACTGTACACCAGAGAGTTGGTGCCTTTTCCCAATTATGTTCTCTATTATTGGAGGAAAAGAATTTTAAAGTTTTTTAAAAATACAATCCTTATTCTTCTTTTAAATTCTTTAATGGCAGTTTGGGGACTTCAGCCCTAGCTTTTGATATCCATCGGGTTTCAATCCCTATTGTATTTTCTGTACATATTTTATATAGAGAGGAGTAGGATTAAAGAAAGAACTTGCATTTATATAGTGCCTATCACGACCTAAGGACTTCCCAGAGCACTTTACTTTTTTGTAGTGTAGTCACTGTTGTAATGTGGGGAGACACAACAACAAATTTACACACAGCAAGGTCCCACAGACAGCAATGAAATAAACGACCAGATAATCTGATTTAGTGATGTTGGTTGAGGGATAAATATTGGCCAGGACTCCCCCGCTCTAACTCAAAATTAGATGTGATCTGTTACATCCACCTGAGAGGCCAGATGGGACTTCCTCAGTACTGCACTGAACTGTCAGCCTAGATTATGTGCTCAAATCTCTGGAGTATGACTTGAACCCACAAATTTCTGACCAGAGACAAGAGTGCTACCAACTGAGGCACAGCTGACATTTCAATTTTCTTTTTATTAAATTTTAAACTTGAGCCCCTGGCCATAGTTCATTTACTATTGCTAGGAAAAAAGCTTTACATTCATTTTTTAAATTCTTTTTATATTTTTAATATTTTCCACTGAATTTGTAAACATCCTTGAATTGAAATGTTTATAAATTCAGTGGAAAATATTACAATCCTGGTCTACTGCTCTTCCATATTTATAATTATGAGACTTTGAAAAATATTTTAATACATTATAAGGAGATCCTGGGTCTAGAGGATATGCAATTATCTCTCGCCAAGTAGAAGCTTGGCAGAGTGGTAGATTGGGGCCTCCAGTAGGACGCAGCAGATTCTGCATACACATATGGATGATTCTGCACTCCATGCTCCCTGCTAGCACAGCTTCCTCACTGGAAGCATGGGATTGGAGAATCATCCCTACAGTCTCTCTGGGATTTGAGAGATCATGGGCTCAATTTTAGCCCCAAAGTCCGGGTGGGTTAGGGCAGGGGGGCAATCAAAATCGGGTTTTTTTTGAGTGGGAACGAATCCCGGCTTCAACTTGCTGAAAAACGCGTACAACCCAGACGCATCTGGGTGCGTGTGTGCTTCAGGAAGCCGGAAGACCTGACTGCTTTATTTAAACAAGTAATTAAGGAACCGAAGCTACTTAATATTTTGTGTATTGAGGCAGGGAAACTATTTTAACCCAGTCTCAACGTGTTTCCTGTGCTGTCTGAAAGGCGCCATGGAAACGGTGGCAGGTTGCAGCTGCTATCCATTTGGCCATTTCAATCATTGTTTGACAGAAAGGGATAAAAGGTGAGTTTTTGGAGCAGGGCAAGCAGTTCTTTCAGACAAATCTTTGGCTGGGAGTTCTTTGTGTTTAGACTCAGATTTCTTTGTTCACACTCAGAATTCTTGTGTTCACACATATTGACCTAATTTTAGACCCCCCTCAAACTGTTAACATCAGGGTGGGGGTGCAATGACTGCATTCGCTAGTACATTTGAGGAGGAGGCACATCACCATCCGCACCAGGCGTGGCGTGCAGTTCTGGGAGTTGCAGCTCCACAAGATAGAGATGCGTCACAGGGACCTGCAGAAGAGCAGAGAGGAGAACAATGGAAGAGCCGATGTCACAGGAGGCACTACCCAGTTGAGAGGGTCTACAGACAGAGGCTGAGCTTCCTGGACCTCTCAGAGGAGCAGCACCTACGAAAGCTCAGGGTGAGTCGCCAGGAGGTCACAGACATCTGCGCACTCCTTCATGCAGAGCTGCTGGCCATACATTGGCCGTGGCAGTTAAAGTGACCACTGCCCTCAACTTCTTCACCTCTGGATCCTTCCAGGGCGTCAGCGGTGACATTGCCGGGGTGTCTCAGTCGTCTGCTGACATGTGGTATATGATAGGTAACGGATGGCTTGTTTTGCCAAATTTCCCATTGACGACATCAGCCAGACTGAGAGGACAGTGAGTTTCCACTCACTGGCTGGCTTCCCACAGGTACCGGGCGCAATTGATTGCACACACATAGCAATTCGAGCACCTCCACATGAACCAGGACTGTTCATCAACTGAAAGGGATATCACTCCATTAATGCGCAGCTGTTTAGCGACCACTGGAAGAGATTTCTGAAGGTGTGTGCCAGCTACCCTGGCAGCTGCCATGATTCCTTCATTTTGCGTGAGTCCAAAATCCCGGCCCTCTTCCACGCACAAGACAGATTTAAGGGCTGGCTCCTTGGAGACAAGGGATTACCCTCTGCAGACGTGGCTCATGACATCTGAGAAACCCCCTCAGCGAGGCACAGCAGCGGTACAACGACAGTCACATCACCACGAGGTCTGTCATTGAACATGCCATAGGACTGCTCAAGGTGCGGTTTCAGTGCCTGGATCAATCCGGGGAAGCCCTTCAATACTCACTGGCGAAAGTGGGTAGAATTATAGTCGTTCTTTGCATCCTGCACAACATCGCTCAAAAAAGAGGGTTACCGGTGCACGAGGCCCCATGCCCTCTTGAAGCATCTGCATCTGCCATCAACATTGAGGAGGAGGACAATGGACAACCCATCGGCAGAGCAGCGGCTCACATGGCTGCTCATGAGGCCAAGGAGTCACTCATATTTGATAGGTTGTCATAAGGAGATCTGCAAAGTTAAGATAGTCAAGTTCTCACACCACCTGGAATGAGCACCGCCAACACCAGCAACCCCACGCCCCCGCACAAAACATTCCTACAACCACACATACACCCACTGTAAACACACCCACTGGATGGCATCAAGGCTAACCGTTCATGATGGAGCACATGAAAGGGCGCTATCACGAAAGCAACTCAAGAATGGGCAGGACGTGGCAGTGGTGGTAAGAATTATAACATTTAACATGCATGGAACAAAAGACAAAGAGAAATGAAAAACATGTCAATCTATCAAACTCCCTTGTCCGTACCTTTTGTGATCACAAAACTTTTGCCTTTCGCTTCCTACTACTTCTACGGGGTGCATCTCCTGTGGTTGCAACAGAGGTAGTGGATGGTTGCTCATGTTCATGCCCTGACTCCTGAGATGTTTAGGGCTTACGCCCTCTGGGTTTTGAATCCCGTGAGGGCCACGCCAAAGACTGCTCCACCTGCACCTGTGCAGGGGCAGACTTAGCTATCTGGAGAGGAGGCAGCATTGTGGGTACTGGCTGAGAGGGGGGCAACGGCTGAGACGTGGGAGTGCTTTGAGTGGCGTTACCCACTTCCATGTCCCCTTTCACCATCATCCCTATCCTGGGCCAGGGCCATCATTCCTAAAACCCTGCTGGACAACAGTTTGGAGGACATGTGTAATGCCTTGTAAGGCCACTTCTAAAATCTCTGTTTACAGCGGCAGAATGTTGTTCACCCTGAGTCCGCACGGCCGTTGTCAAGATCTGAATGGACTCATTTGTGAGCCCTGCTTGAATTTCGATGGAGACATTTCCAACTGTTTCCCAGTTCCACTAATGCTGGAGGTGGACTCCTCCATCCTCTCCGCTATTGTGGAGAGTGCGCGTGGCACGTCTTCCAGTACCTCGCAAATGTGCTGCTGTCCCTCGATCATTGTCCTTTTAAAGAATGGCCCCCAGGGTTCAGCATCTGTGTCCAGCTGAGCAGAGCCTGGAGAGGAGTGTGCCCACGGACTCGCCATGGCTGCCCCGTCACCAGCGTCTGCTTGTGCTCACGTGTGTGGTGACTCACCAGATAACAACCCAACTAATTCACTACTAGGACCCACCGAGGTGTGAGTATCTGCGCTGGTGCATGGCTCGCTATGATGTGATGGTGTGCCTTCAGAGGCAGGGAGCTCCTCTGAGGAATCGCCCTCTTCAGTTACTTCAGTCGTTGGAAGGCCTGGAAGAGAACAGAAGGTGATATTAAGATGCAATGTTGCGATGAGCATACTGAGGTGTTCAACATGAATATCATTAATAACATCAATTCATGTTGTGTGTGATGAATGTTAAAGTTCTGTCACCAGAAGTTTGTGGGGTGCCAGTCTCAGCATCCCCGAGGGACAGGCACTCAATCGTGCAGCTGAGTTCCAGGGCCTCCTCCTCCGCCTCTGTGAGGACCAATATTTGTTGTGCCCCCCCTCCAGTCCCCGCCCTCTCCCTTGCATTCTGCGCTCTTCTCCTACAAGGGGAGAAAGTACAGACGTGTGAGTGAGTGATGGTGAAGTGGTCAGCCAATTAATGCATTTCTTTGGGAGAGGCTGACCATGAAAGTGATTCATCAGAGGGTGATTATCAGACATATACATCACATTGCACAGGATTGGGGTGAGTGGTAATGGTGGGTTCACAAATGGGGAGGTGAGGAAGTGCTCAGAAAATGAAGATAAGTTAAGGATGGGCCTTAAGTGGGCGTGAGGAGTGATGTGATGGAGTAGGCTTCGCAGGGCAGAATGTGAGTGGGGGGGGAGTGGGGATGTGCCCCACAGAATGCAGGTGAATCAGTGTGTTTTCACTTTTGCTGACCTGGTTGGGTCATTGAAGCACTTCATACACTGGACCCAACTATGAGAGATGTTGCTACTGCTGGTCACCTCCTCTGCCATCTCGAGCCAGGCCCTCTTGATGGCAGAGACAGGGCGCTTCCTCCTATCCTCCGGGTAGTATATTTCCCTCCTCCTCCTCACCCCGGCCAGTTGCACCTCGTGCGGAATTATTGAATTTTGGTGCAGGCTTGCAGCTGTATTGCTCCATTATGTTGAATTGCTCCTTTCCCCAACAAGAGCTATTGCATCAATGGTCCTTTAAATACTCCAGCTGACAGCACCTCATGTGGGTGTGCAGTCCGCCCGCTGCGCAGCTTTCAGAGAGCAAACCTGGAAGCCACATTGAGGGCCTTCAGTTAGGTCGCGATCGGGTGGGGAAAGGTAAGGATTTTTTTTCGTGTTTCCCACGTGCCCTTTGACCATCCCGTCGGCATATTAAAATCCTGCCCTATGTGTTCATTAACACGCCCAAAGACCTTCTAGATTAAGCACTTCAATTAACATAATAGCCATTGTCAGCATATTACATTGTTGCAGTATCTACCCCATGTTTTGAAATTGTGCTATGTTGTATAAATAGAAACTGTTAAATGAGCCAGCTGCTGAGCTCATTTTAATCCTTTCAGTGCTAAATGTCCTTGGCACCTTTTTGGAGTATCGTGTACCATTTTTGTTTTGTATCCTGCTTTCCTCTTGTTCACTTTTTCCGTGTTGCAGGTGGGAGGTGACTGATCAATGGGACTCAGATAGGAGGCATTGACACATCAACATCAAATTGGTTAGCACCAGAACACCTTTCTGGACCATTCTGGTCCACTTCAAACACTGCTTCACATGTGGTCAATGGTGCTTATGAACCTACCTCACTTTGACGCAGCTTGTTGCCATAGCAATTTGCTGCACTATAAAAGACCCACATTTCCAGTAACCGAATCTGGTTTGATTAACATTATCACAAAACATGTTTGCCTAAAATGTTATTAGTCTGCCCTCTGCAAAGTGTTGAATACATTTTTAGTGTCAGTGCTAAAACTTCTTTTCAAATTCCATTTTTACAATGCTGCCACTAAACAGAATTTGCATCGTATATTGAGCTACAACTGCAGCTTAACACAATGAAAAATCTAAATGTCCGATACTTGCCGCTCCCTTTAGAAGTGACTTGGCCCATTTAAATTCTACCCTTGGATCAGATTTCTAAATGGATCATGTTCGCATGTGTCTGGAGTCCATTGTCATTTTTGGTTTATTTTTAACAATCTTTGAATTTTAAACAATAAATCTGATTACCCCTAACCCCTGAAACGAAGTCAGCCAAAGCATTAGAAATTATCAATTCGTTGCAGTCTATCCCAATGACACAGGATAGGATGAATAGCGACTGCAAATGAGGCAATTCAGAATAAGCAGCCAGAGAATGATAAGCAGGCAGTGCTCATATTAACCTTTTGTATACCAAGTGATATTGGTGGCCTTTCAAAAATGGGCGTATTTTACCTGATATAATGGGGCCGACAATGCGATGGAAAGCGCCTGAAGTGCTGCAGCCCCTTGGGCACCAGAGGCCCAAATAATCAGATGCAGAATAGGCCTGAGGCCTACTCTGCATCCAAGATGCATTATACATGTCTATGCACTCGTGAAACGCTTCACGTGCTAGTGCTGTGCAGAGACTGTATACAAGGCTCATTATAGGGCCAAGCTTTATTTAAATGAGGGGTCCTCCTTATAATGCAATCTGCAGGGCTAAGGAGCACCTGATAGGCATAAAACAGATACTGCAAATGAAACCTGCGCTTCTTTCAGTTGGGCCTTTGTTGTTAAATGTACATTACTGTTTTTGCTGTATCTCTTAGCAACTCACTGTTCCTGCACTATTTTGGTCCAGTTGGATAAAGAAGCTAGGGAAACTTTTTGGAGCCTTCCTGATTGCTACATAAAGCTGGACTGCAACTTTTATTTGTGGAGCTGAAGTTGCTACTAAGCTCCCTTGCCTGCAGTTATGAGTATTCCTATGGGCAGATCTTTCTATTTGCAGGTTCTAAATGTATGAATTGTGTATATATACCCAGGCTTTCACACCTGAACCCTGTCTGAAGACACTTGCCCACTCAAGCTAAGATTCCTAAAGGTCACCATAACAGTTATGCACATCCAGTAGCCAGACTATGCATAGTTACCACTGTGTTGAACTTTTATACAGTGGGTTCCTTACAGACATGTGCAGGAGATCTCTGACACATCTCCCAGCCTACAGTTCACAATTGCATCAAGCAGACCACCAATGCATTGTTTGCCAGGGCCAGGGACTTCATATATTTTCATATGGAAAGCAGCCAGCACAGCAGCAAGTAAGAGCCTTCCACTTCTACCCTGCAGTAGGATTCCCACAAATTTAGGATATAATTGACTGCACTCGTGGCCATTCATGCATCTACCACCAAAGCAACTCCATTCATGAATAGTTAGAGCTACCAGTCCATGAATGTGTGGGTGGTCTGTGACCCTATGGTCACATGAGCACAATCATGCACATCAGTGCTCGTTTCCATGGCATCTCCAATGATTCCTTCCTCCTTTGGCAGCCAAAAATAGAAGAAGATGAGGCTGATCAAGAGGTAGAGAAATTGGCTATAAAACTGGACACTCAGTCTGCCAGAGTCATCAGAACATCTAATTGACCAAATCTTTAAATAAGTGTTTCATACCACCAATGCACAACAGTAATCTCCATGTGTGCCCAACCTCCTTGACAAATAAAGCTTCTCCTCCACTGGATGCTGCCATACACCAACACTCATGAATATTACTTCATTTCTCCCCAATAACCTGGTTCTGCCTCTTACCAAAAGAAATGTCAGAACACATTACAATATCAGTCAAGGCAGCTTTTATTAACCCTTACAGTGTATGATGCAGGTCTGTTCAGTGTGCTTTGCTCCAGTGCTTCCCTTCTGTGGCAGTATATGGTGTGTGTCTTCCATTCCCTAACTATGAGCTCCTTCTAAACGTTTCCACAGCGAGGGGAAGAACTTAGATAGATGGCTGCTGGGTGTCGGTGTCTTTCTCTAAGATTAGAGGTGCCTTGTGTCAGGTCAGAAGAAGGTCTTACAACTGCAGGCACCACGATGAATGATGAAGTGATTGTTTGGGCCTGTATGTTCACATACTGTAGTCATCTGAATGAAGTAGTAAGGAGGTTTGGATGTTGCATCACAAGGTGTTTCCAGTACCCCAAGAGCTATATCTATCACGTAGGCCAGTTCCTGCTGTTCCTCTGTTGCTGGGCACTCCCTCAACATGGCTACAAGAACTGTGTGAAAACACACCACTACACAGAAATGAGTTTGTTTAAGCCATGCATGATTGCTGGCTCAAGCTGATTACCTAATGTGGTGAATCCAGATAAGTCACACTGCTGTGTATTTGGGTCCAAGGTCCGTGTTGCTCTTATCGTAGCTATACTTGAGATTGTAACTATGTCTTGGCCAATGAGTCCTCGCTGCAGAGAACCCTGGAATGGGCACATTTTCCGTGATGTATGCAGCTCAGTCAGGCAGTCGTGCAGCACCAAACAAATGCACATTCTGCTGCCTTGCATTGACACCCCCCCAACTATACAGATTGCTCGCCGTGCTCTAAAATGATGTTGAGCTGCCAACGTCACTTGTATGCAAACCCTGATAGGTCAAAATCCCTGGGGTTAGCAGTTGATGGACCCCTTGATGTCTCCCTAGCCAGAAGGTTGCACCTTCTGCAATTCTATCTGCACTTGCTTCTCCTCATTGATGTTGTGTGTTTAACCAAGTGCTCACACCTGCAGCTCACTAACAACACCCCCAACCCCCCAAATCGGATCTATCTGTGATAGTGTTTGCCGCTGTAAAAGTGGACGATGTAGGGTTCTGCGAGGTGCACATCTGAGAACGCATACAGGGCTCTACCACTTCCTCCTCTTGGGCACCTAGAGACCAAAAAGCAGAACACACTTGCCAATGCTTGCAGTAAAACACCTCTTGAAGCATTGCTGCACATCGCAAGACATTTCATTGTATTACACTGAAATGCTGCAGTGTCTGCTTGTGTGTGAGGGAGCGAATGAATGTGCATGAATAAGGAGAGAAGAATAAAAAGCAAAGGATACTAGTCATGAACATAAGAAATTGGAGCAGGAGTAGGCCAATCGGCCCCTCGAGCCTGCTCCGCCATTCAATAAGATCATGGCTGATCTGATCCCAACCACAAATCTAAAGAACACAAGAAGTCGGAGCAGGACCCGGCCACATAGCCCCTGGGCCCTCTCCGCCACCCACAGGGCATTGACCGATCCGAACTCAGCTTCATGTCCAATTTCCTGCCCGCTCCCCATAACCCCTAATTCCCTTTACTTCTAGGAAACTGTCTATTTCTGTTTTAAATTTATCTAATGATGTAGCTTCCACAGCTTCCTGGGGCAGCAAATTCCACAGACCTACCACCCTCTGAGTGAAGAAGTTTCTCCTCATCTCAGTTTTGAAAGAGCAGCCCCTTATTCTAAGATTATGCCCCCTAGTTCTAGTTTCACCCATCTTTGGGAACATCCTTACTGCATCCACCCGATCAAGACCCTTCACAATCTTATATGTTTCAATAAGATCGCCTCTCATTCTTCTGAACTCCAATGAGTAGAGTCCCAATCTACTCAACCTCTCCTCATATGTCCACCCCCTCATCCCCTGGATTAACCGAGTGAACCTTCTTTGTACTGCCTCGAGAGCAAGTATGTCTTTTCTTAAGTATGGAGACCAAAATTGTATGCAGTATTCCAGGTGCGGTCTCACCAATACCTTATATAACTGCAGCAATACCTCCTTGTTTTTATATTCTATCCCCCTAGCAATAAAAGCCAACATTCCGTTGGCTTTCTTGATCACCTGCTGCACCTGCCTACCAACTTTTTGATTTTCTTGCACTAGGACCCCCAGATCCCTTTGTACTGCAGTACTTTCCAGTCTCTCGCCATTAAGAAAATAACTTGCTCTCTGATTTTTCCTGCCAAAGTGCATAACCTCACATTTTCCAATATTATATTGCATCTGCCAAATCTCCGCCCACTCACCCAGCCTGTCTATATCCCCTTGCAGGTTTTTTATGTCCTCCTCACTCTCTACTTTCCCTCCCATCTTTGTATCATCTGCAAATTTTGATATGTTGCACTCGGTCCCCTCCTCCAAATCGTTAATATAGATTGTAAAGAGTTGGGGACCCAGCACCGACCCCTGTGGAACACCACTGGTTACTGGTTGCCAGTCCGAAAATGAACCATTTATCCCAACTCTCTGCTTCCTGTTTGATAACCAATCCTCCACCCATGCCAGAATATTACCCCCAATCCCGTGATTTTTTATCTTAAGTAATAATCGTTTATGTGGCACCTTGTCGAATGCCTTCTGGAAGTCTAAATACACTACGTCCACTGGTTCCCCTTTATCCACCCTATACGTTATATCCTCGAAGAACTCAAGCAAATTTGTCAGACATGACTTCCCCTTCATAAAGCCATGCTGACTTTGTCCTATTAAATTATGCTTATCTAAATGTTCCGTTACTGTCTCCTTAATAATAGACTCCAAAATTTTACCCACCACAGATGTTAAGCTAACTGGCCTATAATTTCCAGCCTTCTGCCTACTACCCTTTTTAAATAACGGTGTTACATTAGCAGTTTTCCAATCTGCCGGGACCTCTCCTGAGTCCAGGGAATTTTGGAAAACTATCACCAAAGCATCCACAATCCCTACTGCCACTTCCCTCAAGACCCTAGGATGGAAGCCATCAGGTCCAGGGGATTTATCCGCCTTGAGTCCCATTATTTTACTGAGTACCATCTCTTGAGTGATTTTAATCGTATTTAGCTCCTCCCCCCCGAGAGTCCCCTGTTTGTCCAGTGTTGGGATATTCTTAGTGTCCTCTACTGTAAAGACTGAAACAAAATATTTGTTCAGCATTTTTGCCATCTCCATGTTTCCCACCATTAATTTCCCGGTCTCATCCTCTAAGGGACCTATGTTTGCCTTAGCCACCCTTTTTCTTTTTATATAACTATAGAAACTCTTGCTATCTGTTTTTATATTTTTTGCTAATTTCTTTTCATAATCTAACTTCCCTTTCTTAATCAATCCTTTAGTTACTTTTTGCTGTCTTTTGAAGAATTCCCAATCTTCTATCCTCCCACTAAGTTTGGCTACCTTATATGTCCTTGTTTTTAGTCGGATACTATCCTTGATTTCTTTACTTAGCCACGGGTGGCTGTCATTTCTTTTACACCCTTTTTTCCTCAGTGGAATATATTTATTTTGAAAGTTGTAAAATAACTCCCTAAATGAACACCACTGCTCATGTACCGTCTTACCCTTTAATCTATTTTCCTAGTCCACTTTAATCAATTCCGCTCTCATACCATCATAGTCTCCTTTATTCAAGCTCAGTACGCTTGTTTGAGAATCAACCTTCTCACCCTCTAATTGGATATGGAATTCAACCATGTTGTGGTCGCTCGTTCCAAGGGGATCCTTAACTAGGACATTATTAATTAATCCTGACTCATTACACAGGACCAGGTCCAAGGTTGCCTGCCCCCTTGTAGGATCAGTTACATACTGCTCAAGAAATCCATCCCTGATGCACTCAATGAACTCGTCCTCAAGGCTGCTCTGCCCAATTTGATTTGTCCAGTTAATATGATAATTAAAATCCCCCATAATTATGGCTGTTCCCTTATTACATGCCCCGACTATCTCCTGATTAATACTTCTTCCAGCAGAGTTGCAACTATTAGGAGGCCTATATACTACGCCCACTAATGTTTTTTTTCCCTTATTATTCCTTATCTCCACCCAAACTGTTTCATTATCTTGATGCTTTGTCCCAATATCATTTCTCTGTATTACAGTGATTCCTTCCTTTATTAACATAGCCACCCCACCTCCCCTTCCTTCCTGCCTGTCCTTCCTGATTGTTAAATACCCTGGCATATTTAATTCCCAGTCGTTGTCACCCTGCAGCCATGTTTCTGTAATGGCCACAAGATCATACCCATACGTAGTTATTTGTGCCGTTAACTCGTCCATTTTATTACGAATGCTACGTGCATTCAGATAAAGAACTTTCAAATCTGTTTTGTGACGCTTAGTTCCTGCTTTTTCCTTTTTTAACACTTTACCTATTACTCCATACCTTCTGTCCCTTCCTGTTACGCTTTCCTCTCTCTCCCTGCTCAGGTTCCCAACCCCCTGCCACTTTAGTTTAAACCCTCCCCAACAGCACTAGCAAACACTCCTCCTAGGACAGCGGTCCCGGCCCTGCCCAGGTGCAGACCGTCCGGTTTGTACTGGTCCCACCTCCCCCAGAACCGTTTCCAGTGTCCCAGGAATTTGAATCCCTCCCCCTTGCACCATTCCTCTAGCCACGTATTCATTTGAAATATCCTCCTATTTCTACTCTGACTAGCACGTGGCACTGGCAGCAATCCTGAGATTACTACCTTTGAGGTCCTATTTTTTAATTTACCTCCTAACTCCCTATATTCTGCTTTTAGGACCTCATCCCCTTTTTTACCTATATCGTTGGTGCCTATGTGCACCACGACAGCTGGCTGTTCGCCCTCCCCCTCCAAAATGTTCTGTAGCCGCTCCGAGACATCCTTGATCCTTGCACCAGGGAGGCAACACACCATCCTGGAGTCTCGGTTGCGGCCGCAGAAACGCCTGTCTATTCCCCTTACAATTGAGTCCCCTATCACTATAGCTCTGCCACTCTTTTTCCTCCCAGCCTGTGCAGCAGAGCTACCCGTGGTGCCAGGAAGTTGGCTGCTGCTGCCTTCCCCTGATAAGTCATCCCCCCCAACAGCATCCAAAGTGGCATATCTGTTTGAGAGGGGGATGGACACAGGGGACCCCTGCACTACCTGCCTGCATCTCTTACTCTTCCTGGTGGTCACCCATTCACTTCCTGCCTGTATACCCTTTACCTGCGGTGTGACCAACTCGCTAAACGTGCTATCCACGAGTTTCTCTGCATCGCGGATGCTCCACAGTGAGTCCACCCGCAGCTCCAGCTCCGAGATACGATCGGTCAGTAGCTGCAGGTGGACACACTTCCCGCACACATGGTCGGCAGGGACACTGGTAGTGTCCATGACTTCCCACATCTTGCAGAAGGAGCATATCACGGGTGCGAGGTCTGCTGCCATGACTTGCCTTAGCTGAGTTACCCCTTTTAAATTACGTTGAAATTAGAAAATGTTAACTATACTAGGGACCTAGGTTCACTAAAAAAAAAACACTATCTGCTATAAAACCTGCAGATCTTCCCTTTCTTATTACTTTACTTACAGTAAAATGGTAGAAATACTCACCTGAACCTACTCACCAATCAGCTGCCTCCCCTGTGCCGCGTCACTTTCTGACTGGTGACGTCACCCCGAACTGCCGCTGGTCTCAGAGTCTCGCTCTCAGAGTAAGCTCTGGTCTCGCTCTCTCCCGCCGCTCACCGCTCTCAGGTCCACTACCGCTCTGCAAGAAAAGCAAGGCAAAGCAGCACCTCCTTCCCCCACTTCACCTAACTCCCACACGTACCGAACTCTCAGCACACTGTGTAATATCCGCACACATGAGCTTCATGGAGGCCTACAATTTAACCCACTTTCGCTCCTTGCCACTTGGCAACCTTGTGTAAGCCAAAAATTATCTCCGAGGTTTCGACCACAAGTAAAACAGCATTTATATACTCTGTCACCTCCTTCCATGCATCTCTGGGAGTTCTCTTTATTGCTGAGTGAACCTCTCCAAAGAAACCCACCCTTCATTGCAGGGCCTCTTCCAGCAAGACCTCCAAAACCTGATCACTGAATGGGGTCATTCAGCCCACAATCATTTTTCTGCCAAGAAAGAATCCTTTAAGAGCTGCTGGCACCGGGAATCCTATCCCCATGACCTCAGCACACTCCCAACACACCATGCACCACGTGCTGGGGGTACCACCTCACTTTGTAGATGAAGTGACTGTGACAAAAAGGAAGCATTTTTATCTAGTTTTGGCTTGATGTTGATTCGTTACTCTGATCACAATACACAGGAGCTCTGAAAATCTGGAGGGGGGAGCACACCCTGGCCTAAGTACAAGGATGTGCCCACCCTCTCCTGCTGACTTCAGCAAAGTTCACAGGTCGGGGGAGGGGCCACGAGTAGCAGGCCTTTGGCTGGGCGAGGGAATTTCTGGGATGTTCCCCTTCCACTGAAGAGGCCAGAAACGCTGGCTGAAGCTCACCAGACTGGGGACGAGGTGCCAGGTTTCCCCTTTCTCCGGAAAGAGGAAGAGTCAGAGGACCCATTGTAATTTAGGCTCTTCACCTTCAGGTTCCAGGTCCTGATCCCCAAGTGGGTCCCACATCTGCTCCTGTTGGCAAGGTGTGCCTGGTTAGACTATCACCATCTCTGCACCAGGTACTGGCTGAGTCAGGGCATGAGAAATTCCCAGCTTAGCATGCCTTTATCGATGGCCTTGTAGGGGCAGACTGAGAATCTGCCCCACAAAACCACACAGGAAACATTGGCATTGTTGGGTCCCAGCTGAGTTTGTGGCCATTCTGGCTGACTCTCACCAAAGTTACAGTGGGAGTCTGCTGGAACAGCTTCAAGATTTTAGCTCAAAGGAGTTTAAAAACCAGGAGCAGTCAGATTCCTGTCCTAAATACAAATGTTGCAAAGTTTTATTGATATATGTTCAGGCAAATTTGCTTGAGAGAAGCAAACCACACATTTTAAATATAAATGCTGGGTGATTGGCTCACTTAAGTGTGTGACTGGCATCTCCCTTTGAATTGAGTTGAGAGTTATTTAAATTCAACAAGCCTCCTCATTTGTTTGAGGGTATTTAAGTAGGTTGAATTGTTCAAATCATTAAGTTAGTCTGGAATTTTCAAAGAAGTAGATTAGACTCGTTAGCTCCCGCAATTGGAAAGTATAAAAATAAAACTGCATATATAAGATTTGAATACAAAATATTTGTTTAGCATTGTGATTGTATTCATTTATTCCACTGTAAATATGTATGTATGGTATTATTGTGATATATTTGCTTGTTCACCAATTGTACAATCATTTGCTTATTAATTAAAGTCTAAATGAGTTCTGAAGTTGTAATGCTCTGTTGCTCTTTGAAGATAGAAGAAAGTTTCTGTGTTTTGGACAGGATAGGTAAAACAATTGACAGTAAGGTTTTCTGTTTGTTATCCTGGGCTCGCTATCAGAACCTTGCCTAGATATCAGGGCCAGTGATACTCCTGAGAGTATCAATTGGAAAATAAGATTCCCCAATGAAAGTAATGTAAAACACAGGAGCCAAGGTACCCAGAGCAAGAAGGGCAAAAAGGATCAAAAACATACCACTGACTTACATTATGGGGCAAGGTCAGCTGGTAACCCCCAGTGCGTACACATCACCCACTGCACTGTCACTATATTATCAATGCCAATATATTCAACAACAAAAAACTTCACTTGATGACTGATTTAACAAAGGTGAATTCATAAAAATCCATAGAACTACACACAGGTCATTCGATAGTGTTCTCTGAATAAACAAAAACAGAACAATTCTGCTGAATTGTTAACTTTGGGGCAGAAATGGAACCATAGAAGTTTACAGCACAAAAGGAGGCCATTTGGCCAATTGCATCAATGCAGGCTCTTTGCTAGCGCAATCCAAAACTAATCCCTCTGCTCTGCGTGCTCTTTCCTTTGCTTCAGATATTATCAAATCCATTGCTCTGGTTCAAACATGCTAATACAATCCTCCAAGGAATCATTCTCCACAGAGATGTACATTGTTTGGTATTTTCTTGGAATTTACATTAAGTATGAACACAGTTGGTGAAAAGTTATATTTCCCAAAGTTGTCATGTTCCTGTTTACAGGGCAGTGCTTAAAATGAACCATTGCTAATTAATTTACCAGTAGGTATTGTCACCTATGGATTTGACTAGGAACTAAAGTGTTTTTAATAGTATCCACCCTAGGATTGTCATTTGTCTAATGTTGGGCTGGACAGTCTAATTTTTCAGTGGGTTGTCCAAACATAAACCAGACACCAAGGAGACGATTTACAAGTTGCGCCCAAAACAAGGGTGAATTCACCGGAGCCGGTGATCCGCCTGCCCGCTCGTGCCCTCATGAGGTTCGAGCCATTTGAGATCCTGGCCACATTAGCATGTCCCCAGCAGGCTATGGGCGCCAAGCAGGCATTCTTCTGCAGTTGCCATTTCTGGGAGGATGGGAAATCAGCCAGCTCCCATATAGAGTCAGCCGACAGGTTCAAGCCTGGGGAGGGGGAAATGATGGGGCGAAGAGGAGCCTTATTAAAAAGCGGTGCTTTATTAGGGGCCCAGGAGAAGCACTCCTGCTCCTCCTGGGCCCACCAAAAAAAAGATTGAAAGCTTCCTGGGCCATTTTGTGCGCGGCCTCCATGGGTTACCCATTTTTACCTGCAAATTGCAACCGGGTCCTACAAGCAGTGTAGAACCCCAATTTGCATATTTAAGCAGCAATGCACATGTTTCAGGTGAGCAGGTTGCCCATTTACAGATCCACCTGAAAATTCATCAGGTGGGCCTTGGGCATCAATGGGACCTGGGTTCACATGCAGCTTAAACTTATGGGATTGTCTACTGCCCATAAAGGACTTACATGAAATGAGTTTAAAAGTCTCAATCCAGTTACTAGTGGGCATGGGTCTGCAGCACAAAACTGATCCTAATTCAGCACTAATTGGCAATCCTGTTCAGAGAGGCCACAGGATGGCTGATGTGGGAAATGGAAAATTGTCATTCTGATGCAGTCCAGCATGTTCTTCTAGGGTTTGAGCTGAGGAACTTTGTTGCGGCAGAATAGAGTGAGCTTTACTCTGCATCTGGCTGTGCGATGCCTAACCTGAGAGTGCTTAATGCTGACACGGGGTGCTTGAAATGGGAAGTGTTGCATTTCCCAGCACTAACATCCCTCACCTTGCTGAACACACACACACACACACACACACACACAAAAAAAAAATCAATTTGTCACTTCCTTCACTGTCTCATATTAGTTATTTTAAGTTCAGCTATTTTCCCTCAATAGCAAAGGAAATATCAAAACTTGAGTCATGACCCCATCCTAATCCTACCACCATCTGGTTTTGAACCTATGAAAAGATCACAACCCTAACAATACAGATATTTGATTATATAAAAGAGATACTTTGGGTTTCAATTTAAAATCTGAATTTATTTGAAAGCGTTCAAATAATTAATCATCTCTGACAGCTTAAACAAAAATTTGCATTTTGAATCCACAGCTCCTTCTGTTAGTTTTAATATATTACTGTAGTCATTCAATAGAAAATAATAACAGCTTATAAATACAATTCTTGACCAAAGGATTATAATCTATGTTGTTTGGTAGATAATAAGCAGCACAGATGAGAACATGTCAATAATTATCCATGGCTACGAGTGTGATATGATTCCAGGTCTGTTCCAGAATTTGTAGAAATATCACACTGGTAGTCATGGGGCCCATTTTTGTATTTCCATAATTAAATGACAGCAGTGTCTCCACATCTATTTCATTACAATGTCAAGAGTTCTGGTATGATACATGCTATATTTCTGCAACTTACCTTTTGATACAAAATAGCCATTGCACTGCAAATGTAATTGATTATATGAAACACTTTGAGACATCGTGACATGATAAGATGTTGTATAAAGACCAAGTACTATCATTTATTAGTAGTTATTTTGGCTATCTCTCTCCTCAAAACAATGGTGTTGCGATGGTCACAGATCTATATTTATAGTACAAGTAGTTTATAATTAAACAACAGAAAGTTCAGTGAGAGTAAATCTATTGCTTTTAACTGGCAATGATCAACTGACTTTCATTATACAGCACATTGGTATGTATCTCATAATTGAACATGGGCAGAACCAGAAACAGTGGGATACTGGTGATTTGTAATGGACCCTAAAGTGTGGAGGGGGAAATTTTAAGTTATCCATAAAAACGTACATTATTCATTAACGTTGCAATGGCAAGGTACTGATTAATCGGTGATTACATAGCCATTATCTAGACTGTTGCTTCACAATTGGGTGATTGTATCTCACACCCACAATAAACAAAGGCCTGCATGTCGAGATAATGTCCCTTTGCTAAGAATAATTTGTATTGTACATTAGTGCCTCTTGTGCTGCATGCTAGACATTATTACACATTAGTCACTCGTGTTAGCTTTTGTATTCATTTGTAGTATTTCTATTGAAAGCTTCTCACACAGCAAGTAATCCATCCTATTGCTTTCACAGATCCCACTAAGATACTGTTGTCCTGTAGAGACATCTTTAACATGTTGCCGAGTTCAATTTCTGAGTTGATTTGATAATTGTATTGAAGTTGCTATGTATTCTTTGAAGTTCGAAGATTGTTTGGTGTACGTTTCATGGCTTTCACTCTCCTATCTTTGTGAAGGTGTCACTGGTATATTAAAGCGAAAATGAAATCTGAAGAAAAGAGGAGAACACATTTCCAAAATGGGCACAGTAAGTAGAACCAACCAAGGCTGAACGGATCGGGACAAAATGTGATCACAGTCTGACTTTTCAAACATTTTTTTATTGATTCTAACATCTAAATTAACCACCAAATATATTTTAATTGTATGTATTCCAGGAAATTATATAGGATGACTGGCAAAGCTTATCTTTTTTAATCACACTTATTGTCAGAAGTAATGATTAGAAAATCTCCTAATATCTGACCCATTACATTGGGGGAAGATTTCTTCTGATCACTATGAATTTGGTGAAGATGTCCCCTGTTTAATATTTCTAGTGAAACTGTGAACATGTTCTAAAAGATCTCACTCAAACAGTAAACCGAGGAAATATTCACAACACGTCTATGTGTTACTTCACATAGCAGCCAGAGGAATTCTTATCTTCCTATGTTTGAAGTGCTCATTTTGTATTTGGATATATTTTATAGATGCTAAAGTTGCTTTCTGATTCAGAACTTTAAAATGTGACTCATATGGGATGACAATTGTAGGGTTATCCACGTTACAGGGCTATATTAAAAGCTATATTCATAATATGGTAAGTGTAACAGATCAAGTGGAAAGGCTGCAACTCAATTTTGACCTTATTCTTGGAAAGACAATACAACAGACAGAGCTGTTTAAAAGTGACAGATAGAAGTTAAGAACCAGCTAGATTGGAATGAAAATGTATATCAACTGAAGGATTGGGTAAACTTCAGCAACCTACAAAAGTGTCCCAACCACAGTACCTTCTGCAGTAAAGCCACAAATGGAGGTAAAAGGTCACCGATAAACCACGAGCCTGCAGCAGGCGTGGGCAGTCACTAACATGCCACAGCAATGCATAACTTGCTACAGACGTGTTTCAAAGAAGGAATATTTCCAGGCACTATGCCAGAAATAGAAAGTGATCGGCGCAATTTAACAGCTTGAACAGGAATATATGCATTTTAGGGTGAAATATATTCCTGTTCACTCTGTTAAATTGGACCAGGACATAATTCCTTGGATGTACATGACAAGTTCATGGGAATTGTAGCTAGTGATTAAATTCTTCAGACTAATTTCCTGAGTAGATGCGTTGGAAATGGAGAAAGTCAACTGTAATGCAAATATTTCAAAATTTTCAATCAATAGACCCGAATTTAGTCTACTAGAAAAAGCAGAAGTGTTTTCCAAGAATGTTGCCAATTCCAGATTTGGGCAAATACCACTTTTGATAGCCCCTAACAAAATTTTACACATTATTTGGGCAATTCCATTTTTTGGGGGATAAAAACAGAAATTGTTGGAAACACTCAGCAAGTCAGGCAGCATCGTGGAGCGAGGAAGTCGGGTTAACGTTTCAGGTCTACGACCCTTTGTCAGAGGTTCTGACTCGGAGATCATAGACCTGAAACATTAACCTTACCTTCCTCTGTACACAGATGCTGCCTGACTTGCTGAGTGTTTCCAACAATTTCTGCTTTTATTTCAGCTTTCCATGGGTTAAAATTACCTATCATGTCTTTATTACTAGCCTTCTCTGAATAAAGTAAGCATTGTAATCTAGTGTTAATTCTGTACAAATGAATACAGGGATTAAATCTTTGGAAAATATTTAATTGTAATTCTGTAAAAGCCCTTTTTAATACTTTTGTATATTGCAGACAAAGAACTTAGTTAGTCAAATCTAAAGCCTGAGTATCCTCCTTTAAGACAAACCCAAGGAGGGTCACAGAAGTCAGCAGTTCACAGAAAAAGAATACCAATGATCAAGATTGTCCTCATCAAAGTTATTTACTGTACACATTACATGATAAATACAGTGGAACATGTAACGGTTGAGGTATAAATGAACTGGTTACTGCTGGTGTCCATCAAATCCACGTGACACAAATTAAAATGTTCTGCCTTAAAGCCTACAGTTTAAATGTTATTTTATCCGAAGCCTTTTTTACATGTCAATAAATTCATACTGAATCTATTGGGTAGGTTGTACTGTTTTTATTTTTCTTTAAAATATAGTGTTTTTATATTGATTACATTAAAAATTAAGGCTGCTGGAGAATGGATTACTTTTATCTTTTTTTTGTACCAAGAAGCCTCATCAACCTCAGGTATAGTACGAGTTCTATGCAGTTGAAATAATCCTATAGACAGTCCAAAGAATAGGTTAGAATTTCTTGCTGGTAACAACTGGGAACAGAATTGTTGCCATCAGATATGTGATTTTCCTATGGTAATTGTAGGAAAGGGCCACTGGCAGATTCCTGATTTTCCATTTCTTGCTGACACCAGTTGTATAAAGTTGTTACTAGTGCTACTTGGAGGAAAGGGCCAATCCAAAAGAAGTTGAGAGGAACAACTATAAAAGCAGCTTGCTACCTTATTCTTTTTTCATTTTTTGTGTTTATTTATTTTCCTTTTTAATGCCATTGTCACCATTAGGAAGGAAAAGACTAGTTGGAAGTTGGTTCATCCCCTCAAAGTTTGTTATTTCCAGCTCCCTAGGCAGCTCTAATATCAGCCATCTGTCCCTGCACTGTTTGTATACTGCTCACGTACATGTGCCACACCAGCAAACAATACCACACAAAAGTAGTTAGGGATGGTTAGTTTACCCACTTTTTCCCAGCAGCAGTTCTCAATGAGAACAGTTGTTACAACATGCAATTTGCCAGATATTTAAATATTTGTAATCAGATAACATCAGTACACGCAGAAAATGCGTTTGGTTAGGAGAGAATCTTACTGGCATTGCTATTAGCAAAAAAGAGCTTTGATTATCCAAAGAAAAATTAGTTCAAATGTTCCCTTAACCTTTCGAAGAGCACCTAGCCATTTCAATGTTGCCATATCAACTATCCTTATGGACCTGAGCATAATTGTCCATCTCATGTTGAATTATGGGCAGTTTTATGGAAATTGGGCAGAGTTAGCCCAGCAGAGAGGTATTCATCATTAGGATCCAGAGATGAAAGAGATGGTATTTATACCGGGTTTTTCATCCTGTAGATCTTTTGTACTGCACACATGAATGTTCACTGAGCTGAAATGCATTGTTGCCAACTTACTGCATGTTATTGATTTTTATGTAAAATGGCAACCTCTAGCAGTTGTGGCTTTTTTAATGCAACTTTTGAAGAACATACTTATTACTGTTTAACAATATGGTGGGAAAGAGTTTGATTGATTGTTTTTAATAATATGGATTCAGAATATGTAAGAGATTTTTTACGAGATTCTCCCGACCTGCCACCTTAACTTCGGTGGAAGCTTGGTGGAACCCTCAAAGAAACAGCAAAAACGGCCGTTTCTAACTGTTCCTCCAGATAGTCTACCAGCGGGAGATTGAGCGCGCCCCTGCGGAAATTACATGCCTATATGGTTTGCTCACTGATCTGTGCACATTTCTCTGATAGTAGCAGAAGGCATGAATCAGGTTAATATCAAAGTGCTGTGGTTGTGATTTCATACTCTTGATATTAATCCTCCATCGCTGTAACCAGAATCATGAATTCAGCAAGCTAAATAATACAAACAGAAAGCTACGCTGTGCAGTTAATTGTACCACAGCAATTTCTTCATCATCTGCGTATTTTTAATCAGCAAGCAGCTGTTTCCATTGTAATTCACAAAATAAATTAGCTGGGCCTTCAGCTCCACATGGAGAAGCAGGAAGCTTTTTACAAATTCACATTAAATAGACTTTTACGCTGCATTTTCACAAATTTCCAAGATATCCGAATGTGCTGTGATTAAATACTTAGAGAAAAGCTGCTACTTTATGAGCAACATCTACCAGTAAATCAAAGAGGATTTCTGTGTCATGCTGGGTTTATTTCATTCTCACCAAATGTAAAATTGTATTTTAATTCTTTCCAGTCAGATTTCCAGGGATGAGAACATACATTGATCCTGATACTTATGAAGACCCATCTCAAGCAGTGCATGAATTTGCGAAAGAAATAGATCCCTCCAGAATTCGCATAGAGAGAGTGATTGGAGCAGGTAAAAATAGTAGCAAATACTGGAGAATCCTTCCTGTTGAGGATAATAGAATTGTTTTGGTTTGACTTGTTCCTTTAAAAGATGAAGCTTTTAAGGCACTTGTTCTGCAAGTGGTCTTTTCAAACCATTTCCCTTAGCACTAGTTTCACAAAACAGGGTGTTTGAAAGTACATTGTGGGATAATAAGTTCAAACCATTAAAGTGTTCATCGGAAATTCCTCTCATTGCTATTTTAGTGAATTCATTAACCCATTTGCAATAGGCCGGTCAACACTTCTGCTAAAATAGCAGGGAGAGGAATTCCAGATGAACGGTTTTATGTGTCTGAACCTATTATCTCACAATGTAATTTCAGGTCAGTGTTACCTTTATTGATTTTCTTTTTTATTTAAATTGACGTAAGTTCTTTCCTGAGATCCATCTACAAATAAAACTATTAAGAAAATATCTCAAACAGTTAGAACATAAGAATTTGTAAGAACAGGATAAAACCCAAACCATCCCTCCTTTTTTCATAGACCTGCTTTCCCACCCTATCCCTCAATTCCTTCTCTCTCTAGAATGAATCCAGTAATCTCTTCAACTCAAACACTCTACTTTACTGGCCTTCCCTGGTAACTTATTCCACAATTCTATTACTCCTAAAGTGAAAGGTTCCAGCTGACTTCCTCATTTACTTCTAACTACCTCATTTGTAATTTATGTCCCCTGATACTTCAATCAACTGCTGTTTGTTGCCCTTCAACCTCCAGCCATCTTGTTACAGATTTTTGTTTCCCTATTTGTATTTTGCTTTCTATTTGGAAGTTGAGCAGCAAACTATGTGAGCTGCAGGGCTGTACCCTTATACCTCCTATATCTTAACGCTGTCATAAATACTGAATGGTTTCTATACTCAGAATCCATTGCTGTAAAAATGCAGAATCATAGAATCTTACAGCACAGAAGGAGACCTTTCAGTCCATCTTGCCCGAGCCGGCTCTTTTAAAGAATTTGTCATAGCCCCTCCCTGACCGCCCACTCTTCCCAGATACCATTCTGCTTTATTTTCCTTTCACTACCTCTCCTGTGCAATTGGGTCATGAAAACCTGCTGCATAACAGTGTGGAAAGAAACTTAAAGAAATATAATTATGCATTATACACAATTTAAAAAAATATTGAATACAGTGAGCTTAATGCTGCAAATTATCCTCAACATTTTTCTAATGTTTAAAAACGACTTGAGCTTTGCTGTTATGGTTTATGACATTACCGAAATGCATCAAGTTAATTCCAATTTTATTTCTCGCTGGCAGCCATGTATATCCTGCATATAATGCATCACTAGCAGGAATACACAGAAAGGGATTTTAGACACCAGCTTAATGCTAAGTGGACAAGTTATTTCAGTCTCAAAAAGTCTGTGGTATCACTTTGTTTTAATCCATCTTTATTTTCCCCAAGTAATTTCATAATTTCTTTCTTCAATTTGCTCACCTGTATTTTGATATCTTTTATTTTGTCCATCCAAACATGCCATCTCCCAGCTATAACCAGCAATTTTCTGGTGCAAGGCTCTGCATCTTAGAAATTATCACTGAAGGAACTATGTTGATTAGGATTTTTACAAATGTCTCCCAATCTGCAGATCTGGCATATTAACTCTTGATGCTAACTGATTATTATTTACACCATCTGTGAAAATATGCATTAAGCCCAAAGGACAGTAAAGCAGAAGTTGCTCTATGTTTCAGTGCTGACTATTGTAACCTCTTGTTGTCTCAACATACTGTAGCATGTGTTCATAAATCCAGTCCTTATTGCTGAGCAGATATATATGGATCCAAAGATGTTCTCATTCAAGGATGAATTTTGCTTTTGTTGCTTAATGATCCATTGGTATGTACTGCTATGTCCAATAGAGAAAGCAATGTATTAAAAGTCATGTTCTGCAAAGGAGGCATCAAATTTAACGCAAAAATTTGAAACTGTAGCTTACTGAAAACTATTGTATTAATTGTTCACAAAGTGCAAAGCAAATTATACAAAACCGCATTAAAATCAGAAACCAGTTTTACAGAAGCTAGGACCCAGTCATGTTTTGTAAAAAAAAAGACTGCCAACAACTAATGAGAGAATAAATTGACAGCATTATACCTTGTCAAAAAAAATCTTTGTTATTGCATATTAATTGACGGTTGTTTAATTCTATTTTAATTTAGTAAAATAATGTGTTAATTTATACAGACATTTTAATAGAATCCAATTGAAATCTGGAATACTTTCAAATGAAACATGGTTAACAAACCATACAAATACATGCTAGCTGCAGTATACAGAATGTGTAATCACAATGGATTTCTTTTGCATCAGGAAAGCTTACAATTTATTCTGTGTTCAGTCATTTAAGATAATATCTGGAATCAGATGAATTTTTTTAATATCAGCATCATTTCTCTTCCAAATCTGACCAAATATCTCATTTGAGCCTGGAAATTACTGTTAGTGAAATTACTGTGCGTGAAATGATTGTGTGGACAGTCAGCACATTAATATGGCATTCTTCTGTCAGCTACTTTAATGGAGGATTTAATTGTCCCGATTTTAACTCCCCCCGCCCCCCCCCACACTTGGCGGAAACCAGGTGGTGGGGGCAGTTAAAATTAGGCCAGTCACTCATGCCCTCTGATCCTGCTGCCTTCCTGTTATAAGCTGGATAGCCTGATGGTAAAGGATAGAATACTAGAACCTGGTTTTCAGTTGCTTCCAAGCCTTTATTCACAGAGCTCCAAATTATACTCATCACATCCTAGTTAAGGCCTCTCATATATAGATACAAGACACACACCACCTGAATACAATTAATGTAATATCACTAATTGATATAAATCACATGGATACAATTAACACTTCCCGCCGTGTTGAATTCGAATGCTCCTCCAGGCCTCACAAGGAAGTCTTTGGCCTCCTTTTCTCCAGTCTCCCCCCCCCCACCCTTTCCCCCGATTACCTCCAGAGCCTACACCCCAATCGCGGCCAGAGGCCCACCCTCACAACTGACAGCCGAGGACCGTTCCCACAGGTACCCGGCTGCGGCCTCCTGCCACCGAACTCCCACTCGCCAGCCTGGCCAGGGAATATTTATTCAAATGAAACCCAGCCATTAAGATTGGCTGGGCCTCCACATCCCTGGATTCCCCGGACGCGCTGCCCTCTTTGGGGCTTGCGCTCACGGTACCCACCCGTCTTTAAAATCAGGGTCAATTTGTCTATTTATTCTGAACAGGTTCATGTTTCTGCTAAAATAAAGGCCAGAAGAATTCAAATGAATGCATTAAGCTACTCAGTGATTTCCCAAAACAAAAACTATTATATAAATATAATTTTTTATGTTTGGTTTTAATTTTTAAAGCTGCTAGTCTGGGTTAGGGTTTTCATATCTGATCATTTTCTCATTGCCTGATTACAAACTAGTCAAAACACTGGAGGATAGCGTCTCTCCTGGCACTTGAAAAAAATGATAGAGTTCAGCACTAAATAGATTCCTCAGATAGATTAGCATTGAGGGATGTTTGCAGTAAGAAATATCATTGCTCAAAAGCAATAGGCATTGTTGTGGGATTATCATAAATTACATTACTAGATTTAGAAATACCGATATCTGAAAGAACATGATGTCACAATACAACATGCATATCAGATTGTGTAGGATGTCCCGATTACTTTGTGCTGGAAAACGAGTCCATGACTTAATGGTTAGAATAGCCTGGCATGCCTTTGTAGCTCTTACCTCATCAGGTACTTAATAAAAAATCCTCACACACTTCTTGTCATTGGGCTGGTCATGCTCCCAATTGCTGCCCGTGGCCTGATGCTGCTTTCAAATCTTACCAATGGCCTGGTCCCACTTTTGATTGCTGCTACTGCCATCTTTTCCTTTAATATATATTAATTCTATTTAAATACTTTACCTATACTTTTTTGAGAGCATGTTAGGCTCTTTTATAAAAAAATTTTTTTTTTAAAGTATATATATATATATATATATATATATATACACACACATATCCAAAATTTTAATATTAATATATAACTAATGGCATCAGCTGATTGCAGAGCTGGTGAGCAGGAGGGGGGAAAGAAAGGCAGGAACAGCAGCAGAGGAATCAAGGTGTACACACCCAAGGGGAGAAAAAGAGGCAAAGGGATAGAGAAAGAAAAGGGAATGAATGAATACAGAGAACAGATGCAGAAAAGGGAATGAAGATGAAGAAACATACCTTTTTTTAATATATATATAGTTAAAAATCTTACAAAGAGCACATACTTCCTGTCTACAAACCTAACCTCCTGTTCTCATCATTTTTGTTCATGCTTCTCTGGCAACATTTTAAATTGCTCAGGTCCAAGGCCTTAAATTAAACTTCTGCTTGTTTTATTTAACCTGTCCACTGAAAGATTTGATCATTATATAGGTGTTGAGGTCGTTTATTCCAACAGAGATGGTGGCTGTAACAGCTAAGGGTGGCACTTTTTGTCAGTTCTAACTGGGTTACTAGTGGGGACATTCCCATTTTACTAATAAACCTCTGATGGAAGTTAGGCTGCATGTTGCTGCAGGGATTAGGAAAAAGATCTTCGACTTTTTTAAGGACTATTTACTGCAATGGGGGGGGGGGGGGGGAGAATTGCTCTGGTTGCCTTGTGTAATGACACTGTAAAGAAGGAGGACAATTTTTCATTTGCAGCACATATTGACTGGGTGGTGGGCGGGGCATACACTGCCCTCGTCCAATGGAATCGGTGTGCGGCCCATGCCATTTCCATGATCAGGCCTAATTTACATTCATTCAGTGAGCTGCTGGCCCAACATGCACTCCCTATAGGCCTCTCACTGGGAGTGTGGGAAAACCGGCAAGGTAGCTGCTACTTAAAGACCTGCAGCAGCACCTTAAAGGGGAGGTGCTTTTTATCATGTGGGGCAATGACCAGTGAAATTGTGCAGCAACAGGCAAAATCACTTCAAATAGGACCTCCAGGCTCTCCAATACAGCAGTGGAGCTTTTGATTCAACAAGTGAAAAGCAGGAAGGACATCCTCTTATCTCTGATGGGCAACAGTGCCAAGGCAAACCAATCAACAGGCATGGAGATAGCTAGCCGAAAATGTCAATGTCATTAGCATTGTCCCCAGGACCTGATGACAGGGCAGAAGAAATTTAATGATCTGACCTGGGCTGCTTAGGTAAGAATCCTCTTCACATCGCTCATACTATCTGCACCACCCTACAGGACCCTAATTTGACCTCAACACTACCAGTCCTTCCTTTCCCCGCTCCTCAGGTCAGCAGGGAACACTTCACTGCACCTCCTTTCTGTTGTACTTATACCCTCAAAAGCTGCTACTGCCCTCACAACTACTTCTCCCTCATAGCCTCACTTGCTGCTTGTTCCTATCATCATGCACACCATGCTAAACTGCCTCAGACATCTTGAAAATCCTTAAAAAGAGCACATATTAACCCACTTGCATACTTCTTGCAGGAGAAGCTGCCACGCGACAGGAGGTCCTGCCACTTTACAGAACCGGCTCTAATGAAAGAGGCCATCTTTGATGTTATTGGCAGAGGATGGCACGCAGCTTTGGCGATGGCCAGGCTGGAGCCCAGGCACAGTAGGGTGTTTGGACATCTTCCCTTCCTTTTCTTTTTCTACTTAATTTTTAGTAACACAGTCACACACTCAGCGTGACAACCTGGTTGTCCTAGCACGGCCACTCATCTACTACTGCTTACCCTTGGCATTACATCCTAACCGTTGTCCCTCTCCCCATTTTCTATGACCATCAAACAACTTGGGCATTCTAGTCACAAAGACTGAGGAGAAGAACCCTCCTGAAGATGCACCGTCCCATGCTCTGACCCTTCCAACTACCAGCACAGAAATCAGCACCCTGTGTGGCATAGATAATGAGGTGGAGGGATCTGCACTGACTGATTGACTGAGCACAAGTTAGCAACAGCAAGTGGAAAAGACGGCTCGGGAAACAGCTCTTGGGAGGGCAAGTGCATATCCTAGCTCTGTTGAAGAGGACTGAAATGCAATCTTTATTGGCCCAACTTTTAAAGGAAAAATAATTTTTGTGCACCAGCAATTGCTGAATACATTGAGCCGCCTGCCAGGGAGCTTCCAGAATATGGCGGAGATTGTGAAGGGGTTCACTAATAACTTGTGTTGAGTTCTGGCACATGGCATCAACACTGTGCAGTCAATTATGGGGCGCGTGGTCATCTTAGTGAACAATGCAGCCCCCCTCCCCTCCCCTGGCAGAAGTCTGTGGCACCAGTAATAGTATCTCTCAGGGATGCTCATACTGGCATCATGCAGCCTCTGGGCTCAACCATCTCCTCCACCTTGGACAAATTGGGAGACCGAATGGATAAGGGCTTCAGACGGATTATGGATGTCCTACAACAACAACAACTTGCATTTTTATAGCGCCTTTAACATAGTAAAACCTCCCAAGGCGCATTATCAAACAAAATTTCGCACCGAACCACATAAGGAGGTATTAGGACAGATGACCAAAAGCTTGGTCAAAGAGATAGGTTTAAAGGAGCATCTTAAAGGAGGCGAGAGAGGTGGAGAGGTATAGGGGGTCATTCCAGAGTTTAGGGCCTAGGCAGCTGAAGGCACAGCCACCAATGGTGGAGCGATTAAAATCGGGGACGTGCAAGAGGCAAGAATTGGAGGAGCGCAGAGATCTCGGTGGGTTGTAGGGCTGGATGAGGTTACAGAGATAGGGAGGGGCAAGGCCATGGAGGGATTTTAAAACAAGGATGAGAATTTTATAATCGAGGCGTTCCCGGACTGGGAGCCAGTGTAGGTCAGCGAGCACAGGGGTGATCGGAGAACGGGACTTGATGCGAGTTAGGATACGGGCAGCAGAATTATGGATGAGCTCAAGTTTATGGAGGGTGGAAGATGGGAGGCCAGCCAGGAGAGCATTGGAATAGTCCAGTCTGGAGGTAATAAAAGCATGGATGTGGATTTCAGCAGCAGATGAGCTGAGGCAGGTGCGGAGATGGGCGATGTTATGGAGCTGGAAGTAGGCCGTCTTGGTGATAGAGCAGCTATGTGGTCGGAAGCTCATCTCAGGGTCAAATAGGATGCCAAGGTTGCGAATGGTCTGGTTCAGCCTCAGACAGTGGCCAAGGAGAGGGATGGCGTCAGTGGCTAGGGAATGGAGTTTGCAGCGGGGACCACAGACAATGGCTTTAGTCTTCCCAATATTTAGTTGGAGGAAATTTTTGCTCATCAAGTATCGGATGTTGGACAAGCAGTGTGACAAATGAGAGACAGTGGAGGGGTCGAGGAAAGTCGTTGAGAGGTAGAGCTGGACTCTCTAGCAGATCAGTAGAAGTGCTGAGGTGCTGCCCGGTAGCAGGAGCAGTTATGCAATCAGATTGGAAAATGTTGCCATCTCTCATGATGACAGCATATCTGGACCCTTGGATCTCCTGAACCAATGCCCACCCCATGCCAGAAAACCAGCTGGTCCAAACTGCCCCAGTCGGGTGCCAAGTTGCTGCCATCTGTAGCTGGGTCCTCTCAGGCCCTAGAGGTTGCCAAGCATAAGCATATCAAGAGCCCTTAACTGAGCCACAGCAGCCTTCCACCTCCCATGCTGCAGCCACTGGGGAGAGCATTTTGTAGAAGTAGAACAGCACTTAAGACAGGCAATAAGGGCACACGTCAAGGTGATAAATTAGTGTGTGGGCATATCTGTAAGTGGCCAAACTGTTGATCCTTTTTTGAAATCTTTGTGTGCAGAGAGTGTTCCTGTAGTAGCTGGTAGCCCTGCAATGTTAGTTGACATGAATATCAATTTTGGTCTTTGGGTAGATGCAATTTATTTGAGGGTGGAAGAACTTGAAGATTTGTTGGACATGACTGTCGGGGAGCCAGGATTGTTCAGATGAAGCACTCTTCAATGAGCTGCTGCCAAAGAGCGCTGGCTGTAGGCAGGTTTTTGACCCTTCGCTTCCTCATCATTCTGTGTTTCATCAGTGTCCTTTCCCTCATCATCCTTGTCCTTGTTCAATCATGGTTCCATGTGTTGTCCCCATTGCAGAGCAAATTTCTGCAACTTACCTAAAATCACTATTATACAAGACACTCTGTGGGCTGTATTGCAGGAAGCCACCAGACGCGTCCAGGCATTTCACCCTTTGCTTGAGGACTCCAGTGGTCTGCTCAATGAGGGCCCTAGTTACCCCATGATTGCAGATCAACCAGTCTCTCACTTGCTGTACTGAAGTAAAGCATGGGGAGATGGAGGATTGCTGCAACATTCATGCATCACGGCAGCTTCTAGGAAAGTGGGCATGATGCACTGCTGATGATCACGCACCAGTTGCACATTAATGGAGATTTGATTCATGAGTTGTGATTCATGAAGACAGTGTGGTCATGTGAAGGAGCTTGCTGGGCTATATTAGGTGCAGTTAATGGGGTCCTGGACTTGGGAGAATCCTGAAATCTGTGCAAACCCCAGATCTCTATCCTGCTTCTTCCTGTTGTGCACCGGAATAGTAATGGAAGTTTTCGCTATAGTAAACAATGCGTCAGTCACCTGCTTAATGCACGCATGGACTATAGATTTACTGATGTTACTGACAACCCCTGTGGCAGCCTGGAAGGAGCCAGAGACAAAGAAATTCAGAGCTGCTGTGACCTTGACTGCAACAGGAAATGCTGTGCTAGCTGTAGCAGTTGGTTGCAGGTCTTGTTCCAGGAGTTGGCACAACTCTGTGACAGCTTCACTGAAGAAGCAAAGCCTCCTTATGCACTCCTCAGAGAACTACAGGTGTGTTGTCCTGGGTCTATAAACTCTGTTGGGAGGGTTAAGATTCCTGCGAGCATGCCTCCTTCCATTTGCTTTACCTGCAGCTGCATATCTGTGAGCTCCTATCTCCTGCTGCTGCTGTTTCAACTCCTCCTCTTGCCAGAGTGGAATTCCTCGAAGGACCCCCATGAAGAAAATTTCAATAGCAGAAGCTCCTTAAGAACACAGAACATTCTACAGTCACTACAAGCACTTTGAAATCATCTTAGTAGCAAAAAAAATACTATCTAATGCAAGCAAAATGTCTCCCAAAACTTTCTATAGTTTTACCTGAGTATAGCAGAGGATCCGTTCAAATAGATACCTCCCGACTCGTACTGCCCATGATTTGTGGGCAGGAGAGGGAAGTGGCAGTAGCAGAGTTGAAAATGAAATCAAAGGTTATAACTACATCATCTGATCCCAATTAGCATATATTAGTGAGACTCACACTGGTTCCCGGTGGGAGGTATGGTCGTTCAGATTGCGGACCACCCAAAAATTGGAATAGGTTGGAACACAGCAGTGAGTCAGTGCATTGGTTTCACACACTGTTTTGGTCCCAGTTTTTAAACACAACAAGGGCAGCAAAGAAAAAATAGCCTCCATGTTCTTTTAAATGTACTTCCAACGTCACCACTTATAATAGTGAGTTGGCGGATTGGTGAGTTAAACTCCTGTGGAAAAAATAAAAAATTCATTAAAATAATTTTGGTTTTACATCTTAAAGTGAACAAAAATAAACTCACAAACCTCTTTTAAAGACTCTATAAAGTCCAAACTCTTTCAGCACCTCTGCTGGTCATCCATTTATGATTGGCTGTTCTTTCATTAATAGATGACAGTTCAGCTTGTGGATTAAACAAAAGGTTGTAATAATTTAGTCAGCAGGGGGTTCCTTATGAGGCTATTTGCCAATATGTCATGTAGAGTTCATTAATCTCAAGTAAAAATATTCAATACTACATTTTAACTCTGAAAACCTCCTGAAGACAGCAAAAATATTTCTTGAGTTTTCTTGTAAAATAGTAAATGTTTATTTTAAAGTTCCGAGCATAGCAAATATGTATTACACAAATATTAACTGCTTTTGAGAACTAAAGTTAAAATGTTTGGTCTGAGGGTTACAGAGTGACTGAGAAAGTATTATTCAATTTTCAGCATTATTGAATGCTTCAGATCACTCCTGTGACTCCCAAGAGCCTAGTGTACCTCAGCTCTGGATTTGTTTCATTTTTGCTCTTGAACTGACCATTGTTTTTAAAGGAAACCCAGTGCCATTTGTCTTACAGAGTTTAAAACTGCTACTGTGACATTTGTCCAATTCTGGTGTCTGGCAATGTTGTACACAGTTGTCCTCTTTATGTCAATCAGTGGATAGCATTGAAAACTATTTTCTCATACAATGATTACACCTAACATTTCAGTTCACGAGAAATATCAGAAAATAGGTATCAAGATGTGATTTAATCTTAATGTGGACGTGCTTGCTATACTCATGCACATACAATTCTGAAGACTAGTCATGAACTTTTGCAATTCATTACCGAACCCTTCATTATTCTGTTTTGTTTCTATTTTGGCGGGGGGGGGGGGGGGGGGGGGGGGGGTGGAAGGGAGAACTTTTCATCATTGTCAAGGTAAAGGATGTTGGCACTGGAGAAATACTTTTTTATTTTGAGCACCCGGTGGCAACACTAAACATGCCAAGCCAAAAACATAGACAAATGCAGAATAAAGCTCCTTCTATTCTCCCATAACAACACACCATATCCCCAGTCTTGGAAGGGCACCACATACTGAATCAGTGTCAATTTGCCAATTCCTACACCACCTATCCTCGTGGCCTTTAGTAGTGAGTTTTCCAAATTAGTGCTATAGGTCCACGTTCACCAAGAACCAGGTTAAGAATTCCCAAATGCAATTTGTATATAATCAGCAGCAAGTTTCAGCTGGATTTGATCTCAAATCCTTGAGGTGGAAAGACATTGCGCTAACTCACTCCACCATGAATTATTTTACTTAATATGGGGTCAGTATTTCAAGTTTGCACTCCCAGCAGCCAAGGCTCTGCATTGGGACCGAGCATTTGAAAACTTACTCTATTTACATCTGCAAGCTTTTTTTTCCCTACTTGTCTAGTTCCTCAAAAATATCCTGTGGCAGGTGAGTTCATAACATTGATCAGACAGCAAATAATAAAGAATAAGATTGGTGCTCATGTCACAGGGTGTCCAAGATCCTTTAATCCAGTCCACGAAGCCACTTCCGGTTCATTTCTTGCTTGTACACAAATCTGGTTTTGACTTTGATTCTTCAAGTGGCCCAGGCCTAGAGGACTATAAAAGGCTGCTCCCGGATTGGGCGATTTGACCAATCATGGAGCAGCTCTTTCACACCAATCAAGAGTCAGACTTCACCAGTCCTCCAGGCATTGAAATTATAAACAGCTGAAGTTTCCATTTTTTCAAGATTTCGGAGTAGGAGGAGGGGGAAGGATTGCATTTTTTTTGCGAATGGGGATTGTATTTGGGGTTGTCACTTTTATGTTTATGAGGAATCTTGAATTTTCTATTAGGGAGTGTCACATTTTTGTGTCTGTGGGCTTGCATTTCTGGCTAATCATAAGTAGTCAATGTGCTGGTTTTGACACACGTCTGGTCTCCAGCTCCAAAAGTTTGGACACCCTGCAATGCCACAGTAAATAGTAATTGAACAGTGAAATCCTATTAAGTGCAATGATTCAGGGTGGACAAAAATAATTTTAATTAATAGTTATCAGCTGTGTGCATCAGTAAGAATGTGTTTAATAACTGTCCACAGATTCTCTACTTCAGTTAAACTTCCTGCAAACACAGAATATATAGACAGGGACAGCGAGTCACTAACGATCTTTCATAAGCAGAAAAAAAGCTGCAACCACAGGCACAAGTGAGTTTTGACATAAGTGGGTTCTTGCAGTGAGCTAAGACATTCACTATATTATGGATATAGTCAGGAAATGTAACCCTGGAGCTAAATGTGGTTAGACCATCTTATTATTCAGCTCAGCTCTATTGGTAGAGTACAGCGTGAAGATTACATCAACCCAATAAAACAGTTAACCAATTCCCATTGAATATTTTAGATATGCTGATTAAAATTAAATGACCATGTTAGATTACTTGCACTAGATTATTTTGCATTTATTCTAAGTAACTTGCCGCGTCACTTGTTCTACTGATCTGCATTTTTAGGGGAGTTTGGAGAGGTCTGCAGTGGTCGGCTAAAGACACCCGGAAAAAGGGAGATTCCTGTGGCTATTAAGACCCTAAAAGGAGGTTACATGGATAGACAACGACGGGATTTCCTCAGAGAAGCAAGCATCATGGGCCAGTTTGACCACCCTAACATCGTTCGTTTGGAGGGAGTCGTCACAAAAAGTATTATACTTTTCTTAAGTTCATGTGCGTTTATCCAAACTTTTACAGGTTGAAATGTGACAGTATAATGATATGTAACTATGCATAACTATTGGGTTTAATGTACAAATATTGGGCTGAGGGAATTATTGCACCATAAAGTTAATGCTTTTAGCCCAAATATTCTCTGACCCAAAGTATCTGTGGTCCACTCCTGTAGGGAAGTCCTGAGCTATTTTCAGTTATTTGTTAGTTAGTTCGGTCAACACAGTTAACTAGAGTTAATTCAAAGTAAATCAGTATTGTGTGAATGAATGTTAGCCACTTTTATTTTGTATACACAAAGTTGAAGCAAACATAAAGTTACATTTGGAAATATTTCACACATCTGAAATGATGGTCAGAATCTGAAGTCAGAATTCCTGTCGTTTGAGATTAAACTGGAAACATACAGATTTATTTTTACTGAATTGTATATGTTCTTATATCTTAATAAAACAGAAAACATTTCCATAAGAGAAATTATCACCCATCTATGGGTATATAAATCATCATTTGTCCTGTTAAAAATTCCATATTTAAATGGTGTTCATGGTATGTTGTTTGGTGTGCATGTATGTCTGTTACATACGCAACAATTTTAAAACTGTATGAAACTATTTTTATTCCATGATTGCCAGAAGGCATTCAATGAGTTGAATTTGTGCTATGGAATATTAGTAACATACACAAGGGGGTAGAAATTGGTATGAGTTGCACCTATTTTTCGGGTGTAAAATGGGCACAACGCTGACCAATTCAGCAGTGGGGCAGCCTGCGCCCAATCTGAGCAGATTTTCGGCCCACTGTTAATTTGTCGGACTCATATTTTAAGCGCCCCAGGCAGCTGCCTAAAGTACGTGTTAGTCCTCTTTCATATATGTCAATTAGGGGGTCTAATGCCTGTTAAAGGACCCCTCTGCAAAATTTGTTTCTGCTGAGCGGGGCAGGTGTCAGGCCTGCTCTGCTCAGAATTAATCAGCGGCCACACACTGAAGGTAAGTAAACCTTCCTGTGGAGGCAGGACCACCAGGAGTGCTCCCCTGACTCCACATTCATCGTGATCGCGACAGGCGCCGGCAGTTTGCGCATAAAATGCTAATGAGCCCCTAAACCCAATTTTGGGCTGGTTTCAGGCCTCTTAGTTCGGGCCCAGATGAAGTTCTATCCCAATAACGCATTCATTCTAAATTCTCTGTCCTCTATTTTGATATCCATTGGGTGAACATCTTTGTTAAAATATCAGACTAACCCAGTCTCATATATGTACATTAGTGATAATAGCACAGCACTATTTCAACCCACGAGAGAAATGGTGTACCCCTCTAGTATTGTCTATTTGTTGTAAGCGGAGCTTGACCACAAATATATTAGCATAGAATAACTCTGGTCATTAATTAATGGACAATTAACTAAAATATTAACTCATTTTTCCAGGTTAAACTATAACAACTAATTTATTGCTCTAGACTGCATTAGGCTCAATCACTGGCTAAGATGCAGTTGGATGCAAGGATCTGTCGCCATTGACTCCACCAAAACATTTTAAAATTCTTGGGCTTTGAAATTCCTTTTTGTTTACATGAAAATAAGGCAATCTGGGTGGGGTGAGGGGGTGAAGAATTTAGAATGAGGCCAGTTTCCACCAGATCGTCACCTCTTTCTGGCCGTAATGCAAGATTCTGACAGGAGTGGGGATGGCAGCCATTTCTTGTGCCCTCTCCTCTCCATCTTAATATTCATTGTAAGAGGTGGAACTGGAGGGACAACATCACCCACGACACATCCTGTAGTTCTGCTTCCTCTGCCCCTAATGCAAAGTATGCTTGCATGACGCAGGTATACTCGCACAATATGGTCCTGATAGAACTGGGGCCCACAATGATGGTTTCTCCACCATAAGGAGGATATCAAGTTTTTTTTTGAAGGTCTGTGTTTTTCTGAAGGTGACTTGAAACTGCCATGTAGGACTACTGCCAAATCCATAATTTTTTTTAAGATGCTTCTGGCACCGGCCACAACAACCTCACCCCTCCCTAACAGAACAGCAAAGGTGAATGCCCAAGAAGTGCTTTAAGGGTTGGGCAATTGTTCCCTTTATGTTAATGACCCCATCCCTGGGATTTGGGACAGCCTTAACGCTGGGACTGACTGTCTGGCAGAAGTTTTGCCGTGCTGCACTTTCGGCCGCACAGTGGTCCTCGTGGATATTTGGGTTTTCTGTCTTCAGCTTTTTTTGATGTTTTATTTTAACCTCTTATTTGCTGTTCTACCTTTGTTCTAAAGTCAGTATTGGTTCTTTGTCAGTGTTCTGTTTCACTTCCAGATTTCTCCTTCATGTTTTCTGATCCTCTTACTTTACCTTCAGGCCATTACTCTCTCTTCTCTGACACTTCTGAACACCTTTTAAGATGGTTCTTGCTTCTCCCTACTGCTCTGTTATAGCTTGAAGCTACTCCCTTGCTTTTCTACACAGCAGATGTGCCAACTAAAATGGCTGTGCCCTTGAGATATCAGGATTCAGCAAGCGACACCAGTGGCATCATTATTCATTGACAAAATCGTGCCAACGATTTGCCATTTTGAAGATGACGAGTCTTTAAAATGGTAAAACAGTGTTGGACGTGGAGTAATAATTCTATTTTCTCATTAATTGAGATGATACTTATAGTGACATATGTTTTGTGCTTTCTAATTTGTAGCAAAGTATTGCTATTTTTGGAATAAAATTGTGAGCAATTAAGATCGAGCGGCACAGATACTGGGTCTGAATTTGATAGTCCCGACACACAGGGCGAGGCTAGAACCCCGTGGATCAGAAACTTGTTTTTTTTTGTACTCAAGTCATGAGCAAAACAAGGGAACAACACGTTCCCTTCCAGATAAAAAAGGGATTGTTAGCAATGTGCCAACTCTAAGCTAGAAGCCAACATGAGCATTTTGAGATTTTCTGAGAAGTGACATTGATATATCGTGTACATCAGCCATTCATATGCATTAATCTGGTTTATTTTCTTGTCTAGTTCTGGCACTGGATGCAGTGGGTTCGTCCAGAATTACGACAAGCCAAACCATTAAACCAAACAACGCCTGCTCATTAACGCATGTCAAAGTAGGGGCTAATTAACATCACTTGTCCTTTTGTTAACAAAATGAATTAAACATATTAACAAATCATTGAAATGCCTTTGAAAATCCTTAATTTAAGATTCAATGCCAATTGGGTATCTGCCTGTTTTTCCCATTTCTCCTACTTAGCCAGCACTTAAGCTCCAGTAATAGTTATTGTCATTTATTGATGACACTATGGTGCTGATTTTCCTCTGCTTTGTGCTCAGGTTTTGCTTATTTCCTATGCACAAGGCAGAGAAAAAAAGAGGTGGAGACCCGGATTCCCACTGCCTTTGCACTTCAATTGCACTGCCAAGGGTTTCCCGGGGGAGAGGGTCATGGAACGTTTGCACTTTGAGCAGGTTCAAATGCTAATAAGGCAAGGGTGACATCACCTCACAACCTGCCTCATTTTCCTGAATCGCTGTTAGGCGGAGGTCCAAATGCAATCGCACTCACAGCAAGTGGGCCCTACAGCTTGTACCCAGTCCTCCTCAGATTGGATACTCTGAGAAGGGACAGGAGACAAACACCTGGAGGTGCCCTTTTTTATTTATTGCTGTCAGACAGCAGCCAGAATGCTTGAAGTTGTCAGCCATTACCCCTGCCGTAGGCCTCTCAGGCCTGCAGTGGTACAATTTCCTCCCCCTCCCCCAATTTTGGGTGCAAACTCTTCCAATGCCTGTACCTCTGCTAGGGGAGAATTGGAGCCATGAAAATGACCTAAACCTGCGAATACTGGGAGATTCAGGCTCCATTCGGCAGAGTGCAATCCGGGTGCCTCCTGCCCGTTTTGCACTCAGGTCGGGGAGGGGGGAGGGGTGAGGGGGGAGGGAAGGAAATTGGCTTGTTTGATCTTTCACGTAATGGTGCAATCTTGATCAGTGTTACATTACTCAGGCATTAAAAAATATTTTGATAGTATTCTGCAGTTTCAATTAAACTGTGGTGACTATTTCCAATTGAGTTTTTGTTTGAACAGTGCTGTCTTGTTATAAAAAATTACAAATGTCAGCAGAACTATAAGTTTCAGTCAATTACAATGTTTTAAAATGTACATCGCCGAGCAATTCATTACCTGCCCCCTCAACACACCAAAAAGCAGCTCATTATTCTGCATTTATTGCTGTCAGCTGCTGTTATTCAAACTCTTCTCAATTTGTTCACAGTTTCAAAAGCTGCTAATTTAATCTTGTCTGATTTTTTTTTTGCACACACTTCACATATAACTTGTGAATCGAGCTGTTTCAACATCTCATTGAGACAAAGAGGAAAACACCTCCAACTTATCGGACACAATTAAAGATGGCAACTCAGGATGAAAACAGAAAATGGGACTGGAAGAATATCATTGCTCTGAGATGGCAGTCATTAAGATGTACCACTGACTTTTTGATCTGCATATAGGTTTATTTCAAAACATTTAAAGTGCAATCAGGCAATTTTCCAACTTGCAATAACTTTCTGTCAACTTGACTAATCTGGCTGTTGTACTTGGGAGGTATTAACATGAGTTTGCAAATTCTGGTACAGACTTAACAATCAATGAATCTATTAAACTAATGGATTAAATATGTTAATTTAGGCATTTTTGGGGGATGGGGTAAATTCAATTAACTTTAGTAATGTTGCAAATTCTATATCGTTCCATTATACCTTACTGGAATTATAAATCACATAGAACAGGTCTTAACCCACAGCAGCAGCCTAAAGTCGTTATCAGTAAAGTTTGTCAAAATGTGTCAGTTAGAATGTATATGGAAGTATCATGCAGTAATATGAAGAATTTTGCATATATCAATATGGACAACAATAATTCCCTCCTCCTCCCTCCAAAAACTATAGAAAGCCTTTGCTACAGTACAAAGCAATGACCACATTTTCTTTGCTTTGCCCATTTTCTCCACTTCTTTCGTCCCCTCTTTTCCTCACCTGAATGATGCTGGGGTATGGATAGCAAGGGCACTCTGACAACTTTAGTCAAGTGGCTATGCTTCATGTGTGAATATAACTGAATTAATAGCATGTAATGAGGGTTGAACACCATTACGGCGTTGACCTTTGAAACTTTCTCTATTCTAATCCTTTATTTGTCTGGGCCTGTTTTTGGGCCGAGACTCAGTGCTCCAGAGGCAGTGCGCGCGTCCGAAGCAAGAGCCCCGAGGATCAATAAAAACTAGTTCTCGGGCCTGATCTGAATAATTAGGGCGAGCTGCCGGCCATGAGACGTCAATTTCAGGTCACCTCGCCAGCAGCGGCCCTCAGGTATGTCCTGGGAAGGGGGGTTGGAGTGGCTGTGGGAGGTGGTGGGGCCGATCGTGACTCCTGTGGAGTTGGGGGAGCACTCCTGCTCCACCTGGCTCCACAGGAAAGTGGTTATTAAAAAAACAAAATTTTTAAAACTTACCTTTGGTTGGCGGCCACGGGGGTCACTGAAGAATCCTGATCAGGGCAGGCCCAACGCGTGACCCACTCATCAGTCACAAATTTCCGAAAGGGTCCTTTAATAGGCATTAGGCCCCTAATTTACATATTCAAAGGGCCTAAAGCCTGTCTTAGGCGTCTACCTAATGACAGTGCATTTTCATTGCTCAATCTCTCTGCAGCCTTCTAACATGGTAATTCACACCATCCTCCTCCCAATGCCTTTCCTCCATTTTCCAGCTCCGTGAGACTGTCCTTGCCTGGTTCCACACTTATCCATCCAATTGTGGCCGGACCATTTCCAGTAAAGACTCCTCTTCCCACCCCCGACACCATTGCCTCAACACTCCCCTAACAATCCATTATTTAGCCCTTCCTCTTCCTCATCTACCTTGATAGGTAGATCTACCATATCATCCACAAACAAGAACCAGCATCCACATGTAAACCAATGACACGAGCTGAACCAGGGGCCAGCAGAGGAAGGGAGTTTGGCTCAAGTAATCCAGCAGGGCAATTTTGATGGTGTTCAATGCAGATTGCTCCTGCAATTTGCTATGAAACCTGAAGACAGAGAAGCAGCTGGGGCATTGGAGGCGGCAGCCAAGGTGGGACAGATTTGTAAATCAGAGTTGACAGCTGGAGTAGTTCAGAACACAGATGGGCAATGACCCAAGGCATGAGCAGATCTAGGAAAGGGGCTAGAGGGCAGAATAGTCAGCAGAGTAATGGTTCGCAAACAGAAGCTGGGGAGTACCATCCAGAGTGAGACGAGCCAGTGTTCATTGAAGTCCTGGCAGCAGAGATTTGCAAATCTCCAGGGGCAGTCAGGTGTGAGGTCCTCAGGTGTAAGTGGAGGTTAGGCAACGAGGTCAGGAGGGCAGCAGGGTGACAGACTTAAAATAACAGCTGAAGTTAAGCTGAGCTGTGCTCCTTTGGAGGCAGAGGGCTGCGATCAATGCAGAAGAGAAACCGTGCGTGGGGGGGGAGGGGGGGCACGGTGAGGATGGGAGGGAGGTGAAAGGGGGATACCTGTGGCTGGTTACAGATAGAGCTCCAGAGCAGAAGAGCTCAATAGGTGCAGCCATCATGTGTTTCGCAGCACTAACTTCCTCAGCCTGACAGCATTGCTTCTTCATTGGAGTCTTCCTTATCTCTGGAGACAAGTACCATGCTAGTTCCCAGGTTTCACTGATTAGGATATTTATAGAGAGAAATCGAAGCCCTGACAGCTGTTTAATAACATAAGCAAGAACTGAAAGATGAAAGTTAGAAGCACCCTACCCTAAGGGATAATATGTCTGTTCAAATTTAACATCATTTGTAATGACTTTATTTTCAACTACTGTGTCCCAGATAAGGCTCCAAAAATCCCTTGCTGTAAAAGAAAATTTAGCAGTTCAAGCCTATTTACTATTTTTATATTTGTGTACTTATTGATGTTTGCATCTCAAAAGAATTAAAAAGTGTAGATTTTTTTTACAATTTATTTATCTGGGTCATGTTGCTCTACCAACCAGCTTTTCAAATAACCTTTGTTTTGTGGACATCTGCTGATGAGAAGCTGGTATACATGGACTATTTCATGGAAACAACACTGCTAAGTTAGAGAAGGGAATTCGAAACCTGGGATAACACAACAGATTTATCTGACATCAGGAGTGATTTGTCAATTACTGTCAATCCCATTAATAATTGAGGCATGCAAGGCACTGACTAAAATCTTAGCCTTTTCTAACAGATAAGTGATGGCTGTGAATTCTAAAAAAGTATAGTTCTATTTAAAGAATTATGCATATTTTTACATAAAAAAGCATGAGTGCATTCTCAAGAATTCAACTGCAGCATTTCCACAGCAACCTGTTAAATATTACATATACTTAAGTTTTCGGTTGCGGTTTGAATACAAATTGACAGAGGAACATTTACATTATGTTTAGTATGAGAGTAGAAAAATGCTTCCGGTTGTCACCCTTCAGATTTTTGCAAATCACATCTAGAGGAGTTGTGTATTGTCACATCCTGTAAACATAAATTTCTTGTTACATGCATTCTGTCTGATTATCCCTGTCCCCAGTGCATGGTTGGGAAGGGGCAGAAATGGACAGACCTCTCACTCATTTGCAGTGAGACTAATGTTAAAATGTGACCTATTGGCTCTGAAAATCCATGCTCTCCCACGGTAACTCCAGCAGAACTGCCTGCGCTGGGTTTCTGCCATTTCTGAGATTTTCCAGCGTACCTTGTAAGGCGTGGAACCTCGAAGCTGTGAGTTTCCCGTTCTCCTGCTCATTCAGGACTGACCATGTGTGGAGGTCAGTACACTGACTGAGATGAACATACCAGCCTCCAGATGGGCAGAAGTGGGCCCCACCTAGGGGGATCGGGCCAGACAACTTTATTAAAAAAATGTCATAGCTGACCCCCTTACACAGGGGCCTAGAGAGACATGACTGGGGTCTGGGGAGGGGGACTGGGCAGTGTGCCTGCAGTTGTGCTTGTGCCTCCCTGCTGCAAATACCACTCAGTCATTATTAATATTCAAACTTTTGGCTACGTATCACATTCTCTGATAATAAAAACAGATATTTGATAAGTAAATCTGTTTGCAATTCCGTCTGCTTTTTTGGCATGTTAACTCTCACTCCTAGATGATGTCTCTGGACTCATGGAAAATGTGCTTTATGTAACGTTCTGATTGTTTCCTTTGCTGCATCCACAGGTAGACCAGTGATGATAGTGGTAGAATATATGGAAAATGGATCCCTGGACTCATTTCTGAGGGTGAGGCAACCAACAAGCTAAAGAACAGCATAATGATAATTTATGAACAATTTCTGTACTAAGACCAGACCTGGAATTATTTGTTGTAAATAAATTTTAAAATGGATTTTTACATAGTGCCAATTGCACAATAGTGGTTTTTCGCAAGATATTCAACTGACTTTTTATTATTGCAAGTCATAACAAAAGAAGATATGACTTCCAAATGCAATTATTATGGCATTGTGGCTGTAAGTAGTATAGTTAATGGACTATAGGGAACTGGTATTCAAATAAACACATTAATTTAATACTTTCACATACATATGAGTATAAATACAGCCATAGGTGAAATGTGCCTTAAAGGACATTCTTGCCTGATGTATTGTGTGTAATATTACAAATCCATATTGCCAGCAGGGAGTCTCGCCATCAGCAGCTCCGACTTGTAACATTAACCCCACTGTCTCACAAGACAATCTATCCTCTTCGTAAATGGAGGAGTCTGTTTCTTATCGTGTCTTGCACAGTAAGTTTTATAATTATAACTTTTAATAAAATCTAAGATTAAAAGCACAAAAATTGCATCTAAACTATTTGCCCTGCTGCAGATTCATAGGGCAAGTTTACAAGTCTGAACTGCTGATAGTGCACATCGTTCATCCACAGTACAAATCAGAGGCTGCACACTGCCCATAATTTTCCAATCATTCATTTTAATGGTCAAAAAAATCATAAGGACTGCATGCCCAAATTTCCTATTGCACTCCCAGTGACAAGGCTCCCTGCCAGCAATATGGACATAAAAATACCATCATAAAGTCTGACGTGAAGTACTTTCACTGTGACTTTGTGAAGACCTGAGCCTTAGTAAAAATTCCCATTGAGGTAATAATGTCCCTAGAAATTGTGACAGGCAGCGTTAGAGGGTGGGGGAGAGGAAGGGAAAGGTAGGGAAGAGGAGAGAAATGGTGCACAGCGGGGATTGGGAGAGTGGAGCGGGGGGAATGTGGGGAGCAACAGTCTCAGCATAAGGTGGAGGGAAGGCTGGAAAAGATTTTGAGAGGGGGGTGGGAAACAATGTTTGCAAGGACAAGTCCAGGAAATAGTCTTTGCGGGGCCAGGTCCATAGGAACATAGGAACAGGAATAGGCAAGTCATCTTCTAGAGCCTGTTCTGCCATTGAATTAAATCATGGCTGAAACTTACTTCAAGTTCAATTACCTGCCTTTTCTCCATATCCCTAGATACCCTTATCTAACAAAAATCTATCCATCTCAGAATATTTAATATTCAAACATTTTTAATAATAGGAAGACCATTATTAAAAATATTTGAATAGCATCAATCATTTGGAATTATAATAAAGTGGAGACCCCTTATCAATTCCAATTTGGCAGCCATATTTGTTATACTGTTCACCAAACTAATTGAACAGTGTAGAGCGAATTTAAAATGCAGTTTAAAAAAAATCAAACAAAATGAAACACTAGGTATGTAGAAATAGGAAATAAATTAGAATCAAAAAGAGACACCTTTAGCAAAATAGGCAAAAAAGGCTCAAACATTCATGGCATTAAATGTGCTAAAGATATGAAGTATACTACAAAAATGAGTTGAGCTGTTTTAATGTTAGAATTCAAAAACATTAAGTGGATTATGGAAAAGAATCATGTGATCAAGCATGGTAGTTAAAAGCAAACCATTATATACAGTTTGTTACAGCAATGATTTTTTTAAATTATTGGCCAATGTAAGAAGGAATAGGGTGGTATTATTTTGCATATGGATTCATGGAGAGAATGTACCTGTCCTGTAGTAAAATGAGTTATTTGTATTTGAAAGATCTTTCAAATTTTTATATTGTGCAGAAACACGATGGACATTTCACAGTCATCCAACTAGTGGGCATGCTTCGTGGGATAGCATCTGGCATGAAATACCTGTCTGATATGGGCTATGTACATCGAGACTTGGCAGCTCGCAATATCCTTGTCAATAGTAACCTCGTCTGTAAAGTGTCAGACTTTGGACTTTCTAGAGTCCTTGAAGATGATCCTGAAGCTGCGTATACAACAACTGTAAGTCAGACATCATTATTAAGGAATTGACGTGCAGCATTAGCCTAATGATCATTCATTGACTGTGTTTGGATAAACACAGTTGGAATGGTAAATTATTATAGTTCCATGTATTAAACCAAAGATTTTTTTTAAATGTGGCATAATGCCACTGAATCCTACACCCAAAATATGTTTGGATGTACAAAAACTTTCATCTCCATGTTGTTGCTGATAGTTCAAATTAACTTTTTACCATTATGCGGAAATCTCCAGGAATATGTTTAAAATAAGATGTTACACATGTAATCATGGACAACAAACACCAGTGCAATAGTCTCCAGCTCAGTTAATCTTTGGAGTATGTCCAATTCAATAGATCTGCCACCAATTCTGGACACACATGGCTGTACTCTTTTTCTGTGCGATACAACATCTGTATATTTGTTCCATGCTCTGCCATTCACAGTAATTGTGATGAATTGCCCTCCTCTGAAGTTTGTCATAGACTGGAACACCAGGCAGAGACTGATCACCAACATCAAGCGCAGAGAATAGGGACATTTACAATTGCATCAGCCAGGATCTGACAGATAATGGTTCTGCAGACTCTGCTACCTCAGGGCAAAAACTAGCACTTCACTTAATGCAAATTACATTAACAGGAATCAATACAATATAAAAATATAAATAATGCCCTCCAGATGCCCATCCGATGGATTGACTGCTGCAACTTAGTCACATTTGTGTTATGGATCTAATTTTGAGAAACCAGGTCACTTGTGCATCTGTTGGCTGGTGAATAGGGCTTAGCCAGAAGGGCCAATAAAATTGGGCGAAGTTATGGGGGGTTCAATTGGATAACCCCTGAAAACGGGTGCGGCGATCACGGTACCTGATTAACCCGCGCCCATTTGTTGCGATGCAGGCACCACGTTACATTCGTAGGGCATTGCACCAGCAGGGGGCCCCAGTATCGCCAGTCGCTCGTGCTTCTTAAAGGCAGCCTAAAGGGGGAGGCGCATTGTGACTGCAAGAATTGGTGGGAGTCATTTCAAAACTGAATCTGTGCTGTGATACTTTGAAGAATGACTGCTCCTGGGAGACAGCGTGCACCAAGGTTCTCTGATGATGCATTGGAGGCCTTAGTGCAAGAGGTGGAGAGAAGGGGGCAGGAGGCCCTCCAGACATATGCTCAAGAGGCAGTGGGAGGAGGTAAATGCCAGGAGCATAGCTCCAAGAACATGGATTCAGTACAGGAAGAAGGTCAATGATTTAACACGAGTTGTCAAGGTGAGTGAATTCAAGTTTCAAGTGGCATATCCTACCAACGGCACCACTAGGGTCATCCATTGCTCAATGCACTACACCCCTATCATCCACCTACCAACAATCTCCTTCAATCAGTATTCAACTAATCAAATTCATATGCTTTATCTCATCCTCACACACTTAGCACTGTTGCAAGCCTCACACTCACAAATCACAGTTAACAGACACTGATAGCTATTCAACCATGACAGCTACTTCACCTAAACATCTTGCAGGACATTCACTGACACACTTCCCTCTTTCTTGCAGGAGAAGGTGGCACACAACAGGAGGAAGCAAGTGGCAGTGGCTCCATGGTACACAAGCCAGCTATCCTCTCTCAGGATGACAGCATTCCTGCTCCCACCCCTGCCACTCCGCCAGTGCCCTTGCTTTTGTTTGTCAGCCAGCCAGCCCATTCCCTGTAGAGTATTGAAACTTTATCCAAGTATAGGAATCCTCCAAAAACACACACAAATGCACCAGCACCCAGAAGAAATAATGCAGCAACTAACCTGTAACTCCTGCATGATCCCTTTAAATACCACTGGTGGGGGGTCCTTCATGCCCTTTAAATCATGTTCAGCTGTGCGAGGTTAAGACAGCGCGTTGGATGGAGTGCAGAGTTCCAAAATAGCAGCAATGCCTTCAAATCAGGTTGCACACTGATTCGAGTCATTTTCTCTCTACTCTACATACTGCCAGCGGTCATCAGGCACACACGCAAACCCCTTTATCAAAATGCCGTCCTGCGCATTTCCCGTCAGAAGTGTGTGCGCGCATCTCGGACCCCATTTTCGAGGCTTAGTTGTCTGCGTAGCGCCTAAAAACCGGGTGCTACACAGCCCAATTTCACCTCCATGGAGTTTTGCAGAATGGCCACTTATCTTAATAATAGAGTTAGATTCCCGACCTGAGGGTGAGAAATGTTAACCTTGTCCTCAACTGATACTATTTTGCTTTTTTTTGCCTCAATCATTTGTCAGCACAGCTCATTGTTACAGTGTGATCTTGGGAGAAGGAAAAATCCACTGGGATGAGTCCCACACAAAGTAACTTCATTCATCACTTGGAATTCTGTCCCCCATCTCAAGTGCAGAGTAAATGATTAATGCTGAATCAAGATTATTGGGGAAGCATTATGCAGTACGTAATCTGCGCAAAGGTGCCCCAGTACACATTCTTTGAGGCTTTCTGCATCCCTCCATAATCAACAAAGATGTATAGTTGTGTCTGACTGCACCCTGTTTTATCACCTAAAGTAACCAAGGAGGTTAAATTCACTGTAGACACTGGATACTTTGGTTTCCTCTTAAACATAAAAAGCCACTTCAAATATGCGGCACGTACACCATGCATGGTGCAGCACATTTAAAAAAATTAATTCTTGGGAATTCTAGCAAGGCCAGCATTCATTGCCCATCCCTATCTCTGAGAAGTCTGTAATGGTAGATTAACACTGCAGTCTATGTACCAGAAATTAGGGTTCTAGATGTAGGAGTCAAACACTTACAATTTATTAAGGGTTAAAGGAACATACTCTCAGACAATACCCTGGAACACACAGCGATACTTTTCTGTAGAAGGTTATAGTTGTTGAGCTCAACTTTCTAAATCAAACGTCAAACAGAACTTCCAATTCTCCTCCATCTCTAAAGCTACCCACAAAAAACTTGATTTGCTCCTTAGTGCCCAACACCTCTTATCCCCTCAATGGCTTTTAACTCTGTATGAGGCGCCAGTCCATTCAAAGTTTGAGTAATGCTCCCATATCCATGAAGACTAACATCTCTCTCACATCCCTCGACTGGATACAAGAAAAAGTTTGCCATCTGATAGGCAATCTCTTTCTCTCCCTTCATTACAGTCTTTCTCGACTCTACTGTTTCAAGACAACTATGGTCAATGCTCTTCTGAACTTTCCTATTTTTACTCCTCAGTTGAACGGTGGAGACAAAATTGTGGTTATTCAACCAATGCACTGCAAGAGGTTAATGAATGTATATGATAATCATCAGATTTAAATACCCCTCCTCTTCACTATATCCTCATTGTGTTGAAATCAAGACCTCATCAACAATCTCCTACTCTAACTCAATCCTTCCCAGGTCCTCAAAACTGTGGAATTTATTATTTGCCTTAGTTTTTTCCTTCCGCCTACAATCTCCAGGCTTTTCTTCACTTAATCACTACTTCCTGATGTACGTCTTTTACTCTTATCAACCTTGCTGGTGTCCTGATCTACAAATCGTGGCACTTCACCTTGGTTTCCTGATTTTAAAAAACTTTTTGTGATTATGTGTGATTTTTTGTCTTCTCTGCTTGTATTATTACTCTTTGTACTTTTACCTCTCAGTTCAATTAAAAGTAATTTGTAGCTGTCTGTTCAGATCTCAAGAGTCTAAAACAAATTTCAAAGAAAGAAATCTCAAGCCTTTCTAAATCTTCTGCTCAGATTCTGCCATCTGTGTAGCTTTCCTCTGGAAAAGTATACCAACCTGTTTGTCCTCTAACTCCTCATAGTGTGTTCTTCCAACTTGTCTTCTGATGTCTTGCTTCCACCACAGAATCTTATTGCTTTGCAAATTAATGTTTTATCTTTGTACAAATTTTAATTGCCTTCCCAGAATTATCTCAGCTGTAATATTACTTGCACTGAAGTACTTCTATTTGTCTAGAGAGAATGTTATTTCAGCTTTTTTCTAAAGCTGCATTTACACTACAGATATAGGGTCGGTGCAAAGAGGTTTTGCCTCACACTAATGCTAAAGTTGTAGGAGTCATTTTCTGAATACATGCTGATGACGAGAAACCTTGCTCGGTGCTACGCGCACTCAGAAGATTTGGACTATAATGTAAATTTATAGTGACGGTCCAACCTGATTCTAGAAACCTGTGGAGTGAGATGCCCTGGGAGTCTCACTCCACATCGCTCTGGAGTCGGGTAAGGCCCTCACTTGAGATTTACTCTATTGCAACACAATAGTTTTAGTGTAAATGCAGCCTGGATGAACTAAAAATTCCTTCATTTTTGCTCAGCTCTGAGTGAACGAAGCTGAGTTCCCAACTACTACATTTTTCTTTTCTAAGCATTTTTTCAGACTTTCTTTCCATCAGGAGGCCTGAAAGGCTTCTACCAATTGGAATGTAATCGAAGCCAGTTCCCAAAAGTGCTTGGTAACATTGAAGCCAAATGTACAGTACCATGCTGTCAACTTTACAAAAAATGTTACTTTGGCATTGAGACTATCTCACTAGCCGTGGACATAACTGCAAAATAACTCCAGCCAGCGTGCTTTTGAAACTTAAAACTATAGGGAGAAAAATTGGATAAGGGCCGTTTTTGGGCGTAAGTAGCAATGCGCTGTTAACCTGTGCCCAATGACCCCTGCGCAGGCAGGACGCAGGTTTCCGCCGGCCTGAATACTAACCAGCAATCAGTGTTCCGTTCCGGGCCTTGCTAGTGGAATCAATGCAATTTGCACTTTCCACCAGCAGAGGGAGCCCAATCTCTTAAAGGAAGGATGTTTCTTAGAAATCTCTTAAAGGTAGCTGGTACCTGTTATTTGCTGAAAATAATAGTCTACTGTCTGAATGGAGATCAGACATCGCACATGTAAAACAGAGATGCAGGTCCCATCCCTATGTTTAAACACTGATGAGTTATGTTAAAATAATGAATAAAGGTTGCACACTACTAAATCCCACATCCTCCAATCTGCACGCCAGACCTCACCAATCAGCTGATCTCAGTTGGTACCAGGTCTGTGAAAGTGCATGCACCAAGGTTCTCTGCTGATGCACTACAGATCTTGGTGCAAGTGGTGGACAGAAGGAGGGACATCCTATATCCGCGGGGTGGGGGAGGGGTGCAAGAGGCCCTCCAGACATATACCCAAAAGGCAGTGGGAGGCAGTGGCGGACGAAGTCAATGCCAGGCACAAAACATCATGAGCATGGATGCCGTGCAGGAAGAAGTTCAAAGCTTTGACATGAGTGGTCAAGGTGAGTGAGGTCAACTGTCAAATGGCATCTCCTACCAACTGCACCATGCACTACACCCCCCATCCCCCACATATCAACAAACTCTTTCCATCAGTACTCAACTCTTCCAACCAGATGCTTCCTCTCACCCTTACACATTACCACTGTTGCAAGTCACCCAACCACAACTCACAGGCCACACACACTGGTAGCTATTCAACCATGGCAGGCACATCACCCAGACACACATCCCACTTTCTTGCAGGAGAAGGTGACGCATATCAGGAGGCAGCAAGTGGCAGTGGCATTTAGCCCCTCGAGCCTGTTCCACTATTCAGTGAGATCGTAGTGGACCTGTAACCTAACTCCATATATCCATCTTAGCCCTATATCCCTTAATACCCTTGGTTCACAGAAAGCTATCAATCTCAGATTTAGCATTCATAAGTGAGCTAGCATCAACTGCCATCTGCAGAAGAGCGTTCCAAATGTCTCCCACCCTTTGCTTGTAGAAGCATTTCTGAACTTCACTCCTGCACATCCTGACTCTAAATGTTAGGCTATGTCCCCACGTCCTAGTATTGAAGTCCAGGAGACCTCCAAAAACAGTTACAAATGTCTCGGCAACCAGAAGCAATAATCCAGCCATTAACCTGTAAATCCTGCATGGTCCCTTTAAAAAGCGCCAGTGGGGGGTCCTCCAGGCACTCGAAGACACGTTCGGATGGTCAGGGTTCAGACTGTGCATTGAGTTGAGTGCTAAGTCCCAAAATGGTGTCTATCACTTTAAATCAGCATTGTACACTGATTGAAGCCATTTTCTCCCTACTTTACATGATTCCAGCATTCGTTATCTGTGCCTGCGCTGACTCCTATACCAAGATGGCGTCCAGCGCACGTCGCGCTGGAAATGTGCGTGCGCATCTAAGACGCCATCTTGGATGTCAGAGAGGCCGTCCAGCACCGAAACAACAGGCCCAAAGATTTAGCGCCCATAGTGTCTTTGGATTTTGAATGATAGAAAATAGCTGACTATCCCTTCAGCAATTTTATTTAAACTTTCACCGGCAATCTTATGTCACCGAGCAGAGCTTAATGTGTGCATGCACCAAGCTGTGCTTTCCACAAGTCAGCAGCAATGCAAGAGGACAGTATAGCCATGGCTCCCTACTACCCTTCTTACAAAAGGCATCTGTTATTACTCCAACTGGTTCAGCACAACAGGGTGTTCAAGCCTGGGTCTCATTGATCTCTGCAGTTAAGCAATTTCACCTATTGCCCTTCTATTTATGCAACATAAGGTATCTGCAGTAGCAGACTGTAAATTAAAACAATTGTTCGAAGCTCAATGAAGCACTCTTTATGAATGAAGTGGATATGAGCTTTTAGATACATTAAATAAATATGCATACAACAACCTCCCTTTAAACATAAATAAAAACAAGGAATACATTATGTGATTTTATTTCAAATTTTCAGTATGCACAAATTTTCTCATATCTCTTTACCTTAGATTGTCCAGAAAATAGCACCAATCTCTTTATAATAAGCAAATCATTATATGCTGAAGGTTTTTATAAGTTCTACCCCTATCGATATTCCTTAGCCTGTACAGGTTTTCTCGTGTAGAGCTTTCAACATCTTGCTAAGCTGGAGGAAGCAGCATAACTGCAGTTTACCCTATAGAATATCAGAAGATAAAGGTTCACAAGCTTGACAGGTCCTGGTGACAGAACTGTCTAGTCTTTGGAAACTAAGGCATAGATACGGACCCCATATTTGTTTGTTACTAGACGAGCCTCCCTCCCAGTGGTGCATTGAGATTACAGATCCGTTATTCAAGTGTCTCGCTGTGTAAACCAAACAGATTCATATCTACCACTGGTTGAGTTAAAAATTCTGTTTTTGTTTGTGAACTCTAATGGGCTATGTTGAAATTACAGCAGAAAGTGAAGATGTTCTCAGGATTGCTGGAGTGTTGTTCACAGCCAGTTGGTGTTAAATTGGAAACTTGAACTTGTCAAAATGAAGACCAAGTGCTCTCACACTCAGCCACTTGATTATAAACACCCACCTATTTACAATAGTGGATTCGTGAATGCATTAAACAGCACGCAAAGGAATTTTATACAAACACATTAAGCTGTGCACCACTGGAGGAGGTTATGCTCCTGGGGGGAGATTTTTGTCTCTCGTTTGGCCCATTATTCCAATGTGAATGGGGCGGGAGCAAGTTAAAAATACTAAAGTAAACTTATTGTCAACTTGCCATGCCAGGTGTAGTTTTCGAGTGGGCCTCAATTTAGGCGGCCAGCGTTCTTGTCGGAAACAGGCAACAGCCTCATTATTCCATGCAGATCGGGATTCCATGATGTCTTTAGGACCCTGATGCCATTTTCGTCATCGGTTCTACAGGGTGGGAAACAGCCAAGTCCAGTGTAAGTTAAAGAGATCACTGGAAGCAGACCTGGGCATATTATTAATTTATTGATTTGGCAGTTTTGAGCCTTCAGAATGACCTGAATTGCCCTCTATGCTCCTTCTGCAAAGTACGTAGCCCCCTAAATTATGCCCTCCATCACCACCCCCCCCACTTTCCTCACTGATCTGTTCTGCCCTCCCCTTTAAAGTGCTGCTGCAGGCCCATGCTCAGTGGCTGCCCCACCAAATTTCCTGCCCTTCCAAAACCGTGAGCTCCATGTTAGTGCTCGAATAGTGTGAGCAGCAGGCCAACTACATTTAAATGAGGCCCAACCGTCAACATGGTCAGTCCTCTCACTGACAAATTAGGCGGGCATCACATCTGCTACACCCACTGTCCACTTGATGGATGCCATGGACCAAAATCAACCCTCCACACTGGATGGAAATGGTTGCATATTTAAAAATACTCCATCGCAGTAATGAGCTAACTAGACGTGCTTCCCTGACAAAATGAAAAGCAGTATATTCCATTCCGTCTACTGCTATGTGTGATGAATTTATTTTTCATTCGATTGCTGGCTGGTGCAGCCCAAAGTCAGAGAGGTCTTACTCAAAAGAACCATAATCAGAATCTCTGTATTTCGGACTTCATATTAGGACTTGCTTATTCACTCCCTGAGGCATAAGCAAGTGGGATATGCATAATAAACACCCATAAAGTAAAATAATATTGAAAGCATACATCCAATAAGCCACATATTGCACAACTATAAAAGTATACAGATGCCTCCAATGCTTGGTCTACATCTTTTCAAAATTGTTTACTTTTCTGGAAATTAAAAGATCTTAGGGATGAAATTCCTCCTCTCAGTTTTACCAAAATAGCATTTTGAACTCACGATGACAAAAGGGATTTCATCCCGGCTACCCTATCAAGTTTGTTAATTCAGATTGATGAATTGTTTTAATTAGTCCAGCTTGTTTGCGATTAGATTCCAGATACCACACTAGATAAAGCAAATTGCAATGTAAATGTTAAGAATTTCTGAAATAATTGTTTAATTACACAGCTAGTAACATTTACCATTACCATTAATGAAATATGTATAACATTACATGGGCTTTTTATATTTATGTTACAGCTAGCTTGGCTGGAATTTGAGTAACTTTAATAGCTAGATAATCAAAATTATTTCTAACATAGAAAAAGCATAATTGTTGGTTGATAGTCTGAAGTGTTCCACAATGTTAGATATGGCCTTTTTAGTCTTACTGCTGACTATGAAGGTAAGTACAGAATAACTAGGGTATATAGGATTAAGTTGCATGAGTAAACTTTGACATTTCAATACAGTCTTCTCATTCAACCAAACATTATTCATCAGAGCAAGAAATTAAGCTAAAGCTACAACAAAAAAAATGGCATAAGAGAGCTCCAGTGTGATATTTATAACTCCATTAGTGTCATGCTTCGCTTTGGGCCCGTTTTATGTAATAGATGACAAAATGCTATAATGAGTCGAGGGAATGTTTTGATATTTCTGTCTTTTTCACTTTTTTTTATAACCAAACCCTGGAGAAGAGACAAAGCTTAAAATCTTTCTACTCTTTTTTCCTTCCCTTGGCGTTAGCAGAAATACCCTTCATTATCTGGTATTTAAAAAAACATTTTTATCACAGATCTCCTACAGCAACTTCTCTTAAGTGAAGGATATGACAGATATCCTCATTAGAAGAGCTGCTTGTCAGCTTAGCAGAGTTTGCTGGAAAATGTTAAGCTGGGATAATTTTATTGTCATTATGCAACACAATCTCGATGAAAATCAATACCAACAATATTTAACTATTCATATTGCAATATATCAAACATAGGTAGAAACTAAAATATTGACAAAATAGCTCTATGTTTGCTAGTTTTAGATCCAGGAGTCCTAGAGTTCATATAGTATGACAGTCTGTCCTTTCACTTCTAGGAATTGGTTTCAATTCAGTCATGCAGAGAAGATAAAAAATCTCCTCCCGCTCATGGGTGTTAAAGGTCAGGAGTGAAATGAGTTTAAGCATTCTCAATCCATCTTCCACTGGGCAGAAATCCACAGGACAAAGCTATTCTGAATTCAACCCTATAAATGAAATGGAGTGGGTGTCATATACAGAGATTTTGGAAAAACATTTGATAAAGTACAACATAAGAGATTTATGACAAAGATAATGACTCACAAAATTAAGGGAAATGTGGCCGCATGGACAGAGAGATGGTTTGAGGGCAGAAAGCTAGGTGTAGGAGCAAAAGGAAGTTTCTTAGACTGGAGAGATCTAGTGGGTGGCATTCCACAGGGATCTGTGTTGGGGCCGCTATTGTTAATATTGTTAATAATACAACCATGAATGATGTATTATTAATGTGTTGATGACATCAAATTGGGGAATTGGAAGATTATGACAAGGACTATGAAGGACTGCAGGAGGATTGTGATAAGAAATTGATTTTTTTCTGTGCTAAATTTTTAACTTATAGTTTGTATTGCTAAAAAGCATGTGAGGGGTTAAAACACAGGATCACCCATGGTATTTCTCAAAGGAAAAGCCATGAGCTCAGTGACCAGACCAGCTCACTACAATAAGATTCCACGGTGGGAATTATTAAAGAAAAACAGAATGGCAAGTCTCAGGTGCTGCAGATTTCACATTGCATGGCAAGCGCCATATGCCATAAAGAGAAAAAGAAAGATTTGTATTTGTATAACGTTTTTCATGACTTCAAAATGTTCCAAAGTGGTTTACCACCAATGAAGTAGTTTTGAAGTGGAGTCACTGCTGTAGTGTAGGAAATGCAGCAGCCAATTTGCGCACAGCAAGCTCCCACAAACAGCAATGAAATAATGACCAGATAATCTGTTTTAGGTGTTGGTTGAGGGATAAATATCGGCCAGGACATCGGGGAGAACTTCCATGCTCTTCTTTGAATAATGCCGTGGGATCTTTTACGTCCACCTGAGAGGGCAGACAGGGCATTGGTTTAACATTTAATCTGAAAGTCATGGTCAAAGATTGGCTAAACACTTAATAATAATAGAAATGCAGCCTTTTGTTTCAATATAACCTCACTAGGGTTTGGATTGTATTTCTGTGGAAGCCTGATGACCTCAGTTTCAACTGTTTAGCCAGCAGAAGGGTGCTGTGTTTAAGTTTGTGCCAGCCAGCAGAGAAGCTAGGTTACTTTTGAACCTGTTATCGTTCAAAGTATAAGAAGTGAGCTTCTGTTTTAAAGTCTATGGGATAGATTTCCATCTTCACTGCCTAGACAGTAATCTGGCAGAGCAGATCACCCACCCAATCTAGAACCATCCCCCCCCCCCCCATCCCCCCGATTTTCATTCCATTCAAGATCTGCTCTATCAGATTATTGCCCAGGTGGTGAAGACAAAAATCTATCCCTATGTATACAGGAAAAGTGAGTGATGTCTTATTACTGTAGTTTGCAGGTTATTATAGGATCAGAGAACGGTTACAGCACAGAAGGAGTCCATTCAGCTCATCGAGCCCGTGCCGGCTCTTTGTAAGAGCAATCCAGTTAGTCCCATTCCCCCACTCTTTCTGCATAGCCCTGCAAATTTTTTCACTTCAAGTATTTATCCAATTCCTTTTTGAAAGCCATGATTCCACCACCCTTTCAAGCAACACATTCCAGATCATAACTACTCACTGCGTAAAAAATTTTTTTCCTCATGTCGCCTTTGGTTCCTTTGCCAATCACCTTAAATCTGTGTCCTCTGGTTCTCGAACCTTCCGCCAATGGGAATAGTTTCTCTTTATTTATTTTATCTAAACCTTTCATGATTTTGAACACTTCTTTCAAATCTCCTCTCAGCCTTCTCTGCTCTAAGGAGAACAACCCCAGCTCCCAGCTTCTCCAGTCTATCCATGTAACTGAAGTCCCTCATCCCTGGAATCATTCTAGTAAATCTTTTCTGCACCCTCTCTAAGGCCTTCACATTCTTCCTAAAGTGCAGTGCCCAGAACTGGATACGCTGCTCCAGTTGTGGCCGAATCAGTGTTTTATAAAGGTTCAACATAACTTCCTTTTTTTTGTACTCTATGCCTCTGTTTAAAGAGTCCAGGATCCCGTATGCTTTTTTAACTTCTTTCTCAACCTGTCCTGCCACCTTCAAAGATTTGTGCACATACACCCCCAGGTCTCTCTTTTCCTGCACCCCATTTAGAATTGTACCATTTAGTTTATATTGCCTCTCCTCATTTTTCCTGCCAGAATGTATCACTTCGCACTTCTCCGCATTAAATTTCATCTGCCATGTGTCCGCCCAGTCCACCAGCCTGTCTATGTCCTCTTGAAGTCTATCACTATCCTCCTCACTGTTCACTACATTTCCAAGTTTTGTGCCATCTGCAAATTTTGAAATTGTGCCCTGTACACCCAAGTCCAAGTTATTAATAAATATCAAAAAAAAACAGTGGTCCCAGAACCGACCCCTGGGGAACACCACTGTACACCTTCTTCCAGTCCGAAAAACAACTGTTCACCACTACTCTCTGTTTCCTGTCACTTAGCCAATTTCATATCCATGCTGCCACTGCCCCTTTTATTCCATGGTTCAATTTTGATGACAAGCCTATTATGTGGCACTTTATCCACCGCCTTTTGGAAGTCCATATACACCACATCAACCGCATTGCCCTCAGCAACCCTCTCTGTTACCTCATCAAAAATCTCAATCAAGTTAGTTAAACACGATTTGCCTTTATCAAAACAGTGCTGGCTTTCCTTTATTAATCCACACTTGTCCAAGTGACTATTAATTTTGTCCTGGATTATCTTTTCTAAAAGCTTCCCCACCACCAAGGTTAAACTGACTGGCCTGTAGTTGTCGGGTTTATCCTTACACCCTTTTTTGAACAAGGGTGTAACATTTGCAATTCTCCAATCCTCTAGCACCATCCCCACATCTAAGGAGGATTGGAAGATTATGACCAGCACCTCTGCAATTTCCACCCTTACTTCCCACAGCAATCTAGGATACATTCCATCCGAACCGAGTGATTTATCTACTTCAAGTACAGCCAGCCTTTCTAGTACCTGCTCTTTATCAATTTTTAGCCCATTCAGTATCTCAACTCTTTTACTGTGACTTTGGTAGCATCTTCTTGGTAAAGACAGATGCAAAGTACTCATTTAGTACCTAAGCCATGCCCTCTGCCTCCATACGTAAATCTTTTTGGTCCCTAATCGGCCCCACCCCTCCTCTTACTACCCATTTACTATTTATATGCTTGTAGAAAACTTTTGGATTATGTTAGCTGCCAGTCTATTCTCATACTCTCTCTATGTCCTTCATATTTCCTTTTTCACTTCTCTGTATTTTCCAAATTCAGCCTGGTTCTCACTTGTATTATCAACCTGACATCTGTCATGCACCCCCTTTCTCTACTTCATCTTACTCTGTATCTCTTTCGTCATCCAGGGAGCTCTGGCTTTGGTTTCCCTACCTTTCCCCTCGTGGGAATGTACCTGGACTGTACCCGAACCATCTCCTCTTTAAAGGCCGCCCGTTGTTTGATTACAGTTTTGCCTGCCAATCTTTGATTCCAGTTTACCCGGGCCAGATCCGTTCTCATCCCACCGAAATTGGCCCTCCTCCAATTAAGTATTTTTACTCTAGATTGCTCCTTGTCCTTTTCCATAACTAATCTAAACCTTATGATACTATGATCACTGTTCCCTAAATGTTTCCCACTGACACTTGCTCCAATTGACCCACCTCATTCCCCAGAACCAGATCCAGCAATGCCTCCTTCCTCATGGGCTGGAAACATACTGATCAAGAAAGTTCTCCTGAACACGCTTCAGAAATGTAGTACTTTAGCGCTGTGTCGCACTTTAGTACTGTGTTTTTACTAGATATGTATTCCGTACTTCTGATTTTTTTATTAATTTCCTTTTCGAAAAATGTTTTTTTTCTATTCCTTAAGATATTTCTTTTAAAAAGTACTAATATATAGTATTTCATGGTTGAGGTTCTATAGGCTGACAGAATGCATGCCAGGCAGTTTGCCAGGTGCCAGACCATATCTATGGCATACCTACCCACCAATGACTGAGAACAATTGCCTCAGCTTTCACCAGGTCAACATGGACAGAGCTTTGACATCTGCAGGGATGACTCTGCCAATGGTTAACAAGGTCATCACTACCCTCAACTGTCAGGCCTGGGGCTCATTCCCAGAAAACATGGCAATATCAGTTAATCTGCTGCACACACGGACCAAAGAGTGACTGATGCATCCATCAGCATGGCTGGCACTTTCATCTCCTTTCCCACTGAGTAGCATGACGCAGCTACCTGATGTTATCGCAGTGCTGCATTTCCCAAAGTACAGCGGTCACTGATGGCTGCCATATGTCCCAACCTGAAGCTCATCCTGGATGTCAGTAAGTGACTATATTTGTGATATTATTATTTTACATGTGAGGTCCTTGGAAGATGAAAGTGTGGTAACGCTTTCAATTGAAAGTTGCAGTTTGAATGTGTGCCCTGATGTAGGTACGCATGAGATGCAATGAAATAACTGTAAGGTTGTATGAGGGCTTAGCATTGGCAAACCATTAATAAAAAGCAGGCTGATAGCAAGGAGCAAGGGTCAAATGGCTTTGTTCTGTGCTGTAAACCTCTATGATGCTCTGGTAAAATTTTGCATGCAGGCCAACCATCCACATTTCACGCCAACAGCCAGCATTTTGAGGCCTGGTTATCATGTCCATATTGCTGATAAAACTCTGAGTAAACAAAGTCCTTTCCCATCAATACTGCCTATCTAAGTATAACTGTTAATGGACCAGAACAGGGTCTTCGTCTCATTAATGCTGCTAATAACAGCAGTCGTAGCTGCCGGACATTGTAGATGGAAATTCTCGTGAGAACGTCTCACTTACAACATACAGGAAGAATCACTAAATTTAGCTGCAGGAGCAATGTTGAAGAGAGAGGTGCCCCAGTCCAGTCCACTAGCAGCCGAACTTGGATAGAAACAGGATGGGGGACAATGGATCACATTGAAGGGAAGAGAGAAGGGGAACGGGCAATGAATGGGAGTGAAAAGAAAAGGGAAATGGATGGCATTGACTGGGAGAGAGGCGGTGCTTTAGGGTGGAGAAAGATGGAGAACTACAGCATTAACTGGTGGGGAGTGAAGAGAGAGTGCCAGCATTAATGGCAAGGCTGGGGGCAAGAGTGCCTCCTTGAACAGGGAGTAAAGAGTGTCACCACACCTGGAGGGGAAATGAGTGCTAGCTTGAATTGAGAGGATTGGAAGAGAAAAACAGTACCATCTTAAAGGGGTGGGGGGTGGAGTAGAGTGCCTGCTTAAACACAGGATGGTGAAAAAAGTGTACCAGCTTGATTGAGGGGAATGAAAGATGAAAACCAGCTTGAGCTGGGTTGAAGGGGAGGAGAGGCCCATGTTGCATTGAGGGGGAGAGAGAAAAGCGCCAGTATGAACTGGAAGGGTTGGAGGATGAGTGTTGTATGAAAGGGTGGGGAGCTGGATGGGGTACAGAGATTCTGTAAACTGGGGAAACAGTCACTCTCCCACATCTAGTTATGTTTCCACAGTTTACAGAATCTCTGTACCCCGTCCAGCTCCCCACCCCTTCACAGCAAAAAAGATTCACAAGGATGATACCAGAACTGAGAGGATATACTTGTCAGGAAAGGCTGAACAGGCTGGGGCTCTTTTCTCTAGAAAAGAGTAGGCTGAGGGGTGACCCAATAGAGGTCTTCAAGATAATGAAAGGTTTTAATAGGGTAGATGTAGAGAAAATGTTTCCACTTGTGGGGGAGTCCAAAACTAGAGGTCATAAATATAAGATAGTCACTAATAAATTCAATAGGGAATTCAGGAGAAATTTCTTCACCCAAAGAATGGTAAGACTGTGGAATGTATTATCATAAGGAGCAGTTGAGGCAAATAGCATAGATGCATTTAAAGGGAAGCTAGACAAGCACACGTGGGAGAAAGTAATAAAAGGGTTGGGGATTTTAGGAGTCGGGGGCACAGTCTAAAAATTAGAGCCAAACCTTTCAGGAGCGAGATTAGAAAACATTTCTACACACAAAGGGTTGTAGAAGTTTGGAACTCTCTTCTGCAAACGGCAATTGATACTAGCTCAATTGCTAAATTTAAATCTGAGATAGATAGCTTTTTGGCAACCTTAGGTATTAAGGGATATGGGCCAAAGGCAGGTATATGGAGATAGATCACAGATCAGCCATGATCTTATCAAATGGCGGAGCAGGCACGAGGGGCTGAATGGCCTACTCCTGTTCCTATGTTCCTATGGTATGCTGATAGGGTTAGATGAAGTGGGGGAGAGGGGGAGGTTCCTGTGGAGCACAAATGCCGGCATAGGCCAGTTGGACCAAATGGGCTGTTTCTGTGCTGTAGACTAGATATAACTCGATTTAATATTTGGATTTCCTTTTCAGGCTTTCATATGCTTACATTTTCTTTCTCTCCTACACAAGTTGGGTAGACCTACAGCTTAATTTGCAAGGCCCATGTAATTGCTTGTTTTCACACATCATTGGCTTATAATAAGGTCCACTCAAGGTGTCTTTTTCACAGCTATGTCAGCTGTTCTGAAACTGTTGGTCAACTTTTGCTAGTTTTCTAGGTTGGTGTTTATGGTTTTGTAGCATGCTATCTTAGGCAGCCTAATGGGTAAATGATACAGTTGAATGGTCAAACCTTGCAAAGAAAAAACTTATATTTATAGAACACCTTTCACACCCTCAAGATGTCCTTAAGCAATTTACAGGCAATTACTTTTGTAATTTGCAGACAACAAGGTCCCATAAACAGCAATGAGATGAAGGGCCAGTTAACCTGTTTTTTTGGTGGCATTGGTTGAGGGATGAATGTTGGCAGGATACCGAAAGAACTCTCTTGCTCTTCATTGAATAGTGTCATTTGAGCAGGCATACGGGGCCTCAGTTTAATGTCTCATCCAAAAGACAGCACCTCCAACAATGCAGTGCTACTTTAGTGCTGCAGTGAAGTGTCACCTGGTCCTGGAGTAAAGCTTGAAGCATAACTTTCTGACTCAGAGGCAATACTGACAGTTCTAATACTCATTAAGGTATGCAGTCTTCTCCTGCTTCTGCTCCCAAGTTTTGTACACACTAGTGTTGAGCCTGGCCACCACCTCCTGGCAAGCATGTTGTGCTGTTCTCTCATACAAGGATGCCCTCGGGTATCAAATAGGACAAATTCTTCTCACACCCACCTCCTGCATGCAACGTTTCACTAGCCATTTAATGGGGGTGGGGGCTGCATTACTTGCCCATTGATTACATTTCACACTTCGGCCTTTGACTCAATTTCATTTTATTTTGGTCTGCTCCATCTTTGCCCCTATCATCCCATTCAACCTTTGGAAAGGCTGACAAGTATGTAAAACATTCCAGCCTCTCTAAAGATTGAAGATTTTTCTCCCAATGTAGCCACTTACATTTAAGTGTCTACATCCCTTTATGTTTTTCCAGCAGCCCTGTTACACCATCCCCTCCCCAAAGTGCTCTCCCTATGTCTCTCCCAGTATGTGCAGGGAATGCAATCTACAGATTTACGTAACCTGTTAGGTCAAGTACGCTAGCAGTGTATGTTGTATTCCAGGAGCAGCAATCCCACCTGGGATGGGACTGCATTGGTCTCTTTATCAAGCCGATTGCCCTTATCAGCCAATTTAGTTACCACCTCTGAGAATTCCAGTAAGCGTAGGATTAACTCTTGCATTGTATGTAACCTGGGTTAGGCTTTACTGGAGCTTGTTTAAATCTACTTTATTCCTCAGCACTATTATTTCACACCTTTAGGTGCACATGTGCATGACCAAAATCTCCCAGGAACTAATCATTGTAAAACAAGGCTATCAAGCTGTTAATTTAATAACAATGTAGTCAAGGCTTTATGTGGAATAAGAAAGAACATTTCACTTTTAATCCAGTATTGTACAGATAACTCATATGGACTTCTTTCTTGGTACAGGGTGGAAAAATTCCTATTCGGTGGACTGCTCCTGAAGCAATAGCCTACAGGAAGTTCTCTTCAGCGAGCGATGTGTGGAGTTATGGGATTGTAATGTGGGAAGTGATGTCATATGGGGAAAGACCTTACTGGGAGATGTCCAACCAAGATGTAAGTTATTCATACAGTTAATTTTGTCAGTCATGTAACAACATATTTTACTTGTGTGTAGATGTGCGACTCATTATTTGTATTATTACTTTCTGCATTTCAACACTTTGTAGAAGAGACATGAAGGTAGAACTTCCAACCAGCTATGCCCAATCAGAAAAATCGGCAGAGATCTATTACGCCAGATTTAATGTTCCGGTCGGCTTTTGTAATGGCACAATCTGCAATTAATTGTATTAAATTTAGCGCCCGTGACCTTATTTAGACATTAATTTAGACTATAGCTGTGATCCTATTTCCCTTTATCTTCCTGTGACTTTTTCTACTCTTCATTTTCAAATATTTATCCAATTCCCTTTTAAATAATGTGATAAGAGCTAATTCCATGACCCTGTGCTTCTAGCATGAAAGCTGTGCTCAAAAGGAGCATGGTTCATAGATAGGACAATATTGTAGCCCCAATTATCCAACCTATGACCCCTGTGAGCTCCCCGCTAGGCACATTGGGTTGCGGAATTATCTCTATACTGTCTACCTCAAAAGCCATTTATAATAAAGCACTCCATTTCAAATGGCCTTATGTGTGAAAAAAATGTCTTCCCCTCTTTATTTTTCTTATGATAATACATGGCAAATTTCAACCTTGATGAGCTGCCAGCTGATCTGACTAGCTGTTTAGAAAGAATTTCTGAACCTGCTGAAGAGACCTCATGTAGTATGATTGGAAAAGCCCTGCAAAATCTCCAAACCAAGTACAGATTGAACAGCTGTTCTGATCTGTTGACTAATAGAATAAAGGCCTAGAAATTGCAGAATTGTTCTGGGGCAAAAGTTCAGTATTTTCTGCGCAGGGGGTTGGAATTCTGATAGACCTGCAGTCCGCTCCTTCTAAAATACATGCTAAATTCCGATGGAAGTGAGTGTGAGCAGAAGGTATGCCTACCCCTAACATGGTGGATGTATGCAAATGACAGGATAATGAAGTCAGAACCTGATCTGCCAGAAATTCTGTTATTTAAGCCAGAATTGCACTTTAACTAAAGCCTGTAGAAAAGAGGAGTAAGTACCTGCATGACTTGCCAAACCAGGAAGTGACTGAGTTCATAGCCTTTGACTGTCCAGAAACTTTTTCTGAATTACCTATTTGCACTGAAGCAAATAGACATTTCTTTCAGCTCTGTTGCTAAAAAGGGTTGTGCAAGTTGCCTTTCCACAGTTTAAGGCAGGGAAATCTTTTTCATCCCACCCTTCTGTTATGGAGCCCTTACCATGGGATTCATGGTGGGCATTCCCATGCATGTCCTTATGCTGGGGGCAGAACAGGAGCAGGAGGAAGAGAAAATCAGGCAGACATACATGATAAGGCTACATTAAAGGAAAAGAAGACCAGCTAGGAGGTACCCTTCCATCAAAGCCTACAAACCACAAGGCTCCCTCGAGGGTGTGTCAAAAGAGGCCTGCTTAAGTAAGCAGTGGGTCAGTAAAGAGGCATAGAAGAACTCCTGGTGTATTTTCACCTTCACCGCCAAGGCTGTCATCTTAATTAGGTGTCATTCGTAGCTCAGTGATAGCACTCTTGCCTCTGAGTCAGAAGGTCATGGAGTCAAGTCTTAATCCAGAGACTTGTGCACATAATCTAAGATGACACTTCAGTGCAGTACTGAGGGAGTGTTGGACTGTCAGAGATGCCCTGTCTGCCCTCTCAGGTGAAAGCTAAAAAGCCCATGGCACTATTCGAAGAAAGATAGGGGGGTTCTTCCAGAGTTCTTGAAATCAATGGGATGAAAACCGGGCGGGTTCTACAACAGCTGGGTCATCCGCTCTCCCAGATTACCGCCCAGGCAGTGAGGATATCCCCTTAAACACAAAAAACAAAGAAAGAGCAGCCACACTTTGTAACACTAGCCTTCATATTATGAAGGTGTTTTACTGTGAACATATATATTTGCAACAAGTGCTTCTTTTCTTCATTGTGCTGCCTCAGGTACCTTTCTGCTGCTCTTAAACCCAAACTGGTCCTCCTTCTAGGTACTACCTAAGATCCAGTTATCCCAGTGAGCAAGAGAGTGGCATTAGACTAGGTGGCACAAATGGAGAAAAACACCTGCTCAGACTTGATGGGCAGATTGGCCTGTTTCTGAGCTGTGATTCATCTTTCTTTCTTTCCCTGGAATGCGAGATAGCCCACTGGCATTTACTGGCACAATGCATACACATATGAGATCATGATCCTGAGGCAAGCAGCCAGGAGATTCCAGTCTTATGATTAAATTTCCTGCCAACCTCAGGAGTGTTGTTAGGCCTGAGTTCAGTGCACTAATCTTTCTGCCCATGGAATTTTCCAGGCAGTTTTGTCACCTGGTACTCTGTTGTATACAAAAATTCGTACCCGGAATTAGACCTCATTGGCTGAAACAGGACTACGGGAATGTGAGATCCCAGACTTACCCATTGGTACTCCAATAAAACTTTGTTCTGTGTTCCCAGCGATGATCCATATAATGGCCAGTGGGGCATCTGTTACCATTGCTTACGACTAAAATACAAAAAAAATCATTGAGATATCCTTATGTGCCTATTTTGAAGGATGCTAAAAAAATTCAGTACTTTAAACAGATGTTATTTAGACATGATACCATCAGTTATAACATGAAAATCAATTGTAATACTCTTTATCCTATGTTGCCCCACCTCATTCTCATAACCAATCGAATGTATATGATTATGAAAACAAACTGACTATGCTTTGCTCTCATAGTTTGTTAACATTATATGGATATGCCAATAGAATTACATCCCTGAAGCAACATGCTCAAAAATGCTATCTCCTCCTTCCATACCCTATTCTTTTAGGTCATTTTATCTATAGAAGAAGGTTATCGACTCCCTTCACCAATGGGGTGCCCAGCAACCCTCCACCAGCTCATGCTTCATTGCTGGCAAAAGGAACGAAATCACAGGCCAAAGTTCCCAGAAATTGTCAGCTTCTTGGACAAGGTGATTCGCAATCCCAGCAGCCTTCAGACCCTAGTGGAAGAGGTGCATGGGTGGGTACACACTATGCTGTGCACATAAAGATAATTTTTATGTACAAGTCTCAGTATTTCATGCAGGATTGCACACTTTCTTTATATTTTACAAGAACTCTGACATAATAAGTGTGGAGATATGAATTATTTTCATATCTCCAAACTTGTCATAAATTGTAAATTTGCTTAAAAATTATATTGCAAATATAGAATATAAGAATAGAAAAATTGTCCTTATCAGCCACAGATATGATAAGTATCTCTAAATATTTAATTGACTTTGATTATATAGCAAGACTCACCTGTGCTGCTATTTATTATGAGATATACTTTGTCTATACAGGAGACATTTTCAACAAAGAAAGAGTTATGTGAAATTTGCATTCTCAACTAAAGTGTTCTGTTTCATAGTATCTCTGCTTGGAGAAAGATTTACTCTTTTTTGCTTTTGGTAGACAAATTGTAACGGTCTTTATACTTGTGTTTACAAATTCACGACAAATGTTAAAGAAAAGAATTATTCACCCCTTATTTTCTGGGTTGGCATTGTGACAGACATGAGCTCTGTCCCGTTAAAAAATCTCTCTTTGTTATATCTTTTAATTTAACCGTAGCCTTTTACAGCGTTGTATCTGTGCTGGCTCCTTGCTAGAGCAATGCAAAACTGATTCCACTGCTGCTCTCTGCTCCCATAGCCCTGTTATTTACTTTAAATGCTTCAAATGTTTATCCCATTTTTCTTTTGAAAGTGCAATTGTGTCTGCCTCAATTGTTCCCTTGTAAACAATTTTACAACACCAAGTTATAGTCCAGCAATTTTATTTTAAATTCACAAGCTTTCGGAGATTTTCTCCTTCCTCAGGCAAATAAGATATACTTTGTCTATACAGGAGACATTTTCAACAAAGAAAGAGTTATGTGAAATTTAGTTGCATTCTCAACTAAAGTGTTCTGTTTCATAGTATCTCTGCTTGGAGAAAGATTTACTCTTTTTTGCTTTTGGTAGACAAATTGTAACAAATTGTAACAAATTTTCTCCTTCCTCATTTGCCTGAGGAAGGAGAAAATCTCCGAAAGCTTGTGAATTTAAAATAAAATTGCTGGACTATAACTTGGTGTTGTAAAATTGTTTACAATTGTCAACCCCAGTCCATCACCGGCATCTCCACATCAATTGTTCCCCGTGGCAAAGCCTTCACGTGCTCCAACAGCCCTTGAGTCTGATTCAGTAAACAACTCATTCAGACTGCTTTCCTCATCTGATCCACATGGGGTGATAGAAATAATTAATATTGATAACCAGGCTGCTGGGAAAGGATTTGTGAAAGCTCTGTTTTTGATCTGAGGTATAAAAAGCTCCTGCAACCTGGTATCTTCATCATGTGTGAATGGGGGGTGGGGGGAGATGTGCTCCATGTAGGATCACTCAGTGTAAGGACTGTGTAAAGAAATTTAAGGTATATAGTACAGGGATCTTTGCAAAAGCACAGAGGTTGGCAAAAACAGAGAATGAACCTCTAATGGAGTGAAGCGCAAATAGAATGAGGACTTTCAACTGGGAATTTGGTGAGTGTGGGAATTAGGTGCAGAGGGGGGAGGAGATGCTAAGTGATTTAAACCAAGGAACTATAAACTAATCTACCAACTTTTCAAACTTAAATAAAAAAATACATAAAATCTTTTAAAAAGACTAAGAATGAGAGGAGTATAAAGGGAGCAACGCGAGGAACTAATAATCAAGAAAAAGTCAAAAAGTGACGTCACAAGTCAAGGAGGAATGCCAAAGGTAAGTCAGTAAGTATTCAGCTTATTGGTTAGTGTTTTTAGTGGTTAGAGTCTTTAGTGGTTGTTGTTTTAGTGTTAGATAAATGGTAAATTGCCTTAAAGCTAAACAGACAGTTTAAATAACTGTAGCTAACACGTCATGCACGTCGCATGCACATCCTGTGCCATGTGGGAACTCCAGAACACTTTGGTTGTCCTAGAAAACCACATGTGCAGGATGTCCCGCCAACTGTTCGAGCTTGAGCTCAGAGTTTCTGAGCTTGAGGGGCGTCTGGAGTCACTACAGTGCACACGGGAAGCTGAGAGTTTTGTGGATAGCACGTTACAGGAGGTGGTCACCCCGCAGCTACAGAGAGTTCAAGTGGAGAGGGAGTGAGTGACCACCAGACAAACTAGGAGGAACAGGCAGGATTGCAGGAGTCCCTTGGGAGTGTGGTACTCACAAACCAGTATTCAGTGTTGAATACCAGTGGGGGTATTGACAACTCGGGAGAGTGCAATAAGGAGCAAATCCATGGCACTATGGGAGACTCGGCTGCACAGGGAGACAACAGAAATGCAGTTGTTATAGGGGATTCGATAGTCAGGGGGATAGACAGGCGTTTCTGCAACTGCCACATGAGTCCCGTACAGTTTGTTGCCTCCCTGGTACCAGGGTGAAGGGCATCACTGATAGGGTGCAGAACGTTTTGAGAGGGGGAAGTGGATCTGCCAGAAGTTGTAGTCCATGTGGGAACCAATGTCATAGGAGAGAAAAGAGTCGAGGTCCTGCAGTCAGAGTTTCAGGTGCTAGGGAGGAAGTTAAAAAGCAGGACCTCAAAGGTAGTAATCTCTGGATTACTCCCAGTGCCACGCGCTAGTGAATATAGGAATAGTAGGATAAGACAGGTTAATGCGTGGCTGGAGAAATAGTGCAGGAGGGAGGGCTTCATATTCCTGGGACATTGGGACCAGTTCTGGGGCAGGAGGGAGCTGTTCAAGATGGACGGGTTGCACCTCAACAGAGCTGGGACCAATGTCCTTGCCTGGAGGTTAACTAGTGTTGTGGGGAAGGTTTTAAACCAATTTAGCAGGGGGGTGGGCACCAGGATGAAAAATTAGAGAGGAGAAACAAAGTGCACAGAGGACAGGGATGGACAAGTAGCACTAGGGTAAAGGAGAGTTCAGAAATAGGAGGGATCAGACGGGGGCAAATGCGAGGCAGTCTCAGATGAGATTGGAGCACATGTCCGTAAATGCATATAGCGTGGTAAATAAGGTCAGTGAGCTGCAGGCCCAATTTGCCACATGGGACTATGATATAGTGGCAATAACTGAGACCTGGCTCAAAGAAGGGGAGGATTGGGTACTTACTATTCCTGGCTACAGGGTATTCAGGAAAGATAGGGAAGGAAAGAAAGGAAGGAGAATGGCAGTATTGATCAAAGAAACTATTATAGCACTGAAAAGCGATGATGTGGTTGAGGGGTCAAAGACAAAATCTATTTGGTTAGAATTAAGGAACAATAGAGGAGCTATTACACTACTGAGTGTATACCAAAGGGCACCAAATAGTGGGAAGGAGATAGAAGAGCAAATTTGCAGGCAAATTATTGAAAGATGCAAGGACTATAGAGTAGTGATAATAGGGGACTTCAATTATCCCAATATAGATTGGGACAGTAACAGTGTAAAGGTCAAAGGGGAGGAGGAATTCCTGAAATGTGTTCAAGAGAACTTTCTGGAACAGTGTGTTTCCAGCCAAACCAGAAAGGAAACAGTACTGGATCTAGTTCTGGGGAATGAAGTGGGGCAGTTGGAGCATGTTTCACTGGGAGCATTTGGGGAACAGTGTTCATAATATCATTTGGTTTAGAATAGTTATGGAAAAGGACAAGGAACAATCACATGTGAAAATGCTTAACTGGAGGAGGGTGAATTTCAGTGAGTTAAAAAGGGACGCACAGGCAGATTGGAATCAAAGTAGTCGGCAAAACATTAATTGAACAAAGGGAGGCCTTCAAGAAGGAGTTGGTTCGGGTGCAGAGTAGACACATTCCTACTGTGGGGAAAAGAAGGGCATCCAAAGCTAGAGCTCCCTGGATGACTAAAGATATAGAGGTTAAAATGAAACAGGAAAAGGAGACTTATGACAATTGTAAGGTATACAATACAGTAGAGAACTGAGTTGAATACAGAAAGTATAGAGGAGAACAAAAAAAGGGAATATGAGGGGCAAAGAGAGAGTATGAGAATAGATTAGTGGCTAACATAAAAGGGAACCCAAAAGTCTTTTATAAACATATAAATAGTAAAAGGGTAGTCAAAGGAAGGGTTGGGCCGATTAGGGACAAAAAAGGAGATCTTCTTGTGGAGGCAGAGGGCATGGCTGAAGTGCTAAATGAATACTTTGCATCAATTTTCACTAGAGAAGAAGGTGCTGAAATTATAGCAGTAAAGGAGGAGGTAGTAGCAATATTGGATAGGATAAAAATAGATAAAGAGGAGATACTTAAAAGATTGGCAGTCACCTAGTCCAGATGGGATGCATCCTAGGTTACTGAGGGAAGTAAAGGTGGAAATTGCAGAGGCTCTGGGCCCAATCTTCCAATCCTCCTTAGAAAAGGGGGACGGTGCTGGAGGACAGGAGGATTGCAAATGTTACACCCCTGTTCAAAAAAGAGAGGAATAAACTGAACAATTACAAACCAATCAGCCTTACATCGGTGGTGGGGGAGCTTTTAGAGACAATAATCCAGGACAAAGTTAATTGGCACTTGGAAAAGTATGGGCTAATAAATGAAAGTCAGCACAGATTTGTTAAAGGAAAATTGTGTTTGACTAACTTGATTGAGTTCTTCGGTGAAGTAACGGAAAGGGTTGACGAGGGTAGTGAGGTTGATGTTGTGTATATGCACTTTCAAAAAACATTTGATAAAGTACCACATAATAGACTTATAAGCAAAATTAAAGCCCGTGGGATTAAAAGGACAGTCGCAGCATGGATACAAAATTGGCTAAGAATCAGAAAGCAGAGAGTAGTGGTGACCAGTTGTTTTTCAGACTGGAGGGAAGTATACAGTGGTGTTCCCCACGGGTTGGTATTCGGACCACTGCCCTTTTTGATATATATTAATGACCTGAACTTGGGTGTAATTTCAAAGTTTGCAGATGACATGAAATTCGGAAATGTAGTAAACAATGTGGAAGATAGTACCAGACTTCAGGAGGACGTAGACAGACTAGTGAAATGGGCAGGCATATGGCAGATGAAATTTAACGCAGAGAGGTGTTAAGTGATCCATTTTGGTAGGAGGAATGCGGCGAGGCAATATAAACTAAATGGCACAATTTTAAAGGGGGTGCAGGAACAGAGAGACCTGGGGGTGCACATACACAAATCTTTGAAGGTGGCAGGACAAGTTGAGAAAGCTGTTAAAGAAAGCATATGGGATCCTGGGCTTTATTAATAGAGGCATCGAGTACAAATGCAAGGAAGTTCTGCTAAACCTTTAGAAAACACTGGTTAGGCCTTAGCTGGAGTATTGTGTTCAATTCTGGGCACCACACTCTAGGAACAATGTTAAGGCCTTAAAGATTTACTAGAATGGTGCCAGGGATGAGGGGCTTCAGTTATGTGGAGAGACCGGAGAAGCTGGGATTGTTTTCCTTAGAACAGAGAAGGTTAAGGGGAGATTTGATGGTGGTGTTCAAGATCATGAACAGTTTTGACAGAGTAAATAAGGAGAAACTGCTTCCATTGGCAGAAGGGTCGGTAACCAGAGGACACGGATTTAAGATGATTGGCAAAAGAGCCAAAGCCGACATGAGGAAACATTTTTTTACGCAGCGAGTTGTAATGATCTGGAAAGCAATGCCTGAAAGGGTGGTGGAAGCAGATTCAATAGTAACTTTCAAAAGAGAATTATATAAATACTTGAAGGGAAAAAATGTACAGGGCTGTGGAGAAAGAGCAGGGGAATGAGACTAATTGGATAGCTCTTTCAAAGAGCCGGCAAATATGGCCTCCCCCTGTCCTGTACCTACTATGATACTGTGAAATACTTTAGTTATTTTAGTTTCAGGAAATAGCTTAAAGTGAGGATGAAAGTTAAGTACTATATTGGTTTTTATTTGCTACTCCATTAGGGGGCACAAGGCTGCAACCAAAGATAATATTTTTCAATAAGATACTAAAAGTCTTCTGTTGCCACTTTCCTACCAACAATCAATCGCTCTGCAGGCATACTTTAAGTTGGCCCTGGTAAAGGTGAAACTGTATCTAATTTGACTCTAATTCACCCTATTTCCTTCTCTGTCATTCGCTCTGTTTCTTGCTCTATCCTTAAATTTCAGTGGTTTAGAAGATAGACTATTGATCCCATTGTTCACCAAGGTTCCAGATGCCCCTTTGACCTCACTTGACTATTCCAATGCACTCCTTGCTGGCCTCCCATGCTCCATTCTCCAGAAACTGCAACTTATCCAACACGTATCTTGTCTCACACTAAGTCCCACTTGCCCATCACCCCTTCCCTGAGCTACATTAGCTTCCTATCCCCTAACATCTCAAACTTAAATTCCTCACCCTCATCTTTAAATCCCTCCAAGGTGTTGTTTCACCCTACCTTTGCAACCTCCTCCTGCCCTATATCCTCCCCAACACACCATTCCTCTGACTCCAGTCTCTTGTACATTCACCTTCCATTCACCATGCCATTGGTGGCAGAGCTTTCAGCTACCTGGCTCCTACTGTCTAGAATTCCTTCCCTAAACCCCTTCACCTCTGCACCTCTCCCTTCCTTTAAAAACCTCCTCAAAACCCATCTCTTTAACCAATGTTTTGAACACCTCTCCTAATCTCTCCTTTCCTGTCTTGTCATCTGTTTTCCTTATGCCTATCTGTGAAGTGCCTTGGGACATTTCTTTTTACTTTAAAGGTATTACAGAGGTATCTTCGTTAATACTTCTGTGGAGCGTATATCTTTATTTCTCTATTACTGCAAAGAAATATTCTCTATTTCCTACCAAATATGGTTTAAATTACCCCCAATCGGTCCCCATTTTCCTTAGGAGCCCTTTATGTTTATTGATGATGGAATTAAGTTATGTTTTCAGTTCAGTTTATTATTTGGCCAAATTTTATAAATCTGGATCATTTTTTTAATTTCATTTCATCCAATTCATATAGAAATCATACGCAGAATAATGCAGAGCTGCAACATCTTATCAAGCCGAAAAATTAAATGTATGCATTCAGAAATAACACTGAGGCACTTTGTTTATATAAAACTATTAAAAACTGTTTAGTTTGATTTTGGTGAATTAGCATGGACGATTTATCTACTTGTATTTCATTATTTGTAGATTTTTCAGTGCTGCTGGGTGAAGTATCATTTGTTCCAATTATGTCCTCCAAGTTAGAGTGAGAAAGCTGGTATATGAAGCAAATTAACTTATGACAGTTAAGGTTTTTACCACAAAGTTTAGACAGAATGTTGCTTAGATTTTCTTTTCTCTCTCAACTTTTCTGCTTTATTCCCCTGAAGGATTTGATGGCATATAGCGTTCTTCAATTGGAAACAGCAGTAACTCTTCTTCACTGCCTGTCATTGCTGCTGTGTAATTGTTGGATGGTGGGCCGGCTGTCAGTTTTTCATCCCTCAGATGTAGTGCCCGGCAACAGCAGAGCTGCATGTGGCATCTAGACAAGTGTTAATGAAGCTCATTCCTAACAGCCTAAGCTCGTTCAAAAGGAAGCTTTGGGATTTGACTTTCTCGGGTGGCATACATTCTAGCACCTATGATTTTAATGTCTTTATCCTTTGTAGGCAGAACTTTCGAAATGGCTTGTGGCATTTTTGAGAAGTTCTGTCTGATATTCACAGCTGTAGACCTTACGACCATGTTGCATCATCCTCTATTAAAGAGTACCTTACATTTTTTTTGTTTCTGGAAATAAAAAGTTTTTAAAAAAATAGAACGGAGAGAGAAAGAGAGACGGAGCAAAGTATTGGTGACAGGGTTAGGGTGTCCATATACTTTTATGTTTACACAAAATTGTTTTTAGTGCATATTTCAGTTCTCTAATGTTCATATCAGAGTAATTAAGCTTCTCCTCATAGTTTAATGGATCAGTTCACTGCTAAATTAGGTATTGAGCATACAGACTGGAGAAGGGTGTGGTAGTGTAATGGTTATGTTACTGGACTTGTAATCCAGAGGCCTGGACATGGAGAAAATGGGCACTAAATTGGGCCGTGTAGCGCCCGTTGTTTCGGCGCTAAACGGCCTCTCCAACATCCAAGATGGCATCTTGGCTGCGCACGCACGTTTCCAGCGTGGTGTGTGTCGGACGCCATCTTGGTATAAGAGTTAGCGCAAGTGCAAATATCAAACGCCGGAAGCAATTAAAGTAAGGAGAAAATGGATACAATCAGTGCGCAACGCTGATTTAAAGTGATAGACACCATTTTGGGACTTAACACTCAACTCAAAGCACAGTCTTAACCCCGACCAACTGAATGTATCTTAGAGTGCCTGGAGGACCCCCACCAGCGCTATTTAAAGGGACCATGCAGGAATTACAGGTTAGTGGCTGGATTATTGCTTCTGGCTGCCGAGACATTTATATCTGTTTTTGGAGGTCTCCTATACTTGAATACTAGGACACGGGGACATAGCCTAACATTTAGAGCCAGGACATGCAGGAGTGAAGTTAGGAAATGCTTCTACACTCAAAAGGTGGGAGAAGTTTGGAACGCTCTTCTGCAAATGGCAGTTGATGCTAGCTCAATTGTGAATTCTAAATCTGACTTTGATAGATTTCTGTGAACCAAGGGTATTAAGGGAAATGGGGCTAAGGCGGGTATATGGAGTTAGGTCACAGGTCCACCATGATCCCACTGAATGGCGGAACAGGCTCGAGGGGCTAAATTCTAATATCACTTGCTGCCTCCTGTTATGTGCCACCTTCTTCAGCAAGAAAGCGGGATGTGTGTCTGGGTGATGTGCCTGTCATAGTTGGATAGCTGCCAGTTTGTGTGGCCTGTGAGTTGTGGGTGGGCGGCTTGCAGCAGTGGTAATGTGTAAGGTTGAGAGGAAGCATTTGATTGGAAGAGCTGAGTACTGATAGAAAGAGTTTGTTGGTATGTGGGTGATGGGAGGTGTATTGCGTGGAGCAGTGGATGTGGCTTGTGGTGTAGTTGGTAGGAGACACCTCTTGATAGTTGACCTCAATCACCTTGACCACTCATGTCAAAGCATTGAATTTCTTCCTGTACTGCATCCATGCTCATGATGCTGTGCTCCTGGCATTGACTTCGTCCCCCACTGCCTCTTGGGTATATGTCTGGAGGGCCTTTTGCCCCCCTCCCCCACCCCCTGCAGATATACATGTCCCTCCTTCTGTCCACCTCTTGCACCAAGGACTCTAGTGCATCAGCAGAGAACCTTGGTGCATGCACTCTCGCAGGCGTGGTACAAACTCAGATCGGCAGATTGGTGAGGTCTGGCATGCAGATTGGAGGATGTGGGATTTAGTAGTGCGCAACGTTTATTCAATGTTTTAACATAACTCATCAGTTTGTAAACATAGGAATGGGAGCTGCGTCTGTGTTTCACATGTGCATTTCCATTCAGACTCGTGCAGACAGCAGACTGCTATCTTCAGCAAGTAACAGGTACCAGCTACCTTTAAGAGATTTTTAAGAGACAGCCTGCCTTTTAAGAGATTGGAGCTCCCCCTGCTAGTGGAAAGTGCGAATTGCATTGAATCCTCGTTCAACGCTGATTCGGAATGCTGCTTGCAGATAAATCCTCAGGCCTGACGAAAGTCTCGTCCTGCCTGCGCAGGGGCCATTGGGCGCGGGGTAATAGCGGATCGCGCTACCCCCATCCAATAATAGGCCCTATCCAATTTTTTTCCCCCTATGGGTTCAAATTCTACCATGGCAGTTTGAGAATTTGAATTCAGTTCAAAAAAATCTGGAAAAGAAAGCTGGTATCAGTAAAAATGTCGAATTGTCGTAAAAACCCAACTGGTCTGGCCTATATGTGACTCCAGTCCCACACCAACGTGGTTGACTCTTAACTGGCCCCTGAAGTGGCCTAGCAAGCCACTCAATTCTATCAAGCCGTTACAAAGAATTACAGCAGTTCAAGAAGGCAGCCCACCACCACTTTCTCAGGGTAACCAGGGTCGGGCAATAAAGCGATGCCCAAATCCTGAGAATTTTTTTAACATTTGAACTCTCTACAATATTAGCTTCCACAGACCTGTCTATATCAGAAACCTGAGTTCATCATGCCTTTTTCTTTATTGCTTCCTGGCCTGTTTTTTGGCGTAAAATTGTGCCCAGATGTGCATGCATGGCTTCTGTCCCCACAGTCTGCATATTTCTGGCCCCTATTTTCTGTTGGACTTTATTTCTTTTTTCCTGTTTGAAGCATTTTTCTTCTCTGTTTCTTCCTCTTCTTTATAACTGGTTAATTGTTATACCCCAGTCCATCACCGGCATCTCCACATCATGGTTATATATTGGGGCTCGATTGTACATGAGCAGCCTGGGACTCCCATGGTCTGTACATGTGCAGTGAAGCCCTATTTATTGCTGGATCCATTTTTTTTTGTTTTACAGTAGGGAAATAATTCATTGGATGATTTTTTTTTCACACTATGGACCAATTGCGCTTACATGATTAAGCCCTATTTCTATTCCGGTTAAGTTACGAGGAGAGATTACACAAATTGGGGTTGTATTCTCTAGAGTTTAGAAGGTTAAGGGGTGATCTGATCGAAGTTTATAAGATATTAAGGGGAACAGATAGGGTGGATAGAGAGGAACTATTTCCGCTGGTTGGGGATTCTAGGAGTAGGAGGCACATTCTAAAAAAAGGGTGGTAGAAGTTTGGAACTCTCTTCCGCAAATGGCAATTGATGCTAGCTCAATTGCTAAATTTAAATCTAAGATAGATAGCTTTTTGGCACCCAAAGGTATTAAGGGATATGGGCCAAAGGCAGGTATATGGAGTTAGATCACAGATCAGCCATGGTCTTATCAAATGGCGGAGCAGGCACGAGGGGCTGAATGGCCTACTCCTGTTCCTATATTCCTATGTTCCTATCTTAACTTTTTCTAATGTTTCCGGCTATTTTTATTGTTTTCCTCTGTATTCATTACTGATATTGCTCACTAGAACCTTAAAATCCTATTAAGTGACTAATTGCAGATCTGAGTAAATGAGGATATTTCTGGCTGACTTTTTTGTGTGTTCAGGGCATGAACTGTGACAGTGAAAAGCACACACGTGATAAAAGGTGCTCAAATGTGTTTTGTTGCTGCTGTTCTGGGTTAAGCTGAATTGTTAAGTTCTCTTTTTCCCATCTGATGTAACAGTGCAGCCTTTTTGGGCATGGTCCAAATAATGTATGCATCTTTGGGGATCAGGCAGAAAAGTGGAGTTGAGGTCGAAGATCAGCAATGATCTTATTGAATGGCAGAGCAGGCTCGAGGGGCCGTGTGGCCTACTCCTGCTCCTATGTTTATGTGTAATTGTTGGAAACTCATGCTGGAACAAGTACTACATTTTGATTCTGAATGCTATGAATGCAGATGATTTTTTAATGCTTTTTTAATACAGATTACCAGAATCACCAGGTGAACTCCCAGAATTCCCTTTGTTTGTCTCAGTAAATGATTGGCTGGACTCAATCAAGATGGAACAGTACAAGAACAATTTCATGGCTTCAGGCCTCACAACTCTGGATTCTGTCACAAGGATGAGTATTGAGTAAGTGGATTATAACATCATGCACTCTTATTGTGAATGACCAAATCTCAGTTCACTGAGACCATTGCCTGGGTAGCATTCATATTCACTGGTATATGATCTTAGACTAATGTTTGCATGGTTTGCACCATCAAAGAGCCAAAATTGTGATCCTGGCTAAATTGAGCCATGCCTGCAACCAATTGAGCTGATACTGCCCCATAATGTGAGGTCAGCTTATTTTGAGTATCTAGTGGCGCTCTAGGCATATCGCGCATAATGTGCTGAGGGTGCCATAGGGCTCAATCAGGATTATCAGATGTCAGAAGCCAGTGAAAGGCTGCTGGTTTCCTGTACAATGGCGCCATTATTTTTTTTGCATTAGTCAGCCATTGAGGACTTAAGTTCCCCTTGCTTAATTTGGTTATTGAAAGATGAAAACAACAGCAGCAGCAAATAACGGTAGCCCCTATATTAGGGAGTGTGCCAGCCAGTAGTATTTTTTTTCTCCCACTGCTTCCCTTGAAGCATTCTTTCTAGACAGGTACTGAGCATCTGGAGCACCATTCCAGTATTCTAGTCACATTATGGAGAGGCTCCTAATTTAAATAAATTATAGAGCCTTAATAAATCTTGGTACATTTTGTGTGCAGGTTCCCAATATTCTACACACTGGCCAGCTGGCTACATTGGGCTGTACTGAGCACACCAGGTGCATGGTAGGCTTCAGTCCTTCAAGCTTGACAATATGGGGAGCCAACACTCAATGCACATCAACATAACAGGTACTGGCTATCGTATTGTCGACCCCCAAGTGATGGACACAAATCCAGTGATGCAATTCCTATTAGTCACTTGCCAAAGCTGTGTCTTGTAACATCTGTGAATCCTCCTTTTTACCCCTCTTCCACCTGATGATACCCTTTTCCTCCAATTTTAACTTCAGTTAAACTTAGTAAAAACCTCTCTCCATTGCTCCACCATTATCTAGTTGTTTCTCAGATAGATCTGTTGGATCTCATACTCAGAGTTCTAGTAAGTATCTTTCTCCATCATCCTCTAGCTGTGCACCACCAGACTTATTTGTCTCCTATCTCAATTCCCTTACTCCCACTCCATTTTTCCTATTTTAAAACTTGCTCATGTTCACTGTATTCCCCCTTATCCTTCAAACCATCAATTTATTGCCCTTTATCAGTATTTTCCTGTGTTAAAGAAGGTATTACTAATTCTCAAATTTCCGGTTACCTTGTAAGTTCTGATCAGAATGATTTTAGCAATGTTTCACGGATGATTTTGCCTATGTTATGCACCTCATAAGCTCTGCTCTTGATCACTTTGGTGAATCATCTGTCATTTCATTGGATGTCTCCAAAGTCATTGACAGAGTTTGGCACTGTAATTTTCTGAATAAGTTACCATCTTACGGTCTCCTTCATGGCTACTGTATTTCATTTCTAATTTCTTTCTTTGCCTATACCACAGTTGATAATTCATCCTCTGACTCTTTTACTGTTAGCTCAGGTGCTCCCAAGGGTACTGTCTTCTTTCCTCCTCTGTTCCCTTTTAAAGGGATCCCACATCCCTTGATCCATGTTCCCAATGCTCCCACACCTCAGCTTCCCCAGAACTACCAATTCCCAGAAACCCTCACTATTGCTCCCATATATCAATATCATACTCCTGAACCAGTTTCCCAACACTATCATCACTCAGATCCCCATCACAGCACTGCCACACCAGACATACTATCTCAGACCCCCCACCACCACACACACACACACTACTGCCATACCACACAAGCAACATCCAAGACCCCTCTACTACCATGTACCACTCTGGCACTCCTCTACTTGTGCTCCTATGTATCTAGACCCTCTTCCACTCTTCCCACATCCTGAGAGCCCTCTCCCATTCGTACCAATATTGGTGCCCCTTTCTCAGTGTTCCCAAACACTAGAATCTGACATCTACTTCCACAACTCCTGCACCTCAGGATCCGAGATGGGACAGAGTGCCCATTTGATATCCTAGCAATGGGCTGCTTCCCCCCGAGAGACATGCAGAGATTTATTTCTATAACTAGTATGCAAGGACAAAAACACCCTCTAGCTTATAAAGTCTTCATCAACCATCGCAGTGATGGAATGATGTACTGTATCATTTGTTGCTTAGCTTTACATTCAACTAATTTGAGAACCGTGGTGGGAGCAATACAAATGTCAGCTGGTCTAGACTATTATCTGAAGCTGGTATAAACTTGTCTGGGCATCGCTGGAGAATACACTGTTGATCCACTGACCTGTCTTCTGCCTGAGTGGGGTTTGGTTAGCATTACCACCACATTTAATGTAGATTGATATTCATTGTGCAAGAAGGCTGACATTTTGTAAACCTCAAAGTAGAAAATTAGAAAAGATCAATTGATCTCCAGTATGCTCTGGGGTTCTCTTTCCCTCTTCTTTCCTCTTTTCTATGAAAAAAATCCTAAGGAAATACCTTACATTATGAAGATGAACAACCATTCAGCGAATCTTGCTTTTATAAAAAAGCAAGATTTTTAAATAATGTGAGGCTTGATCGGACAGCTCCCATCCCCATCCATGTCTGAATTCTCCATACTCTATACCTCCCAGATGCTCCTTGTTATTTCACTGTCTCAACATGATACCCCCCACAACCCACCATTGTATGAATGCCTCCCATTCCTCCTCTCATTTGCTTCAAATTCCAAATCCCTCTACCCATTTACAACCTTTCCCTATCTGGAGGGTGAGTTTAAAATACATGGCGTGCCAGGGGAAGTGGAAATTTGAGGAGACAAGCTGGGAGAGGTCAGACATGGCAAATCAGGCAGCAAAAGGTGGGCTCATTCCCAAAATATCAAATTGTCTTCTATGCCTCAGAATTATTGACAATTTTTAACATGCACACAAGCTAAATATTGGTTATAAGATTTTATTTATCAGAAGCTTTTCAATACTAGCCTTCTTATCTTTATAGCTAGCACACGCAGAAGCATGAAAGGGTAATAATTACAGTGTCACTTTTGCTTCCTTTATCTGTGTCACATGTTTCCTTTATTCCAGGTTCTCCAAATGTAAAAAGCTGAGATCACCATTTGCACTCATTTCTCTATTCCTCAACTGCCAGCTGATTCCCTATTAGATACCAGAAGGGTGCCTTCCTGGTCACAATTGATAGCAAATTTTCATAAACTTCCAACCTTTAGCATACCATGAAATCACATCAGTTTTACTCTGTTTTGTTCCAGTGATGTGAGAAGAATCGGGGTCACATTAATAGGACATCAGAGACGAATAGTGAGCAGTATACAGACTTTGAGACTGCACATGTTCCACATACAGGAGAAAGGATTTCATGTGTGAATGCTCTATAAATGCCACTGAGTTGTGACCCAGCAATTTCAGTGAGAGAACATTTTATAACTACAATGCCTAGCTTTGCCTCTTTCAAAATACCACCAGACGTTGACAGTTGGCATTTGCTTCATTTGGACAAGTTTTCAATATGAATCTTAATCCTCTACAGGTTTCCATCCTTTAGCTAAAACTTTACAAACCAATTACCCGTAGAGCTAACAAACTATTGCTAATAAAGTGGAGTCTAACACACACTAATTGCCAATTTGCCCTTTGTTATTTAAAGAAGACTTCATGTGTAGATGGATACCCCTTATGGTAATATTCTAATAGCCATGTGGCTGCAACAGTATTGATACCTTTAGAATTATAGGTTGAGAAGTAATCTCTTTTCCATGTCTGTGACTGTTTAGCTGCTAATATCAAATGTGCAATCAAAAGGTTGACTTTAACATGTTATTCTTTTTGTAATTTATTCTGTACAGATTTTAAAGTTTTTTTTGTTTTTTGTTTTAGTTTTTGAAATTAATTCTTGGTATGCTAGTATATGGATAAACTAGGGATCAACTGAATTTGAAAGTGTTGAGTCTAGAACTTGCTTACACAATTAAGAGATCTTACAATTTAGCTCATAGGAATAGATGCAGGGGGTTGCATTATTCATTTCATTTCTTGTTGGTATTCGCCTGAGAACAAATTTTATGATGTGTGTAGGTATATTTTTACAGAAGAAAATAATTTGTAATTACCAGTTTAATGCCATCACCAATCTATTGTCTTTCAGTAAAAGTGAGTATTCATCAGGCCTTAATCTGCAATCATTTTGTTCATTGATGCACCTATGTTTCTGAGATTGTGCCTGCAAATATAACTATTAACGCCTCAGCTCACCGTAATCTGTAATATGATTTGTAGCTTGGACTTCTAAAATTCTATTTTATTACCTGAGCCCTCTGGAAAAGTTTTAAGGGGTGATTTTAACCCTACCCACCTGGCAGAAATCGAACGGGTGGTCGGTTAAAATCGGCTGGGTGACTTAGCCACCAACGTCCCGCCTTAATCCCACCGTCTTCATCTGAGCAGGGGGCACGGGTCCCCTCCTGAAGCTGGCAGGGTCCATCTTTTAATATGCAGATCGGGGTCCGATGAAGTCACCAAGCCCAGATGGCAAGTTTAGTTATGGCCTGAGCGGGGAAGCTGAGTGCTCTCCTAGGCCCCACTGGGATAGTTTAGCTCTCCCATGCCCCAGGCTTCCCCTCCTTCTCGGCTGTGAGACCCTTCCAAAACCCCATCCCCAGAACTTACCTTCTTGCCAGCGAGCCTCCCCTTAATGTGGCCGATGGCCTCCTGCTACTTGAATTTCTGCAAGCTGCCACTTCCTACTCGTTTCAGGCAGGTGGCTGACCGGCCGCATGCAGATGAGGCCCGGGAGTCAAAATGGCCTGGGCGTTGCATTGCCAAAGTAGAGGGGAGGGATATTGGCGCTCACCGCATCCCTCGCCCACCCGAATCCCGCTCCAAATTCAAATTTCCCTCTAGAAATTCTGAGGGCTGCTATGTTTCAGTTTTACTTTATTTCTCTAGCTGTTAGCGTCACCTTTTGGATTGTTCAGTTTGTAACACAGAACTGCCAGTCACCTCAGCCCACCTACAGTTTGGTGAATTCCATTGTTTTTAGCCAGCCCACTCCCTGGATGGAGCACTGTAAAGAGGAGAGGTGTGATTTGGGGGAGGAGTATCTCACTGGAAAAATGTAGCACGTACAAGGAATGTGAGTAACTACCAGGAAATTATGAAAATAAATATTCACCAAATATCTGTACAGGCCTCCTGGTGAGGGAATTAAGTGGATATTTTCTGAAGAGATTAAATTGCATTTCTGTAAGAAATTGTGGCATAACTATTTTAGCACCATCCATGAAATGTTCAGAAGCTAATTGAGGAGTGGCAAAAGATTTTTGTTCAGTGCTGCTTATAACAAATTTGCTAGTTACTAATGACCAGGTTGTGTAACTTCAGTAGAATTTATAGCTTTACTGGAAAAAATAATACAGTGGAGTTTACCAGTTAAATAAAAAGAAAATGCTGCAAATCTAAAATTAAAAAATCAGAAAATGCTAGAAATACACAGCAGGTCAGTCAGTATCGGTAAAGAGAAATGAGGGGTCATTGACCCTTCATGAGATTGATTTTGTTGACGGGTCCAAACTGAAACATCAAGGGCCCGATATTAGGAGGGAGGCAGGTTGCCAGCGGGGGGTCGACTGGGCGCGTGGGTAACCCGCCCATTAAAATCGGTGGGTTCCCCACTCGATCGTAAGTAAATTGAAGCCACTTACCTTGGCTTCCAGGTTTCGCACTGGAAAGCTGCGCAGCGGGCGGACTGCACACCCGCATCATAGGCTGTCAGCTGGAGGAGCCCTATTTAAAGGGGCAGTCCTCCACTGACTGATGCTGCAGAAAGGAGCCAAAATTACAGCATGGAGCAGCCCAGGGGGAAGGCTGCTCCCAGGTTTAATGATGCCTCACTCCTGGTCCTACTGGATGGGGTGAGGAGGAGGGGGAGGACAGAGATCTTCTCCCCCACGGACGGGAGGAAGTGGCCTGCCTCTGCCACAACGAAGGCCTGCCTCGATGTGGCAGAGGAGGTCACCAGCACCACCAACATATCACGCACCTGCATACAGTGCAGGAGGCGCATCAATAACCTAAGTAGGTCAGCCGAAGTGAGTACACTTACTCATTCCCCTACACTCCATCTGCCACATCACCACCCCCACCCCACATCTCCTTCTGCACTGCCAACACTACTCTGTCACATCTCTCCTCACACCCACTCAAAGCTTATCCCCATCTTACCTGCACTTACTCACCTCGCCAGTACTCATCCCACCAATGCCACTCAACCCAATCCTCATACAATCTCATGGCTCTATCTCATACTCACCCTCTCATGCATCTCTTTCACGGTCAGCCTCACCCAAGCTGCCACTACCTGCACTGCAGCCACAGGGCATGCATCACATATGTGCAGTAGGAAGCGTGAGGCAAATGTGTTATGAGCAAGAAGGGGATGCACAAGGGTGTTTGAGGGTTTGTCATGGTTTTTACTTATATTACATTGTCACCACTACTGCCACGTCTTGGCCATTCTTGACTGGCTTGTGCAATAATGCCCTTTCATGAGGTTCTCCATGAACACCCTTGATGCCACCCATTGGGTCACCCTACAGTGGGTGTATGTGTAGTTCCACGACTACTTTGTGCAGGTGCCTGTTGCGCAGCACTGTGTTGTGTAGCTCCACGTGGCGGAGATGGATGGCATGCCTGGCGAGGCTGGTGATGTTGCTCGTCCTCCAATGGAGTGATGAATGCAGCAATGGAACCCCCCCCGGCATCCTGACGGTGTGAGTGTGAGGGGGTCCACAAAGTAGGTAAATTTGTTAGCACAGCAGAGTTTAGGGTATGATTTAATAATTTAGAGTGTGGAGACAACGTTGTGGCAGGCAAAACTTTGTCTGAGGTGACAGAGTGCCCTGCTGCAATGAATGAGGGTTTACCCTGCACCTGTTAAATGGACCTTTGCAGCTGCCACTGGCCGCTGGCTGCAACACGTCTGTTTAAACAGGGAGTGTTTCCCCCAGCATGGGAAACACGCTCTGGGTAGTCCAAAATCCGAATCCTCCTAAAATCTCCAACTAATGAGGTCTGTAAACGACCTAAAGTACCCAGATAATGATCTTAAGTGGGATCCCACCAGCTTTGATTGCCGGTGGGAGTCCCGCATGCTGGGGCTGCACGCGCACCAATTCGCGTCATTGGGGAACCCGGAAGTGGGTGGGTTGGAGCCGAGCTCCGGACCCACTCCGGGAATCCCCAATTTTAGGAGCCCCCCCCCCACCCCCCGCCACGAACGCACCCGCTTGGCCATCCGAAAATTGACCCCCAATACTCTGAGATTTCTTATTACAGATGTTGATTGACCTGCTGTGTATCGAGCATTTTCAGGTTTTATTTTGGAGTTTACTATGACTTTAGTTATACGCTGTATAGGGTTTCAAATTTAGTAACTACGTATAACAGGGGAAGATTTGCTCTATTATGTGTAACAAAATGATAAAGTTGTTCTTTATAAATGGCTTTACGGTTTTATTACACATAACACATAGAGGAAGTCTTCCTCTGCTAAATGTAATTATTACATTTTAGAGCTGATTCATTGTACAACTATCGTTTTTCTAAGGTGCCAAATTGAAGGTGAGTTATTATATTTTTCCATTTCCAGATAACTGGAGTTTTTTGTGCATAGATTTTTGGACAGACACTATCTGAAACACTCAATTTTTAACACCCAGCCCTCAATTGGATTTGAACCTAACCCACTTAAATTTAACAGTTGGTGTTGCTGATATCTTCAAGAAGTGATGGCAAATGCAGAGGCATGGTTTTTCTTTAATAAAACAGAAATGTTTGCACTCGGGAGTTTCCAACTTCCAGTTAATGCATTGAGATTTTGTGCTGCTTCTGCTGCTGCCAGTCCTTTGAGAATAGACAATTCAATAAATATCAACGTTGGTGCACAGTGCAGAGTAACTGTGATTCTTCCACTAAATATATTTTGTGACAGGTTTCTAATTAGGGATCTTCATAACTACATTAATTTGAATGTTCCATCCTTTAAAACAACCAAAAATTCTGTTGTAAAAATCATATCACAACTTCAATATTTTATATTTCTAAACATTGCTTTCTGAGCAATGATTCTTGATTTGTTTGTAAATCAACTGTACCTGTGTTCAGCATTAGATGTTAAAACCCAATACTATCCATAACATTATTTTGATCTCTACCCTACTCTCCTTAATATCACTCGGGAGGCAGGAAGAATGTTAGATGTGGACGACTCCAAGAATACAGTCAATGCTGCCTTACTATCGGCTGAGTGGAGATGTTTCTTGCATGGACCACCTGTCCAATTTCCTCCCCTGATTACAATGCATTGTCCTACAAAGCCACTTCCATTTCATGGCCCAGCCAAGGTCTAACAAAGCTTACTTTTGGAAGTAACAGACATTTATGTCAGCCAAGGTTGGGTTTGAATCTCAACTCTCGGCAGAAAATCCAAAGTCCCTGTTTCTAATACAAATAAATTCTCACCTGACCTCATGGATAATAATAAATTTGAGTCTAGTCCTATATACACTGCCAGCACAATGGAATAGCTCACTACTATTAATGGCACACACTAATTCTGATATCTCAATTTCTACATCATATGTTGAAATCAGCAGGATTGAAAAATATTAATAGAGAAAATTTAATTTTTCTCTCTGTATAATTTTTCTCTATGTTTAGTCAGATCCTATTGGTAGTATTTCAATCAAGCTGGAACTAGCAAATTTTCAATCCTGGTAGTATATACGGAGCAGTTGGTTTTACGCTGCAATTTTATTAGACGCATCCTACTACTGGTCTCAGACTTTATTGTTTTTTCCAGTTTTACCCCCTCCTCTCCTGAAGGCAATGTCTTTTATTGAGGTAGTTTCACAGGCAGCATCAGCTTTCCAGTAGCTCATACTAGTCACAGTTCTTCATGTATGAGCCTGAACAGCAAGTATGGGCCCACTGCTCAATCATGTGGGACAGCAGAACTAAGCTTGCTGCTATCTTCACCCAATAGCCTTACACATACATTTCTCAGGAGGGGTCACTGGAAAGTGATCAAGAGCACACGCTATGGCTGAGATCAGCTAACCAAGTACAGACTGAGATCTAAACCTGAGCCTTCCTGGCCTGTATGGTTCAGTACCACATCACGTGCTTTTACGACTGAGCAAGCAAACAGGACTCAAGACTCCACTGACTAAGGCACTGGAGCTCCCACAAATTTATGTTGATTGTTTTCATTTAAAACAAAAAAAAGACCCATTTAATAAACAGTGTCAGAAATGAAATCCCAAAGAAAGGTAGTTTTAATGAGTTAATTCAATACATAGAAATCTTTTCTCAAGACAAGATTAGGAAGATGTCTATTGTGACCATATGACCATAATATAACAATAAATCAATGAGATTTGCTGCATTTATATTATACTGAGCCTCTTCAAGTGTTCTGCTTCTCTTGGCTGCCATTGGTGTGAATTCTCTCCATTTACATTGCACGGCAGATTTCAGAGCACTGGCTCCAACAGATAAACAGCTGCACACGCACTCTTGGGTGTGTGCAGCTGCATAAAACTAGCAAATTGCGACTTTTATTTCTGGCCATGGGTTTTCCCAGATGACCGAGGAAGGTCTGTGCAGAACCATCTATGTGAAAATCAAATTTCTGGTTTATCCAGACAGCCTGATCATTCAAATGGCAGGTGGCACTGTTAGTCACCAGCAACAAAGGTAAAAACTACCTCCTGAAGTGGTTTGCCTTTCTGCTAGTTGTAGCAGAAATGCCTCATTAAACTTTCAACACTTTCACCAAGTGTGGGCCTCTGCCAGCAACAGCAATGTAAGGTAAATGCAGCCCCTATCATAGAATCATACAGCACAGAAGGAGGCCATTCGGCCCATTATGCAGTGCTCTTTGAAAGTGCATCCAATTAGTCCTACTGCCCTGTTCTTTCTCCATAGCATTGCAATTTTTTCCCCTTCAAGTATTACGAATAATGACGGACAAGAAAAGACTCTCTGGTCCATCCAGCCTGTCTCACACATTCGTGATACCATATGTATCACAATATATATACTCCCCACCCCGCACCATGGGTGATCTTCTGGGAAAGGCAAAAAACCAGATTAAAACCCAGGCCAATTTGAGAGGAAAAAATCTGGAAATTCCTCTCCGACCCCTTTAGCAATCAAAACTAGTCCAGGAGATCACTCTGGCCTGAATAATTCTATGCAAATTCTATGCATTACATTACTTACCTTTTGTAAGTGGTGATCTTCACCCCGGCCAGAAACAGGTCCAGCTCTCACTTGAAGGAATTCAGCGAATCGGTGTCCATCGCACGAGCCGGCAGCCTGTTCCAGAGGTCCACTATTCTCTGGGAAAAGAACCACCTCCTGACATCTAACCTAGATTTGGCCTTATACAAGTTAAAATTGTGACCTCTGGTCCTCCCTAACGTATTTAATTGGAACAAACTGTCAACTGGAACATAATCTATTCCTTTCATCATCTCATAAACCTAAATCAGATCACCCCTAAGTCGATGCTTCTCTAAAATGTAGAGTCCCAGCTCTTTTAGCCTATCTTGATAACCAAGATGTTTTAAGCTGGGAATTAGTCTAGTGGCCCTCCTCTGCACCCTTTCCAAAGTCTCAATATCATCCACCATGTGAGGAGACCAAAACTAGACACAGTATTCCAAATGAGGCCTGACCAAGGTTTTGTACAAGGACAAAATAGTATGCTTTATCTTATAGTCAATTGTCCTATAAATGCACCCAATCCTCCTATTTCCTCTAGCTATCATTTCACGGCATTGTTCATGAACCTTTAGAGATCTTAGCACTAGAACGCCCAGATCTCTTTCTTTCTCCATCTGCTTCAATGCTTTTCCCTGAAGGGTGTTTGTATGTTGAGCATTTGTCCTGCCCACATGCATAACACTGCACTTCTCCAAATTAAACATTTGCCAATCCCCCAACACATCAAGATCTACCTGAAGCAGTGGAGCATTGTCTACAGTCCTGACCCATGCACAAATCTTGGTATCATCTGCAAATTTGCAGATCATACCCCCAACACCTACATCTAGATCATTAATAAAAATAGTAAAGAGCAATGGTCCCAACACTGATCCCTGCAGGACACCACTGGTGACCGGTCTCCAAATGGATCCAAATCCATCTATAACTACTTTCTGCCTACAGCCTTCCATCCAATTCTCAATCCAGCTCAATATACTACCACTAATACTAGAAGGTTCGATCTTGTGCAGTACCTTGTCAAAAGCTTTTTGGAAGTCTAAGTAGACAATGCCTACTGGGCTGTCCTCATCCACCGTCTTGGTGACTTCTTCAATAAATGTAATCAAATTTGTTAGACCTTTTTTTGGAAGCCATGATGGGTATCCCCAATATGTCCCTCTCAATTCAAGTAGTTATATATTACATCCCTAATGATACCCTCAAGCATCATGGCAAACTAATGGGCATATAGTTACCAGGGTCCATCTTGCCTCCTTTTTTAAAGATGAGGACTACATTAGCCTCCTTCCTGGCTATGGGAACCACCCCAGAGTGCAGTGAGCTATTAAAAATACAGGCAAGGGGCTCGCACACATGTCCCATCTCCCTGAGAACCCTTGGGTGGCTATCATCCGGCCCGGCTGCGCTATCTATTTTCAGGTTCTTAATTCTATCTAAAACAATTGGCTTGATTTTCAAGCTGAAGTGCAGGTGCATTGGGGCTCCGAAAATCGGGGAAATCCCGAGCAGGTGAGGAAGCTGGCTCCAACCCGCTGACTTCCGGGATCCCCACAGATGCGTCTGTGGGCGAGCACGCCTCACGAATGCGGAAGTCCCACCGGCAATTAAAGCCGGCGGGATGATCGTTAATACAGTTGCTTAGATAGTTTAAGTATTTGAAGTAGTCAATTTCATGGTGATTGAGGCAGGGGAACAATTTTCATTCAGCCTCAGCGTTTTTCCAGTGCTGTGGGAATCACTCCATGTTTTAGGAGACGTGTTTCAGCCAGCAGCCAGTTGGACATTGAAATGCTTGTTTGACAGATAGGGATAAAAGGTGAGTTATTGCAGCAGAGCACTCTGGTCTTTCACACAAACTTTTGGCTGGGAGATCTTTGTGTTTACACTGAAAATTCTTGGTTTTCACTCAGAATTGTTCTGTTGACACATATTTACCAACTTTTCAGACCCCCTCAAACTGACACTATCAGGATGGGGGAGGGGGGGGCTGGCGCCATGGCTGCATTCACCACTACATCAGTGGACGAGCAACATCACCATCCTCGCCGGTATGCACTTACGGCACTTGGAGCTCCACAACACAATGCTGCGCCACAGGGACCTGCACAAGAGCACAAAGGGCAACAACAGAGGGAGTGATGTCGCAGGAGGCACTACCCTCGTCAGAGGGTCTACAGACCGAGGCTCAGTTTCCTGGATTTCTCTGATGAGGAGCAGTGCATATGGAGGCTCTGTTAAAATAACCACTGCCCTCAACTTCTTTGCCTCCAGATCATTCCAGGGTGCCACCGGGGACATTGCCAAGGTCTCTCAGTCATCTGCACAGAAGTGCATAAGGCAGGTCACCGACAGCTTGTTCCGCAGTGCATCGCAGTACGTCAACTTCCCCATGGACAACCTCAGCCAGATGGAGAGGGCAGTGGGATTCCCACGGTTGCAGGGTGCAATCGCTTGCACCCATATAGCAATCCAAGCACCTCCACACGAGCCAGGACTGTTCATCAACAGAAAGGGGTATCACTCCATCAAAGCACAGCTCGTTTGTGACCACTAGAAAAGATTTCTTCACGTGTGTGCCAGAATCCCTGGCAGTTGCCATGATTTGTTTATTCTGAGGGAATCCAACACCCCGGGGCTCGTCCACACACCGAACACCCTTAAGGGCTGGCTCCTCGGGGACAAAGGATACCCCCTGCACACGTGGCTCATGACACCTCTGAGGAACCCTATCACCGAGCAACAGCATTGATAGAACGACAGCCACCAGGTCTACAATTGAGCATGCGATCATTCTGGGGGAGCACATCAATATGCACCAAGACAGAGTGGAACACATTATAGTCGTGTGTTGTGTCCTGCACAACATGGCACAACAGAGAGGGGTGCCGCCTGAGGAGGCCCCATCCATATCTGCCATCCACATTGAGGAGGAGGAGGAGGAGGAGGAGGACAAACCCATGGCCAGAGCAACGGCTCACTTGGCTGCTCGTGAGGCCAGGGAGTCACTTATATGTGAACGGTTCTCCTCACATCAGAAAATGTGAAGAGTCCAGTCCTCACACCACCTGGAAAGAGCAGCGCCAACACCAGCCCTCTCCCTTCCCACCCCTCCCTGCACAAAACAGTCCTGCAACTACACATACACCCACTGTAAAGTGACCCAATGAGTGGCATCAAGTGTCGCTATTCATGGTAAAGCTCATGAAAGGGCCCTATCACAAAAGTCAGTCAAGAATGGGCAGACTTGGCAGTAGTGGTGAGAATGATAACATTTAATGTGAATGTAACAAAAACCAAATATAAATGGAAAACATAACAGTCTGTCAGATACCCTTGTGCATACCCTTCGTGATCACAAATCCTTAGCCTTCCTCTTCCTACCGCTTCTACACGGTGCATCCCCCGTGGCTGCAGGTTGCTCATGTTCATGCCCTGACTGATTAGATGCTTTCAGCCTACGCCCTCTGGGGATTGGAGCCCATGAGGGCCCCTCCAAAGACTGCTCTACCTGCACCTGTGCAGGGGCAGACTTGGCCACCTGGAGAGGAGGCAGCATTGCGGGTACTGGTTGAGAGGGGGCAACGGGTGAGATGTGAGAGCGCTTTGAGTGGTGTCCCCATTCGCCATCATCCCTCTTCTGGGCCAGGCCGACATCACTCCTATCACTTTGCTGGAGAACAGTTTGGAAGACATGTGTAATGCCTTGGAAGGCCACTTCTAAAGTATCTGTCAGCCTGTTTAAGGCGGCAGAATGTTGTTCACCCTGAGTCCGAACAACCATTGTCAGGGCCCGAATGGACTCATTTGTGAGCCGTGCTTGAAGCTAAACGGAGGTTGCCATTCTCTCCATTGTAGACATTCCCGCACTTACCTGTGCCGCCATTCCACTAATGCAGGAGTTGGACTCCTCCATCCGCTGGGCTATTGTGGAGAGTGCGCGTGACACCTGTTCCAGTATCTCGCAAATATGCTGCCGTCCCTCGATCATTGTCCTTTTAAAGATTGGACCCTGGGGTTCTGCATCTGCGTTCAGCTGTGCAGAGCCTGGAGAGGAGTGCGCCCACCGATGCAAACTCTCCACAGCTGCCCCTGCCACCAGTGTCTGCTCATGCTCACTTGTGTGTGGTGACTCACCAGGTGCCAGCCCAACTAACTGAGTACTAGGACCCACCGAGGTGTGAGTATCTGCGCTAGTGGATTCCTCAGATGCCGGGGGCTCCCCTGAGGAATCGTCCTTTGCCGTCACCGTGATCGTTGAAGGGCCTGTAAGAGAACAGAAGGCAATATTAAGCATGATCACAGATGTGTCATGTTGCGATGAGCATACTGAGGTGTTTGACATGGTCAGCATTGTTAACATCAATTCATGTTGTGTATGATGAAAGTTAGAGTTGTGTCACCAGACGTTTGTGGGATGCCAGTCTCGGCGTCCCCGATGGACAGGCACTCAGGGGTGTGGCTGATCTCCAGCGCCTCCTCCTCTGCCTCAATAAGGACCACTATTTGTTGTGGCCCCCCTCCAGTCCTCGCCCTCTCGCGTGCATTTTGTGCTCTCTTCTCGAAGGAGAGAAAGTGCAGACTTGTGAGTGAGTGATGGTGAAGTGGTCAGCCGGTGAATGCATTGCTTTGGGTGAGGCTGACCGTGAAAGAGATGCATCAGAGGGTGAGTATCAGACAGAGACTCACATTGGATGAGGATTGGGTGAGTGGTAGTGGTGGGGTGACTAATGGGGAGGTGAGGAAGTGCTCAGGAAATGCAGGTAAGTTGAGGATGAGGCTTAAGTAAGTGTGAGGAATGATGTGATGGAGTAGTCTTGGCAGTGCAGAATGAGTTGGGTGGGGGGGTGATGTGGAACACAGAATGCAGGAGAATCAATAAGTGTACTCACTTTTGTTGATCTAGTTAGGTCATTGAAACGCTTCCTGCACTGGACCCAGGTGCGGGAGATGTCGCTGCTGCTGGTGACCTCCTCTACTACCTCGAGCCAGGCCTTCTTGGTGGCAGTGGCAGGGCACTTCCTTCTGTCCACTGGGTAAAACACTTCCCTCCTCCTCCTCATCCTGACCAGTAGCTGCTGCAGTGAGGCATCATTAAATCATGGAGCAGCCTTGCCCCTGTGCTGCTCCAATGTGCCTTTTTGGTCTTTGCTGCAGCAAAAGCCTTTGGAGCAATGACCTTTTAAATAGAGCCGCTCCAGTTGACAGCCTGTCATGCAGGTACGCAGTCTGCCCACTGTGCAGCTTTCAGACAGCAAACCCGGAAGCCACGTTAAGGTCCACCAATTGACTCGCAATCGCGTGGGAAACGGTAAGATTTTATTAGTCGGGTTACCCGCACACCCATTGATCCCTCTGCTGCCATTCTGCCACCATTTGAAAATCGAGCCGAATGTGTTCATCTTTCTTAATATTACCAGTTTTATTATTAACATCATTAAATTGTAACAGTCGAGCATCATCTTCAGGAGTGAAGACCGATGCAATGTACTCATTTAATATTTCCACCATACACAGTGAGTCCTTTGTAACCTGTCCTTGAGCGTCCTTCAATGGCCCAATACTGTCTTTGACAGTCCTCTGACTCTTCACAAAGCTGAAAAAGCTTTTCTCATTACTTCCACAAGATACCTTTCAAAAGTATCCAATTCCCTTTTGAAATTGAACCCCTTAACACTATTCTGAAAGATGATTATTGTGAACAAGTTTCACTACATTGAATATTAATACAGACTTATTGTTTAACAACAGTTATTGTGGTACTGTTGATGTTACCTTGCTCAAAATTTGTATTGAACTTTTCAATAAGAGGCAAACAAGTGATAGTTATATTTATAGTGATTCTCAAACCCTTCAAAGCTAATGTTTCGGTCTTATTTTCCTGTTTTTTTTTATCTTGAGGTTGCTGCATAGTCCTTATTCACCTGCATGCTTGTTAGTTTCTGATCTATTTAAATTGATAATCGATCAACATAAACTACAGCCATAAGAACATAAGAAATAGGAGCAGGAATCGGCCAATCGGCCCCTCGAGCCTGCTCCGCCATTCAATAAGATCATGGCTGATCTGATCCTAACCTCAAATCTAAATTCATGTCCAATTTCCTGCCCGCTCCCTTTACTTCTAGGAAACTGTCTATTTCTGTTTTAAATTTATCTAATGATGTAGTTTCCACAGCTTCCTGGGGCAGCAAATTCCACAGACCTACTACCCTCTGAGTGAAGAAGTTTCTCCTCATCTCAGTTTTGAAAGAGCAGCCCCTTATTCTAAGATTATGCCCCCTAGTTCTAGTTTCACCCATCCTTGGGAACATCCTTACCGCATCCACCCGATCAAGCCCCTTCACAATCTTATATGTTTCAATAAGATCGCCTCTCATTCTTCTGAACTCCAATGAGTAGAATCCCAATCTACTCAACCTCTCCTCATATGTCCGCCCCCTCATCCCCGGGATTAACCGAGTGAACCTTCTTTGTACTGCCTCGAGAGCAAGTATGTCTTTTCTTAAATAAAACTGTTAAAAGAAAAGTGAGTTAGATAAAATGATTACGTGAATTGAAAGAGAAGGGAAAATACTTTAGTTTTCTTTAACATTTTCTTATGGCTGTTTAAAGGGATATATAAAAATGCAGCTTTTGTAAAGTTTACAAAAAACTTTTTCTGGTGATCTTGCTAGAATACCTCTGATATAATAAATTATAATGCTATTTGTCGTACCCTTGGGCCACAGTGATTGGCTGAAGTGATTCTACATATTGGTAACATTTTTTTTGTTTCTACAAAGTAGTAGAGCATAGGTTTACCTCCGCAATTCTTACAAACTGAGTTCCCAGTTTTTAACCTTGGTGTGTAGCAGAGATGATTCCCAAAGGGAGAATTGAATAATTGAATGATGACTGAATCCAGGTCATGCTTATACACCAGGTGCACTCAGCTTCAGAACACCATTGAAAGAAGATTGGAGTAGATTGGCCACCCACTGTCTCAATAGGAAATGATTTGTGGCCATCAAAGGACTGAACAGCAGTTGGAAAATAACTACAAAATGGCTGGGAAATTTTAAAAATGTATGTACATATTTATACTTTTCATTAATATTCACCAATTGATATAAGTAAGCAATAGTATTCTGTCAATAATACTAGTGGATAGTAAAAGAGGCTAGTGGCCAGCATCGGCTCTAAGTACAAGCTGTAGACAACTTGCCCACCAAAATGAACAAAATGTTTCCTTTTTTTATTCTTGACGTCAGCTAAGTCCAAGGGTACAGTATTTTTTGACTGAGGTTTTCAGGCTTTTCTGTGCTGGCTACAGAAGTGATCCTAAATGTCTAAACTTCTGACATTTTACAACCTTCTCAGTCACTTCTGCAACCTTTGGAGCAACAGTTTACAGCTAGCCCTCAACTGCAGCCAATGTCTAATGGTAATATAACACAAATATTTGTCAGCCTTCTGTGGCTTGTAAAATTGTCAGTTGATCTCTAGTAAACACAAACCTTTTCTAAATGTTAAACCAAACAAAGCAATCTTTGGACCAACTGCAGTTATTCATTAAACAAATATCAGTTAATGTAAATTTTCCATAATGTACCAGCATGCCTAGAGTTAATAGTAATTAGAGTTTCAGCTCTCTAAAGCTGGGAGTGGACAGATCAAAATGTGTTGTCTGAATCTAGAACATTTATTCACACAGAATATGCTGTATGGCAAATATCTGCTGAGCAATGATGTAAAGAGATTTTGTACAAAGTACAAGTTACTTATTGCTGTATTTTATTTTTCTATTATTTCTTAATGAAGCATTAAAGTGTTACAGACTAAAATAGCTCATTTATTAAACTATTTATTAGCAAATTAAATAGCTGTCTAAGCTTGTCATTTGCATTTTTTGCATTGTGATTATTACGAGTGAAATGTTGGTTTCCCTCTATCATCAGCTCAATAACAAAAACAATGACATCATGGAGGGGAGTCGGGCACCGCGGGAGGGAGTCGGACACTGCGGGGGGTCAGACATTGCGGGGGTTCTCGGACACTGCGGGGGGTCAGACATTGCGGGGGTTCTCGGACACTGCGAGGGGTCAGACATTGCGGGGGTTCTCGGACACTGCGGGGGGTCAGACATTGCGGGGGTTCTCGGACACTGCGGGGGGTCAGACATTGCGGGGGTTCTCGGACACTGCGGGGGGTCAGACATTGCGGGGGTTCTCGGACACTGCGGGGGGTCAGACATTGCGGGGGTTCTCGGACACTGCGGGGGGTCAGACATTGCGGGGGTTCTCGGACACTGCGGGGGGTCAGACATTGCGGGGGTTCTCGGACATTGCGGGGGTTCTCAGACATCGCAGGGGGAAATAGGACATCGCGGGGAGTGCAACTGGACATCGTGGGGGGTGCAATTGGTCATCGCAGGGGGCGGAATTGGTCATCACAGGGGGCAGAATCGGACATCACGGGGGAAGTAGTTGGACATCACGGGGGCAAAACGGACATTGCGGGGAGGAGTCAGACATCGCGGGGGTGGGGTGAATCGGACATCGCGGGGGAGGGTGAATCGGACATCGCAGGGGGGGTGTCGGCCGATCGTGGGGGTCCGATTGTGTGGAGGTGAGCTTGGTGGGCTGGGGGGAAGCACTCCTGCTCCTCCTGGACCTCAAGCAGTGCAATAAAGGCACTTACCTCATGGACCCAGCTCTTCTCGCCTCATTTTACCTGCCGTGATTCCCATGGCCCGGGAAACCCGGCCTCTATGAGCTAAAAATAAAAATTGATTTAAAATGAAGGCGATATATTTCCAAGTCAGGATGGTGTGTGACTTGGAGGGGAACGTGCAGGTGGTGTTGTTCCCATGTGCCTGCTGCCATTGTCCTTCTAGGTGGTAGAGGTCACGGGTTTGGGAGGTACTGTCAAAGAAGCCTTGGCGAGTTGCTGCAGTGCATCCTGTGGATGGTACACACTGCAGCCACGGTGCACCGGTGGTGGAGGGAGCGAATGTTTAGGGTGGTGGATGGGGTGCCAATCAAGCGGGCTGCTTTGTCCTGGATGGTGTCGTTTAAAATGAATTTAAAATAAATCTCCTTAAAAGATTTTAGTGACCGGCTGGCCTCCTGGAGGTGGGTTGGGGTCGAGTTTGAAAATTTAAAAATTTTTACCTTCCCACCCGCCCACAAACCACTCGTCCTTGGGGGTTAAAACTCCCCCCATTGTCCCTATCCCCACCCCAACTTGAATTCCCCACCATATTATCAAAGTCTGCGACTTGATGTTCACACAATTTCAATATATTCTGTAATGTTTGAGAAGATACCAAAAACCCCTGCACTCTCACGTTCTCAGACCACATACACCAGCTGTGCCTGAGAAGGCAGGCAGAAAACCTGCTCCCACACCACTACTAATGCTTCTCTTTACCAGTCACAAGGAGGTGCATGACAGAAAGTTAGGGATGACATAACTTCTGATTCTCATTCTTCCTCTCAGGGAAGTGACTAATCTTCATTGAACACCTCCATACAGAATGTGGCTGAGACTGGGAATTTTTTTTTCATTCATTCATGGGATGCGGGCATCGTTGGCAAGGCCAGCATTTATTGCCCATCCCTAATTGCCCTTGAAAAGGTGGTGGTGAGCCGCCTTCTTGAACCACTGCAGTCCGTATGGTGAAGGTTCTCCCACAGTGCTGTTAGGTGGGGAGTTCCAGGATTTTGACCCAGTGATGATGTAGGAATGGCGATATATTTCCAAGTCGGGATGGTGTGTGACTTGGAGGGGAACGTGCAGGTGGTGTTGTTCCCATGTGCCTGCTGCCCTTGTACTTCTAGGTGGTAGAGGTCACGGGTTTAGGAGGTGCTGTCAAAGAAGCCTTGGCGAGTTGCTGCAGTGCATCCTGTGGATGGTACACACTGCAGCCACGGTGCACCAGTGGTGAAGGGAGGGAATGTTTAGGGTGGTGGATGGGGTGCCAATCAAGTGGGCTGCTTTGTCCTGGATGGTGTCAAGCTTCTTGAGTGTTGTTGGAGCTGCACTCATCCAGACAAGTGGAGAGTATTCCATCACACTCCTGACTTGTGCCTTGTAGATGGTGGAAAGGCTTTGGGGAATCAGGAGATGAATCACTCACCGCAGAATACCCAGCCTCTGACCTGCTCTTGTAGCCACAATATTTATGTGGCTGGTCAATGGCAACCTCCAAGATGTTGATGGTGGGGTATTCGGTGATGGTAATGCCATTAAATGTCAAGGGGAGGTGGTTAGACTCTCGTTGCAGATGGTCATTGCCTGACACTTGTCTGGCGTGAATGTTACTTGTCACTTATCAGCCCAAGCCTGGATGTTGTCCAGGTCTTGCTGCATGTGGGCACGGACTGCTTCATTATCTGAGGGGTTGCGAATGGAACTGAACACTGTGCAATCATCAGTGAACATCCCCACTTCTGACCTTATGATGGAGGGAAGGTCATTGATGAAGCAGCTGAAGATGGTTGGGCCTCAGACACTGCCCTGAGGAACTCCTGCAGCGATGTCCCAGGGCTGAGATGATTGGCCTCCAACAACCACTACCATCTTCCTTCGTGCTAGGTATGACTCCAGCCACTGGAGAGTTTTCCCCCTGGTTCCCATTGACTTCAATTTTACTAGCGCTCCTTGGTGCCACACTCAGTCAAATGCTACCTTGATGTCAAGGGCAGTCACTCTCACCTCACCTCTGGAATTCAGCTCTTTTGTCCATGTTTGGACCAAGGCTGTAATGAGGTCTGGAGCCGAGTGGTCCTGGTGGAACCCAAACTGAGCATCGGTGAGCAGGTTATTGGTGAGTAAGTGCTGCTTGATAGCACTGTCGACGACACCTTCCATCACTTTGCTGGTGATTGAGAGTAGACCGATGGGGCGGTAATTGGCTGGATTGGATTTGTCATGATATTTGTGGACAGGACATAACTGGGCAATTTTCCCCTTTGTTGGGTAGACGCCAGTGTTGTAGCTATACTGGAACAGTTTGGGTAGAGGCGCCCCTACTTCTAGAGCACAAGTCTTCAGCACTACAGCCGGGATGTTGTCAGGGCCCATAGCCTTCGCTGTATCCAGTGCGCTCAGTCGTTTCTTGATATCATGTGGAGTGAATCGAAATGGCTGAAGACTGGCTTCTGTGATGGTGGGGATATCGGGAGGTGGCCGAGATGGATCATCCACTCCGCATTTCTGGCTGAAGATGTTTGAGTACGCTTCAGCCTTGTCTTTTGCACTCACGTGCTGGGCTCTGCCATCATTGAGGATGGGGATGTTCATGAAGTCTCCTCCTCCCGTTAGTTGTTTAATTGTCCACCACCATTCATGACTGGATGTGGCAGGACTTCAGAGCTTTGATCTGATCCGTTGGTTGTGGAATCACTTAGCTCTGTCTATAGCATGTTGCTTCCGCTGTTCAGCATGCATGTAGTCCTGTATTGTAGCTTCACCAGGTTAGCACCTCATTTTTAGATTAGCCTGCTGCTGCTCCTGGCATGCTCTTCTACAGTCCTCATTCAACCAGGGTTGATCCCTTGGTTTGTTGGTAATGGTAGAGTGGGGGATATGCAGGACCATGAGGTTACAATTCTGCTGCTGCTGATGGTCCACAGCGCCTCATGGATGCCCAGTTTTGAGCTGCTAGATCTGTTCTGAATCTATCCCATTTAGCACGGTGATAGTGCCAACAACATGTTGGGTGGTGTCCTCAGTGTGAAGACGGGACTTCGTCTCCATGAGGACTGTGCGGTGGTCACTCCTACCAATACTGTCATGGACAGATGCATCTGCAACAGGTAGATTGGTGAGGATGATGTAAATTAGGTTTCTCTCTCGTGTTGGTTCGCTCACCACCTGCCGCGGGCCCAATCTGGCAGTTATGTCCTTCAGGGCTCGGCCAGCTTGGTCACTAGTTGTGCTACCGAGCCACTCTTGGTGATGGGCATTGAAGTCCCCCACCCAGAGTATATTCTATGCCCTTGCTACCCTCATTGCTTCCTCCAAGTGGTGTTCAACATGGAGGAGGACTGATTCATCAGCTGAGGGAGGGCGGTAGGTGGTAATCAGAAGAAGGTTTCCTTGCCCATGTTTGACCTGATGCCATAAAATTTCATGGGGTCCAGAGTCAATGTTGAGGACTCCCAGGGCCACTCCCTCCTGACTGTATATCACTGTACCGCCACCTCTGGTGGGTCTGTCCTGCCGGTGGGACAAGACATACCCAGGGATGGTGATGGAGGAGTTTGGGACGTTGGCTGAAACGTTTGATTCTGTGAGTATGGCTATGTCAGGCTGTTGCTTGACTAGTCTGTGGGACAGCTCTCCCAATTTTGGCACAAGTCCCCAGATGTTAGTGAGGAGGACTTTGCAGGGTCGACTGGGCTTGGTTTGCCTTTGTCGTGTCCGGTGCCTAGTGGTCCGATGCTGGCTGATCCATCCGGTTTTATTCTTATTGTGACTTTTCGTAGCAAGATTGTACAACTGAGTGGCTTGCTCGGCCATTTCAAAGGCTGATTAAGAATCAATCACATTGCTGGGGGTCTGGAGTCACATATAGGCCAGACCGGGTAAGGACGGCAGGTTTCCTTCCCTAAAGGACATTCGTGAACCAGATGGGTTTTTACAACAATCCGATAGTTTCATGGTCACCATTACTGATAGTAGCTTTTTATTCCAGATTTTATTTAATTAACTGAATTTAAATTCCCCAGCTGCCGCCATTCAATGGCATGGGGCTATAAAAGTAGTCAACAATTGAGTTAATTGTAATTTGGATGTAACTGAGTCAATAGTTCCTGGACATTTTGGACTTTCTACCACATTTTTAGTTAGTTGTTTAAATTAAGATCTAAGTGGAGGGATTGGGTAATACTCTGGGTCACAAATGCTGTGCTTTTTTTGTTGCGTCTTAGATGGAAACCATCCAGACTGATAGGATGAAATTCTTCTCTCTATGATGACTATAATAAGGATCCTAAATAAAGTTTGTTTTACTTAATCAGTTCTCACTTTGAAAATAGATAATTGCTGGAAGCTAGCAATTGCTATGCTTCCTGAGTCTGATCAGATTCAATGGTTGTTAGTGTCATATCGATGATATATAAACCATATCATTTTCATGGTATAATAGATCCTTGTTAATATGAAGTGTGTCTGCCAATCCCAGCCTGACACTCCCCACTACTTTCTGCCCCCCCACCTCACTGGCACCACCACCACCAGTGGAGCACAGTTGTGCCAGAATGGGGGCCGGTTTGCCTCTTCACCTTCAGCTTACCAGCCTGTGATGTTATGTCAGGTTGTCTGTAGGATGAGGACACAGGAGATCCCGGTCCCCATCCTCAGGCCCAGCCCCCTCTGATGCTGGTGACCAAGTAAGGGGCAGGTGGAAGTTCCATCCCTTACTAAGCTCCATGAGAACTCCAGTCTAATGCTGGGTCTCAGTTTATCTGGGTCCCAGCTGACTCTGTGTCCATTCCACCAAACTTTCACTGGATTTATGGAAGTGCTTATATGATCCCCTCCATTAAACAAAATTACATTTAGGAAGCCCTTCAGGGAATCTTAAATTATTTACCTGGACAGGCACTACTCTGGAACATTCTAGAATTACAGGAAATACCATGGCCTAAATTCCTTGGGTCATGTTCCCGACTGTTATGCTAGAACACCGTCCATCATTGCCCTGCAGAACTAAGCTGGCTGGAATATTTGGGGTAAGTGGGAAGACCCTTCATCCGCTTGTGGGCAGGCAGGTGCAAGTTCCACTATGGGTGCAACAATAACACCTGCCTGCCCTATTCAACTAGAAACTCCATCACTCACCCGGCTTTGGGGTTTGTGGCTGGGGGTTGCCCAGGCCCCCAACCCTAGTCATGCCCTTCTTGGCCTCCTGTCATTTAGAAAAAGGAAGCCATTTGTCCGGGATCGAGGCCAATTCCCTGTTCCAGGCCTTGCTGGTGGGGTACACAATCCTACATCTAGAGGCCAGTACATCTCAACTAACTTGATGTACCAGCCTTCACAGATGCACCATCCCAAATGAAGCAGAAACTCGTGGCACAGAGAGCCCCTGCCCCTAGCTCTACCCTCCTGGTGATAATTTCCTTGTAAAGGGCAGGCGAAAGTTCCACCCCTTACAAAGAAAATTGGGAACTCCCAGAATTGACAGAAACCTGACACAAATGGATCTTCTCCATTTTCTGGAGGAACCCCAGTCTCTCACCAGAACCCCTGAGGAATTTCAGCCCTCCTGTAACTAAATGTATTTCTATCACAACAGTAATTAATAACACATCTCTCCAACTTCAGTGTGCAAAAGTACCTTACAATTCAAATGTATTCCTCAGTTGATAAGTTCCCTAAGCTTGTTCATTGAAATATAATAATGTGCCCTAACAGACATTCTTTAATAGCAAAAATGTATACAAGTATTTACACAGTTTGAGTTTAAATAAAACTCTGAAAACTAGTACTTATTTAACTTTTATTATACTATGACAAACTTATATTACATCGTTTTAATTACAAAAAAATGATATCTGTGGCATTATTAAGACAGAATTTGTTCCTCTCCACCCCCTCCAGCATGGACCTCGATCTATTTTCCATTTTCCTAGTGGTAATGAATGTGACACAGATGGTGCTAACTTGTACCATATGCATCTATATTCAATTTGATACTAATATGATAAGAACATAAGAAATTGGAGCAGGAGTAGGCCATACGACCCCTTGAGCCTGTTCAATAAGATCATGGCTGATTTTCACCCTCAACTCCACTTTCCCGCCCGATTCTAATATCCCTTGATTCTCTTAGAGTCCAAAAATCTATTGATCTCAGCCTTGAATATTCTCAACGACCAACCATCCACAGCCCTCTGAGGTAGAGAATTCCAAAGATTCACAACCCTCGGAGTGAAGAAATTTCTCCTCATCTCAGTCCTAAATGGCAGAACATTATCCTGAGGCTATGGCCCCTAGTTCTAGACTCTCCAGCCAGGGGAAACAGCCTCTCAAGCCCTCTCAGAATCTTATATGTTTCCACGAGATCACCTCTCATTCTCCTAACCTCCAAAGAGTACAGGCCCATTCTACTCAATCTCTCCTCATAGGACAACCCTCTCATCCCAGGAATCAATCTAGTGAACCTTCGTTGCACTGCCTCTAAGGCAAGTATATCCTTCCTTAGGTAAGGAGACCAAAACTGTACACAGTATTCCAGGAATGGTCTCACCAAAGCCCTGTGCAATTGTAGCAAGACTTCCATACTCTGGTACTCCAACCCCCTTGCAATAAAGACCAACATACCATTTGCCTTCCAAATTGCTTGCTATACCTGCATGTTAACTTTCTGTGTTTCGTGTACAAGGAGACCCAAATCCCTCTGAACACCAACATTGAATATTTCTCATCATTTAAAAAATATTCTGTTTTTCTATTCTTCCTACAAGAGTGAATAACCTCACATTTCCCACATTGTACTCCATCTACCACCTTCTTGCCCTTTCAATTAACCCATCTATATCCTTTGCAGACTCTTTGCATCCTCCTCACAGTTTACTTTCCCACCGAGCTTTGTATCGTCAGCAAATTTGAATACATTACAATCGGTCCCTTCATCTAAGTCATTAATATAGATTGTAAATAGCTGAGGCCCAAGCACTGATCCTTGCAGCACCCCACTACATAAGAACATAAGAAATAGAAGCAGGAGCAGGAGAAGGCCATACTACGGCCCCTTGAACCTGCTCACCATTCAATAAGGTCATGGCTGATCTTTGAACTCAACTCCACTTTCCCTCCCGATCCCCATATCCCTTGATTCCTTTAGAGTCCAAAAATCTATCGATCTCAGTCTTGAATGCAACAAATGACTGAGCATCCACAACCCTCTGGGGTAGAGAATTCCAAAGATTCACAACCCTCTGAGTGAAGAAATTCCTCCTCATCTCAGTCCTAAATGCCCAACCCCTTATCCTGAGACCGTGTCCACTAATTCTGCACTCTCCAGCCAGAGGAAACATCCTCTCAGGCATCTACCCTGTCAAGCCCTCTTAGAATCTTGTGTATTTCAATGAGATCACCTCTCATTCTTCTAAACACTAGAGAGTATAGGCCCAATCTATCAATCTTTCCTCTCATTCCAGCTACAGCCTGCCAACCTGAAAATGACTTGTTTCTGTTACTCTCTGTTTTCTGTCCGTTAACCAATACTCAATCCATGCTAATATATTACCCCAACCCCATGAGCCCTTATCTTGTATAACAACCTTGTGTGTGGCACCTTATCGAATGCCTTTTGAAAATCCAAATATGCTACATCCACTGGTTCCCCTTTATCTACCCTGCTAGTTTCATTGAATTACTGAATGGTTACAGTACAGAAGGAGGCTATTTGGCCCATCGAGCCCATGCTGGCTCTCTGCAACAGTAATCCAGCTGGACTCTCTCCCCTGCCCTTTCTCCGTAGCCCTGCAAATTTTTTCCTTCAAGTACTTATCCAATTCCCTTTTGAAAGCCACAATTGAATCTGCCTCCACCACCCCCTCAGGCAGTGCATTCCAGATCATAACCACTTGCTGTGTAAAAAAGCTTTTCCTCATGTCGCCTTTGGTTCTTTTGCCAATCACCTTAAATCTACGTACTCTGGTTCTTGACCCTTCCGCCAAGGAGAACAGTGTCTCTCTATCTGATCTGTCTAGACCCTTCATAATTTTGAACACCTCTATCAAATCTCTTCTTAACCTTCTCTGCTCTAAGGAGAACAATCCCAGCTTCTCCAGTCTAACCACGTAGCTGAAGTCCTTCATCCCAGGAACCATTCTAGTAAATCTCTTCTGCACCCTCTCTAAGGCTTTCACATCCTTCCTAAAGTGCAGTGCCCAGAATTGGACACAATATTCCAGTTGTGGACGAACCAGTGTTTTATAAAGGTTCATCATAATTTCCTTGCTTTTGTACTCTATGCCTCTATTTATAAAGCCCAGGATCCCGTAAGTTTTTTTAACTGCTTTCTCAACTTGCCCTGCCACCTTCAACAATTTGTGCACATATACCCCCAGGTCTCTCTGTTCCTGCACCCCTTTTAGAGTTGTACTCTTTAGTTTATATTGCCTCTCCTCGTTCTTCCTACCAAAATGTATCATTTCACACTTCTCTGCGTTAAATTTCATCTGCCACGTGTCTGCCCATTCCACCAGCCTGTCTATATCCTCTTCAAGTCTATCACTATCCTCCTCACTGTTCTCTACACTTGCAAGTTTTGTGTCATTTGGAAATTGTGCCCTGTACATCCAAGTCCAAGTCATTTATATCAAGAAAAGCAGTAGTCCTAGTACCAACCCCTGGGGAACACCACTGTACACCTTCCTCCAGTCCGAAAAACAACCATTCACCACTACTCTCTGTTTCCTGTCACTGAGCGAATTTCTTATCCATGCTGTCACTGCCCCTTTTATTCCATGGACTTCAACTTTGATGACAAGCCTATTATGTGGCACTTCATCAAACGCCTTTTGGAAGTCCATATACATTACATCAACCACATTGCACTCAGCAACCCTTTCTGTTACCTCATCAAAAAACTCAATCAAGTTAGTTAAACACGATTTGCCATTAACAAATCCGTGCTGGCTTTCCTTTATTAATCCACACTTCTCCAAGTGATTGTTAATTTTGTCCTGGATTATCGTTTCTAAAAGTTTCCCCACCATCGAGGTTAAACTGACTGGCCTGTAGTTGCTGGGTTTATTCTTACACCCTTTTTAGAACAAGGGTGCAACATTTGTAATTCTAAGTCCTGTGGCACCACCCCTGTATCTAAGGATGATTGGAAGATTGTGGCCAGTACCTCTGCATTGTCCACCCTTACTTCCCTCAGCAACCAAGGATGCACCCCATCCAGACCCAAGTGACTTATCTACTTTAAGTACAGCCAGCCATTCTAGTATCTCCTCTTAATCAATTTTTAGCCCATCCAGTATCTCAACTGCTTCTTATTTACTGTGACCTTGGCAGCATCTTCTTCCTTGGTAAAGACAGATGCAATGTACTCATTTAGTACCTCAGCCATGCCCTTGGCCTCCATGCGTAGACTCCTTTTTGGTCCCTAATCGGTCCCACCCCTCCTCTTACTACATGTTTACTATTGATATAGAAGACTTTTGGATTCCCTTTTATGTTAGTTGCCAGTCTATTCTGATACTCCCTCTTTGCCCTTCTTATTTCCTATTTCACTGCCCCTCTGAACTTTCAATACTCAGCCTGGTTCTCACTTGTATTATCAACCTGACATCTGTCATATGCCCCCTTTTCTGGCTTCATCTTACTCTCTATTTCTTTTGTCATCCAGGGAGCTCTGGCTTTAGTTTCCCTTCCTTTCTCCCTCATAGGAATGTGCCTAAGCTGTATCCGAACCATCTCCTCTTTAAAGGCCACCCATTGTTCAATTACAGTTTTGCCTAGAAATCTTTGATTCCAATTTACCCGGGCCAGATCCATTCTTATCCCACTGAAATTGGCCCTCCTCCAATTGAGTATTTTTACTCTCAAGTGCTCCTTGTCCTTTTCCATAGCTAATCTAAACCTTACAATACTATGATCACTGTTCCCTAAATGTTCCCCCACTGACACTTGTTCCACTTGGCCCACCTCATTCCCCAGAACCAGATCCAGCAATGCCGCCTTCCTCATTGGGCCGGAAATGTACCGGTCGAAAAAGGTCTCCTGAACACACTTCAAAAATTCCTCCCCCTCTTGGCCCTTTACACTATTACTATCCCAGTCTATATTAGGATAGTTGAAGTCCCCCATTATCACTACTCTATGGCTCTTGCACCTCTCTGTAATTTCCCTGCAAACTTGCTCCTCTATATCCTTCCCGCTAATTGGTGGCCTATAGAATACCCCCAGTAGTGTTATGGCACCTTTATTGCTTCTTAACTCTAACCAAACAGATTATGACCTTGACCCCTCCAGGACATCCTCTCTCTCCAGCACTGCAATATTCTCCTTAATCAATACTGCCACACCCCCTCCTTTCTTTCCTTCCCTATCTTTCCTGAACACCTCATATTCAGAAACATTTAGTACCCAAACTTGCCCTTTATTGAGCCAATTATCACCATGGCATGCTATTTCCATGTGGCTAATTGCACCTGCAGCTCACCAACTTTGTTTACTACGCTTCGTGCGTTTACACACATGCACTGTAAACATATCTTAGACCTTCTTGCATTCTCTCTTAGTCTGATCCTACTTAATACCGCACTATTTCTTACTCTAGTGCTATCTGTCTCTCCCAATCCTTTGTGCACCTTGTTTCTCCTTTGCAATGATACATCCTGGTGCCTATCCCCCTGTCAAATTAGCTTAAACCCTCCCCCACAGCACCAGCGAACCTCCCCGCAAGGACATTGGTCCCAGCTCTGTTGAGGTGCAACTCGTCCAGCCTGTACAGGTCCCACTTCCCCAGAACTGGTCCCATGCCCAGGAATCTAAAGCCCTCCCTCCTGCACCATCTCTCCAGCCATGCATTCATCTGCTCTATTCTCCTAGTTCTATGCTCACTAGCGCATGGCACCGGGAGTAATCCGGAGATTACTACCTTTGAGGTCCTGCTTATTTATCTCTTTCCTAGCTCCCTAAAATCTGCCTGCAGGACCTCATCCCTCTTTCTACCTATGTCATTGGTACCGATATGGACCACCACCTCTGGCTGTTCACCCTCCCGCTTCAGAATGTTCTGCAGCCGCTCATTGACAACCTTGATCCTGGCACCAGGGAGGCAACATACCATCCTGGAATCACGTCTATGGCCGCAGAAACACCTGTCTGTTCCCCTAACTATTGAATCATATCCTCAAAAAAACTCCAGTAGATTTGTCAAATACGATTTCCCTTTCATAAAACCATGCTGACTCTGCCTAGTCATATTATGATTTTCTAACTGCCCCATTAACACATCCTTAATAATGGAGTCCAGAATTTTCCCTACGACTGATGTCAGGCTAACTGGCCTGAGGTTCCCTGTTTTCCCTCTCCCTCTTTTCTTGAATAGCTGTGTTACATTTGTTACCTTCCAATCCACTGGGACCATTCTACAATCTGGGGAATTTTGGAAGATCATAACCAATGCATTCACTATGTCTGCAGCCACCTCTTTTAGAACCCCAGGATGTAGGCCATCAAGTCCTAGGGTTTTGTTGGCTTTTAGTCCCATTATTTTCTCCAGTACTTTTTCTTTATTAATATTAATTACTTTACGTTCCTCATTCTCATTAGACCCTTGGTTCCCCACTATAGAAACATAGAAGCATAGAAAATAGGAGCAGGAGTAGGCCATTCAGCCCTTTGAGCCTGCTATGCCATTCAATATGAATATGATCAATACCATATTCCCAATCTCTCCCCATACCCCTTGATGCCTTTTGTGTCTAGAAATCTATCTAGCTCCATCTTAAATATATTCAGTGACTTGGCCTCCACAGCCTTCTGTGGTAGAGAATTCCACAGGTTCACCACCCTCTAAGTGAAGAAATTTCTCCTCATCTCAGTCCTAAATGTCCTACCCTGTATCCTGAGACTGTGACCCCTCATTCAGGGCCCCCCAGCCAGAGGAAACATCCTCCCTGCATCCAGTCTGTCTAGCCCTGTCAGAATTTTATATGTTTCAATGAGATCCCGCTCATTCTTCTAAACTCGAGTGAATACAGGCCGAGTCGACCCAATCGCTCCTCATACAACAGTCCTGCCATCCCAGGAATCAGACTGGTGAACCTTCGCTGCACTCCCTCTATGGCAAGTATATCCTTTCTTGGGTAAGGAGACCAAAACTGCATACAATACTCCAGGTGTAGCCTCACCAAGGCCCTGTATAACTGCAGTAAGACATCCTTGCTCCTATACTCAAATCCTCTTGCAATGAAGGTCAACAACATACCATTTGCCTTCCTAACTGCTTGCTGCACCTGCATATTTGCTTTCAGTGACTGGTGTACAAGGACACCCAGGTCCCTTTGTACATCAACATTCCCCAATTTATCACCATTTAAATAATACTCTGCCTTTCTGTTTTTCCTTCCGAAGTGAATAACTTCACATTTATCCACATTATACTGCATCTGCCATGTATTTGCCTACTCATTCAACTTGTCTAAATTGCCTTGAAGCCTCTTTGCATCCTCCTCACAACTCACGATCTCACCTAGTTTTGTGTCATCAGCAAACTTGGAAATATTACATTAGGTTCCCTCTTCCAAATCATTGATATATATTGTGAATAGCTGGGGCCCAAGCACTGATCCCTGCGGTACCCCACTAGTCACCGCCAGCCACCCCGAGAAAGACCCATTTATTCCTACTCTCTGTTTCCTGTCTGTTAACCAATTTTCAACCCATGCCAGTATATTACCTCCAATCCCATGTGCTTTAATTTTGCACACTAACCTCTTATGTGGAACTTTATCAAAGGCCTTCTGAAAATCCAAATAAACCACATCCACTGGTTCTCCCTTATCTATTCTACCAGTTACATCCTCAAAAAACTCCAGTAGGTTTGTCAAACATGATTTCCCTTTCATAAATCCATGTTGACTTTGTCTAATCCCATTGATATTTTCTAAATGTCCTGTTATTACATCCCTTATAATAGACTCTAGCATTTTCCCTACTACTGATGTTAGGCTAACTGGTCTGTAGTTCCCTGTTTTCTCTCTCCCTCCTTTTTTAAATAGTGGGGTTACATTTGCCACCCTCCAATCTACAGGAACTGTTCCATAATCTATAGAATTTTGGAAGATGACAACTAATGCATCCACTATTTCCACAGCTACCTCTTTTAGTACTCTGGGATGCAGATTATCAGGCCATGGGGATTTATTGGCTTTCAGTCCCATTAATTTCTCCAGCACTATTTTTTTACTAATACTAATTTCCTTTAATTCCTCCTTCTCACTAGTCCCTTGGTTCCCTAGCATTTCTGGGAAGTTACTTGTGTCCTCTTCCGTGAAGACAGAACCAAAGCATTTGTTTAATTGCTCTGCCATTTCCCTGTTCCTCATTATAAATTCTCCCGTTTCTGACTGTAGGGGACCTACATTTGTCTTCACTAATCTTTCTGGTATGTTTTTTGGTATGTTTTTTGTGTCTTCTACGCTGAAGACAAATACAAAATATTTGTTTAACGTCTGTGCCATTTCCTTATTCTCCATTATAATTTCTCCTGTCTTGGCCTCTAATGGACCCATATTTACTTTTGCTACTCTCTTTCTTTTTACATTCTTGTAGAAGCTATTACAATCTGTTTTTATATTTCTTGCTAGTTTACTCTCAAATTCTATTTTCTCCCTCTTTTTCAATTTTTTGCTCATCCTTTGCTGGTTTCTAAAACTCTCCCAATCCTCAGGCTTACTACTCTTCTTGGCAACATTATAAGCCCCTTCTTTTAATCTAACACTATCCTTAACTTGTTTAGTTAGTCATGGATGGGCCACTTTTCCCATGGAGTTTTCCTCAATGGAATGCATATTCGTCGAGAACTATGAAATATTTATTTAAATGTTCACCATTGCTTATCTACCATCATATCTTTTAATCTAATTTCCCAATCAACCTTAGCCAACTTACCCCTCATATCTATGTAATTGTCTTTGTTTAAGATTAAGACTCTAGTTTCGGATTTAAGTACATCACTCTCAAACTCTATCATATTATGATCGGTCTTCCCCAGAGGATCCTTTACTGTGAGATTACCAATTAACCCTGTCTCATTACACAATACAAGATCTAAAATAGCCAGTTCCTTGATTGGTTCCACAACAAATTGTTCTGGGAAATTGTCTTGTATGCATTCCATGAACTCGTCCTCCAAACTACTTTTGCCAATTAGATTTGCCCAGTCTATATGAAGATTGAAGTCCCCTACAATTATTGCATTACCTTTGTTACAAGCTCCTGTTATTTGTTGATTAATATTCTGTCCAACAGTATAACTACTGATAGGGGGCCTATAAACTACTCCCACCAGTGTTTTCTGCCCCTTGTTATTTCTTATCTCTACCCATACTGATTCTACTTCCTGATCTTCTCAGCCAAGATCCTTTCTCACTACTGTCTTTATGTCATCCTTTATTATCATCCTTTATGATGTATGGTTGCACCAGATACCAAATCATATGAGCCATTTTTAAGCTCTTTACCTGTGTGAAAGTGTATTTGTGTTCATTTTGGTGGGGGAGGGATGGATTGGCACAAAATGTATCTTAAGAAGATACTGCCTTCTTGCAACATTTCATTATGCCTTATTCACACATGCATAAAAATGCTGGGCCTGGCTCACAATATCAGAATTTATTTTTTTAATGGGAATGCAAGTGACACAAAAGTGCTCATTAGTCTCCTTCAAGTCATTTGTTCTTAGTTTGAACAGTATTAGATTATGCACATTGAACAGTTTTGAAATCAGTGCAATGGTGCTGAAAATTGCAACAAATCATAAGGGTAGAAATTACTGGTGATGTTATCGTACGAATGCTTAATGCCCTGATACTAAATTCTTCTTTCTGTAATTCTAATGGAGAGATTAACCCAGTTATTTAAACAAGTGCTATGACGCCCCAGGAAATATAGCCTTAAGTGTTCCATAAAATCAGTTGCTGATGTTGCAGGACATGATTCCAATATGTTTACAAGTGCCAGTAAGTGTGGGTACCATCCTGTGTCAAGAAGGAGTATTGTTTAGCCAGTCAAAAGATGGACAGAATCATTATAAATAAATTTGTCAGTCAGTAGAATAATGTACAAATTATTCTGTTGAGCATGGACAAAAGCCCATCCATCTGAGGCTGCCTAAGGGGGATAAGATTATCTTATTGTTCAGGTATGTGATTTGTGATCTCCATCATCAGTTAGTGAACTTTGTGGGGGAATTTAAATGCAAAAAGACATCAATAAACTTGCAGAATGGGTGTGTAATTGGCAAATGAATTTCAATATAGATAATTGTGAGAAGGTTTATTTTGGTCAGAAGAATAAGGAGGCCACATACTGCTTGGATAATAAGAGCCTAAAAGGGGTTGAGGAATAAAGGGGGTCTCAGGGTACAGATACACAAATCACTAAAAGTAGCAACTTAGGTTAATAAGGCCATAAACAAAGGCAAATCCAGCACTGGGGTTCATTTCTAAATGGATAGAATTAAAAAGCAGAGAGGTTATGTTAAACTTGTATAGAACCTTGGTTAGACCACACTTGGAGTACTGTGCACAATTCTTGTCTCCATATTATAAAAAGGATATAGGGGCACTAGTGAAGGTGAAAATAAGATTCACAAGGATGATACCAGAACTGAAAGGATATCGTTATCAGGAAAGGCTGAACAGGCTGGGGCTCTTTTCTCCAGAAAAGAGAAGGCTGAGGGGTGACCTCATAGAGGTCTTTACGATAACAAAAGGGTTTGATGGGGTAGACATAGAGAAAATGTTTCCACTTGTGGGGGAGTCCAAAACTAGAGGTCATAAATATAAGATAGTCACTAATAAATTCAAGGGAAACTTCTTTGCCCAAAGAGTGGTAAGAATGTGGAACATGCTACCACAAGGAGTAGTTGAGGCAAATAGCATAGATGCATTTAAAGGGAAACTAGATAAGCACACAAGGGAGAAAGGAATAGACGGGTATCCTGACGGGGTTAGATAAAGTAGGGAGTAAGGAGGCTTGTGTGGAGCATGAACTCCGGCATAGGTCAATTGGGACAAATGGCCTGCTTCTGTGCTGTAGACCCAATGTAACTCGATGCTGGATCTGGTGGCCACGCATTACCAGTGGCTGTGAAAGTCACCACTGTCCTCAATTCTTTTGCCTCTGGCTCCTTCCAGGGCGCCACCGGAGACATATCGAGGGTCACCCAGTCTGCTGCGCATAAATGCATAAGGCATTGTTGTGTTGTTTGCCAGGGCTGCAACTTATGTCAAGGTCCCCTGCAATGACAATAGCCAGGATGAGCGGGCATTCGGATTCACATCTCTGGCTGGTTTCCCACAGGTGCAGGGTGCCATTGATTGTACACACATGGCAATCCAAGCACCACCAGATCAACCAGGAGCATTCATCGACCACAAGGGATTTCATTCCATCAATGTTCAGCTGGTGTGCAACCACAAGAAAAGCTTGATGCAGGTGTGTGACAAATTCCCTGGGAGCTGCCGTGATGCTTTTCATCCTGCGGCAGTCTAACATCCCCAATCCCTTTGTACCTGGAAGCAGACTTAAGGGGTGGCTGCTAGACAACAAAGGATACCACCTTCAAACTTGGCCGATGACACCTCTGAGGAACCCCATCAACGAACCCCAAGTGCGGTACAACAACAGCCATTTGACCGCCAGATGTATCATTGTGCATCATTGGCATGTTCAAGATGCGCTTCAGGTGCCTGGACAGGTCTGGAGGCGCCGTTCAGTACATGCCGGTGAGGGTCTTTAGAATGATCGTGGTGTGCTGCATTCTGCAAACATTGCATAGCAGCGAGGATTCGAGGTGGAGGAGGAACAAGGCGCTCATCACTCATCACCTGATGATGATTCTTTTTTTTTATTCGTTCATGGGATGTGGGCGTCGCTGGTGAGGCCGGCATTTATTGCCCATCCCTAATTGCCCTTGACAAGGTGGTGGTGAGCCGCCTTCTTGAACCGCTGCAGTCCGTGTGGTGACGGTTCTCCCACAGTGCTGTTAGGTAGGGAGTTCCAGGATTTTGACCCAGCGACGATGAAGGAACGGCAATATATTTCCAAGTTGGGATGGTGTGTGAGTTGGAGGGGAACATGCAGGTGGTGTTGTTCCCATGTACCTGCTGCTCTTGTCCTTCTAAGTGGTAGAGGTCGCGGGTTTGGGAGGTGCTGTCGAAGAAGCCTTGGCGAGTTGCTGCAGTGCATCCTGTAGATGGTACACACTGCAGCCACAGTGCGCCGGTGGTGAAGGGAGTGAATGTTTAGGGTGGTGGATGGGGTGCCAATCAAGTGGGCTGCTTTATCTTGGATGGTGTCGAGCTTTTTGAGTGTTGTTGCAGCTGCACTCATCCAAGCAAGTGGAGAGTATTCCATCACACTCCTGACTTGTGCCCTGTAGATGGTGGAAAGGCTTTGGGGAGTCAGGAGGTGAGTCACTCACCGCAGAATACCCAGCCTCTGACCTGCTCTCGTAGCCACAGTATTTATATGGCTGGTCCAGTTAAGTTTCTGGTCAATGGTGACCCCCAGGATGTTGATGGTGGGGGATTCGGCGATGGTAATGCCGTTGAATGTCAAGGGGAGGTGGTTAGACTCTCTCTTGTTGGAGATGGTCATTGCCTGGCACTTATCTGGCGCAAATGTTACTTGCCACTTATGAGCCCAAGCCTGGATGTTGTCCAGGTCTTGCTGCATGCGGGCTCGGACTGCTTCATTATTTGAGGGGTTGCGAATGGAACTGAACACTGTGCAATCATCAGCGAACATCCCCATTTCTGACCTTATGATGGAGAGAAGGTCATTGATGAAGCAGCTGAAGATGGTTGGGCCTAGGACACTGCCTTGAGGAACTCCTGCAGCAAAGTCCTGGGGCTGAGATGATTGGCCTCCAACAACCACTACCATCTTTCTTTGTGCTAGGTATGACTCCAGCCACTGGAGAGTTTTCCCCCTGATTCCCATTGACTTCAATTTTACTAGGGCTCCTTGGTGCCACACTCGGTCAAATGCTGCCTTGATGTCAAGGGCAGTCACTCTCACCTCACCTCTGGAATTCAGCTCTTTTGTCCATGTTTGGACCAAGGCTGTATTGAGGTCTGGAGCCGAGAGGTCCTGGCGGAACCCAAACTGAGCATCGGTAAGCAGGTTATTGGTGAGAAAGTGCTGCTTGATAGCACTGTCGACGACACCTTCCATCACTTTGCTGATGATTGAGAGTAGACTGATGGGGCGGTAATTGGCCGGATTGGATTTGTCCTGCTTTTTGTGGGCAGGACATACCTGGGCAATTTTCCACATTGTCGGGTAGATGCCAGTGTTGTAGCTTCCAATGAAGAAGAGGAAGATGAAGCACCCAACGCCAGACCAGCCGCTCGCATCGCTGCTCGGGGTGCCAGGGATGTCCTAATAGCTCGAAGATTCAGTTAGTCACTCACACTGGACCAAAGTAACTGCCACATCCCCCGTCACATCTCCTTCCTGCTCCTTACTGCACCCAGCAGTACATCAAGTGATGCATCATTAAAGCGGGGTGCAGCCTTTGACCGTCCTGAGTCCATCTTTAAAGTTTGCCATCTCTTTACAGAACCTCACAATTCCTCCAAATTCTATCTTTGAACTGGCTCTTTAAATAGTCGAGTTGAGATTGCATCATGCGAAACCCAGAAGTAAAATTATAATTAGATAGCCATGTTGAAATCAGACATTCCAATGCACTGAAACTTTTTCCGAGTTTCGTGCCTGCTATCACCCCCGCCCCTTCACCCCCCGCTCAGAACCCGCCTCTGTGTTATTATTGAGCTCTGCCTGAGTAATGACGCAAAGCAACCCTTACCCAAAAAATATTGAAGCCTATCAGATGTTATCTGGCACCAGCATCTTATAAATGGCTGTTGGTCCCTCACAGCAATCCGGCCAGCAATCTGGCGCTTCGTATTATGCAATGCTGAGGCTTAAGGCTTGCTAAGTGCCTGATGCCCAGCGTGCTTGATAAATCAGTCAGCAAGCATCTGTTGTTTTGACAGCATGCGTACCTAGCATGCACTAGGCTCATTATGGCTCTGTGTTTTATTCAGATTAGAGGATTGCCCCATAATTCATTTGGAGCACCTGAACAACATCCCAGACACTCAGTGCCCAAATGAAATGAATGCTGCAGGAAAGCCTCTTCCAATGTGTCAGATCCTTTAGGATTCACGGGATTGACTTGTTTTGAAAAGCTGCTTGCTTAGTTTGCAGCTATTTCTGTGATTGCTTGGTGTTCTCTTGTTGACATGTTGATATATTTATCTGTTTGGATGCTTTACAACAATTCAACTTACAGTTAGTTTCAAGCTGGACCCCAACTGCCTCGGCACCGTCCAAAGATTTTTGCAATTTTGAAGCCGTTCTCTTTAAAGGCGAGCAACAGCCCTTTGCAACACCCAATGCACTCCCATTGCATGATACGCTGTGCCCTGGGAGCACCGACTATCTATTTAAATTAGTTGGCCACAAGTACACATAGTGTCCAGTCAGCAGCGACCCCAGCACCGCAGCACCTTGGTCACTTTATTGGCCTCAATTAATTTAATTGTAGGATCCCGAATACAAAATTCAGGTACAAATGGGCAGAACGTGCACTCCATCTAGTTGTAACAGGTCTTAAGGGACGGGTCTTAAAGGGATCACTGGAAGCCGCTCAAAAAAAGGTCCAAGAAATTTTCAGTTTTTATTTTTATGGGCTCCTCCTGGGGCTACAAAAAAACTCTGCCAGCTGCTGGAGTGTTCAAGGCCTCCCTCCTCCGGAATCACCTCCTGTCCCTCAGCCTGACCCGCTGTATGCTCTGCGTGAGAGCCAGGCAGTTTCCTGCCTTCCCCGACCGGAGAGCTGCAGCAGGGCGCGCATTTATTTGAGGCCTAAAGTCGATACTGGCTCGGGCCTCGGGCCGGCATGGACTCGCACACGGAGCAGTCGTTCCACCAACTTCATGCCAGCTTTGAGCACATTTCAAATTTCACCCCCACTGTCTTTGTTCTACTTGTTTTATACATAAGTAAGAAGCAGGGATCACCTTTGCATTGAAAGATATATGGGTTCTCCCATTAGGTACAGATTAACCATCTACATGTGGAGGATTTTCACCTTGCATTAAATTAAAAATGTAGTTGTCTCTGATTATAAAATGAATTGGGACAGATTCTTTGGGGGCAAAATTGGGCCGTGTAGCATCCATTTTGTAGGCGCTACACGGACACCTAAGTCCCGAAAATGGAGCCCAAGATTCCTACGGGAAGTGCGCAGGACGCCATCTTGCTAAAGATGTTTGCTTGTGCGCATCTAATGACCGCCGGCAGCATGTAGAGTAGGGAGATGATAACGTGAATCAGTGTTCAATGCTGATTTGAAGAAACCGGTGATATTTTGGAACGCCACACTCCAGCCAACGACCTGTCTTAACCTCACACAGTTGAGCAGGACTTAAACGGCATGAACAACCCCCACCAGTGCTATTTAAAGGGATCATGAAGTACTTACAGGTTAGTTGCTGGATTATTTCTGCTGGTGCAATTGTATGTGTTCTTGGAAGTTTCCTATTCTTGCGGTACTTTTAGTGGCATTTAAAATATAATGCTGAGAAAACTTGCTTCCAGACATGGGTGGCCTATTAGAGCTTCCTCTGGGAATTGAACATGACTGGGAGAATAAAGAGAGGCCACACAGAACGGGGCAAGCTAAGAGAATAGGGTGAGGAGGAGGGGTAGGGCACTTAGCAGGAGGCCATATCTAAAAAGGGTCATCAGGGACCAATCTCTTACCTCAGCTTCAGTGACAACCAGTTTATGAGACGTTTTTGGTTCACAAAAGAGGTCATGAGTGAAATCTGTCAACTGCTCCAGCCACAACTGCAGCCTTAAAGCAGGGCAAGAACAGCATTGCCTGTGGCTGTCAAGGTGACCGTGGCTGTTAATTTTTATGGCTCTGGCTCCTTTCAGGCTGCTGCTGGAAATAAAAGCAACACTTCGCAGTTTGCAGTGCACTGCAGTATAAGGGAGGTCACTGAGGCTGTCTATACAATGGGAAACACATTCATCTCATTCCCTCTTGCCAGAGACAAGGAGGAGCGAGCACGAGGGTTTGCTCAGATTGCAGGCTTCCCCATGGTGCAGGGTGCCATTGACTGCATGCATATTGCCATGTGTGCTCCATATCTGAACTCGGCAATATTCATGAATAGAAAGGGATTCCACTCCCTCAATGTGCAGCTGGTGCATGACCACATACAGCGCATCATGCAGGTGAATGCCCGCTATCCTGGCAGCAGTCATAATTCTTTCATTCAGCGGCAGTCCACTGTTCAACCAGCACAGCAAGTCAAAGGCTGGCTACTAGGCAGCACACCACTGGCGTCCTCAAGCAATGCTTCCACTGGAGGAGCCCGGCAATACCCAGCTGAGCGGGTATCAAGATTTATCGTTATGCTGCATGCTGCAGAACCTGGCCATTATGAGGGAACAGCCCTATATGAGGCCATTATGAGAAAAAGGCAGAAGGAGGGAGAGGCGGAGGTGGAAGAGGTAGAGGAGACTGTGGAGGAAGTGGAGGAGGAGGAAGTGCAGCAAAAAGTGGAGGAAGAGGCAGGGAGGCTACAAGGTGGACAGGCCCTGTTTGCCAGGGCTCTGCGTGATCAGATTATAAATGAGCGCTACCTGTAACCTCAACAACACCTCCCCATTTACCAACAGTTCCACACTCCTTACCTTTCCTCTCTCACATAACCATCAAATTGTCCTCATGATTACACATTGGTTCCTCCCTCAACTCATCACAGAAATAAAAACCACCATCAAATGCAAATTCAAATCCACATTTATAAATTAACACATGAAATTATGCAAACAAAATGAGACTATTCACCCTTGTGCATTCCCTTAGTGCCTGTTGTTCGTGTGTCTTTACCTTTCCTAGTGCTCCTACAAGGTGCATCTCCAATGGCTGGAGCACGGGTGGTGGAAGGCTGCTGACCTTCAATTGAGGAGACTACAGATGGCTTTGGAGGAAGACCTCAAGCAGCTCTGGGCTGAGAGGGCCCAACTTCAGACTGCACCATCTCGGCCTGGGCTGCAGCAGTCTGGCCTGTCTGCCTGACAGGCAAGGGCACTGGCAGAGTGACAGGGATGGGTGCAGGAATGCTGTCATCTGAGAAAGGACAGCAGGTTTGTCTTCCATGGCGCCACTGCCACTCTCCCGGGGTGGTGCCTCAGCAATCCTGGTGATCTGTTGGAGAACAGATTGCTGGACTGCTGTGATGCCCTGGAAGCCCCTTTCAACAGTGGTACCCAGAGCCACGATGGCAGCAGTCTGACCTTCCATGGCAGCAAACTGAGGTCTAAATGCAGCAGTCAGATCTTTGATGGCAGATGTTTGTACTGCAATGGAAACTGTAACGTCGATTATCAGATGCTGCATCATGGTGGGTTCCGCAGGTGTGCTGATGGAGGTGATCGCCCGTTCCATGTGGGAGAGGATGGGCTCCAAGCTCTGCGCAAAGCCCTGTGCCACATTGGAGCTGGACTCCTTCATGCTCCTTGACATTGTGCGCAGTCTTTCAGGCAGGCTTTCCAGTGCACCAAGCATTTGGTTGTGTACGCCCATCAGCCTTCTTACATAGCCTGGCCCATCAAAGTCATCATCTTACTCCTCTGCAGCAGAACTAGTGCGCGACCTCGCCATCCATCGAGCTGGCACCTGCGGAATCCATTCCCACCGCCCCCTCCCGCCCAGGCTCCTGCGCATTTGTGCCCGGTGTCTCACCACTTGCAGATCCCTCCTCTATCCTAGCCTCTAAAGTACGCGCGGTGTCAGTCTCTGAGCTGATAGCTGAGAGTGTAAGATCGAGTGACAGTGTGTCTTCATCATCACTCTCTTCTTCATCTGCCTCCTCTGACTGAGCAGGTTCTCGTTCTTGGATATCTGAAACGACAAAGGGTCACGGGTTGAGTTGAGGGGGAGGAGAAAATAAGAGGTACGTGCTTACACCACCTGCAGCTTGCGAGTCAGAAAAGATTGTGGGATGACGAAAAGTGGGAAGTGAGGAGGATAAGGTATGCGGAGACCCTCATCATCGATACCTCCAGTGCCGCCAGTGGCCATGGCCCTTCCAATGATAGCCAGCACTGTCTCTTCCATGGGATTTAAGACATGTAGGCGTACTTGTCCTCCTCCAGTTTTTTTTGCTGCCTCCTGTTATGTGCCACCTTCTCCTGCAAGAAAAAGGGAAATGTGTCAGTGAGTGTCCTGCAAGATGTTTGTGCGATGTGGCTGTCATGGTTGAATAGATGCCATTACGTGCGGGTGTGCAGCTTGCAACAGTGTTTTTTTTATTATTCGTTCATGGGATGTGGGTGTCGCTGGTGAGGCCTGCATTTATTGCCCATTCCTAATTGCCCTTGAGAAGGTGGTGGTGAGCTGCCTTCTTGAACCGCTGCAGTCAGTGTGGTGACGGTTCTCCCACAGTGCTGTTAGGAAGGGAGTTCCAGGATTTTGACCCAGCGACAATGAAGGAACGGCGATATATTTCCAAGTCGGGATGGTGTGTGATTTGGAGGGGAACGTGCAGGTGGTGTTGTTCCCATGTGCCTGCTGCCCTTGTCCTTCTAGGTGGTAGAGGTCGCGGGTTTGGAAGGTGCTGTCGAAGAAGTCTTGGCGAGTTGCTGCAGTGCATCCTGTGGGTGGTACACACTGCAGCCATTGTGCGCCAGTGATGAAGGGAGTGAATGTTTAGGGTGGTGGATGGGGTGCCAATCAAGAGGGCTGCTTTGTCCTGAATGGTGTCGAGCTTCCTGAGTGTTGTTGGAGCTGCACTCATCCAGGCAAGTGGAGAGTATTCCATCACACTGTGTGAGGGTGAGATGAAGCATCTGATTTGAATGGTTGAGTACTGATTGAAAGAGATTGTTGGTAGGTGGGTGGTAGGGGGGGTGTAGTGCATTGAGCAGTGGATGAGGGTAGTGATGCAGTTGGTAGGATAAGCCACTTGAAATTTGAACTCACTCACCTTGACAACTCGTCTTAAAACAATGAGCTTATTCCTGCACTGCATCCATGCTCTTGGCTGTGCTCCTGGCATTTACTTCCTCCGCCACTTTATTCCACTGCCTCTTGAGCACAGGTCTGGAGGGCCTCTTGCCCCCCTGCGGATACAAGATGCCCCTCCTTCTTTCCAACTCTTGCACCAAGGCCTCTAGAGCATCATTAGAGAACCTTGTTGCATGCTCTCTTGCAGACGCAGCCATTCTTCAAAGTATCACAGCCCAGAAATCACTTCTCAAATGACTCACATCACTTCCTGCAGCCACAGTGCACCTCCCTTTTAAGAGGTGCAGGCTGCCTTTAAGTAGCACAAGCCACTCGCGATTTTGGGACCAGCGCTGTTGCGTCCAGCCAATCAACAACGCAGGTAGTACTGGCTGCACGCAGCAATCATTTGTAATAGCAGGCAGCACAAATGTTACGCACTGCCTGCATCGCAACTGACGGACGTGGGTTAATTGCCTACCGCGATCCCAGCCCTCATTTTTGGAGATTATCCAATTTAACCCCCCTACTGTTTACTGATATCAAAGATTTGTCTTCCTTCTTATAAGGTCTGTGTCTGCGGACTCTACTTTCTCATTCTCTATAATTAATAAAAAATCTTCATTCTTTTCATCTGCTCTGTCTCCTTTTATTCTATTTCTTTATTTTAAATTCAGCCTTTCCTTATTAAACCAACTACCCTACTTTCTAACTTACATTTTCCTGTCTTACTTTTTCCTTTCTATCCCTGTTCAAGTTTTCCTTGACTCTTCTTTCTATCCCTTTCATTCTCTTGCTACATCTTTATTTATCTTTTCAATGGCTTAAACAGGAAATTAAATATTGTGGTATCCTTATTCACCAAGAGGCTGATAAGACTATAACAACTAATTAATCGCATGATATTTACTGAAATTGATGCTGATCTCAGATGGAATTCTCATCTTCCTTTGGGGACAAATAGAAGCTATTAGAATGTCTATTATACCCCAAATAAATGACAAAATTTCCATGATTTCCTATTGAATATAGCAAGTATTTACAAAAAGTACAATTATTTAAATCCTTCATTTGAAATGATAAAGGGCTTCAATTAAATGCTTACAAAATGTGGGCATACAAATCTTTGAAAGGTTTTGACCTTCTGAACCTGTTTCTTGATCTGTCATTTCACAAAGGTACTTATTACAATTTTATTATTTGCCTAGTCTGTCTGCTCTACTCAGTTATTTATGTATCAAAATAAACTATTATGATTATATTCCATTTTATATGTTGCTTTTCTTCCTTGAGAAATAATTAATGCAGTATTCCATATATTTTTCTAAAGCCTTTATAGACTATTTCAGAGCTAACAAGCAGTAAGCTTATCAAATTGCTTCAATTGTTAATCTGCTGTATACTTTACAGACTTGTATACATTCAATCAACTGGCAGGAGTGAAAGCAAACAGCCATTCATTATCTCTGATCTGTTTGTCGGGATTCTATCTGTACTTTTGTTCAATTTCAATCAACACATAAGCTTTCAAAGAAGCAATTTTTGAGATTCACATCAAAGTGTATTCAAAGGATTACGGGATGAGCATTTTTGCAGACTTCGTACAGAGTAATGAATCAGAGAATCGTTTTAATTTCAAAACTGGTCAGCGTCTTAGTTCACTCAGCTGGACAAAAGATTTCCCCTTCAATGTAGTTGAATCTTGTTATTAGAAACTCAGAGGTGGGCAAAATAGTTGCTCTTGTTGGGGAGGTGGTATTTTATCAATGTCTGGACTTTTCTACCGACTGATGATGCTTGCAGCAGCACCGTGAAGATGCTTGCTATAATGAAAGGTTTGTAATGATAGAGTTTGTCGTGATGTGGCTCCATTGTATTGATATAAATAGATGGGAATTGTACATCCTGGAACCATTATGATTACCCTGAAGGCAAGGCTTAAATTAATCCGCACTGAACTTCCTTATCCTATATTTTGTCTCACACCATGGTAACTGTAGAAAATGGTTTTCACACAGAAATGACACAGTATATTCAAGATGTGAGGAAGATGCTAGTTACTTAAAAACTATATTGTATGATCATATTGGAAAGAGGCCCCATTATATTCTCAGACATTGTAATTTTCTAAATAAGCATTCTAGTCTCTAGTACTCTTAGAATAATGAGTAATCCAACTTCCTTTCTGTGAGCCACAGCACAAAGGACTAAATATTCAAAATATTTTCAACCCTGCAATGCCATTTAGAGTGCAATATTTCTACAAATTAGCCTTGTGGAGTTGTATTTTCTCTCCTTTTGACTCCTACTCTCCTTAAGATGCTGACTTTTGCCAGGTGTGGTTCCACAGGTGATCAGCAGATTTTTATTGGCGATTCATACATGCCAAAAACAGAAAACTAGCAACAACTGTCCAACAGTTACACAAAAGCTGACACAACCCCAGAAAAGCTGACAGTTCAAAAACAGCCCTGAATATAGGCCTTATGACACATGACGATGAAGGGCTGTACTGAAAATGCATTGGAACATGGGTAGGTGATAAGTTAAGCTGCAGCCTTACCCAATATTTAATCATTTTCATTATGGGGGGTGGGTGGGAGAATCCTAAAGTACACAAAAGCATAGCTTGAGGCAACAGTGAATTTAGAAATTACTGACAGAGAAGTGAGTGCTGAATGTGTATTTTACATTCTGGGGGGATCTAAGACATGTCCCAGAAAGTTTTGATTTTTGACACTTTATTTTGTGCATTTTATGGCATTTTAAAACCTACTGTAATTCTGCCTGTCGGGCAAAAATAAATGTTCCTGGAAGGCTTATTGACATTTTAAATATGACAATAAAAGTAGTTGTACAGACTTCAATAAATCAAAATAAATAGGTTAATGCCATCCATTGAAACAACAGGTCTCGGAATGTCAGCAGTAAGGTCCGTCTGATAATGCTCTCTTCAACCTGTCAGAAAGGTTTATTTTCTTCTATTGGAAATAAAATCGTTACATACTGCAATCATTAAAAAAAAAGTAATGCACAAAATTACGGTTTCCAGGAACAGGCACAGGGAGCTGAACTTTGTGTTCTCATGCAGCTGATTGCCTGCAGTCTGGGGTGTTTTATACTCTTATTGATTATTAATGTCACTAATCATATTTCCCAATGGATGTTGACTGCTCCAATATAAGTGGTGTGGCTCTTTGCCCAGTTACTCCACAGTAACAAAGGGACCTCACCCATGCATAAACAGATTGAAAACACCTGAGTTACAGAAAAGAATCAGGCTACTACGACTCAGGCACAAATAAACCAACTGTCTGCACCACACATCATTGCAGTACAGTAAGGATCATCACCATTTCTACTCCACTTTATTTCCAAACTCTGGCAGTTCCACCAGTGTAATGACAGGAGACCTCAATTAAGTTAGTTTTTGCACTGATACCAGAGAACATTTTTTTTATCTAACATCTGCAATTAGTCTTGAAGAAAATAAACCTCCTTAAAGTCAAAAGTCAGACATGCCCTACTGTAGGAGAAATGCCCTATGAATTTCCTTACATGTGTCCTTAAAATGGAGTCGGTAGTCAGACAGGGTAGGTGCTGAGAAGCTGTTTCCCCTGGCTGGAGAGACTAGAACTAGGGGGCATAGTCTCAGGATAAGGGGTCGGCCATTTAGGACTGAGATGAAGAGAAATTTCTTCACTCAGAGGGTTGTGAATTTTTAGAATTCTCTACCCCAGACGGCTGAGGATACTGAGTCCTTGAGTATATTCAAGACTGAGATCGATAGATTTTTGGACACTAATGGAATCAAAAGATATGAGGATAGGGCAGGAAAGTGGAGTTGAGGTCGAAGATCAGCCATGATCATATTGAATGACAGAGCAGGCTTGAGAGGTCGAATGGCCTACTCCTGCTCCTATTTCTTATGTTCTTATGAGGATGAGGTTGAAAAAGTTATGGAAACATTGCTAACTACAAACATGTGGATTTTAATCTATTCAATAGACTGGCTATCCGTAATGCTGTTAACTTGTCAGCTATCTAAGGAGTCAATTCTAAATTAATTTCACCAATTTATATCAATCTCAGACACCGATCTCAACTGTAAATGTATAATCAGCAATCAGTTAATGCTGAATTACTGTGACATTACTGAACCTTTGTAACCTCTGTTATTTATTTTGTCAATTAACCCATCTGCTAATTATTCTCATACTCAATGTTTAAGTTTAAGTGCATGATTCTAAGGTTATTAAATAATTGTTAGTTCATGACTTTGACTTTTTCTTCAATAATTGACGAAAATAGGTTAATTTATTCACTCAGTAGGTTGCGTGGATCCTAACGAGAAGTTGGGAGTGTAAATGCTTATAAAATCTGAACTAATTGATATAAAGCAGTTTGGCGAGACAAATTTAGGCATCATTAAAACTCCTAGATATAAACTGGATGGTAAACTCCAGATGGTTCCTTAATGAGGTGTTAAAATGAAAGGGTTAAGGATTCGTCTGGTGCCCTTGATGAATATTCTTGTCAGGGTATCAATCCCAATGTTCTTGCACGAGAAAAGTCCTCTAAGGTAAATTAAACATTTTTAGCAATTTACTTGAATATACAATTTAGTTGAAATTATGGGCAAAAGATTTCATATGAATGTATTAACTTTATTACTATTGCACAGCAGGACTTTAATTCCATAGAGATCTGTAATATATTTTATTATCTCTACATATTCTTATAACTTTCAATCCTGTTCTTAATCAGAATTTTATCCATGTCTTCTTTAAAGGAATTAACTGTTTTGGAAAGAAGTACATTCTACATATCCACTAGTCTATGGGATTACAATCTCCAGTCTCATTTTACACTTATTACTTTTGTATTCATGTTGGGGTACATCTTGACTTTGTGCGAGAGTGTAAAATGGATGATAGTGAGTCAGCAGCTCGTTTTACATCTCTCCCAATTGAAGTCAATGGAAATAAAAAACAGGAGAGGTGTAAAACGGGCTGCCCATTCGCTATCATCTGTTTTACACTATCGCACAAGGTCAAGATCTACCCCAAAGAGTTGTGGGAGTTCTAATTACAGAAAAGGAATGGCTTCCTAGACTCCACCCTGCTTTTTAGATAGCTTGATTGCACATTACCACCAAGGCCAGTTGACTTCGCTAGTATTACCATTGCTGGCTACAAGGTTTTCAACTACTTCTGCTCAGGAGCTATTATCAACCATTAGTATAGGATAACAACTAAACATCCCTCTTGTCAGAAACTTAATTCAAAATCTTTGCAATGTTGCATTTCTTATCATTTTAAAATGTACACATTTTGTCTCAGCCACTATATTAACATTGTGCCGAATATTGCCATGAGTGGCAAATGGACAGTACCAGCCGCTCGTTCAACTTGCACTCGCCCATAGACGTGCGATGAGCTTTTGCACGGCAAGTTACTGTCAACAGGACAGGCATTCAGCACGGCGCCCTCTACAGGGCATCTGGGACCTGTGTGAACAGGGCAAGCAGTTGTGTGTCGCCTTAACCAATCAGATTGAAGAATCATTAATAACAGCACAGAGTCTGAACTAGGAAGTGTAAGTTAGAATAGTGAATTCAGTGTCAAATTAGGTACAAAAAACAAAATAAAGAGAGGGTAAGAAAGATTGAATTAAGAGATAGAGCTAAAAGAGACAGAAAGAAAAATGTTTTAAAATGTATTTAAATGCTTTTTTAAATGTTCAACAATAATTAAATCTGAAGGAATGAGACTCCACACTTGTAAACGTTAATTTTCATTGCCAGAGAGATTGTTTGGCAGTAATTAAGACTTACCATGTCATTAAAATGGTACTTAGATTTGAAAAGACGGCTTAACTTTTTGTGGTGAGTTTAGTCCGTATCTGCGGCATCAGTACAGGAACTTCACACCGTTCAATACATTTAAACAGGGTGCCACATGGTGAGATGCCGTTTTCATGCAGCTCTTGGAGGAGCATCGCATCTCAGGGAGCAACTTCCAGATTCCCGCATGTGCAGTCGCCGGAAGTTGCTTTCTGATTTGCACATAAATAACGGTAAGCGCTGTTAGCCACACCGTTATTTTTACAGCAAAATCCGGTCCGATAATTTCACAATAGACCTGTCATAGCTAACAAAAATGACAGAGCAAGCTCAAGGTGCCTGCTGTTCTTAGATCCTATGTTTTATCCAAAGAATTTTCATATAAGCAACACATTGATAATTATCCATTTTCTTGCTTATTATTTTACTAGCTCCAAGATTCAACTTTTCTTTTCAAAACTTTTTGCAGAATATTTCAGCAACCAAAGCATTTCTGCACTGCTGCAGCTCCTTGTGATCTTGAGTTGGCATTTCAGAGCGAGGAGGAATCTCAATCCAATTTGTCACTTATTACTTTACTGATTCTAGTAATTTATCATATTTGCTTTAGTTTGCTCATTTAAGTTTTACATTTCTTTACCCTATATTATGTATTCAGCGCATCTATAAATTTAATTTTGGCTCTCTTGCATTTTTTTTCCCTTGACTAATTCTTATAATCACCTAATTAAGGAAGGAATAGTGCTGGGATTTAACACCTCCTTTTCATAACATTAATTTTAAAATTGTGTTACACTTGGCAGCCTAGCAGTACAGTCATTTGATGTACTACCCCACTATGCCATGGAGTCTTTGAACTTAAGTCCTCCCCCATGATTTCCAACACATTGAGTTCATGATCTTAATCAGTCCGCTTACAGGGAGAATGTAGGAACTGAATTGAAATGACCTGTTGCTCAAGGGAAGGAGGGAAAGTTGAAGACCAGATAACCCACATCTACTGTACTGGTAGCTGACTCAAGACCAGTACTGACAGATGTCTAGGAGTAGATCACTTACCCACCCTATCCCTACATTGGTGGAATTGGGGAATCAGGAGCTGAACATTCATAGCATTTCCAGCACCACAAGGGCCAGAGATTAGGTTGGGTCCTGGCTACACCAGGTTTCCTAACCCAACATCAGAGTTTCCTGATGGTCTTATAAGGGGCTGACCGTGCACCCAACCCAAACAAGGCCTTCCACACAAGAGAAGGCAGGGACTCCCAAGGCCAGGATTTGCCACATGCCCAGCTTTTAGTGAGATCCACTGTTTCATTGGCAGTGGTGCACCTGGTGAAACTAGGCATGCCAACCAGCTGAATGGTGGTAATGAGCCCCACCAGGTGGTCCAGGCCTGGATTGTGGAACCAGTAAGTTGCACCAGCACCGTAGATGAGTCCCTAGTGGCACAGGCACCCACCATTCACTTGTTAATCAAGGGACCTAACCCTAATGTTGCCAACTTTGGAAGAGTCAGTGGCAGAGGTTCCAGGCAAGAAGTATCAATCCCCCGCTCCCCCCCCCCCCCCCACCCCATGGATTTTTGGCACCAAAGTCTTTTTATGGTAAAATGTTTTTGGGTTGGAGTACCATTGCTCAGTTGCATGGAGTGGAAATAGATGCAGGTTAGAGCCTCACTTTACTCGGTTGACCATCTGAGCCGATTAGTCAGGGAAATGCTGAGCTAATGCTGTGTCATCTCCCAGCAGGCAGAGGGAAAGGAAATATGCAGGGTACATTATGTCTGGCCAATCCTGCACAGCTACAGGAGGTGGAGTCAGCAAGCAGATACTCACCATAATCCTTCAAGGCACCGCTCTTCTCTCTCATGCCAAGATGAGCCTTTCAGCCGAATATCCTGCTGCTGCACCTAAATTATCTCATCAGGATCAGGGAGTTGGGAAATGGGGGCTGTTGATGATGGACTGAAGAGGCATGGGGCTCAAGTGTACTTTGACTCACAGCAGCTGGCTCCTGAAGTGGAGATGCTGCTGACCGGAACACAAATTGGAATACAAAGGGGTGGAAGTTATGCGACAATTGTATAAAGCTCTGGTTAGACCACACCTTGAATACTGCATTCAGTTCTGGGCACCGCACATCAGGAAGGAATTGTTGGCCTTTGAGGGGATGGACCGCAGATTTACCACAATGATACCGGGGCTAAAAGGGTTAAATTATGAAGGCAGATTGCATAGGCTAGCCTTATGTTCCCTTGTGTATAGAAGGTGATCAAATTGAGGTGTTTAAGATGATTAAAGGATTTGATAGGGTAGATAGTGAGATACTATATCCTCTGGTGGGACAGTCCAGAAAAAAGGGGCATTACCCTAAAATTAGAGCTAGGCCGTTTAGGGATGATATCAGGAAGCACTTTTTTGCACAAAGGGTAGTCAAAATCTGGAACACTCTTCCCCCAAAAAGCTGTTGAGGCTAGGTAAATTGAAAATTTCAAAACTGAGATTGATAGATTTTTGTTAGGTAAGGGTATTAAGGGTTATGGAACCAAGATGTTGAGATACAGATCAGCCATGATCTAACTGAATGGCAGAACAAGCTCGAGGGACTGAATGGCCTACTTCTGTTCCTATGTTCCTATGACCGCATTCTACCCCATAGTGTTATCAGTTATTATCAGATACATTCCGTTCTATATATATATATATATATATATAAAACTGTGTTTGGAGTTCTGTCCTGGAAGATGTTGAAGACCCTGCTAGGTGCTTATGTGGGTCTTCACAATATTGTACTATATATCCAGTAGATTTGATTGTCTGGTTTTATTTGCTTTGTTAAATGTTCAAAATTTTCAGGTTTCTTTATGCTTTTTCTATATTCTGTTCCTGTTTTCCTTGTTTTGGACCTGGTACAATTTCTAGTTTTGCCTAATCATCTTATCCATCTAATTAAGCAGCGCTAATGGAAATTTATCTCTTCTTCTGGTCATTAAATCTTAAACAGGAAGGAAAACCCAGGGGGATTATTTTTCGTTCAAAATATTCTGCCTCTTAAGAAAAGTTCCTTTGACATTTTAGTAAAAATACCAATGTTATTACACAGATTTCCCAGCTTGTGGCGTGGTTTCCGTGGATCAGGCTGCTCAGCAATGGTTCTCATGCTGGTTGAAGCTGCTCCCTCTGTTGTTTTTATTGAAACATCAGAAACATTTTTGGTATACATGCATATTATTTTATTCTATAAAATGGGAGAGTACTCTGAACAAAAAGGAATCCCCCTCTACTTTTCTTCCCCTTTAAAGCTATAAGCCTAGGTTTTTAGATGAAAAAATCTAGCCCATAATGTACTTTTTCTCTCCAGCTGGTATGTAAACTGACTTGAAATTATTAATTATGATTTTTTTTTCTCCTAAGAAATTCATTTTGATATTTAACTGCCCTATTGTAGAACGGCTCATGGTGCCACTTTTCTCAGTCCCATAGGTGCTCTGAGCTGCTCATTGTGTTATGATCCTCAGGGGTTTTCTTAGAGCTGCTCCTACTCTGTCACTGTAACTTTACCGGAAGTACGGCAGAAACCCTGGGGGTAATTTTAACCTTAGCCGCCCGGAGGGAATAGGACAGGTTTGGGTCGGATGCCCGTTTTATACCCTGTCCGATTTTACACTCTATTGGGCGGGGTGTAAAACAGGCGTTATTTTAACCTGCCCAGTTCCCAGGATAAAATAACAATGACACTAAAGTAAGTGGTTTGGCAAGCAGTAAAAGATTGCAGGAAGATTAAAATGGGTTAATGGGATGGGCAGGCAGGTGGCAGATGTAATTTAGTGTAAGGTAATAGATTTTGGAAGGAAAAACAAAAAATGGAAACATAAATTCAATGGAAAGGTGTTGATGGGTGTGGAGGAACAAAGAGGCCTAAGGGTTCAAATACAAAATTCCTTGAAAATATGAGTGTACATAGATAAAGCCATAAAAAGAACCAATGGCATTTTGAGTTATAAATAGGTGTATAGAGTACAAGAGCATAGAGGTAATGATAAATTTGTACATGGCAATGGTGAGGCCAGAGTTCAAATACTGTGTGTAGGTTTGGGTGCCCCATTGTAGAAAGGAATTAAAGCTGTTGAACGTGTACAGCATAGATTCAACAGGATGATACCAAAGATTAGAAACTGTATTTGAAAGGAGAAATTTGACTCTTTTCACTGAAGCAGAAAAGGTTAAGAAGAGAGTTAATCGAATTTTTTTTTAAATTCTTAAGGGCTTTGATAATATTGAATAGGAAAAGACTTTTTTGTCTAGTTGGGGAGTCAGTGATGAGGGCTCATCAATTTAAAACTGTCACTAAGAGAGTGAGGTGGGATTTGTAGGAGAAATTTCTTTATGCAAAGGTTAGAGCATGGAATGCTTTGCTGCAGGGAATAGTTGGGGTAGAGACCATTACATTTTTTTTAAAGCGTAGAAGTAGAGGATGATATAGGGAGAGAGCAATACAGTGGTATCAGTTTGGGTTGCTTTAGGAATGAACTGCACAGATACAATGGTCCGAGTGGCCTCCTTCTGTGCTGTAAATTTCTTTGGTTCTACAGTTCCAGCACAAGTTGGTAGCACTTTTTCTCCATCTGTTTCTGTAGGCATGGTGGAGGGAAACCAGTGACCAGGAGCAACCATGCATCTCACAGCATATCACTTCATGGAATCTCACCCTGGCAAGCACCAGCACAGGACCATCCACCTCAGGGGACTTATAACGTGAGTTTGAGCGGACTACACATGAGCAGGAGCTGGAAGAGGACAGTAATACACAGCTGATGAGGGCACGGATCCAGTTGCCCAGCTTTTAAAAGAATGCTTTTTTGAGCATAAAACATTGCTGGATTCATGTTGGACATGCCTACCAGCTTTCATGCCATGGGGAGCGATTTTCAACTGCTGGCCACCCAATTCTCACCTGAAAACGGGCAGACAGCAGTTGAAAATCAAGGAGTAAGGGGAGCGCAGCCCCACCAATGGGGGGAGCGCAGCCTGCTGCATTTTTCAGGTGGGCAAGAAAATCATGAGCCTTCGCCGGTTGTAGGACCCCGGTTGCAATTTTCAAGAACAAATGGGCAAATGCACACATGCTCCATCCATTTGTATGAGGTGTTGAGCGGTCTAACCAGTGGTCCTTAAAGTCACCTCTGGTGGCCGCTCACGAAATGGCCAAAGAAACTTTAACTTTTGTTTTTGTGAGGCCAGGAGGAGCAGGAACGCTTCCACTGCTGCAATAAAAAAACTGCAGCCTGCTGCTGGCCCATGCGAGGTCCCTCTGGGATTGCCCCACACCCCCCCCCCCGCTCCCGCCCCTGCCACGACCCCACCCCCCCCCCCCCCCCACAGACAGTTGGCTCAACGTGGGAGCTGGCCAAATTCCCACCCTCTCATAACCAGTGAACTGCAGCGGGGCACCCGCTCGTACCTCCCGATGACAGCATTGGGCAGGTGGCACAACTGCTCCACCTGCTTTGTGCCCATTTTGGACAGAAGTCGAAGATCGGCCCTGTAGTGTACAGATGCATGCGATAGAAAATTCTGCAGTCTACATCAGACTGCATGGCATCTCCAGGGACATCTGCAACAGTGTTGCTGCTCTCTGCTCCTCTTTCCGTGCCATTACATCCTGTGAACTGGCACACACGCACGTTAATGACATGCAAATCATCCCCATTCATTCTGAACATAGCGTACTATTTCACATGCAAATGTGTCAGTTTGAATCAGCATATTACACACCACCAGATGACCATTACACAGCTCACTCCTCAGTACTTAGCTTTGTTCCTCAGCTTTTCATGTTTTCATTTTGGTGCTTATTATTTCACAGGTCACCAACCATGTCATCTCTCCTTCATTTTGGAGCTCACTTTTTCAAAATTTGCCTGTTAAAATGCTTTGCTTTAGAGTTAACCATTTCATATCTTCCTCATTATACTTCTTTAACTTTGTTTCTAGCTTACCAGTTTTATTTGAAGCTCATTCCATGTATCATGCCATCAGAGTACTTTGTTTGCCTTTCCAGCTTACTGTTACATCCCTCCAGCCATGATGTTTCTATATCATCCTGAGTAATGCTTTATGTTGTATTTCTGTAATAGTTTTGTAAAATGCACTCCCACACTTTCCCTGAGGTGTACCTTATGTGTTGTTTTGAGACAGGTTTCCATTTTGTTTCCCCTTGTGGTTTCCTGAGCTGCTCAGCAAGTAATTTGAGGGATTGTTACTTCAAATCTCCACCCAATTTAGATCGTTAAAGAAAATCCCTTCTCAGATGATATCCTCAGATAATCACATTTTGTTGGGGTCTTTGGTATACCATCCTCATTTGGGGATTTAGATTTTTCTGATTTTGTGTCTGGAAGTCATACATCATCCCCAGGAAAGGTTATTAGTCTAGGTGGCAAGTTAAAGCTGCGCCTTGTAGACAGTTTTATCCTGCAGTGGAGATTTGTTCACTTCAGAGTAAATTCAATATTTAATGTGGATAGCAGAGTGTATGACTGTTTGAGAGGAAATGAGATCTAAAACAAAACCCAGTGGACCTCTTTATTGTCAGCCATCATCTGATACTGCTGTTGTTTGCAATGTACAGATTCAAACCAGGACAGCAAGGGCAAGAAAGATGAAAAAACACATTATTAAATCATCTCTGATATTGAACGATATTACACCAAATCAGTCTGCAAACTCTCAGCAAACTAAACTCATCCTAATTGTTTTCAGTCACTTAGTTAATAACCCAACATTAACAATGGGTACGGATGGTAATGTGTGCATTCAAAGACATTAAGACATTTTTATGATTGCAGCTTGTCAATGTATCAAATGGTAGGGCATGTATTTGAGCTGGTAATTCCCACATGAAAACATCCCTTTTTTAAAACATAAGGAAGAGGATGAGTTAAACAGAAACTGAGAGGGAAATATCAAAGGGCAAGTTAATCCAGGCCTCCATGTCACCATCTCAGACAAGGAACAGTGCATGATGCAAAAGAATCTAGAGGTGAAAGATGGGTAAAATACCCAAAATAAAGTGCATCTCTGCCTGGGTCCCAGAGTTACTGCTCCTCACTGTTGTTGACATGTTGCCGTGTTGAGGTCCCACGGTTGTCCAAACCTAATGAATGCATCTGAGATAATAATTTTCAAATGCAGTGAGCTTTCAGAGTTAGTTTTTATAGGACTTTGCACAACAAGAGTTCACACGTTTATATCTGGAAATTGTGGGACATATTAATTACATGACAATATGGTAATCAATGATGCTTTGTTATAAATCAGGAACAACAAAGACTAGCTTGATTCATATTAGCAAGCATCAATTTGTACTCAAGTGATTTATGGTATGTGACTACAGGGAGAAATATGATTTGGAGTACTTCAGCTTATTTGTCCTTCAGTTTGATGCAAAAGACAAGTGTGCTGATATTAGTTGTAACACAGCTACAGTCCAAATCTAGTCCATCACTGAGAATGTGGCTGAAGGGTGTACCATTGATGGTGAAGTAAAAGGAGGGATGTATGTGCAGAAGGCCAACATCTTCAAGTCCAGAGAGCATGGACCAATACATAGGGTGACAGTTGGTTTCATAGTTAGCATGGGGTGAAACCGTGGAGGGATTTGTAAAGGGACAAGAATTTTGAATTCAATGCATTGACAGATGGGGAGCCAGTGGAGGTCTGTGAAGACAGTAGTGATGGGCAAGTGGGACTTATGCAGGAGTACGGGACAAGATATGGGAGATGGAAATTTGGATGAGGTGAAGTTTATATAGGGTGTAGATTGGGAGGCCAGCAGGAGAGCCCGGCGAAATCAGTCTGCCCCGCGCGTGATCGCAGCCTAATTGGATCCACTTACCTGGTCTTCTGGGTTCCCCACTGCTGATCTGCGCGTCGGGCACACTGCGCATGCGCAGTAAGGTCTGTCAGCTGGAGGAGCTCTATTTAAAGGGGCAGTCCTCCACCGACAGATGCTGCAACAAATAGGAAAAAGTACAGCATGGGGGGAAGGCTTCTCCCAGTTTAATGATGCCTCACTCCAGGTATCATTAGATGGGGTGAGGAGGAGGGGGAGGACAGAGATCTTCCCCCCGGCGGGCGGGAGGAAGCGGCCTGCCTCTGCCACCAGGAAGGCCTGGCCTGAGGTGGCAGAGGAGGTCACCTGCACCACCAACATATCGCCCACCTGCATACAGTGCAGGAGGCGCTGCAATGACCTAAGTAGGTCAGCCAAAGTGAGTACACTTACTCATTCCCCTGCACTCCGTCTGCCACATCACCGCCCCCACCCCACATCTCCTTCTGCACTGCCAACACTACTCTGTCACATCACCCCTCACACCCACTCAAACCTCATCCTCATCTTACCTGCACTTACTCACCTCGCCAGTACTCATCCCACCACTACCACTCAACCCAATCCTCATACAATCTCATGGCTCTATCTCATACTCACCCTCTCATGCATCTCTTTCACAGTCAGCCTCACTCAACCTGCCACTACCTGTGCTGCAGCCACAGGGCATGCATCACATATGTGCAGTAGGAAGCATAAGGCAAACGTGTCGTGAGCATGAAGGGGATGCACAAGGGTGTTTGAGGGTTTGTCATGGTTTTTACTGCTATTTAATTTCTGACCAACTCACATCACATATTATATTGGCACCATTACTGCCACGTCTTTGCGAATCTTGTCTGGTTTGTGCAATAATGCCCTTTCCTGAGGATCACAATGAAGGCCCACACCTGATGCCACCCATTGTGTCACTGCAGAGTGGGTGTAGGTGTATTTGCAGGGCTCTTTTGTGCAGACGACTGAGAGACGTCGGCGATGTCCCCGGTGGCACCCTGGAAGGATGCGGAGGAGAAGTTGTTGAGGGCAGTGGTGACGTTGACAGCGACAGGTAAGAAGATGGTGCTCGGGCCAGCCGGGAGCAGCTCGGCATGAAGGAGGCTGCAGATGTCCACGACTACATGTCGAGTGACTCTGAGCCTCCGTGTGCACTGCTGCTCAGAGAGATCCAGGAAGCTGAGCCTCGGTCTGTGGACCCTGTGGCGAGGGTAGTGCCCCCTGCGACGCACCTCTCTCTGCGGTTGCCCTCCCTCCTGCTGTGCAGGTGGATGTGTCACAGCACTGTGTTGTGGAGCTCCACGTGTCAGAGGTGGACAGCTTGGCCGGCGAGGCTGGTGATGCTGTTCGCCCTCCGAGGAGGTCATGACTGCAGCTACGGCGACCCTCATCCGGAAGATGTACATCTGAGGGGGTTCACAAGGTAGGTACATGTGTCTGGACCCCGGGGTAAGTGTGCAAGTTGGTGCATTTGATTGTCAGGAGGAGGGTGGTGGAGGCCAAACTTTGTCCCAAGTGACAGAGTGGCCTCCTGAAATGAGTGAGGGTCTGCCCCCCACCCCCCACCTGTCAAATGGACCTTTGCAGCTGCCACAGGCTGATGGCTGCAACACGTCCATTTCAACTGGGAGTGTTTCCCCCAGTACGGGAAACAGTCCCAGTTGTTTCTAAAATCCCACCCCTCCAGACATATTCCCTTAATCAGGTCTGTTAATGACCTGAAATAGCAATGTAAATAGTCTTAAGTGGCACCCCGCTGGCTTTAATTGCCTGCAGGATTCCCACATGCGGGGGCTACGCGCGCACGTCGGCGCGTCTGTGGGGAACCCGGAAGTGGGCAGGTTGGAGCTGGGCTCCCGACCCGCTCCAGGATTCCCCGATTTTCGGAGCCCCCCCCCCCGCCAGGAACGCACCCGATAGCGGGTGCTAAAATGGAGGCCACTGAAAGCATGGGTAAGGGTGAAGCAGCAATGTTGTGGAAGTAGAAGTAAGTGGTCTTGGTGATGAATAAAGAAATGAGGTCTGAAGCTTAGCTCAGGGTCAAACAAGACACCAAGGTTGTGCACCATGGGGTTCGGCCTGAGTGATTAGCAAGAGAGGGGGATAAAATACAAAACTTTTGGTGGTAGCCAACCAAGATAGCTGTGGTCATGCCAATATTAAATTAGAAAATGTAATTGGAAAATTCAATTAAATTCAATTTCAATATTAAGTTAGAAAAAGTTCTGGCTCATTCACAACTTGATGTCAGACCAGCAATCTGAAGTTATAGTGGTGATTTTAGAGCCAAGATTGATGGCGGAGGAGTAGAGCTGGCTGTCATCAGCATACATGTTGAAGCTGACCCCTTGTTTATGGATAATATTGTCATGGAGCAAAATGTAGTCAAGGAATAAGGGCCAAGGATGGAACCATGGGGTACTCCACTGAATTAAATGAATGTATCATGACAGCTGCCTGTTAAGTGACCATTGACTGCTGATGGTTGCAAATGAACTGTACATTGAGAATGTGGAATCCTTTCCTATTCATGTAGGTAATGGCATTGGGCAATGGAGCATTTAAGGGAACATAGGTACAATCTAGAAACCCCTGGACACTTGGGAATCCTACTACGCCATTCCTCTGAGGGCACTCTGTCACATCATATCCAGCCTAGCACCAGTGCAGATATTGGCACTTCGGTTGATCCTGTTAGGCAGATAGTTGAGTTGTCACCTGGTGATTCACAACTCAAAAGTGTGCACGAGCAGACACTGGTGACAGGGGCAGCTCTGGAGAGTCCGAGTTTGGGGGCGCACTCCTCTCCAAGCTCTGCTCAGCTGGACGCGGATACTGAACCCTGAGGGCCATCGTTGAGAAGGAGAATCATAGAGGTACAGCTGCACCTTTGTGAGTGACTGGAAAATGTGCCACGTACACTCTCCACAATAGCGGAGAGGATGGAGGAGTCCACATCCAACATTAGTGGATTGGGGGTACAGGTAAGTGTGGGACTGGCAGCCTCCATTGAGCTTCAAGCATGGCTCACTAATGAGTCCAGTCAGGCCATGACAACGGCCGTGCAGACTCAGGATGCCAACTTTTCTACCACCTTAAATAGGCAGACAGATACTTTTAGCCGTGGCCTTAGAACACGTCACAGATCTGCTACAAGCTGTTGTTCAGCAGAGTGGTAGGAGTGATGTGGTCTGGCCCAGGAGAGTGATGGTGGCGAAAGGGGACAAGGAAGTGGGGCCTCCACTCAAAGCGCTCCCATGTCTCATTCATTGCCCCACCCTCAACTAGTACTCGCAATGCTGCCTCTTCTCCAGTTGGCCGAGACTGCCCCTTCAAAGGTGCAGGTGGAGCAGTCTTTGGCGGGGCCCTCACAGGCTCCAAAATCCAGAGGGCGTAGGCCAAGAGCACATCAGCAGTCAGGGCAGGGATCTGAGCAACCTGCCACTACCTCTGCTGAAGCCACAGGGGATGCAGCATGTAGAAGCGGAAGGAAGAGGAAGGCTAAGGTTTAGTAATCACCAAGGGTATGCACAAGGGTGTCTGACGGAATGTCATGTTTTTCATCTTCAGCCAGAAGTGCCGAGTGGATGATCCATCTCGGCCTTCTCCCGATATCCCCACCATCACAGAAACCAGTCTTCAGCCAATTCGATTCACTCCACGTTGAGTGCACTGGATACACCAAAGGCTATGAGCCCCGACAACATCCCGGCTGTAGTGCTGAAGACTTGTGCTCCAGAACTAGCCGTGCCTCTAGCCAAGCTGTTCCAGTACAGATACAACGCTGGCATCTACCCGACAATGTGGAAAGTTGCCCAGGTATGTCCTGTCCACATAAAGCAGACAAACCCAATCCGGCCAATTACCGCCCCATCAGTCTACTCTTAATCATCAGCAAAGTGATGGAAGGTGTCCTCGACAGCGCTATCAAGCAGCACTTACTCACCAATAACCTGCTCACCGATGCTCAGTTTGGGTTCCGCCAGGACCACTCGGCTCCAGACTTCATTACCTCCTTGAACCAAACATGGACAAAAGAGCTGAATTCCAGAGGTGAGGTGAGAGTGACTGCCCTTGACATCAAGGCAGCATTTGACCGAGTGTGGCACCAAGGAGCCCTAGTAAAATTGAAGTCAATGAGAATCAGGGGGAAAACACTCCAGTGGCTGGAGTCAGACCTAGCACAAAGGAAGATGGTAGTGGTTGTTGGAGGCCAATCATCTCAACCTTGCTGCAGGAGTTCCTCAGGGTAGTGTCCTAGGCCCAATCATCTTCAGCTGCTTCATCATAAGGTCAGAAATGGGGATGTTCGCTGATGATTGCACAGTGTTCAGTTCCATTCGCAACCCCTCAGATAATGAAGCAGTCTGAGCCCGCATGCAGCAAGACCTGGACAACATCCAGGCTTGGGCCAATAAGTGGCAAGTAACATTCGCACCAGACAAGTGCCTGGCAATGACCATTTCCAACAAGAGAGAGTCCAACCACCTCCCCTTGACATTCAACGGCATTACCATCGCCAAATCCCCCACCATCAATGTCCTGGGGGTCACCATTGACCAGAAACTTAGCTGGACCAACCACATAAATACTGCGGCTAAAAGAGCAGGTCAGAGGCTGGGTATTCTGCGGTGAGTGACTCACCTCCTGACTCCCCAAAGCCTTTCCACCATCTACAAGGCACATGTCAGGAGTGTGATGGAATACTCTCCACTTGCCTGGATGAGTGCAGCTCCAAAAACACTCAAGAAGCTTGACACCATCGAGGACAAAGCAGCCCGCTTGATTGACACCCCATCCACCACCTTAAACATTCACTCCCTTCACCACCGGCGCACCATGGCTGCAGTGTATGCCATCCACAGGATGCACTGCAGCAACTCGACAAGGTTTCTTCGACAGCACTTCCCAAACCTGCGACCTCTACCACCTAGAAGGACAAGAGTAGCAGGCACATGGGAACAACACCACCTGCACGTTCCCTCCAAGTCACACACCATCCCGACTTGGAAATACATCGCCGTTCTTTCATCGTCGCTGGATCAAAATCCTGGAACTCCCTATCTAACAGCACTGTGGGAGAACCTTCACCACATGGACTGCAGTGGTTCAAGAAGGCAGCTCACCACCACCTTCTCAAGGGCAATTAGGGATGAGCAATAAATGCTGGCCATGAACGAATGAAAAAAAATTACATTTGTTTTTTCTTACGTGCACATTAAATCTTATAACTGTCACCACCATTGCCACGTCTTGTCCATTCTTGAGTCCCTTTTGTGAAAGCGCCCTATCATGTGCTTCATCATGAACGTCAAGACTTGATGCCATGCATTGGACGCGTTTACAATGGGTGAATGTGGGTTGAAGGACTGTTTTGCGGAAGAGGAGGGAGGGGGGGCTGGTGGTGTTGGTGGTAGCAGTTGTTCCAGGTGGTCTGAGTAGTTCACTATCTTCATTTTGTGATCTCCTTATGAGAACCTATTATATATGAGTGATTCCCTGGCATCACGAGCAGCCATGTGTGGCGCTGCTCTGCCGATGGGTTGCACATCTTCATCCTCCTCCTCCTCCTCATCTTCTTCAATGTTGCCAACAGATGAGGATGCTTCACGAGTACATTTGACCTCCTCTAACTGTAACCCTCTCAGTTGAGTGATTTTGTGCAGGACGCAACTCACGACTATTGTTCTGCACACTCTAGCTGGTGAGTACTGAAGGGCTCCTCCAGATCGATCCAGGCACCTGAAGCGCATCTTCAGCATTCTTATGGCTTGTTCAATGACAGACCTGGTGGTGATGTGACTGTTGTTGTACCACTGCTGTGCCTCGTTGGTGGGGTTTCTCACAGGTGTCATGAGCCACGTCTCCCTTGTCTCCAAAGAGCCAGCTCTCAACTTTGTCATGTGCGTGGAAGAAGGCCGGGATATTGGACTCATGCAAAATGAAGGAATTATGGCAGCTGCCAGGGAACTTGGCACATACCTGCAGAAACCTCTTCCGGTGGCCTCAAACCAGCTGCACATTGATGGAGTGGTATTCAATTCGGTTGATGAACAGACCTGGCTCATGTGCAGGTCCTCGGATTGCAACATGTGTGCAATCAATTGCACCATGCACCCGTGGGAAGCCAGTCAGAGAGTGGAAACCCACTGGCCTCTCAGTCTGGCTGATGTCATCGCAGAGGAAGTTGACGTAGTCGGATGCCCTGGCAAACAAGCCATCCGTGACCTGTTGTATACACTTATGTGCAGACGACAAAGACCCTGGTGATGTCACCGGTGGTGTCCTGGAAGGATCCAGAGGTGAAGAAATTGAGGGCAGTGGTGACTTTAACTGCGATGGGCAATGCATGGCCACCAGGCCCAGTCAGGAGCAGCTCTGCATGAAGGAGCGAGCAGATGTCTGCGACCACCTGGCAACTCGATCTCAGCCTGCATAGGCACTGCTCCTCAGAGAGGTCCAGGAAGCTCAGCCTCTACCTGTACACCCTCTCATGTGGGTAGTGCCTCCTGTGATGTTGGCCCCTCTGTTGGTCCCCTCTCTGCTCTTCTGCAGGTCCTTGCTGTGTGCTTCTGTCTTGCGGATCCGCAACTCCCAGAACTGCACGCCGTGCCTGCCGCGGATGGTGATGTGCCTCCTCCTCTGACGTACTGTAGAATAAATCCATTGCGCCCCCATCCTGATATTGTTAGTTTGAGGGAGTTCAAAATGTAGGTAAATATGTATGAACACAAGAATTCTGAGTGTGAACCAAGAAATCTCAGTCTAAACACAAAGGACTCTGAGCCAAAGGTTTGTCCGAGAGAACTGCTTGCCCAGCTACAAAAACTCACCTTTTCTTCACGTGTCAATCACTGGTTTAAAGGTCCAAATGAGGGCCGGCTGCAACTCGCCTCCTTTTCCATGGCATGTTTCAGAGGCCACGGGAGACACGTTCAGGAGAAGTTCAAATGGTTTGTGTAACTCAATACACAAAAAGTTAATCGGATTAAGTACTTTAAAGACCTAAATTGGGCCTTTAAATTTTGTCCCGCCAGTTTTAAGCGTAGGCGGGACTTCTGGGTGTCAGAAGCATGCGTGCATCCAAACACATTTGGGTCAAACCCAGAAGTAGGCACATTGGAGCTGGGATGCAGTCCCGCTCCAAAAACTGAATATTTTTACTACCCACCCGCCCCCAACCCACCCGTTCTTGGGGGTTAAAATTTACCCCAATACTCCAGCTGTGGCCTACCCAGTGTTTTATAAAGGTTTAGCATAACTTCCTTGCTTTTGTACTCTTTGCCTCTATTAATAAATGTAAGGAATCTTACAACACCAGGTTATAGTCCAACAGTTTTATTTGAAAATCACAAGCTAATAAAACTGTTGGACTATAACCTGGTGTTGTAAGATTCCTTACATTTGTACACCCCAGTCCATCACCGGCATCTCCACATCATGTCTATAAAGCCCAGGATCCCATATGCTTTTTTAACAGCCTTCTCAACTTATCATGCCGTTTTCAAACACTTGTGTACATAGACTCCCAGATCTCTCTCTTCCTGCACTCCCTTTAAAATTGAACCATTTAGTTTATATTGCCTCTCCTCATTCTTCCTACCAAAATGTATCACTTCACACTTCTCTGCATTAAATTCCATCTGCCATGTTCCTGCCCATTTCACCAGTCTATCTATGTCCGCCAGAAGTCTCTTACTAACTTCCGCATTGTTTACCACATTTCCGAGTTTCGTATCATCTGCAAACTTTGAAATTATACCCTACATAGCCAAATCCAGGATATTAATATATATCAAAAAGAGCAGTGGTCCTAATACTGACCCCTGGGGAACACCACTGTATACATCTCTCCAGTATGAAAAACAACCGTTCATCACTACTCTCTGCTTTCTGTACCCTAGCCAATTATGTCCCACGCTGCCACTGTCCCTTTAATCCCATGGGGTTTAATTTTGCTAACAAGTCTATTGTGTTGTACTTTATCAAATGGCTTTTGAAAGTCCATATACACATCAACCGCGCGCTACCCTCATCAACCCTCTCCGTTACTTCATCAATTACTTCAACACAATCAAGTTAGTCAAACACAATTTTCCTATAACAAAACCGTGTTTTGGATATCGATTGCATTGCACAGATCCATACATTTATAATCAGGGCCATGGTGTATGGTGACCGAATAGGATAAATTCTGTTTTAATTACATAGAGTTCAAGGACTTCTACTGATTGCATCCGGGACAAATTTGCAGGGATATGGGGAAAGAGCAGGGAAGTGGGACTAATTGGATAGCTCTTTTAAAGAGCCGGGTGAAGCACGATGGGGTGAATGGCCTCCTTCTGTGCTGTGTGATTCTATGATTCAATTCTGTCCATTTTTCTATATGAAATGCAGATGAGTGACCCCGCTTATAGCCTGAACCACTTTTCATGACTGTGAATACCCATTTAAAATGAATGAGGCTACATTAAGGCTCAACCAAAACTAACCAAAAACATTACTGCTATAGGTAGGGTCTATCAGTTATCAAAGATGCACATTCCACTTTTAGTTTAGCAGTTTGGAAATGTTAGCAAGCTTGAAATATCACCAAAGGGATTTGTCATTATACAATATAATTGAATTTAATTATGCCAGTCCCTCATACCTAAAGGCGCAATCAATAGCCAAGGCTAAGAATTAACTGATCTTGTATTAGTCTTGTGATCCTCTTTAAATATCTGTGCAGGGTTTTCCTGCCAGCACCACAGCAACTAGCTCTTTGCCTTGTTTTTGTTCACTTACCTTCTGTTATTGCCTAAATGCAGAGTCTTTTAAGTCAGAAATGAAGCCATCTGACACAGCAATCTATAAAAGCCCTGCCATATGTTACTTGCCAACTTTTAATGGGAGATTTATATGTAAAATGTACAAGAGAGCTGACAGCATCAATAAAATATACAAGAAATTGTAGAAGGAAAAAGTCAAATGTATAATGTGAGTCTCATGTGCAGGAGTATGATCTGACAAGTGCTACAGGTCTGTCACCTTATGGTGAGTTGTGCATTTTTGTGCTCGATGGATCCGATCAAATAATTATGAGTGCAGATCAGTCATTGATCTTTGTCAAATGCTGCTATCAAAATACAAATTTACAAGCATCTGTATAGATTTCTGCAGTTAAAGAAACAACATTAAAAATAGGCTGCAGAAAACAGCTTATCGTGATTGAAATATCTTTTCTTTCTTACGGCGCTACTTCTATAAAACATAACGGTTTACTGATAAAGGAGTTCTTCAGATCTCAGATCTCGCATAATGGGAGGAGGGAGTTAGGGTCCTGATCGTCAAATGCTTTGGCTCTGATAATGGAGCATAGGACAGAGGACAGCAGACCAGAAACAAATGAGCAGAGGGTACAAGTTGGGACATAGTGTTGGAGAAGACTGCATAGATAGGAAGAATGGAGGCAGAGGTGGAATTTTAAAATGAGGACAAGGATTTACGGTTGATATTCAGGGAGATGGACAGTCAATTGAGGTTAGTGAGGATGGGATTGTCATATTGCAATAAAGATTCAAAAGGATGATATCCGAACTGAGAGGATATCCTTATCAGGAAAGGCTGAACAAGCTGGGGCTCTTTTCTCCAGAAAAGAGAAGGCTGAGTGTTGATCTGATAGAGATCTTTAAGATAATGATAGGGTAAACGTAAAGAAAATATTTCCACTTGTGGGGGAGTCCAAAACTAGAGGTCATAAATATAGAATAGTCGCTGATCAATCCAATAGGGAATTCAGGAGAAACTTCTTTACCCAAAGAGTGGTAAGAATGTGGAACACGCTGCCACAAAGAACAGTTGAGGCAAATAGCATAGATACATTTAAAGGGAAGCTAGATAAGCCAATGGAGGAAAAAAGGAATAGAAGGGTATCCTGATGAAATAGGGAGAGAGGAAGCTCATGTGGAGCATAAATGCCGGCTTAGGCCAGTTGGGCCGAATGGCCTGTTTCTGTGCTGTAGTTTAAATGTAACTCGACGTAAGATAAGGAAGCATAAAGAATGTATTGGTATAAGCTGACAATTCACTCATATTTATATATCTTTTGTGTCATTTCTGAACACTAAGAAAATTGTATACTGCACTATATTGGAGTCCTAGGAAAGGAAATCTTGTGCCAGAGGAACATTTATTTCCCAAGGCCAGGAGAGACCCTATATAAATGTCTCTCCTTAAAGTGGAAAGAAAATATAGAGGAGTCCTTTAGGGCTCATGCTCCACGTAATCTAGGCAGTACTGAGGGAGTTCTATATTGTCAAAGGTGTGTCATCTTTCAGATGAAACATTGAATTGAGACTCCATTTGCCTGTTCATGTCTATTAGATGGATGTAAAAGATCCTCTGGTGCTTTACAAATATGAGCAGAGAATTGTCCTGGTGTCCTGGCCAACATTCATCCCTCAACCAACATCACCAAAATAGATTAACTGACCATTTATCTCATTGCTGAATGTTGGACCTTGCTATGTGCAGTGACGACACTTTAAAGTAATTAATTGATTGTAAAAACAGACTTGGATGTCCTGAGGATGTGAAAAGTGCAATATAAATGCAAGTTCTTTCTTTCTTCTTTCTTCTTCTTTTATATAAAATGATAGCTCAGGTAGATTTATGGGATAATCTGGAGTATGTTAAATGTTCAAACATGAACTTCACTGATTGTAAGTTCTATTCTAATATCTAATTGCAATTTTTTGAATGCAACCTTAATGTGTTACTGATTTAGAACTAGTTGAGACTTTTAGAACCACAAATGTATTTATGCACCCCATGTAGAAGTAATTCAATATTAGAACTCCCTAATTTACTTGAAATTCGCTATTATCAGGCATGTTCCCTGCACTGACCTCAGCTCCAGTGTTAAGGAGCGACATAATTCACTGCGGATAACCACTCACTATTGATGTTGGATATTATTGCACTGTGCTAGTTGCCTTTGTACTTCTTTTGTTTTCGTTGGGAATACATACCTTAAGGTGTTAACAATGCTTAATTTGTCAATTAGAATGATCTAGTTGACTAAAATGTAATTGCTAAGCCAATTTATAATAAGTTGGTCAACAATCAGAAAAATTTTGTTAGCATATAATTCAGACATGTTTCATTTACAAAAGGGGATCTGGATTCATATGCAAATTTGTACAAATCTGATGTCTGCTTTGTAAACTGAACAATACAATCTCCCAAACTTCAGACTGTCCTTTGGAGTTGAGGAGAGCATGGTGTACAGGCTCCACACTTGAAACCCACCTACCTGCTTAAAACAACGACCACCACATCCCCAGATCATTCTCGCCCTCCAGTAGCCATCGCGCCTTGCTCTAGCTTGCACCTCGGGCAGTGGTGTTGCCCTTAACTATTTTAGTGCTTTCAAATGTGCAGTATTTTTTTCATATTTTATTTTTATTCAAATTTCTCAGATGGTTGCATGCATCAGTCCAACAGGCTGGGAAAATTGCAGCATGGATGGACGAGCTGCCTACAGAAGTGTGGAAGCTGTGGAAGGCTGCAATTGACAATTTTTCTCTATTTGCCAGTTCCTGAAACTGCTCATAGTATAAACTGGGTGATATCACAAGCTAACAGGAACTTAGGGCACCAGGTTATAGTGATGAATGTGTAATTCCAATCAATAAGAAACAATGAATAAGTGTATGTATGAATCAGAAGATCAAGAGCAGCTCTACAAAAAGCAAGAAAGATCTGAATAGTACCCCTCACAAACATTACATGCAATGTATTACTTTGACATGTGGTCACTGTTGTGCAGCCAAAACAGTAGCAACAGCCTTTTTGCACACAAGATCCCACCAACAGCAATGAGATGAATGACCATTTTTTGATGGTGTTGGTTGGATGAATATTGACCGGGACACAAGAGAATTCTCTGCTCTTCTTCAAATAGCCACATGGGATTTTTAACATTCACTTGAACTACAGGAGCAGGCAGACATCTCAGTTTAACATCTTATCAAAAACCTCTGACATGGCAGCATTCCCTCGGTATTGCACTGGAGTGTTAGCCTGTCAACTTTACATTATCATCACATTAAGTCTCAAATAACGTCTGTTGTCTGTTCTATTACCGTTAACAATTTAACGGGAGCAATCCGAATACCTAACGTGTTACCCAGTTTTTCATTTTAGATGAGGTTAGCTGAAGTTGTGATTTTTTGTTAGATTATACATTAAACCTGTGATAGCCTACCAAAACATTTTGGTAATGTAAACAAAATTTCAAAGTCCAAAATACTTCTCTACAGCTGAATGAAATCACTACCTGCTTGGAATGAAAATTGGATTGGTAATCTGATTGTTTATGAGGGATAGAAAAATATGATTCATAGATCAATATGTTCAGTGCCTCTGGTTATAAAGCACAAATAGTCTCTGTCCAAAGACTAGCAAGATTTAACTATATGTATTTTAAAAACACCTTCCAGTTACAGGAAATAGTCAGTCTCAAAATAGTCATTTTCTTTGAAGAAATAGATCAGTTGCAGGCCAGGCTCATAACCTGACGAAGCAGGGAAAGCAGTAAGTACAAGTTCAATTATACTGCAGGAAACAGCTCTCTAAATTGAATACCTTTTATGAATATATACAATATATATATTCAGGTTCAGGATTGCTATTTGCTGCTTTCCGCATTTGAATCAGACTGTCAGTGAATTATATGCAATCAGTCACTACTTCACATAATAGAACTGTCACAGCAAACTACTTTAAAAAAAATTCCCCTTCGTGCAGCATTACATTTTTGAGGAATATAATTTTAGATAAAATATGTACAAGCTTAAGGCTTGTTGGAAGTGTTTTGTCAGCCTTAAAGTCAGGTATTCTGGGCTACAAACCTTTTCACATCTCCCATCAGCGCTTCCTCTTAAGCAGCCGTATGAACAATCAGTTATAAGAGGTACCCACATATGCACACTGCAAAATTGCCATCTCACATCCACACAGTACTTCAAATAGTAAACCACTCGATAATTGATACATCTCTCTTAACTGATGTGAACAAGCTCAGGTGCACCATAACTTGAACTCAAAAGCTTCTATTTGGAAGTCAGGTGGATGCAGTCAGACATTTGAAATACTTGGCTGCCAGCTGACTAATTGGTTTTGTTTCCACTATCAAAAAGCCAAAAAAAAGGAAAAATCTGGCTGTCCTACAGCAGATGAAATTATGGTGCAGGAACATTGCATCTAGCATGTCACATATAATCTAAAAAGCAATCAATTTTAGTTTCTTAAAGTTTCCCACATCCTGTACATGTGCCAACTTTTCTAGATTGATTTGTACAAAGAAAATTTCAGTGCTCATCATCTTTGTAATCACCAACATACTTGATCAGTGTCTATCTTTTTCCTCTGTGATTGACTATTTCTGTGGCTCAAAATAGAATATCAATAATTTTTAAATCCAAGGCAGTAGATGAAACACTGAATTGAGAGCTAGGTTTCTCAATTAAGTCTTTTTTTTGTCGAGAATGTTATTGTCCTTTGCTTGCCCCTCACTTGTGATGCAGTTTTTTTAGTAATCAGTTTTCATTTCCTACTTTAAATATGCCTATGGCCCTTTTTGGTGCAAAAGTCACCTTTCAGTGAAGAGTACTGCCAGAGCTGCACAGGAGTGACAGGAAAGGTCAAAGACATATCAGCTGTCCACAGAACCTGGAAGTAGGTCAGAAAGAAATTTGCTGGCCTCAGGAAGATTGCCAAGGTAAGTGCTGTTCCCATTTTGATTCCTTTTAAAATCCTGCCCTACACTGCAGCTTAAAAGCATTTGACTGTACACCTGTTCTTGCATTACAAAGGGACTTTGCACAACACTCTGCCAATTGCTCATGACTTTTTCACATGCAGCTAGGGTTACTAACCCTCCCGGATTGCACTGGAGTGTTAGCCTGTCAACTTTACATTATCATCACATTAAGTCTCAAATAACGTCTGTTGTCTATTCTATTACCGTTAACAATTTAACGGGATTGTCCTGGAGTCTCCCGGAATGGAAGATTAATCTCCCAAAGGCTGTTGCGAGCAACCGGGGAGAAGAAAATTTGCGCCACTTTCTGATTATAATGTAGGTAGCTGTGCCACCACTAACATCAGAATCACAGAAATTAATTTTATGCAAACTTCATGGTTGTTTCATGTTTCTGGTCACCCAGGGCAACGTTGAACAAATTACTTGCAATAACCCTCTGTGATCGGGCTATAAGCAGTTTTATTTGGAGATGGTTCAAATGGCTTTTTTAAGAATAGGAACTTGTCTTTGACTGGGTGATTCCAGCACTCAGCCATTGATGTTGAACCCTTTTCAATCTAGGGACAGTGGGGGTTGGGGTTCCTTCCTCACCCTCACATGGTGGGTTAGAAACCACCACAGCTTCATTCTCACGTGTCCAACCAACACTGGCAGAAGTCAAACACATTTTTATTGAAGCATTTTAATTATCTCTTTCAGAACACTGTTCAGCTTCTTAAAACTATTGTTACAGAACATAGTTTTAAATACAGACAGTCTTAGATAAGATAAACAGACAGACCGTCAGAAGGAGATATGTAGAAAAATTGAACCAGGTTTTGCTCTGAGTGGCAAACGAACGATGCCCGTCAGACTTGGACTTGCCCATAGACTTTTCATGGGCTTTTGCAATGCAAGTTCCTCCTTTCGAGTCCTCAATCCAGCACAGCGCCCTCTCCTGGGCATCTGGGACTTGTGCGAACCAGGCAAGCTGCTGTGTATCCCCTTAACCAATCAGATTAAAGCATCGTTAATAAGCAGCGCAGACACAGAACCAGGAAGTGTAAGTTAGAATAGTGGATTCAATGTAAAATCAGGAACAGAAAGCGAAATAAAGTGAGGGTTAAGAAATATTGCTTTAAAAAATGGAGATAGAAGAGACAGAAAGAAAAAGTAAAAAAATAAAAATTAAATTTTTTTTTAAATGTCCAACAATTAAAATGTGAAAGAATGAGACTCCACACTTGTAGAAGTAATTTTTCAGTGCCAGAGAGGTTGTTTGGCAGTCATTAGGACGCACCATGCCATTAAAATTTTGATGTGGAGATGCCGGTGATGGACTGGGGTTGACAATTGTAAACAATTTTACAACACCAAGTTATAGTCCAACGATTTTATTTGAAATATACAAGCTTTCGGAGGCTTCCTCACATTTACCTGAGGAAGGAGGAAGCCTCTGAAAGCTTGTATATTTCAAATAAAATCATTGGACTATAACTTGGTGTTGTAAAATTGTTTAAAATTTTGGTTAGACTAAAAAAACTGGACGTACCTTTTTCTGGGGAGATTAGTTCGTTTCCAGCAGGGCAGGAGAGGAAATTCAAGTCGCTGCAGTCATTTCAACAGGGAGTCAGCCGGCGAGATCTCCTTCCTGCGAAGCTTCTGGACGAACAGAGCACCTGGTGGAGGAACTTCCGGCAACTGCACATGTGCAGATAAGCACTATTAGGCTCACTGTTATATTTAGAGCAAATTCCGGGCCAATGTCCCAGCAGGAGAAAGGTAAAAAAAGAGATAAATAGATAAAATGAATGAATGAATATGTAGCTTTTCCACGGTATTGTCTCCAGTGCCATGTGGAATTTTTTCCAGAATGTTTCATTCACCACAGATTACAAATCCTGGTAGAATTTCAACACAGCCGATAGGAATAAGACAGGGAGTAAACTCATCCTGCAGGATCTCCTCAACATGGAGAGAGAGGAAGGGAGCTAGAGAGAGAGAGGTTATCTATGTTGCCAATAAACATTAATTATATAAGCAGAGTGGAGGCGATGTTCAGTTTATCGATATTTCCTTTTTCTATTCCTTTCACTGAATGGTTTTCTCCCCCCCACAAAACTGTATTTGAAAACCAAGGGAAAATAAACCCAACATATTTAGGTTTTGAGTTCTGCGGGGTTATTGTAACCCCCAGGAACGGGTAGGCTGGGGGCGGGTGGGTAGTTAAAATAGTTGAATTCTTCAGCGGGACCGCATCCCGGCTCCAATGCGCCCACTTCTGGGTTTGACCCAGGCGCATCCGGATGCACGTGCGCAACAGAAATACGTCCCCACTTAAAGCCGGCGGGCCAATACTTATAGGAACATAGGAACAGGAGTAGGCCATTTAGCCGCTCAAGCCTGTTCCGCCATTCAATGAGATCATGGTTGATTTATGACCTAACTCCATATGCCCGCTTTGGCCCCATATCCCTTAATACCTTTGGTTAACAAAAATCTATCAGTCTCAGATTTAAAATTAACAATTGAGCGAGCATCAACTGCTGTTTGCGGAAGAGTGTTCCAAACTTCTACCACCCTTTGCATGTAGGAGTGTTTCCAAATTTCACTCCTGAAGGACCTGGCTCTAATTTTTAGGCTATGTTCCCTAGTCCTAGACTCCCTAACCAGCAGAAATAGTTTCTCTCTATCTACCCTATCAGTTCCCCTTAATATCTTGAAAACTTCGATCAAATCACCCCTTAATCTTCTAAATTCCAGGGAATACAACCCTAGTTTGTGTAATCTTTCCTCGTAATTTAACCCTTGGAGTCCAGGTGTCATTCTAGTAAATCTACGCTGCACTCCCTCCAAGGCCAATATATCCTTCCTAAGTTGTGGTGCCCAGAATTGAACACAATATTCCAGGTGTGGTTTAACCAGGGCTTTGTATAGCTGTAGCATAACTTCAACTCCCTTGTATTCTAATTCTCTAGATATAAAAGCCATCATTCTTTTAGCCTTTTTGATTATTTTCTGTACTTGTCCATGATATTTTAATGATCTATGTACATGGACCCCTAAGTCTCTTTGGACCGCCACTGTTTCAAGCTTTTCACCATTTAGAAAATACTCTGATCTATCCTTTTTAGGTCCAAAGTGAATGACCTCATACTTGCCGACACTGGAATCCATTTGCCACAATTCTGCCCATTCACTTAATCTATTAATATCCTTCTGTAATTTTATGCTTCCACCTAAACTACTAACAACGCTGCCTGTCTTTATGTCATTGGCAAACTTGGATATGTGGCTCTCTATCCCGTCATCTAAGTCGTCAATAAATACAGTGAATAGTTGAGGCCCCAACACAGATCCCTGTGGGACACCACTGGTCACATCCTGCCAATTTGAGTACCTGCCCATTATCCCTACTCTCTGTCTCCTGCCGCTCAGCCAATTTCCTAACCAGGTCAATAATTTGTCCTCAATTCCATGAGCCTCAATTTTATCTAACAGTCTCTTATGAGGGACTTTATCGAATATCTTCTGGAAGTCCATTTAAGCAACATCCAGAGACACAGATGTTAAAGGGGTAATCTACCTCATTGCGATAGTCGAGGCACTTAATTTTTTGTGTATTAGAAATGTAAAACAAATTTAAAACATTACCATCGCTTCTGAGTCACGTCAGGTGAAAGTAGGCGAGAAGAGCTGGATCCATGAGGTCAGTGCCTTTATTGCACTGCTTGTGGGCCAGGATGAGCAGAAGTACTTCATCCAAGCCCAACAAGCTCACCTGGCACGATTGGACCCCCATGATCAGCCAACCTCCCTTCCCATGGTAGACACGCCCCCCGATGGTGGACCCATCCCCCATGGCGGACCCCCCCCCCACCATGGCCGACTCCCCCACCCCCTTCCGACGGCCGAGGCCCCGCCATTCTTCTGACTCCTCCCGACCTCCAACTCCTCTTGACGTCCTCCGATCTTCTCTCGATGTACTCCGTTCTTCTGTTGACATCCTCCGATCTTCTCTCGATGTCCTCCGATCTTTTGGCAACGTGATCACCTCACGGCCCGCGATGTCCTCCACGGCCCACCCCCATGTCTTCCATGGCCACGATCACTCCCTCCTTCATCTCCGATTCCTGCCTGACAGCCAGCCAGCCTGGCAATCGGAAACACAAAAGTAAAGTTTATTGCCCTCATTAAGGTCGCGATCGCAGATTGCAACCCGCCAACTTTACTTCCGGGTTTTGCATCCGATTATCTTCCCCGCCCCCCCCCCGCCTCCATGTAAAAATTATGCCCCTGTTGTCAGTGTTCACTGTGTAAGTGATTCGTAGAAAAATATATACTCATCTGTTATAATAAACAAATTCAGAAAAATTATATCCAGGAATGAATTGATTTCCCCCTCCTGTCCCCAAACTTTAGATAAAAGAATTATTCTTTACTTTCTTAATTGAGTTTATGTCGAAGTTTAAAATACAGTTTCGACCAAAGGTCATGACCTGAAATGTTATCTCTGTTTCTTTCTCCACAGATGCTGCCTGAATTGCTGAGGATTTCCAGCATTTTCTGTTTTTATTTAAAATACAATTCTCGATTTGAAATGACTTTAACTGTTACTGTTAAGATTCTTTTGACCACTGGTCCATTATATTGTCAAAATAGATTTATGCACCCACACACACATATGGATGTCCTGATGTGTCAGCACCCCAGTACATTACTCCCATTTTACACAGGATTTGTGCTAGAGATCCTCCAATGGATATGCAAACAAGCTGACAATTGAAATTCTGGAGGATACAGATCTGTAGAGCATCGGTGAGTGCAACTCCAGACTCATTGGCACAAATCCAGCAGCACTTACCACATGGAACTTTGGGGTTGAAATATTTAATTTGCACATTGTTGGCTAGGGGCTGCAGAAGGTAACCTGAGACGTCAGCTGCTGATACACACAGGCAGGAACGACTTTTGAACTAAAGTAACCTGAGTTCAGTCCTGGCCTGAGCTGGCTAGAACCGGTTTGAATTAATCAAGTTTTGTGAAAGACAAAGGAAATGTGATAAGACACAAGTCCTTATTTAGAAAAGGAGTAATGAGGTAATGCTACCTAAGTCCTTGGGACAGAGCCAATGAGGAGAAGCCACAGGCAAAAAGCGAGTAGGCCTAAACCAAAGGGAGAGAGACAGCACAGCTTGAAGAGATAAGATTCGGAATAAGAATGAAGGATCTGAGGCGTGGAGCCAGAGCGAAGACTCCGGAGACCAACCATCGCAGAAGTGGAAGACCCTACATCAGGGATATAGAGACGACGTCGAGAGAGAGAGAGAACGGAACGCCTGGCCAGCGTCAGCTCTCCTTTTCAGGTATTATCCTTTATATTCTGTGACTACTCAGGGAGTGTCAGAGAAACCAAGTGGGTGTGCGTTTAGATCTTAGTTTGGGTATAAGACTGTATAACCTGGTGTAAACTGCATGCCTATATCTAACCAGACGTATAAGCTATATGTATATGATCTAACGGCGTGAATAAAGTGAATTGAGAGTTAAGAGAGAATTGACTCTTCTCCTCTGTATACTAAGCCAGTAACCGTAACCGTTGACCTCCGGTCAACATATTTGGCGTCCCTGGGTGGGCTCGAGGATAAATCTCTCCGTTGAGTCAGCGGGAGACTCGAGCCAAACCAAATTGGCGAAGTACACAGAGAACAGGAGTTTGGGTTAATTCATAGCTATTAACATAAGATGACGAATAAAGGGAAATCTCCAAGCTCTGGGGACTTAGACTGTTTTGACTGGAAGGGACTCCTCCAAAAATACATAATAGGGAAGTGGCCGCAATACGGGGAGTATGCGGGTCACATTGGAGAAAAGGGAAAGCCCGTTGGGGAGGTCCTTTGTAGAATTGCGCAAACAAAGATGTCAGATAAGAAATTTAAAAAGATACAGAAGTTCGTAGCGGTTGGATGTTTACTTGAGGAATGGATAGAATGACGACAGCAGGCTAGGAGAGAGTGAGACAGACTAGAGGAAGAGAATAAGAAACTCCGGAACGGACTAGAGGAAGAGAATAAAAAACTCCATGAGGAGATAGCCCGCCTTAGTGAGAAGGTGACTGATCTCAAGGGACAGAGAAGTGTGGATACTGGTTCATGCACATGAACCAGTATCAGTTACAGTGTGAAAAATTGGCTAATGAAAAGAGTAAGAGAGAGGGAGAAGCCCAAGCAGCTAAAGCTGAGGTGGAGGGATGGAAACAACAATGTAGTGATTTAAAAGCTGCTATGAATGTGATTCACAGAGCAGCTCAAGTGAAGAGGAGTAGTACCAGTGATCACACAAAGTGTCAGAAACTGATCGGGAGGCTGCAAGATCAGCTAGCCGCACAGAGGGGCATACTGTGTGCTTTCGCACCTGGAAGAGGTGAAGAAAGCGGTCAAGCCGATGTAGATTGGGATGATTTAGCAGACGGAGCGGATAGATACAGCAGCAGTGACGGGGAACCTCCACCAGAGGATCCACCGCCATCATATGCTCCACAGCCGAAAAAACCGTCTGCCCCAATGGCCCCCCTTGTAACCACTAGAGCACAGGGGGAAGATGGGGATATGACATATTCACCCCACTTGGGATACAAGAACTGAGGGATATTGCGAAAGATATTGAGACGTGCGCGCCTGGGGATGATCCTAGGGAGTTGTTCCTAGCGGTCAGGCAACAGAGGGCGGTACACAGCTTAGATGATGCTGAGGAAAGAAAATTAATCCTAATGTGCCTACACCCGCATATACACTCCGCCCTACCGGAGGAACAAAAACTTGGTAGAGGCACAAATGAGGCCTTAAAGAACCAGGTATTATCTGTCATGGGCGATAACAGAGGGGATCCAGTGGAGGCGCTAATGAAATGCTATCAAGGAAAAGGTGAACACCCCACCGCATTTTCAGCCTGCATTTGGGCAGTGTTTCAAGGGGTCTACGGCACAGGCTTAGATAGGGATGATTTACAGCCGGAGGTTAGGAACTGATGGCTGAGAACACTAGTGTCGCATGGCACTGAGGAGTCGAGGAGGGCATTAGATCAGTTTGATCCCGCTGATGACACACATACGGATAATTAGGAAGATGGTTAGAGTATGGGAAAGGGAAACACCAAAACGATCCAAGGCATCCGGGGATAGAGCAATGCCTGTTAAGGATCAGGCAATAACCTGGAGAAATGAAGGGAGGGGACCTACTCAGAGGGAACCCCTTCCAGCTTATCAGACAGTGGGAAGAGGTAGAGGCAGAGGCAGAGGAAACTTCTCGGAAACAGGGAGAACTCAAGGCGAGGTGTCCAAATGCTATAACTGTGGTCAAGAGGGACACTTCGCAAGGGACTGCCCGAACCCGAGACGAGAGAATGCAGGTTGGGGAGGAAACCAGAGCCTACCCGTGGAAGGGCCGAATAGACCAAGTCCTCAGTGCGATACGATAGAAATATCACCGAGTTCCGGGTTGTACCCCGAACTGCAATGACGGTCTCAGGCCTCTCCGTTATGGGTGTGTGACGCGCGGTGGGATGACACGGGGAGACCCCTAGTGAATGGTTGGGTTGGAGGCCGCCCTGTTACATTCCTTTGGGACACAGGGGGATCCCGAACCACCGTTAACACCACTCAAGTCAATGACGTAGATTGGAAAATTCAAAACAAAATTGTTCTAAGCGGATTCACAGGGCATTCACAAGTGGGATATGTGAGTGTACCGTTGGAAGTCGGTGTGGGAGACATAGTGATAGAGCATTCAGTGGTCCTTATCAAATTACCCAGAGAACAAGAACATATATTAGGGAGTGACTATATGGCTAAAGCGGGACTCTGCTTTGACCCTGGTAATTGTATGATTTGGCAAATGCCTTTGGGCATGGACAGTATAAATCACACACTCGTCCCGGTGGGGGAATATCAGGATAGGATATGCACGATCGGGGAAATGTGGATAGAACCAGGAGAAATGAGTGACGATCATGAAGTACAACAAATTATTGCACAAAACTCAATAGTATTCGCCCGACATAAACATGATTGTGGGAAAATGACCGGGAGTGTGTGTATACAAGGTCCAGACCCCAAACCACAAAAGCAGTACGGTTTCCCAAAACAAGCAGAAGAAGAGATAGAGAAGGTGATACAGAGTCTGCTGCAGCAAGGGATATTAAGACCAATAGCTTCTACTAACAACGCACCTTTTTGGCCGGTGAGGAAACCCGACGGTAGCTGGCGACTAACGATAGATTACAGAGAATTAAATAAAGTCACCCCGTTAACAGCCCCTACAGTAGCAACTAGCCCAGAGACAGTAGTTTGACAAAATGAGGATGTGCAGTGGTTTACGGTTTGGGACATAAGTAACGGTTTTTGGTCTATTCCACTGGAGAAAGAATGTCAATATAAATTTGCGTTTACTTTCCAAGGACAGCAATATACATGGACCGCCCTGCCGCAGGGATTTCACAATTCCCCGTCCATATTTCACCAATGGCTGAGGGAAGGGTTAAAAGGATTCTCGAGGCCTGAATGTCTAGTGCAGTATGTAGACGACTTACTCCTACAAACTGAAACCAAAAAAGAACATTATCAACTGCTAAGTGAATTACTGCAGTTGTTACATGACTTGGGATTAAAGATTAACCCTAAAAAAGCACAGACCATGAAACAAAAAGTTACTTACTTGGGAATGATTCTGACACTGGGACAAAGGGACATTGACAAGCGAAGGGTAGAGACGGTTGGCAGACTCCCTGTTCCGCTGGATGTAAAAGGGTTAAGGTCCTTCTTGGGCTTGGTGGGATATTGTAGGGACCTCATTGATGGATTCGCCACATAAGCGGCCCCGCTGATGGAATTATTAAAAAAGAATGTGGCCTGGGAGTGGAAAACAGAACACACCCAGGCCATGACTGATCTAAAGCAAGCACTAGCTGCCACGCCTGCTCTGAAAACCCCAAATCAAACTGAGCCGTTTTCATTGGAGGTGGCTACCACAGACACCGCCCTCTCGGCAGTTCTATTACAGGAGACACATGGGAAATTACGACCAGTAGCGTACGCCTCACGTATGCTCTCACCAGTAGAGCAGGGGTATATGGTATGCGAAAAACACTTGCTAGCTGTCTTTTGGGCAGTGCAGCATTTTACCTATATAGTGGGACTAAACCCACTTACAATATTAACAGAACACACCCCCGTACAGCTACTGTTAGATGGAAGGATTAAGGATGGTTCAGTTAGCCAAAATAGAATCGCTAGATGGATATTGTTGCTGCAAGGGAGAAATATAACTGTAAAGGGGGTAAAAACCACCACTATGTTAGCAGACAACTTAGTTTATCAGGGTGAAAAACATGAGTGTCAAGTGATGATAGCAAATGACCCCAAGGGCCCATTTGTATCAAAACAAAAGGGAGGGGGTAAAACGGGGCCTGAAAGCAGGAAAAACAAAGGAAACAGGAAAGGAAGAACCCTATTTTAAAATTTTTGTGGATGGCTCTTCATCAGTACAGGATGGGGAAAGGAGAACAGGCTGTGGGATATACATGGAGGATGAACACGGACAGGAAAGATTTAGTGCGGCTCTGAAATTACCCACCATGAGTGCGCAGGCAGCAGAACTAGCAGCCGTCGCATATGTGGTTGGTCACCCGGAATATTTTCCGCCCAGATCAGTCATATATTCTGACAGCATGTATGTCTGTAATAGCCTCACAGAACGTCTGCCCCTATGGGAAGCGAGAGGATTTGTCTCAGCGGATGGAAGGCCCCTTCCTTCGGCCCCGCTATTACAGTACATCTTTGAAGAAGCACAGGGGAAAGGATATGGGGTCACAAAAGTGAAAGCTCATTCAAAACTATCTCCCGAAGGGAACAGGAAAGCTGATGAACTAGCCAAACGAGGTGCTGTAAGTGGACAGGAATAGCAGCCAGAAAGGGGGCCAGAAAGAGAAGCAGGTCAAAGTAATGGATTTAACGGAGGAGCAAAAGAAAGACGGAGAATTGAAAAAACTAATAGAAGGAGCAGAGTCAGACACATACAAAAGGCACAAGGGGGTCTATATTCAAGACGGAGTGGTTTTATATGAGGGAAAATTTGTGGTGCCAGAGGGGGGACAAAACCAGATAATCCACTGGTACCATGATTTATGGGGACATAAAGGGACGGAGAGCACCCTGGATAGGATAAAGGAGGTGTGCTGGTGGCCCAGAATGACAGGTGACGTGGAACATTATGTCAAGAATTATTTGATCTGTGCACAACACAACCCCGATAGAAATGTTAAGAAAGGGGCCCTCCGACATACTAGACCAGTAGAAGGGCCTTGGACTAATTTACAGATAGACTATGTGGGACCCCTTCCCCTACTCCAGGAGGATACAAGTACATTCTAGTAATATTGGATACCTTCACTAAATGGGTGGAAGCTTTTCCGACCAGAACAAACACAGCCAAAGTTACTGCGAAAATTCTGTTAGAAAAGGTGTTTACCCGTTGGGGTTTACCCCGAAGCATAGAATCGGATCAGGGAACATATTTTACAGCCCAAGTAATGCAAGATGTTATGACCCTTTTTGGGGTCAGACAGAGATTTCACATACCCTATAGACCACAGTCTAGTGGAATTGTGGAAAGAATGAATCGGACATTGAAAACCATGATAGCCAAAATGGTGCAGCAGCACCAGGTGACCTGGCAGGTCGTTCTGCCCTATGTGCTGATGATAGTCAGGAATACCGTGGCTTCATCAACAGGCTACACTCCTTAGAGGCTCATGACAGGAAGGAACATGAGGGGAATGGAGGGGTTGGTAGGTTTGGATTTGTCCAAACCCGAGGTAGACCACATTATATCAGAAAAATGGGTACAACAGCTAGTAGAAACAGTAAAAGAAGCAAATTATGTAGCCGCTCACCGACAGGCAAAGAGGAAACAGCAAAGCAAGGCTTATTTCGATGCAAAAGCCAGCCCGATAGAGTTGAGCCCCGGACAAAGAGTAATGATTAGAATACACCAGCCCACCTCATTCTTGAGTCCAAAGTTTGCCGGTCCCTGTGAGATAGTAGACAAAGCTAGCCCATCTGTATACAAGATATTAACGACACCAGATAAGAGTGGCTGGTACCACATTAATCAGCTAAAGTTGGTAGGAGAAAAACAAGATAATCACCATTGGCATGTGCTGCTCGATGCTAACGATGTTCCGAATTTTGAAGGTCAGGGAGATCAAGAACAGGACCAGCTACAGGTCCAAGAGGAGGTGATTGAACACAAATCTGATACTGTCCGTTCACATGCAGAGGTGAATCCAGGGAAAAAACAAAAGAAAAATAAAACAAAGAGGGGGAATAAGTGGGTTAGAAGAAACGGACGGTTAGAATCTGAAACAAATTGGGAACAGGATATGGACGGTCTGGCTCAGTATATGGAGAGACTGGACTTAAAATAGTACTTAAAGAAATTGTAAATAAGAACAGAAATTACACTTATTTATTACAGGTCCAGCCTAGAATGAAGGGGATAATGCATTTTGTTGCTATCGGATTGACCTTCATCAGAACTGCGGTTGAACCTGCCTCAGAGTCGTCACGACAAATGAACGTGCCTGAAGGAGTGTCGACGGCGGAAGGATATCCCGAGACCAGGAACAACTTTGCTCTGCAGAATAAGACAGTCCGAACCAACAAAGGGAAAAGAGAGGATTTAAATTTGTATTATATGGGAGTGGATGGGTTAGCGTGCGCGGGAAAGACTTTGGGTATACCGGAGAGAGCGGGAGTACAGTTTTCATGCAACAAAGTTCTAGAGGTGACATTGTCGGTAATCCCAGAGGGAAAAGTCATTAGTCAATTTGTGGGTCCATTTATTGAGCGACCATCGGGGAGTGACGGTTGAGGTAAAATTATGGTCCACTGGGACCACACCTATGTGAATATTGACTGGGGTAGCACAGCTCAATACACACCAAGTTCCAGACTGGGTGTCGGATGAACAGTTAGAGAAATGGGTCGGAGAAGAAACACACCTATGTCACCTCAGGAGTGTAACCTTAACTAATAGGGTGTTAGGTACCTGTCACGAGGATAAAGGGAGATATGGGGCAGCATTTTAGCACCCGCTATCGGGTGCGTTCCTGGCGGAGGGGGCCCGAAAATCGGGAAATCCCGGACCGGGACCGGAGCCCGCCTCGAACCTGCGCACATCCAGGTTCCCCGCTGACGCGCCGGCGTGCGCGCGCAGCCCCCGCTGGTGGGAATCCCGCAGGCAATTAAAGCCAGCGGGATGCCACTTGACGCTATTTATTTTGCTTGTTCAGGTCATTAACTGACCTGATTAAGGGATTATGTGAGGAGGGGTGGGATTTTAGAGCAAACTGGGACTGTTTCCCACACTGGGGGAAACACTCCCAGTTCAAATGGACCTGTTGCAGCTGTCAGCCTGTGGCAGCTGCAAAGGTCCATTTGACAGGTGGGGGGGAGACCCTCACTCATTGCAGGAGGCCACTCTGTCACTTGGGACAAAGTTTGGCCTCCACCACCCTCCTCCTGACAATCAAAGTCACCAACGTGCACACTTACCCCGGGGTCCAGAGACATGTACCTACCTTGCGGACCCCCTCAGATGTACATCTTCCGGATGGGGGCCGCCCTGTCTGCAGTCATAACCTCCTCGGAGGGCGAACAGCATCACCAGCCTCGCCATCCACGCAGTCCACCTCTGACACGTGGAGCTCCACAACAGAGTGCTGTGACACATCCACCTGCACAGCAGGAGGGAGGGCTACCGCAGAGAGAGATGCGTCGCAGAGGGCACTACCCTCGCCACAGGGTCCACAGACCGAGGCTCAGCTTCCTGGACCTCTCTGAGCAGCAGTGCACACGGAGGCTCAGAGTCACTCGACATGTAGTCGCAGACATCTGCAGCCTCCTTCATACCAAGCTGCTCCTGGCTGGCCCGAGCACCATCTTCTTACCTGTCACTGTCAAAGTCACCACTGCCCTCAACAGCTTCTCCTCCGCATCCTTCCAGGGTGCAACCGGGGACATCACCGACGTCTCTCAGCCGTCTGCACAAAAGAGCCCTGCAAATACACCTACACCCACTCTGCAGTGACACAATGGGTGGTATCAGTTGTGGGTCTTCATAGTAATCCTCAGGAAAGAGCATTATTGCACAGACCAGACAAGATTCGCAAAGACATGGCAGTAGTGGTGCCAATATAATATGTAATGTGAGTTGGTCAGAGATTCAATATAAATAACAACCATGACAAACCCTCAAACACCCTGTGCATCCCCTTCATGCACACGACACGTTTGCCTTACGCTGCCTAATGCACATATGTGATGCATGCCCTGTGGCTGCAGCACAGGTAGTGGCAGGTTGAGTGAGGCTGGCCGTGAAAGAGATGCACGAGAGGGTGAGCATGAGATAGAGCCATGAGATTGTATGAGGATTGGGTTGAGTGGTAGTGGCGGGATGAGTACTGGTGAGGTGAGTAGGTGCAGGTACGATATGGATGCGGTTTGAGTGGGTATGAGGGGTGATGTGACAGAGTAGTGTTGGCAGTGCAGAAGGAGATGTGGGGTGGGGGTGGTGATGTGTCAGACGGAGTGTAGGGGAATGAGTAAGTGTACTCACTTTGGCTGACCTACTGAGGTCATTGGGGCGCCTCCTGCACTGTATGCAGGTAGGCGATATGTTGGTGGTGCTGGTGACCTCCTCTGCCACCTCGAGCCAGGCCTTCCTGGTGGCAGAGGCAGGCCGCTTCCTCCCGCCCGCCGGGGGGAAGATCTCTGTCCTCCCCCTCCTCCTCACCCCATGTATTGATACCTGGAGTGAGGCATCATTAAACTGGGAGCAGCCTTCCCCCTGGGCTGCTCCATGCTGTGATTTTTTTCTGTTTGTTGCAGCATCTGTCAGTGGAGGACTGCCCCTTTAAATAGAGCTCCTCCAGCTGACAGATCTTACTGCGCATGCGCAGCCCGCCCGACGCGCAGATCAGCAGTGGGGAACCCGGAGGACAAGGTAAGTGGATCCAATTGGGCTACGATCGCGCAGGGAGCTGACTGATTTTGCCGGGCGCATTACCCACGCGCCCGATAGCCCCCCCGCCGAGAAACCGCAGCCCTGGTAACATCAGGTCCATTATGTTGGGGCGGTGTTTCATATTCCCCGGCACGGAAGCAATTTGACTTACCCTTTAAAAAGAGTTCATAACGTGGGCAAGTATCATGAGGGTACTTGGATATCTTTGAGCAGTCCACTATCTCATGCTATCGTAATGGACGGTGCTGAGAAAGGGGTAGATTTGTCAAAGTGTCACCAAGGAGGGAATCACTGGGCCTGTCCAGAAGAGATAACAAGACAGAAACTTACTAATTGTGGGTTCAGTACTTATGAAAATTGTTCATTGTCCATTTTGCCAGTTAACAACCAGTCCTTTTACAATACGCCCTTGTGGGACAAACGTATTACATAGCCACAGCGGCTATGAACTATAACAAAGGATGGAAACAGTGCCCTCTGGAAGGACACAATGTGGCCATTAACAATGTGACCTCAGACCTGGTTGTCGGTGGACAAGTTCTGCCTAAGCCAATAGTGAGGATGGTAATAAATGAAAACCTCACAGTCCAACGTACCGATATAGACCAAGTTCTGCGGAAATATGTTCCTACCGAACTACCACCCATTCCGCACCTGACTGCAGATTGGACGCAAATAGCGGAGGAAGCCAATGAGATAATTCATCAATGGACTAAACACACTAAAATAATTAGAACTCATGCTGATAAAGTAGATGAACTGCTACGGGACTCCGGGTTCTGGGATAAGTTTTGGAATTGGGGATCTAATGTTCAAATACATCCATGGGTCAGGATTTTATCACATGCTGCTGTAGTTGTGATTTTATGTGCATTAGTGCTTGTCGTATTTAATGTATATCAGCTTAGAAGGTGGAAAAATGAAATTTTGCAACGATTGAATGTTAGTGCTATAATGAAACAGAAGAAGCGAATATCAATATGAGGATACTGTGTGAAGTATACTTTATATACGCTTCTCTTTTATGTTCTTCTATAACCATATATACGCTTCTCTTTTATATTTTTCTATAACCATAGGATATCGCGGATGTAACATGCCCATTGGGGGACAATGACAACCTCAGGAGAGGTACACAGAAAGGGAGAATAATGATCCTAAGATAAGCGTCTTTGGATCAAAAGGGGGGAGATGTTGGCTAGGGGCTGCAGAAGGTAACCTGAGACGTCAGCTGCTGATACACACAGGCAGGAACGACTTTTGAACTAAAGTAACCTGAGTTCAGTCCTGGCCTGAGCTGGCTGGAAACGGTTTGAATTAACCAAGTTTTGTGAAAGACAAAGGAAATGTGATAAGACACAAGTCCTTATTTAGAAAAGGAGTAATGAGGTCATGCTACCTAAGTCCTTGGGACAGAGCCAATGAGGAGAAGCCACAGGCAAAAAGCGAGTAGGCCTAAACCAAAGGGAGAGAGACAGCACAGCTTGAAGAGATAAGATTCGGAATAAGAATGAAGGATCTGAGGCGTGGAGCCAGAGCGAAGACTCCAGAGACCAACCATCGCAGAAGTGGAAAGACCCTACGTCGGGGACGTAGAGATGATGTCGAGAGAGAGAGAGAACGGAACGCCTGGCCAGCGTCAGCTCTCCTTTTCAGGTATTATCCTTTATATTCTGTGACTACTCAGGGAGTGTCAGAGAAACCTAGTGGGTGTGTGTTTAGATCTTAGTTTGGGTATAAGACTGTACAACCTGGTGTAAACTGCATGCCTATATCTAACCAGACGTATAAGCTATATGTATATGATCTAACGGCGTGAATAAAGTGAATTGAGAGTTAAGAGAGAATTGACTCTTCTCCTCTGTGTACTAAGCTAGTAACCGTAACCGGTGACCTCCGGTCAACAACATAAATATATTATCTGAATAATCTGGTTAGGTGATGGTATGGAAAATACAGTTTGTGAAGACACTTACAGGCCTCCTAAGGTACTATGCCAAAACCATTTTTTCTATTACTATCAAGCATGGATAATCTAAATACTGAGACTAGGGGATAATTTCTCTTATGGGTTTTTAACATACCCTCCACTAAACCCATTGAAAATGTCAAAATGGAGGCAGAAACTACAGCCACAGACTGAAATTGAATTTCTTTGTTGGTTGCAAACTGGAGCTAAAATTTTATTGGGAATTTTTTGGTATGTTTATGACCAATTAAAACCTGTTTGTGGCATTACTACTTCCACCAGTTCTGCCCGCCATTAATTTCTACTTCAATACTCCAGTTATTGTCCTTACTTGGAATTGGAGTTAAATAATAGGAGTGCAACAAATATATAACTGCACAGTAGATACAATGAGCAACATTGCCAGTGTTTGTATTTAGTGTATTGACACAAAAGGCTGAGGCACAAAAGGGAGTGAAAGCTGCATAATCCTCACAGCGACCCACGGGAATACATCTACAACCTCAGGAGCAGCTACCTGGATATGATTTGAAATCAGGACATGCAACACGTGTGATTCGCAGGGAGATGATTACCTACTGAGTGTTTCCAGCATTTTCTGTTTTTATTTCAGCTTTCCAACATCTGCAGTATTTTGCTTTTGTTTTATTGTTTAATTCACTGTCACTTCTCTTCCAGGATGGCCGACCTTGAAGAAGTTCTGCTCTTCTCTCCAATGGAATTTTCGTTTGTCCCTTTTACCCCATTTACTTTCTTAAAAGCTGTTCATCTCTCACATCTTCCAGTTCTGATGAAAGGTCATTGACTTGAAACATCAACTCTGTTTCTCTCTCCACATATGCTGCCTGACCTGCTGAGTGTTTCCAGCATTTTCTATTTTTACTTCAGATTTCCAATATCCACAGTATTTTGCTTTTGTTTGATGATTACTATGTTGTGCTGACTAACAACCTAGCTAGAGGGGCAATCCATCATGACCAGAGCTCTGCCTGTGGCTCTTAACATGACTACAGCATGGGTCTTTACAGGCATGTAGGGAGTTGTTCCTTGATGCATCAACATATCACCAAGACTCTGTTGAGGCATCCACCTCAACACATGCACTTTGGAACTAAACTATACCAACCAGACACCAAGGATTCTTTAAAATTGACAGTGTTCTAAGGGTGCAGGGCAACATCTATTACACACACTTGTCCATTCAGACTTAATTATGTCAAGCTGTGCCCTACAGAAATAGAAAAAAATACTCAATGCGCAAAAAGGGTGTAATGTCAACCTAAGCATCCTTCATGTTCATGTCAGGTATCCCAGGAGCCGCTTTAACATTTACATCCTGCAACAATCTAACATTCAAGATCTGTTTCAAGAAGATGACTGACTGGGTGGATTGCTCCTGTAAAAGTTTGGGTCTCTTTTTCAACCTTGGCTGATGACACCACTTGCTGTGACATCTAATAAGGCTGAGCAATGCTGAAGTGAAGCCAAAGCCATACTTCCTGGTGCTATCTTAGCTCTAGGTGCAACCTGTCTATCACTTGCACTGATTGGAAAATGTCCCACACGTGCTTTGTCCTCAAATTTATTGTGCAGGTGTTGCATTGTGTCAAAGTTGAGGGGTGCACCCTCCTTGCTTCTAGGAATGAAAACTGATCAAGCCTACCAGTAATGGGGACACTTTACCCTATTAGCTGTAGGCCTAGTGGGTATGGAATTGGGCTTAGGGCTGAGACCCATCACGGCTGCTATGACTAGAAGGGCTAGAGGTGAGGGTCAGAATCATAATGTGTGTAAAAGCATATAATTTTAGCTACAGTTCCACCAGCACTCATCTGTCAGGGTTAAATGGAATTTTCAGAGGTAGACATGTAAGAATATCGATATGATTTTACATTACTTTTATTTCTAACAAAGAAAGAACAGTAATATAGAGAGAATTAGTTTAAATCGTGTTCTTGAAAAGCCTGTCTTTTCCTATCAATGATGCTGATAACATTGTAGAAGGATGAATTTCAGGACCAAGGACATTGTACTGTAAAGATAGGCACATATAAATAAATAAACTAGGTGGATGATATTGAGATTAAAGAATTATTAAGATTGAAATAGATAGACTTTTAAAACACAGGCGTTTCATCACAGCAGGGGTTAGTGTAAGAGAAGGAGATTGCTGCAATATAAAAGGCATTATGTTGCAATAGAGCATGCATCAAAGGTTGTTTACAACAAGTTATGGCTCGGTGAAAGCAATGATAGCAACTAACAGTATGGTGTGAAAAGGCATGGGATCTCTCATCTCTATTTAGCAATCGGTTGGAACAACTGGGTGGCCACATAGTGTTGCATCTAGCAGGAAGCAGACCATAAAGAAAATGGTATAAAGAAGTGATAGTGTTTTTACTTAGAAAGAGACTTCTTGCTACATTCAAGACCCAGTGATGTGAACAGGCTTGGAAAAGCCATCTTTGCGGTTCCTCATTAAATCCATGTATGTAAGTGTTAGATGTAAGGTTAATGTGCACTGCTTTACATGGGTGTTTAAGATTAATGTTTTGTCAATAATAAATTAAGTGAATTATCAGACATATGAAAAATTTTGACCCTCTCTCATCCTGGATATCATGAGAGTCAGTCTCAGTGTCTCACTCCTGTATTCCTGTAAGTGGGTGGCTCAGGTCATGTTCCCAGAATTTACATTGGTTTTCTATATCATTTGATGACAAGGACAGTATTGAATAGAAGTTAGAGAAGTGCCTGTGGGGAGTTCCATGTTGTGAAGAGCTAATTCTTACAGGATTGGTTTGTGTTGAATTTTAAGGTGCATGGCAGGGTTCTAGTGATAGTGTTGGATCTAAAGACAGTGGGAAACATCTGTTGCACAACACAGAATTTGTCATAAGTTGCTGGAAAGAAATTGCCTCATTATGGAGCATCATGCCTAATTCAGCAGTTCTTTTCTAGTGCCTAGCCTTGAAGTTATTTGTGGTAAGAGCCTTTGCAAGATTGCAGCAACGCCATCATAGAGAAAGGGTTGACAGGCCCAAGAACACCAGTGCTCTTCATACCTCACTCTAGACTGCCAGCACAAGTGATACAATTGGGTGTTTCTGGATAATGGTTTGTTTTCCTTTGGAGGTTTGTGAAGAGGCCGTTTTCTACATTAAAGATACTATATAAATGCAAGTTGTTGTTGGCTAGGATTTGCAATGGGAACACTGCCCTCTATTCTCAACTAATTTTAGGGGGAGGCCTGATTATAGGCCATGTAGCTGTGCTGTTCAATATTAATGTCTAAAGCTCTGGAGGCTCAACCCTTCTTCCCTCTTGGGGGGAAGAGTTGGATCTGTCACAAGTGTATATTTGCCCCTCTCCTTAGCCACATTAACTGAGGTTGTGAAGCTACCTCAAATAGCTGCATTTGGACAGATTTTTTAAAGAGACACGGAAGTACGTTTGTCTTTATACTGCTCGCTTTTCCTAGCAGTGAGATGCACAGGTAGTTCCATCCAATCAACCCAGAGTCTTTGATGGGTCAGGAAGAAAGTGGTGGTAAACGTGTCATTCTGTATTGCATTCGGTCAGTCAGTAGGATGGGTTTTAATCCATCGTATCTCCAAAGATCAGCCACTCAGCACCGGGAGCAGGAAGCTCCACTCTACCCAGTTAAGAGCCAGGTGTTGGGCCTCACGGTGGCGGCGGAGGTCTAAGCGCCCTCGAGTATCTGCCGGGAGTATGAGCGGCTGTCGCTGTCCGCACACTTTAGCGGGCCCTCCCCCGCCTCTACTTTTTTTTCTCTCTTGAGCGGCAGCGCGGCGATTCCACACGTTTAATGGGGGGTGGTGGTGGGGGTGAGGGGAAGCGGAGTTTCCCTGGCTGGTGAAGAAGCGGATCGTCCGCCTCCTACAGACTCTGCGGGTCAATGGCGGCGGAGCAGGTTTGCGGTGAGGGAGGCGGCGCTCGAGCGCCTTGATGACGTCACGCGCGTCATCGGAAGCGCGGCTCGACTTTCTGGCAGGTGAAGGTCTGACCTTAGCAACCGGGCAGGCCCCAGCTGTAAATAGACATTGAGCACTCCCGGCTCAGCTACACTGAGCGAGGATGTGTGTGCTCGCCGTCTGCTTTCTGTGACTCTCCTGCAGCTGCTCGCGGCTCATTTTTATTTTTATTTTTCTTCTTCCTCTTTTGAGGCGATGTTGCTACTCTCAGGAATGCCAGGATTCCAGCAGAGTTAATGATCCTGGTTTGAAGACGGTCAGAGAAGGTAAGCGGTGCAGGAAACGCTGCAGCTACTCTGAGGGGGAAAGGCTGAGCAGAAAAGGACCAGCTGCCTCCAAACAATCCATTGAAAGAGCAGCAGTGGGTAAGTATCAGGAGTGTGGGGGCTGGTACAGGGTGGTGGTGGTGTGGGCAGCACATGAGGGAGGCACCAAGATCTGGCATTCAGTTTGGGCAGCTGATCTATCAGCAATATAATCATTATTGTCATGGTCACTAATACCGCTAAACACTGTCGGCTTTAGCACTTTCACTACCAGCACTGCTGCTGTCACTATTGTCATTGAAACATTAACCATTGCTATCACAATCATTTACATCACTATCATCCTCACAGTCATTACAACAACTTGTATTTATGTAGCACCTTTGATGTAGTAAAACACTTCAAGGTGCTTCCCAGGAGCGTAATCAAACAAAATTTGACACCAAGCCATCTAAGGAGATATTAGGACAGGTGACCAAAAGCTTGATCAAAGAGGTAAGTAGTGTGTCAAAGGAGGATAGAGAGGCAGAGATGTTTAGGGAGGTAATTCCAGAGCTGAGGGCCTAGGCAACATGAAGGTACAGCCGCCGATGGTGGAGCGATGAAAATCAGAGATGTGCAATAGGCCAGAATTGGAGGAGCGCAGAAATCTTGGAGGGTTGTAGGGCTGGAGGAGGTTACAGAGACAGGGAGGGGCAAGGCCATAGAGGGATTTGAAAACAAGGATAAGAATTTTAAAATCAAGGTGTTGCTGGACCAGGACCCAACGTAGGTCATTGAGCAGGGGATGATGGGTGTACAGGACTTGGTGAGAGTTAGGATACGGGCAGTAGAGTTTTGGATGAGCTCAAGTTTGCGGAGGTTGCAAGGTGGGAGGCCAGCCAGGAGAGTATTGGAATAATCGAGTCTAGAGGTAAGAAAGATTATGGATGAGGGTTTCAGCAGCAGATGAGCTGAGGCAGGGGTGGAGACGGGTGATGTTACGGAGGTGGAAGTAGGCAGTCTTGGTCATGGAGAGGATATGGGGTCGGAAGCTCAGCTTAGGATCATATAGGACACCGAGGTTGTGAACAGTCTGGTTCAGCCTCAGACAGCGGCCAGGGAGAGGGATGGGGTTGGGGGCTAGGGAACGGAGTTTGTGGCGGGGACTGAAGACTATGGCTTTCGTCTTCCCAATATTTAATTGGAGGAAATTTATGCTCATCCAATACTGGATGTCGGACAAGCAGCGTGACAAATCAGAGGCAATGGAGGGATCGAGAGAGGTGGTGGTGAAGTAGAGCATCAGCATGCATGTGGAACCTGACGTGTTTGCAGATGATGTCACCGAGAGACAGCATGTAGATGAGAAATCGGAGAGGGCCAAGGATGGATCCTTGGGGGACTCCAGAGGTTTTGGTGCGGGAGCAGGATGAGAAGCCATTGAAAGAGATTTTCTGGCTTTTACTAATTACCATTATCACTATGACAGTTAACAGGACACTACTCATCGTGATAATTATCATTGCTGCTTTCATTCTTTGTAACCTCATTGCTTATTATTTTAACCAACAGTCTCATTACTGTTGCCATCATTGCATGTGATGTATTATAAATATCTTTCAGTTAGATTGACTAGATAACTTACTGAAGAGTTTCTCACTCACAAGTTATCACAACTCACAGCTGATAATTTATCCTATTTAGAACATTTGTAATATGTTTTCAATTAGGGAAAAAGAAAACAATAGCTCAAGAATATCTGAGGAAACCACCTGGGGATGTCACTTTGTCGTTATGATGTATCATACCAATAGAAATATAATGTTTTAAAAATGCACTGATGTCTCTTCACATGGGTACTGTGAGCAACCGGCTGGGTTTTATTGTGAGTTTCCGCTAAATTGCGTTAACATAAATCACAAATGTAAAATCTTCCATGAATCAGTGCAATCCGGCTGCTTAACATAGCGTAATTGTTTGTTTTTATTTGCAATAAAAAATATTCATTGATGTATTTAAGAGTGGTGACCTGCTGCAATTTTATTAATACAGCTGAAAATGGGTTTATCACAAAAAATAAGCATTTTTAGTAATAGTGTCTGGTCCTTCACCCGTGAGTAACCTGATTTTAAATCACTGAAAATGACTTTACAAAACAATAGTAGCATTTACCACTTGAATTGCTGTACGCTAGTCAGTTTCTTAGTAAATTAAGTATTTTCTAATATTTATAAACGTTTAAAACGTGCCCGCTAATGCCTGTGCACCTAAGAAAACTAGCTTAATTTTAAAACGGCCGCAGGCGGGCGCAATTGGCGGAAACTCACCATCCTCGTTATTTCGATCCGGGGTGCGGCCAGTTTTGTGGGCTTCAGCGCGATTTTTTTTTAGCCAACGCAAAACATTGTGGAAACTCTAATTACACTGGGCGGTCCAGTGTAAATCAAAATTCCGCCATAGTTTTTCACTGATTCAGCCAGATTGCGCTGAAAAAGCCAGTGAAATCTAGCAGAAACTCAGGGCCAATGTATCAGTGAATCACACTTTAATGTGTCAGATCTGACAGCAGTAGGTTTGACAGACATTATCTGCTTTTTGCTTCTGGCTGGATGACAATGGTGGAAATTTTTGTGGCCCTGATGTTGATGGCGATGAATGATGACAGTGTTAAGTCTCTCCAATGGCATTCACTAATTTGTGGGAAATTATAACCTGTTTCTTTGTATTTCATTGTAAAAAGAATAATCCTAACTATACTGATTTCATTAGATTTACAATCTGTAGTTTTTCTCAAAAATTCCACTTTTTTATGTGACCTTGCCAATAGTGGCTGTGATGATGGTTGTGATCCTTTACTGATATTGATAGCAATTACAACGAGAATGCTGTAAATAGGATATATCATCACTAGCAGTGAGTTACATGCCAAATATTTCCGCTTGCCAGGTTAACAACTTGTGAATGAGAAACTCTTGAATGAGTTAGCCAGTCAGTCTCATTTTCTGAGATATTTATAATACATTGCTGATGGCCATGTCATGTCTTCTGTCTTTGTCTGACATGGGCTCCCATTTCTAGACGAAAGCTTATTTCATGGAAGACTAGAATTTTTCCAGAAATTGTCTTTATGATGCTTTTAATTCAGTAATAAATTGACCAGTAACCACAAAATATGCATTCCTACTGCCTGTGAAACACTTTTTTTGCTAAAGTACTGTGGACAAACTTTTTTTTAAAAATCCTTTTCGTGCATTCATGTCACAAATTGGACCAAACCTCTGGGATCCCATCTGCATCTACCCAGAATGGCCAGCTGTTAATGTGATGAGTCATATCATTTATATATTTTATTCGGTCATAATAACAAATAAATACATAGTTTGATTAGATCAAAAGCTGTGGTACTAATTAAAGATGCAGGCTGAGGAAAGTCCGCGGGAACGCATCCCGGCATAAGTGCCAGGGTGTGTCCGCTGATAATCTCTACCACTGACCCCACTGGAGGTCATTGCTTTTACATACCTTAGTAAGGGGGCTGAAATTTTCTTCTACCACAATTCAGATCCAACTGATCCCCACATGCGCCGTTCACCTGCCCAGTACGCCTGCTCTTACCATATGGTGCTGATGGTGATGTGCCCACCACCTGAGAATCTGGGGACGCATGAACTTCCGATGTTGGGTGTCTCTGCCCCCTCCTCTTCTACTGACCTTGTAAGGGCATGGTGGAGGTTCCAGGATCCAGGTCCTGGTCTAATTTGCGGCCCTTCCTCACACTCCTGCCTGAGTTACAGTAGGAGTGTGCTAGGAAGGCTGCAGATTTTTAGCCTTGTACTGTAGCAGATAATTTAAATTCCTGGTAACAATGGGCAACACTTCTAACTTAAATTAATTATATTTATATATATTTAACTGAGATGAAAATGAATTGGATATGCTGCAAAGTAAAGTGACACTGTTGATTTAAAAAATATTAGTTCGGAAGTGCCATGATATCAAAATATAATTATGGTATCTTGAATTCTGTATCTCCTTTTAAAGCTATTACTGTGATCAGCAAAAATTTCAATGGCTATTACTGATTTTATGGATTTTACCCTGGAATGTAAAAGATTGAGAGAGAGTTCCATTCAATTCAGCAACAAAACCTGTTCTCATTTAATAGAACTTGATTTGATTTTTTTTTCTATCACAAAACCAAAGAAAAGGTAGAAAGGGGTGCATTTAAAGAGCTGAACATGTATTGACTCTGATGTTTGTGTGTGTGACAAATTTCAGCAATAAGTAAAGGTTGTTGAACAAAACCAGCCCTCTTTTGAGGGTGTTTATAAAAATCAGGGAAGGTATAATGCAAAGAAAAGCTTTAATTGTTACAGTAGATATTCAGAACTGTTATTGCCAACAAGTTGCCCTCAGCTATACAAGTCGTAGGCAGCTGTAATGCACTGTCTAATAAGCAGCTCAAGAGCATTATTGATAGGGGTCTGAGAGAAGGCCTGCCTTCTCATTCTGGCATTCATTGCTACTGGGAGAGTGAGAGGAAGAATAGGGAGGAGAGTCATTTGACTGCCCCGTCCAGCTCCGAAACTGGTAAAAGTGATTCCAGTGAGTTAAGGTTCTGGGCCAAGATTAATGTTGATTCCCATTATGTGCCTCTATACTGATTTTATGTTTGTATATAACCTTGGTGCTAACTATCGGATTGGAATCTTGAAACAGTGCATTGCAAGCTAACCTAGCATCCGATGTCCTATTGGCTATGGCTGGTGTAAATAAACAGCTTGTGATGAGTAAAGTTTTGTAGTTGAAAAGCAAAATACTGCGGATGCTGGAAATCTAAAATAAAAACGGAAAATGCTGGAGAAACTCGGCAAATAAGGCAACAACTGTGGAGAAAGAAACAGAATTAATGGCCCCCTACCAGGGAGGCGGGTTGGCAGCAGTGGGGGGCGACTGTGGGTAACCCGCCCAGTGAAATCCGTCCATTCCCCACACGATCGTGGGTAAATTGAAACCACTTAACGTGGCTTCTGGGTTTCCCGTCGGAAACCTGTGCAGTGGGCGGACTGCGCACCCGCATCACAGGCTGTCAGCTGGAGGAGCTCTATTTAAAGGGACACTCCTCCAATGACTGATCCTGCAGCAAACAATGACATAGGACCTTGGAGCAGCCCAGGGGAAAGGCTGCCTCCAGGTTTAATGATACCTCACTCCAGGTCTTACTTGATGGGGTGTGGAGGAGGAGGGAGATCTTCTACCCAGCGGACAGGAGGAAGTGGCCTGCCTCTACCACCAAGAAGGCGTGGCTCGAGGTGGCAGAGGAGGTCAGCAGCAACGTCTCCCGCACCTGGATGCAGTGTAGGAAGTGCTTCAATGACCTAACTAGGTCAGCCACAGTGAGTACACTTACTCAGTCTCCTACACTCTGTCTTCTACATCACCGCCCCCACCCCACAACTCCTTGTGCACTGCCAACACTACTCTATCACATCACTACTCTATCACATCACTCCTCACATCCACTTAAACCTCATCCTCAACTTACCTGCACTTATCCACCTCCCAAGTACTCATCTCACCACTACCACTCAACCCAATCCTTAGACAATGTCATGGTTCTGTCTCATACTCACCCTCTGATGCATCTCTTTCACGGTCAGCCTCACCCAAACCAATGCATTCAGTGGTTGGCCACGTCACCATCCCTCATTCACGCCTCTCTACGTTCTCCCCTTATAGGAGAAGAGAGCCCAGAATGCAGGGGAGAGGGCAAAGACCGGAGGGGGGCCGCAACATCAGGTCGTCCTCATGGACGCGGAGCAGGAGGCTCTTGAATTGAGCTGCACCCTTGAGTGCCTGTCCGTCAGGGACGCTGAGACTGCCACCCGACAAACGGCTGGTAACAGAACTTTAACATTCAGCATTCACAATAGCAAATGATGTTAACATACCTCAACATCTGTCATCATGCTTAATATTGCCTTCTGTTCTCTTACAAGGCCTTCAGGGACTGCTGTGACGGCGGAGGGCAATTCCTTGGAGGACATGCCGGCCTCTTAGGGGGTATTGTCACATCTGAGCGAGCCATCCACCAGTGCAGATACACACACCTCGGTGGGTCCCCATCCTCAGTTAGTTGGGGTTGCACATGGTGAGTCACCACACACGTGAGCATGAGCAGACATTGGTGGCAGGGGCAGCTGTGGAGAGTCCGCTTCAGTAGGAGCATTCTTCTCCAGGCTCTGCTCAGCTGGACACAGATGCTGAACCCTGGGGGCCATCCTTTAAAAGGAGAATGATTGAGGGGCAGAAACACGTTTGCGAGGTGCTGGAACAGGTGCCACGCACACTCTCCACAATCGCACAGAGGATGGAGGAGTCCAACTCCTGCATGAGTGGAATGGTGGCACAGGTACAGGAGGGAATCTCTGAGATACTGTCACAGGGACATGAGGGCATCTCTGAGATAGTGTCACGGGTAAGTGCGGGAATGTCTGCGATGGAGGGAAGGCTAGCCTCCATCGAGCTTCAAGCACGGCTCAACAATGAGTCCATTGAGGCCCTGACAACGGCCGTTCGGTCTCAGGGTGAGCAACTTTCTGCCGCCATAAACAAGCAGGCAGACACACTAGCACTAGCCTTACAAGGCTTCACACATGTCCTCCAAACTGTCGTCCATCAGGGTGGTAGGAGTAATGTGGGCCTGACCCAGGAGAGGGATGATGGCGATAGGGGACATGGAAGCGCTCCCATGTCTCACCCGTTGCCCCCCTCTCAACCAGTACCCGCAATGCTGCCTCCTCTCCAGGTGGTCGAGTCTGCCCTTGCACAGTTGCAGGCGGAGCAGTCTTTGGAGGGGCCCTCACGGGCACCGAAACCCAGAGGGCGTCGGCCCAAAGCATCTAATCATCAGGGCATGAACAAGAGCAACCTGCCACTACCTCTGCTGCAGCTACAGGGGAAGTACCACGTAGGAGTAGTAGGAAGCGTAAGGCAAAGGTTTTGTGAGCACAAAGGGGGGATGCACAAGGGTGTTTGATGCTTTGTCATGTTTTTCATTTATATTTCATTTTTGTTCAACCCGCATTAAATATTATATTGTCACCACTACTGCCACATCTTGGCCATTCTTGACTGGCTTGTGAAATAACTCCCTTTCATGAGGTTCACCATAAACACCCACACTTGATGCCACCCATAGGGTCACCCTACAGTGGGTGTATGTGTAGTTGCACGACTATTTTGTGCAGGTGCCTGTGGCGCAGCACTGTGTCGTGGAGCTCCATGTGGCGGAGGTGGACGGCCTGCCTGGCAAGGCTGGTGATGCTGCTCATCCTCGAATGAAGTGATGAATGCAGCCATGGCACCCCCCCATCCTGACTGTGAGTTTGAGGGGGTCCGCAAAGTAGGTAAATGTGTTTGCACAGCAGAGTTTAGGGTATAAATTAATAATTTTGAGTGGAAAGACAAAGGTGTTGCAACCAAAACTTTGTCTGAAGTGACAGAGTGCCCTGCTGCAATAAATGAGGTTTTCCCCCCAACTGTCAAAAAATCCTTTGCATCTCCCATTGGCTGCTGGCTGAAATATGTCTGCTCCAACAGGGAGTGTTTCCCACAGCACGGGAAACACGCTGCGGATCCTTCAAAATTGCACCCCTGCCAAAATCTCCTGCCAATGAGATCTGTCAAGTACCTCAAATAGCTATAAAAGTATCTAAATTATCATCCTGCCGGCTTTAATTGCCGGTGGGAGTCCCGCATGCGGGAGCTGCGCGCGCGCACCAACGCGTCACTGGGGAACCCGGAAGTGAGCGGGTTGGAGCCGGGCTCCGAACCCGCTCCAGGATTCCGCCATTTTAGGAGCCCCCCCGCCCCCAACACACCCGCTCGGCCATCCGAAAATTGGCCCCAATGTTTCAGGTTTTTGTCAGAGCACTTTTTGTAGTTGACTGAATGTATGGAGCTACTGCATCTTTGAACAGACTCTCCTGAGATTATTGTCAAGCAAGTGTACACATGTAAAATGCCTGGATGTCCATGCTTTGTAACTGGTTTAAAGTGTGCCGAGCTGTGCAAGTTGCAAACTTGCAGCAATGTGGCAAGTGAGGGTGACTGGTGATCAATTAGCAGATACTGAACATGCAACAGGAGGAGCAGGAGGAGAATACTTCTGAATGAATGTACTTCTACACGACACTGTTAATGTAAATATTTGTTGTAAACTCAGGGAAATCATCTTTTGCAAGTGCTACTGCTACAATATTTTGCTACAATATAATGTGGCATTGGTTAGAGAAAAATAAACATGCTACTTCACATCAGTTGTTTCATTTGTTGATATTTAATTTTCTGTTTCAATGACGCCTAAGCAACGTATGTTCTCTCATATATAATGTTAAAGACCATATAAAGTATATTTATTGTAAAGCAAGGGTGCTCTGAGTAATATGATTTTATTAGAAAACTGCAATTGCTGGATGGTTATATATAAACATAAAATTGAGACCTTTTTATTTTGATGTTTCATTCATCCATGATTTTACAAAGTCATGTGGGGCATTACAAGAATATCCCTAAATTTCTCAATTTTTATATTCCGGTTTTATGTTTCTGAAACATGCTTTGCTTGTTGCTATGTAATTTCATGGGGAAAACTGTACTTTATATTTTTTAGCCATAAAAGTAATTTAGTTCCCAAGCAGCCTTTAATGGTTAAACTTTGTAAGAAAGATGAGCTGGTATATTTTCCCTCAGAATGGCTTGTGCTATTATACATCCCTCTATGCATAACATAGGACAGTAGAGACCACTTATCCTTTTATCATAAGTAAAGCCTGTACTTAATACTTTTGGAGGAAGAAATTAGGTGGTTACCAACTTAATAATTGACTTTTTTTCTGAATGGCCAACAGATAAAAATGTGGTCATTTAACAGTTTACGAAATCTGGTTTTATTTGTGAACTGCTTGTAATGCTCAATTCAACAGAAAAACTGTTCTCTCGTATTGCAGCAAAACATTTATAGCACCATTAGTCAACAGATGTAGTTGTGTTTAAGTTGTGCTTTGGAATTGGATGGGGACCTTGAACTTATAAATGGTCCAGTTATACTGTGAGTTTTGTATTAATTAGAAGTGTGTTCAAGTGCACATTGATGCACAAGTGGCAGTATAAATTGGGACTTAGTTCAGCTCCTGAATGTACTAAAGTGAGATATATGAGTCTACATGTAGAAGGCAGTCTGGCATTGCCTAGAGTTCCCACTGGGTTCTGTGTAGCTCCAGCTTAGTGCAAAGCTTGGTTTTAAAAGTGCCAGGCAGCCCATTGAGACTTCATAACCTTTTTTTTCAGTCTTACATTGTGCTAATCAAGGTGCTGGGGAATGGAACACTTTCTATTTCAGGCATGCTATATCAGCATCAAGCATTACCAGATCAGGTATAGGGCATCTGGAGGCAGAATAAAGTTCTCCACTGTCTGACTGTCTGAACAATGTGTCTCAGTCCTAATTTCAAAAGAGCGCACTCTACTGCACTGGCATGGTATGTTTTTCCATTTGCCACCACAATGCAGGGCATTCTAAGTGGCACTGCTAACTAGTGCCACAGTGTTGTGCTGTCGGCTCATGCCAACTAGGAATTGGTTTGAGACTGCCCAAGCTCATTTGACATAGCACCCGTTCATTCCATTAGTCTGGGGCTGGAGTTGAACCCGGGTCCTAGAGGTGAATGGCTAGTGTCTAACCCATGTATCATTCAGTTTATCCCAATCTTTTTATTGTTACGAGAAAGTAGTCATGCCACCCGCTCTCAACGATAAAAAGTATCCACCTGGAGAGAAGAATTCTGCTTGCATACATCCGAACATAGAAGCTCCTTTGTCATTGAACTCAGTGCGATCTGCACCTAGCAATGTAGCTTGGGTCTGACATCACACTGTATGGATACCAGATTTGGAACAGCAGTTGTAATATAATTGTACCCTTAAAGTATTCTAGTGTTGTCTTCTGCTTTCCATCCATTCCATTGCTGAGGCTGTCACAAGTTATAGCTCTATTACCTTAATTAGAAACAGATATTTGTACAGGAAATAGTAACTGATTATTTTCTGTTGTTTTAATATTACAATTAACAGATTAAATTTTTTTAGAGAACTATATCTGATTCAATTATTTTTTTTAAATGTTAAAAAAGAATTCTTTTTTGATCAAAAAGCATTCCAAGGATGCAGATGTGTTTCAAGGATGGCAATATTTCAAGCTTTTGCAGAGTAATCCGTGACTATAGTCTGCTTATGCTGTTAAACCCAATTAAACCAGCTTCTGCTGCAATGTCAGGTTACTCCTCAGTAATCCATTAAACCACCAGTGTTATGATAATACAACAAAGGTTCATTTGAACTCTGCTTATTTACTTCCTTTTTACAATTGGAAATTGTACTTAATGAAGTGAATTTATTTAAAAGTATCTTGTACTTAAAGGAGTGATTTGTTCTGAAGTCCTTGAACTACATTATAAAATTTAACCCTTCTCACCTTTTAATTGTAATTAGATCGGCTGGAGTTGTAATCATGGGGCTATTTGACAAACTAGCTGGCTGGCTTGGTCTAAAGAAGAAGGAGGTTCATGTGTTGTGTCTAGGGCTGGACAATAGTGGGAAAACAACTATAATTAATTGTCTAAAGCCTTCAAACGTAAGTTTTTTTTTCTAAATTGTTTATGTGTGCCATGTATAATGAAACCAAGTTAGTACCAGTCTGTAACTAACCTCTTCCTGCAAATCATAATCACTTTTTCTTTCAGGTCTTTCTCTTCTGTATTGAAATAATCTTATTTCCTCCTATGTATACACTTTATTCCATGCCCCTCTTTCTACTTGTGTTTTCTTTAATAATCAGTCTCTTTCTTGATTGTCCCATTTTTCTTTGTTTTTTTTTACTTAGTTTGATTTGATTTTTTTATTTCTTTGCCTCATACTTCAGTGGCTGAGTGGTAACACATGCCTCTGAGTCAGAAGATTGTGGGTTCAGGTCCCCACTCGAGCGACTTGAGCACATAATCTATGCTGACACTCCAGTGCACTACTGAGGGAATGCTGTACTGTTGGAGATGGCATCTTTCAGATGAGACGTTAAACTGAGGTCCTGTCTGCCCTCAGGTGGAAAAAAAGATCCCATGGCACTATTTTGAAGAAGAGCAGGGGAGTTCTCCCTGGTGTCCTGGCCAGTATTTATCCCTCAACCAACATCACTAAAACAGATTATCTGGTCATTGTCACATTGCTGTTTGTGGGATCTTGTGTGCAAATTGGCTGCCGCGTTTCCTACATTACAACAGTGGCTACACTTCGAAAGTACTCCATTGGCTGTAAAGCGCTTTGGGACGTTCGGAGGTAGTGAAAGGCACTATATAAATGCAAGTTCTTTCTTTTCTCATTTCATGTTTATTTCTTTGTTTCTCTATTATCACTAGTCCGCTGTTTTCCTTTCCCTAGCTCTAAACTTCTGTATCTTCTTTTGCTATGCATGCTTGGATCTCACTAAATAAGGCATTAATAGAAGATGGAAAATTGGTGGTTTTGTTGTCATTGGTACTTTCTATGTTCTTGCTACTTTTTCCATATTTTTGAAATAACTAAATATTTTTCATGCAAATTTTAAATGGAAATCCTTAATCCAGTGTAAAGTGTTCTTATTTACTGTGAAGAAACAAAAAGTACTCCCACATTTATCAGCAACCCCAGTCCTAACTCTCCAGATTTTGCTATTTCTGCAGTGAAGATTAAGTGCAGTCAAAATGACATAATTGAAATGCTTGGTGAAGAGTTGCAAAAGCATCACACTAGACAGACTTTATTTTCATTGCTTTTAGTCTACAAAGGTCAGAAATCAACCTTTTAATATCTTTAATCGATTTTGATGGTCATGCTGCCAGTGTTAACTAACAGAGGTTTTATAATTTCATGTAACCTTTACAAGTACTCTCCAGAGGGGTGATGATACATGTACCCTTATTTTTAAATAAAAACAAAAAGCTTACTGCCCCTTTAAAGGGTGAATGGTTGTTTGTTAGTTAAGAAATTAAGATAAAACCTAGGCCCTGAAATTACATCGTGGGATAATAACGGATAAATGCTTAATGCTGTCATCTCATATCCCTCCCTTTGCTATTTTAATAGTGATATTAAACCATTTATTTTAAACCGGTTAATGCCTCTGCTACAGCAGTGCAACATTTATCCATTACTATCCCACAACATAGTTTCAGGGTCCTGATATGATTATTGGCCTAATGAGGGAGTGCTGGATGCCAAATTCAGATTCCTCAACTTCAGCTATTTGCTAAATGCAGACCTGAAATAATTTACTGAACCTACATACCGACTTGCTGGCACCCCAATTGAGCAGCTATATAAAGGAAGAAAGACTTGCGTTTATATCGCGCCTTTCACGACCTCAGGGCGTCCCAAAGTACAATACAACCAATTATATACTTTTGAAGTGAAGTCACTGTTGTAATGTAGGAAACATATTATTTTAAATGGACTAGAATAAAATACAGTTAAGGAAAGGGGGAGATAATTGATAAACTAATCAAACTTAGAGAGGATAAAACCTCTGGTTTGATGGATTGCATCCATGCAAATTAAAAGAAGTTAGGGAAGAGCTAGCAGAGGCACTATCACACATATATAAAAATTCATTAGAAAAGGGAATAGTGGCAGAGGACTGGATACAAGAGCAGGTCAGAGGCTGGGTATTCTGCGGCGAGTGACTCACCTCCTGACTCCCCAAAGCCTTTCCACCATCTACAAGGCACAAGTCAGGAGTGTGATGGAATACTCTCCACTTGCCTGGATGAGTGCAGCTGCAACAACACTCAAGAAGCTCGACACCATCCAAGACAAAGCAGCCCGCTTGATTGGCACCCCATCCACCACCCTAAACATTCACTCCCTTCACCACCGGCGCACTGTGGCTGCAGTGTGTACCATCCACAGGATGCACTTCAGCAACTCGCCAAGGCTTCTTCGACAGCACCTCCCAAACCCGTGACCTCTACCACCTAGAAGGACAAGGGCAGCAGGCACATGGGAACAACACCACCTGCACGTTCCCCTCCAACTCACACACCATCCCGACTTGGAAATATATCGCCGTTCCTTCATTGTCGCTGGGTCAAAATCCTGGAGCTCTCTTCCTAACAGCACTGTGGGAGAACCGTCACCACACGGACTGCAGTGGTTCAAGAAGGCGGCTCACCACCACCTTCTCAAGGGCAATTAGGGATGGGCAATAAATACTGGCCTCGCCAGCGACGCCCACATCCCATGAACAAATTTTTTAAAAAAGGATAACTAATGTTATTCCTATATTTAAAAACTGAGCTAGAACAAGTCCAGGGAACTATAGACCAATTAGCTTAACATTGGTGGTAGGGAAGATAATGGAATCCTTACTCAAAGATGTAATAGAAAAACATCTAGAAACTGAAAATATAATAAAGAATAGTCAGCACGGATTTCAAAAGGGAAGGTCATGCTTGACCAATTCTTTGAAGAAGTAACAGAAAAGGTAGACAAGGGTAATGCAATAGATGTAATATATTTGGATTTTCAAATGGCTTTCGATAAGGTATCGCATTGTGGACTCATGACTAAGATCAGAGCATGTGGAGTCAGGGAACAAGTAGCAGGATGGATCACAAACTGGCTACAAAACAGAAAACAGAGAGTAGGTGTTAAAGGTAGGTACTCAGACTGGCAAAAGATGGGAAGTGGTGTTCCACAAGGATTGGTGCTGGAACCATTGTCGTTCACCATTTACATAAACATTTGGACTCTGGAATCGGAAGTACAATTTCAAAATTTGCGAACGACACCAAGTTGGGGGGTATAGTTAATACTAAAGAGGACTGCGACAAAATACAGGAAGACATTAATAAACTTGCAGAATGGGTGTGTAATTGGCAAATGAATTTCAATGTAGGTAAGTGTGAGGTGGTACATTTTGGTAGGAAGAATAAAGAAGCCACACACTACTTGGAAAATGAGAGTCTAAATGGGTAGAGGAGCAGAGGGATCTGGGGGTACAGAGTCACAAATTACTAAATGTAGTGACGCAGGTTAATAAGGCCATTTTTTACAAGAAAAAGCAAACAAAGCACTGGTGTTCATTTCTAGAGGGCATTGAAAAGCAGGGAAGTTATGTTAAACTTGTATAGAATCTTGGTTCGACCACACTTGGAGTAATGTGAACAGTTCTGGTCTCCATATTATAAAAAGGATATAGAGGCACTGGATTTACTAGGATGATATCAGAATTGATAGGTTATACCTTTCAGGAAAGATTGAACATGTTGGGGATCTATTCTCTAGAAAAAATACGACTATGGGGTGACGTAATAGAGGTCTTTAAGATTATGAAAGGGTTTGATAGGGTAGATGTAGAGAAAATGTTGTGGGGGAGTCCAGAACTAGGGGTCATAAATATAAGATAGTCACTAATAAATGCAGTAGGGAATTCAGGAGAAACTTCTTTACCCAGAGAGTGGTTGGAATATGGAACTCGCTACCATAAGAACATAAGAAATAGGAACAGGAGTAGGCCAATCGGCCCTTCGAGCCTGCTCCGCCATTTAATAAGATCATGGCTGATCTGATCCTAACCTCAAATCTAAATTCATGGCCAATTTCCTGCCCGCTCCCCGTAACTCCTAATTCCCTTTACTTCTAGGAAACTGTCTATTTCTACTTTGAATTTATTCAATGATGTAGCTTCCACAGCTTCCTGGGGCAGCAAATTCCACAGACCTACCACCCTCTGAGTGAAGAAGTTTCCCCTCATCTCAGTTTTGAAGGAGCAGCCCCTTATTCTAAGATTATGCCCCCTAGTTCTAGTTTCACCCATCCTTGGGAACATCCTCACCACATCCACCCGATCAAGCCCCCTCACAATCTTATATGTTTCAATAAGATCGCCTCTCATTCTTCTGAACTCCAATGAGTAGAGTCCCAATCTACTCAACCTCTCCTCATATGTCCGCCCCCTCATCCCTGGGATTAACCGAGTGAACCTTCTTTGTACTGCCTCGAGAGCAAGTATATCTTTTCTTATGTATGGAGACCAAAACTGTACGCAGTATTCCAGGTGCGGTCTCACCAATACCTTATATAACTGCAGCAATACGTCCCTGTTTTTATATTCTATCCCCCTAGCAATAAACGCCAACATTCCGTTGGCCTTCTTGATCACCTGCTGCACCTGCATACTAACTTTTTGATTTTCTTGCACTAGGACCCCCAGATCCCTTTGTACTGCAGTACTTTCCAGTCTCTTGCCATCAAGATAATAACTTGCTCTCTGGTTTTTCCTGCCAAAGTGCATAACCTCACATTTTCCAACATTGTATTGCATCTGCCAAATCTCCGCCCACTCACCCAGCCTGTCTATATCCCCCTGCAGGTTTTTTATGTCCTCCTCACTCTCTACTTTCCCTCCCATCTTTGTATCATCTGCAAACTTTGATATGTTATACTCGGTCCCCTCCTCCAAATCGTTAATATAGATTGTAACGAATTGGGGACCCAGCACCGACCCCTGCGGAACACCACTGGCCACTGGTTGCCAGTCCGAGAATGAACCATTTATCCCAACTCTCTGCTTCCTGTTAGATAACCAATCCTCCACCCATGCCAGAATATTACCCCCAATCCAGTGATTCTTTATCTTGAGCAATAATCTTTTATGTGGCACCTTGTCGAATGCCTTCTGGAAGTCTAAATACACTACGTCCACTGGTTCCCCTTTATCCACCCTGTACGTTATATCCTCAAAGAACTCAAGCAAATTTGTCAGACATGACTTCCCCTTCGTAAAGCCATGCTGACTTTGTCCTATTAAATTATGTTTATCCAAATGTTCTGCTACTGTCTCCTTAATAATAGACTCCAAAATTTTACCCACCACAGATGTTAGGCTAACTGGTCTATAATTTCCAGCCTTCTGCCTACTACCCTTTTTAAATAAGGGTGTTACATTAGCAGTTTTCCAATCTGCCGGGACCTTTACCAAGTCCAGAAAATTTTGGAAAATTATTACCAAAGCATCCACAATCCCCACTGCCACTTCCCTCAAGACCCTAGGATGTAAGCCATCAGGTCCAGGGGATTTATCCGCCTTGAGTCCCATTAATTTACTAAGTACCAATTCCTTAGTAATTTTAATCGTATTTAGCTCCTCCCCCCTAGAACCCCCTGTTTGTCCAGTGTTGGGATATTCTTAGTGTCCTCTACCGTAAAGACTGAAACAAAATATTTGTTCAGCATTTTTGCCATCTCCATGTTTCCCACCATTAATTTCCCGGTCTCATCCTCTAAGGGACCTACGTTTGCCTTAGCCACCCTTTTTCTTTTTATATAACGATAGAAACTCTTGCTATCTGTTTTTATATTTTTTGCTAATTTATTTTCATAATCTATCTTCCCTTTCTTAATCAATCCTTTCGTTACTTTTTGCTGTCTTTTGAAGACTTCCCAATCTTCTATCCTCCCACTAAGTTTGGCTACCATATATGTCCTTGTTTTTAGTCGGATACTATCCTTAATTTCTTTACTTAGCCACGGATGGCTGTCATTTCTTTTACACCCTTTTTTCCTCAGTGGAATATATTTGTTTTGAAAGTTGTAAAATAACTCCTTAAATGAACACCACTGATCATGTACCGTCTTACCCTTTAATCTATTTTCCCAGTCCACTTTAATCAATTCCGCCCTCATACCATCATAGTCTCCTTTATTCAAGCTCAGTACGCTTGTTTGAGAACCAACCTTCTCACCCTCTAATTGGATATGGAATGTGACCATGTTATGGTCACTCATTCCAAGGGGATCCTTAACTAGGACATTATTAATTAATCCTGGCTCATTACACAGGACCAGGTCCAAGGTTGCTTGCCCCCTTGTAGGATCAGTTACATACTGCTCAAGAAATCCATTCCTAATACACTCAATAAACTCTTCCTCAAGGTTGCCCTGCCCAATTTGATTTGTCCAGTTAATATGATAGTTAAAATCCCCCATAATTATAGCTGTTCCCTTATTACATGCCCCGACTATTTCCTGATTAATACTTCTTCCAGCAGAGTTGCAACTATTAGGAGGCCTACATACTATGCCCAGTAGTGTTTTTTGCCCCTTATTATTCCTTATCTCCACCCAAACTGTTTCATTATCCTGATCCTTTGTCCCAATATCATTTCTCTGTATTACAGTGATTCCTTCCTTTACTAACATAGCCACCCCACCTCCCCTTCCTTCCTGCCTGTCCTTCCTGATTGTTAAATACCCTGGCATATTTAATTCCCAGTCGTTGTCACCCTGCAGCCATGTTTCTGTAATGGCCACAAGATCATACCCATACGTAGTTATTTGTGCAGTTAACGCATTCATTTTGTTACGAATGCTACGTGCATTCAGATAAAGAACTTTCGAATATGTTTTGTGACACTTAGTTCCTGCTTTTTCCTTCTTGTCCCGATGTTTGTCCTGGATCTCCTTCATCTTCTCGGCGTACTTGCTGAAGGTGCTGCCGAACTTGGACCAGGCTTTATAGGGGATGGTGATGGAGTTCCTGTAAGAGGGCTTCACCTCACTCACTCGCGTGAACACGCCGTACTTGTTGGAGCCCACGTCGAAGAAGAAGCGCTTGCTGTCCACGGTGATGGACGTGCCCTCGGGCAACTCAGACTGGCCGCACGGCTCGTCGTCCACGCCGTAGTCGTCGATCAGCTTCGCCAGCGCGTCCCTGAACTCGATGAGCCCTTGGGCCGGCAGGGCGATGGTCTGGCCTTACGTCCCCTCCAAGCCGGTGCCTCGATTTAAGGTCTGGCAGATGCGCAGGAAGCGACCTCGCTGGTTCTCCTTCAGGTCCATGTAATACTTGCGGTTCTCCCGCACCAGGAACTCGCTCTTCAGCGCACGGCGGGGCTCGTCGGAGCTCAGGCCGGCGTCCGAGTCCGAGAGGCCCAGCTGCGCGTAGTGCTCGATGAAATCCCCGAGGTAGTCGCGGAACTCGGCCGCCACCGCCATGGAGAGGGTCAGCTGGCTCTTGTTGCCGCCCGCGCCCACCTCGGCGATCTTCATGAAGCGGCCCTTGGCGTTCTGCTTCACGTCCAGGTAGAAGCGCTTGTTCTGGATGTCCACCCGCTTGGAGGCCAGCTCCTGGGTCTAAGGAGTAGTTGAGGTGACTATCATAGATGCATTTAAGGGGAAGCTAGATAAACACAAAAGGGAGAAAGGACTAGAAGGATATGTTGTTGTGGTTAGATAATGAAGGGTAGGAGGAGGCTCGTGTGGAGCATAAACACTGGCATGGACCTGTTGGGCCAAATGGCCTGTTTCTGTGCTGTACATTCTATGTAATATTGTAGTTTTATCTTATAATGAGATTTTTTTAAGGGTACATATTTAAACCAGTAATTAACTTGGAATACAATGTACAAAAAATGTAAAACATGAACTGGAATTTTGACCTGACCTGTAACCAGAAATTATTTTCAGGCAGAATGATATTCTGTGCTGAGCAGTGTCATTGTTTTACAGGCTCAAGTACAAGACATTGTTCCAACCATTGGATTCAGCATAGAGAATTTCAAGACTTCTGGGTACTATTCTGTTTTCATTACATACTGCACTATTTGCTTTGGTCTACTTGATAGGAAGGAATAGAACTGGATAGTAATTATTTTTCAAAAAAGTAAATAAGGATCGAACTTTTGACCTATTGGAATCTTGGTGGTTTTCAGGTAAGGAGGAAGGTTTCTTTCTTCAGCATTCAATCATATTCAACACGGCAATGCTGATGCTGTCCATGAGATTGATCTCACCAGTCTGGATTCTCATACCTTCCTGATCAAGTAAACTAACGTGGATATAGGGCAGATACTGTTCTCAACTTCTGTTTTTTGTTGTGAACATAATTGTTTACATGCTGATAATTGCAAGGATGGGAATAATCAAAATAGCTGTTTAGTAATGTACTTTAGCCATGTTACTGAAACATACCTGTTTTTCTATTTGTGACAAGTACAGAACCTGCTGCGGAGGAGAAAACCGAGCTTCAACATTTTATTGCCTCAACAATCTAAACAAGACTAGCAAAATAAGATTAACTCAGCATATTAATGTTACACAATATCTCTAATTGTATATGTGGTTGATTTTCACTTGCCATATTTTAACACTCAAACCTTGTTTTTACAAACCCCAGAACACTAACACATTTGTTCTAAATGAGCACTCATTTTCTTATGTGAGCTCTTTCACTCAATCTAATGGATTTTGAAAATTAATTTGATGAGGTTTGCGATATCAGTTAGGTACAATGAGATGTAACTAAAGTTCTACTGGGCATGTACACATGGAGATTCTCCCTGCACTCTGATTGGTATGGTGGCCCTAGATGGACAAGCAGTGGAAAGATGCAGTGCTCTGTGCTTGTAAACAGTGCCGTTTTAGCTAATTAAGCTCCAGCAGTACTTGTGTTCTCTGAAGGTAAGTGGGATATGTACCTGTATAGAGAGAGAGAGTGTGGAATCTATAGCCTGCTGACAGAATGCTTACTGGTTCACATGAAGCTCCTCTGTCTTCTATTTAAGCAAAGCACTAATCCAGTTAAAATGTGCATGTTAAGCATTTGTCCATTTAATATTGCCAACATTAATTTCTAGGTTCATATGGACAAACAGAAACTGTACCTGTGTGAACTTCTCAGTAACTTGGTTTGGGAAGTCGAGCGTGATATTGGGTTTGCAGATGAGTCAGACATCTGGTTGATACTTTTCCCCCATTTTTTTCCCCAGCCTGTCCTTTACTGTGTTTGATATGTCTGGCCAGGGAAGATATCGAAACCTATGGGAACACTATTATAAGTAAGTGCTGTGTACAAAAAATTGCAGTAGGTTAACAGAAAATTTGCATGGTTACTTTTGCATAATTCATAACCACAGAGGATTGAAACCAATGACAAAACTCATACTTTCATTATAAATCCACTGTTCAAAAAATCAGATAACTTTGGTATTTAATTTTTATGGGGAATAGGAACATGTAATAAATTAACCTGACAAATTACAAAATTTTTCATACTCAGATAGGAATGTTCAAACAAAGTCATCTAAATAACCAGGGACCACAATCTAGGTGCTGGATTGGTGTGTTCAAATATAAAAAGTAACTGCTCCAATGTCAGGCTAAGTGGCCATTTTATTTTTGCATAGCTGTTGATCATGAAATCCATGATTGTCTTTTTTAACATCAGGACTGTATACAGGAGCTGGTGAAGAGGCACTTTAATGTTTCTATTCAGCTGCTCTTTGCAGATCAGGACATTGATTTATTTAAAAGCGAACTCAGGAGAACAGAGATCCTGTTTGCACTGTGGATTCAGTTCAGTTCGGATTGATGAGGGCTGAATTTGATTTGCCTGAATTAAAAGATGGGTCAGGCAGTATCAAATTACTGTCAGACCAATGCACCAGCTTGTGTTTCAGGAATAGAAATATACTGTAGTTCAAATAGGACTGTTTCCAATCTAATTGAAATCAGTATCTTTCAAAGTTGGTTTAAACTTATCTAAATGAAGAGTATTTACTCCAATTTAAAATCAGTGGAAATAATTTTGCACTGTTTAGAACTATAATTCATCTCAACACAGCCTTACATTTGTAACAAATGTAAGTAGAGCTTAAAAGAAGTGTATTTGCTTTTTTATTTTTTTCTAAACAATAATAAACTTGAAAATAGTGCAAGAAATAAGTTTATTTAACATACATTTTGTGGATAAAAGAAAAGCAAATCAGTAATGTTTTCAAGCACTTGTAGCATATTTGGAAGTCTATTCATACTTAGCAGGAGCTGTTAGACTGATTGATTTAGTAATTGAACAGTATAAAATGACTTTGGTCTCCATCCATCAATAAAGTAGTAATGATTTGTTTGTAAGTGTGAACAGCTAAAATCCTTGTTTATTAAAGGGACCTTGTGACCATCGCAAGCTTTCTTGCAAGACCCTCGGTAATGTTGCAAGGCTTGCACAGCTGCACAATCAGTGATGATTTCATATTTTTATATCAATATCTATAAGACATGCTCGCTCTCTGATTGCAATGCCCTTCTTGAAGAGTTGAGCAGCTTTCCAACTCAGCTAAAACGGTTCAAATTTACAATACAGAAATCAATAGAAATTGTGGTTAGAACATGAGAATTGAAAAAGTTGGCGATGCAAACTTTACTCAGTGATCATCGTAGTAATACTCGAGTACAGCTTTCAGAAGAGGCTGTTCCAGTTAATGAATTTATCTGAAAAGTCACCTGTGCAACCACTGCACTCTTTCATTTTAGTTTTCAATTGTAAGCTTACTGAGGAAATAGAATGTTATCTTTTATTAGGTTTATGTATTAATTATGGACCCATAAACAAAGATTATTGTATGGTGGATAGTGTCTTTAAGAATTTTGTTTCCTGCCTAGAATGAAGAGATTTTAAAATGCATCTTAAAAGGAAGTAATTAATATTCCTTTACATTGCTGTCTATGGTTAACTTTTCAGATAGCAATTTTCAGAATCAGAAGTAACAGCTTAATGTAACTAAACCCACACACCATTTCTACCAATCGAGTCAAATGCTTTAAGTTGCTACCGATTTAAGTAACTGTAACTATTTAATGTTTTATGTAACAAACATAACAAATTTTCACAATCAGTACATGGTTTAACTAAGTCACAAAATATAAGAAGGAAGGAACTTCCAATTACATGGTGCCTTTCACATCCTCGGGATGTCCAAAGTGCTTTAAAGCCAAAGGAGTCTGGTCACTGTTTTGTAAGCAAATGCAGCAGTCAATTTGCATAGAGGTCTCACAAACAATAAAAAATGATCAATTAATCTGTTTTTGGTGGTGTTGGTTGAGGGATAAACATTGGCCAGGATACAGGAGAACTCCCGTGCTCTTCAAATAGTAGGATCATTTATGTCCACCTGAGCAGGCAGACAGGGCCTTGGATTAACATCTTATCTGAAAGATGGTAACTCTGAAAATGCAGTTCTCAAGTCCTGGAGGAGGGGGCGGTTTGAACCCACAGCCTTCTGACTCAAAGTTGAAAGTGCTGCCACTGAGCCAAGGCCACTTAGGGGGTGATTTTAAACCCCAAGAACGGGTGGGTTGGGGGCAGGTGGGAGTTGAAAACAGTTGTTCTTTGGGTCGCGACTGCAACCGGCTTTATTTCCGGGTTTAACGTCGGGGCGGAAAAGTACAGGCTTCCCACCCGAAAAAATCACCCCCCCTAATGTAGAGAAACAATTACCAACTGGTTTATTTAACTTGAAGAGAAATGGATCTTGGTTACTTCAGATGTCATGACTAAAGCATCTGTATATATATCAAGTTGTTAAAGTGAGGCAAACTAATTTTGGCTAGCCATTCTAAAATGGTAATGTATACAGTGCATTGGCTACTACACACACAACATATAACTAAAGTGATATGCTCTTAATGGTGCAGCTGCACACAGTGTAATACCTCTTCATGGTCACTTCAGGGAAGGCCAGGCCATCATTTTTGTTATTGATAGCAGTGACAAGTTGAGGATGGTGGTTGCCAAAGAAGAACTTGACACGCTTCTTAATCATCCAGGTAGGATCATTTTTCTTTGCTTCTATTCTCATTTTACCTTTAAGAAATATTAATTCATCTTCCTCCGACAGCTATAAAAATAGACAAACAGTGGTTTACTTAGCAAAGGATGATATGTTTTTTTAATAACTATTTTAGTGTTCAAGGGAAGGAGTGAATTTATTATTGAGTCTTTCATGATCATTCCAGCTGTAGCACAAGCTGCTAAATAAGCTTCTTAAACGTGCCCGTGATGAAGATTATTCTGGCAACTAGCAAGTTTTTGCTCACTGAACTAGAATCATAGAAAGGTTACAGCACGGAAGGAGGCCGTTCAGCCCATTGAGTCCGTGCCGGCTCCAAGCAACTAGGCCCATTCCTCCATCCTATCCCCGCAGCCCTGCAAATGTTTTCCTTTCAAGTACTTATCGAGTTCCCTTCTGAAAGCAGTGATTGAATCTGCCTCCACCACCCCCTCAGGCAGTGCATTCCAGATCCTAACCACTCGCTGTGTTTTAAAAAAAAGGTTTTTCCTCATATCATCTTTGGTTCTTTTGCCAATCACCTTAAATCCATGTCCTCTGGTTCTTGACCCTTCCACCAATGGGAAGTTTCTCTCTATTTACTCTGTCTAGACCCTTCATGATTTTGAACACATCTATCAAATCTCCTCTCAACCTTCTCTGTTCCAAGGAGAACAATCCCAGCTTCTCCAGTCTACCCACGTAACTAAAGTCCCTCATCCCTGTAATCATTCTAGTAAATCTCTTCTGCACCCTCTCCAAGGCCTTCACATCTTTCCTAAAGTCCGCTGCCCAGAACGGGACACAATACTCCAGTTGTGGCCGAACCAGTGTTTTATAAAGGTTCATCATGCTTTCCTTACATTTGTACTCTATGCCTTTATTTATAAAGCCCAGGATCCTGTATGCTTTTTTAACCGCATTCTCAACCTGCCCTGCCACCTTCAACGATTTGTGTACATATACCCCCAGATCTCTCTGTTCCTGTGCCCCTTTTAGAATTGTGTCCTTTAATTTATATTGCCTCTCCTCGTTCTTCCAACCGAAATGTATCTCCTCGCATTTTTCTGGGTTAAATTTCATCTGCTACGTGTCCGCCCATTCTACCAGCCTATCTATAACCTCTTGAAGTCTATCACTATCCTCCTCACTGTTCACTACACTTCCAAATTTTGTGTCATCTGCATGTTTTGAAATTGTGCCCTGTACACCCAAGTCCAACTTATTAATATATATCAAGAAAAGCAGTAGGTCCTAATACTGACCCCTGGGGAACACCACTGTATACCTCCCTCCAGTCCGAAAAACAACTGTTCACCATACTTTCTTATCACTTCGCCAATTTTGTAACCATGCTGTCACTGTCCCTTTTATTCCATGGGCTTTAACTTTGATGACAAGCCTATTATGCGGCACTTTATCAAACGCCTTTTGAAAGTCCATATACACAAAATCAACTTCATTGCCCTCATCTACCCTTTCTGTTACCTCATCAAAAAACTCAATCAAGTTGGTTAAACGTGATTTGCCTTTAATAAATCCGTGCTGGCTTTCCCTAATCAGTCCACAAATGTGCAAGTGACTGCTAATTCTGTCCTGGATTATTGTTTCTAAAAGTTTCCCCACCACCGAGGTTAAACTGACTGGCCTGTAGTTGCTGGGTTTATTCTTACACCCTTTTTTTTTTTGCAATTCTCTAGTCCTCTGGCACCACACTCGCATCTGGGGATATTTGGAAGATTATGGCCAGTACCTCCGCAATTTCCATCCTTACTTCCTTCAGCAACCTAGGATGCATCCCATCCAGACCGGGTGACTTATCTACTTTAAGTACAGCTAGCCTTTCCAGTACCTCCTTTTTTTTCAATTTTTAGCCCGTCCAGTATCTCAACTATATCTTCATTTACTGAGACTCTGGCAGCGTCTTCTTCCTTGGTAAAGACAAATGCAAAGTACTCATTTAGTACCTCGGCCATGCCCTCTGCCCCCATGAGTAGATCTTTTTGGTCCCTAATCAGCCCCACCCCTCCTTATTACCCGTTTACCTGTTTACATGCCTATAGAAGGCTTTTGGATTCCCTTTCATGTTGGCCACCAGTCTATTCTCATATACTCTCTTTGCCCCTCTTATTTCCTTTCTCACTTCTCCTCTGAACTTCCTGTATTCAGCCTTGTTCTCACTTGTGTTATCAACTTGACATCTGTCATACACCCCTTTTTTCTGCTTCATCTTACTCTCTAACGGGCCAGGACCTACTCCGTTAATGGTAGGGCGTTGGGGAGAGTTATAGAACAAAGAGATCTAGGAGTACAGATTCATAGCTCCTTGAAAGTGGAGTCACAGGTGGATAGGGTGGTGAAGAAGGCATTCAGCATGCTTGGTTTCATTGGTCAGAACATTGAATACAGGAGTTGGGATGTCTTGTTGAAGTTGTACAAGACATTAGTAAGGCCACACTTGGAATACTGTGTACAGTTCTGGTCACCCTATTATAGAAACTAGAAAGAGTGCAGAAAAGATTTACTAGGATGCCACTGGGACTTGATGGTTTGACTTATAGGGAGAGGTTAGATAGACTGGGACTTTTTTCCCTGGAGAGTAGGAGGTTTAGGGGTGATCTTATACAAGTCTATAAAATAATGAGGGGCATAGATAAGGTAGATAGTCAAAATCTTTTCCCAAAGGTAGGGGAGTCTATAACGAGGGGACATAGATTTAAGGTGAGAGGGGAGAGATACAAAAGGGTCCAGAGGGGCAATTTTTTCACTCAAAGGGTGGTGAGTGTCTGGAACGAGCTGCCAGAGGCAGTAGTAGAGGCGGGTACAATTTTGTCTTTTAAAAAGCATTTGGACAGTTACATGGGTAAGATGGGTATAGAGGGATATGGGCCAAGTGCAGGCAATTGGGACTAGCTTAGTGGTATAAACTGGGCGACATGGACATGTTGGGCCGAAGGGCCTGTTTCCATGTTGTAAACTTCTATGATTCTATGATTCTATCCTTTTTGCCATCCAGGGAGCTCTGGTTTTAGTTTCCTTATGTTTCTCCCTTGTGGGAATGTATCTAGACTGTACCCAAACCCTTAAGGGCCGCCCATTGTTCAATTATAGTTTTGCCTGCCAATCTTTCACTCCAATTTACCTGGACCAGATCTGTTCTCATCCCACTGATATTGGCCCTCCTCCAATTGAGTATTTTTTACTTTAGAGCGGTTCAAGTCCTTTTCCATAGCTATTCTAAACCTTATGATACTACGATCGCTGTTCCCTAAATGATCCCCCATTGACACTTGCTCCACTTGAACTGCCTCATTCCCCAAAAGCAAATCCAGCAATGCCTCCTTCCTCGTTGGGCTGGAAACGTACTGGTCAAGAAAATTCTGCTGAACACACTTCAAAAATTCCTCCCCCTCTGCCCCTTCTAATATATATTGGGATAGTAATAATATGATAGTTGAAGTCCCCCGTTATCAGTACTCTATGGCTTTTGCACCTCTCTGTAATTTCCCTGCAACTTTGCTCCTCTATATCCTTCCCACTTATTGGTGGCCTATAGAATACACCCAGTAGCGCAATGGCACTTCTTTTGTTTCTTAATTCTAACCAAATAGATTCTCTCCTTGACCCCTCCAGGACATCCTTTCTCTCCAGCATTGCAGTATTCCCCTTAATCAATACTGCCACACCCCTCCTTTCTTTCCTTCCCTATCTTTCCTGAACACCTTGTATCCAGGAATATTTAGTACCCAATCCTGCCCTTTGTTGAGCCAGGTCTCCGTTATCGCCACGACATTGTATTCCCATGTGACTATTTGCGCCTGCAGCTCACCAACCTTGTTTACCACGCTTCGTGCGTTTACACACATGCACTGTAAACCAATCTTAGACTTGTACTCTCTTTCAGTCTGATCCCACCTATTACCATACTTTTTCCTATTCTAGTGCTATCTTTCTCTCCCAATCCTTTGTGTACCATGTTTCTTCTTTCCAATGCTATATCCTGGTGTCCATCATCCTGCTAAATTAGTTTAAACCCTCCCCCACAGCACTAGCAAACCTTCCCGCGAGGACATTGGTCTCAGCTCTGTTGAGGTGCAACCTGTCCAACCTGTACAGGTCCCACCTCCCCCAGAACTGGTCACAATGCCCCAGGAATCTAAAGCCCTCCCTCCTGCACCATCTCTCCAGCCACGCATTCGTCTGCTCTATCCTCCTATTTCTATACTCACTAGTGCGTGGCACTGGGAGTAATCCAGAGATTACTACCTTTTGAGGTCCTGCTTGTTAATCTCTTTCCCAACTCCTTAAAATCTGCCTGCAGGACCTCAGCCCCCTTTCTACCTATATCGTTGGTACCAATATGGATCACAACCTCCGGCTGTTCACCCTTCCCCTCCAGAACGTTCTGCAGCTGCTAAGTGACATCCTTGAACCTGGCACCAGGGAGGCAACATACCATCCTGGAATCATGTCTGCGGCCGAAGAAATGCCTGTCTGTTCCCCTAACTATCGAATCCCCTATCACTATTGCTCACCTGACCGTTCTCCTCCCCACCCGCCTCCCCTGTACAGCTGTGAGACCCATGGTGCTGTGGTCTTTGCTCTGGCCAACAAATGGTAAAGATGGTAGAACAGCTTTTGACTATGGCTGTTGTTAATTATACTTGGAGTAAAATGCCATCAATTCTCTTAGGGGTAAATAAAATATTCCAGAGAAAATAGTTTTCTTGATCAAAATTATTGTGATGATTTCTCCTTCCTGCTGCTTCTGTTTGATATAGAAATTGTTCCTAGGTGAAATCTTAATGTTCACTTGAAATAAGCTCCTGAGGAATGTTTTCTTAAGACAATGACATTACAAAGAAACACTTACAACATTTAAAAATGTTTAGTTTTCTTATGAAAGTAATGATGAAGGAGCATTAATTGGTACAGCTGACATGAAGGCATTGCCATTATGCTGCAGTAACATTCCTGATAGCAAAAAAAAAATCAAGAATTTGGTCTATCGCATACATTGATGTGTACTAATAGTTGCAATGAATGCTTCGGTGTATTTTAATTTTGCTAAAATAGGTGACTGAGGGCTTGTGTTTTACAGCACACCCATGTCTACAGTTCATTCCTGCATTTCGCAGGAAAAAGTGGTAGTTACTTCCCCAGTGGCTCAATGAGGTTATCCAGTGAGTAACTGAGTCGTATAGACCAGAAAGGGGCTGGTTTAATCCCTGTTCTGTGCTGAGCTAGCTGATCTCAGATGGTGCAGCAGTGTGGCACTACAATTTGTCTTGGAGCCCTTGGGTTAGGAGAGGAAAATCGTCCAGGGTTTCTGAGTGTGCGTTACATGTGATTTGTGTGTGTATCTCAGGTGAGGACAAGATTAGATCCAGCTCCCGTGTTGAATGGGCTGCCAATATACATTGTCCATTATCTCTTGGACAAGATACTTCAACAAGAGGCTGACCATTGCCTTGCAACCAAGATGTAGCAAGGAGTTAATGCATTCAAGAGGGAAAGACAAGTGAAAAAATTAGTAAGAAATTTACTTTTTAAAAAATGTCTAAGCCCGACACGGGAAAGAAACTTGCACTTGGGGCAGAAACGCCAGCTCAGAAGAAGGAAAGTAAATGGATAGTTTAGATTCACAGAGGATGGTGAATGTGAATGCATGAAACAGACCCTATATAGGGAGAATGTGGAAGTGAATAAAATCAGTAAATTTAGGAGGGAGCTGGATTGTGTTTTGGTGAAAGAGCGATTGTAAGAGATGGAGTATAGTGATTTTTTTTTACTTTGGGACTGGCCAGATGGATATTCCTAATTAAAAAAACACCAAATTAGTGGAATTTTGGGCCCATTTTGTTTTCTATTTCTTCCAAACGGGCTGCTTTATGTTCCTAAATCTTAAATATATCTTTACTATGCTACAAAGGTGAGGTGAGAGTGACTGCATCAAGGCAGCATTTGACCGAGTGTGGCACCAAGGAGCCCTAGTAAAATTGAAGTCAATGGGATTCGGGGGAAAACTCTCCAGTGGCTGGAGTCATACCTAGCACAAACTAAGATGGTAGTCGTTGTTGGAGGCCAATCATCTCAGCCGCAGGACATTGCTGCAGGAATTCGTCAGGGCAGTGTCCTAGGCCCAACCATCTTCAGCTGATTCATCAATGACCTTCCCTCCATCATAAGGTCAGAAATGGGAATGTTCGCTTATGATTGCACAGTGTTCAGTTCCATTCGCAACCCCTCAGATAATGAAGCAGTCCGTGCCCTCGTGCAGCAAGACCTGGACAACATCCAGGCTTGGGCTGATAAGTGACAAGTAACATTCGTGCCAGACAAGTGTCAGGCAATGACCATCTCCAACAAGAGAGAATCTAACCACCTCCCCTTGACATTCAATGGCATTCCCATTGCCGAATCTCCCACCATCAACATCCTGGGGGTCACCATTGACCAGAAACTTAACTGGACCAGCCACGTAAATATTGTGGCTACAAGAGCAGGTGAGAGGCTGGGTATTCTGTGGCGAGTGACTCACCTCCTGACTCCCCAAAGCCTTTCCACCATCTGCAAGGCACAAGTCAGGAATGTGATGGAATACTCTCCACTTGCCTGGATGAGTGCAGCTCCAACAACACTCAAGAAGCTCGACACCATCCAGGACAAAGCAACCCATTTGATTGGCACACCATCCACCACCCTAAACATTCACTCCCTTCACTACCGGAGCACCGTGGCTGCAGCGTGTACCATCTACAGGATGCAATGCAGCAACTCGCCAAGGCTTCTTCGACAGCACCTCCCAAACCCGCGATCTCTACCACCTAGAAGGACAAGAGCAGCAGGCACATGGGAACAACACCACCTGCACGTTCCCTCCAAGTCACACACCATCCCGACTTGGAAATATATCACCATTCCTTCATCGTCGCTGGGTCAAAATCCTGGAATTCCCTACCTAACAGCACTGTGGGAGAACCTTCACCACACGGACTGGTTCAAGAAGGCGGCTCACCACCACCTTCTCAAGGGCAATTAGGGATGGGCAATAAATGCTGGCCTTGCCAGCGACGCCCAAATCCCATGAACGAATTTAAGAAAAACTCATAGCCTGTTCGTTGTTTCTATACTTTCATGACATATTTTCACTTATGATTTATATAGGAAAAAACTACAAGAAAATGGACAGGAATTTAGAGGAAATACAGGAGTACACAAAAGGTCTGATTTTGATCTGGAGTATTACTTAATCGCCTGAAGTACTGCATCCCAATGTAAAACATGCCAGAACATTTATTATAACTGTTAGTAAACAAGGTGAAAGTGAATAAACTGCTTTAGGAATAGAAACTTTTGGGACATACTAATATATGTTCTTTGTGGCCAAATTGGTGACTCTTTTTCTAATAGCCCGTTCACTAATGTATTTATTAAATGTTTGGATAATGGTTTCAAACATGCAGTAATTGACTAGAAGAGATCGTGTGGCATAAAATATTTGTTATGAGCGAAACAAAGATTTAGGAGCCAAATAAGTAAGTAACTTTTGCCCTGTGATTTTACACAGCCTTGACTACCTATTTAAGCACCTGCTAAACCGATTAATCCCTATTATAGTCTTGGACGTAAGAAAAATAAATATTAATTCTAGTCATTAGCAGCTATATTAAAATATTTATGCTCTGGTTAGAAGAACACTCCTTTTGTGTGTAATTGTACCCTGCGTGGCCTCACAGATTATTTGTCAGGGTTGTCGGCTGTACTGACCAGCTTTTCATAGTATGTTGTTGGAACTAAATTAATCTTTATTTTCTCAAGGAACGTAGACTATTAACTTTAAAAATAAAACTGATTTTGCTTTCAGACATTAAACACAGACGAATTCCAATTTTATTTTTTGCAAACAAGATGGACCTCAGAGATGCTTTGTCATCTGTCAAAGTTTCCCAGATGTTGAGTTTAGAAAATATCAAAGATAAGGCCTGGCATATTTGGTAAGCGGAATTGCAACCTATCTATGTTAGTTAATATGTTTGTTTCTCTATAATTATGTAGTGCTACATAAAAATGATTATACACTGAATGCTTGTAGAATTATGTTTCAAGTGGATACCTTCAGTTCTATCCTATAATTAAAGACACATCTGGTGTTAGATCTAGTCATGTGTCCAAATATCCAAGGGACAGTTGACATTTCAAGCAAATACCATGGTACGGGTGAGACGTGTTTAAATTGGACAATCTGTCACTATGGTGCAGAATCGATGCTTTGCCACCAGATGTCAGCACAGATTAAAAACTACAAATATTGTAATTTTTTAAACTAAAGGGTCCAGGGCCAGAACACCATTATTGCACCCATTTTCTTTCCATCTTGATTCCTGAAAATTACGTATGAGAATTCAAATGGGCTCCAGTTTTAGATCTGATAGCAGAATAATTTTGAATTGATGACATCTTGAAGTTTCAGTTTTGGGTGCAGTTTCTGCTTTCTTATAAAGCTGAGAAGAAAAAAACGATAACTCCTCCACAACAGGGCACACAATTTCCCTTTACTCCATTATTAATGTTTTTAAGGGAGAAAGTTGACATCGTACCTCATTGAAAGTGTTAATAAACAGCAATTTTGAATATATATGCAATTTTAAAGCCCAATTTCAGTAGAATGGAGTGAATTGTCTCTTCTCAAAATATTCCTTAATGTAATACTTAAAATTAAATTATAAGTTAATTCTGAGGTTAAACTTGCCACAAAGTAGCTGCCCACAACCAATGCTGCCATTTTCTTGGTGCTTCCTAGTAAAGGGCACTGGAATGAAATGGGATTGATGATGCAAGGAACCTCAGGCCCTGGCTCCACGTGTTATCAGACATGGAGGCCTGAGGCCTGCTCCATGCTGATGCATCCAGCCTGTTCCAGTGTAGTGTACTTGGGAACGGCACATAAACTATGTACAAGGCTCATTATGGGCCCAGAATTTATTTAAATGAGGCCTAAGTCCCGTAAAATGATGGAGTGCTGGAGCAGCACTCGTCACTCAGTGCCTATTACAAGGGAGGACGATGGGTATATTTTTTTCCTGGATGGCACTGGCCTTAGGGGCTACCCAGTTTACCTATAGAAAGACTGTCAGGCATGAAAAGGCCAATTACCCTCCACTCCTTGCTCCCACCCAAAAAAAATCTTTTGGCAGTGTCAGAAACTCCACACCTGAGAATGTGCTACTCATTCTTAGATCATTAGGAGCAATATACTGAGAGTGACATTTTAATATTGAAGTGAGCTGATCTTCCATTGTCATGCCAGGTCAGCTCATTTGTACACAGGCACCACCTGAAAAGGAGCAGGGGCTTTGAGCCGAATCCACATAATCAGCCCTATATCCCAGAAGCACCCCACTGCTGATTGTTTTCAGTAAGCAGCAGTAGGTGGTACAAATGATGCTACACAAAGAGAAGTCACATTTCGTCACACCAACCTTGGAGCGTTGAGAAGCTGCCACCTCCTGGTGATTTTTTTTGTGTGTTTTGAAAGGTTTACCTATAAATAAAACAATTGGATGAATAATCAAAGAAAAGTCCATGCTGTTCTTTTACTGACTATTTTGCAATAGAGGGACAGCTGTGTGATCACTATTTTATAGTAGCACTGAAAATGTGCAGGAGACAATCCTGGAGGTGAGAATGCTTATGTTCAAAGAATCCTTTGAATAGTGTTCTAAAAACCCTCTGTACTACCATGGTTATATATAACTACCATGGTTATCTTAGGAAGAAGGTAATGCAGAAAAGAGTGAAAAAAAAGTTTCCCACATGAGTACTGCAGAAATAAAAATACCATTGGAAATATAGTGTGAAAATATAAATTGGTGTTCAGGGTGGAGGGGAATAATGTAGAAATAATACCCAGAGTGGCATATCAATCATGTAAAGTAGTCACATCATAAGGGAGATTTATTTTTCAGTAAATTCACTAAAATCATATTTGTTCATTATGTACTACACTTCTTAAGAAATCAATAATGGTGCATGATGCTCACAACCTTTGGTTTATAAGACGTATGTGTGCTTGTGATAGGGACCCTTGCCTGCTGGAAGCATATATTTCTGTCCATTAATTTTAATGATTTCTTGACATGTGCTCTTGAGGTTTGAGGCTCCCTGCAAGGACCATAATTTTGCTAAATAGGCTGTGTAGTGTAGATTCCTGAAACCTGCTTTGAACAAATGTATGTTGGGTCAAATGGGCAGTATTGTATTTTTTGTAGGCTGTTTGACTGATAGTATAGACAGACAAGTAGTATACTTTGCAACTGATGGTGATTTTGACCTTTTTTCAGTGCCAGTGATGCTATAAAAGGAGAAGGACTACAAGAAGGTGTTGATTGGCTTCAAGGTATAATTTGTAGCTGTACAGTGTTGCTTTTAACTCTCCATTTTAAATCATCAGAACACATCTTGCATAGTATACTTCATACATTTATTTCTGTCCCTTCCTTATGTTTTCATTGTCTTTTTGTGTTCTTCCTGTTCTCTGCATCCAGACCAGATTACACGGTAAGTACTGTATCAGCATTTTGGCTATTCCACATAGCAGGCGTTTTATCCTCTCTAAGTTTGATTAGTTTATCAATTATCTCCCCCCTTTCTATTTAAAATGCCTTTAGAAGAAGAGATCAAAAAAGATATAATTTCATGCCCACCTTGTTAGTTTCCCTGGTAAATGCGGAGGCAAAGTAACTATTCAATATTTCTGCCATTTCGCTGTCATTACCTGTGAGTTTATCTTGTGCATCCCTTAGTGGCCCTATCCCTATCCTGATTTTTCTTTTGTAATTTATGTGTCTGTCGAATACTATTTCTTTTTATAATCCTTGATAATTTAATTGTGTAGTTCCTCTTTGCCTTCCGAATTGTTTTTTTTTACTTCTTTCCTGACCTCTTCATATTCCCTTTTGTCATCCTCTCCTTTATTGTCTATGGACTTTGAAACTAAAGAAAAAGGCATATTCTATGTTACCCTTATCTCATTATTGGTGTTTCATTATTGGCTAGTTTGTTCGTGTTTTTTAGAGGAATATATTTGGTAACAGAGAATTAAAGATTAGTGAGAGAAGTTGAAATCATGTCATGTAACAAAAAACAAAACTTGAGTTATTTATACATGTATTCTGAACTTCATGATTGCAATACAGTATTTAACTCATTTTTGGATATTAACTAAATTTGGAAATTATTATTCAGAATTTTTTTGCTGTGATAGGGGAAAGCAATGAGTTCAGTTTACAAGAATGATAATATAAGCATTGGAGATTTATTGTTTATGTGGCTGATAAGATTATCTTGTTGCAGTGGGATACAACGTTATTCATACGCTAGTATATATTTATATGTAGCCTACAGAATGGTCAGGAATAAATTATAGACATATATCCAAAGAGAGGAACTATCTTGTTTAGTGAAACACATCTATTGTATAATCTACAGTGGAATTGAAAGCAACCATGGAAGATACAGTGCCTTAGCTGAATCCAGCTTCTTAACCAAATAAGGACATTTTCAAGGCAGGAAAGCAGCGAGGGAAATGGCTGAAATCTTTTTTAAATGTAATAAAAATGTTTAAAGCAACAATATGGAAATTTTGCATGTCTGTTAAGAAACAAGGAAAAATACTTCTGAACATCTCTACAACTTGCATGGTGTGCACTTTTCTAAAATTATTTCTGGACTGTTCAATAATCTATAAAATTAGAATGCTGAATGTTAGAAACCATAATTAGAATAACTGAGAACATGCATAACAATTCTAGAATTGTATTCTTTTGAGAATTTCTGATAATAAACCTCATTTTATCTTCATTATGTGCAGAAATGCCACTGTAATCATCTGATGAATAATAACAGCAAGCCATAGCAAATAAAAATCAGCCACTAGGTGTCAGGCATAATTTGACTGCAGGTACTATAGTTTTATATGGTTAAACCAAACATTTCCTGTCTCTTTTTGTTCTGACGGATATACATTCTATTTATTTCATTTCTTTCCCCTCTCCCCTGCTTATTTTATTTTTAAAATCAGTTAGTTTCTAAGAATATATCTGGGAGGTGATAGATACAGGTGATTAAAACAGTGTCCTGTAATTCTTACATGGATTAATTTTTTTATTGTTAGAAATCCAAATTATTGTTAAGGATTGTACAACCAATGTTTTGTGACTAAAAATGAAACATCATTTGTAAAATGCCTGGATGGCGCTGTGGTTAAAACACTGCCCTCTCATTTCCTGGAATTCTGAGTTTGAATCCAGCCTAAATGAATGAGATTAAAGTTCCTTCTATGTGTTTGGCTGTAAGGTCCCCAAGTGAAATGAGTTTAGGCAGTCTCAATCCAGTTCCTCATGGCCATGAGTCAACAGCACACAGCTGCAGCATTAATTCTCATCAAATTGGCTAGTCCAGTTGGAACGGTCACCGGGTGGTTGGTGTGAAATATAGTAATATCAGTGTACTGTAGTAGATATGTTTTTCTTAGTATGGGGCTAAAGCACATTGTTGGGTTGTAGTGGGATTTTTACACTGTCAATCAAGCACTCTCAGGTCAAGTAACATAGGTCAGATATATTGTAATGATCCCACTACTCTGTCCGAGTAATGTGCAATAATTAAATTCCTTACTGCAAGCAGGCCACACAAACCTAAGGCAGCATTTTATCTGTATTATACCCTGGCAGTGCAATGTCTGAAAAGTCTGTTAATATTGCCTTGTATCCACTTTATATTGTCCAGCGTCCTTTATAGCTCACTTCATTGCTGAGTTTATAACAATGAGAGTGAGTGCATACACCTGGTCTAATGCCTGCTCCTATCTCAAATGGATTCAAATAGCCAGTTTGCCATATGACCTGTTATGAAAACAAGTCAGGTCACTGCTGTAAAACTGGCTGTCCAGTTCTTTTTATAAATTTTAAGAATGAGTACACTAATGCTTCAGAATTTTTCACAATAAAGATAGCCAGGTATTCCTCTGTTGTTGCAATTGAAGATAATTTCTTAGTTTTTAAAAAGCACACCACCAAGTAATTTATCAGGTCTTTGTATAATGCTCCTTCTCAAGTACAATCAGGCAGATTCATTAAAAAAGATCAGCTGCCTTTAGCACACCCATTGTTATTTGCTTTGATTTTTGCAGCTTTATCTTGTTTTAGATGCAGCTCCATTACCTACCATTCATTATGGAGCCAAATAAATTGCACTCCCCAGAAAAAATAAATGGCCCAGATTTTGCTGCCAAAATAACGGAGAAGCTAATGGCGTAACTGTTATTTATGCGCAAATGGTACACCAACTTCAGGCGAGGGGCACATGCGAGGTAAACGTGAATATCCAAAAGTTGCTGTCCGAGTTGCAATGCTCCACCGTTAGCTTTGCGAAAGTGGCATCTCGCTGCCTGTCTCACTATTTAAATGCATCGAATCGCGTGAAGTTTTATTTGCGCGGTAGATACGAACTAAACTCGTCACAGAAAGTTAAGTCTGGTCCATTCCAGTGTAAGTACCCTTTTAATGACGTGATAAGTGTTAATTGTTGCCAATCAACTTCTCTGGCACTGATAACTAACTTTTACAAGTGTGGAGTCTCATTCCTTCAGGTTTTAATTGTTGTTGGAGATTTTAAAAATGTTAATTTTTTTTTACTTTTCCTTTGTCTTTTTTTCTCTCTCTCTTAATCCAATCTTTCTTTCCCTCTCTTTATTTCTCTTTCTGTACCTGATTTGACATTGAATTCACCCTCTCTAATTTACATTTTCTTCTCAGTCCATGTGCTGATAATTTCACAATCCTTCAATCTGATTGATTGGTTAAGGAGTTATACAGTTCACTCAGGTCCCAGGTGCCTTGTTTCCCTCGCTGCAACATTATCAGCTCGCACTTTCAGCAACTTGTCAGGCAAAAAATTAAAAAACCTGAACGTGCAAAGGGCAAGTCTAACGGCAGACGCTGTTAGATGACCTGCTACAGCAAATTATAGCCCAAAGTTTCTTGACGTTTGACAAAACCAATTACAAGTTCAGACAGGTGAAATGGATAAAATTGGGATGTAGCAATTTTAACTGTTACACTACAGAGCTCTCTGGTTCAGCAAGTCTGTCCAAAGAGTAGCGGGGTCGTACAACCAGGAAAGTATTGGGTTCCTTTCCCACTGTATGCTGAGTTAACCAGTATCGGTCAGGGTGACGGTATAGGCACCACAATTGGCCTCAGTATCTTGTATTAGAGAAGGTAAAATAGGTCCAGGTTCCAGTAACTCCTGTCAAAAATATGTGTAATTGGACATCAGATAAAGGTAGAATCAGGCTTGGCTGTGATGCCTCCGCAATTGAATAGCATGCCTGCACTCACTGGGAGGTTCAAACATGAATAATGGCCACTTGGATGAGTTATCAAAGGGATTGGTTTCCAGCGAGGAGTCTACACATCAAGGAGAAGGGAGGACAAAAAAATTGATGAAAAACTTGTATGAAAATGTGTTTTACCACTAGGTTGGGAAGTTGGATTTTAAATCCCCACCCCCCACGCACCAACAGAGTAAGATAAGGGATGTTGGCAAGATGCTGACTTCTTACATCTTCATCCATGCTTATAAATTTGTTGTTACTATAACTCAAACCTGTTTCATAGAATTGTTACAAAATTTTGTGAGTTTGTGCCTTATGGATTTTGAGTTCATTTTTTTGTCAAATCATGGTTTTCTGACAAGTGGTATGGCACTTGCAACATCCTATTTTAGTAAAATCTCTGACCCTGGGAAAAGGAACATTGATAATTAACTCATGGAAAGCAACCTTCCTATGAGTTATTATGAAAGAATCCACCGCCTGGCTATCCTTTCAAACACTTGACCCTGGATGGAGGTGAATGGGCATCACACGAGAACAGAAAAAGGGAAAACAGTCCTGGGACTAGAATGCTTCAGTTTAGAGCACCCAGTGAGCACAGCAAGCGCTCACAGGTCACGTATTGTGCAATAACCCAGATGGACAGCAAAGCTCCCTCTGCTTAGATCCAACAACTCCAACCTTAGAAAAGTACACCATAGTCCACCAGTATTATTTTTTAAATTTCTCGCACACTCGCCTTTATAGCTTCTATTAAAGCAAGATTACCCATCTATCCAATTGTGAGCAGTTTTCTTAGTTCAATTAGTTGCAATGAGCCAACTTTAATTTCATGTAGAACCGTTACAAGCCAACAGAGATTTTTATTTCCTCAGTCAGTGTTAGAGATGAACCTTGGTCCCAGCAGTGAAAGCACAATATTCTAATCCAGTGTGCACCCAGTACCTTTTGGTTCCATCTTATTCTTTTAACTCCTGTTTAAGAATGCATGGTCATTGTGAAGTGACACCAGTTTTGTCCACTGCTTTATCTAATCATGTCTCAGTCACTGTTTGCCTACTCAATTTCTCCAGTCATTGCCTGGCACCTGATTTCTTTGGGACTTTACCTCTTGCATCATTGTTCCAGTCTCAAACTTAATATTTGGTTTGTGAGTTTGGTTTTGTTTCTGATAATGTAAGAAATTACTTGCATAATTATCTGATGATAACAGAGAAACCTATGATTCTACACTTATTGACTCCACTTTGAGATGTGACAGTCATTTTTTTTTAAGAGACTACACTGTTGATTATAGTAAACCCCTGCTAATTCCGTTATATCGGGAAAACAAAACCTCCTTTCCTGTTTGCTTCAAGATTATTGATTTTGTGTTATTGATTCACCAGATCAAATCAAAGCAATGAAGACATGAAGAATTAGTGGCACATGAAGACCTCTGATAAGAGAATGCAGAAGAACGTGATTTGGCACAGCTCAAGAGTTGAACTTTGTACCAAATATCTCATCAAGTTGGGGACCAAACTTTAATTTAATCTGTCTTTTTAAATTGTATGCTTAAGAAAGCAAAATAATGTACATAGAAGTCAAAGTAATGTGTGGTATTTTTGTAATGCTAAGATACAGTATAAGTTTTGCTTAGAACTATAATGAAATTATTTGAAGTAGTAAAAAGTCTGGAAGGAGTACTTTCTGTTCAAGTACTCCCCACTTTATGGGAGGGAAAAAAATTATATACCCATAAGAATTTAATTTAACAGTTTTCTGGAAACTTCAAATGTACTACCTGCACAAAGACCCTTGAGTCAGGTCCCACTACCTGCCAGCTTTCTCCGATTATGTCACTGAGATGGTGTGGCCTTGTGTTCCCAAGCAACTTCGCACTAAAGAATGTGAATGACAACTTCAGAGTGGCCTCGGAGCCTTGGTAGTCGCTGGATCCTCAGCAACCACCCTACAGGCCACTCTCGGGTTGGTCTAAAATTGGAGCCCTCTCTGTTTACCATGGAGCTGCACAGGGACATTTCCCATTGGAGTGGGCTAGCAAGGAAGGGGAACCAATTTGAAGCTCTATCCAGGTAATCTGATGTTTTTACAATACACATCAGAGAGTACTTGAAATAAAAAATTCTCCACCTAGACTTGCCTTCCCCATTGCAGATATATGTGTTCAGAAAAATATGTATTTTCAAAATGTGACCCTTTTTGCCAAATGTATAGTTCTGTAGATGGTAATGGGGACAAACTTTACTTGTAAATATTGCAGTCGTCTCTTATCTTCCATTTTGTTAGATCACCCAAACAAAATGCATTTTTTATGTGATTCATTTTTACAGTTAAAAAACCTAAGTTAGAAGATAACAAGTTTTGAGAGAATTCTAATTGTGTTTGCTTAGATTATTACTGATGATCACGTTTAGGGTTGGTGTTACTGACGGATGAAATTAAATCAGCTAAAGGGCCACGTTTATTTGATCTGAGCCTGTCTTGTGAACTGAAAATAAACAAAAGCAATATCAAATGGTATTTATTTTCTTTTGGAATCTTCAAATATCAAGAAGTACTTTAATCCCATTACAGTGTTACATAAGAACATGAGAAATAGGAGCAGGAGTAGGCCATATGACCCCTCAAGTCTGCAGTGCCATTCAATAAGATCATGGATGATCTTTGACCTCAAATCCACTTTCCCGCCTAATCCCCATATCCCTTGATTCCCCTAGAGTACAAAAAATCTATCTATTTCAGCCTTGAAAGTACTCAACGACTGAGCATCCATAGCCCTCTGGGGTAGAGAATTCCAAAGATACACAACCCTCTGAGTGAAGAAATTTCACCTCATCTCAATCTTAAATGGCCGACCCCTTATCCTGAGACTATGCGCCCTTGTTCTAGACTCTCCCGCCAGGGGAAACAATCTCTCAACATCTACCCTGTCAAGCCCCCTCAGAATCTTATATGTTTTAATAAGATCACCTCTCATTCTTCTAAACTCCAGAGAGCATAGGCCCATTGTAATCAATCTCTCATAGGACAACCCTCTCATCCCAGGAATCAATCTAGTGAACCTTTGTTGCACTGCCTCTAAGGCAAGTATATCCTTCCTTAGGTAAGGAGTCCAAAACTGTACATAGTACTCCAGGTGAGGTCTCACCAAAGTCCTGTACAACTGTAGTAAGACTTCCTTACTCTTGTACTCCAATCCCCTTGCGATAAAGGTCAACATGCCATTTTCCTTCTAAATTGCTTGCTATACCTGCATGCTAACTTTTTGTTTCTTATATAACGACACCCGAATCTCTCTGATCACCAACATTTAATAGTTTCTTACCATTTAAAAAATATTTTGTTTTTCTATTCTTCCGACCGAAGTGAATAACCTCACATTTCCCCATGTTCTACTCCTGCCACCTTCTTGCCCACTCACTTAACGTGACTCTTTGTGTCCTCCTCACAGCTTACTTTCCCACCTAGCACTGTATCGTCAGCAAACTTGGATAAATTACACTCAGCCCCTTCATCTAAGTTATTAATATAGATTGTAAATAGCTGAGGCCCAAGCACTGATCCTTAACTATAAATTACCCCCCAAGCCCTTATCTTGCGTAACAATCTTTTATGTGTTCTACTTTGTCATATGACTACTTCTTTCCTACAGTTACAGCATACACCAAGTCTTTCACACTTACATTGGACATAACATCCCAACATACTAAATGAAAATACCACGAAAATAAGTACATCTGGTTTCCTTTCCACTAACCCGACTTTTTTGTAGTGCTGCAGTATGCATTTTACCCTCGCAAGCTTTAATCATATATTTCCTGTAACTGCCAACCCACTACATCACTGGTACAATCTCAATCTGTTGTTTTGAGCTCCAGGCTATTAGCCCAGTCAAGGCTATTTAGACTCCTGGGGCCCGATATTAGGAGGGAGGTGGGTTGCCAGCGGGGGGTCGACTGGGCGCGTGAGTAACCCGCCCAGTAAAATCGGTGGGTTCCCCACGCCATCGCAAGTAAATTGAAGCCACTTACCTTGGCTTCTGGGTTTCGCGCTGGAAAGCTGCGCAGCAGGCGGACTGCGCACCCGCATCATAGAATGTCAGCTGGATGAGCCCTATTTAAAGGGGCAGTCCTCCACTGACTGATGCTGCAGAAAGGAGCCAAAATTACAGCATGGTGCAGCCCAGGGGAAGGCTGCTCCCATGTTTAATGATGCCTCATTCCAGGTCCTACTGGATGAGGTGAGGAGGAGGGGGAGGACAGAGATCTTCTCCCTGGCGGACGGAAGGCAGTGGCCTGCCTCTGCCACCAGGAAGGCCTGGCTTGAGGTGGCAGAGGAGGTCACCAGCACCACCAACATATCACGCACCTGCATACAGTGCAGGAGGCGCTTCAATGACCTAAGTAGGTCAGCCGAAGTGAGTACACTTACTCATTCCCCTACACTCCATCTGCCATATCACCGCCCCCACCCCACATCTCCTTCTGCATTGCCAACACTACTCTATCACATCACTCCTCACACCCACTCAAAGCTCATCCTCATCTCACCTGCACTTACTCACCTCGCCTGTACTCATCCCACCACTACCACTCAACCCAATCCTCATACAATCTCATGGCTCTATCTCATATTCACCCTCTGATGCATCTCTTTCACGGTCAGCCTCATCCCACCTGCCACTACCTGTGCTGCAGCCACAGGGAATACATCACATATATGTAGTAGGAATTGTAAGGCAAACGTGTCATGAGCATGAATGGGATGCACAAGGGTTTTTGAGGGTTTGTCATGGTTTTTACTTATATTTGATTTCTGATCAACTCACATTACATAGTATATTGGCACCACTACTGCCATGTCTTGGCCATTCTTGACTGGCTTGTGCAATAATGCCCTTTCATGAGGTTCTCCATGAACACCCTTGATGCCACACATTGGGTCACCCTACAGTGGGTGTATGTGTAGTTGCACGACTACTTTGTGCAGGTGCCTGTTGCGCAGCACTGTGTTGTGTAGCTCCACATGGCAGAGGTGGACGGCATGCCTGGCGAGGCTGGTGATGGTGCTCGTCCTCCAATGGAGCGAAGAATGCAGCAATGGACCAACCCCCTCCACCCCATCCTGACGTGTGAGTGTGAGGGGGTCCACAAAGTAGGTACATGTATTTGGACAGCAGAGTTTACGGTATGATTTAATAATTTAGAGTGTGGAGACAACGGTGTGACAGGCAAAACTTTGTCTGAGGTGACAGAGTGCCCTGTTGCAATGAATGAGGGTTTACCCTGTACCGGTTAAATGGACCTTTGCAGCTGCCACTGGCTGCTGGCTGCAACACATCTGTTTAAACAGGAAGTGTTTCCCCCAGCATGGGTACCTCAAATACCCAGATAATAATCTTAAGTGGGATCCCGCCGGCTTTGATTGCCAGTGGGAGTCCCGCATGCGGGGGCTGCGCGCGCACTGATTCGCGTCATTGGGGAACCTGGAAGTGGGCGGGTTGGAGCCGGGCTCTGGACCCGCTCCGGGAATCCCTAATTTTAGGAGGCCCCCCCCGCCACGAATACACCCACTCGGCCATCCGAAAATTGACCCCCTGGTTCTTTATATGTATCTCCACCCATCATTGTGCTCCCCCTTCCTCCACAAAGCTTGCCATACACATGATTATTCAATCATGCTTGGGTTAACTGACAGCACTTTACTGTTTTACAGACAAGAGTTTCTCACATGCATTATTGTGTTGAATGCACAATTTTTTCATTGCATTATCAAACCTGCTCTGTGGTCACCTCTATCCTATTACTGTTCCTCACCTAGAACTGAGACAAATTGGGAATAATTTGCTGTAAGAAAGCACCATTGTATATTTCTTTCTCTGGAGTTTGCACCAGACAGCCATTGAAATATTGAGGTAGCAGCAGTACCAAGTGAAAACCTTTTCTTTTCTGGTAAATATTATCCCTTTGCAAAGTTACTCGAAGTCAAGCGTGCATCAGTTTATTATTCAAAACAGAACCCATCATAAGACTACTATTTGGTTAAACATTGTGGCTGGGTCACGGGTAATTGGAGTGGTGACCTAATGAATACATCTGCACATAATTTGGAAAGATAGAACTGAATTCAAAATCAAGACGCATAAAATTTTTATTTGTACATTTGCTTAGGAGAAAAAGACAAAAACATCACTTTCTGCAGTGGCAAACCTAACAACACATATCACACCCCACTGAAGATTTTGCCTTCTATCAAATGTCCATTTCCAGTTTAGTTTTTCCCTTTGTAAATTGAGACACAGAGAAAGCATTGGAAATTAAGCAGATCTGGGCTATTGAGTTTCCAGATAAACTACCAAATAGTAAAACCTGCATAAATTTTCTCTCATTTTTATCATTCCTACATATCTCATGTGCCCTCTTCATCAATTTGTTTTTAACCTCTGTATTTATCCACAGCATTCTGAAACTTGTATTTTCATTTTTAATAGTACATAACGTATAATCTTTATTTTGAAAATTTGCAATCTCCTTTTTTAAAATATCCCTTGTTGATCTACAGTCCCATGTGCCAATTTCTCTTTCCAGCTCACCTCAGCCATATCACTCCTTATCTTTCATAATCTGTCCTATTCCAATCTGGTCACTACTCCCGAGGTGCCCATTCACATTTAACCCATCTACCAGATCTATTTTGTTATTCATATAACTCCTCTTGTGTATATAAATACAAGTTCTTTCTTCATAATTTAATGTTAGCACCTAATTTCAGGAGGGTTAAATTTTCAATTAAGAAGATATAACTGGGATAAATGTAAGGAGTCTTACAACACCAGGTTATAGTCCAACAGTTTTATTTGAAATCACAAGCTTTCAGAGGCTTCCTCCTTCGTCAGGTGAGTCAGACAAAGGAGGAAGCCTCCGAAAGCTTGTGAATTCAAATAAAACTGTTGGACTATAACCTGGTGTTGTAAGACTCCTTACATTTGTCCACCCCAGTCCATCACCGGCATCTCCACATCATAACTGGGATAAGCAGTAAGGATGTTGATCAGCAGGTGGTAAAATGATTTGGGTAAAGCTGGCGTATGGATTGGTCCAAAGTTGATCCTTGGCGTATGTTATAGGCCTCAAAGGCAGCAGATACAGCAAGACAATAATAAAATAGAGCAACAGGCCAGTATAATATAGTTGTGAGGTGGGGTGGGGGGTTAACTGTGTCTATTCAGTGGTTCAAAGTGTCAACCAAGTGAGAATAAAACATGATTGAGTTATTTATCTGATTGGTTCCTTACTCAACATGTTAGAGAGGACAATTTATTCAATTTAGTGGTCCAGGGACAGCATCTGATCTCTGTAGTGTAGCATCAGGATAGTGATCATTGTACTGTTAGATTTTAGATGATGAGTTGATTTTATCCTCTGTGACAGTCAGCCTTAGCTCAGTGGCAGCCTCTGAATCAGAAGCTTGTGGATTCAAGCCCCACTTTAGAGACTTGAGCATAGAACTTAGGCTGACACCAGTGTAGTACTGAAGAAGTGTAGTCAGTGGTCCTGTCTTTCAGATGAGATGTTAAACTGAGGCCCCAACTGTCCTCCCTTGATATAAAATATCCCACCGCACTATTTGCAGAACAGTTGAGTTCTCCTGGTGTCCTGGCCAATATTTATCCTTCAACCAACTGCACCAAAAGCAGATTATCTGGTCATTTATATCATTGCAGTTTGTGGGACTTTGCTGTGCTCAAATTGACTGCTGTATTTCCCTACATTACAACAGTGACTTCACCTCACTTCAAAAGTATTTCATTGGCTGTGAAGCTCTTTGGGACGTCCTGAAGTTGTGAATGGTGCTAAATAAATGCACATTCTTTCTTCATAATTGTAAGGAATCTTACAATGACGATCCGGATTCTTTCCCCTCAGTCTGGTTCAGTAATAACTGAAGTCGAATACATTTTAAAGTTCAACACATCTTTAATAGCAGGGTTCTTAGTCTGCAGCATTGATTTGGACTCCTGATAGAGTCCCTCTATGCTGGCAGAGCAAGAACAAAAACATACAGAAATCCACACGTTTTTATACAGATGAATAGGGTTGGAACATACTTAACGAGGGTCAACACCAATCATAAGCCGGGCATAGGTTGCCATGCGAGGTTACATTATTTCCGGCCAATCATAGATCGTCCATGTGCTGATCATGCTGCTGTTAGACATCAAAGGGGATACTTCCTCATCTTCCAACTTGGAATGTTCTTCCCTGTTCCTTCTGTTCCTTATCTCCCAACCTGGAATGTCTTTCAACTTTGGCTAAGCTTGTTACCTATATTGATCTGCCATAAACATGGAGACATTCAGACCAGTCCTTGACTCACATCAAAGACCTATCATTGATAAGACAATGCAGGCCTGCTGACTAAGCAAACATATGGCCCAGCAGGAGGGCCAGGCCACTTGTATCAATCTCAGTTACTAACTAATTAACCCTTTCTAACCATTTTGCATTCTGCTTCTTTGCCACGTAGACATTTTAATATTTTACTAAAAACTGACCACGTAGGGATTCTCATTCCCCCCTTTTATCATTTTATGATAACCAATTATTACGGTGCTCACTGGTTCTGCAGCGCAGCAACATTTAAGTAAGCAATAAACTATAAGAATTATAACAATGAATATGACTAGCCCTTGAACTGGAGAAGTCCCAATAGAACACAGACATGTTTCATCAATACGCCTTTGTACTCTTATCTGTTCTCAGGAACAGACTCCTTCTAAACATCTCTCAAGTAAGCTGCGAATGTCCTTGGTCAGCTAAACCTATTCATGTTAGTTTGAAAAGGCTAACATAGTCAAATATCCTATGGTGATTTATATTTTGTTTCCAGCTTAACTAGACTGAATGGTACCTTTCAGACCATTTTACACCTGTGAATTGGTGCCCTCCCCATTATATCCCTTAATCCAAATTCTCCCTACAATATCCCGTTAGATGCTGTACCTCATCTTAACCAGGTTCCCTTCGTGTTGGCCACCAGTCCGGGTGGAAGAGAGGCAGAGCATCTGATAATCCTATCAAACTATAATTGTCTTCCCTTTTACATGCACCTTACCCCAGCGGGTGCTACTCCCGGTACCATTAAGATGTTTTCTTAGTTGAAACCACAGAGACAATGGGGACATTCTCACCCAGGCTCTGTTTTACTATCTTTGCCAAACCCTTCATCCTCTGCTTACATTTATTACATGCAATGAAAATCAAGAAGCACATTACAACAAACTGCACTACGACTAATACATATGAAATTAATCTAATCCAAGGATGGATCTGTATATTCAGTCCCAAATTCCAGAGGTCATTTCACCAGGTGGTGACTTTAATTTGGTCAATGTCATGCTTAATGTTACTGTCCTGTTGTAGGTTATAATAAACCTTCTGGGAGAGGCGTATCTCCATTCGCAATGCTTTCAAGTATTTAGGCAACAGGGGTGTCAGATACCCAAATGTGTCCTGATATTCTTTTAAGTCCTTTCTGACATTCTCAGAAACTTGTAAGGTGGTGAGGTTATGCCGGTGTATCTCTACCAGTTCCTCGGGTCCAATCCGAACCAGGACTTCAGAAATGGAGTAGAATTCTGGACTTAAAATATCACAAGTTAGATTGGCATATTTAAACGTTTTCAAATTAGTTGTAACACAGTATTTGCCCTCTCCGGCATATACCACTTAAGTGGGTTTTAGATCCGCCTCTAGGGCCTCCATGGTACAGTTAATATCCGGATTGGTACCGGTATTATTAAACCCACACTGTGCTTCTAGGCTGTGTCCAACACTATGTGGACACACAGTGACAGCATGTCTAGTAACACATCCCTTTAATTTTGTTCCAGCCAATCAGCTTAAATCTACGTCCTCTAGTTCTTGAACCCTCTGCTAGGGGAAACAGGTACTTCCTGTCTACTTTATCTGGGCCCCTCATAATCTTGTAATTTTGTATCCATCGTGCGGATATCTTCTAAATATTGTTTCTCCCAATTTTATTGTTAACTGATGGGAACCTAACCCTGAATTTTGGAAATCCAAATTACTGTGTCCCTCTTTACTTTAATTTCAGTCCTTTTGATTGATACCAGTGTTTCCTGACTGTTTCATTAATTAGTTGGTTTCTCTATGGACCATGTGTCAGTGCCTTGTTTAAAAGGATTTCTCACTCGCCTGGACCACATTAACCATTTTCCTGTTGTGCTGTTGTCAAGTAACTGAGCCTGTCTGAGACTCATTCTTCACTGTATCTTCTTCATGTATCTCCGCATACTAGCAGCATCTCATAGGAATGAGCTTAGTGTTCTTGGATATTAACTTTCTGCTGGCCAGTCTCTTCTTCCTCATGGTATTTCCGAACATTTTCCATGGCACACATCATATGTCCTGTAGGATTCAGTCCTGTAAAAGCAACTGGTTTGTTTAAAGAGTGGTTGCAATAGCTCACCAGGCCATAGGCCTTTGTAATCATGTTCTTCATCCTGATCTCCGTTTCAGATGATGGCAACATACATTTGTATCTTTTATGTCCACTGTAGCCATTCTTAGGTTTTCAGGTTATCTTATCAAAAAGATCAGGGGTCTAGAGTGCTTATCTCCCCCTGCATGGTCCCGATGTCAGGGTAGTGGCCAGGCTATTGAGTGTAGTTTTCTCATTATTCATTATAGGCAAGGACACAAATATCTCCACGAGAAAGCTATCAATTTACTATTCTCAACTACACTTTCCTGACTTCCACTAGATTGTATATTTATGCCAGATTGATTTTTTATCATGCCCAATTCAATGACTTTAGAGAAATTCCCATATCTCCCCACCTCGAGCATTCTGTCTCGGAAGACAACAAATAGGTTAAAACAAAACAAATCAAAATGTTTTCAAAAGAAGAGAATCAGGTTGATATCACCACGCTGTGACATTTGGTATCCACTGATGTCTGCAGCTAAAGTCTTAAATCTTTAACACCATTGGATCGTTTCCTGCACCAAATTTCTCCAGCAAAGGTTGCACCGTAACTTTGTAGCTACTCTTGGTAATCCTGCACCATCAACACTCACGTGGTCCCAAAAAAAAACCAGGGTCACCTGTTTTAAAAGAAACACAGAAAATCCATTGCGGCTCTTCTTGAGAGCCCAAGTGATTAATTTGTCAAATCTTCATTTATTATTTATTTATCCAAAGGAATAATCCCTATACCCGAAACAAATTCAGAAAACAAAACAGGAGAGAGAAAGTGCCTAGTTCCACTCTCTCTGAAGCACGCAGCCTGTCTGAAATAAACACTGTCTCTCCCACATACAGAGGAAGCCTCCGAAAGCTTGTGAATTTAAAATAAAATTGCTGGACTATAACTTGGTGTTGTAAAATTGTTTACAATTGTCAACCCCAGTCCATCACCGGCATCTCCACATCATACAGATGTACGCAGGGCTGCAGACTGGAATTTCTAACTCCAAGTCCTAATCTCTGTGTTTTCAAGATGTAACCACATTAAGCAGATATCATTAGCAGCCGCCTGCTAAGATACGTTATATTCCTCTTTTATTAATTTATTAATGGTTTGGGCATGTGTTTCTAGCACTGTAGCTACCCTTTGCAAATATATGGTCAGCATTTGATCCTCAGACAATTCCTTATCTGTATTTTCATTTATCTTTTAATATATCTTTAATGCGAGACCCTAAATCTCTGACCTTTTGATCTAATGTTGTCAAATCAATGGTGTTAACAACTGAGGCAAAGGCAGTTGCTATATCACTTATCACAGATCTTTACGTCTCCATATTTGCCTATCTCTTTTTACGATGTCCACCTCCATTCCATGTGGCTCTTTGTTTTAACACTTGAGTTAGGAGGTGTTGATCTAATTGTTGAGTTTTCTTAGCATTCTCAATGCGAGTTATATAATTTGTCAGGGAAGGTCTCCCCTCTTTGGTCAGATCTTGTATTCTACTATTAATTTCAAATAAAATTGAATAGCCCCAGAACTTGTCAAAACTTCCTTATCATACTGTGGCAGGGTAAAACTGATAGGCGTTTAGTACCCTGTGTCAGTACATAGCTCAAGTAATGGACTTCCAATTGTCTAACCTATGCTTCCTTTTCATATGATTTGTTTTACATTCCTTTCTTATCAATTTTTCACTGTAGCGTGAAAACTTATCTCTCAGTCAATTGTAGCCTTTGGCATTTCCGAGTGATTGGGACAATTTTACTAATATAACCTATACCAATTGTTACCTCATGTTCACCTGTGTAATGGTTAGCCTCAGACAGTTCTCAACCGACTGGGTCATTTCCATCTGTTTGAACTGCTCTTGGCATGACAGTCTGGCTTCTTGGGATGGAAGGGGTTAATATTAACTTGCTCTTGTGGTAGGAGTAACTTGATCCTTCTCCCTTTTGAGATTAAGTTCCCACCTTCAAAAGTTCACTTCACACAGGTTTGACTGATTTTTTTACTTCTCACATTTGTGGATTGCTTTATACTATATTTTTGCACACTATTTTTTCACATACTTTTAGTGGATGTGATTATAATCAACGCTCCGAGCTGTTCCAGCTTTCCGACTTTTCCTATCACAGTGATACCAGATAGTTTTTTAATCTATCCCGTTAATTGTTAACCTCTTTTTAAACCACAGCCAATCACAAAATAAACATTCAAAATGCCAATTTTTTGAAGATCCCATGTCTGGAATTTAACATGCCCACACTTTATAAGAACCAGAATTTAATAGGTCACTTAACCTCAATAACTCCAATTTTAATTCGGCAGTATCAGAATTAAACACACGACAAGACAGATACATTACACAAAGGAAGAAAACACGCAAGACACAGTAAGAAGGGGGCGTGGCCCACAACACCAACAAAAAAACACTGATCAAGACAGGCTTTTTAAAGGGACAGTACACTTAAACAACAAAACCTTTCTTTTTCGGGTCTCTGTCTTTTAAACATTTGTCTAGTCACTTAATTCTATCCATATTTCTTACAGTACTGTCTCCATAAGCAATTTGGCTGGCTGTGGTACCTCTGTTATTTTTCCAAATTAATTCCTGAGCCTTTTTTCCGGCATCTAAGTTTTTATCAATAGTTCCTGTTTATATCCAATCACCAGGAACTTAAACCCTGACTACCCTCAGTGATATTAACCACTGACCTACCGCTTACAAGTTATTCCCTCAGTGATATTCGACCACTGACCTCTTCCTGCTATTTCTGTGTATTCGCCAGACTGACCTGAATCTTGTAAGGACACCACACGAGTGTTAGCGATTGGACGATACGTCGTCAGACTGACGGATTGGAGGAAAACCGACATAGTAAATTAAGACTACTTACATCGGGGCGCCATTTCCTTCCTCCGTGTCTGAGATAATCCGCCTTTTACTCCGCGAACCCTCGGTGAACGACCGTTAAGATCCCACCGCTGCCACCAAATGACGATCCGGATTCTTTCCCCTCAGTCTGGTTCAGTAATAACTGAAGTCGAATACATTTTAAAGTTCAACACATCTTTAATAGCAGGGTTCTTAGTCTGCAGCATTGATTTGGACTCCTGATAGAGTCCCTCTATGCTGGCAGAGCAAGAACAAAAACATACAGAAATCCACACGTTTTTATACAGATGAATAGGGTTGGAACATACTTAACGAGGGTCAACACCAATCATAAGCCGGGCATAGGTTGCCATGCGAGGTTACATTATTTCCGGCCAATCATAGATCGTCCATGTGCTGATCATGCTGCTGTTAGACATCAAAGGGGATACTTCCTCATCTTCCAACTTGGAATGTTCTTCCCTGTTCCTTCTGTTCCTTATCTCCCAACCTGGAATGTCTTTCAACTTTGGCTAAGCTCGTTACCTATATTGATCTGCCATAAACATGGAGACATTCAGACCAGTCCTTGACTCACATCAAAGACCTATCATTGATAAGACAATGCAGGCCTGCTGACTAAGCAAACATATGGCCCAGCAGGAGGGCCAGGCCACTTGTATCAATCTCAGTTACTAACTAATTAACCCTTTCTAACCATTTTGCATTCTGCTTCTTTGCCACGTAGACATTTTAATATTTTACTAAAAACTGACCACGTAGGGATTCTCAACAACACCAGGTTATAGTCCAACTGTTTTATTTGAAAATCGCAAGCTTTCGGAGGCTTTCTCCTTCGTCAGGTGAGTGACGAAGAATGAAGAGTGAAGCAAAATCGTCGAGCAGAAATTGATAGCCAAGTTCCGCACCCATGAGGACGGCCTCAACCGGGATCTTGGGTTCATGTCGCGCTACACGTAACCCCACCAGCAAATAAAAGTTATCTGTTTTTAATTCAACGGGTCATTTTCAGTCTTTCTCTTCCTTTCGGATGTTTCTCCCTCTCTCTATCTGTTTTGTGTTCTGGCCGTTTGTATATTCGGTGGTCCTGTAGGTAACACCTCTCTGTCTGAACACTTTGATTGCCTTGACAACGGGCAGTTGGAATGATTATCTGTAATCACCAGGTATTGTTCTCTGAATATAAATGCGAAAGGTTCAAGGATTTCCTGACATTCACCTGACGAAGGAGGAAGCCTCCGAAAGCTTGTGATTTTCAAATAAAATTGTTGGACTATAACTTGGTGTTGTAAGATTGTTTACATTTGTCAACCCCAGTCCATCACCGGCATCTCCACATCATTTCTTCATAATGTTAGTAATTAATTCCAGGAGGATTCATTTTCAATTAAGAGTGAAAGTACTTTGGGTTATGTTATTTAGTTATAATTACTGCAATGCAGGAGAGAAGTAAACCTTTAAACCTATGTTGAAGGACATTGAAGTTTTGCACAGACTTAGGAAAAAATTAGGTTTCAAGATAAAGTGAAGTGTAAATTACTAAATAGTAGAGAAATTGAGCTATTACATATGAAGTCTCAAACTACAGAGGCAGTGCAATGAAGAAATATTAAAATGTTCCCACGTCACATTTTTTCCTTAAACTGGCGATACATGTTTGACGGCACAATTGAGACACAGAAACTCCTCCTACACTGTTTATAATATCGAGTACTGCCAGCCCTGCCTTACAAGTCCGACCAGTCTAACCTCGCGTTTTCTTGCTCAGCCTCATTGAACTATTCACTGTAAATTATCTGTTGACTGGGTGAGAGGTGCCGCTCCCTTCAACTTTTGGGGAAAAATGAATCCGTTTAAAATACAAAGTACCTGGCATGAGGACATCGCAAAAAACTTCTCTAAACTATTTTCTTCCAATAAATCTCATGAGGAGGAAAACGCAGCGAAAAAAACTTCCGAGAGAGAAAGGTAAATCTGAGAGCAGTCTGTCACTTGCTTTAGTAGATAACTTTCACTGGACATAGAAAACAAAATGAACCATTGTTTTACTGAGATGGATTAAGTTTGGGATTAGCAGCAGGTTAGAAAACCTTTGCTTCCTTGATACCGCAGAAAAGGAATTGAGAGTGTGTGGCTAATGTTACATGCGAGACGGAGGTGTGAACTCGGAGAGCGACAGAACCGATAGCTAAAGGGAGAGTTGCCTGTGAGTGGAGGGCTAAATGAGAGAGAGAGAGCAGTCTGTGTGAAGAGGAGGCACGGACAGGTAAGGGAGAGAGAGAGAGCAGTCTGTGTGAAGAGGAGGCACGGACAGGTAAGGGAGAGAGAGAGCAGTCTGTGTGAAGAGGAGGCACGGACAGGTAAGGGAGAGAGAGAGAGCAGTCTGTGTGAAGAGGAGGCACGGACAGGTAAGGGAGAGAGAGAGAGCAGTCTGTGTGAAGAGGAGGCACGGACAGGTAAGGGAGAGAGAGGCATGTCTGTGTTGAAGGGGTACAAGAACAAGGAAATGAGCGAGAGACATCAATCTGTGTGGAGGAGGGGGCATGGACAGGGTCAGGCAAGTAAAGGAGAGAAACTAATCCGTGTGGTGGGAAGAACAGGTACAAGTGATTGAGAGATATCAATCTGTGATTGAGAGATATCAATCTGTGTGAAGGGAAGATAAGGACAGGTGAGTGAGAAAGATTAGTCTGTGTGAAGGAAAGATAAGGACAGGTGAGTGAGAAAGATTAGTCTGTGTGAAGGAAAGATAAGGACAGGTGAGTGAGGGAGACTAGTCGGTGTGGAGGGGGGATGAGGATAGGTGAGTGAGGGAGACTAGTCGGTGTGGAGGGGGGATGAGGATAGGTGAGTGAGGGAGACTAGTCGGTGTGGAGGGGGGATGAGGATAGGTGAGTGAGAGACTAGTCGATGTGGAGGGGGGATGAGGATAGGTGAGTGAGGGAGACTAGTCTGTGTGGAGGGGGGATGAGACAGGTGAGTGAGGGAGACTAGTCGGTGTGGAGGGGGGATGAGGATAGGTGAGTGAGAGAGACTAGTCGGTGTGGAGGGAGGATGAGGATAGGTGAGTGAGGGAGACTAGTCGGTGTGGAGGGGGGATGAGGACAGGTGAGTGAGGGAGACTAGTCTGTGTGGAGGGGAGGATGAGGACAGGTGAATGAGAGACTAGTCGGTGTGGAGGGGGGGATGAGGATAGGTGAGTGAGAGAGACTAGTCGGTGTGGAGGGAAGGATGAGGACAGGTGAGTGAGGGAGACTAGTCTGTGTGGAGGGGGGATGAGGACAGGTGAGTGAGAGAGACTAGTCTGTGTGGAGGGGAGGATGAGGATAGGTGAGTGAGGGAGACTAGTCGATGTGGAGGGGGGATGAGGACAGGTGAGTGAGAGAGACTAGTCTGTGTGGAGGGGAGGATGAGGATAGGTGAGTGAGAGAGACTAGTCGGTGTGGAGGGGAGGATGAGGATAGGTGAGTGAGGGAGACTAGTCTGTGTGGAGGGGGGATGAGGACAGGTGAGTGAGGGAGACTAGTCTGTGTGGAGGGAAGGATGAGGATAGGTGAGTGAGGGAGACTAGTCTGTGTGGAGGGGGGATGAGGACAGGTGAGTGAGGGAGACTAGTCTGTGTGGAGGGGGGATGAGGATAGGTGAGTGAGGGAGACTAGTCTGTGTGGAGGGGGGATGAGGACAGGTGAGTGAGAGACTAGTCTGTGTGAAGATGGGAACAAGGCTGGGTAAGTGAGAGATACCAGAATGTGCGGAGGGGACAGGGCAGGGATGGGTAACTGAAAGAGATTGGTCTACTCATGTGATAATAGCAGTTTGACGAGTGACTACAAACTGCACAGATTTTACCATGCTCTATAACTTAGTGTTGTGAAATATTGTCAGAAGATGAAAGCACATCCACCCTTCTGATGGATGTGTAAGAAAGTGACCACAAGAGGAGAGCTGAAGTAATGGAGGTTTTGCACCATTGTCCTAATCCCTGTATCAGATAGAATCTATGTTTTTTCCTAAAATATTAGAGTTTTGAACTGCCAATATTCAATCTCATGAGCAATAAAAACATGAATCATTGGGAAACATTGTAAGGTATATAAGTGTAGGTGTGGTTTGGATCCCTGTGAGGAGTTGGGCAGATATTTCTGTGTAATCGTTGGCAATGGGAGGTGAGATGGTATGGCAGCATTCCAATTTGTTACTTGGATCACATCTGCTTGAGTCAAATAAGTATTTATCTGGTTTCAAATTTTGAAAAAAATTCTTCCATTAAACATGCTTGATGATCATTAGATTTTATGTGTAAAAAGAGAAAAAAAGCTAAATGCTGGTAATACATAGAAGATCTCTTGTCATTTGTAAAGAGAAAGGGGAGCTTACAATGTCAGGTGTAGACTCTTTGTCAGAAATGGTCCAGCATGTTTTATTGTTGCTGTGAACTATTAATATTACCTACAAAACGTAACATTCCCCTTGCTTAGTCACTTTAAGCCCTCCTCCATTTGTAATAATGGTAAAATGCCTTGTAACACACTTTATATTGGCAACATCAGCCCTTTAAAGTAAAAATAGTGGCCTAGAAATTGGATTGGGTAGCACCTGTTTTTCAGGCAAAAATCGAGTGCTGATGGGTCCAATATGGCATGCAGGGTGCGCACACTCATTCCACACTGGGTATTCATCGCATGCCATATTGGTTAGGGTGCCCTGTAGTTATCCAGGGTGTCTGCCTGAAACAGGGGTTAAGCCCATTGCCTAAGCAGATCGGGCGCCTAACGCCTAGTTCAGGCCCATTCCCCAAACTGGTTGACACCTGACGGCAACATGCGCTGTGCAAGCTGCGCTAAGTTTTTTCAGGCGCAGCTCAACCAAATCAGCAGGCCTTAAAGAGACCACTGGATGCTGCCACCAAAAAGGTAAGTAAAACATTTTTTTTGCAAACTTATGTGTAATCATGCATATTTAGTTTGTACACATACTGCTAAGGTAAACATCAAATTTGTAAATCACGGTGAGATCCAATAATTCTAGATAGGGAGGTGACAAAAATATTTATTCATGTCATATGATGATGTAGTTTAATCTTGTGTTGTGATTGAGCAATAATGAACAGGCCAGCATTTATTGCCCATCCCTAATTGCCCTTGAGAAGGTGGTGGTGAGCCGCCTTCTTGAACCGCTGCAGTCCGTGTGGTGAAGGTTCTCCCACAGTGCTGTTAGGAAGGGAGTTCCAATAATGAACAGGCTTATGGCAAAATGCAGTTCTTAGTCCCTGGCGTATATTTAGGTTCTTGCCTTAGATAATCTCTCAGAAGTTGCAGCGCTGGTCATTCTCGTGAGCAGTCTGAGTGGTCTGCCCATACTACTCAATACCTAACTGGGCATAATCTGGGGGTGTAACACTAATACTCCTTACAATTTGAAGTGAATGCTCATGTCTTTCGCATGTGCCCCCACATGTGTCTCTCCAATCTTTTGAAGGAGGCCTCAGAAAGGATTTAGTAAGACGAGGCCAGATACAAATCATTAAGCTGCTTTATTTCACAGACAGCAAGTGAAGATACAGAGTAAGGTATGGTTGGATTCACTAAAAAATGTCCATGAAAGATGCTGGATTGTTGTAAAAAACCTAACTGGGAAGGGAACTTGCCACCCTTACCTGGTCTGATCTATATGCGACTCCAGTTCCAACGTGGTTGGCTTGTAATGTCCTTGGGACAGCTTGGGATGGACACTATATATGACCTTGCTAATCTCACCCATATCTCTCGAACAAATTTTAAAAATACAAAGTAATAAACACGCTACATTTCCCTACATGAATGGTTTGGGTTTTTTGACTTAAAATAACTTCTATGCTTTTTACTTTCTTTTTTTGGTTTTGCATTTGTGGCGCCTGATTGCTCTCGAAGTTTTCTGTTTTTAAAAACCCAACTGTTGCATATGTCTCTGTTTTTCGTCCCGTGGAGGAGAAGGCCTGTGCCAGACAACCCTTATCAAATGGCCAGCACCACAGAATTCCCAACACAATGGCTGTCAGGCGTTAATCGATTACCAAGATAGGCTAACAAATTATTCCTTGTCTAGAGTCTTTGGGGTACATTAACATTTAAAACCATCTTTCACTTGAGTGCTTTTTTTAAAAAAAAAACTGGTATAAATACACTTTGCTTTAAAACACAACCTTTAAATGTAACTACTTTCCAATTCTTTATGTGGAAAAATGATACCAAAAATCCCAAGACACGAGCAGTGTATTTTTTTATTCATTCATGGGATGTGGGCGTCGCAGGCAAGGCCAGCATTTATTGCCCATCCCTAATTGCCCTTGAGAAGGTGGTGGTGAGCCGCCTTCTTGAACCGCTGCAGTCCGTGTGGTGAAGGTTCTCCCACAGTGCTGTTAGGAAGGGAGTTCCAGGATTTTGATGCAGTGACAATGAAGGAACGCCGATATATTTCCAAGCCAGGATGGTGTGTGACTTGGAGGGGAACGTGCAGGTGGTATTGTTCCCATGTGCCTGCTGCCATTGTCCTTCTAGGTGGTAGAGATCGCGGGTTTGGGAGGTGCTGCCGAAGAAGCCTTGGCGAGTTGCTGCAGTGCAAAAATGCCCCAATCTGGCTGATACACACCAGTACAGGAACAAAGACTGAAGGTTCCTATATTGAAGCAAAAGGTGCTTTCAATATGCTAATGCCTATCAAATGCAAAGGCATAGAATTTTTCTGTCCAGAGAAAGTGGGTGAAATAGGATGCAATCAACTGCATGCATTTTCTGGTCAAAAATAAACAAAATGTTACAAACATAAATCTTTGGGTTTAATCAGCAAATAATTTAACAAAGCATAAATAAAATGAAATTTTCTTGTAACTGTTTTCCCAAAGTATTATTCAAAATAGAGTAAATGAGCATCATTAGCTGCATTCTCAGTGCCTTCTCCCCTATGGAACTTTCTTCAGCTGTCTGTCCGTGATTTAGGTAACTGAACGCACACTTTACATTAATGCTGCCCATCAGTACAAGGAAATGGTAAAGTGCTCCCTTCACGAAACAGAAAGATGCTGTGTGTCACACCGGAACTTTGGGAGGAGGGGGGGTTAATCATTGCATATAATTGGTTTAAACCCTAAAATCAAATAATAATTGACTATTGGGTTATATTTGCATATCAGGAAACAGAAACTATTTGTGAGAATTTATCAATAGTTTGCTTTGGAGGCTCTTAGTCATGGTGATGGGTTTTCACTCATCACACTCAGCTATCCAACAAATAGTTGCCAGTCTGTCATTGAATTACCGTTGGCCAGAAAGCTTCATCACTGCGCTGTGACTGTTCTGTAATTTGATCCTTTAGTGTTGTATTAATATAATAGACCTGTGTAGGGTTTTTAAGAACATAAGAACATAATCAATAGGAGCAGGAGTAGGTCATACAGCCCCTCGAGCCTGCTCCGTCATTCAGTAAGATCATGGCTGATCTTCAACCTCAACTCCACTTTCCCGCCCAATCCCCATATCCCTTGAATCCCTTAGAGTCCAAACATACTCAACAACTGAGCATCCACAGCTCTCTGGGGTAGAGAATTCCAAATATTCACAACCATCTGAATGAAGAAATTCCTCCTCATCTCAGTCCTAAATGTCCAACCACTTATCCTGAAACTATGTCCCCTAGTTCTAGGCTCTCCAGCCAGGGGAAACATCCTTTCAGCATCTACCCTGTCAAGCCCTCTTAGAATCTTATACATTTCAATGAGATCACCTCTCATTTCTTCTAAACTCCAGAGAGTATCGGCCCATTCTACTCGATCTTTCCTCATAGGACAACCCTCTCATCCCAGGAATCATTCTAGTGAACCTTTGATGCACTGCCTCTAAGGTAAGTATAACCTTCCTTGGGTAAGGAGACCAAAACTGCACATAGTACTCCAGGTGTGGTCTCATCAAAGCCCTGTACAATTGCAACAAGACTTCCTTACTCTTGTACTCCAACCCCCTTGTGATAAAGGCCAACATTCCATTTGCTTTCCTAATTGATTGCTGTTCCTGCATGTTAACTTTATCCCAGAATTGATTACAGAATTCAGGAGAATGATAGCTGTGAAAGGCAGTCAGCTATATGAAACAACACTCCTTCAATTTGTTTTAGGGTGTAGTTTTTCTTTTAAGAAATGAGACTGTGTTTTACATAAAGAAACTCGAGGATGAGATTATATAAGAGCATTGCCCTGGAGTATTCTTTTAGATTGATGGTGTTTTTGGTAATTTAAAAATTGTTTTTTGATCACTTACTGATTGAGAATTTCTGCTGGAGATCTCCCAATCTCCCACCGTAACTTTGGGAGAAGATTGGTGGAAACCCCGGAAGAGCAACTTAAACAGCCATTTACACAGTTTCTCCGAGATATCTACCAATCTTCCGCGAAACTTATGGTGGAGATCGGGAAAACCTCCGCAGAAGCTCTATCCCATTATGTCAATCAACTTCAGGGTTTTTATCTTTCCTCTGCTGAAAGAATAACCATTGCTGCTACACATGCAAACTCGATCTGGCAAAGCTGCATTCTTGTGGTCATTGATTTCAATTGGAGAATTAAAAATGTGTTATAATAAGATTGTTGAATCATCACTGATCTAATATTACAGATGTGTCACATCACAGACACTCCCTGTTTTGCTCTCTGAGGTGTTGACACTGAGAGGGAAGGTTTCCTTTATTAACTAATTGTAACAAAATTATAAACACAAATATAAACACTTAAAATTTAATTACAAATAGCAAGCAGAGGGAAACTATAGAGTAAAGGGCAGAATTTCTCCAGGGGCCTCCCGATCTCCCACTGTAACTTCAGCGGAAACCCAAGAGAAATGTCGAAAGCAGCCATTTACGCCATTATTTTTGAGGGCGCTATATAAATGCAAGTCTTTATTTCTTCTTTCTTTTTACTTCACGGCTTCCTCCAATCATCTGCCGAAGTTACAGCAAGAGATCGGGAGAACCCGCGTAGAAATTCTACCCCTAAATCTTTTTACCTGTGCCTTTTAGTACTTGATAATTAGTATATTTCTATGAAAAGCCAGTGTGATTTCTCACTCCTCCCTGTGCACTCCCTGGTGTATTGTATGATTCATAATGTGTGGCAGACAATTAAGACTGAAACCTGTTTTTGATATACCCCTAGATCCTTAACTCTGACTATAATTCCACTGTGAATCTTTAAAAAGGTAACAATATATTTAAATTTACAAAAATGCTACAAATTAATACATATTATAAACAGCCAACTGCCAGTTTACACCAGCATTCCATATATGGCACCTAGTTTGATACCTCACCGTACTTAGAGGTTAGAACATCTACTGTACCATAGACGTTTACCACACAGAAAGAGGCCATTTGGCCCATCACATTTATGTTCAATCTTAGCGAGAGCAATCCAAAACTAATCTACAAGGGAATGATTTCTGGCATAAAATTAGTGCTGGGCAGGGACTTTGGAAGCCGGGAGGGAGAGGCAAGACCAGGACTGGGAGGCTCAAGGACTCCTTGAGGGACCCAAGAGAACGCTCCTCCTCCGCCTGCCCCACAAGGATTGCACAGAAAAGTGATTTTTTAAAACTTACCTGGGGCTCAATTTTCAAATGGTGGCAGGATGGCAGCGGGTGAGGAGGGGGGGAGGTCAATGGGCGCGCAGCAAACCCGGATAATAAAATCTTACCGTTCCCCACGTGACAGCGAGTTAATTGGTGGCCCTTAATGTAGCTTCTGGGTTTGCCATCCAAAAGCTGCGCAGTGGGCAGACTGCGGACCCGCATGACAGGCTGTCAGCTGGAGCGTCTCTATTTAAAGGGCCATTGCTCCAATGGCTTTTGCTGGAGCAAAGACCAAAAAGACGCAATGGAGCAGCAGAGGGGCAAGGCTGCTCCAAGATTCAGTGATGCCTCACTTCAGGTGCTACTGGCCAGGGTGAGGAGGAGGAGGGAACTGTTTTACCTGGCCGACAGGAGGAAGCACACAGCCCCTGTCACCAAGAAGGCCTGGCTCGAGGTAGCAGAGGAGGTCACCAGCAGCAGCAACATCTGCCGTACTTGGGTCCAGTGCAGGAAGCGTTTCATTGACCTTACTAGGTCAGCAAAAGTGAGTACACTTACTGATTCTCCTACATTCCGTGTTCCACATCCCCCCCACCCCCACCCTCCCTCCTCACATTCTGCTCTGCCAAGACTACTCCATCACATCACTCCTCACACCCACTTAAGGCTCATCCTCAACTTACCTGCACTTCCTGAGCACTTCCTCACTTCCCCATTTGTGACCCCACCACTACCACTCACCCCAATCCTCATCCAATGTGATGTCTCTGTCTGATACTCACCCTCTGATGCATCTCTTCAACGGTCAGCCTCACCCAAAGCAATTCATTAATTGGCTGACCACTTCACCATCACTCACTCACTCGTCTGCACTTTCGTCCCTTCTAGGAGAAGAGAGCACAAAATGCATGGGAGAGGGCAAGGACTGGAGGGTGGCCACAACAAATACTGGTCTTCATAGACGCAGAGGAGGAGGCGCTGTAGCTCAGCCGCACCCTTGAGTGCCTGTCCATCAGGGACGTTGAGACTGGCACCCCACAAATGTCTGGTGACACAACTTTAACATTCATCACACACAACATGAATTGATGTTAACAATGATTGGCATGTTGAACACCTCAGTATGCTCATCGCAACATGACACATCTGTGATGATGCTTAATATTGCCTTCTGTTCTCTTACAGGCCCTTCAATGACTGCAGTGACTGGAGAGGGCAATTCCTCAGAGGAGGTCTTGGCCTCTGAGGGAGCACTGTCACTTCTTAGTGAGCCATCCACCAGTGCAGATACTCACACTTCGGTGGATCCTAATAGTCTGTTAGTTGAGTTGGCACCTGGTGAGTCACTGCACACAAGTGAGCACGAGCAGACAGTGGTGGCAGGGGCAGCTGTGGAGAGTCTGTGTCAGTGGGCGCACACCTTTCCAGGCTCTGCTCAGCTGGAAGCAGATGCTGAACCTCGGGGGCCATCCTTTAAACAGAGAATGATCGAAGGACAGCAGCACATTTGCGAGATACTGGAACAGATGCCAAGCGCACTCTCCACTATAGATGGAAGGAGTCTTACAACACCACGTTATAGTCCAACAGCTTTATTTGAAATCACAAGCTTTCCGAGCTTTCCTCCTTCATCAGGTGAGTGTAGGATTCCATAAAGGTACAGCATATATAGTCAGAGAACAATGCCTGGTGATTACAGATAATCTTCCCAACTGCCCGTTATCACACCTCGGCAGAGAGATAATCACAGCAATCAAAGGAGTGGAATGGTGTTCAGACAGAGAAACATTACATACAAGACTACTGAATACACAAACGGTCAGAACACAAAGACAGAGAGAGAGAGAGACACCCGAAAGGCAGAGAAAGAGAGAGAATGACCAGTTGTATTAAAAACAGATAACTTTTTTTCGCTGGTGGGGTTACATGTAGCGTGACATGAACCCAAGATCCCGGTTGAGGCCGTCCTCATGTGTGCGGAATTTGGCTATCAATTTCTGCTCGACGATTTTGCGTTGTCGTGTGTCTCGAAGGCTGCCTTGGAGAACGCTTACCCGAAGATTGGAGGCTGAATGTCCTTGACTGCTGAAGTGTTCCCCAACTGGGAGGGAACCCTCCTGTCTGGCGATTGTTGCGCGGTGTCCGTTCATCTGTTGTCGCAGTGTCTGCATGGTCTCGCCGATGTACCATGCTCTGGGGCATCCTTTCCTGCAACGTATGAGGTAGACAACGTTGGCCGAGTCACAGGAGTATGAACCATGTACCTGGTGGGTGGTGTCCTCTCGTGTGATGGTGGTATCTGTGTCGATGATCTGGCATGTCTTGCAGAGGTTGCCGTGGCAGGGTTGTGTGGTGTCGTGGACGCTGTTCTCCTGAAAGCTGGGTAATTTGCTGTGAACATTGGCCTGTTTGAGGTTAGGTGGCTGTTTGAAGGTGAGTAGTGGAGGCGTGGGGATGGCCTTAGCGAGGTGTTCGTCGTCATCGTTGACATGTTGAAGGCTGCGAAGAACATGGCGTAGTTTCTCCGCTCCGGGGAAGTACTGGACAACGAAGGGTACTCTGTTGGTTGTGTTCCGTGTTTGTCTTCTGAGGAGGTCTATGCGATTTTTCGTTGTGGCCCATCGGAACTGTCGATCGACGAGTCGAGCGTCATATCCCGTTTTTATGAGGGCGTCTTTCAGCATCTGTAGGTGTCCATCGCGTTCCTCCTCGTCTGAGCAGATCCTGTGTATTCGCAGGGCCTGTCCACAGGGGATGGCCTCTTTGACGTGGTTAGGGTGGAAGCTGGAAAAGTGGAGCATTGTGAGGTTGTCCGTGGGCTTGCGGTAGAGCGAGGTGCTGAGGTGCCCGTCTTTGATGGAGATTCATGTGTCCATGAATGAAACCGATTCTGAGGAGTAGTCCATGGTGAGTTTGATGGTGGGATGGAACTTGTTGATGTTATCGTGTAGTCTCTTCAGTGATTCTTCGCCGTGGGTCCATAGGAAGAAAATGTCGTTGATGTATCTGGTGTATAGCGTTGGTTGGAGGTCCTGTGCAATGAAGAAGTCGTGCTCGAACTTGTGCATGAAAATGTTGGCATATTGGGGTGCGAATTTGGTCCCTATGGCTGTTCCGTGTGTTTGGGTAAAGAACTGGTTATCGAAGGTGAAGACATTGTGATCCAGGATGAAGCGAATGAGTTGTAGGATGGCGTCTGGAGATTGGCTGTTGTTGGTGTTGAGTACTGAGGCTGTTGCAGTGATGCCGTCATCGTGGGGGATACTGGTGTAGAGTGCCGAGACGTCCATCGTGGTGAGAAGTGTTCCTGGTTCAACTGGTCCATGGGTGCTGAGTTGTTGCAGTGTCTGCATGGTCTCGCCGATGTACCAGCATCGACGAGACCATGCAGACACTGCGACAACGGATGAACGGACACCGCACAACAATCGCCAGACAGGAGGGTTCCCTCCCAGTCGGGGAACACTTCAGCAGTCAAGGACATTCCGCCTTCGATCTTCGGGTAAGCGTTCTCCAAGGCGGCCTTCGAGACACACGACAATGCAAAATCGGCGAGCAGAAATTGATAGCCAAGTTCCGCACCCATGAGGACGGCCTCAACCGGGATCTTGGGTTCATGTCACGCTACATGTAACCCCACCAGCGAAAAAAAGTTATCTGTTTTTAATACAACTGGTCATTCTCTCTCTTTCTCTGCCTTTCGGGTGTCTCTCTCTCTCTCTCTGTCTTTGTGTTCTGACCGTTTGTGTATTCAGTAGTCTTGTATGTAATGTTTCTCTGTCTGAACACCATTCCACTCCTTTGATTGCTTTGATTATATCTCTGCAGAGGTGTGATAACGGGCAGTTGGAAAGATTATCTGTAATCACCAGGCATTGTTCTCTGACTATATATGCTGTACCTTTATGGAATCCTACACTCACCTGACGAAGGAGGAAAGCTCCGAAAGCTTGTGATTTCAAATAAAGCTGTTGTACTATAACGTGGTGTTGTAAGACTCCTTACATTTGTCCACCCCAGTCCATCACTGGCATCTCCACATCATCTCCACTATAGCGCAGAGGATGGAGGAGTCCAACTCCTGCATGAGTGGAACGGTGGCACAGGTACGGGAGAGAATCTCTGAGATACTGTCACAGGGACGTGCTCAACTGTCTGAGACAGTGCCGCAGGTAAGTGCAGGATTGTCTGCGATGGAGAGAAGGCTAGCCTCCATTAAGCTTCAAGCAGACTCACAAATGAGTCCATTCAGGCCCTGACAATGACCATGTGGACTCAGGGTGAACAACATTCTGCCGCTTTAAACATGCTGACAGATACTTTAGAAGTGGCCTTACAAGGCATAACGCATGTCCTCCAAACTGTTCTCCAGCAGGGTGGTAGGAGTGATGTGGGCCTGGCCCAGGAGAGGGATGATGGTGAAAGGGGACATGGAAGTGGGGACACCACTCAAAGCGCTTCCACGTCTCACCCATTGCCCCCCTCTCAACCAGTACCTGCAATGCTGCCTCCTCTCCAGGTGGCCAAGTCTGCCCCTGCACAGGTGCAGATAGAGCAGTCTTTGGAGGGGCCCTCACAGGCTCCAAAACACAGAGGGAGTAGGCCGAAAGCATCTAAGCAGTCAGATCATGAACATGAGCAACCTGCCACTACCTCTGCTGCAGCCACAGGGGATGCACCACATAGAAGTAGTAGGATCCTTTCATGTGCTTCACCATGAACGGCGTCACTTGATGCCACCCATTGGGTCACTTTACAGTAGGTGTATATGTAGTTGCAAGACTGTTTTGTGCAGAGAGTGAGGGGGGCTGGTGTTGGTGCTGGTTTTTCCAGGTGTTGTGAAGACTGGACTCTTTTCACTTTCTGATCTTACGAGAACCGTTCACAATTGAGTGACTCCCTGACCTCACGAGCAGCCAAGTGAGCCGTTGCACTGCCCATGGACTCATCGTCCTCCTCCTCTTCCTCCTCCTGCTTTTGCTCCTCCTCAATGGGGATGGCAGATGTGGATGGTGAATGAGGGGATGGGGCCTCCTCAACCGGTACCCCTCTCTATAGCGCCACATTGTGCAGGACACTACACACTACTATAATGTGACCCACTCTCGCTGGTGCGTATTGAAGCACTCCCCCAGAACAATCGAGGCACCGAAATCGCATCTTGAGCAGCCCTTTCACATGTTCAACAATAGACCTGGTGGCGATGTGGCTGTCGTTGTACCAACGCTGTTGCTCGCTGATGGGGTTCCTCAGAGGTATCATGAGCCACGTGTACAGGGGGTATCCCTTGTCCCTGAATAGCCAGCCCTTAAGGGTGTTTGGTGCGTGGAAGAGGCCCGGGATGTTGGATTCCCTCAGAATGAATGAATCGTGGCAGCTGCCAGGGAATCTGGCACATACGTGAAGGAATCTTTTGCGGTGATCACAAATGAGCTGAGCGTTGATGGAGTGATACCCCTTTCTGTTGATGAACAGTCCTGGCTCGTGTGGAGGTGCTCGGATTGCTATATGGGTACAATTGATTGCAACCTGTACCCATGGGAAGCCAGCTACAGAGTGGAATCCCATTGCCCTCTCCGTCTGGCTGAGGTCGTCCATGGAGAAGTTTACGTATTGTGAGGCCCTGTGAAACAAGCCATCGGTGATCTGCCTTATGCACTTGTGTGCAGACAACTGAGAGACCCCGGCGATGTCATCGGTGGCACCCTGGAATGATCCAGAGGCGAAGAAGTTGAGGGCACTTCTGACTTTAACAGCAACAGGTAATGAGATGCCACTCGGCCCAGCCGGGAGCAGCTCGGCATGAAGGAAGCTGCAGATGTCTGCCTCTACCTGCCGAGTCACTCTTAGCCTCCCTATGCACTGCTCCTCAGAGAGGTCCAGGAAACTGAGCCTCGGTCTGTAGACCCTCTGACGAGGGTAGTGCCTCCTGCGACGTCACTGCCTCTGTTGTTGCCATCCGTGCTCTTGTGCAGGTACCTGTGGCACGGCACTTTGTTGTGGAGCTCCCAAGTGGCATAAGTGCACGCTGTGCCTGGCGAGGATGGTGTCGGTCCCCCTCCTCGGATGTAGTGGTGAATGCAGCCAGCGCGCCCCCCATCCTGATGGTGTCACTTTGAGGGGGTCCGAAAAGTTGGTAAATATGCGTAAACAGAAGAATTCTGAGTGGAAACCAAGAATTTTCAGTCTAAACACAAAGAACTCCCAGCCAAAAGTTTGTCTGAAAGAACTGAGTGCCCTGCTACAATAACTCACCTTTTATCCCCATCTGTCAAATAGGCATTTAAATGTCCAAATGGCTGCCGGCTGAAACACGTCTCCTACAACATGGAGTATTTCCCTCAGCACCGGAAACACGCTGAGGCTGAATGAAAATCGCTCCACTGCCTCAATCACCATGAAATTAACAACTTCAACAAGTTCAACGATGTTAATAAGTGCTTTAAATATCAGCCTGCCGGCTTTAATTGCCGGCGGGACTTCCACACTTCAGAAGCATGCGCGCGCACACAGATGCGTCTGTGCGAGACGTGGAAGTCGGGTGGGTTGGAGCCAGCTTCCATACCCGCTTGGGATTTTACTGATTTTCCCAGCCCCCCCGGCCCCCAACGCACCCGCACTTTGATTTGAAAATTGAGCCCCTGGTCTCTTAGGGTTAAAATCTACCCAAGGAGACAGAAAGGTGAGAGTAAGTGGAACTGTCGAGCTGAATCCTTATTAATAGACCAGTTCATTAATATACTGTGCTGTCATTTTAATGTATTTAAGACGATTATACTCCATTAAAATATTGCCTTGTAATCTTTATTCAGTCATTTTCTCTTTATTTTAGTTTTATTTCATCTGCTATAATATTTGCTTTTGTGTTTGTTTTATGATATTTTCTTTCTAGTCCTAAAGGCGAGCAGACTACAGAGAGTCCAGAAGATGGAAAGACAGATGAGCAACCTTTCTCTGGGTCTTCAAATAAGTTTTTTGCAGACCTGGCAAAGGTAACATACATTTTTATTTCTGTAATTTGTTTTCAAATTGCTGTTTACATCAAGGCTAAACCAAATTCAGAGCTGCGCTGACACACTCTTCTATTTTTCCTGTATTGTCAAAGGTTTTTCAGGATCAAGAGAAGTCTTCAGCACAAGAAAAACCAACAGCTAGTGAAACCATTGCATTATTCCCAGGTACAACATTTGGTATTGTGAACCAACCTGAGGATGGAATTCGACAGAAATTAGGAAGTTTTTTCAGCCGAACACCGAAATCCAAACCAGATCAACCACAAATCCCATCCCAAATTGGGAGTGTCAGCAGCCCAGATTTGAACACTGAAAATCAATATGGAACTCGTGTACCGAACTGGAATGACGATCCGGAAAAGGGGCCTTTTAGTAAGCACATCACAAAGGTCCTTGACAGTGATGCTGGCGAGAATGGCAGGGAAACACTGGAGACAAGATGTCCTGAGACTTCTGCCATTGAGCTGACATTTGTACAAACACAACTAGTTGAACCGGATAGATCTAAGATTGCACCTTCTAAAGCAATAGGGCCTAATTCAAGCACTTCGGCACAACACAAGGAACGTGGAAGACCAGAAGAAAAAGTTAATGGGTCAGCTTCTACCACAGATCCTATAACCAATCAGTAAGTAATTTTGAAATCATCACAATTTTTAATAGAATATAATTTTTAAAAAGTGTTTCAAAGAAATTCAATGACCTATTAGTGATCAACAGTGTTTTTATAAATTTTTACCCTATTTCTTCTCTGACGCCTGCATTGTTTTTTCTCAACCACAGCAGCCGGGTGTTCTGACCCACGGTCACTGTCGATGTGTTTTCTTGATGAATGTTGAGGAGCTATGCTTGAGTGGTGTAGGAAGCATCTTGTCCCAGTCAGTTTTCTTTCTCCACAGAAATCCAGTCATGATTGGTGAACCCACTCCTAGAATTGTCAAGAGGAAATGTTGTTTGAGTCTATGATTGAAACTTTGGGGCTAATTTTAACCTAACTCGCCAGGTGGGAAACTCTCAGGATCGGGTGGAACACCGATTTTGTCCCAGCCCAATATTACTCTCCATTAACTTCAGTGGACAGTAAAATCGGGCACAGTGTAAAACCAGCCTTGCACCAATCTTGTCAGTTTCCTGACAGACAGGTTGGGTTAAAATTGTGCCCCTTGCTCTGCCAGTTGAGAGTCCAGTGTGCTCGGGTGGTACCTGCTAAACCAGTTCTAATAGAACTATGAACACAGGTGCAACTCTTCTTTCACAATCCACACATTACTTTACTCATTCATTAAGAATATAAATTTGGGCTTTGACCAATTGAAACAGTTACTGACACCTCTTTGTGCCATTTTGTTAGCCTCTGTCCATTTAATCTGAATTTTCTACCCTCTCTCCTTAACTCTTATCTTAAAATTCTGACCTACATATTAGTCTGGGCCCAGACCTGGTGCTGCATGACCAGCACATGCCCAAACCAAGAGGCCCGAAGATTGATGGAAATTGGTCCTTAGGCCTCATCAGCACACTAGGTGCAAGCTACCAGTGCTGGTCACTCCACAGGCAGCTTGCCCGAGCGATGGCATCAATGCCAGGCTGCCTGCCTTACCGGCAGCGGCCCTTAGGTAAGTCCTGGGAGGGGGGATTGGAGTAGACTACGTTGGGGGGTGGGGAGGGCACAATCACGACTCCTAGTTCCATAGAATGGGTTTCTTTTTAAAAAAACTTAACTTACCTGGAGTTGGTGGCTGCAGGAGCCATGGAAGAATCCTGTGAGCAGAGCAGGATTGACGCTTGCCTGCTTGTCACCAACTAATTTTTCTTGATAGGGTCTTAAACAGGTGTTAAGCCCCTAATTTGCATATTTAAGGAGCCTCGGGCCTGTTTCAGGCGTCCCCCGGGACACCTAAAAAAAAAAGAGAGGCCCACAAATTTATCATTGGGGCCAATGCCCATGCAGATTGGGCACAGGCCGTTTAACCGCTAAATTGTATGCTTTGCACCTGTTTTACGCCTGAACAATGGACACAACGCATACCAATTTCTACCCCTATGTTCTCTTGTTCTGCATCCCTTTACTAGAAAGAAGAGTTTGTCATCATTTGGCTTGGCGATTACCTTATTTATTTCAATCAAATAACTTCTTAACTTCCTCTTCTCTAAGGATTACAATCCAAGTTTACTTAAACCCTCATCATAGCTAAGTTCTTTCATCCATTGTATCCTTCCTAAGGTGGGTTGCCCAAAACTGAAAACAATACTCCAAATGAGGTCTGGTCACTGCTCTGTATCACTGCAATCATACTTCCCTGCACTTAAACTTTATCACAATATGTACAAAATATAACATCTCATTAATCCTTTGATCACTTTTTACATCCATTCAGTTCTGTAATATTATGCACTGATGGGCTGAGGACTGTTCTTAAAATGGAATTTATTATCATATTTATGTAGCAACTTCATATTTTCAGACCATAAGAATTGTTAGTGTTTTAGGAAACGATCAACAAGTTCAGAAACTTGTTGAGTGACATTCCACGGATATCTCTAGAATCACTTTTGTTTATTTTGGGTGAAAATTTTTTAATTTTCATACGTCCACCCAAAGTCAACAACAACTTGCATTTATAGAGTGCCTTTAATGTAGAAAAATGTCCCACAGAAGTGTAATCGGGCAAAAACTGACACCGAGCCAAAGAAAGAGATATTAGAGGGCTAACTAAAAGCTTGGTTAAAGAGGTAGGCATTAATGAGAGTTTTAAAGAAGGAGAGAGAGATGGCGACCATAGAGGTTTAGGGAGGGATTTCCAGAGATTAGGGCCTAGATGGCTGAAGGCATGGCTACCAGTGAGGCCAAATTTGGAAGAAAGCAGAGTTCTCAAAGGGTTGTAGGGCTAGAGCAAGTTACAGAGATTGGGAAGGATGAGACCATGAAGGGATTTGAACACAAGAATGATAATTTTAAATGTGAGGTGGTGGGGGACCGGAAGCTATTGTAGGTCAGCGAGCACAGGGATGATGGATGAACGAGCTAGGGTACATATAGAAGAGTTTTGGGTTAGCATTACCCTTAGCCACCCTCTTGCTTCTAATATATTTGTAAAAACCTTTAGTGTTGTCCTTGATATTCTTCGCAAGTTTTGTCTCATATTTCCTCTTTGTAGCTCTTACTACTTTCTTTGTATCCCTTTGCTGTTCTTTATATCTCTCCCTGTCCATGGGATCTCGACTATTCTTTGCATTTGTATAAGCCTTTTCTATTAGTTTTATACTATCTCTCACCTCTTTTGTTGACCAAGGTTGTTTAATTACACGAGTAGAGCTCTTGTCCTTTAGGGGTATGTACAGGTCTTGTATTGTACCAAATACTCTTTGAACATCTCCCACTGTTCATCTGTAGTTTTATCCGTTAACAGTTCTGCCCTGTCTACTGTGGTCAATTTGTGCCACGTCCCTTCAAAATCAGCCTTACTTAAATTTAAAACCTTGCTTTGTAACTCACCCTTCTCCCTCGTAACATCGAATGCAGTCATATTATGGTCACTGTTAGTTAGGTGTTCCCTTACCGTTAGATTGTTGACTAATTCTGGCCCATTACTCATCACTAAATCTAGTATGTCCTGTCATCTTGTTGATTCAAGAACATGTTATTCTAGAAAACTGTCAAGAAATTTGCTGCCTTTGGGACTTGAATTGTTCTGCTTCTCCCAGTCTATGTGAAAATTAAAGTCGCCCATTATAAGCACTGCTTTTGCATCAAGCTTCTCTGAGCTCCGTATTTATGCATCCCGCTTTTTTATCATTGCTATCAGAAAGACTGTAGACAACGCCTACCAAAGTCTTGCATGTTTTTCTATTCCTCAATTCCACCCAGAGCATTTCTACTACCTGCTCACTTTTAGGGAGACAGTACCTGAGGAGAGGGAACCATTTACAATGTTAGCTAGCATGGGGGCCAGGAAGGGAAGTTGGTTGGTCAGCACTTTAATGAGAATGGGGTCAAGAGAGCAGGAAGCTGGGTCTCATGGACAAGATGAGCTCGGAGATGGCATGAGGGGAGATGAGAGAGAAGCTAGAGAAAGACATGGATTTAGGGCTAAGGCAGGGTGGAACCTTGGCGAAAGTTTGGATTGGTGGGCAAGGGAAGTGGGTATGTGGCAGAGGCAGCTGAACAGATGGTCTCAAACTCAACAACAGATGGGGGTTAATGTCACCATCACCATTTAGGTGGTAAGCCAGCGGAGTGGATCACTTGTCCCATTATAGAACCTGCTATGTTTTCATTTCCATTGATTTTGGGAATGGTATAACGTGTGGGCAGTCCACTCTGCTAGTTTGCTGCCCAAGGTGAGAATTAACTCCATGATGCCAGAGTTATTTTCATGAAGGAACATTTTTCTTTCAAATGAGGACCATTGATACATTTTTTATTTCCAGTGCATGTTGCTGCGGTAGGCTTCAGTAACCTGTATATCATTTTTAATAGTAGGTGCTCCATGTATAAGCTATCTTGTTCAGACATGGTTGTGATATTGATGTTGAAGAATTGATAACGCATCCTTTCATAGCAGGTCACTGACATGGGAAAATCACCACAAAGATTCACCTGTTGTATCTATAACCTAACAAGATAAATCTTAAGAATTCTAAGGCTTCACTGGCTGAAAAATAAGTCTTCGTGGATGGATTTTAGCCATTTAGAGGCCAACTTTTCTGACGTTGCTCCCACCTCTAAAACAGATCCACAGGCACAAACAGAATAATTAAACATTTTAAAAGCCGGAAAGGATTGACCGACTAGTACTCTAATGGCTGAAATCTCTGAATGGCATGTGCTGCTTTTTGGTTACACTAAATGTTCTTTAATAATGGTAGAAGACTGGATCTTCAGAATTATCGCACATGGCACTTTCTAAGCAGGAACCACTCTATTGTAAAATGTGTCTTCACTTAACTGCATAATAATATGTAACTTGAGATATGTTTTGTTCTGTGTGTAAAGTTAAAGATGTTTTTTAACTGAGCCTCCATTATAAATATCCCTAGTTTTTCTTTAACTTTACACATAAAGCAAAATGTGCCCCCTTTAATTTTTGTCATGTAAATGAGAGAGTTTTGTGGTTCCAAGTGTTATGGCATAAAACTGCATTTCTGCTTTTTGAAGTTTATTGTCAGTGTCCTAACTAGATATCGAATTTAAAGCAGACGCTCTCTGGAAATATTTGTAGGGGGAGATCAGGCTCATAGTGCATTTATTTACGAATTATGTTACTTCCTGCTTCCCCTTCAACACCACATGCCATAAGTTAGCAGAGTGAATTGTTAACAGAGTGAGGACTTTCAACTGGGAATTTGGAATTTGGTGATTGTGGGAATTAGGTGCAGAGGGGGAAGGAGATGCTAAGTGATTTAAAGCAAGGAACTATAAACTAATCTACCAACTTTTAAAACTTAAATTAAAAAAATACATAAAATTTCTTAAAAAGACTAGGACTAATACTGAGCAGAGCATAAAGGGCGCAATGTGAGGAATCAAAAAAATCAAGAAATAGTCAAAAAGTGATGTCACAAGACAAGGAGGAGTGCCGAGGGTAAGTATTTAGTTCAATGGTTAGTGTTTTTAGTGATTATTGTTCTTAGTGGTTAGTTAATATTTGCCTTAGTGTTAGATAAACAGTAAATTGCCTTAAAGCTAAACAGTTTAAATAACTGTAGATAACATGGCAGGACAGCTGGGGCCCATCGCATGCACGTCCTGTGCCATGTGGGAACTTCAGAGCACTTCAAGCATCCTGGAAAACCACATGTGCAGGAAGTGCCACCAACTGCTCGAGCTCGAGCTCAGACCTTCTGAGCTTGAGGGCCGGCTGGCGTCACTACAGTGCGCACAGGAAGCTGAGAGTTTTGTGGATAGCACATTTCAGGAGATGGTCACACCACAGCAACAGAGAGTTCAGGCAGACAGGGAGTGGGTGACCATCAGATGGACTAGGAGGAACAGGCAGGCAGTGCAGGAGTCCCCTGGGAGTGTGGCACTCACAAACTGGTATTTAGTGTTGAATACCAGTGAGGGTGTGGACACCTCGGGGGAGTTCAGTCACGAGCAAATCCACAGCACCGTGGGAGACTCAGCTGCACAGGGGGGCAAAAGAAATGCAGTTGTTATAGAGGATTCGATAGTTAGAGGGACCGACAGGCATTTCTGCAACTGCCGACGTGAGTCCTGCATGGTGTGTTGCCTTCCTGGTGCCAGGGTAAAGGACATCGCTGAGAGGGTGCAGAGCATTTTGAGGGGGAAGGGGAACAGCCAGAAGTCGTGATCCATGTGGGAACCAATGACTTAGGAAGAAAAAGGGTCGAGGTACTGCAGTCAGAGTTTCAGTTGTTAGGGAAGAAGTTAAAAAGCAGGATCTCAAAGGTAATAATCTCTGGATTACTCCCGGTGCCACGCACTAGTGAGTATAGGAGTAGTAGGATAAGACAGGTTAATGCATGGCTGGAGCAATAATGCAGGAGGGAGGGCTTCAGGTCCTGGGGCATTGGGACCAGGTCTGGGGCAGGAGGGATCTGTTCAAGATGGACGGATTGCACCTCATTGGAGCTGGGACCAATGTCCTCGCCGGAAGATTAACTAGTGCTGTGGGGGAGGGTTTAAACTAATTTGGCAGGGGGTGGGCACCAGGATGAAAAATTAGAGAGGAGAAACAAGGCACACAGAGGACTGGGAGGGACAAGTAGCACAAGAGGAAAAAATAGTTCAGAAATAGGAGGGATCAGACGGAGGCAAATGTGAGGCAATCAAAGATAGGTTTGGAGCGCATGTGCGTAAATGCATGTAGTGTGGTAAATAAGATTGGTGAGCTGCAGGCTTAAGTCGCCAAATGGGACTATGACATAGTGACAATAACCAAGATCTGACTCAAAGAAGGGGAGGATTGGGTACCTAATATTCCTGGCGACAAGGTTTTCAGGAAAGATACGGAAGGAAAGAAAGGAAGGGGGTGGCAGTATTGACCAAAGAAACTATTATAGCACTGAAAAGAGTGATATAGTTGAGGGGCCAAAGACAGAATCTATTTGGTTAGAATTAATGAACAATAGAGGAGCTATTATGCTACTGGGTGTATACCATTGGCCACCAAATAGTGGGAAAGAGATAGAGGAGCAAGTTTGCAGGCAAATTACAGAACGATGCAAGAACTATTGAGTAGTGATAATAGGAGACTTTAATTATCACAATTTGACTGGCACAGTAACTGTGAAAAGAGCAAAGAGGGGGAGGAATTCCTGAAATGTGTGCAAGAGAACTTTCTGGAACAGAGTGTTTGCAGCCCAACCAGGAAGGAAGAAGTGCTGGATCTAGTTCTAGGGAATGAAGTGGGGCAGATGGAGCATGTTTCAGTGGAGGAGCATTTGGGGGAACAGTGTTCATAACATCATTAGGTTTAGAATAGTTATGGAAAAGGACAAGGAACAATCAAATGTGAAAATACTTAACTGGAGGAGGGTGAATTTCAGTGAGTTAAAAAGGGATCTTGCCCAGATGGAATGGAATCAAAATTGGAAGGCAAAACAGTAATTGAACAATGGGAGGCCTTCAAGGAGGAGATGGTTCAGTTTCAGAGTAGACACATTCCTACTGTGGGGAAAGGAAGGGCACTCAAAGCTAGAACTCCCTGGATGACTAAAGATATAGAGGTTAAAATGAAACAGAAAAAGGAGGCTTATGACGAATGTAAGGTTCACAATACAGTAGAGAACCAAGCTAAATACAGAAAGTACAGAGGAGATCTAAAAAAGGGAATAAGAGGGGCAAAGAGAGAGTATGAGAATAGATTAATGGCTAACATAAAAGGGAACCCAGAAGTCTTTTGTAAACATATAAATAGTAAAAGAATAGTCAAAGGAAGGGTGGGACCAAATAGGTACAAAAAAGATCTTGTTGTGAAGGCAGAGGGCATGGCTGAGGCACTAAATGAGTCCTTCGCATCAGTCTTCACCAGAGAAAAGGATGCTGCCATTGTAGCAGTAAAGGAAGAGGTAGTAATGATACTGGATAGGATAAAAATAGTTAAAGGAGGTACTTAAAAGATTGGCAGTACTCAAAGTAGAAAAGTCACCCGGTCCAGATGCATCCTAGGGTACTGAGGGAAGTAAGGGTGAAAGTTGCGGAGGCTCTGGCCACAATCTTCCAATCCTCCTTAGATATGGGGATGGTGCTGGAGGACTGGAGGATTGCAAATGTTACAACCCTGTTCAAAAAAAGGGAGAGGGATAAACCAGCAATTACAGGTCAGTCAGCCTAACGTCGGTGATGGGGAAAGTCCAAGAGACAATAATCTGGGACAAAATTAATTGGCACTTGGAAAAGTATGGGTTAATAAATGAAAGTCAGCACGGATTTGTTAAAGGAAAATCATGTTTGAATAACTTGATTGAGTTCTTTGATGAAGTAACGGAGAGGGTTGATGAGGATAGTGCAGTTGATGTGTGTGTATATGGACTTTCAAAAGGCATTTGATAAAGTACCACGTAATATACTTTCGGAGCTTTCCTCCTTCGTAACCTCACCTGACGAAGGAGGAAAGCTCCGAAAGCTTGTGATTCCGATAAAGCTGTTGGACTATAACCTGGTGTTGTAAGACTCCTTACATTTGTCCACCCCAGTCCATCACCGGCATCTCCACATCATGTTCTCCTTAGAACAGAGAAGGTTAAGGCAAGATTTGATAGAGGTGTTCACACGGACTGCAGCGGTTCAAGAAGGCGGCTCACCACCACCTTCTCGAGGGCAATTAGGGATGGGCAATAAATGCCGGCCTTGCCAGCGACGCCCACACCCCGTGAACGAATAAAAAAATAAAAAAAAATAAAAAAAATATCATGAGTGGCTTAGATAGAGTAAATAAGGAGGAACTGTTTTCAGTGGCAGAAGGGTCGATAACCAGAGGACAAAGATTTAAGGTGATCAACAAAAGAGCCAGAGGCGACATGAGGAAACATTTTTTTATGCAGCAAGTTGTAATGATCTGGAATGCACTGCCTGAAAGAGCGGTGGAGGCAGATTCAATAGTAACTTTCAAAAGGGAATTAGATAAACACTTGAAAGGATAAAATTTATAGGGCTATGGGGAAAGAGCAGGGGAATGGAACTAATTGGATAGCTCTTTCAAAGAGCTGGCACAGGCACGATGAGCCAAATGGCCTCTCCCTGTGCAGTACATACTATGATACTATGATAAGTCACTTCATAGTAAAATAGTGAAAAAGCTGCAGTGGAAGCCATTTTGATCATTTAGGGTTCACAGATATTCGAGATGACACTGGAGCATATGGTGAATATTTCAACATTTTGCCTTTTTATAATGGCAAAATTTAACAAGACGAGAGCCTTCATATATCTATGTACTGCAGATTGACTAATCTGAGTAATAATGTTTGTGGCACCTTGGAATGATCGGGAGGTAACTACAGCAATGCATTTATATAGCACCTTCAGCATGAAAACATCCCAGGGTTCTTCACACTAAGGTGTAAGGAAAACCAATGCCAAGCCACGAAGGATTAGGAGGGACGGCCAGAAGCTTGGTCAAAAAGATGAGTTTTGAGAAGGTTTTTAAAATGAGGACAGAGAAGTAAGTAGTTTAGAGAGGGAATTCCAGATAGTAGGATTCAGGTTGCTAATGGCTGTGCCATCAATGGTGGGGCAAAGGAGAGGGGAAGTACAGAAGGCCTAAGTCAGGGGAACAGAATGTTGAGGGGTTATGGAGCTGTAGGAGATTGTAGAGATAAAAGTGGGGCAAGACCATGAAAGCATTTAAAGACAGGTGGTCCTGTTCTTCCTCCAAAAAAATACAGATACAGGTGGGTTCCCATGGGGAAACTCATTGTGGTAATATTAATGAAGTATGGTAAAAATGTCACTGGCCTCAGGTGCCAGAAAGTTACCTGAACACCTAAGTTAGAACAGAAAGAAAAATAAAAACAAGAAATAAGTTAACCATTTCACCTTGTACTCTTTAAGCAAGGTTCTTTAAAAGCATTTCCATCGTGTTTTCTGGTGCTAGCCCACAAATTACCACATTTCTTGAATTCAATTTCACAACTTGCTGTGGTGGGTTTTGAACTCATGACTTCTATGTTGCTATTCCACTACCATAACTACTAGGTTACTATGGCCAAAATGTGAGAGTTATAATTTTAAGTACAGTTTTTTTTTTCAACTTTCAGGAAATTACAGGAAAAGTTCAATGGAAGTTTTTCATTGGAAAGAGATGTTGGTTCAGTGAGTACAGACAAGGGTGCTGTTGATAAGAAAACCCTAACAAAGCTGCAAACTGTAGCTGGTGAACACAAAGAAAATAATGGCCAAGTTTTAGAAGATGGAGCCAATCAAACTGATAATTCTGAGAATGAACAAGACATGTCTCTTCAACCAACCATCACTTATTCAACTTACTGTGGAGCGAGGAGGATCAGAAGAAGGAGATCTCGGAGCAAACCATTTAAACCACTAAATGCCACAATCTCTGAAGTGGATGAGAAAAGTGTAATTTCATTGGTTGATCAACAAATTATGAATCCATTGGAGGAAGAAACTAGCCATGATATCCTTTTGCAAGCTCCAACAATGACTGGGATCCAAACACCATTAGAAGAAAAAATAACCTTAATAAATGATGGTAACCTACCTAATAATGGCCAAGGAAATAATGAACTACAGCCCAGAATCTGCACAGAGAAATTTCCATCAAACAAACCTGGGTGGGTCAAAGATGCAAAAACAGAAAATGAAACACTGACACTGCAAAGTTCTCTCAGTGAAGTCAGCAGAGAAATAGAATTAACTGGACCACGCCACGACGAAATAACTAAAGTAGAACATGAATGCAGTGCAATGACAACAGCCACAATAGATAGCACCAAGAAACAAGTATTACAAACTGATACATCAGTATCAAACACAACTGGCATACAAAAGATAACTGCTGTCAATCCAGATGACATGTTTGTCCCAACTATAACTTTGACACTTGAAGACTTGCATTCAAAAGGAAGAGGTGTGGTAGATAGGGCCGCACAATGCTTAGTTCTGAAAGATAATCTAATCACTAAGCATGATGATCAGAGCCACAAGGATGAAGTCTATGTTGACACAACAACAGGTAAAATAATTGCCCAAACTGATATTTCACCCAAAACAACTATTATCGACAACTCCCAACAGGAGACACATGTCCCGTCCGCTTTAAAGACAATCAGTAAAAAAGAATATGAAACAGATGTACCAAAGGCACACTGCTCCACTGTAGGTGCAGTTGAAGCAGCAACAACTCAAAACTTGAAACCTGTCAATTCAAATAATTTTATACCCTTAACAGAGACTGACCAACAAACTGGTAACACTCATGGGCAAAGAAAAGGTATTGTTGCTGATTCAGCAGAAGATCGGGCTCTAACAGTTCCTGTAATTATTGGTTCAAAGTTAGATGATATGGAAAAAAAGACTGAGAAGACAGAACCTGTGGGTAAAATTGTCTCTTTAACAGAGCCAGAAAAAACAATCCACCTGAGCAATGAGTTAGATACACCGAAATTAATACCTAATGAAACTTGTGATAAATATGATGTACAATTGGAAATTGCCGGCAGGACTCAGACAAATAGACACACAACAATGTCAGATACCTTTGAAATGTCCAATAACAAAGCGGGTATTCCTGATGTCTCTGCCAGTGACACACCAAAAAAGTGTAAAGGCAAAGATAACGTAACAGAGTTATCCACTTGGAGTCTCACAACAGATAATGGATCTACAATCGATAAACCATCAAAGGAGTACAGTCAAACAACACAAAGGAAATCAGTACTTGACATAATACATGTAAATGAGGAGTCATCTTCTGAAGCATTGCAAAAGCAAATGAGTAATAATTCGTCCACTTTAACAACTGTTGAAGTAATAAATGAAGCAAGAAATGAAGATATAGCTACCAATGCTAATTTTAGAGACAAATCAACAATTGTAATCGAGAATAATAAACATCTCAAGATACCAAGTGATACTGTCTCAACAATTGCCACAGAAGCAGCCCCGAGTGCAATGCAGTCAGATGGGGTTAGCAATTCTGAAGCCACTACAACTACTGAACTCCGAGAGATTGCAGAAGCCAGCTATGTACAGAAAGAGAAAGCATTGTACATTCAAAAACCAGACCAATCACTTAAAATTTCTTCTGAAAAAGATCATGATCGCACTTCAAAATCGTTACAGTATGCTGAAGCCTCTTTGCTTGAACCTAAGATTTCCAGAGGAGACAGGCTTTCCTTAGCTAATGAAAGTGTATTCTACAGGTACTATCAAGAATCAACAGATTTATTATTAGGTTCAAACGAGAATGCATGTACAATTGCAAATAGTGACATTATAACAGTACCGGTCTTCAAACAAAATCAGTTGGTTGAAGAAGTACAGGACAACAGAAAAGCATCTCATTTTGTAACAGCACAAAAAGATATCAGTGAGAAATCAATGGGAACAAGTAACAAGTATAGCCCGTCAGAAAACAATTTGTGGTACAGATGTTTTCAACAAAGTACTGGTTTCTCACACATGGGGAAAAATACACAGTCTAATATAGTCGATGAAACACATTCAAGAAATACACAGACCGATGAAATTGTACGATCAATAAAGCCAAATGCTTCAGTAGCAAATTCTGCTAAGGAAACAATTCAAGGTATCTTGCAGGAAGGTACATTGAATAATTCCAGAATGACCCAGTCTAATGAGCAAAATGAAGAAATGGCAAAGAGAATCAAAACCTCTGATAGCAAGGACTCAAATGCATCACATTCAGTCAAACCAGAAGGCAATGAGACTGCCTTGAAAATCAAAGAGAAGGAAAAAGAACAAATCACTTTACAATCAGGAGCAGAATTAATAAGAGGCATGTGTGAAGTTGATGCATCACAGGTACATCCAGTAGAAACAGTGCTAACTACGGATAGTGACGACGCTTTGACAGGGAAAACAAAAGAAGTAGCAGAAGAAATGATATTTTCAGTCACACAAGTAACACCACATTCCCAACTAAGAACCACAGTTATCAAAGAGAATGTTACTACTGTAGAAACAGGTTCAGATGTAATAACAATTACCAGGGTAAAGGGTGGTACTGAAGATACTGATTTAAATGAGAACACTAATAATTTGACAGTGAAGAACATGATTGAAGAAACACTTGAGGAATTAATGAAGACAGTACAAGTTAGTGGTGAGAGAGTGAAAGAAGTGGTACAGTCAGAGATACCAGAGGAATCTGGAAATAACTCGATAAGCATTGATGGAGGAGAGATTAAAGCCTCACCTCTGGTAACACATGAAAGTGTTTCCGAATATGTTCCTTCAGTCTACAGTGCTGATGAGAAAGAAATCTCAATGACGATGAAACCGCATGAGAAAAGTATCAAATCAGTACCTTTATTGCCGGTGGACACTGACCTTACACTAGCACATCCTGTTCAAGATGTAATAAATCAGGAGGCAAATACAGGCTTCTTAAATCTTATCTCAACCAGTCATACAACTGGCAATACAGAATCTCTACTTAAAACAGATAAGGACAAAGTGAATGCTGGTCAAGTAAGAACACAAGATTCAGAAAAAGAACCGGACCTGAGAACTGAGCTGAGAAACACAGTAGCTGCTGCAGACGATTCCTTGCCAGAAGCACCTTCAGAGATGCCAGAAACAGACAATCAAAACTCGGATTCCTTGGCCCAGGAAATTACTGGCATAGAAACAGAACAGTGTAATATTATTGATCCAGCGCAGAGTCCTGCTGTATTAAGAAATGATTCTGTAAAATTAACCCAATTAAATGACTTCCAGGAAAATTCAATTGCTGATTTTGAGAAAAGTGTAGCAAACTCAGAGGAAGAAAATAATTTTCAGTCGAGTTCTGACCAGTTAAAAATAAGTAAATCCAATCAGGCAGCTGACCAGGCAGAGCCAACAAATCAAAACACAAAATCTGAAGAAGACGGAACATATATGGTTTCCAAAATACAGATAAGCTCCAGCATCCCAGTATCAGATTTAGTTAAGCCAGTGAATGAAATGGCAAAAAGAATTATACAAAAAATTGTGCTTTCTGCCCAGGAGACAGTTACAACCATTCAGGTACCTGGTGCAACACAACTGCCTTTATCAGACTCAGGACTAGCCACAGAGAGTGACACAACCTTACCATCAGAAGCGAAATCAGTCGTAGAACTCGTGTCTTTCACTGAACCAGTAACACCACATACCCAACTAAATACCACAGTTATCAAAGAGGATGATACTACTGTAGAAATAGGTTCAGATGTAATAAAAGATGCCAGGGTAAAGGGTGGTACTGAAGATATTGATTTAAATGAGAGCACTAATAATTTAACAGTGAAGAACATGATTGAAGAAACACCTGAGGAATTAGTGAAGACAGTACAAGTTAGTGGTGAGAGAGTGAAAGAAGTGGTACAGTCAGAGATACCAGAGGAATCTGGAAATAACTCGATAAGCATTGCTGGAGGAGAGAGTAAAGCCTCACCTCTGGTAACACATGAAAATGTTTCCGAATATGTTCCTTCAGTCTACAGTGTTGATGAGAAAGAAATCTCAATGACGATGAATCTGTATGAGAAAAGTATCAAATCAGTACCTTTATTACCAGTGGACACTGACCTTTCACTAGCACATCCTGTTCAAGATGTAATAAACCAGGAGGCAAATACAAGCCTCTTAAATCTTATCTCAACCAGTCATACAACTGGCATCACAGAATCTCTACTTAAAACAGGTAAGGACAAAGTGAATGCTGGTCAAGTAAGAACACAAGATTCAGAAAAAGAACCGGACCTGAGAACTGAGCTAAGAAACACAGTAGCTGCTGCAGACGATTCCTTGCCAGAAGCACCTTCAGAGATGCCAGAAACAGACAATCAAAACTCAGATTCCTCGGCCCAGGAATTTACTGGCATAGAAACAGAACAGTGTACTATTATTGGTCCAGCACAGAGTCCTGCTGTATTAAGAAATGATTCTGTAAAATCAATCCAATCAAATGACTTCCAGGAAAATTCAATTGCTGATCTTGAGAAAAGTGTAGCAAACTCAGAGGAAGAAAATAATTTTCAGTCGAGTTCTGACCAGTTAAAAATAAGTAAGTCCAATCAGACAGCTGACCAGGCAGAGCCAACAAATCAAAACACAAAATCTGAAGAAGACGGAACATATATGGTTTCCAAAATACAGATAAGCTCCAGCATCCCAGTATCAGATTTAGTTAAGCCAGTGAATGAAATGGCAAAAAGAATTATACAAAAAATTGTGCTTTCTGCCCAGGAGACAGTTACAACCATTCAGGTACCTGGTGCAACACAGCTGCCTTTATCAGACTCAGGACCAGCCACAGAGAGTGACACAACCTTACCATCAGAAGCGAAATCAGTCGTAGAACTCGTGTCTTTCACTGAACCAGTAACACCACATACCCAACTAAATACCACAGTTATCAAAGAGGATGATACTACTGTAGAAATAGGTTCAGATGTAATAAAAGATGCCAGGGTAAAGGGTGGTACTGAAGATATTGATTTAAATGAGAGCACTAATAATTTAACAGTGAAGAACATGATTGAAGAAACACCTGAGGAATTAGTGAAGACAGTACAAGTTAGTGGTGAGAGAGTGAAAGAAGTGGTACAGTCAGAGATACCAGAGGAATCTGGAAATAACTCGATAAGCATTGCTGGAGGAGAGAGTAAAGCCTCACCTCTGGTAACACATGAAAATGTTTCCGAATATGTTCCTTCAGTCTACAGTGCTGATGAGAAAGAAGTCTCAATGACGATGAAACCGCATGAGAAAAGTATCAAATCAGTACCTTTATTGCCGGTGGACACTGACCTTACACTAGTACATCCTGTTCAAGATGTAATAAACCAGGAGGCAAATACAAGCCTCTTAAATCTTATCTCAACCAGTCATACAACTGGCATCACAGAATCTCTACTTAAAACAGGTAAGGACAAAGTGAATGCTGGTCAAGTAAGAACACAAGATTCAGAAAAAGAACCGGTCCTGAGAACTGAGCTGAGAAACACAGTAGCTGCTGCAGACGATTCCTTGCCAGAAGCACCTTCAGAGATGCCAGAAACAGACAATCAAAACTCGGATTCCTCGGCCCAGGAATTTACTGGCATAGAAACAGAACAGTGTAATATTATTGATCCAGCGCAGAGTCCTGCTGTATTAAGAAATGATTCTGTAAAATTAACCCAACTAAATGACTTCCAGGAAAATGTAATTGCTGATTTTGAGGAAAGTAAGTCCAGTCAGTTAGCTGACCAGAGCGATTTCACAAATGAAAGTACAAAAAATGCAGAGGAGGAAGAAGCAGAAAGAAATCCTCAAATACAGACAACCTTTACACTCTTGTTTGCACGTTTAACTAACCTAGTAAACGTTGTCACAGAAAACAGAGAAACTATGGAAGATCTTCTCAAAAATGAGAACGAAATGGAACCTCAATTTTCAGAACAGGAAGCGTTGATCCTAGACACATCACTGAGCCACGACTTCAAGAGAAGGAAGATTTATCCTTTTGCTTTACCACCAATATATGAAGAACAGGATTTAGAAAATGAAGCAACGATGGACACCTATAATATTAACCATTCTCCAACTTCAACAACACAGTACAATTCTAACAAACTTGTTACATCTGTACTTGAATCTGCAGCAAAGTCTTTAGATTTGATGCAAACAAAAAATATAGTTCAAGAAATTGAGGAAGAAGAAGAAAATCCAAAGAGTCCTGTTCCTGTATTAGAAGTGAGCATGTCACTCTCCAGTAACCATTTGGACAAAACAACTGTAATTTCTCAGGACATAACTGAGGAACAAAACTTGTCTTCACAGTTACAAACGGAAACTTGTGTGGTTGATTCTAAAACCCCCCCAAAACCTGTGCCTTCTGCAACAGTAGGTAGTGTATTTTACAGATATTTTCAGATGTCTAAGGATTATTTACCAGAGGATGAACAAGCATCATCTGAAAGAGCTTCTAAAATGCTAACTCATTTGCAACAGAAGCCAATTGAAGAATCAAACCTGCTAAAATGTGCACCAGAGTCAAAGGTGAGATACTTTATTTTCTACTGTACATTCAGGATAAGATTCAGCCTTCTGAATTAATTTTTCTTCTTCCCCGTTTTGGTCTTCCCATAACATGCACTATCCATAGCGAAGAGAGCAAGAGCATAACTTGTTCCTTAACCATTGCCAGTCCCACTGTAAATGGTGCTACAAAGAGGTGTGCAAAGGCAGCCCAAGGGGATGTTCTTTTCTGATGTTTCCTTCGTTCCTTGAAGGGAATGTCTGGTTGCCACTTGGTGATTCTACCACCAATCCATGGCACTGTGCGCTGGTTCACAAAGTATAGCACCATGCTACCCTAAAAGTAAGCTTTTCGTAACATTGCAATTTGGCTCAGTTATTTTACAGTTGGCATCCTGACAATTTGAATATTTGTTCCTTTAATGTATCAAATATTAATGTTGGAATTAAACTTCATATTTTCTTAGCTTCTTTCCTTTCCCCAATTTTTTATAACTTTTTTTCCCCTTGTATCACATGCCATTCTTTGCTGAAACTACAGACAAACAACATTCTTTCTAGCTTCTGCCAGTTCTGTTTTGCAGTTGACCACTAGGAGGTTCACAAAGGTTTTCAGGGTTGACAAATCACAAGGTCTTCATTCCCTTCCTCCATAAAATTGCTTCCATTCATCCTTGTTATATTGGCGATGATCAGGAACTTACTGTGTCAGGGATAGCAAGAGTTAGATATATTTGGAACATTAAGTGTAAAATATTCATAGTTTGGTAACTAAAGTCCATCAGGTTCTGTTCATCCAAGATTCTATATTTTTGTCCAATGTGCCCATATGGCTCTGCTTTGTTTTTATTTATATTTTCTCACATTTACCCCATGAGGTCTCCTCTAGATGGAACAAGAAAAGGAGCTAGATATTTCTCCAGTACCATTGCTAAAGTTACCCTATGACTGGCAAATAGGAGCTGTGCATATGGGTCCATTACTTTTCCCTTTCCTAAGATGGAACATTGAACTATCATGAGGTGCTCCATCTAGTATCCCAGTCAAGAAATTAATAATTTAAATAAGAATATTAAATATTAAAATTATTTGGACTGTTCAATAAAAAGTGTATTATATAAATATATAAGGTACTGTATACTATATCAAAATATAAGACTAAGGTATTCAATTGGTTAAATTCATGACTTTCATCTATTGCACTGTTGCGTTGCAGTGTCTTGTTAAGAACAAAAATTTGAAAATCAACCCAAGGCCAGGGAAGGTAAGTCATACTTTTTAGAAATACATAAAAATAAATCTCCGGCAACTGTTTTGCTTACCGATTAAAAACATGTTCTTTTGTGATTTAGATGGTTATTTATGATCAATTAAACTTTCATGGAAGAAAACGTGAAATCTTGACCGATGTGTCTGATGCAACAAGCTGGATTTTTTCTGAAGGGGTCTCATTAAAAGTTGTCAGAGGATGGTAAGAAAATTACATTTTTGTTTATCAACAAAGATATAGATAGCATTGAATTTAATAATTTTAGTAAGTAATTTTGTGTAAATTAAATTTGTATTTCTATTTATGGTAACTGTTATATTTAAGCCTTTCAACATCAATCAAATGAGCATAGATTACAGTTTAGTTTGCAGGAAATGTTTTTGATAATAAAGTGTGTGATGAGTTCCTGAAAGATTTTGTTCTAATAGAATAGACTGTGGTAGATTTTGACTTTGTGTGATAGTATAAAACGGGTGATAGCGAGTCGGCAGCCCATTTTACATCTCTCCCAATTTTTATTTTCATTGAAGTTTGAGGCAAAGTACCTATTTAGTATTTCTGCCATCCTCACTCTCCATTAAAGTTTGCCTCTTCTTTCCTTGTGGCCCTTTAAAATAAAAATGTCCTACAGTTATGACTATTGTTAATATGCACCTCTCTAATTTGTCTACAAATTTCATCTTCAGTTTCCTTACCATTGTTTGCCAGTCCATAATATATTCTCAGTATGTTCTTACTATTCCTAAGCTCTATCAAAAGGGATTCTGTTTGCACTATTTCTCTATTTAAATCCTTATTCTCTAGTACAATGATATTGTCTTTAATTAATACTGCCATCCCTCTTTCTTCTTTATTCCTTTTGAAACTTTTATACCCCAAATCCTGCCCTAGCTGCAGCCATGTTTCAGTTACTGGTATTATGATTTTTCTATGTTAATTAATGATTCTAGTTTCCCGATTATGTTTCTTATACTACACTCTGGATTGATTTACACACACGCACACACATACACACATGCATTTATTATATAGTCTTATCCTACCGTAGTACTCTGATATTACACAATCTCTGGCCTAACATACATTGCTTATTACCCCCTCATTAATTTTTAACCTGGTCCTCATAGATGTCTACTGTTTGTAAAAATGGATTTTCAGGTTTTCTGTAAGCTAAGAGTTAATAGTCCCTGGGATACTAAGAGTTAGTCACAACAACGTCACTTAATCTCTTAGTTTCAATCCAGGAGATTGAGATCAAATTCTCGTCCCTCTGGTAGTTTTAGAGTACAAAGTGAAATAAGGTTGCATTGTCTTAATTCAGTTCCAATCAAATGCAGGTCCACTGCACAGCTGTACTAATTAAAAACAATATCAATAGAGAAATGGTACAAACCTAACCATTTGACACCAAATATCATTGAATTGACAGTTTCACTGAATAAGTCAACAAAGGTGGTTACAGTTAGAAATGTATTTTTTACAATGTTTTTCCTGTGGTGTACCTAAAAAAATGTTTATCCTTCCTCATTCCAGTTGGATACTGTATGAAAAACCTGAATTTCAAGGACAAATGTACATATTGGAAGAGGGACAGAGGAAGTTAGATAAACTCTGGGTCAACAATAGCTTTCACATGGAATCCACACCCACTAAAATTGTGATTGGTTCTATTAAAAGGGTTATAAAGGTGAGTCTCCCTCCCACCACCCGTCTATCAAAAATAAACAGTACAATAAATGAGAAGTCTATCACTTAAAAGATGACAGGGTAAATTTCCCATCCGCACTTGAAGGGATGGTCGGAGAATCAAGGCTGGGAGCACAATTGAAATGAAAGATGCAGATGTTATTTAAGAAGCTTTGATACCATTAATTATATTTGATAAGAATGCATTTGGCAGGTAAAATAAGGCTGAGCCTTAAAACAATACAACGGAACATGAAGCTAATTGGATTTGTCTAAATTGATTCTCTTAAAAATGTAATAGTTCAATTTAATAATTCAGTGAATCAACAGTGAATCTTTCTGCACTAATCCAAAGAAAACTCTTATTGAAAGAAATGTGGCCTTTTCATGGTAAATGTTTCCCATTTAGAGCAAAAGATTAAAGTTATGACAAAAACAGCACTTATTAAGGATAATCTTATTCCAATCTCAAATGTATAGCATTCCATGTAGATCTGAGTCACCATACCAGCTTCTTAAAATACAAATAGGCTTGTATGCAAATTTGGAGAATCCCCTTTCTCCTGGCTCTTGATCCTTTTCTCTGCCAATCCCAGCCCAGATCACATTCTTCTTGCACCCAGCTGTGCTCTTGTTTTAGGCAAGAGAGAGAATTATTTAATCCATGGGGAGATGGGTGCCACCAAAACGGCTTAAAGCTGGGTAAATTGGTCTATAAATTGGTCACCATCTCACAAAGCAAACATAACTCATGCTCATTAAAGAGCTTAAGTGAAAGGAAGATGTGAGTCATGGGTACAGTGAATGTAAAAGTAAGAGGCAAAAACAGCAAGTGCAACCCAGCACAGGGTAGGAGAAGCAGCACAGCAACCTCTTTGTATCAGGCCAGTCAATTTTACTTCTAAGCAAGTTTTCTGGATTCCAAGAAGTGTTCCAATCAAGTAAGCTTCAATGTGGGAATAATAAGTTCCACTCATTTTGTATTGAATGCTATTTATGGTACAAACATTTAATGCTTTCGTATCAAATTCCACTTTCCACTATTTTAATGGAGGCATTTCAAATAAACAAATTAACGTCTCCATTAAAGTAGTGAACAAAAAGAATTGATAGCGGTGCTTTAAACATTCATACGATAATATCACCCAATGTATTTTCAGGCTTGTATGTTTAGGATTGGAATAAATCAACTCCACTCCTTAAAAAGTCAAAAATCTGAGTCAGTTTGAGAAAGTTGCTGAGTGAGGATTCCAGCTATAATCATGGCTCCAACTGTCCAATAAACTGACGTTTCAAGACAATCAGGAATCAACTAGATTGCACGGGCATTATCTCTATTAACTAGATATTCACAGCTAATGAAGAAGATTGAGTAATGGGCTAATATTATACTGACCCACCTGGTTATTGATTGAGCCATTACTTGGTAACAAAGGAAAATCATTTTCCTGCTAATAGCACAAAGCCAGTGCGATCACCCAGGACTAATAACAGATAATGGCAATGATAGTACTACTCTTAGCTTCCAAAAGCAGAAAATCCTGCCCTAAATATTCTGCTTGGTGTGTGGGATATATTGTGGGGGGTGGGGGGGTGGGGGGGGGTGGAATCTCGACAGAACTGGGCACCAAGTAAATGGAGCAGCTGCGTTGCCTGCCGAAAGCTGGTGTCAGGAGGTCCAAACCGTATTAAGGTTCGAGCCTCATTTAAATACTGTTGGCGGGCTGCAGGTGCCAAACGGGCACCCCACTGTAGGAGAGCAGGCAATCGGCTGGCTCCCATGTTGAGCCAACTGCCCAGTCAGGTCTGGGCAGTTGGAGAGCCAATCCCAGGTTCTTGAACAGGCCAGCAAAAGGCCGGAGTTTCTTTGTGGACCCTGGAGGAGCACTCCTTTGCATATTTAAGCCTGGTTCAGGCAGCTGTCAGCTCACCCATTTACAGGCAGGCCTGAAAGATGCATCAATGGGGTGGCCGAGGTTCCCACCATCGCCTGCCAATTTTCAACAGCTGGCTGCCTATTTTTCAGGCGAGAAATGGGCAGTTGGCAGTTAAAAATCACCACCACTGATTCAACACTGCAACTGTTTCCAAATCACAACTCAAAACAAACGTCTACCTACCACTTTTTTCTTTCCAGAATCACTGCATTCCAGAGATTGCAATCTCCCAAGAACCTCAGCAAGATGACATTAAAACTTACTTACACAGTGAGGTTGCCTGCATCGAGGAATGTGGAATAACACCCACTATATCTTCTATCATTGTCAATTCAGGAATGTGAGTGAAACTAACACCTTTGTAATATTTTTCAATCCTACGACTGTTTTTTATAGACTGTTTTGCATTCCACACAATTTTCTATTCCAGAACATTGCAAAATCTGACCTGCTTTGGTCTGTTGCTGTTCAAACTATGAATCATACACTGCAGGCAGATCATAGGAACAAAAGTCCAAAGAAGTTCCCGCCTATCTTGATCAATTTGGGTTTTTTTACATTTTTTTTGGCCCGGAATTTCCTTCAACGGTGTAACTGGCAAGTTCTTCCAAAATTTACACCAGTTTCTACACTGATCTTGCCAACCAGAACTTATGCTGAAATTTCCTGCCAATCCCAGAGGCAGTAGTAGAGGCAGGTACAATTTTGTCTTTTAAAAAGCATTTGGACAGTTACATGGGTAAGATGGGTATAGAGGGATATGGGCCAAGTGCAGGCAATTGGGACTAGCTTAGTGGTATAAACTGGGCAACATGGACATGTTGGGCCGAAGGGCCTGTTTCCATGTTGTAACTTCTATGATTAGCATATGCTGGAATGTTAAAACTGGCATAAACAAGCAGTTCACATGATATTACAGACTTCGAGGCTTCAAAGCGATTTATACAAGTTGAGTGTGTGGGCAAATACATGGCAGATACAGTACAATGTGGATAAATGTGAAGTTATCCACTTCAGAAGGAAAAACAGAAAGGCAGATTATTTAAATGGTGAAAGATTGGGAAATGTTGATGTACATAGGGACCTGGGTGTCCTTGTACACCAGTTACTGAAAGCAAACATGCAGGTGCAGCAAGCAGTTAGAAAGGCAAATGGTATGTTGGCCTTCATTGCAAGAAGATTTGAGTATAGGAGCAAGGATGTCTTACTGCAGTTATACAGGGCCTTGGTGAGACCACACCTGGAGTATTGTATGCAGTTTTGGTCTCTTCACCTAAGAAAGGATATACTTGCCATAGAGGGAGTGCAGCGAAGGTTCACCAGACTGATCCTTGGGATGGCAGGACTGTCGTATGAGGAGAGATTGGGTCGACTCGGCCTGTATTCACTCGAGTTTAGAAGAATGAGAGGGGATCTCATTGAAACATAAAATTCTGACAGGGCTAGACAGACTGGATGCAGGGAGGATGTTTCCCCTGGCTGGGGGGTCCAGAACGAGGGGTCACAGACTCAGGATACGGGGTAGAGCATTTAGGACTGAGATGAGGAGAAATTTCTTCACTCAGAGGGTGGTGAAGCTGTGGAATTCTCCACCACAGAAGGCTGTGGAGGCCAAGTCACTGAATACATTTAAGAAGGAGCTAGATAGATTTCTAGACACAAAAGGCATCAAGGGGTATGGGGAGACAGCGGGAATATAGTATTGAGATAGAGGATCAGCCATGATCATATTGAATGGCGGAGCAGGCTCGAAGGGCCGATTGGCCTACTCCTGCTCCTATTTTCTATGTTTCTATAAAGGGGAGGAAGTTTTGCTACAGCTATACAAATCCCTGGTTAGACCACATCTGGAGTACTGTGTACAGTAATGAGCACCGCACCTTAGAAAGGATATATTGGCCTTGGAAGGAGTGCAACGCAGATTCACCAGAATGTTACAGGGATCCAAGGGCTAGATCATGAGGAGAGATTACAGAAACTAGGCTTGTATTCCCAGAAATAAAGAAGGTAAAGGGGTGATATGATTGAGGTTTTAGGATTTTGAAAGGAGTTGATAGGGTAGAGAGAGAAACTTTTTATGCTGGTGGGGGAGTCTAGGACAAGGTGACATTACCTTAAAATCAGAGCCAGGCTATTCAGGAGAGAAGTTAGGAAACACTTCTTCATGCAAAGGTTGGGTGAAGTGTGGAACACTCGCCCACAAAAAGCAGTCGATGCTAGCTCAATTAATAATTTTAAATCTGAGATTGATAGATTTTTGCTGGCCAAGGGTATTATGAGATCTGGAGCCAAGGCAGGTGGATGGAGTTAGGATACAGATGAGCCATGATCTCATTAAATGGTGGAACAGGCTCGAGGGGCTGAATGACCTACTCCTGCTCCTATGTTCCTATGTTCCACCCTCACCTCCAACAAGTGTGAGAAGCTAATGGACTTTTTTGTCACTAAGATGGAGGCCAAGTCACTGAATATATTTAAGAAGGAGCTAGATAGATATCTAGACACAAAAGGCATCAAGGGTATGGGGAGAGAGCGGGAATATGTTATTGAGATAGAAGATCAGACATGATCATATTGAATGGCGGAGCAGGCTCGAAGGGCCGAATGGCCTACCCCTGCTCCTATTTTCTATGTTTCGAAAGATGTTTTCTTATCAAGTATTTATCCAATTCCCTTTTGAAAGTTACTATTGAATCTGTTTCCACCACCCTTTCAGGCAGTGCATTACAGATGATAACAACTCACTGCATAAAAAAATGTCTCCTCATCTCCCCTCTGGTTCCTTTGTCTATTATCTTAAATCTGTGTCCTCTGGTTACTGACTCTCCCGCCAGTGGAAACAGTTCCTCCTTATTTACTCTATCAAAATCCTTCATAATTTTGAACACCTCCAATAAGTCTCCTTTTAACCTTCTCTGCTCTAAGAAGAACAATCCCAACGTCTCTAATCTCTCCACATAACTGAAGTCCCTCATCCCTGGTATTATACTAGTAAATCTCCTCTGCACCCACTCTAAGGCCTTGACATCTTCCTAAAGTGTGGTGCCCAGAATTGGACACAGTACTCCAGCTAAGGCCTAACCAGTGATTTACAAAGGTTTAGCATAACTTCCTTGCTTTTGTACTCCATGCCTTTACTTATAAAGCCCAAGATTTCGTATGCTTTTTTAACAGCCTTATCAACTTGTCCTGCCACCTTCAAATTCCATTTCAGAAATTTGGCATCTCTGCCTCTGACTTGAATACTGTGGTTCTTACTTGACTGAATGACACTACTTTGTTATAGATTGAAGAATTACAACCAAAAGTGGAGCAAAACAAGAAATGATTTGGTTTTTATCAGTGATTTTGAAATCTTTGCTTTTGGTTACAGAAGTAGATCCTGTCCTACAAGACAGTGAATGACAGGACAATAATTCAGTCAAATGGTTTTGAAGATGCCAAGAACATCAAAACAAAATTTGGGTGATTTATGTTGCCAGCGCTCTTGTGGAGTGCGATCACCAGCTTAAATTTGCTGCCAGATATTTTCTGTTCCTTTTATTATGTGTCTAATAAATATTTATTTTAAAAGTAATTACTTTCAATGTTTAGCTTGTTTACTGTTATGTAGTGGGCACACTGAGCAGTTGGATTAGGTAATAAAAAGGATATGGGTCTGGAAAAAAAGAACAGAGGCATCAGACAGTCTGTAATATCATACAGTATTTCTGTAACAGTCCTCGATAAAGAGGCTGGACCTGAAATGTTAATCTGTCTTTTTTCTTTACAGATTCTGCTATACCTACTGCGTCTTTCCAGCATTTTTTTTATTTCTGTAACAGTACCTGTTGCTTTTTGGGCAACAGCTATATGTTACACAATATACTCTAAAAACTGTGTGTTCCACAATATACTATAAAAACTGTATGTTACACAATATACTACAAAAACTATGTATTACACAATATACTACAAAAACTATATATTACACAATATATTACAAAAACTGTATGTTACACATTATACTACAAAAACTATGTATTACATATTATTTTTTAAAATGACAAATGTTAGGAGCACTGCAAAGATGGATGTGGGGTTCAGCTGATTTGGGGTTTTCTGTGACTGATTGTTTACAAATGGCAGTGAAAAGAAACATTAGAAAAATAAATAGTGGGAAAATGTTGTGGGTCACTGAAAAGTTTGCACATTTATAGAAGTACTGCATTTGCATTCAATGTTTTTTTCCCCATCCTTTGCTCCTTTTGGACCCCTCCCCCCCACACTCCTCTTGTTGCTTCTCACTTCCTTCAGCTAAAAGACCTGGATTAACTGGACAGAAGCCATCAGTGCCACTTTGTGATTAGCCACTCTTCCCTTTCATTTCAGATGGAGAGATTCACTCCAGCACTCTATATCATCTGGTTGTATCAACCAATTTGAATGTTAGTTGGGGTGGAATTTCAATTTAGGCTTTCTAGTTACTAGGATGTATAGGGCTGATTTTTTATTGGTATTCTAATTTCTGATCAATATTAGAAGCTTCCAACCTGTACTGCACAACAATATAGTTTAAACTAGTGCCCATTAACCCATGCATGATATGGCAGTGTGCAGCATCTGTTTTGTATTTATTTGCCATATATATAATTTCTGCATTAGTATAGGATAATAAAGTATTTACTACATAATTATTATAGATAATACTCAATAATATTTAATGTATTGTATGAAAAGCCTTTTCAGCTATTCACCATTTAACCATCTTCGAAATATTTGTTCTTTTACTAGTTGGCTTGTCTATAATAAGCCAAATTTCCATGGCCACTTTACTCTGCTAGAAACTGGTAGCAGCCCAGTTCAGATATCAACTGAAGCAAAGTCGAACAATGTAAAATCATTACGGCCTCTGAAAATGGTGAGGAAATAATTCATTTTTCATTAAGATTTAACCTTAGAGTTTTTACAAAAAGTGTATTGACTCTTTTCCGGTCAGCTGAGTTGACGGTGTTCTTACCTTTGGGTCAGAAGATGTTGGTTTGAACACCATACCAGGTGTTTGAACACATAATCTAAGCTGACAATCCAGATCAGTATTGAGGGAGTGTTGCTCTGTCAGAGGTGCAATTCTTTGAATAAGACATTAAACTGTGTCGCTGTCTGTCTGTTCTGGTGATTTAAGTGGACATTCAAGGTCCTGTGACACAATTTGAAGAAGAGAGTTCAGTTCTCTGGGAATTAAGGCCAACATTCCTCCCTCAACCAATACCACCAACAACAGACCAACTTATCATTAATTTCATAGCTGCTTGTGGGATGGTGCAGAATAGCTGCCACATTTGCCCATGTAACAACAATCACTGCCCTTCAAAGTAATTCATCATGTGAAGGTGGTACGTAAATAAAAGTATTTTTTTATTATGCATAAGCTGTAGTTATGATAGTTCTGGTGAACAAAGTATACGGAACATATCAGTCTAAATTTGTTTTTTTCAGATACATGTGGTCAGAAAGGGGATGCAGTGTGATATATTAGTAACAAATATCTTAATGTGTGAAATTCCTCGGCTACCATTTTAACAAAGGCACAGAACACAATTTCATCCCAAACAATGTTCTGTTCCCAATGAAACATAAATGGAGGAAGATATTAAACGAACAGTTTGATTAAAAAATGCATGTAGTATGATAAACATGTGTTATCGCTACAGACGTGCCATTGAAATTTATTTTAAGAGATAAAGATGAGCCTAAATTTTCCAAACACACAATTATCTAGGAAAAGTAACATAGGAACCGATTCAGTCAATAGAAGACTTTCGGTCCATCTAGCCCACCTATTCACAGTATTCGTTTGGCGCATTTCTAATAGCCCTGAATCCCAGAGTTAACATATCATATAACACTGGTTATTTGTGTAACAGTGTATCACAACAGCATTTTACCTGTATTACATTGCAGAAAGATTGTTCTGCAGTATAATGAAAAAGTGCAGAAGTATGCCATTGTGTGCTTGACAAAGTGTTGATCCTGCTTGTTCATGTTCTCTAAGTGTTAACCTTTTTCCTGATTTTTGTTTAGGGTGGACTAAAAGTGGAAAGGCCTATGTCTCCTAAGGTATGTATAGATCATTAATCTCAAAATGATAGCTATATTTGCTGGGCACAGCAGTAACAAGATGTTTGTTTCAATGACTTGCTGACATTTATTGCCATTAAATGGAAAGAAACTACACCAGAAATCAATTTACAAATCTTTGGTTCTTTCAGACACATTCTTAATGTGGTAGGTTATTACTGACTTAGCAGAAGTCTGTTGCTAAATCACCTTTGTAAAATCATATAATTCTTTGATGCTTTGCACATCACTGCTGATTTTGAAGCAGTAAGCGCCTGAAAATGAATGCTGCCTTGTTCCTTTTTATTCTGCACACAGAAGCATTAGGCGGGTGAGGCAAACATCACTCAAAGCTGAATACGGGCTCAGTTTGTTTATAGTGACTTGCAAGTTCTGGAATTTGATTTGGAAGACAGATACTAGTACTGACTGTGCCTGAGGTTCATTCTGTTTGGCAGAATATTTGCACAGCGGTAATTATGTCCTTCAGAACCCATGGAAACTTAGAGCCCAGGTAAATCCAGAGTACTACTTCAAGATAAACCTTGACAACAGGACAAAAATGTTTCGGTTCAAACTGGTAAAAGAAAGATTTAGAACTAATATCAAAAAGTTCTTTTTTAAAGCACAATTAACACTTGAAATGGACTTTAGCATAGGGTAATGGAGACAAAAACCTTAAAAAGACAGTCGGCTGATGTGATAGGGTTACTGTTTTCTAGATGAAAGAGGTAAAGTGAGATGAATAGTCTTCCTCATCTGTATTTATCTTCTGATTTGAATTACGAGGACCACAGAAATCAATAAAAGCAAAAGACAATCATTTCTAAAATGTTTTTTTCTAATCCAAAAGACTTTTTTTTTCGCTCGATGCTCTTGCCATCTCTAAAGGGCATTGGTATTTATTGTGTTTTGATTAAATTTACTGCGTAATTTAATTGCAGGGTGCTGACATTTTCAAGTTTCTGGAGAGCTCTTTTAGAAAGTAGAATCTCATTCTTTGATTGAAGATGACATTCATGAGATTCCTTCAATTTTGAGAATTTGAATTTTTTGTAAAGCAACATACCAAGTGAGCACTGATCTTAACTCTACCTACGCCAACGATGTCAAATGTAACAAATACTGCTTCTTACTTTAGGTTGTAATATTTGAAAAAACATTCTTCAATGGACACTTCAAGGAAATTTGTAAAGACACATCAGATTTGAAGAATCTTTGGGAGAATGTTACTGACATTGATGACTTTAGAGGAGCAGGTTCAATACGAGTAATTGGTGGAGTGTGAGTATTGTCAGATTGCTATAAAATGGTTTTAGTGGAAAAACTACAGTGTTTTAATATATATAGATATTTATATATTTGTGTGTGTTTTATTTTTATTTTTTAAAAATCGAACAGCTGCAAAGTACTATGATGAATTTTAATTGACTTCTATCTTTTTTCTATGCTTGTTGATTTTTTTTAAGTAATTTTGTTTGTATGCTTAGAGCTGATGGCAGCATCAATGGGAAATAGCTTGGAAGAGGTATTGAGCAAGACACATTTAAATGTCCCAAATGATCATACATTTGATATAATAAGAACACTTAATCCACTGATGATAATTTAGCTCTTTGGCACTGTTGAACTCAGTAATTCCTCCTGCCCATATCTAATGTTGGTGCTGTCAGCCCTTAATGTTCAAAAGCAAATGTTCAAAATTAAACAGAGATAGTATAAAGCAAGATGTTACATTTAATCATAGCTCAGATTTGGGGATGAGGACTTTGTAAATCCCTCCTGTCAACAGATTAGCAGAGAATCTGAGCAAATTGATCCATGTTGACAAAGCTCAATTCTAAACTTCAACATATGTAAACCACAGAAAGATGCAATACATCCTGGAATACTTAATTATCAATTACATTGATGCTTACATCAACATCTAACAATTTCTGTTAAACAGCCTGTAACTCCCAATAATGTGGGTTTATTGTTGGGAACTGTGAGATGGTTATATTTAGAATTCTGTTTCCTTTTTGAATATTTATAGATTGTCTAATTAATGAAAGCAAAGGAATAATGATAAATGACTGTACATGTTTGCAATGAATGTTTTATAATGCCACTAATTCTGTTAACAAGGGACAAAACTATATCATTGATGTGGTTATATACAAGGCATATGCATACATTGCATATGATTATCACCAGGCTTGTTATAATATTTTGTTTGTTGGTTTATTATACAGCAAGTAAATAAACAAACCATTTAGATTTAAATTTTAAAAAGACAGTGGGAACAATTTTAAGAACAGGACCACAGCTGAAATTTGAAATGAATTCTTTGATTGAGTATTCCAGGCATTTTCCACTGTGATAATCAAGCAATGATCTAATTCAGTTATATGAAGACACTTATTATTATATATTAATAAATATTATGTTATACCACTATTTCTGACAGTAAACCTACTAGTGCATGTTTTGAAGAAAAGCAGGAGTGTACAGTGGGCTGTATGTGTAAATTTAAATAAAATTATTTCACTAAACTGGGAATGTTTATTTCAACAGTTTAGTAAAAGTACATTTCTTTATACACTGAGCAAAGAATATCTTCTTAGGCCCTGTGGGGGCAATTTTCACTTTTTGACACAGACGTAAAATTGGCGATTGCAGATGGGCCGTCTGTTATACACCTTGCCTGAGCTTCCTTTCCGACAACAATGGAAAAGAAAAACAGGCAGGGTGTATAAAAGATGGCTCAATCTGCAAGTGCCAGTTTTACAGCTGCATTGAAAGTGAAAATGGCTCCCTGTGTCTGTAATATATTGAAGGAGTGCTAGATATGTTTAAAAAAGTAAAATGTCGATAAGTACTTCTACCCTCCTGACAGCATTGTTTTAATCATAGAACCATAGAATCTTACAGCACAGAAGGTGGCCATTCAGCCCGTCGTACCTGTCCCGGCTCTTTGAAAGAGCTGTCCAAATTAGTCCCACATCCCAGCTTTTTCCCCATAACCCTGCAAATTAGTCCTCTTCAAGTACATGTCCAATTGCCTTTTGAAAGTTCCTAAGGAATCTGCTTCCACCACCCTTTCCAGATCTTAACAACCCTCTTATTCTTTTGCCAATTATTTTAAGTCTATGACCTCTGGTTACCGATCCACTTGCCAGAGGAAACAGTTTCTCCCTATTTGCTCTGTCAAAACCCCTCATTATTTTGAATTCCTCTATCAAGTCTCCCCTTAATCGTCTGTGCTCTAAGGAAAACAATCCCAGCTTCTCCAATCTCTCCAGATAACTGAAGTCCCTCATCCCTGGTATCATCAGGGTAGAATTTCTCCGTAGCTTCTCCAAGGCCATGACATCCTTCCTAAAGTGCGGTGCTCAGAATTGTGCACAATACTCCAGCTGAGGCCTAACCAGTGATGTGTAAAGGTTTAGCATGACTTCCTTGTTTTTGTATTCAATGTTGTAAATGGATTTTTTTTTTACTCATTTGTTATTCAGATGGGTTTGTTATGAAAAAGAATGTTACAAAGGCTATCAGTACTTACTGGAGGAAGGAGAGTACGAGGATTGGCAGGCATGGGGCGGATTTAACAGTACAGTACAATCCTTGCGGTATATTCAGGCTGTGAGTTACTGTTTATATTAGACTGTTTGACTAAGTCACATGCACACCAAATCTCTTCTCTTTAGTTCTTCATTCCCATCCTGACACCGCATTTCATCCTTGAGTTGGGAGAAAAGATGGTCTGAGCTATATACCCCGGCCCCTCTATAGACATTGGCAATAATGCATTGCTTGACCATCCAGTCTTAGCAGCTTTTGCTCTTGTTTAAGATAAATGCTCTGCCTCTGCCATTTGACAAAGAGCAGGATAAACTCATTAATTGGCAATATGAGTTGGGATTCCTGTTGAGGAAAGGATTGAAACTCATGATTCTGTGATTAGTTCTGCTAGATTTATGGGGACACAAATTTCTATTTATTTTCTAGCAGCTGCTTTAAATATGTATTTTGCATATATTTCAAAGGAGGGCAGTCTCTAATGGAGATGTGGCATTTGTCTCTAGTTCTCTTATACAGACAACAGCTAATTCAAGAGGGCTAGTAATCACTGAAAAGGAGTGTAGGGGTTAATAAAGAAGTCAAGGTGGGGTCCACTTGTACTCATCTCTTTTATGATCTATTAAGATTTATTCTGTTACAATTTGATGAAATTAAGCAGGACAATGGGTGTTGGTCATCAAAGTTAAATTCCAGGTTACTGCTCTACACAGGAATGCAATTGTGAAAACCTGTTATTAAAGCTGATGAGCTTTAAAGACACGCAATAATCTCTTATACAAATTCTAATTTAATCATAACAGTCTTATACAAGAAATATACCATTTCTGAATGGATGGTAATGATATATTTTAGAACTGTTGACGAAATGAAACAAATTGTTAACCATTACCAATGTATTTGCAGTTTATGTTTTCCTTCCCAAATAGTAGAGGGAACTGCTATGGAGCCTTTTATTACTGAGGACTCAGAAAATCCACTTATAGTGCCTATGTCTCTCTCTGTGTGTACTGATAACCAATTCATTATCTCCCCAATATCATTGGTTATATGGATGAAACCAGGCAGTGTTAGGTCATTAAAAAAAACTATTAACGTATATAGCCCCAATTTTAACCTAATGTACCCGGGGCAAGAGCAGGGCGAATTTGGGTTGAACGCTGGATTTACACCCCACCTGATTTTACATTCCATTGACTTCCAAGGAGCCGAAAATGGTGTGGGATGTAAAACAGCTGTTGCACCCGAGCACGTCCCATTCTAGCTGGGCACCTGAGGTTAAAATCAGGGCTTTTAGTTTGATGACACTCTAACCCCAAAAAATAAGTAAAATTTTAGAATGTAATTGTATTTTACCCAAAAATTAATGGTCATGCTGTGGGTTGAGCCGATGCATTGTATCTGGAGCAGCACATGAACATTCTGTGTACTTCAACTCTGCCCATTGAATAAGTAGCCATTGAGGTGTCAGGCGTTTTTTACTATGGAGTGAAATTAGTCCCTGCTTGTGCACACATAAATATAGGTGTTACAACTTGGGCTTTCTCTAAACACTCTTGTATCGTGCTCTATAAGCAGATACAGTATTGTATGAACCAAAACCTGCACCCTTTATACATGCTGTGTGTGGAATAGCAGGCCGGTTTTATGAACACGCACTGCTGGCAAGCATCTTGTCTGCTGAAAGCTGATATTGGGAAATTGCGGGTGCACTTGAACCACCCCCCACCCATCTCAGAGACTGCAGCCTGTGGCATTTTAAAGCTGTGCAAATTAACATTGTTTTATAACACAATCCTTCAACATAACTTATTCCCACATCCTTTCCATGAAAACAAAATGATCAAAAATTCCAAAGTGTAACACGTGGTTTATCACATCTCTCAGAAACATCTAAAGCACTTCACCAAGAATGAATTGCACTGTGCAGTTACTGTTGCTATTTGAGAAGCACATTTGTGCACAGTAAGGTCCCACAATCAGTAATGAGATGAATAACTAGGTAACCAGTTTTGGTGATGCTGGTTGAGTAAGCAATGTTAGCCGGGAAACCAGAAGAACTCCTGATTATTCTTCAAATAGAATCATGGGCTCTTTAGCATCCACTTGACCCACCAGTTTAACTTCTCTTTCTGAAAGACAGCACCTCCATTTGGTTGCACTTATGGTGAAATAAGTGTTGCACAAAATATAGATAAACAATTAGTTGTCTTTACAAATAGACCTCAATTAGAATGAGGCTATGTTTGCTTAAGACTTTCAATGACACAAACCTATTGTGGCAAAAACCCCAAACCATTTCCCTGGGTTGGGATACATGGCGAGCTCCTGGGATTCCTGCCAGCAAGAGGCAGACTACCAGTGCCTAGACACAAAATCCTGGTAGTGACGTGGCGGGACTAGATGAGGCAACTAAGCATTTACATAGAATTATATTTAAATATAGGAATCACATTAGTTGTCCGCCAGTCATCCGGCACTGTTCCCTTTTCTAATGAATTTTTATATATATGTATAGTACGTCTGCTATCTCCTCCCTAACTTCTTTTAACATGCGTGGATGCAGTCCATCCGGACCAGGGGTTTTATCCCCTCTAAGTTATCAATTATCTCCCCCCTTTCTATCTTAAATGTCTTTATATCATTTTTGATCTCATCTTCTAATGTCATGCCCACCATTTGAAGGCGAAGAAGAGTCCCGAAGATTGGGAAATCGGCAGCCTAGTCAGGCACTGAGGATTTTGAAAGGGATGGGGACAGTACCTGAAGAAGGAGAACTATTTAAAATGTCACCAAGCATGGGGCCCAAGTAAGGATATTGGGTGGTCATCAGTTTAGTGGGAATGGGTTCAAGGCAGCTGGAGGTGGGTCTCATAGACAAGATGAGCTCAGAGAGGGCATGAGAGTATATAAGAGAAAAATAAACTGGAAAAAGATGCTGGTTCAGGGATAGGGCAGGGGAGGCCTGCGGAGAGCCTTGGTGGGCCAGGCGAAAGGGAGGAAGCATCAGAGGCAACTGAACGGATGGTCTCCATCTTAGTGGAGGTGAGGGTGGAACATAGGAGCAGGAGTAGGCCATTCAGCCCCTCGAGCCTGTTCCACCATTGAATGAGATCATGGCTGATCTGTATCCTAACTCCATCCACCTGCCTTGGCTCCAGATCTCATAATACCCTTGGCCAGCAAAAATCTATCAATCTCAGATTTAAAATTATTAATTGAGCTAGCATCTACTGCTTTTTGTGGGTGAGTGTTCCAGACTTCACCAGACCTTTGCATGAAGAAGTGTTTCCTCACTTCTCTCCTGAATGGCCTGGCTCTGATTTTAAGGTTATGTCATCTTGTCCTAGACTCCCCCACCAGCATAAAAAGTTTCTCTCTCTACCCTATCAATTCCTTTCAAAATCCTAAAAACCTCAATCATATCACCCCTTTACCTTCTTTATTTCTGGGAATACAAGCCTAGTTTCTGTAATCTCTCCTCATGATCTAGCCCTTGGATCCCTGTAACATTCTGGTGAATCTGCGTTGCACTCCTTCCAAGGCCAATATATCCTTTCTAAGCTGCGGTGCCCATTACTGTACACAGTACTCCAGATGTGATCTAACCAGGGCTTTGTATAGCTGTAGCAAAACTTCCTCCCCTTTATATCACTGAAATCAGAGGACAGTGGGTAAGTTGAATTGAGATGGAGGTTGAAATCACCGAGGAAGAAGAGTCGCTCAGTATGAAGAGAACGGTAATCAATGCTGACGAGATTTTGGATGGGGTCAGTTGCACTTCTCCCTTCTCAAAAGAGTCAGCAGAATCTTTAGTTCCCTGGTCTATAATTTCCACTAACAGATATATTGTAAGAAATACATTTACTAGTATTGTGATAATATGTTAACTATCTTTTTCACCAGGATTATATGAAACCTGAGATCACTTTATTTGAGGAAACGGACTTAAAGAAAGGCAATAACATTTTTGTCAATCGTGCTATTCCAAACTTGGAAAATATAGAATATGGAACAGTGACTCAGTCAATTGAAGTAAAAAATGGAGTGTAAGTAAGTTTTCAGATTGTCTATAATTAGATGTTGTAATTGCCATTTCACAAGGGATTAACCCTCAAAATGTATCTCTATATTAGGTGGGTGGCATATCATGAAGAACATTACTCTGGAGAGCAGTATATTCTAGAAAAAGGAGTGTACAGAAACTACACTGGCTGGGGAGGAACTGACAGCTCAATCATGTCCATACGTCCGATACAACTGGTAATTTATTTTGCCTTAAGTAAAAAAGTGAACGTTTGTTATGTACCCGGTCAACAATAAAGTGCAGATCGTACTTGATAAATTTAAGTAAATTCTTCAAGAAAATTGCCAAGAGTATAAACAAAAGGAATGCAGTAGATGTGATATATGTAGACATCCAAAAGCGTTCAATAAAGTTGCCACACAAAAGCATTAAGGCAAAGATTAAGGTCCATGGTATCATAGGTTAAGAGGCTATATGGATAAGAGATGACTGAAAGATAAAGAGCAGAGAATCAGGTAAATATATTAAAGGCTGCAGGAAAAGAACAGGGAAATGGGTGTTACAAGTTTCGGGTCTGCCCTAGATATTTTCTGGGGTACGGTGGCGAGGGTCACTCCCACAGGTGGTCCAAGCGTCTTAAGATCAGGAGTGCCCGTACTGACACATATCTAAACTCTTTAGCGCAACTGGGTAGATATCAGAATTAGCACTCCTGGTCCAGAACTTTTTATGACAGGAGTGTATATTGAGATTCCACTGCTGTGGTCAGGTTTCCAATGTATGGAAAATCATGCCGGGTTCACTGACCACCACACCAAATTTCTGATGTGCGTCCTGTCATGCGAAGCTCTGTGCCAGGAGTATTATTCGTAAAATCCACACTATTATATGTTCAACATGGAGTTTTGCTGTAATTGTACATTAACTGGTTCGATGTTATCCTTTAATGGGAGAAGGCAGCTAGGAAACTCAGGCTCCACTAAAGACTAAGCAGAACCATTGGGCTTCTAAACAGTGTAAAGTGCCAGTTTGCACAGTAATCTGTTACTCAGCTGTATGTTTCATTCTTCCTCATGGAAAATAGAAACTCTCAAGATTTGGATGTTTAAATAAATCATTACAAACAAAAAGATCAGAACTAACCAAGAAATTCATTTAAATGTAATTTGCAATACAAACTATATAAGCAGATGGTGCAGACAATTTTTGGAGTTTGAATTGAAGTTTACTTTTTATTTCTGATTTCAAAATTCAGAGGTTTATTACACACATAAAAGCAAATACTTTAGTTCTAATACAATGGGTCTATAATCCAACCTTTCAAAATTCGGAAATGGCCACTGAACCAAGCTATACAGATTCACCCTTCTGCTTAATTTCCTAGTTTCCACTCCCTGAAACCAGATTAACAAATTTGGTCATTGCTTGACTATTTAAATGGCTGTCAATCCACTTTAACGGGAAACCTGAATGGGCAGGTTTCCACCAGTAAAGTTGACAAAATCCTGTAGATCTAACTTTAGAAAACTGAAGTAATTAGCACTTCTATTCATTGCTGCTAAAATAAACAATGGTAAGATTAAAACTCTAGTTTCTAGAAGTGGAAAACATCCCACCTTAATGTTACAATTGCTTGCAACAATATCTACTGTGTAGGCTAGCCCTTCTGTCTGGGATTTGGGGTCTGAGTTGGAAATTTCACTGGACCATAGGTGCATCTCTTTCAAGCAGGTAGCACTCACCAGAATCGTAGACATATCTCCAATGACCTGGGCGTGGGTCTTACCCTGACTTGGAGGGACGTATCTGGTAATGCAGTGCCCAGCATTGAGTAAACTATTCCTCAATCCTCCTTTGGAGATTCTGCCTACCCACCATAAGGAGTGAATAATGTGTAGATACTGCCTATAAAAAGACTGCACCTACATTGTATTGCTACTAATTGGGTCAAGGGTACAAGTATACTTTTACTTCAGAATCAAACGTACAAGGAATCTGTGCCTGTGCTAGAGGGGGACTAGGAGTTATGGCAAGACAAGAAAATCTATTTCTAACTTAAATCTTGAAGCAATTGATGAGACGATACAAGGGTTATCTGTCCCAATCATTGATTTATATCAGTACCTGGGTTGAGTCAGTTGAGTCCATGATCTGGTATATGATGCACCCTGTGGCCCTGAAATTTGTGGTGGCCTTCTCTACCTGCGCAAGTGCCGCAGAGCAGGACCACCGTCTGCCTGCAACATCTGACATACAGTCCCTCCCAAATCCTAGGGACCGGAGTGGGCACATCATAAGTGAATGGGGTGTCCTTATGGGGAGAAGCTGTAATTCCATATCCAGCAAAGAGGCTTTGGGAGAAAAGAATGAATAAAGTTACTTGCTCCTTAAACAGGTTTTGTAATGTGATCAGTGAATAATATTAAAAATATTTTAAGTGTTAGTAAAATCTAATATCTAAAATCTAATATCTTTGTCTCTTGTCAGCGACATGATATAATTATATACTTACCTCCCCTCCCTCCACGCCCCCCCCCCCCCCCACACACCTGACCTCTTTCTCCCTCCCTAGTTCTCACTTACCTGAGGCCATAGTGATAATAGCAGTGGCCCAATCTTCATTGACCCTTCATCGGCTGGCTTTTCACGCCACGCCAGCTCGATGGAAATGGGGCCCGAGGCCCAATATTGGGAGCACTTACATAGGCAGTTTTCATTATAAATATGGACATAGAAATTCATATTGGAAATATACAAAAACAAGTGACAATGTATCTCTTTCAAATGGAGGCTGGATTATGTCCATGCGCAGTGGTCCAATTACTCCCCAACTTCTAACCCCATTTCACCCGAAGACCACACTTGGTTTTGACTCCCCTTGTGCAATGCCATAGGAGATCGATTAGTGGTGAATAAAATGTTCCTTTTATAGCCAATCATTCTTATTGTGCAAACACTGTGTGGCGGTGATAGAATCCATATTTCTTGTTATTAACAAGTGAAATAAAAATCCTGATGTTTATTCTAAAATTCAAAAACCATGTTTCTCTATATTTTAAAATCAGCAAATTTTGTAATAACAGCTAACGATTTAGCATATTGACATAATAAACTATGTTTTAAACTGACTGAACAAATATTCTGTGCCTTATTACAGGAACCTTCTGGAGGGGATGAAGTACAGTTTCAGGTATAATAAGCAGTAACAGCATAACATTAGTAACTCATTTCATTTAATGAATATTTATGATCCAATAATCACTTTTATTATAGTTACTGGCACTAATTTTTTTGAAAGAGGAATGAGGCAAGTTGGTCCACTGTCACCTGTCCCATTCATTGTCTTCATCAGTGATGTGTTAGATGGCATCAGCCTCAGAAATATCTGTTAAGGCATTTCTAAACCAATTGTGGCATTACTTTTTGCAGATGTTGATATGTTGTTGGTAAAGTCACCTGGAGATTGTGCACTTTACTTGCCATCTTTAACATTGTGTCCCCTGGTGGGAGTCCCCAAGTGCAGTATTATGGCTCTGCACAACTCGAGAGAATCTCAAAGGTATTGATTAGAACATACACCTATCCCATTTGTTTTCTTTTTATTCATTCATCGGATGTGGGCGTCGCTGACAAGGCCAGCATTTATTGCCCATCCCTAATTGCCCTTGAGAAGGTGATAGTGAGGCGCCTTCTTGAACCGCTGCAGTCCGTGTGGTGAAGGTTCTCCCACAGTGCTGTTAGTTAGGGAGTTCCAGGATTTTGACCCAGTGACGATAAAGGAATGGGGGTATATTTCCAAGTCGGGATGGTGTGTGACTTAGAGGGGAACGTGCAGGTGGTGTTGTTCCCATGCGCCTGCTGCCCTTGTCCTTCTAGGTGGTAGAGGCCGCGGGTTTGGGAGGTGCTGTCGAAGAAGCCTTAGCGAGTTGCTGCAGTGCATCCTATAGATGGTACACACTGCAGTCACGGTGTGCCGGTGGTGAAGGGAGTGAATGTTTAAGGTGGTGGATGGGGTGCCAATCAAGCAGGCAGCTTTATCCTGGATGGTGTCGAGCTTCTTGCGTGCTGTTGGAGCTGCACTCATCCATGCAAGTGGAGAGTATTCCATCACACTCCTGACTTGTGCCTTGTCGATGGTGGAAAGGCTTTGAGGAGTCAGGAGGTGAGTCACTTGCTGCAGAATACGCAGCCTCTGACCTGCTCTTGTAACCACAGTATTTATGTGGTCCAGTTAAGTTTCTGGTCACTGGTGACCCCCAGGATGTTGATGGGGTGGGGAATTCGGTGATGGTAATGCCGTTGAATGTCAAGGGGAGGTGGTTAGACTCTCTCTTGTTGGAGATGGTCATTGCCTGGCACTTATCTGGCGCGAACGTTACTTGCCACTTATCAGCCCAAGACTGGATTTGTCCAGGTCTTACTGCATGTGGGCACGGACTGTTTCATTATCTGAGGGGTTGAGAATGGAACTGAACACTGTGCAATCATCAGCGAACATCCCCATTTCTGACCTTATGATGGAGGGAAGGTTATTGATGAAGCAGCTGAAGATGGTTGGGCCTAGGACACTGCCCTGAGGAACTCCTGCAGCAATATCCTGGGGCTGAGATGATTGGCCTCCAACAACCACTACCACCTTCCTTTGTGCTAGGTATGACTCCAGCCACCGGAGAGCTTTCCCCCTGATTCCCATTGACTTCAATTTTACTAGGGCTCCTTAATGCCATAATGTTGATTTATATTGGTACCTGTTTTTTGCTCTGGTGGGTGCTCATTTAGCTTGGGCAGGATTCTTTGGGACTGTGCTAAGAAGGAGTGAAAGGTGCTCTGGTCTTTTGGATTATAGGATACAGTGCTGCAGTGCAATTCTAGAAGTTTACATCATGTCTGGGATTTATTTTCTGGAAGGGTCATCGTCCCCCAGAAAATTTATATTTTTGATATTTTATTTGGTACTTTTTGGGGCATTTTGAGATGGTCTTTTTTATATATATACAAATGTGTTATGATATGTATATTACTTCTGAGAAGAGAATATGCCCCACTAAGCTGGATAGAAAATGACTGTAAGGGTGAATCATATTCATTGTGGTAATCTACTATTAACAAAATAATGTGCTTGTTTCTTGATTCTTATTTGAAGTTGTTTTTTGTTATACCGCTGTACTTTTTTGAACCTAGAAATTACTGTTGGCGATAATAGCAAACAAACGCTTATTAATTCTGTATTGTATTCCTTTGTGTGCTATTTTAATGCAAAGGTTAAACAATTTATTTTAAATCTGCTAAGGCCTCCATTAAAATAATGGACAAAAGAATATCACGTGAACACATTAAATGTTCATCTGATAATATCGCCAGCAACTGGGCTTTGGTCCTAAAATGAATCACTAATAATATAATAGTATAGTATCAAAGTAGCTTCTCATTAGTGTAACTGTCACAGAGCCTTACGTTCTTCATCACATGACTGCTCACATCACCTTGACCGTTTGCCGTCATTTGCTGTCTTATGCTTTCAGAGCCAGCATCTGATGTGCTTCTTTGGATCCCAAAAGGGAAGAGGTGATCCATTCAGGCCATTCATGTTTGAGACAAGCAGTGATGTTCTGTTGTCACTTCTGTTTATGCTTCTGAGCCTTCATTAATATGCAACTTTTCAAAATTGGGTTTCAATCAAAATCCTACATAATTTAATCTGAATTCTTTTTTGGATGAGAGCCTCGGCTTTCAAGGAGAGCTGATAAGGTCAAGGATAAAATATACCTAAATCATTAATCAGGCACCAGCTTTGAGAAATAAGTGGGGATAATCAATTTAGGGGTCACAAACCATTCCATTCATTTAACAGTGAGTTGGGATTTCTTATCAACCTGCTTTAATATTCCTTAAGTTTAGGAAAGGGAAAAGTTTTATGTCATGAAAGTATGGAATATATAAGAATGAAGATTAAGCATAGCATGTAATGGTCCTGTAGATTATACTTAGTGGGTTCAAATAACAACAATCCCACTCTGCCGCCATAACTGTGGTGGAGTGGGAATCACAATATGCCAGTGGAAAGAAAGCCTGATCCCGCCCAAGTCTCCAGTGTCAGGATGTAATCAGGCCATTTAAATAAAACAGGCATCAGTATCTGCACATCCTGGACGCCCGCCATTGGGTGGGGAGTGCAAAATGCAATGATGGAACACTGCATCTAGACAAAGCCAGCAGGACCGATTAAAACTATCAGAGAGGCTGGCTGCTTGGGGACAAGGGCTATCCCCAGCGCGCTTGGTTCATGACGCCTCTCAGGAAGCTATGCTCAGCAGTCAAACTGCGCTACACTAAGATCCCCATGGCTTGACTAGAGCCTTTGTCGAGCAGACCATTGGACCAATCGTTCCTCAAGCAATGATTCCACTGCCTGAACAAAAAGAGTGTTCGGTATGATTTGTGGTATGCTGTATGCTGCATAATTCTGCTCTTGAACTGGGACAATACATGGAGCCACGACTGGTAAAAGATGAGGGAGATAACACTGATGACATCAAGAATAGCGAAGAAACAGGAATGCTCCAGCACCTGCCTTCAAACAGAGCTCTTCAGCAGCAGATCATTGAAGAGTACTTCAGCTGAACAATCCCTGCCCCCCTGCATTAACAATTATGTCCAATATCTGTCCCAGTGCTTCCACCCTTCAAAAAGCATAGTCCACATGCTGAGATGAAGAAGCAGTAGGTGTGGGCAAGGGGAAGAAGTTGTAGTGAGGGAAGTAGTGGGTGTTGAGTGTGTCAGTACAAACAGAAGGAGGTGTAACGAAGTGTCCCATTGTGATTGGAAGGAAGGATTGCTGGTACTGGGCTAAAGTATGGTGTTGCAGCTCTGTGTAGAGAGAAAAAGGGATTTGAAGAGTCTTACTTTGGCAATCCTGGTAAGGTCATTAAATTTCTTCCTGTAGTGCAGCCAGGTCCTAGGAACTATACTGTTGGCATTGATCTGCTCAGCCACATCTCTCCATTGCAGCTGGCTAATTTTCCAGGGCATCCATCATCCATCTGAAGGAAAGAAAACCTCCTTCCTGGTCCTCACTTGTTCCATGTTGACCTCTACGGCAGTATCTGAAAATCGGGGTGCTCTGGCTTTCATCATTCGGCTTGCTGCTTCAATAATGCACTGTCCACTCACCACCACTGAAAACTCCACCTCCCTTTTAAGAGCTGCAGATTGCCTTTAAGAAGCCTGATGGATTTCCCACCCTCCCAAACGGCAAGCTGACTATAAGCAGTGCAATTAGCGCCAGCAGCTCTCCTCCTGTATTTAAATGAGACTGGATCACGAAAATCATTTGGGCCTCCCACCGACATCATCGGGCTGGCAGAGTGGGCACCCCACCCACTGCCCGCCTGATCAGCACCACAAAACAAAAATTGGCTCGAATGTCATTACAGCATCACCAACTGGCAGTGGCCAGGAAGATCCAGTGTGAAATAGGTCTAAAAAAAATTCCAGCAGATTTACATTGATGCGACCACCAACTTAAGAAAACCTTTTGATTAATTATGATGATCAAAGCAGGAGTCGCATTGGCACAGCTTGTTGGTGCTCCAACTTACTACATGGTAGGACATGGTGCTTCCATGATTTTGCACACAGCCAGCTCCCAATAACAGCTGTGCTATGAGGGATACGTTTGCTCCTCCAAACAACCAGCTCAAGTGTGGGATGAACACTTGGAACTAGGTTATCTCCTTAATTTCCAGAAGATGGGAGAGGGGGAAATAAAATGTATCAAAATGTATAAATGCCTTTGTGTACATTATTGTGGTGAAGGCTGTGGAAAGGAGGCACTTCTATGTTGTTTTCATCTGTAAAAGATATGATATAAATGTATGAATAACCTCATGACTGTTACAGAAAAGATCTTTGAAAGTTAAAAAATTACTGTTATGCATCTGTATTACAGCTCCAAGCATACAATGGAATTGACTTTCAGGGAGAAAGTGTTGAATTCGTAACGGGAATGGCCAGCTTGCCATCTTTACCAAGAAATTCATTTAAGGTTCTTCGTGGATGGTAAGAAAACATTTACTTTTAGTATTTTATTGGCTGTGAAGCACTTGGAACATAAATGCAAATTCTTCTTTCTTATCTATCTCTACTGTATAGACCCTGAAAAATTAAGTAACTGCATAAACTGTTGTTACCCTTTCATTTCTAAAATAAAGTAATTTCCCACTTGATCATAAAATGTATTTTCAATTCAATACATTTTTTGTAAAACTGCTTTTTTCAGCCCTATTGTGGAGGAACAAGAAGATTTCCTGTTGAGAAAGAATGGGTTTATGTAGTAGGTCTTCCCCAGAGCTATTTATACATTATTATATTTATCCTTTAGCATTTCATAAAGTGATTTATTAATAAATAATTTAGGAATTACTGCATAAAATACACGATATGCAAGGCCTCCAGAAATTAGTTTTGCAAAGTAGAGCATAGTATATTGAAATCTTCTTTTGATATTTATCCAAATATGCCTTTTATTTTATTTTTTTCTCACTTTCCTAGCTGGGTCTTGTATGATGAAGAAAATTATGGTGGCTGCCAGTATGTGTTAGAGGAAGGACACTACCCAGACCTCGATTCCCTGGGATGCCTGTCAGCAAAACGAATCAGATCTCTGAAGCCCATCAGCAATGTAAAGTGCTTTTTGTAACTCTCTGTGGTACAAGTCAACATTTGTGTTACTGCATGTAGCTCACAACCAGCCTGACTGTCCACTGCCAATTCTGCCGTGACCCGCTCAAATGGTACCACCTCTCCCTTTACGTGGCTTACACTACCTACTACTACAGAATCATTCTGGAAAGCAAATCAAGCTTCTTATCTCTAACACAAAGCCTCTCTTTCGACTTCCCTTCCCTACCCCTTCCATCATTCGACACCAGTGCAAAGAGCACATGGATTTTTCCCTCTAAGAATGGTGCCTTCTGTTCAGCTGCTTTTGCCTCTTTCAGCCCTGTCCCCTCCCCCCTCCGTCCACTCCCTGCATCCACCTATCCCAACCTGCAGCTTTCTATAGTCTCTCTCCCATTTCATACTGAGCTCACTCATCAGACTGATTTCCTTTATGAGTCGCACCACCTGCTCCCTTGGTCCCACTCGATCTAGCTCCTTACACACGACGCACAGAGGACGTCCTCTCCTCAGGGCTATTTTTCTGTCTGTAACCCAAAGTTCTTCTTCCAGGTGATTAGTGTTTGTAGATCGGTGTAGTGATGGGGAGGTTAGCCAATTGTCCTTTGTTCTAGTGTAATTTGTCCTCTTTTTGTTGTTCAAGGTTAACAATTCTAGCTAAACATCAAATGGGTTTGACTGGTACAGATGGGACTTTCTTTATAGACCTTTCCTGTTAATTGCACTGTATTTTTGGCATTCAGGCCCACAGAATATTCACTGTTCAATGTTTTATTAGCAGAAATAAATTCAGAGATATCGCAGGGCCTCAGGTCACTATATTATACAGTTTCTAGTATTTTTTAATTTTTAATGTATAATTTTGGCACTTACTTTTCTTTGAGTCTCTAGGGGCCCACATTATCCAAAACTGACCTATGAACATCACCACCATTTTAAATTTGTGGCATACGCAGAATTACAAGCTTGGGACTCATGATTGCATGTTCTTGACATGGATCAGGGATCATTCTTGCCTATCACAATGTCCCTTGTTATTTATCCTACAAGTCTCTACAGTAGTGAGTGAAAAATGGCACTTCAATAGTTCCACGCTGTCTGTGGTCAATTCTGAAGGACCAAGTAACTTAACCATTCTAATTAGTGCTTTCCCTTGATGATTCAGAAAATGAGACCTTTATCACTGTCTCCTGGAAAATTCTGCAGGTACCTTCAGTGTTGAGGAGTTAGTGAGAGCAGCAGCAGCATTGACTAGGACGAACAGAATTTCAGAATTATCCTTTCTGGCAGGTATAAAGCTCCACCTAGTGGTCATCAATGAGCAGAATATTGTCCATCATCTGACAAATTATATTAATTTTTTGGACCAAGTGCACATTGAATTGATTCCTAGAGCAGTAATGTTAGCAGTAAGAATAACATGAAAAAGCAAATTAGGAAAACTAAGCAACAACATGCATTCTAACAACAACACTCCATAACTGATGGGACAGTGGGAAAAAGTTATTTAGTGCTGATCCTTAGGGCAAACGAATATTGTTACCTTTCCTTGGGTAAATCTTGTCTAAAGACTAAAAGCTTGTATATTAGTTAAATAGTAGTACATCCAACATGATGTTTATGTTTAATATAGTATATTAAAATCATTCTTAATTTTTGCTATGGGCAATATAACAAATAGCCTGGAATTTTCACTCTTATCGATGTAGTGATGTTACACATTCCTTTTTTCCATCAACATTGCCTCACTTGCACTGAGCATCAATCACACCCATATAAAACGGGGGCATCTAGCATCGCTAGACACTAAAGAACAGGTGGAGTTTGATCTAAATTTCCAGCAGCTCCTTTTAAAAGATTCACAGAAAGCTGGGTTTTCCATTGAGAATACCATGTATCTTTTTCTTTGGAGGAAGAGGAAGCAAATGAGGCAAGACAGGCTGGCCAGGCAGCACAGAAGGTGCACAAGCAGCATCCAACACCAGAATATAGGTCCTGAAATTCCTCACGGATTCTGCCAGTCTCATGCGGTAACTCTAGCGGGAAACCAGCGAAACAACAATTTGCATTTATATAGCACCTTTAACGTAGGAAAACTTCTCAAGGTACTTTACAAGAGCGAAAACAGACAAAAATTGATACTAAGCCAAAGAAGGAGCTATTAGGAGGAGTGACTGAATTCTTAGTCAGAGGTAGGAACATAAGAACAGGAGTAGGCCATTCAGCCCCTTGTGCCTGCTCCGCCATTTGATAAGATCATGGCTGATCTGTGATCTAACTCCACATACCCGCCTTTGGCCCATATCTCTTAATACCTTTGTTTTACAGAGGGTCTTAAAGGAGATAGGAGAGAGAAACCCCCTGGAAAATGGTGAAGACCTAGTTGTGCTGGGTCTCCATCGCTTCTGGGAGATTCTTGATTGCCTTATAAGGGGTGAAACTTCTGTTCACCCTTATAAGGAAAGTGACAGTTCTACGCCAAGAGTTCTTGCTTAAAAAGAATGCAAAGTGAGAATATCTTCTGGTCGCCATAAAATACAGTCAAACTCAGGTATCATCAGGCAGACCATGTGGAGACGAGGACAGGTGCACGAACCAAGCAATTATGTACCATGTTAGGCTTTCAGTGGGCCACGTGCATTTAAGGCTGTGTGACAAAGGACATTTCCAGGTGAAACTTGGGGTTGTAAAGAGCCTTGCATTACCTCCCAGGCATTGATAGTGAGCTCTTGAATCATAGAATCATAGAATGGTAACAACATGGAAGGAGGCCTTTTGGCCTGTCGAATCCGTGCTGGCTCTCTGCAAGAGCAATCCAGCTAGTCCCACTCCCCCACCCTTTCCCCGTAGACCTGCAAATTTTTTCCTTTCAAGTACCTATCCAATTCCCTTTTGAAAGCCATGATAGAAACATAGAAACATAGAAAATAGGAGCAAGAGTAGGCCATTCGGCCCTTTGGGCCTGCTCCGCCATTCAAAATGATCATGGCTGATCGTCTAACTCAGTACCCTGTTCCCGCTTTTTCCCCATATCCCTTGATCCCTTTAGCATTAAGAAATATATCTATCTCCTTCTTGAATACATGATTGAATCTGCCTCCACCACCCCATCAGGCAATACATTCCAGATCTTAACCACTCGCTGTGTAAAAAAGCTTTTCCTCATTTGGTTCTATTGCCAATCACCTTAAATCTATGTCCTCTGATTCTTGACCCTTCCGCCAATGGGAACAGTTTCTCTCTATCTACTCTGTCTAGACCCTTCATGATTTTGAATACCTCTATCAAACCTCCTCTCAACCTTCTCTGCTCTAAGCAGAACAACCCCAGCTTCTCCAGCCTATCCTCATAACTGAAGTCCTTCATCCCTGGAACCATTCTAGTAAATCTCTTCTGCACCCTCTCTAAGGCCTTCACATCTTTCCGAAAGTGTTGTGCCCAGACCTGGACACAATACTCCATTGTTTTATAAAGGTTCATCATAACTTCCTTGCTTTTGTACTCTAGGTCTCTAATTATAAAGCCCAGGATTCCGTAGGCTTTTTTAACCACTTTCTCCACCTTCAAAGATATACCCCCAGACCTCTCTCTTCCTGCAGCCCATTTAGAATTGAACCCTTTAGTTTATATTGCCGCTCCTTGTTCTTCCTATCAAAATGTATCACTCCGCACTTCTCTGCGTTAAATTTCACCTGCCACGTGTCCGCCCATTCCACCAGCCTGTCTATGTCCTCTTGTAGTCTATCACTATCCTCCTAACTGTTCACTACACTTCCAAGTTTTGTGTCATCTGCAAATTTGGAAATTGTGCCCTGTACACCCAAGTCCAAGTCATTAATATATATCAAGAAAAGCAGTGGTCCTAGTACCGACCCCTGGGGAACTTTGATGACAAGCCTATTGCGCAGCACTTTATCAAACAGCTTTTGTAAGTCCATATATACTACATCAACCACATTGCCCTCATCGACCCTCTCTGTTACCTCATCAAAAAACTCAATCAAGTTAGTTAAACACGATTTGCCTTTAACAAATCCGTGCTGGCTTTCCTTAATCAATCCACACTTGTCCAAGTGACTGTTAACTCTGCCCCAGATTATTGTTTCTAAAAGTTTCCCTACCACCGAGGTTAAACTGACTGGCCTGTAGTTGCTGGGTTTATCTTTACACCACTTTTGAAAAAGGGTGTAACATTTGCAATTCTTCAGTTCTCTGGCACCACCCCCATATCTAAGGACGAATGGAAGATTATGGCCAGTACCTCCGCAATTTTCACCCTTACTTCCTTCAGCAACCTAGGATGCATCCCATCCGGACCGGGTGACTTAACTACTTTAAATACAGTTAGCCTTTCTAATGCCTCCTCTTTATCAATTTTTAGCTCATCCAGTATCTTAGCTACCTCTTTCACTGTGACTATGGCAGCATCTTCTTCCTTGGTAAAGACAGATCCGAAGTACTCATTTAGTACTTCAGCCATGCCGTCTGCCTCCATACGTAGATCTCCTTTTTGGTCCCTAATCAGCCCCACCCCTACTCTTACTACCTGTTTACTGTTTATATGCCTATAGAAGACTTTTAGATTCCCTTTTATGTTAGCCGCCAGTCTATTCTCATACTCTCTCGTTGCCCCTCATTTCCTCTCTGAACTTTCTATATTCAGCCTGGTTCTCACATATTATCAACCTGACATCTGTCACATGCCCCTTTTTTCTGCTTCATCTTACTCTCTATCACTTTCATCATCCAGGGTGCTCTTGCTTTGGTTGCCCTACCTTTCCCCCTCGTGGGAATGTACCTAGACTGTACCCGAACCATCACTTATTTAAACGCTGCCCATTGTTCAATTACAGTTTTGCCTGCTAATCTTTGATTCCAATTTACCCGGGCCAGATCCATTCTCATCCCACTGATATTGGCCCTCGTCCAATTCAGTATTTTTACTCTAGATTGCACCTTGTCATTTTCAATAATTAATCTAAGCCCTATGATACTATGATCATTGTTCCCTAAATGTTCCCCCACTGACACTTGCTCCACCTCATTCCCCAGAACCAGATCCAGTAATGCCTCCTTCCTCATTGGGCTGGTAGGTACTGATCAAGAAAGTTCTCCTGAACACACTTCAAAAATTCCTCCCCTCTTTGCCCTTTACTATCCCAGTCTATATTAGGATAGTTGAAGTCCTCCATTATCACTAGAATCATAGAAGTTTACAACATGGAAACAGGCCCTTCGGCCCAACATGTCCATGTCTCCCAGTTTATACCACTAAGCTAGTCCCAATTGCCTGCACTTGGCCCATATCCCTCTATACCGATCTTACCCATGTAACTGTCCAAATGCTTTTTAAAAGACAAAATTGTACCCGCCTCTACTACTGCCTCTGGCAGCTCGTTCCAGACACTCACCACCCTTTGAGTGAAAAAATTGCCCCTCTGGACCCTTTTGTATCTCCCCCCTCTCACCTTAAATCTATGCCCCCTCGTTATAGACTCTCCTACCTTTGGGAAAAGATTTTGACTATCTACCTTATCTATGCCCCTCATTATTTTATAGACTTCTATAAGATCACCCCTAAACCTCCTACTCTCCAGGGAAAAAAGTCTCAGTCTATCCAACCTCTCCCTATAAGTCAAACCATCAAGTCCCAGTAGCATCCTAGTAAATCTTTTCTGCACTCTTTCTAGTTTAATAATATCCTTTCTATAATAGGGTGACCAGAACTGTACACAGTATTCCAAGTGTGGCCTTACTAATGTCTTGTACAACTTCAACAAGACATCCCAACTCCTGTATTCAATGTTCTGACCAATGAAACCAAGCATGCTGAATGCCTTCTTCACCACCCTATCCACCTGTGACTCCACTTTCAAGGAGCTATGAACCTGTACTCCTAGATCTCTTTGTTCTATAACTCTCCCCAACGCCCTACCATTAACGGAGTAGGTCCTGGCCCGATTCGATCTACCAAAATGCATCGCCTCACATTTATCTAAATTAAACTCCATCTGCCATTCATCGGCCCACTGGCCCAATTTATCAAGATCCCGTTGCAATCCTAGATAACCTTCTTCACTGTCCACAATGCCACCAATCTTGGTGTCATCTGCAAACTTACTAACCATGCCTCCTAAATTCTCATCCAAATCATTAATATAAATAACAAATAACAGCGGACCCAGCACCGATCCCTGAGGCACACCGCTGGTCACAGGCCTCCAGTTTGAAAAACAACCCTCAACAACCACCCTCTGTCTTCTGTCGTCAATCCAATTTTGTATCCAATTGGCTACCTCACCTTGGATCCCGTGAGATTTAACCTTATGTAACAACCTACCATGCGGTACCTTGTCAAAGGCTTTGCTAAAGTCCATGTAGAACACGTCTACTGCACAGCCCTCATCGATCTTCTTGGTTACTCTGGCTTTTGCACCTCTCTGTAATTTCCCTGCAAATTTGCTCCTTAAATCCTTCCAACAAGTTGGTGGCCTATGGAATACAACCAACACTGAAATGGCACCTCTATTGTTTAACTCTAACCAAATAGATTCTGTCCTTGACCCCTCAAGGACATCCTCTCTCTCCAGAACTGCAATATTCTCCTTAATCAATACTGCCACTCCCCCACCCCCACCCCTTTCTTTCCTTCCTGAACACCTCGTATCCAGGAATATTTAGTACCCAATCCTGTCCTTTGTTGAGCCAGGTCTCCGTTATCGCCACATCAAATTCTCATGTGGCTAATTGCACCTGCAGCTCACCTTGTTTACTAGTCTTCATGCATTTACACATATGCACTGTAAACCGATCTTAGACCTTCTTGTATTCTCTCTTAGTCAGATCCCACCTAATACTATTTCTTGCTCTAGTGCTATCTGGCTTTCCCAATCTTTTGTGCACCTTGCTTCTCCTTTCCAATGATACATCCTGGTGCTCACCCCCCTGCCAAATTAGTGTAAACCCTCCCCCACAGCACTAGCAAACCTCCCTGCGAGGACATTGGTCCCAGCTCTGTTGAGGTGCAACCCGTCCGCCCTGTACAGGTCCCACCTCCCCCAGAACTGATCCCAATGCCCCAGGAATCTAAAGCCCTCCTTCCTGCACCATCTTCCCAGCCACGAATTCATCTGCTTTATTCTCCTATTTCTATACTCGCTAGCATGTGGCACCGGGAGTAATCCGGAGATTGCTACCTTTGAGGTCCTGCTGATTAATCTCTTTCCTAGCTCCCTAAAACCTGCCTGCAGGACCTCATCCCTCTTTCTACCTATGTCGTTGGTACCGATACAGACCACGACCTCTGGCTGTTCACCCTCCCCCTTCAGAATGTTCTGCAGCTGCTCATTGACATCCTTGGCCCTGGCACTAGGGAGGCAGCATACCATCCTGGAATTACGTCTGCGGCCGCAGAAACGCCTGTGTGTTCCCCTAACTATTGAATCCCCTATCTCTATTGCCCTCCTGACCTATCTCTTCCCCCCCCCATACAGCTGAGCCAGCCACATGCTGTGGACTTGGCTCTGGCTGTATTCCCCAGAGGAAGCCTCTCCCTCACCAGAATACCGGTTAGAGAGTGAGATGCACTCAGGGAGCTCCTGCACGACTGAGTGATAGAAGGATTTTAACACAATGAAGTGGAGGTGGTTTTAAGTGGCAAACATACTTAAGTATAGTGCATTCTTGGAAAGTATGGCTGGTGCTTTTTGCCTCGCCTGACCTGGTAAAATCATGAAACTTTTAGTGGCAATGAGTTGCTGTACCTGGGTTATGGAATTAGCATTCCTCAGCCATCTACTTCCAATAGGCCTGAGCAAATCCTTCTATCACTCTGTCTCAAACAAGACCTCTGCAAGGTTAGTTCTGGAGGGTACTAATAACCATTGGGATTGCATCCCAAGGACTTTTAGCCCCAAATAATTTAGCAGTTTTTGTTTCCTGTATTGTTTTTCCACATAGGAAAAATGGTGTCAATCTAAATATTTTTGAAGTAGGTGAAATGGAACAAATCTAAGTAGGATGGCCAAAAATGGCAGCTCTGTTCTTGACATTAATATGTAAGATATGTTTGGAAAGATGCCTTACAAACCAACTTCAGGGTTTTATTGAAAGCATAAGTAGTATTACGATACAAACCTTTATGTAGATTAATGACATCCTGAAGTATTTTGATTAGGTCTTTATATGGGTATATGTCACTGACTTGGCAATGGTTTCTCTTATGATTGATCTAAACGCAGTGATTGTTTCAGGTAAGTCTCAAATCCTTGTTGATTACAGGTGTTAAGTTGGTGAGTAATTACAAACTGTGATATTTGATTGCAGAAACCTATTTGATTTTTCTCTAATCTTGACAGGAATAAAGCAAAGCAAATATATTCCACAAGATCAAATCAACATGTATTTCATTTGGAACTAATTTATTTGAGTGCTAGAAGCTGTCAGATCCTGATACTTATAGCCCTAGCACAATACAAATTAGCTTTTTACACCAGTAAAGTAATTCATTTTTAAGCAATACTACTGGGAGCATCACAAAGTGCGAAAGTGAAGATTTACATATTTATTTATAAAGTCAGTGCTTCTTTCATTAAAAAAATATAAAAAGAGATAAACTGGACATGGCACTACTCCACAATTAAAACTTTATTTTTATTTTTAAATAACTCTTATCCATGAAAGGAAAAAGAAAACGCCAAGGAAGAACTACTTTAAAACTGAGGTTGACTGGGAGCCATCGTAAGTCAGCAAGCACAGGGGTGACGGGTGAATGGGACTTGATACGAGTTAGGATATGGGCAACAGAGTTTTGGATGAGCTCAAGTTTATGGAGGGTGGAAGATGGGAGGCCGGCCAGGAGAGGACTGGAATAGTCAAGTCTGGAGGTAACGAAAACGAGCACCACATTGTCAGGTAGATGCCTGTGTTGTAGCTGTACTGGAACAGCTCGTTCTGGGGCATAGCTAGTTCTGGAACACAGATCTTTTGCAATACAGCCGGGACATTGTCAAGGCCTGTAGCCTTTGCTATGTCCCGTGCATTCAGCCAATTCTTGATATCATGTGTAGTGAATTGAATTAGCTGAAGACTGGCATCTGTGATGGTGTCAACCTCAGCAGGATGCTGAGAAGTATCATTCACCCAGCACTTCTGTCTGAAGATTGTTGGAAACACTTCAGCCTTGTCTTTTACAGTCATACAGACACATCTGTGACAGGTAGATTAGTGAGGACGAGTTCAAGAAGGTTGTTCCCTTGTGTTGGTTCAATAATAGCTATTTTGTATGTTAACTCTGAACTGTGAAATAAAGTAGTTTATCGATTCAGATCAGGTCTCGTTTCATGAAGTCTTTGCTCAGTCCGCCACGAATGTACAATTCAGATCACAAGGGGATGCTATTGTTACACCGCTGGGTTACACCATTGTATAATTAGATATTGGGCAGTACAGGCACATCCCTAAACGTATGATCCTCAGACTACTTACGGGAATGACGATCTAAGGCAAGACCCTAAACTTGTGACAAGCACTTTTATTATGTTCATGATGAGATCTATTGGAGTTGAGAACGTGCATTAATATTTAGTGATATTGGGTGCGGTTACTTTAACAATTTGTATTTGGTATCATAGTTCATTAGAAAGTAAAACATGCTTTTTTCAAAGTGATTTCTTTGTATGTCATATAACTGTTTCTTGCCAGTATGAAGAGCATCTGCTCAGTGTGACCCTATTATTATTTCTTGTTTTAGGATTTTTCCATGCCTTCTATTAGCTTATTTAGCCTTTATTCATTTGAACATCAAGAGCTAATTCTTACAGAAGGTGTCAGCTGCTTGAAGGACAAGGGGTATTACCAATATCCGAAGTCAGTAAAGGTGAACAGTGGAATGTAAGTAGGCACAAATCACCGAATGCCCACAGTTCTAATATTTAGGAGACATATTTATTTCGGTACTAGGGATAAGGAAGCGCAGAGAAGGTAGCTGATTCTGGGTCAGTTGACAACCTTAAAAGGTAGCTGCCTTGATATCAGTTGCGAGGAAGGATTTGAAGGTTGTAGAGATATTACGGTAAATTCAGAAAGACTAAATGCCCAACATGGAGTCTCACTCAATGGGAACAGCTGATTCTTTGAGCCACACTCAAATCAAGCAAGACACCAGGAGCATAGTCTCTCGGCACTTAACCTATTAACACATTGCTTGATTTTTTTTTTATTATGGGGAGATAAAGGAATTCGGTGTTCCCTAAAGTAGAGGATCAACAGGAGGGGGCAGGAAGTTTATGACAGAATAATTAGACAGTCTCTAGATGAAGTAGGCTTGACAGCCAAATGCCCATTTCTTGCTCCAAACGTTTCTATTTTCTTATGCAGCTTTGAACCAAACCAACTCAAGATAATATAAAATGCGATTATACAGATAAAATGACATCTCATGAACCTAGAATAGTGCTATGCTTGGAGGGAGTAAAGATCAGAGATAGGGCTACAGTACTGTAGAGCCAATTCTCAGGCCTGTAGTCCCTTCAGGCCCAGCTCCCTCCTGGGAGTGCAGATCAGTGAATTTACCCCATAAATTGCTCATAGGTAAAGTTGTGCAATAAAAGTTGCAGTCATTTTTTTTAAACTTATAATTATAAATCCAAATTACAAACTTCCATTTACATGATCACTTTTTATTGTAAACTGATCTCTGGCATTTTTATCATTGTTTCAGTCATGTACAATTGAATAACCTCAAAGTTGTCAATGAGATGAATAATGAATTTTAATGGAGCTCTCTTATCAAATATAAGATATTAAGATCATACTGAGTGGGTTAAATTATTTATCTGTCATCCTTGATAAAGATCAATGATGAAGAGTAGAAATGGAACTGAAAATTAAACAAAAGGAACCTTTTAAAAAGCAAAAGCAACAGATTTTGGAGAGGTAAAATACAACAATGAGATTAAAGAAGTAAGGAAATGAGACAAAAGAGGGGCAAGGAAAAGACAACCATCAATGCTGAAGACCTGAAATCAAAACAGCAATGTCAGCTTTGGCTCAATGGTAGCACTCTTCCTGAATCTGAAGGTTGTGGGTTTAAGTCCCATTCAAGAGATCTGACCACATAATCTAGGCTGACGTTCCAGTCCGATACTGAGGGAGTACTGCACAGTTGGAGGTGCTGTTCTTTTGACGAGACAGTAAAATGAGGTCTCATCTGCTCTCTCAAGTGGATTTGAACGATCTCACGGCACTACCTAAAGAACATAGGAAAATGAAGAATAGGTAAAGATCAGCTGGTCTATTGAGTCTGTCACCATGACCCTCATCTGCCCCCCAGACCCCAGATTCTTTCACCTCTCCTGGGAGAGGTGAAAGAATCTTAGGACAAGTTAGGAAAAACTGGGAAATTCCTCTCCAACTGCCAAAGGCAGTCAAACAGGTTGCAGGAGACGATGGTGACTCGGAGACACTTCCCCCAATACCCAACCAGCTTCTATGCGTAGCTATGTTGATAACACTCAGGAACTTGTCCAGCTCCCTTTTGAACGCTTGCAGCGAATCCACACTCACTGCACGTGGAGGAAATTTGTTCCAGACATCGATGACTCTGTGAAAATAAATACCTCCTGACATCTAACCTAGTTCTACGCTTGTGTAATGTCCCCTGGCCCTCCCTAGCCTATCTAACTCAAATAGCCTATCCACATGGAACAAATCTAATCCTTTTATTGTTCTAAAAACCTCAATCAAATCTCCTTGAAGCCTATGCATTTCTAGAGTATATAGCCCCAGCTCTTTAGGCCTATCATGGTAACTGAGGGCCTTTAAACTAGGTATCCATCTAGTGGCTATCCTCTGAACCTTTTCCAGTGCCTCTATGTCATCCAAAATGTGGGAAGACCAAAACTGCGGATTGTATTCTAGATGAGACCTAACTAAGGCCTTGTGCAGAGACAGTATGTAATTCTTGTTTTATATTTAATAGTTCTTGTTTTAATATTCTACTTGCTTTTGCAATAGCCTCACGGCACTGGTCATGGACCTTCAAAGATTCATGCACTGTAACATCCAGGTCCTTCTCCTGCTCAGCAGCCATGAGAACACAACCCTGCATAGTGTAAACATGCTTGGCATTGACCGTACCCACGTGCATAACACTACATATATCTCTGACAGATGCAGGCCCATTGCCCCATCACATTTAAGGCTGCCCGTTATCTATTTTTCTCATCTAAGGTCCTTACACCCGCACATATCTTTGTATCATCCACATACTTATAGACGCTTCCTGATGCCTTTATCCAGATTCTTGATAAAGTTGGTGAAGAGCAACAGTCTGAACACCAACTGTTGGACTCCACTAGTAACCGGTCCCCATGCATTAAGAACTATTTTCTGTCTGTGAGTATGCAACCAGTTCCTTATTCAACCCAGAATCTTCCCGCTAATCCCACAGAAGTCAACCTTATTTAGAAGCCCAAGTGACACTTTGTCAAAGGTTTTTTGAAAATCAAGATACACAATGTTGACTGCACTGCCTGCATACCACCAACTTAGTGACTTCCTCAAAAAAATCAACTAGGTTGATGAGACAGGACTTTCTTTTCCAGAGACTATGATCAGTTTCTCAAATAACCCTTTTCTGTCTAGGTGGTTATATACTGTATCTCCAATGATTCCTTCTAGCAACTAGCCTATAATCAACGTTGAGCTAGTGGGCCTGTAATGGGCCATTCTTCAGTCCATGGCAAGAATCCCAGACCCCCGAGAACTGTTAAATATATGAGCAAGGGGCCCACAGAACACAGAGCCCTTGGGCAGTGAATTCACATTGATCAACTGGCCATAATGTAGGTGTACATGAGACATGAAATTAAGCAAATTCAACATCATCCTTATAAAAAATATGGATAAATACATGAAGTAAATTTGTTCTATTTTCCCACACCAACTACTAAAACAAATGTTTATTAGGTATAAATGACATTATTTAATCAGAGCATGTCAATCATGAAAATGAATAATGCAGCTCTCATTTCACAATTCATCATGATATATTGTCTGTATCTAACCAGATGGATAGCCTATGAACATGCCAATTTTAGAGGAAAGCAGTTACTTTTGGAATGTATTGAAATTACTAACTGGAATAAATTCAGCGGATGGAAGACAATTGGCTCAATTCATCCACTCAAACAGGTAAGTTGCTAAGCTTTTCCAAATCAAAGCTAGATGAGGAACTTCAATTCCTCATATCTCAGTGTTCCCCTTTCACTTGCTTCGTGTTTTTCCAAATTCCACCTCTAACTCTTGTGCTTCTAATTCTCCATCCCTACCAAGCGAAATGCTTCCAAAAATAGGCATTCCCCCAATTCTCTCACTGTAAGGGCAGAAAGGAGCAGCTATATCAATGAAGATATACTGGGAGGGAAACTTTGGTTCATATTGAACTGGAGGAAGGATTCAGTGACATGTTGGGCATGAAGTGTGGAATTTGAAGACACATCAGATTGGCAGGTGGGGGAAAACTAGTTTGCTTGTTAGATATCTGTCTTAAGCATTCCTATCAGCATCGTCTGAATGCCCAGTTATGTGAGCACCAGCTAATACTGAGCCCTTTGCACAGAGAATAAACAAAGGCTAAGTATGCTACAAGAAATAAAATATTTGAGTTTCATACAGCACAAGCACATAAAATGAGTTTACAAATTCAGTCAATTCTCAAAAGTATGTTACAACTCCTTTTATAATATAGGCAGGTTAATATTGTTTATCTTTCTCAGCTTTCCCGTTGGAAATTTACCGTCAGGTTTTGTCTATTAATATTGCTAACAATTACATTGCACGACAGCGAGAAGGGGTGAAAATTTTATACAAAGCTAGGGTTATAATGGAGTCAGTGTAATGCAAGAGAAAGTTAAACTGAGAAATAATACTCCTTTTTAACAGTGATATCCTGAGTTGTGAATGTACTTTTGATTTTCATAGTTGTCATAGCGCACAAGTTACTCACCTGATGATAGAACCTAAGTGATCCTGAAAGTTGCTGACCTTTTAGTGATTTGAGGTGCCTTGAGTGAGAGTGTGATATTTAAAAGCTGGGGAAAGGGAAAATCATGAGTCATGCCTGTGAAGTTTGTTCCATCTCCTGCATTAACATCCTTCAACTCAAGAGCATAAAAAAAAAATCAAAATATAAATTAGTCTAAATTAATGTTAACTTTGCTATCAAAGATGATGAAAAGATGTTAATAATAAAAGTAGTTTCTAGAAGGAAAATAAATGCCAGATAATTAGCGAAACTTTGAAAGAACCTAATCAATGTATGGTAAATAAGTTCTAACTGACTTCCTGATAGTTCAGATGGATGTGTAATATCAAGACTGACTAGGATTGTAATTTACAATGTGCATAGTCTTTGAAAAAAATGCTTGTGTTGCCACCTGGCATCATACAAAATTTAGAGGTGGGACAAATCACCCTTCAATAGTCTTATATTTTCTTAACCCTTTGCTACTTTTTTTCCCCCACCAAAAGGGACGACAATTTGAAATAGCAATTATTGTTAAGGCTTCAAAACTACCAACAGATCTTTAAAAAAAAATTGGAAATTACACAGTATCTAGTTTCTATATTATTAAAAGCATTGAATTTTTGAAGCCACACCATCTTCTACTAATCTGATTGGGCTGTGATAATCATGTGACAAAGTCGTCTCCTTTTTATTGGTCCATGGGAAGCATATAACATAGTCCTCCAAAAAGCTGCTTCATCATTTTCGAGAAACCATGTTGTTCTAGAACAATCTTATTGGGCCACAGTAAAATTGTGACCATCGCCCTTTCGTTCGTGGGAATCACAGGCAGCAATATGATTGATCCACAGGAACCATGTGACCCACACCTCAAAATAACTGCTTACAATGTTCTCAAGTGTGCCAGAAAGGTGACAGCCATTAATGAGTATTGACCTGTTTGTGACAGTAAAACTTTTACTCAAATTATTACATTTTGAACAAATTTTCAATTTTAATTTAATTTACTATTCATTTATTTATATCATTTAACTTCCATTTATTTTTGACCTCACAAGCTATTACTCTGGAGATGCCACTCAGCACTGTTTCAATGTTTAATTTCTTCATTTATAAGCTTTTCTTTTATATCTTTCATATTTTACATACAATACTGCAAGCAACTGTTATTTGTCACGTGGCTAAATCTGGGCGCTCCAGTTTTTATTTTAGAAGGCTGAATCCATTTGCAGTGCATTTCACTTGATTTAATTTTAATTTAAAATTTACAATCCATTCTTCCTGAGAAGTATGCAAAGGGAGTAAATAACATACTTCAAACACATATAGAGAGGAACAGATTCGAGAAATAGAGACACAGTCGAATATAAGGATACTACTGAGATGCAAGAGATTGCTAGATTCACATTATATATCAGTATCATATTATCGTCACCATTTCTTCATTATTTCCATAAAAAACATCAAAGATCTGGGCTCCTTTCAAAGTGACAGTAACTGTCCTCAATGAAGGAACCCACAGAATTAGGTTCTGAGCCCAGAGAGAAGTTCTCCCAAGACAAATGGTTCTGAAGGTGACCAGTGCCCTGTGCTCAATCCAGTGTCACCCAATGTAACCAAGGAAGGAGTGCGAGGTTCCCCTACCTCTTGGGGGATGGTCTCTGTCAACACTGGGTGTTGCAGACAATTCACCCTAGTCAGTTCCACAAAGGGAGTCGTCCTCCCTAAAAATCCAGCACCTGATTGTGTGGGTTGGGAAAGCAAAACCAGGCTTGCTCATCTCAATCTGCACCACTGGGGTATCGGTAGAGGCACAGAAAGCTGATGAAAGTAGAGTGGATAGGGTGCAATCTCCACTTTTCTAGACTCTGCCCTCCTTTCACTCCACTTTTAATGGCAGAATCATCAGCTGCTTTGGCCCATACTCTGGAACTCTCTCCCTCAACCCTTCCATCTTGTTACCGCTATCCCTTCCTTCAAAGGCTTCAAAACCTAACCTTCGACCAGTGTTTCTTTTCTTTCCTGGAAGAAAGGCCAAGAATATATCTGCACTGAAAAAAATCAAATGTATTAATTTTGATTTGGAGAAAGCCAAACCTTATCTTCATAGCTGAAAGGGAAAAGTATTTGTGGCAAAGAAATTTAACGTATGTGAAAAATTGTTGACATCTAAGAATACAGATAGGTTAAACACTACATTATCCTCAGTAAATCTCATTTGAAGCTAATCAAGCACTAAAATGGAGGGGGGGGGGAAAGAGAGTGAAAGAATGCATCCTGTATCTATGAATGAGCAAGGAGTGTTTCTATGAAAGGTGAGGGAGGAAAAAGCGCCTCCAAAAAGTGGGAGGACTTTATGGATGCATTATGGAGCTTTGTTGGAAATGTATTTTTATGTAATTTGACCGAATTTCTTTAATAAGTTCTTCAAACCTTGCTCCTGGACCATATAATGGATAAAGTTATATTTGTCAATGTCTGATTGATAGCAGTACAAAGTTAAATGCCAGATAGAATTCTCAATGGAAATTTCTGACCGGTAACAATGCGAAGTTACTAACAAATGCACCCTCTTGTTCTTATTCCATCAGCCTACAGTCTACTTCACAATCAAAAACAGGGCCACAGGGACATTTGTGACAGTTGGTGGAGATTCAGAAAATCCTAGGAGATCTAAATTATCTGTCTGTCCTTACAATGGTAAACCTACACAGATTTGGTTTTATTGTAATGGACTTATTAAATCCAAGGTAATGTCTCTAATTCTCTGAATACGTAATGCTCTGAGATGAATTATACATTAGAGAAATTCATAAGACCTGGTGAAAAATAAAGTTGACTGGCTGATGAAATAGTTACTAAAAGTATGAAGTGTAGTATTTATTGCTAGCTGGAAACTAAATCCAGGTATGCAAAGACTCTGACATATTAACAGAGATAAAGTGGCAGTGGGCTGTTAATACATACATCGTTTGGTCTGTAAGGCTGTGCCAGCCAATTACTTTGCCAATTCTATTGATTACTGAAATGATTAAAATTAACTATTTAAGCCACATTAAATCATTATAAAGCAGATAATTTAATGACTAAATCTAAATTCAATGTTTTATGCAGCAATATTAATGTGTTATTGTTGCCTTAAATGATCCCCAGCAGGTTTAGACGGGATATTTTACCCAACACATTTGGTAATCACCCAGCTAATACCTCAAAACCTAAAAACCAACAGTGTATTTCAGGATTTGTTTTTCTGCTGACTTCCGCAAAATATAGAAAACAAACCTGTGGAATTCTCTACCACAGAAGGCAGTGGAAGCCAAGTCATTAGATGTATTCAAGAAGGAGATAGATATATTTCTTAATGCTAAAGGGATCAAGGGATATGGGGAAAAAGCAGGAACAAGGTACTGAGTTAGACGATCAGCCATGATCATTTTGAATGGTGGAGCAGGCCCGAAGGGCCGAATGGCCTACTCTTGCTCCTATTTTCTATGTTTCTATGTTTAAATGTGCATTAGGTATCTTTATCGATTTATTTGATAAATTGATTCAAAACAGCTGTATTCTTTACTTTATGGCCATTTACTTTATTCTTACTGCAATCACTTATTAATTTTTTCAGTTTGCTTGAAGGGGTTAGGGAATCACTCCCTTAATGCAGCCAGTCCACTCTCCCTTTTATTGGATGAAGAACTGATGGTCATGATACTGAGCCTATTGGCAGCAGAATGAAGGGGGAAGACACTAGTACAGGAGGATACATCTACTTTATATCATAAAAATTGTTTATGACACTAAGTAGCCACGTGACTAATGTAAAGGAGATTTAGAGGACTCAGAGATCTGGGTGAATAAAGTGATAGGCTAAGGAATGGACATGTAATTGGCAAATGAATTTCAATATAGATAAGTGTGAGGTGGTACATTTTGGTAGGAATAATAAGGAGGCCACATACTGCTTGGAAAATAAGAGTCTAAACAGGGTAGAGGAGCAGAGGGATTTAGGGTTACAGATACACAAATCACTAAAAGTAGCGACACAGGTTAATAAAGTCATAAAAAACAGCATAGTACTGGGGTTCATTTCTAGAGGGATAGAATTGAAAAGCAGACAATTATGCTAAACTTGTCCAGAACCTTGGTTAGACCACACTTGGAGTACTATGAACAGTTCTGGTCTCCACACGATAAAAAGGATATGGAGGCACTGGGGAAGATGCAAAAAAAATTTACTAGGATGCTACCAGAGCTGAGAGGTTATACCTTTCAGGAAAGATTGAATAGGCTGGGGCTCTTTTCTCTAGAAAAGAGAAGACTAAGGGGTGACCTGATAGAGTTTTTAAGATTATGAAAGGGTTTGATAGGGTAGACGTAGAGAAGGTGTTTCCACTTGCAGGGGAGACCAGAACTAGGGGCCATAAATGTAAGATAGTCACTAACAAATCCAATAGGGTATTCAGGAGAAACCTCTTCACCCAGAGAGTGGTTAGAATGTGGAACTCACTACCATAAGGAGTAGTTGAGGCAACTAGCATAGGTGCATTTAAAGGGAAGCCAGATAAACACATGAGGGAGAAGGGAATAGAAGGATATGTTGATGGGGTTAGATGAAGAAGGGTGGGAGGAGGCTCACGTGGAGCATAAACACCGGCATGGACCTGTTGGGCCAAATAGCCTGTTTATGTGCTGTACTATTCTTTGTAATGCCAGATGGAATTTAATCTGGATAAATGTAAGATAATGCACATTAGAAGAGGAAATGTAAAAGATGGATACACAATGACTATTTACTATTTTGGGTTTACTATTAGTAAATGTGAAGAAGAACTGATTATTGATCACTCACAAAGTATCTAATCAATGTGAATTAGTTATCAACAAGGGTGATTAAATACAAGGATGTTCCTTGAGGGTATCTGATTTAAAAAGTTGAAGACAGTTGAGACAAAGAAAAAGTAAAAAAAAATCTGAATTTTAAATTTAAAAAAAATCTCCAACAATTAAAACCTGAAGGAGTGAGATGCGACACTTGCAATAGTTAATTTTCAGTGCCAGAGGGGTTGACTGGCAGTAATTAACACTTACCATGTCATTAAAAGGGTACTTAGACTTGAAATGACTTGACTTTGTGGTGAGTTTAGTTCGTATCTACCGTGCAAATACAGGGACTTTTTGCCATTCAAAGCATTTGAATGGTGAGGCAAACAGTGAGATTCCATTTTCGAGAAGCTAATGGCAAGCGGGTGCATCTCGGACAGCAACTTTTGGATTTCCACGTTTAACCGCGCATCTGCCCTCGCCAGAAGTTGCTGTGCAATTTGCGCATAAATGACGGTGTGCGCCATTCGCCTCATGTTATTTTGACAGCAAATTCTGGGCCATGGATTCATCAGAAAGAGTTTCCTCAGTACTGCGTTGGAGTGTCAGCCTAGATTTTGTGCTCAAGTCTCTGGAGTGGGGCTTGAACCCACAACATTCTGACTCAGAAGCGACAGTGCTATCACTGAGCTGACACCCATTATGGTATTGGATTAACAAGCTTGGGGTCATGAGTTCAAATCCCACTGAGGCAAGTTAGCAAAATTGAATTCAATAAATCTAGTAATTTGTAGCAAGCACCAGAAAAGTGATCATGAAAGCTGCCAGACTGCCATAAAAACCCAACTGGTTGACTAATGTCCTTAGGGAAAGAAACCTGTCAGTCCAGCCAGTCTAGTATACAGGTGAGTCCAAACCCACAATATGCGACTGATTCTTAATGTCCTCTGAAGCAGCCTAGCAGACCACTCAATTGTAAAATCACTACAAAACAGAACACTCAGAAATATCGGCAAAGACCCAGGCATCACATCAGGACATATTGACCCTGCAAAGTCCTTCTCACCAGCATCTGAGAACTGTTGGGAAAGCTGTCTCACAGACTAATCAAGCAACAGCTTGTTTCCCAAGAACAAAATAAAAAAAGAGCCAAAATGAACAAAATGCAATCATTTACACACGATACACATGAATAGAGGGAATATGTTATGCAATAATTTATCAGCATTGTTAAAAAAAAGCTAGACCAATTTTTCACTTAATATCCTAAATTAACCAGATCTAAATTAACTAACAAAAGCAATACTCCATTCTGCTTACAGGCTAACTTTGCATGCATAGACGTTATCGGTGGTCATGGAAAAGCTGGAACAAAAGTAAATCTTTGGACAGAGCATGGGCGTATTCATCAGAAATGGAACATCAACAGGAATGGAACTATTTCCCCTTGTCTTGATTTCAATCTGCGACTTGATATTAAAGGTAACACATATTTGTTTATTTAAAGAAACAGGAAACTTAATTTTCCACCGTATCTGAATTTAAAGAAAGTCAAATCTGAAGAAAATACTAGAAAATTTCCATTATAACAGTGACAGAAACACCACTCCTTCTAGTTTGCTTAAAATTCAGGCTGCAGTTATAATGGCACTTTCATATCAATGCAAAACAATGTCAGGTATACATTTACATGGAAATGGTAGCATAACTTGGGAGAAGGGCTCCTGAGCACAGTAAAGCTAAGCTAGACCTTCTCCATGAAGCCGCCTCACATTGTTTAGTGGAGTACAGCTCTAATAGGGTGTGATGCCAGATTTAGAAAGTGTTTACTGGGTCTGTTGAGCACTTTATAAATTTAGCATCAAATCTTTTTAATGTTACAGGAAATCAAACACTACCATCAGTACTTTCCCAACTTTAAAAAAAATGCCTGTAAATGGAGCTCTGCAGATGCATGTAAGCACAGATGCGCAGAGGTCTCTCCTGCCAACCATAACATCAGGATCACTTTTGGCTTGTTTTTGTAGCACCAAACTGAAAATTGCTCAATAGGTTGGACCAGAAATTGCACAGGGCGGCAAGGCAATGTTCATCGCAGCTCCTACAAATTTAATTAACAAAGAAACTTACTGCAGGTTCTGTGGCGTCAAATTGCTTGAATTCGAACTTTAAACAAAATATGCGCTATCAACCCAGCCTACGCGCAGGGTGAGTTGCCGCGTGGCTGGAAAAGTCTGTGAGGAGAAGACACGACCACAAAATCTGTCAGGAGGAGAAGTCACTCCCACAGGTTCCGGCTGCATTGCTCAAGCAGGCAAGCAGACCTCATTCATTTAAAGTTAGTATTCTGGGTGTCACTGTAAATAAAAAATTTACAATTTTTTAAAATAAAAAAGCCAAAGAAATAATTGAATTAAATTAGAGACAGAAGGGAAAAAAATTTAATCTTTAAATTTTTTTAATGACCAAAAACTATTAAAATAAGGAGTAATATGAAATTCCACATTTTTCAAAGTTAATTTTTTAGTTGTTTGGCAGTCATTAAGATTAACCATGCTTTTAAAACTTAGTTTAGACCTGGTATTTTTAAGTGTACCTGTTTGGTGGCATAATCAATTACTTTTCAGCTGGGCAGATAAGCAAGTTTGCACTTTTTCAATGATTTCCCTGATTGCAGCGTGCAATGGCCCTTTAATTCGAAGCAGTATCATATCGCTGGCGAATCACTAGGACCAAGTTCACGATTTCCGCGTTTTACTGCGCATGTGCAAAAGTGGGGACTTGCTCCTTCAATTCACCACTAAAAACTGAGCGAGCTGTTGGGCTTCGCCGTTATTTTGGGAGCGAATTCTGGCCCAATATCTCACCGTTGGCCCCAGAAATGCAATTATATCCTGAAGAGACAAGTTGATGGCTTGACGCAAAGGGTTAAGAAAAAAATGTTACTACATTTTGGAAGCTTACAAAGAAACTACTAGATAGAAACTCTCACCTTTGTAACTGAGAAGCCATGAGCTATCTAACACTGCTTTTCACTGCGCACAAACACAATTTTATTACTTCTGGACAATTTTTGTTTTTCAGGTGGTGATTTCTATGACAAGGACCACATCCTTTTAAACATGCCAGAACAGCAACAACAGACACAGTTCTGGGACATTGAAGTGCTGAGATAAGAAAAACAAATGATAAAAGGAAAAATCTTAATATTGTTTGGACAGATCAATCAAGGCAATGCAACCCTGCATGAACAGTAAAACAGATCTCTGATGCCTTTCAGGCAATTGTGATTTTTACAGGTTGTGTTCAACCCAAATAAGTTACCGAGGTGCACCACAATTCCAGCAGCAGTGTTCTGTTTGTAAATAGATTCTGAGCCAGACTGTAAAATGTGGTCAATTGAGAGAAAAAGTAATCCCATTTATACTTGTTCTTTCCCCATTTGGAGCCTATCAGTTAGAAATTATAGCTTTTGCAGCCAGTGAGAGAGATGTACAAAGCTCTATCATGCTCCATGTTGAAACTTACCAGAACTGTCTAGGAGGAAGGCTCATGGATGTTCCCCGTATAATCTGGGCCTTCATTACTCTGAAGCCTATTGATATTAGGTTCCAATGGAAGCCTGTGCATAATCCAAGCAGAATTTACAAAGCTCCAAAACAAAACAGCTATATTTAAAAATACTCAGCTCATTGTACCAGTACAAAAAGCCTATTGCACTGACAAACTCTGATCTGCGTGTACTTTGCTATTTAACTTTATGCTTTTAAAAAAGGGTTTCTACCAATTTAGAATTTTTTTTACAATCATAACTTCAAATAATAAAGCTTATATATTAAAGATGATTTGTACTGATTTTTAAAATTATTGTAAATCAGTAAAACGTGTATTTGCATTTTTGTTGGATTAAATCAAAACTATCTACATATCAGTAGAAAAATAAATTAATACATAGATCAATGTGTGGATGAATGTTACAAAACTGCATAATACTTAGTGTTCATTTTTGCTACTCCAATTTTTAAGAATTCTCTAGGAATAGAGAATTCTTAAAAATTCTCACAAATAGCTTGCCTACAGTTTCTTTACACTTTTAGAACTCAAGAACACAGAGAAGAATACTTGAGCATAGTATTTGAGCTGCTCTATTGCAGTTGTTCAAAATCGCTTTAAATCCATAGCTGGGTCCAAGAGAAATGTATACAAAGCTGCTGAAGTGCTTGGTCACTAAGTTAATGTTTAGGTATTATCAAAAAGATAAATAAAAAGGAACTAGTGAATCTCTTGTGGCATTGTGTTAAAATATAAATACATAACCAGGGAGCCTCTCTGATTTTCTTGGCTAAACAGTCACCAGCTGTTATATTTTCTCAGTGGACCAGTCAACTTATTCAAATTAAACATGGCCTTTATGTAGAATCTGAAGCTATTTGCTAGTACAGCTACTGCCTTGGTAAAGTCCACTGCATCAGCGATAAGTAACTAGAACTGGCAGCAGTATTAACTGGTCACCCTAAGCACATTCATGATCATGGTAACCACACAAAATTCTATTTTAATTGGTGTTTCATCCATGTTACGCATATCTCAGGCAAACTCTAGCCTAAAAGTAATGACAAAGGTGGGACGCTGTTGCAAACTACACACCATACTGGTACCATGGTGAGGCTGCACTGCTTCCTTCTAATTAGCTGTAGTACAAGTGACTCATGCATACTCCTCTCAGGAGACATGGAATTTATTTCCTTCTCCTAGGGCTCATGCCAACCCTTCCTACATTACAACACTCCTCTCACTAACACTAGTTGTGCTCCTACAGTGACCGCTCCCTACTCACCACCAGAATCTCCTCATGCAGCAGTACGAATGCTGCAGGAAATAAGAGAAAATATATTGCAGAGTCAATCAGGAGAGGGGTAAGAAAAGGGTGGCTAAAAAGGGAAAATGAAAACTGGAGAAAAGAGAAAAACAAAAATGGATGGATAAGATACACACAAAAGTGGAAGGAGGAGGACAGGGCAGCTGAAGAAGAGAAAGAAATGAAGAGAAAGGGAAACCTGAAGCAGAGAGACATGCATGAAGGAGGAGATGGAGGAAGAATCAGAAGTGGAGGAAGAGGATGGTTAGAGAAAATCAAAAGTGAAGGGAGAAAGAAAAAGAAAACATATATACAAACTTTTTTTGCTGCAGACAGACCAGTATTATTCTCCTTTAGTTAGAACAGTGGTTTTCAAACTTTTCTAACTAGGGCCACCCTGAAAATATTGATGCACTCCCACAGACCACCTATCTTACTTTCTAACAGTCAATGTCAGCTACCCAAGGAAAACAGCGTCATAATTGCAATAAATGTTTCTTTTATTAAAAGACAGCAACAGAAACACACTATGTCCACAAATGCAAAAAAAAATAGAATACAGAATTCTCAAGACAGTGCTTGTGGCATGTGGTATGCCTGGCCACAGATGGATAGAAATCTGATGACCTCAGACCCCCAGGACATTTTTGCAGAAATCCCAGGATCCAGAGCTCAGTTTAAAAATCTATGAACTAGAAGTGTGAGAGAGACAGAAAATTTCAACGAAGCCTGGAAAAGTGGCCACCTTGAAAAACTTTGAGCACTACTGAACTAGATCACTAATGGTAGATGTGTTATGTAAGCAAGCTTTGAGCAAAGACAGGTTTAACGTTTCAGGATTCTTCTCTTAACAAAATTAGGCGTACACACCCTGAGAAACAGGTTCTCCTAAAGATTCAGTCATCTTCAGGAAGTTCGCATATTCCAAGCATGTTAAAGGTATGAAACATTAGGTTTTAAACAAATATTGTTGCAATGAGTCACCTGGATTAAGCATCTAGGTCAGTACCAAAGGCAAGCACAGGTTGCAGTAAACACTGCTGTCTATCAACAATTTTACAGCTACATTTTGACATTATCAATAGAACATTGCAATCCCAATGGGATCCATCTAGTGTGTTCTAATTAAGGATTCAGCTCCTGTGTTTTCCACAGTGGAGCTTTTTGTAGGGATACAGAAATTTGGTTGGCGCAAGTTTTGTATTTTCAATTTCATTCTTAAACATTTCACCCAATTAGTTTTTGGTTAGTTCGTCTCATTGGTTAAATGTCATATCCAACAGGTATCTAAAATTTTTTGATCTAAACAATAGCAATCGATAGAAAATGTTGGTAAAACATATACATATGTATTTTCGTTAAAAAAAAGTGGCAGATGTATAAGCAGTGTGATTTCTACAATGAAGGGATATATTCTATATGGAGGATAGGACTAGAAAATCATATTTTCTCAGTATTACATCATGGACTGCATAATAATGGTACTGAAAAAACAGTCAACATGTGCATCAACTGAAACACATGAATATGTGAAGCTGATATATTAATTTTATTTCCTATACATGCCATGTAACTTTTGGAATTTTTTTTGCAAATACTGTACATCCTTGCAGTAAGATGAACACTCCATAAAGCAGACATTCAGTTCCATGTTTTTATTGTCATATAGAACAGTAAAAGGCACTCAAACTACAACGAGCCAACTCAAATGATAGTTCATTTTACTTAGCTCACTTCAATTAAATTTTCTGTCCACAAACACAATGCAAGATTTTCTTTAGCTTTATCCGAGTCTACCTTGAGATCTCTCACAGGAACAGTGTCACCTGTCCAAAGTTGTTTCAGTGCCTCCAAGTGAGACGAAGGAAATCTCAAGCCGTGAGCCTGTATGGAGAAGGAAAAAAATAAGTTTGGAATAGCAATTTTTACTAAATGAAGCAGCTTCTTCACACAAATGATAAATTGTTATTAGTATAATACATCATATATAAAATAGTTCTTCTAAAATGCAAATGATGAAATGCAATGAAAATCCAAAGATGGCAGCTCTATCTTCCATTGAAGGAAAGGGTTTGTTTGTCCTTAATAATTAGTGTTTATAATACAATTGCCCTCTAGTCTTCTAAAAAAGATAATCACACAAGACAAATGCAACCATTTTCAAAATGAGGAAAACTGTTTGCTTTATAGATAATTAATATGTAACAGGGCAGTTGACTGCTATTAAGATTCAATTTACTCTATTAGAATTATTATATATTTCCATCATAATGTTAGATTATCGACATTGGTCATCTTCATGCTTTGATAGAAATCAAAGTGTCATCAAAATGATGGAAAAACTAAGGGGGCACTGTCAGTTTAAGAGTTTGGCACCATACTGGGTGCATGGCAGTGTTCTTTTCTCATCCCACTTTATATATATATGCCTCCTTCTGGGATTTTGAAATTCTTTTGAAAGTAGATAGCAGCAGCTGATTAATGTCCTCATTGTAACACACATACAAAAAGGAAGCTCAAAATAGGTGTCATTCAAAGAATGAGGAAGAATGAAAAGCAGTATAAAGCTTTACTGCTGATACTCTAAGCAGACCTTTTGGACTGATATTGAATGCCAAGCTGCGGTTTCACCAGGACTTCTGTACTTGGCATAACATCAGAGGACTGGTTTAAGCACTGGCAACACTTATGGTGTTGCTTAAATTATAATCTTTTACAAGACTGACTCCCTGACCACATCTAATACTGTAGCAAATAGAATCCAGCATGGAGTAGACCATCCTCTAAATAGGTTTGGCCTCAACTGACTCCGAGAATATTGTAACTTTGGATTTGCAGAAAACAATTTTTGCTCTCAATGTATTCATACAGTTCAAGACTTAATCCCCGAAAATCTGGACGCAGCCCTTCATAGAGGTAGATGACCTGAGGATTAACAATTAACCTACTTGCAATAACCTGTTTACTGGAATAAATCTAATCTTATGCTACCACACTTTGAATTGACAGATATTAAACTCCTACAGACTACAATAATTAATTCATTTAGATTTAATTAGAGACATGGTGCTCGATATTAGAAGGGCTGTGGGTTTGCGGCGGGGTGGGGCGACTGGGTAACGCGCCCAGTGAAATCAGTCTGCCCCACGTGCGATCGCAGCCTAATTGGATCCACTTACCTGGTCTTCCGGGTCGCCCGCTGCTGAGCTGCGCGTCGGGCTGACTGCGCATGCACAGTAAGGTCTGTCAGCTGGAGGAGCTCTATTTAAAGGGGCAGTCCTCCACTGACTGATGCTGCAATAGGAAAAAGTTCAGCATGGAGCATCCCAGGGGGAAGGCTGCTCCCAGGTTTAATGATGCTTCACTCCAGGTATCATTTGGATGGGGTGAGGAGGAGGAGGGGGAGGACAGAGATCTTCCCCCTGGCGGACGGGAGGAAGCGGCCTGCCTCCGCCACCAAGAAGGCCTGGCGCGAGGTGGCAGAGGTCACCAGCACCACCAACATATCGCGCACCTGCATACAGTGCAGGAGGCGCTGCAATGACCTAAGTAGGTCAGCCAAAGTGAGTACACTTACTCTTTCCCCTACACTCCATCTGCCATATCACCGCCCCCACCCCACATCTCCTTCTGCATTGCCAACACTACTCTATCACATCACTCCTCACACCCACTCAAAGCTCATCCTCATCTCACCTGCACTTACTCACCTCGCCAGTACTCATCCCACCACTACCACTCAACCCAATCCTCATACAATCTCATGGCTCTATCTCATATTCTCCCTCTGATGCATCTCTTTCACGGTCAGCCGCACTCAACCTGCCATTACCTGTGCTGCAGCCACAGGGCATGCATCACATATGTGTAGTAGGAAGCATAAGGCAAACGTGTCGTGAGCATGAAGGGGATGCACAAGGGTGTTTGAGGGTTTGTCATGGTTTTTACTTATATTGAATTTCTGACTAACTCACATCACGTATTATATTGGCACCACTACTGCCACGTCTTTGCGAATCTTGTCTGGTTTGTGCAATAATGCGCTTTCCGGAGGATCACAATGAAGACCCACAACTGATGCCACCCATTGTGTCACTGCAGAGTGGGTGTAGGTGTATTTTCAGGGCTCTTTTGTGCAGACGACTGAGAGACGTCGGCGATGTCCCCGGTGGCACCCTGGAAGGATGCGGAGGAGAAGTTGTTGAGGGCAGTGGTGACTTTGACAGTGACAGTTAAGAAGATGGTGCTCGGGCCAGCCGGGAGCAGCTCGGCATGTAGGAGGCTGCAGATGTCCATGACTACATGTCGAGTGACTCTGAGCCTCCGTGTGCACTGCTGCTCAGAGAGGTCCAGGAAGCTGAGCCTCGGTCTGTGGACCCTGTGGCGAGGGTAGTGCCCTCTGCGACGCATCTCTCTCTGCGGTTGCCCTCCCTCCTGCTGTGCAGGTGGATATGTCACAGCACTGTGTTATGCAGCGCCACGTGTCAGAGGTGGACGACATGGCCGGCGAGGCTGATGGTGCTGTTCGCCCTCCGAGGAAGTCATGACTGCAGCTACGGCGGCCCCCATCCGGAAGATGTACATCCGAGGGAGTCCGCAAGGTAGGTACATGTGTCTGGACCCCGGGGTAAGTGTGCAAGTTGGTGAATTTGATTGTTAGGAGGAGGGTGGTGGAGGCCAAACTTTGTCTCAAGTGACAGAGTGGCCTCCTGCAATGAGTGAGGGTCTCCCATCCCCACCTGTCAAATGGATCTTTGCAGCTGCCACAGGCTGATAGCTGCAACACGTCCATTTCAACTAGGAGTGTTTCCCCCAGTAAGGGAAACAGTCCCAGTTGTTTCTAAAATCCCACCCCTCCTGACATATTCCCTTAATCAGGTCTGTTAACGACCTGAAATAGCACAATAAATACTGTCAAGTGGCACCCCACCGGCTTTAATTGCCTGCGGGAGTCCCACATGAGGGGGCTGCGCACGCACGACAGCGCGTCTGTGGGGAACCCGGAAGTGGGCGGGTTGGAGCCAGGCTCCCGACCCGCTCCGGGACCCCCGATTTTCGGAGCCCCCCCGCCAGGAACGCACCCGATAGCGGGTGCTAATATCGGGCCCATGAAGCACAGATCATGCAACAAGTACTGAAGTGTGCAATATATTGCACAAATTCAATGGGCAATAATGGGATATATATTCTTCCCAAGAAATAGCTCTGGAGATAAACAGTCTATGAATGGCGAATCCTTTGCTTTTTATCCTCTCTTCACTTTTGGTATTAACGTCTCTTATCATGCCTTATCCCTCAAGAAGAATCTCACATGAGTTTCATGTCATTAGATTTTCAGAGGAACTACTATGCTTTTTCAATGTCCTGGCTTTTTTTTGTTCTTGGGGTGTGGGTGATGCTCAATTCTTTTTCCCAGAAACTTAATGTTATTAGAATTCATAAATACAGTGTCACCATCAATGATGCAAATATATACATATGCAAGTGGAGCTCATGCAGCTTCCAGGGAACTCCTGCATTTGTATTGATGCAGTCGTTAGAAATTCAAATGCATAAACCATTCTGATTTAGCATCAAATAGCTCTTCTTAATCAGCAACCATCATTTAAATTCTGCTTAAAAATGATAAACATGATCTACACGTTTATAACAAATATGGGTTCCAGTATTCCATCACTAGATTAATGTAGGCTTTGCAGAACACCAAAACGGCCAATGGTGATAAATGGAGCCCAGGTTTCTTGAGAATTCCCACGCTTCCACCAGCTTTTCAAACCACTTACTTGCACCCATGTAGATCAGCTGTAATCGCCAAAAAATGGGAGCTGAATGCGGAGAATTGATAGAAAACCTTACTAAGTGAATAACTGTTGAGATATATTGACAAGTCTTATCAGTGATGGAAACACACCATTTCTTCCACCCACTATCCAAGTGTGGCTATATCTCCTCATTGTGATTTAATCACTGCTCGTCTTACACAAGAACGTAAAGAGCCATGGTTGAGAAAAGGTCACAATGGCCTTCAAACCTTGTCCTCTAGTACCCTAACCTTTCCAGCCTAGGAAGCAACTATGTTTTGAACATCTTTGGCTGTACCACTTTGTCTAAAGAATCATCACCCTTTGAATAAAAAATTCTTCCGTGTCTGTTTTTAAATTTTGTTTTTACTTATTTGAATTTATGTCCTCTGGTCCTACTAGCTCAAACTTAATTTGAAATCATATTCCAGGTTTACTTTATCTATACCATTTAATATTTTAAACACCTCTGTGAGGTTCTTGCATTTAAGATACGTTTACCCTTTTTTACTCTAGCTATTCTGATAGGTGAGTCCTAGCTCTCTATGGCCTCAGAAGTAGAGGTTTTCAGGCAGGATAGAGTGGGTGATAAAAAAGGAGGGGTGTAGCATTATTGGTTAAAGAATCAATTACAGTTGTGAGAAGCCATGATGTGGAGATGCCGGTGATGGACTGGGGTGGACAAATGTAAGGAGTCGCACAACACCAGGTTATAGTCCAACAGCTTTATTTGAAATCACAAGCTTTCGGAGCTTTGCTCCTTCGTCAGGTGAAGAGGTCAGTTGTGAGAAGGGATGATATGCTAAATGGATCATCAATCGAGGCCATATGGGTTGAGCTAAGAAATTAAAAGGGGCAGTCATACTACTAGGAGTGTACTATAGACCCTCGAATAGCGAAAGGGAGATAGAAGAACAAATATGTAGGCAAATTTCTGAGTGCAAAAATAAGAGGGCAATAATAGTAGGGGACTTCAACTACCCTAACATCAACTGGATTCAAACAGTGCGAGGGGCACAGAGGGCGCAAAATTCTTGATCGGTATCCAGGAGAACTTTTTTAGCCAGTACGTGACAAGCCCAACAAGAGGGGATGCAATTCTAGATTTAGTCCTGGGAAATGAAGATGGGCAAGTGGGTGAAGTGACAGTGGGTGACCATATTGGGGATAGCGACCACAATTCAGTTAGTTTTAGCATTATTATGGAAAAAGACAGAGTTAAATCAGGAGCAAACATTTTAAATTGGGGGAAGGCAAGTTTTACAGAACTAAAAGGTGATTTGGCAGAAGTGGACTGGACACAACTGCTGGAGGAGAAATCAGTGGCAAGCCAGTGGGAGGCACTAAAAAGTGAAATTCTACAGGTACAATGCAGACAAGTCCCTCAAAGAAAAAGGGTGGCACTGCCAAATTTAGAGCCGCCTGGTTGCTTAGAAGTATACGGGGCAAGATAAAGCAGAAAAAGAAAGCTTATGACTGTCACAGAAAACTAAATACTGCAGAAAGCCTAGAGCAGTATAGAAAGTACAGGGATGACACAAAAAAAAGGAAATAAGGGAAGCAAAGAGAGGGCATGAAAAAATATTAGTTAGTAAAATAAAAGAAAACCCAAAGATGTTTTATCAGTACATTAAGAACAAGAGGATAGCTAAGGAAAAGGTGGGACCTATCAGGGATGGTAAGGGTAACTTGTGTATAGAAGCAGAGGATGTGGGTAGGGTTTTAAATGAATATTTTGTCTCCGTATTCACAAAGGAAAGGGGTGATCCGGACGTAGTAGTTAAAGAGGAGGTGTGAAATATTGGATAAGGTAAACATAACGAGAGAGGAAGTAATAGAGGGACTGGAATCCTTGAAAGTTGATAAGTCACCAGGGCCGGATGGATTGTTTCCTAGGCTATTCAAGGAAGCCAGGGAGGAAATAACGGATGCTCGGAGGATCATTTTCCAATCCTCACTAGGTACAGGGGAGGTACCGGATGACTGGAAGACTGCAAACGTAGTACCATTGTTTAAAAAGGGCACGAGGGAAAGGCCGAACAATTATAGGCCGGTCAGTCTCACCTCGGTGGTGGGCAAACTATTAGAATCAATACTGAGACACAGGATAAACTGTCACTTGGAAAGGCATGGTTTAATCAGGGAAAGTCAGCATGGATTTGTTCATGCCTTACAAATCTGATTAAATTCTTTGAGGAAGTGACAAGGAGGATTGATGAGGGTAGTGAAGTGGATGTTGTCTACATGGATTTTAGTAAGGCATTTGACAAGGTCGCACATGGCAGACTGGTCAGAAAGGTAAAAGCCCATGGGATACAGGGAAATGTGGCGAATTGGATCCAAAATTGGCTCAGCAACAGGAAACAAAGGGTAAAAGTCGATGGATGTCTTTGCAAATGGAAATCCGTTTCCAGTGGTGTGCCACAGGGCTCAGTGTTGGGTCCCTTGCTGTTTGTGGTATATATTAATGATTTGGGCTTGAATGTAGGGGGCATGATTGCAAATTTGCAGACGACACAAAAATTGGCTGTGTAGTTGATAGTGAAGAGGATAGCTGTAGACTCCAAGAAGATATCAATGGGTTGGTGGAGTGGGTGGAAAAGTGGCAAATGGAGTTCAACCCAGAGAAGTGTGAGGTAATGCACTTAGGGAGGGCAAACAGTAAAAGGGAATACGTAGTAAACAGGAATATATTGAGAGGGGTAGAGGAAGTGCACTTGCACAGGTCCCTGAAGGTGGCAGTACAGGTAGATAAGGTTGCGAAGAAGGCCTACAGAATGCTCTCCGTTATTAGCCGAGGTATAGAATACAAAAGCAGGGATGTAATGATGGAACTGTATAAAACACTGGTAAGGCCACAGCCGGAGTAGTGTGTGCAGTTCTGGTTACCACATTATAGGAAGGATGTAATTGCTCTGGAGAGAGAGTGCAGAAAAGAGTTACAAGAATGTTGCCAGGGCTTGAAAATTGCAGCTACGAGGAGAGATTGGATAGGCTGGGGTTGTTTTCCTTGGAGCAGAGGAGGCTGAGGGGTGACTTGATTGAGGTGTACGAAATTATGAGGGGCCCAGATAGAGTAGACAGGAAGTACCTGTTTCCCCTAGCGGAGAGTTCAAGAACTAGAGGACATAGATTTAAGCTGATTGGCAGAAGGATTAGAGGGGACATGAGGAAAAACTTTTTACCCAGAGGGTGGTGGGTGTATGGAATTCGCTGCCCAAATTGGTGGTAGAAGCAGGGACTCTCAACTCTTTTAAAAAGTACCTGGACCTGCACCTAAAGCTGCAGGGCTACGGACCGGGTGCTGGAAGGTGGGATTAGAATGGGCACCTGGTTGTTCTTCAGGCCAGCGCGGACACGGTGGGCCGAATAGCCCCCTTCTGTGCTGTATCTTTTCTATGGTTCTAAGTGTTCTCACTTGCCCTGATATCTCGGCAGAGTGTTGTAGCATACCAGGGGAAGAAAGAACTCCTTTTAGAGATCTCAGCTACAAACTCTGGGCTATAAATTTGGCCGCATAGCGCCTTTTTTTTAAAAAAAGACGCTATGCAGCCTCCTAAGATCCCAAAAATGGCGTCCCGAACGCGCGCGCAAGCTTCTAATGTGACGTGCACCGGACGCCGTCTTGGTAAAGGCGTTTGTGCACATGCAGATAACAAATGCCAGTACCATGTAAAGTAAGGAGAATATGCGTTAGATCAATGTGCATCGCTGATTTAAAGGGACAGATACGATTTTGGAACTCAACACTGCAGCTAATGCACTGTCTTAACCACGCACAGCTGAACAGGTCGTAGACGGCCTGGAGGACCCCCCCCCCCCCCCCCCAGCGCTATTTAAAGGGACCATGCAGGATTTACAGGTTAATTGCTGAATTATTGTTTCTGGCTGCTGATGTATTTGTACCTGATTTTGGAGGTCTCCTATACTTAAATAGCAGGACTAAGGGACATAGCCTAAAAATTAGAGCCAGGACTTGCAGAGGTGAAGTTAGGAAACGCTTCCATACGCAAAGGGTGATAGAAGTTTGGAACGTTCTGTTGCAAACGGCAGTTAATGCTAGCTCAATTGTTAATTTTAAATCTGAGATTGATAGATTTTTGTTAACCAAAGGTATTAAAGGATATGGGGCTAAGGGGGGTATATGGAGTTAGGTCACAGATCAACCATGATCTCACTGAATGGCGGAACAGGCTCGAGGGGCTAAATGCCACTGCCACTTGCTGCCTTCTGTTACACGCCACCTTCTCCTGCAAGAAAGCGGGACGCGTGTCGGTGAGTGTCCTAAAGGATGTTTGGGTGATGTGCCTGTCGTGGTTGAATAATTGCTAGTGTGCGTGACCTGTGAGCTGTTGGTGTGCGGTTTGCAACAATGGTAATGTGTGAGGGTGAGAGGAAGCATCTGATTGGAAGAGTTGAGTACTGATTGAAAGAGTTTGTTGGTATGTGGGTCACGGGGGGTGTAGAACATGGAGCAGTGGATGCAGCTGGTGGTGCAGTTGGTAGGAGACGCCATTTGACAGTTGACCTGACTCACATTGACCACTCGTGTCAAAGCTTTGAACTTCTTCCAGATCTGCATTCATGTTCGTGGTGCTATGCGCCTGGCATTGACTTCATCCCCTACTGCCTCTTGAGCATATGTCTGGAGGGCCTCTTGCCCCCCCCCACTGCGGATATAGGATGCCCCTTCTTCTGTCCACCTCTTGCATCAAGGCCTCTAGTGCACCAGCAGAGAAGCTTGGTGCACTTGAGGCCTTGATACAAACTCAGATCGGCAAATTGGTGAGGTCTGGCCTGCAGATTGGAGGATATGGAATTTAGTAGTGCGCAATGTTTATTCAATGTTTTAACATAACTCAACAATTTGTAAACATAGGGACGGGACCTGCATCTGTGTTTTACAGGTGCGATGACTGATCTCTGTTCAGACTCTGTGCGGACCCGTATAGTATATTTTGCAAATAAAGGCAGCCTGCATCTTTTAAGAGGTGAGAGCCACTCATGCGATAACGGGACCCCCTGCTCGTAAGAAGCTATTCAACAGCACAGCCAGGTCTGGCTGCTCACTGGAATCAGGTAAATGACCAGGCAGCACGAATCTCACGTGCTGTCTGCATCACAACGACCGGGGGCGGGTTAATCATGCACCGCAACCCCTGCACCCGGATTTGGGGGTTATTGAATTTAACCCTCTTTATCTCTTGCCTTCATGGGATCCTCACCATCATCAAAAAGCAGCAGCATAACACTACACTTGTTTTAAGCCATAATGGACAAACAACTTTATTAAACAGCAATTGAACAAGAGAACAGTAGCAGTAATGCAACATATACGTTTAGTCACTGTTAAGCTTTGTATAGTAGAAAATAGCAAACACTCGCAATTCTAGTGTTAAACTTTGCTATTATCAGGAGACCTAGAATTCTGCAGCACCTCAAGGCCAGTATCAGTAGCAAGCTAACATAATTCTGCAGCAACATAATGTAGATTCTCCGGCATGTCTTAAGTTGGATAGCATTGGTTGTGGGAACAGTCCACAAGTTTGCTGATAACAGCAAGATATGAGAAGGAGTTAGGACCTTACGATTAAGTAAATAGCCTGTAGGCAGATCTAGTTGGATTGGGGAAATGGGTCCGTGTGCAACAGATGTCTTTCAATATAGACTGGTGCAACATTTGTAATTAGGCAGGGACAATTTCAGACATGTATACAACAAGCAGGGGTGCACACTCAATTATCATTTTGCTGAGATAAAAACAACAGATTGACATTTTTTCTTCCAAAAAGGCCTAAGATTTTAGCTGCTGGTGATGTCAAGTGCCAAAACGGTCACCAGTATGGTAATATCTTTCCTCTCCTATTACCCCGCCCTTAATATATGCATAATAATTGTTCTTGACCAATTTTGCCTGAATTTGCAATTCTAGAATTGTTTTCATAAGCACCACAAAAATGAATGGGATTTCTGGGAGTCTCACTATTTTGCAACTCACTGGCTGGCTTCCAGTGCGTTAAATCAAGCTGCTAACTATTTCATTCTGAACTATTTATGCCTTGTGGGCAAGCTCTTTAAATACTTATCTCTAACATTTCAACTTGTTTTCCCCTGTCCAGTACATAACAGAAAACAATTTAATTTTAATGGAAATCATTGTTAAATTCTTGCCTGTATAACTCTCATGCCCACTGGCTGAAATTCAAACTCTTATTATTTTTGTTATCTTTAAAGTAGTTTTGCTTTGTGAAAACATTCTGCACAAGAAAGTATGTCTAGAAAGTGCTGAAGTGTACTATGTAATCTTTAATCAACAACACAGAATAGACTAGCCATTAACAACATTTGCTAAAGCTTAGGCTGTCACATACAGCTGCAACTAGAATGTCCTGAGACACTTCTGTTGAACAAAACACACTCTCGTCTCCCCCTCCCACCCAATGGCAAGAAGTCAGTATGTCAGGAACTTCAAATCCCCAAAGATTTAGGGTAAAAAAAATGCCTAATATTTTTTATTGGTCCATTGATGTTAGTATATATCTAAATACCTTTACTGTGAATATTCATATACCAGAAGGCTGGTTGTAACAAAAAGGAAATCACATTTTATTAGTTCTAAATTAAAATGTGTTTGGTTTCTGACCCTTTCCTACATAATGTTTTTGATGAATTACTGATTTTTTAAAGCATTTCCTATTTGTATGTGGAGTATGAATCATATTCCATTGATCATACCTACAGAAGACAATCTAACATTACAATGAGTAATAGACACACGCTGGACTATTGCTAATATATGATGTAATATAACAGTTTTGATATTGTCAATAACAAAATCTGCACTATTTCAATTAATAGTGATTGCGGTTTGCAGCAGTGTCAAAGGAATGTTGAGACAACTCTGAAAAATACAACATCCTCTACTGTGCTGATCCTTCCTTTTCTCTTTTTTTAAATATTGTGAATTATGCTAGAGCAATTTTACACATGCTGGCCCTATGTGAACCTAAGCATCAAATTTCAGTAGGCTATTCAAGTGTGGTGTGCATCATGCCCAATCTACACACAATACCCTTCTACATGCACTTCCTATTAGAAGTCACTGGATGGCAATCAGCAATTATAACATTGGCAGATTTGGCAGCAAGGCCATCTGTAGCACTGTCTGGCTGATATTAGCAATCAGGTACACCAATCACTAAAAGCAGTAGACAGGTACAAAAAGTATTCAAAGGCAAATGGAATGTTGCCCTTCATCTAATGGGGGCTGGAATGAAAAGGGAAGGAAGTTATGCTTCAGTTGTGCAGAGCCTTGGTCAGACCCCATCTGGAGTACTGCGTTCAATTTTAGGCACTGCACCACAGAAAAGTTATATTGGGCTTGAAGGGGGCACCAGCACAGATCTACCAGAATGATACCAGGGCTGAAAGGGTTAAACTACGAAAAGAGGTTTCATAAACTCGGCTTATATTCCTTTGAGTTTAGAAGGTTGAGGAGTGATCTAATTGAGGCGTTTAAAGTAATGGTATTAGATAGGGTAAATACAGAGAAACTATTTCCTCTGGTGGGGGAATCCAGAACAAGAGGGCACAATCTGAAAATTAGAGCTAGGCCATTAAAGAGTGACATCTGAAAGCATTTTTTCACAACTAGGGTGGTGGAAACCTGGAACACTCTTCCCCCAAAAGGCTGTGAATGTTGGGACAATTGAAATTTTCAAGACTGAGATCGATAGATTTTTGTTAAGTAAGGGAATCAAGGGATATGGAGCAAAAGCGGGTAAATGAAGTTGAGGTTTAGATCAGCCATGAAATAAATGAATGGCTGAACAGGCTTGAGGGGCTGAATGGCCTACTGCTGTTGCTATGTTCATTCTGGGTTGTATGATTTAATACCATAATGGGCTGGACATTTAATCATTAAACCATCAGAAGTACTCTTATTTTAAAGAAGAACTCTCATCATTACTTCTTTTAAAATTTCAAATCATTAAAAAAATTGTAATAGCTTTAGCATTTTTCCCTTTGTATTTCCATTGCTGGATTGAATATCCCTATATCACACCGGCCTATCCAGAGTTGAAATGCGTGGTATTTAAAATAAATCTTACCAAATTAATAGAAATGTCAAGAAAACTAAGGTATTCTTACCTGAAAACTTTCTTCTTCCTCATTGTCCTCAGCCCCCATCATGTGGGTTTCTCTGCTATTTTTCAGAGAATGATATACATACACCATCATTTCTCGAGACTCATCCTGAAAAAAACATTACAGTGACCATAGAATTACATAGACTACATTGCAGAAACAGGTCGTTCTGCCCAACCAGTCCAGGTTGGTTTTCATCCTCTACATGAGCAATAATCCTAATCCCATGTGCCTACCCTGTTCCCCTATCCCTTTATCCCCTTTCTGTCAATCATCTATCTACTATTCTTAAAATGTTGATATGGTCTCTGCTTCAATTACTAACTCTGGTAGTACATTCCACAACCCGCTATGTAAAAAAGTTTCTCCTGCTCTCTGTCCTAAATATCTTACATTTAATCTTATATCTATGTCTGCTTGATCTCGACCCCTCAATTGCCGGAAACAGTCTGTTTCTATCTATTCTATCCCATTCCTTTCAAAACACCTCTATCAAATCGGCCCTTAATCGCCTCTGTTCTAATGAATACAGTCCAAATTTATGAAGTCTTTCTTCATATGCGCACACAGGACTCCAACTGTGATCTTACTATGGTTTTAAGTAGATTCACTACTACATCTCAATTTTTATATACTATAACTCTTGCCATAAAATCCCAGTATTTAATTAGCTTTTTTATGGCCTTATCCAGTTTAGGTGCTGTTTTTAATGTCTATGAAGCTGAACCCCTAAATCACTCTGCTCTTGCACTTCACCCAACTTTCTCCTAATGTATAATTATTACTTTTATTTTTTGACCAAAAATAAAAGTAATAATTATACCAGTTCACAATTGTACCACTTTACATTTAGTGGCATTGACTTCCATCTGGCAACTTTTTGACCCATTCCACCATTTTATCAATATCCCTTTGTAGCTTCCTTTGTTCCTCAGAATTAGTTACTATGTCTATTATTTTAGTATCATCTTCAAATTTACAACTCCCTCTGGCCCTATATCCAAATCATTGCTATACACAGTGAACAGAAGTAGTTCCAGAACTTGGACACCGCTACCCACTTCCATCCACTGAGAAACTGCCCTTAACTCCTACTCGGTTTCCTCCCTGCCAACCAGTTTTTAATCCAATTTTCTACCCTCGTCCTAATTTCATATCCCTTAAGCTTCTCCAAGTCTTCTGTGTGATACTTTATCAAATGCTTTCTGAAAGTCCAATACATCATATCCACTGCATTTCCCTCATCCACCATATCTGTCACCTCCTCAAAGTACTCTATCACATTTGTCAAGCAATATCTTCCTTTCTGAAATCCATGCTTCTAATTATTTTCATTCAAATGTTTAGTAATTTCATCTTTAAAGATTCGAAAACTTCCCTACCACAGATGTTAACTAACTAGTCTGTAATTACCCAGGATACCTGTCTCCCTTTGTAAAAATGTTTTTTGGCCACTGTCAGTCCTCCAGTACACATCCATTCTCAATAGAACCCTGAGATATAATTTTGAGGACCTCCGCTATTTCTTATCCCATTTCCCTCGGGATCCTTGGATGTATCCCATCAGGTCAGGGCACTTTGCCTCCTTTAGGTTATTATAATATTTTATTTATTATAATATCGCTCATCTCGCTTTTAACCAATCCCCAACTACTGGAATAGAACAACAGGTTGGACTTTATAAAATTAATTCACAGAGATAAAATATTAGCCAAACTAGCTTCATTGGCTTCTGGCCTAACATCAAGAGTCATACTGGCAGTTCCACCTCTTTGTACTAAACTGTACACCGGGAGACCTGGAATCATTTGTCAGTATTCAAACTCAATCTAAAGAGCAGACTGCTTAAACGATTAGGTTTCTTGGTTATTTTCCATACTAACCGTCCTTTCTTGATCATGCTCCACCAAAATCATGGTATGGTCTTTAAATCTTAATTTGATCTGATTATCGAGTTTGGGCAGTTTTCCAGCTGGAGAAGAAAGTAAAACCAGTTAGCATGCACACAGTAAGTAACTGAACACAAAGAACGTCTAATCAGCAGACTGGCGGCACAATCAAGATCACCAAAGCAGCACGAGATATAAAGATCTGTTCATGAGTTGAAATATTTTGTAAATCATACTTTTGTGCCAAAACAAAATATGTTACTTAACAATTTGAACACAACTCTCTTCATAGTTTTCAAGATATATGTTGACTTAATTTTACAATTTCTGCTTTTAGGATTCAGAAGGGGGCAACACACCTGGAGTTTGTTCCATTAGTAGAGGAAGCTTAAAGCAACTCAAAAATGTAGGCGAACACTGAACTGAAACACAGGTTGGAACTTTATTTCATGACAGTAGGTTTAATTGTTTTTCTCAAGATTATAAAGATAATTAAGGATGAGGAAGGCCATTCAGTCCAGCTTAGTTCATTCATGCAAAGTCCCCTTGTTACAGCATCCAATTGTCTCTTACATGATTCCAGGGTGCATCCATTACTCTATCTAGGTGACCATTCTTCCTATGAAGAACTTGCTGGGATCAGTCCCAAATTTGCCTTTTACTAATTTGAACCTTGTCCTATTTATGATTTCATTTAAAGTAATTTTCTGGATTTACCATTTCAATATTGTTTATTATTTCATATATCTCTATAAGATCGCCTCCTTTCAAGGCTTGAAAAGCCCACGTTTCTCCGGTCTTTCCTATAACTCTGACTTCTAACACTAGGGATCAGCCTCATGGTTCTTCTCTGAACTGCCTCCAATTCCTGAATGTCTCCCTTGTGTCTTGGCGGCCAGAACTGGACACATATTCAAGATGTGGTCCGACCAGAACACTATGCAGGTTGATAATGACTTTATCTGACTTATATGCTACTGTTTTAGGTATGTAGTTTAACATTCTATTGGCTTTATTGATTGCTGCTCTGCATTGATAGTAGAAATGATGCTCAACATGTCCTAAGGCTTCTAGGTCTTTTTCAAATTCATCTTTAGTTATTGCAACACCGTTATTTGCCTATTTTTCCGTGCTACATATAGTACTTCACACTTGTCTGTATTAAATTTCATCTTCCACTGTTCAGCTCACTTACATAATTTGTCCTGCTCATTCTGTAATTTATGATCTGCCTCCTCTGATTCCACTGCCTCACTTAGTTTAGCATCACTGCAAATTTTACCAATTTGCTTTGGGTTTCGGAATACAAGTCGCTGATCTAAAATAGAAACAATAGTGGTCCCAACACCGATCCATAGGGCGTCCCACTCAGAACTCCCCACCAACCACCACCCCCCCCCGCCCCCACCCAACCTCAACATAACTACTCTAATGAATAGCCATTGTTTCCAACTCTTCAGCCAATTTCTTATCCATACCCAAGATTTACCCTGAATTCTCACAGATTTTAGCTTAAGCAATAGCCTTTCGTGAGAAACTTTATCAAATGCCTTGTGGTGATAAGATGTGCTTCAAGAATAGAGTTCCATTAATAAACAGAGATTAAAACAAAACTGAAATTTAAAATGGAGGCATATGATAAAGTATGATCATGGCATCAGGGGTACGGTAGCATAGTGGTTATGTTACTGGACTAGTAATCCAGAGTCATGAGTTCAAATCCCACCATGGCAGCTGGGGAATTTAAATTCAATTAATTTAATTAAAATTCAATTAATTAAATAAAATCTGGAATTAAAATATTAGTATCAGTAATGATGGCCATGAAACGACTGGATTGTCGTAAAAACCTATCTGGTTCACTAAAGTCCTTTAGGCAAGGAAACCTGCCGTCCTTACCCGGTCTGGCCTATATGTGACTCCAGACCCACAGCAATGTGGTTGATTCTTAATTCCCCTCTGAAATGGCCTAGCAAGCCACTCAGTTGTAAAATCTCACTAAAAAAAGTCATCATAAGAATAAAACCGGATGGACCACCCAGCACCGGACACGACAAAGGCAAACCAAGCTCAGTCGACCCTGCAAAGTCCTTCTCATTAACATCTGGGGACTTGTGCCAAAATTGGTCTGTGGGACAGCTCACCCATTCATGCAACAGCCTGACATAGCGATACTCACAGAATCATACCTTTCAGCCAACGTCCCAGACTTTTCAATCACCATCCCTGAGTATGTCCTGTCCCACCGGCAGGACAGACCCACCAGAGGTGGCGGTACAGTGATATATACAGTCAGGAGGGAGTGGCCCTGGGAGTCCTCAACATTGACTCTGGACCCCATGAAATCTCATAGCATCAGGTCAAACATGGGCAAGGAAACCTCTTGCTGATTACCACCTACCGCCCTCCCTCAGCTGATGAATCAGTCCTCCTCCATGTTGAGCACCACTTGGAGGAAGCACTGAGGGTAGCAAGGGCACAGAATGTACTCTGGGTGGGGGACTTCAATGTCCATCACCAAGAGTCGCTCGTTAGCACCACTACTGACTGAGCTGGCCGAGTCCTGAAGGACATGGCTGCCAGACTGGGCCTGCGGCAGGCGGTGAGCGAACCAACGCGAGGGAAAAACTTACTTGACCTCGTCCTCACCAATCTACCTGTCGCAAATGCATCTGTTCATGACAGTATTGGTAGGAGTGACCACTGCACAGACCTCGTGGAGACGAAGTCCCGTCTTCACACTGAGGACACCATCCAACGTGTTGTGTGGCACGACTACTGTGCTAAATGAGATAGATTCAGAACAGATCTAGCAGCTCAAAACTGGGCATCCATGAGGCGCTATAGGCCATCAGCAGCAGCAGAATTGTATTAAAGCACAATCTGTAACCTCATGGCCCGGCATATTCCTCACTCTACCATTACCAACAAGCCAGGGGATCAACCCTGGTTCAATGAGGAGTGTAGAAGAGCATGCCAGGAGCAGCATCAGGCGTACCTAAAAATGAGATGCCAACCTAGCGAAGCTACAACTCAGAACTACATGCATGCTAAACAGCGGAAGCAACATGCTATAGACAGAGCTAAGCGATTCCACAACCAACGGATCAGATCAAAGCTCTGCAGTCCTGCCACATCCAGTCGTGAATGGTGGTGGACAATTTAACAACTAACGGGAGGAGGAGGCTCTGCAAACATCCCCATCCTCAATGACGCCGGAGTCCAGCACGTGAGTGCAAAAGACAAGGCTGAAGCGTTTGCAACCATCTTCAGCCAGAAGTCCCGAGTGGATGATCCATCTTGGTCTCCTCCCGATATCCCCACCATCACAGAAGCCAGTCTTCAGCCAATTCGATTCACTCCACGTGATATCAAGAAACGGCTGAGTGCACTGGATACAGCAAAGGCTATGGGCCCCGACAACATCCCGGCTGTAATGCTGAAGACTTGTGCTCCAGAACTAGCTGCGCCTCTAGCCAAACTGTTCCAGTACAGCTACAACACTGGCATCTACCAGACAATGTGGAAAATTGGCCAGGTATGTCTTGTCCACAAAGAGCAAGACAAATCCAATCCAGCCAATTACCACCCCATCAATCTACTCTCAATCATCAGCAAAGTGATGGAAGGTGTCGTTGACAGTGCTATCAAGCGGCAGTTACTCACCAATAACCTGCTCACCAATGCTCAGTTTGGGTTCCACCAGGACCACTCAGCTCCAGACCTCATTACAGCCTTGGTCCAAACATGGACAAAAGAGCTGAATTCCAGAGGTGAGGTGAGTGACTGCCCTTGACATCAAGGCAGCATTTGACCGAGTGTGGCACCAAGGAGCCCGAGTAAAATTAAAGTCAATGGGAATCAGGGGGAAAACTCTCCAGAGGCTGGAGTCATACCTAGCACAAAGGAAGAAGGTAGTGGTTGTTGGAGGCCAATCATCTCAGCCCCAGGGCATTGCTGCAGGAGTTCCTCAGGGCAGTGTCCTAGGCCCAACCATCTTCAGCTGCTTCATCAATGACCTTCCCTCCATCATAAGGTCAAAAATGGGGATGTTCGCTGATGATTGCAGTGTTCAGTTCCATTCGCAACCCCTCAAATAATGAAGCAGTCCGAGCCCGCATGCAGCAAGACCTGGACAACATCCAGGCTTGGGCTCATAAGTGGAAAGTAACATTCGCGCCAGACAAGTGCCAGGTAATGACCATCTCCATCAAGAGAGAATCTAACCACCTCCCCTTGACATTCAACGGCATTACCATCGCCGAATCCCCCACCATCAACATCCTGGGGGTCACCAGTGACCAGAAACTTAACTGGACCAGCTACATAAATACTGAGGCTACGAGAGCAGGTCAGAGGCTTGGTATTCTGCGGTGAGTGACTCACATCCTGACTCCCCGAAGCCTTTCCACCATCTACAAGGCACAAGTCAGGAGTGTGATGGAATACTCTCCACTTGCTTGGATGAGTGCAGCTCCAACAACACTCAAGAAGCTTGACACCATCCAGGACAAAGCAGCCCGCTTGATTGGCACCCCATCCACCACCCTAAACATTCACTCCCTTCACCACCGGCGCACAGTGGCTGCAGTATGTACCATCCACAGGATGCAATGCAGCAACTTGCCAAGGCTTCTTAGACAGCACCTCCCAAACCCGTGACCTCTACCACCTAGAAGGACAAGAGCAGCAGGCACATGGGAACAATAACACCTGCACGTTCCCCTCCAATTCACACACAATCCCGATTTGGAAATATATTGCCGTTCCTTCATCGTCGCTGGGTCAAAATCCTGGAATTCCCTTCCTAACAGCACTGTGGGAGAACCTTCACCACACGGACTGCAGCAGTTCAAGAAGGCGGCTCACCACTACCTTGTCAAGGGCAATTAGGGATGAGCAATAAATGCTGGCCTTGCCAGCGACGCCCACATCCCATGAACGAATAAAAAAAAAGTCGACCAAATGTGGCACCAAGAAGCCCTAGTAAAACTGAAGTCAGTGCTATCATGGGGAAAATTCTCCAGTGGCTGGAGTTATGCCTGGCACAAAGAAAGACGGTTGTGGTTGTTGCAGGCCAATCATCTCACCCCATGACATCACTGCAGGCATTCCTCAGGGCAACACCCCTGGGCCTAACTATCTTCAACTGCTTCATCAATGATCTTCCGTCCATCACAAGGTCAGAAGTGAGGATGATTTCAGTGTTCAGTTCCATTCCCAGTTCCTCAGATTGTGAAGCAGTCAAGATCCGCATGCAGCAAGACCTGGACCCATCCAAGCTTGGGCTGATAAGTGGCAAGTAATATTCACGCCATACAAGTGTCAGGCAAAGACTATCTCCAACAAGAGTGAGCCTAACCACCTCCCATTGATATTCAATGGCATTATCATCACCAAATCCCCCACCCTCAACATCCTGGGGGACACCATGGACCAGAAACTCAACTGGACTAGCCATATAAATGCCGTGGCTACTACAGCAGGTCAGAGGCTGGGTATTCTGCGGCCAGTGATCCACTTCCTGACGCCCCGAAGCCTTTCCACCATCTACAAGGCACAAGTCAGGAGTGCAATGGAATACTCTCCACTTGCCTGGATGAGTGGAGATCCAACAACACTCAAGAAGTTTGACACCATCCAGGACAAAGCAGCCCACTTGACTGGCACCCCATCCACCACCTTAAACATTCACTCCCTCCACTACCGACACACCATGGCTGCAGTGTGTACCATCTACAAGATGCACTGCAGCAACTCGCCAAGGCTTCTTCGACAGCAATTCCCAAACCCACGACCTCTACCATCTAGGACAAGGGCAGCAGGCCCATGGGAACACCATCACCTGCACATTCCCCTCCAAGTCACACACCATCTTGACGTAGAAATATATCAACGTTCCTTCATCATCATTGGGTCAAAATCCTGGAACTCCCTACCTAACAGCACTGTGGGAGTACAGTCACCACATGGACTGCAGTGGTTCAAGGCGGCAGCTCACTACCACCTTCTCAAGGGCAATTAGGAATGGGCAATAAATGCTGGCCTTGCCAGCGACGCCCACATCCCATGAATGAATTTTAAAAAAAATGTGTATTAGAGGAGGATATGAAACAATTATTAAAAACCGTAGAAATGGAATTGGTTCTGAAAAAAATAGCAGAACTAAACGTGAAGACATTACAGTATGGGTCCTAGACTGTTAAAAGAAATTAGATGAGATAGTAGTGGTTTTGCCCACAATTTCTCAATTCTTATTATATATTAAAAAATATACTGTTGGACCAGAGCAAGTGAACAATTAGAAATGCATTGGCTAATTAAGGACAGTCAGCACAGATTTATTAAAGGCGTAATTTTTGACGAGTTTAATGTGGGAATGTAGCTGTAGTGTCTATAGATTTACAGAAAGTGTTTGAGACGGATATTCCTTCATTATGAACATCTTAACACATTTCCTATTCCAATGTGAATAACTACATATTTTCACATTAAAATATGTCAAAGTTTTGTCTTTTTTTCACAATGGTGCAATAGGCATGATCGATGACATTTATTGTCTAAATATTCAAAGTTCTGAGCTGCATTCAGAGCGCGTGGAATTTAATGAGAAAAAAGGTTGTTTTTAGTTTTTGTGGTGTTCACAAACATTCAAAGAGCTTAAATAAATGAGCCCAGTTTTAGAGAGAAAGCCACTCACACATGGGAGTTCAACCTCACCTTGTGTTAAACAATCCGAAGTGTTGCTCACATATGGAGGTAATCGGTTTAAAATAAAATCTTTTCTCATTTCGGATGATCTAGTTTCTTTTCCATTCTCTACCTGATCTGCCAACCCTCGTAGGAATTCACTCAGTTTTCTTGCTGAATCGGTTGACGAACTCATCTGCTATAAAACACACATGGAAAGGAAGAACAAACTTGAATTTAACTTATTCCTTTCAGATCCTTAGGACCTTTCAAAGCACTTCACACAAACAACAAATGAGATAATTGAGCGGTTAATCTGTTTTGATTGTGCTGCTTGAGGGATGAATATTGGACAGGACACTGGGAGAGCTCCCTGCTCTTCTTTGATTGGTGCTATGGGATCTTTCTATTCTACCTGAACAGGCAGTTCAGTTTAACATCTCATCCAACAATGCAGTGATACCTCATTACTGCACTGAATTGTCAGCCTAGTTTATGTGCTCAAGTCCTGGAGTGAGGCTTGAACCCACAACCTTCTGATTCAGAGGTAAGAATGCTACTACTGAGCCAAACTGACAATATTCAGCTCAACATTATGACAATTACAAACATTTGGCCTGGACAGTTCTAGCATGACTACTGTGCAAGTGCAGCATTGCGCCAGTTTTTCCTGAGGAATCTTGCGCGTTCACTAATTTATGTCAGTTTTACAATGAAACATTGAATTTCCTAGATCGTTTGTGCCACTACCAATACATTACCCGAAACCCTGTATCACTCATTTACATAACTTCATCCTCCATGCAAACGACTATCTCACGCCATTTTCCTGGATTTATGAAAACAATCTGCTGGCGTAGATTTACGCCCAATATTTAGGCACAGCAGAACCCAAAGTCATCTGATATTCGCGTAACTGAGAAATCTGGACATTTAATCATGAATTTTTTTGTGATTTTCTTTTCTAATTTTTCTTACTGAGATCTGCACTATACATAATCAAAGTGCTATCAGTCTCAGTGCAACCAAAATATTTTGGAACCCTGTGCTCTGCCCACCCCAAACCCCCCACCGCCCTGCCCACCGCACTCCATCACCCTCAAATTCCCATCGGCAAAATCAATGCAAATCAGTGTAAATTTTGGCACATAGTTGCGATCCAGAAAATTCAATGCCATTGCAGAGGCAATTTAATTAATTTGTAAAAAAAAAAGATCTATAAATACATTTATAGCGAAGCGATTCCAAAGAATCCATCAACCTCTGGATTAATGTCTTGTTTTTTTGGAGATGGGGTTTATCCTTTTTCAACCCTTCCGGATTAACCGCAACTATACTGAAGCAGTCTGAAGTAAGGATGCCCTTCTGACTCTTCTTATTGCCGTATGATTAACCAAAAGAAGATGCAAGTCAAAGCTAGAACTGGTAGCTCCCTCCACTCTACTCGAACACCTTTGCCCAATGCTGTGCTTGATGCGGCAGGCTGGTTAAGAGCTGATGAAACTCGCCCAATCTGTGATGATGTTACACTGGGGGAAATATTTAACTTACGGCCGGCCATTTTGCAACCCATAAAATGGGTGTTAGGCCTCCATATTTCGCGCCACAGTCTGGACTGGAAATGGGCCGAACGCCATAATGGCACCGCCAACTTTTAGTCTCGTGTCAAACAGGCGTTACTCTCCTTGCATATGCAAACTGGGGTCTTATGCTGGTTGTAAAACCCCATTAGACTAAGTGAATGGGCAAAACTGTAGCAAACGGATTTCAATGTAGGCAAATGTGAGGTCATCCACTTTGGACCTAAAAAGGATAGATCCGAGTTCTTTCTAAATGGTGAAAAGCTCAAAACAGTGGAGGTCTTAAAAGAGACTTAGGGGTCCATGTACATAGATCATTAAAATGTCATGGACAGGTACAGAAAATAATCAAACAGGCTAATGGAATGCTGGCCTTTATATCTAGAGGACTAGAATATAAGGGGGTAGAAGTTATGCTACAGCTATACAACGCCCTGGTTAGACCACACCTGGAGAACTGTATTCAGTTCTGGGCACTGCACCTTAGGAAGGATATATTGGCCTTGGAGGAAGTGCAGCGTAGATTTACTAGAATGATACCTGGACTCCAAGGGTTAAATTACAAGGAGAGATTACACAAACTAGGGTTGTATTCCCTGGAATTTAGAAGATTAAGGGGTGATTTGATCTAAGTTTTCATGATATTAAGGAGAACTGATAAGGTAGATGGAGAGAAACTATTTCCACTGGTTGGGGAGTCTAGGACTAGAAGACATATGCCTAAAAATGAGAGCCAGGACTTTCAGGAGTGAAGTTAGGAAACACTTCCACACACAAAGGGTGGTAGAAGTTTGGAACTCTCTTCCACAAAAGGCAGTTGATGCTAGTTCAATTGTTGATTTTAAATCTGAGGTTGATAGATTTTTGTTAACCAAAGGTGTTAAGGGATATGGGACTAAGGCGGGTATATGGAGTTAGGTCACAAATCAGCCATGATCTCACTGAATGGTGGAACAGGCTCGAGGGGCTAATGGCATACTCCTGTTACACTCCAAATGCGAAATTCAGTACAAATGTATGGAGTTTACGCGATGCATGGTCCGCTTAGTTGTAGCAGACCTTGAGTGGTCTAATCAGCAGTCCTTAAAGGGAACGCTGGAGACGGCTCAAAAACAAAATGCCTAAAAATGTTTTACTTTTTAATTTTGTATGCCCAGGAGATGGAGTGCTCCACCTGGGCCCACAAAAACACGGCGGCCTACAGCTGGCATGATTGAGGTTCCCCCTTTCTCTCCAGGATTACCTCCCTCCCACCAGACCTGGCTTGCCAGTTGGCTCTGCGCGAGAGCCAGCTAATTCCCCGAATTTCTCGACTGATGAGCTGCAGGGGAGTGCCTGTTTGGGGCCCGCAGCATTTCAAATGAAGCTGAATTTGACTCTGGCCTCATGTCAGCGCAGCGAGGTTGCTCCATCAACTTGGCACCGGCTTTGGGTGCTAGTTGAATTTCTCTCCCATTGTCTTCTCTGGACTCAGACTATGCTTCCCACGTCAGAAAAGTGGAATGCCACTTCTTTAGTAAGCCACCCATAAGCAAAGGTAGATATTTAGTAAAAAAAGAATTTAAATATGCGCCACAGAAAACAGGTCACTATTTTAATACCCGTGTTCTCAAGTTGCAGGAGAATATCAAAGAGAGAAAAAAATAATAGAACATGAAAAAGAAAAAAAAAATCCTTACCATAAGATATTGCCTAGGTAGGCCTCTGGACAGTTCAATATCTTCTTTCATTGTGTCATATACAAGCCAAGGAATCACATCAAGTAGATAATCTCCCCAGGTGCTTCAATTAAAAAACATTTTTTTTTAAAACAGTAAATGCAGTACTAGAAAAGTGTTACTGCCTGTTGCACTAATAAGATCCAATATTGACAATACCATCTGTAGGTATTGGAGGAAAACATTTCCAAACATCCTTGGACACTTGTGAAAACAGTTCAAATTATTTCCCTTGTATTTTGTTTGCACTGGATGGAGTATAAGTTATCACATGTTTGGTTCCTTAAACTATTCTTCATCTTTTTCAATTTTCTGTCATTTTTGCACTTTTCACTTCTCAGTTTTTTCAGTAAAAAAAGTCTATTTTCACCCACTTTCCTGTACAAGTGCAATTATTTTATAGTGTCCTGCTTACCTTTTAAAAAAAAATCTGTAGTAGTTGTTTATTTCCTCCCTTTTTGCTTTAGACCATTACTTTGGAACGAATACAAGGTGAATAAATGCAAGGCATTTTTACAGGAAACGGGTGTACAACAAATGGTTGGACTTTTAATTGCAAGACTCAGTGAAGCCCACTGCGCCTAGAAGTTTGAGTTGATGCCTAAAAAATATTATCGATGCAGAATGGCTAGGTGGACAGTGATAATACAAACACATCATTTTACCCCACTTCCCACATCATCTTACCCCATTTCCCACATATCAACCTCATTAATAAATAGAGTAAGAATATGTGTGGACTTCAGTTTGCATTTTGGTTAGTCATTGAACAGCTAAAGTTTAAACTGATCAGAGAATAAAGGATGTTCAGAGCAAGAACTGACTGCTACCAAAAGTTATTCATTTCATGTGCAGAATCCCTACAAAGCAGAAGCCAGAATAAAATGTTCTTACTTGTTCTGGTAAGTGCTTATGGTAATGTGGGTAGAATGTGAGCCTCCAGCTGGGGTATCTGCTTGGTGGATTGTTCCTCTGGGAAAGTATAGCAGATCACCTGGCTAGAAAGAAAGCAAGCAAAAGGACATTTCCAGCATGCTGTGCACGTCAATGGATAGAGAAGGGTAACGTTTCCGTATTTTGCCCATGCAGTATTGCTTATACTACTTATTTCTTGCTAAAGCAGTGATATTTATTTTCTATTTTCTTTTCATGTCCACTGTTTATTGTGTTCTATGACAGTTAAAATCAAAATTGCTTGATTGTTCCATCACAAGTACAGGAATATGGAAAAATGTTGCCAGGTATGATAGCCCCATGCAATACAACTTGATAAGCTGCTGACCATCAAGGCTAGTTCTTCAATGTTGTATTATTTAACAATTTTTCTGATTTCCTATTTTGAAGTTCACTGAAACGGTTAATAACAACAACTTTCATTTATATAGCGCCTTTAACGTAGTAAAAACGTCCCAAGGTGCTTCACAGGAGCATTCTCAAACAAAATTTGACACCGAGCCACATAAGGAGATATTAGGATAGGTGACAGGTAGGTTTAAAGGAGCATCTTAAAGAGGAGAGCGAGGTAGAGAGGTTTAGGGAGGGAATTCCAGAGCTTAGGGCCTAGGCAACTGAAGGCATGGCTGCCAATGGTGAAGGGATTAAAATCGGGGATGGGCAAGAGACAAGAATTGGAAGGGCACAGAGATCTCAGAGGGTTGTGGGGCTGGAGGAAGTTACAGAGATAGGGAGGGGTGAGACCATGGAGGGATTTGAAAACAAGGATGCGAATTTTAAAATGGAGGTGTTCCGGGACTGGGAGCCAATGTAGGTCAGCAAGCACAGGGGTGATGGGTGAACAGGACTTGGTGCAAGTTAGGATATGGGCAGCAGAGTTTTGGATGAGTTCAAGTTTATGGACAGTGGAAGATGGGAGGCTGGCCAGGAGAGCATTGGAATAGTCAAGTCTAGAGTAACAAAGGCATAGATGAGGGTTGAAGCAGGGGCGGAGATGGGAGATGTTACAGAGGTGATGGAGTGGCTATGTAGTCGGAAGCTCATCTCAGGGTCAAATAGGATGCCAAGATTGCGAACGGTCTGGTTCAGCCTCTGATAGTGGCCAGGGAGAGGGGTGGAGTCGGCGGCTAGGGAGCGGAGTTTGTGGCGGGGACTGAAGGCAATGGCTTCAGTCTTTACAATATTTAGTTGGAGGAAATTTCTGCTCATCCAGTACTGAATGTCGGACAAGCAGTGCGACAAATCAGAGATAGTGGAGAGGTCGAGGGAGGTGGTGGTGAGATAGAGCTGGGTGTTGTCAGCATACATGTGGAACCTGATATAGTATTTTCAGATGATATCGCCATGGGGCAGCATGTAGATGAGAAATAGGAGGGGCCAAGGATAGATCCTTGGGGGACTCCAGAGGTAATGGATGCTGGAAGAGAAGCCATTTCAGGTGATTCTCTGGCTACGACTGGATAGATAAGAATGGAACTCGGCTAGGGCGACACCATCTTACGTCTAACTGGAGGACAACTGTGAACACTGCTCCATAAGTTAAGGAGACATGCATTCCAAAGCAGTTCGATTAATTTTAATGAGAGCTGATGCTTCAAGGCGATCTGCTAACTGATCTGAAAGGTCTCCAAGCCAGACAAATTATTAGCAGTTGCATACATTGTGGTAGAGAAATTACTTCCCCATGATTTACATTCTCCTATTAAGTGTTATTTTCTCTAGAAGCTGAGGTTGCAAGAACAATAAAATTATAATTATTAAGTAGCAACAGTTTAGGCAGGAAGTAGGCAGTTAATTATTTTAGCTCAATAATTCTTATGTGGTTTTACAAGAGCTAAGCATGTAAATGGTACCAGACTAACAACCAAGAGTTCATGAGTTCACATCTCGCCATGGCAAGTTGTGAAACTGAACTCAAAATATCTAGTCATTTACGGACTAGCACCAGAAAATGACCATGAAAGCTGCCGGATTGTTGTTAAAACCCAACTGGTTCACTAAAGTCCTCAGGGAAGGGAGCCTGCCACCCCTACCCAGTCTGGCCTATATGTGACTCCAGTCCCTGATTGGCTTTCAATGCCCTCAGAATAACGAGAGGTGGGCAGTACACACTCACATCCTCAGAACAAATTTTTAATAATCAATATTTCTGGAAAGAGTCCACTGAAAATGTTAATTAGGCAGGCACATAACATACAGTTGGGTTTGTTTGAAATATTCTGTTTTAGTGTCAGAGTTTAATGATGATGTGGAGATGCCGGTGATGGACTGGGGTTGACAAATGTAAAGAATCTTACAACACCAGGTTATAGTCCAACAATTTTATTTGAAAATCACAAGCTTTCGGAGATTATCTCCTTCGTCAGGTGAGTCACCTGACGAAGGAGATAATCTCCGAAAGCTTGTGATTTTCAAATAAAATTGTTGGACTACAACCTGGTGTTGTAAGAGTTTAATGATGCATTCAAGCTCTAGGAGTTTAGCATTGAAACCGCTTTGCATTGATGCTAAACTTTGAGTCTAAATCGGATATGAAAGCCTGAGCTGACCCTCAAGCAAGGCTGCCATCTTAAGGGAGTCTAACTCGGTTCCTTTCTGGTATCTGGTCAGGCCCTGACACCAGATTCAGCCTGCATTTACATTATACCCACAGCATCTAAGCAAAGTAAAATTGCTTTGTACTGACACCGCAGCTGTAGTTTATACCCTTCCTGAATGTTTAGTGTCACAATGCAGTACTGAGTAAGCCTATGTATGAGTGCTACAGTTTTCCTTTAATGAAGCTACAAAAATAAGGCTCATTATTTACAGGTATCCTTATTAGCCCCCTGCTATACCAGAAAATAAACAACACATTCAGAGAATGTTACAGAATACAAGTTGGAAAAAAAGGTGTTCCATAGTCATTTGTCACAGTTGTGTAAAAGCATAATAAAAATAAAATTTTAAAAAATCAGCAAATCCAATTGAGTACACACCGATACTATTATTTATTTACCTTTAATGTAAATTCATGGGTTGGACTTCCAATCCGGTCTTCAGGCTCTGTGCTGTATTCACGAGCTAAAGGTTTAGTGGGTTTGTAGAGTCGCCAGTGCTTCTCTCCCTCCAGCTGCAGAATAAACACCTATCAATGCAAAGAAAGAATATCACAAGAAATTAAACCAGCAGAATTTCTGTAATTGTTCTTACTACTGTACTCAAACCCTTGAAAAGGAGTAGAAATATCTCCCTCTCTTTCTTTCATTATTCTTTTCCAGGCCCATAACTGAATTTTTTTAATATACTACACATGCATAAATGTTTTATTATAAAATGTGGGACAGGGGAAAAAAAGAGAAAAAGAGAAAGAGAAACATACACAATGAAAAGGACATATGTACATCTTGCTCACCCTACAGTATGAATACGTGAAGAAATGAACATAGGTTGGCACTGATATTAGCTGCAGGTAGCAGTGGTTATTTTACTGGACTAGTAATCCAGAGGCCTGGACTAATAATCCAGAGTCATGAGTTCAAATCCTGCCACAGCAGCTGGGGAATTTAAATTCAATTAATTAAATAAAATCTGCAATATAAAAAAATTAGTATCAGTAATGGTGGCCATGAAACTACTGGATTGTCGTAAAAACCCATCTGGTTCACTAATGTCCTTTAGGCAAGGAAACCTGCCGTCCTTACCCAGTCTGGCCTATATGTGACTCCAGACCCACAGCAATGTGGATGATTCTTAATTGCCCTCTGAAATGGCCTAGCTAGCCACTCAGTTGCACAATCTCGCTACAGAAAGTCACAATAAGAATAAAACCAGACGGACCACCCAGCATCGGACACAACAAAGGCAAACCAAGCCCAGTCGACCCTTCAAAGTCCTCCTCACTAATATCTGGGGACTTGTGCCAAAATCGGGAGAGCTGTCCCACAGACTAGTCAAGCAACAGCTTAACATAGCCATACTCTCAGAATCATAACTTTCAGCCAACGTCCCAAACTCTTCCATCACCATCCCTGGGTATGTCCTGTCCCACCAGCAGGACAGACCCACCAGAGGTGGTGGTACAGTGGTATATAGTCAGGAGGGAGTGATCCTAGGAGTCCTCAACATGGGGTCCGGACCCCATGAAATTTCATGGCATCAGGTCAAACATGGGCAAGGAAACCTCTTGCTGATTACAACCTACTGCCCTCCCTCAGCTGATGAATCAGTCCTCCTCCATGTTGAACACCACTTGGAGGAAGCACTGAGGATAGCAAGGGCACAGAATGTACTATGGGTGGGGGACTTTAATGTCCATCACCAAGAGTGGCTCGGTAGCACCACTACTGACCGAGCTGGCCGAGTCCTGAAGGACATAGCCGCCAGACTGGGCCTGCAGCAGGTGATGAACGAACCAACACGAGGGAAAAACTTACTTGACCTCGTCCTCACCAATCTACCTGTGCATCTGTCCACGACAGTATTGGTAGGAGTGAACACCACACAGTACTTGTGGAGACGAAGTCCCATCTTCACACTGAGGACACCATCCAACGTGTTATGTGGCACTACCACCGTGCCAAATGGGATAGATTCAGAACAGATCTAGCAGCTCAAAACTGGGCATTCATGAGGTGCTGTGGGCCATCAGGAACAGCAGAATTGTATTCCACCATAATCTATAACCTCATGGCCCGGCATATTCCTCGCTCTACCATTACCAACAAGTCAGGGGATCAACCCTGGTTCAATGAGGAGTATAGAAGAGCATGCCAGGAGCAGCACCAAGTGTACGTAAAAATGAGGTGCCAACCTGGTGAAGCTACAACACAGGACTACATGCATGCTAAACAGCGGAAGCAACATGCTATAGACAGAGCTAAGCGATTCCACAACCAAAGGATCAGATCAAAGCTCTGCAGGCCAGCCACATCCAGTCATGAATGGTGGTGGACAATTAAACAACTAACGGGAGGAGGAGGTTCCGTGAACATCCCCACCATCAATGATGGCAGAGCCCAGCACTCGAGTGCAAAAGGCAAGGCTGAAGCATTTGCAACCAACTTCAGCCAGAAGTGCCGAGTGGATGATCCATCTCGGCCTCCTCCCGATATACCCACCATCACAGAAGCCAGTCTTCAGCAAATTCGATTCAGTCCACGAGATATCAAGAAACGGCTGAGTGCACTGGATACAGCAAAGACTATGGGGCCCGACAACATCCTGGCTGTAGTGCTGAAGACATGTGCTCCAGAACTAGCCGCGCCTCTAGCCAAACTGTTCCGGTACAGCTACAACAATGGCATCTACCAGACAATGTGGAAAATTGCCCAGGTATGTCTTGTCCACAAAGAGCAGGCCAAATCCAATCCGGCCAATTACTGCCCCATCAGTCTACTCTCAATCATCAGCAAAGTGATGGAAGGTGTCATCGACAGTGCTATCAAACGGCACTTACTCATCAACAACCTGCTCACCGAAGCTCAGTTTGGGTTCCATCAGGCCCACTTGGCTCCAGACCTCATTACAGCCTTGGTCCAAACATGGACAAAAGAACTGAATTCCAGAAGTGAGGTGAGAGTGACTGCCCTTGACATCAAGGCAGCATTTGACCGAGTGTGGCACCAAGGAGCCCTAGTAAAATTGAAGTCAAAAGGAATCGGGGGAAAACTCTCCAGTGGCTGGAGTCATACCTAGCACCATGGAAGCTGATAGTGGTTGTTGATGTCCAATCATCTCAGCCCCAGGACATTGCTGCAGGAGTTCCTCAGGGCAGTGTCCTAGGCCCAACCATCTTCAGCTGCTTCATCAATGACCTTCCCTCCATCATAAGGTCAGAAATGGGGATGTTTGCTGATGATTGCACGGTGTTGAGTTCCATTCGCAACCCCTCAGATAATGAAGCAGTCCGTGCCCGCATGCAGCAAGACCTGGACAACATCCAGGCTTGGGGTGATAAGTGGCAAATAACATTCGTGCCAGACAATGTCCATCTCCAACAAGAGAGAGTCTAACCACCTCCCCTTGATGTTCAACGGCATTACCATCGCCAAATCCCTCACCATCAACATCCTGGGGGTCACCATTGACCGGAAACATAACTGGACCAGCCACATAAATACGCTGACTGCAAGAGCAGGTCAGAGGATAGGTATTCTGCGGCAAGTGACTCACCTCCTGACTCCCCAAAGCCTTTTCACCATCTACAAGGCACAGGATGAGTGCAGCTGCAACAACACTCAAGAAGCTCGACACCATCCAGGACAAAGCAGCCCCCTTGATTGGCACCCCATCCACCACCCTAAACATTCACTCCCTTCACCACCGGTGCACTGTGGCTGCAGTGTGTACCATCTACAGGATGCAATGCAGCAACTCGCTAAGGCTTCTTCGACAGCACCACTCAGACCCGCAACCTCTACCACCTAGAAGGACAAGAGCAGCAGGCACATGGGAACAACACCACCTGCACATTCCCCTCCAAGTCACACACCATCCCGACTTGGAAATATATCATCGTTCCTTCATTGTCGCTGGGTTAAAATCCTGGAACTCCCTTCCTAACAGCACTGTGGGAGAACCTTCACCACACGGACTGCAGCGGTTCAGGAAGGCAGCTCACCACCACCTTCTCAAGGGCAATTAGGGAAGGGCAATAAATGGTCTTGCCAGCAACGCCCACATCCCATGAACGAGAAAGAAAAGTAACATTCACTAAAATGATGATCTACTGACAAAATACAAGAAAATCAAAATAAAAGCAATGACCATATACTCTGTTAATGCATCGTTGTCTGCATGGTACAGGTTTTTTAAAAACTCATTTACCAGGTAAGTTAGAAAATTATAGAACACAAGTATCCTAATTATTGCCATATACATCAATATAAACCTGCTTAATTAGAGCAGATATTTTTTCAAACAAAATATTCCATGGCTTTTTGTCTATTGTGAAGAAAATAAAATCCTGAAATGAGAGCAGCAAAGGAAGTTTTTAACCATACCTCAACATCATCATAATGGGGTGGTAGACCCTGAGAACCCTGAGGTGTGATGTAAACATTAGATCCAACTAATGAGCCAAAGAAACATTCCAACTTTTCTTGGATCTTCCACAATTCATCCTTTAAAAAAAATAAAAATAAGGTGTGTTCTGCATTGACAAAGAAACCAAAAAGATATTTATACCACAAATCGCACCTGAAAACAAATATCATTCAGAAACAGTACCTTAAACCTCTGTGGCTGGTGAAATTGTATTGTAGCTTTCTTCTGTTCAAAGTCTTTCTTTAATTGAGTGTAGTTAACCTTCCCATCTTTATTTAAAACCTTCTTCTTCCCGCTTATACATCGACAAAAATTAACGTCTCTACCGTAGAACACATCATCCCTGCAGATTTCCTTTAAATCATCAAACTTAAATAATGATTGGTAGTAAACAGCTACTGAAGGGTCATTCTTCTGAATTAGCAGGGGCTTCTGCTCCCAATATTCACTGAAGAATTCTTTACTTCCAATGGGAGAGATCAGACTCTCAAACAGGCTGGCTGGGCTTTTGAAGTTGAGAACTGTGCTGGTAACATCTGGATCTAATTTGACTTTTTTGCAGACGTTAGGATCCTCTCTCTCAGACTCAGATTCTTGTTTTCTGCCAACCTTCTTCAGCATTTCTTTGTGGGAAAGAAAAAAAATGTCTTACTATCATTTAAGTTAAAAGTAATCATGTTGTGAAAGTCTTAATGATTACTTTTGTGTTCTTAGCTCTAATTGGGTGCCAATCAATTTCATCAAAAGTAACAAAAACAGAAAATGCTGGAAACACACCACAGATTAACCAGCATCTGTGAAGAGAACAGACAAGTTTACGTTTTAGGTGCAGAATCTCCTTCAGAACTGAAAAATAAGAGGCAGAGATGCATATTAATACAATTAGAAAAGGGGGAAAGATACTTTAAAAAAGCACAAACCCAGAGAACAGTCATATGTGGAATGATGTAAGAGATCATTTCAGTCAACTAATGGACAGAAACATCATGACTTTAAAGAAACAAAGGGTACGTAAATAGTTAAGGAAGTGGGAGATGCAAGAAAATTAGAGAGATGAAAAACTTGGGAGTCAAGTATGAATTTAAAGCAGGTTTGAAAATAGGATACAGCTGAAGTCAATGTTCAGACTAGACAGTTGCAGGGCACCTAGGGGAAAGATGAAATACAGTTCATGAAGCTGGTGTTGAGCTCTGTTGCAACTGTGTACAAGGCTAATGACAGGGAGGCCAGAGTTGGAATTGGAAGGGAAGTACAAGTGGCAAGGCACAAGTAGCTGGAAGTCGCACTTTCAGACAGAACAGAGGTTCTGCAAAGCATCACCTAATCTGCATTTTCCCCTTTTTACTTAACTAATTAGGTTCACATTAACTAACTTTAATTAGGTTCACATTTTCAGGGTTCTTAACCTCCCGGAACTGAAGTTTTCCACCATTGTTACCAAAGACACAAACTGCCATATTGATCAAAGAGAGAGAATGCAACTTAATAAAAGCAGGTTTCTTATTTCAAAGGGATAATACCTCAACATTTTCCAGTGTAAATCTACATTTAAATTGTGGACATTAAGTAAGCATTGACAGCAGAATAAGAAAGAGGAGCCAGAATTTTACACTATCCATCAGGGAAAGATGGTGTTTCAGTGTGTTCTCTCAGTTCTAGGACTTTGATTCAAATCTAGCCCACATTGATGGAATCAAAGTCTCCTCTGTCTGTGAGGGTCCTACATTAAATAAGTTTGGACAGTCTCAATCTGGTTACTACAGCATGGGCCCACTGCACAAAATTGATTATTTTAATGCCAATTAGGGCAATCTCACTCGTCAAGGCCACAGGATGGCTGCTGTGGGAAATGGAAAAATGTCACATTGGTGCTTTTATGAAACTGGGGCTTTTATGTTGGGGGAGAATAAACAAAGCTTTACTTTGCACCTAACTATGTTATAATTGACACAGGAGTACTAGATGCTCACATTTGGTGCCGTAAATGTAGTGTTCCATTCTACAGCAGTAACATTCCTCACCTTCACAAAAGCCATTAAAAATAAAGTGCCCCAGTTAAACTAACTACATACAAGTTTACATTTAGTTCCAATCAGTTTGACTGTAATTTTTTCAGGCTTTTACCAGGGATACTTATTATATGGCCTGCAGGGGCACTGCAGGCTCTGTTAAGGGCCCCAGCACAGTCCTGCATTTCTTGCCTGTTGCCCCACCCATGCAGGTGCAGACTGGTCCAAGAAAAGCAGTGTGTGTATTTACTGCTGTGTTTCTGCACAATGCCAGCATCAAATGTTTTTTTTTGGATGAGTCACTAACATACACTACATAGGTTGTGTTGTGCATGTCAACTATTTCGAATGCAGCAAGTCAAAAGCAAAACTTGCAAAAAGACAGTGCAAATTTGAAATCAATACAATGTCCAATTCAAAAGTTTAAAACTGCTGAATTATTCCATCTTGGACCAGGTAACACACAACTGTCTCCATCAAGAAATAATGTAAGGATAGGAAATTTATTTTTGAGCTGAGTAGTTTTTGGGGTGGATCTTTGGAACATAAACAAATTGCAAATTCATCTGCTCAGCAGTGTTAAAGTAAGTCATTATTTTTAAGTTGCAGTTGTTGAGGGAAAATTAAACATTGCTTTCTAGGCTGCATTAAAAGTATAAATAAGGAAAATTCCTGAAGTTGGGGTTAGCTGGAAGTGGTGTAAAAAATATGAATATTGCACATTAGCATCATTCTGAAGTCTGACTCCCTGTCCGCTACTGGATGTAGCAAAAGCTCTCAGCATCAGTCCTAATGCAGCTGTCGCTCACACATTATGGTGTGTTTCCAAGAATAACCCAAGCAAGTCACTGGTTGGAATAGTGGCCTCAAGCCAACTCATACAATTGCTATCCCAGATTCAGTTAATTCAGCACTGGAGGACATTAAATTACCAGTTATCAAACAAGCACTGATTTATTTTCCCTTGGAAACTTGTATCACTCATTTATATTAGCATAACAAAAATCTTCTGCTTCATAGCCTAAACTAACTCCAAGGTCAAGAAATAAGGGTTTTTAAAGTCTAAGCTAGGTGTGGCCAAAGCTGAAGAGTCATAAAAATAACGTGCATTCTGACAAAGAACCATGCATTTAAACAATATATAATAGATATTGATAGAAAAAATTACTTCTGCAGACAATCCTGAGTACTCTGGAAGATATCCAGGAGAGCTGTTATCAATAGTATATGTCTGATCCATTCATAGTCCCGAAGCAGGGAGACCTTGGTCACTTGGACTAGTTGGGGAAAGTACATTATTGTCTATTAAGTGCATACATCAGGCACACTCTTAACCCATGCTACCATTAATGTACTCACTAGCCACATACAAAGAATAAAATTATAAAGGGAGTTAAAAAATAACCTGCAGCACCAAAAACAGCACAGTGGCTTGTACCAGAGCACCAAATTTTATCTTCAACAGGAGAAGTAGGGTGGGAGAGGGAGAGGTTGGGGAGAAAGTAGAGATCTGGGAAGAGAGAGATCTGGGAGGAAGAGATCAGGAGAGAGCGTGCGTGCTTGATAAGGAGGAAGAGAGACACAGATAGGAAGGGAGAGAGCGAAAGTGATCGGAAGCACAAGAGTGATTGGAAGAAAGAGAGAGATCAGGAGAGAGATGTGCGTTTGTTGGTAAAATGGCAAGAGGAAAAGCAGAGTACGAGTATTTTTTTGATCATTGTGCTTTTCATCCTTGATTACTTAAACAAACTCTGTTCTCTCTCTCTCTGGCCACTGTCTGAGGCTGAACCAGACTGGTCGCAACATTGGTGTCCTATTTGACCTTGAGATGAGCTTCCGATCACATATCTGCTCCATCACCAAGACCACCTACTTCCACCTCTGTAACACTGCCCGTCTCCGCCCCTGCCTCAGCTCACCTGCTGCTGGAACCCTCATCTATGCCTTTGTTACCTATAGACTTAACTATTCCAATGCTCTCCTGGCTGGCCTCCCATCTTCCACCCTCCATAAACTTCAGCTTATCCAAAATTCTGCTGCCCATATCCTAACTTGCACCAAGTCCAGTTCACCCATCACCCCTGTGCTCGCTGACCTACATTGGCTCCTGATCCGGGAACCCCCCGATTTAAAAATTCTCAACATTTTTTTCAAATCCCTCCATGACCTTGCCCCTCCCTATCTCTGTAACCTCCTCCAGCCCTACAATCTTCCAAGGTCTCTGTGCTCCTTCCATCTGGCCACTTGCGCATTCCCGATTTTAATCACACCACCATTGGTGCCGGTGCCTTCAGCTGCATAGGCCCTAAACTCTGGAATTCCCTCCCTAAACCTCTCCGCCTCTCTCTTCTAAGACGCTCCTAACCAAGTTTTTGATCAACTGTCCTAATATCTCCTTAAGTGACTCGGTGTCAAATTTTGTTTGATAATCGCTCCTGTGAAGTGCCTTGGGACGTTTTACTACGTTAAAGGTGCTATATAAATGTAAGTTTACATTGTTGTTAAAACATCTACCACCATTCAGTGAATATATGTGATGTATAGAAACAGCCGCGCCTCTAGCCAAACTGTTCCAGTACAACTACAACACTAGCATCTACCTGACAATGTGAAAAATTGCCCAGGTATGCCCTGTCCACAAAAAGCAGGACAAATCCAATCCGGCCAATTACCGCTCCATCAGTCTACTCTCAATTTTCAGCAAAGTGGTGGAAAGTGTCATCGACAGTGCTATCAAGCTCTTTTGTCCATGTTTGGACCAAGTCTGTAATGAGGTTTGGAGCTGAGTGGTGCTGGCAGAACCCAAACTGAGCATTGGTGAGCAGGTTATTGGTGAGGTGAGAGTGACTGCCCTTGAAATCAAGGCAGCATTTGACCGAGTGTGGCACCAAGGAGCCCTGGTAAAATTGAAGTCAATAGGAATCAGGGGGGGAAACTCTCCAGTGGCTGGAGTCATACCTAGCACAAAGGAAGATGGTAGTGGTTGTTGGAGGCCAATCATCTCAGCCGCAGGATACTGCCGCAGGAGTTCCTCGGGGCAGTGTCCTAGGCCCAACCATCTTTAGCTGCTTCATCAATGACCTTCCCTCCATCATAAGGTCAGAAATGGGGATGTTCGCTGATGATTGCGCATTGTTCAGTTCCATTCGCAACCCGACAGATAACGAAACAGTCCATGCCCGCATGCAACAACATCCAGGCTTGGGCTAATAAGTGGCAAGTAACATTCGTGCCAGACAAGTGCCAGGCAATGACCATCTCCAACAAGAGAGAGTCTAACCACCTCCCCTTGACATTCAACGGCATTACCATCGCCGAATCCCCCACCATCAACATCCTGGGGGTCACCATTGACCAGAAACTTAACTGGACCAGCCATATAAATACTGTGGCTACAAGAGCAGGTCAGAGGCTGGGTATTCTGCGGCGAGTGACTCACCTCCTGACTCCCCAAAGCCTTTCCACCATCTACAAGGCACAAGTCAGGAGTGTGATGAAATACTCTCCACTTGCCTGGATGAGTGCAGCTGCAACAACACTCAAGAAGCTCAACACCATCCAGGACAAAGCAGCCCCCCATCCACTAGCCTAAACATTCACTCCCTTCACCACCGGCACACGGTGGCTGCAGTGTGTACCATCCACAGGATGCACTGCAGCAGCTCGCCAAGGTTTCTTCGACAGCACCTCCCAAATCCATGACCTCTACCACCTAGAAGGAAAGGGCAGCAGGCACATGGGAACAACACCACCTGCACATTCCCGACTTGGAAGTATATCGCCAGTCCTTCATCGTCACTGGGTCAAAATCTTGGAACTCCCTACCTAACAGCACCGTGGGAGAACCTTCACCACACGGACTGTAGCGGTTCAAGAAGACTTTCTCAAGGGCAATTAGGAATGGGCAATAAATGCTGGCCTTGCCAGCGACACTGACAATTTTTAAAAAGTACATTTACCTGTATCTAGTGTATGTAAGGCGTTTTCTACTAAAATTAGTGTAAGTAGCTAAAACTGTGTTGCTGTAGCCACACCTGTGGCTCGTTAGCTATTTCTATTGGACAGCACTGGACAAGGGATCCCCTCTGCACTGTCTTCAATGCTTGGATCCCTTGTGTCTCAATGAAGAGAAACGGACACTACTCAAGGTCTAGGCTCAAGGCTGACCAGAGCACTGTACAGTTCCATCGGGACTTCGTGTAACTTATTCTACTGTCTTGGCTCTATAGTTCAACATTCCCAATTTGCTTATATTGGTGGTCGCACAGCGCTGACTGTACATGTTTCGTGTCGAGTCTGCTCACTCCTAGGTCTCCTGATATCAGCAAGCAGGGAGCTGAGGAGAGGAAGTTTGGTGGTACTAAACTTGAAGGGAAGGAGTCAAGTGAGCAGATGAACTAGACTTCATGAAATAGGTGAGTTTGGTGAAGGCAGAACTATGGAATAAAGGCGGGATCGAATGAGAGATAGTTTGAAAGAGCGGAGTAAGTGATTAGAGCCAGAGGGCGGTAGAGGTAGGTCTCCAGAGATGTACAGGAGCCAATGGCGGTGCAAGTCAGTGCGAGGACTCCAGTTCAACAGTAAACGCTCCGCAGCCGACCACATTACTCTATCCGGCTCCAACCACAGCCCGGGGTTAAAGTTCCTAAGGTGACCGGATCCCCCGAGACTCTTCCCTGAACACCTGCTGACCGAGATGCCGCTATATGCTCTGAGTGCTGTGGCCGCCGGTTACCTGGAGACGCTCCCGCTCGGGCCGCCGGTTACCTGGAGACGCTCCCGCTCGGGCCGCCGGTTACCTGGAGACGCTCCCGCTCGGGCCGCCGGTTACCTGGAGACGCTCCCGCTCGGGCCGCCGGTTACCTGGAGACGCTCCCGCTCGGGCCGCCGGTTACCTGGAGACGCTCCCGCTCGGGCCGCCGGTTACCTGGAGACGCTCCCGCTCGGGCCGCCGCGTGCCAAACGGATTCCAACCTTCCAAACGGACTTACGGGTCAGTGTCACCCTCTACCGCTTCCGACAGAAACCAGAGCCCTGGAGATAAGTTCCGTCCGTGCTACAATCGGCCTATAATTAGATCCGGTTCGCAGTGTTTCTTCAGTATTTGGCGCGATAAAACAGCGGTCGCCACTAAGTTTAAAAAGTAATCGTAGCTGTGCCATTTCAAGGATTAAAATGTTGACGGGTGACGTGACCTCGTTTTGGTGTTTAAATGTATTTTTTTTATTAATTAAAGGAATTGATTCAACTCCACCTGCTCCAGGATCCAGAGCAGCCGATTGAGTTGCTGAGCTTCTGATGTCTGGAGTGTCCTCAACAAACCTTCCACCTCACCTCATTGCAGCGCCATAAGAAACAAATCCTTGCTTAAAAACTGTTAATCTCTAACATCTTCCAGTTCTGATGAAAGATCATCAACCTGAAACATTAACTCTGTTTCTCCACTGATGGTGCCTGACCTGCTGAGTATTTTCCAGCATTTTCTGCTTTTAATACCCGCGCAGATTTCAATGGGCCACAAATGACTCACCCGAGGACACCGTCCTCTCCGACCGCCCGCGAGTCAACGGAGTAAGTTCTGGAATGCCCAGTAAAACCCCAAAATCGCGAACTTGTTCACCGGCGGTTTGACAGGTACGAATTGAAGGGGCACCACTGCTACAATCAAACACAATCAGGAAACATTCATAAACTTGCCCATCTGGAACCAAGATATTTACGCCACCAAAGGATACGCTGGAAAATACCAGCCCTACACTACCTTTTGAAAGTTTGGTGACTGTTAATGTCTACAAAATAATAAAATTAAATTTTAAAAATGTGGAATGTTAAATTACTTTTGAATTTTTTTATCATTAAAAAAGTTAAAAATTAAAAAAACAATTTAACTTTTAACTTCTGTAAGTTTCAGTAAATTAAATCATTTCCGTGGCTTTTTATAAGGTATGTTACATTTTTATTTACACTAACATAGAGAATGTCACTTTAAATGAATGAATTTTACTTGCCTGCTTGTGGGCAGGGCTTCCATTCTCACAGCCCTTTGCTATGCGCATCAGCCCACGCTGTTCAAGGCTAGGCTGATCTCGCGATTTATTTCCTGCCTCTCAATTCAAGCAATTCCACGCCATGGATACGGAGTAAGTTAAGTTCATTCCCTTCATTTGTAGGGGCTGCTGTGGACTTTGCCACACCAGTCGGAGCAATTTCCAGCCCATTACTTCGTTTGCAGGTATATTTTGTACCAAGCTGAATAAATGACCAGTTTGTGACTACCAACGAACTTCTTGGAGCCAGAAGCCTCTCCTGAATCCCCAATAAAGCTCGTTAGTCAGCATCTGTAGCGGCAAAATTGTCAAGGATGAAGATGAAAGAAAACTAGGTGTTTTAATAAATTCAACATGCAAAGCAGCAATCAATGAAATAGATGGCAGGCTGTGGGGTCTTTCTGGCTAACATCACCGTTGCAGTGAATTCCGGGGCCAACATTTTATATGTATACCCTGTGTGGGTTGAAAAAGGTTAATGTTTTGGGTGCAGATCCTATCTTATCTCTTTATAGACAGTGACAGAGTTACTGTGTATTTGCAGCACTTTGTTTTTATTTCAGATTTTCATCATTGCAGTTTTTCTTTTTTGCTGTCTTGAATCAGTGCTTGGCAGAGACTTCACCCTCAGAGGTTCTCAGGTGCAAAGGTTTGATGTCCACCTGTAAAACAGTAGCTTGGGCAGAGTTATTTCATTTTGTAAAAAATTGAATTTTGCAAGATTAGTGATATAAAATGGTTGGAAGTGGGTAGTGGTGTCCCACAGAGTTCTGTTCTGGGACTGCTTCTGTTTGTTGTTTACATCAATGATTTGGATATAGGGCTAGAGGGAGTGATGTCCAAATTTACAGACAATACTAAAATAGGAAGCACAGTAAATAATTTGGAGGGCCAAAGGAAGCTGCAAGGAGATATTGATTAAACTGGGTGATGTAGAAGAGCAGAAGAATATTGGGGAGGGGGTTCAGGTTCGGAAGACATTAAAAGCAGCACCTCAAGTGGACAAGACCATTAAAAAACTTCATGGAATACTGAGTTTTATAGCAAGAGCTATAGAATATAAAAGTAATGGTGAACCTATATGAAACCTTAGTAAGACCACAGTTGGAATACTGTGCAATTTTGGGTTCCACACTATAGGAAGAATATTGAGGCAACAGACAGTACAGCACAGATTCACTAGGATGCTTCCTGGCATGAGGAAATACAAAGATACGAAGATTGATTTGAAAAACTGAAGCTGTTTTCATTAGAGCAAATGAGATCAAAGGGTGATTTAATAGTTGTTTAAAATTATTTAAGGATGTGACAAAGTAGCTAAAAACAGAATGAGAGATCTAAAACAAGTGGGTATAGATACAAGATTAAATATAAGAGATTTAGGAGCAGAAGAAATGTTTTTACATTGAGAATTGTGAGGCTGTGAATTAGTGACTGAAGCAGAGACCATGGCAACATTTAAAAATAGGTTACATAGGTGGTTGAAGGAAAGGGAATAAAGAAATATGGGAACAGGGTAGACACACAGGGTTAATAGTACTGCTCATGTGGAGGATAAATACCAACACAAACTGGTTGGACTAAATGGCCTATTTCCATATTGTAGAAGGCATGACTGTCAGATTAAACAATTTTGGAAAGACATCATAAGGTTTAGTGGAACACATTTGAAAAAGAATGTTATATGTCAATGTTACATCATCACTGCACTGGGAAGTTATTAGGCTATCTTCCTGGAAAACTTTCCTCCATCTCCTAAGAAAAAACAGCTCAAAGCAGCACCACTTTGGTGGGTGGAGTATGTTGCTGCAGTCTGGATCATGAAATTCTGCAATGTGATTTATTTTCATTAAAAGCTCTAAAATTTATCAGTTATCAAGTCATTGCACACCATTTTCCTTTGCACAATACTGTCCAAGGTTTGTAAGACATTTCTAGATGAAATTGCTCTTCAATTCCACAATGTCACCAACAAGTTAACTAGTTTACCAAAAATCTGTTTAATTTATATGAAAAATGTTCTTCCTCCTTCCAAATTATCCCAAAATAAGGTATCTCAATATTAGGTATACAAAAATCTTAAGAGTAGATGTAAAAAAAATAACTGCAAACACCAGAAATTTTAATCTAATTTCATATTGAGTTTGAGAGTGATGTAGTTAAGTCCGAAACTAGGGTCTTAAATTTAAACAAAGCCAATTACGTAGGTATGAGGGACGAGTTGGCTAAGGTAGATTGTGAAATTAGATTAAAAGATATGATGGTAGATAAGCATTGGCAAACATTTAAAGAAATAATTCATAATTCTCAACGAATATACATTCCCTTGAGGAATAAAAACTCCATGGGAAAATGATCCATCCGTGTCTAACTAGAGAAGTTAAGGATAGTATTAGATTAAAAGAGGCTTACAATGTTGCCAAAAAGAATAGTAAACCTGAGGACTTGGAAGGTTTTAGAAAACAGCAAAGGATGACCAAGAAACAGATATAGAGGGAGAAAAATTGAATATGAAAGTAAACTAGCAAGAAATATAAAAAGATTGTAAGAGCTTCTACAAGTATGTAAAAAGGAAGAGATTAGCAAAAGTAAACATGGGTCCCTTAGAGGCAGAGACAGGACAAATTATAATGGGGAATAGGAAATGGCACAGGCGTTAAATAAATATTTTGTATCTGTCTTCACAGTAGAAGACACAAAAGACATTCCGGAAATAGTGGGGAACCAAGGGTCTAATGAGAGGGAAGAACTTAAAGTAATTAAGATTAGTAAAGAAAAAGTGCTGGAGAAACTAATGGGAATAAAAGCCAACAAATCCCCTGGCCCGATTGCCTATATCTTAGGGTTTTAAAAGAGGTGGCTGCAGAGATAGTGGATACATTGGTTTTCATCTTCCAGAATTCCCTAGATTCTAGAATGGTTCCTGTGGATTGGAAGGTAGCAAATGTAACCCTGCTATTCATGAAAGGAGAGAGAAAACAGGGAACTATAGACTAGTTAGCTTGACATTAGTAGTAGGGAAAATGCTAGAATCTATTATTAAGGACATAGTAAATTATAGTATGATTAGGCAGAGACAACGCAGTTTTATGTAAGGGAAATAGTGTTTGACAAATCTATTAAGAGTTTTTTTGAGGATGTAACTAGCAGGGTAGATAAGGGGGAACTAGTGGATGTAGTATATTTGGATTTTGAAAAGACATTCAATAAGGTGCAACAACCACATGTGTGGCACAAGATTAGGGCTCATGAGATTGGGGGTAATATATTAGGGTGGATTGAGGATTGATTAACAAACAGAAAATAGAGAGTAGGAATAAATGGGTCATTTTTGGGTTGGCAGGTGCCGCAAGGATCATTGCTTGGGCCTCAGCTGTTTACAATCTACATCAATGACTTAAATGAGGGGATCAAGCGTAAGTTTGTTGGCGATACAAAGCTAGTTGGGAAAATAAGCTGTGAGGAGGACGCAAAGGGATACAGACAGGTTAAGTGAGCAGGCGAGGTGGTAGATGGAGTATAATGTGGGGAAATGTGAAATTAGCCACTTTGGTTGGAAGAATGGAAAAGCAGAATATTTTTTTAAAAGGTGAGAGACTAAGAGATGTTGATAGTCAGAGGGACTTGGATGTCCTTGTACATGAATCACAGGAAGTTAACATGCAGGTACAGCAAGCAATTAGGAAGGTGAATCATCGAATGGTTACAGCACAGAAGGAGGCCATTGGCTCATCGAGCCTATGCTGGCTGTTTAAGAGCAATCCAGTTAGTGCCATTCCCCCACTCTTCCTCCATAGTCCTGTAAATTTTTTCCCTTCAAGTATTTATCCAATTCTTTTTTGACGACTTAATCTGCTTCCACCACCCTTTAAAGGCAGCATATTCCAGATCATAACTACTCGCTGCGGAAAAAAGATTTTCATGTCGCCTTTGATTCTTTTGGCAATCATCTTCAATCTGTGTCCTCTGGTTCTCGAACCTTCCGCCAATGGGAACAGTTTCTCCTTATTTACTTTATCTAAACCTGTCATGATTTTCAACACTTCTGCCAAATCTCCTCTCAACCTTCTCTGCTCTAAAAACAACCCCAGCTTCTCCAGTCTCTATGTGTAATTGAAGTCCCTCATCCCTGGAACTATTCTAGTAAATCTTTTCTGCACCCTCTCTAAGGCCTTCACATTCTTCCTAAAGTGCAATGCCCAGAATTGGACACAATACTCTAGTTGTGGCCGAACCAATGTTTTATAAAGGTTCAACATAACTTCCTTGCTTTTGTACTCTATGCCTCTATTTATAAAGGCCAGGATCCTCTCTGCTTTTTTTAAACCACTTTCTTAACCTGTCCTGCCACCTTCAAGGTCTCTGTTCCGGCACCCCCTTTAGAATTGTACCGTTTAGTTTATATTACCTCTCCTCATTCTTCCTGCCAAAATGTATCTCCTTTCGCACTTCTCTGTGTTAAATTTCATCTGCCATGTATCCGCCCATTCTACCAGCCTATCCATGTCCTCTTGAAGTTTATTACTATCCTTTTCACTGTTTACTACACTTCCAAATGGTATGTTAGCCTTTATTGCAAGGGGGTTGGAGTATAAGAGTACGGTGGTCTTGCTGCAATTATATAGGGATCTGGTGAGACCACACCTGGAGTACTGTGTACAGTTTTGGTCTCCTTACCCAAAGGAAGATATACTTGCCTTAAAGGGGGAGCAACAAAGGTTCACTAGATTATTCCTGGGTTGCCTTATGAGGCAAAATTGAATAGAATGGGCCTATATTCTCTGGAGTTTAGGAGAATGAGAGGTGATCTCAGTGAAATGTATAAAATTAGAGGGCTTGATAGGGTAGATGCTGAGAGGCTGTTTCCCCTGGCTGGAGAATCTGTAAGTAGGGGTCATAGTCTCAAGATAAGGGATCAGCCATTTAGGACCGAGATTAGGAACATTTTTTTCACTGAAGGTTATGAATCTTTGGAATTCTCTACTCCAGAGGGCTGCTCAGTCATTGGAATATTCAAGATTGAGATTGATAGATATTTGGACACTAAGGGAATCAAGGGATATGGGTATAGGGCGGGAAAGTGAAGTTGAGGTAGAAGATCAGCCATGATCTTATTGAATGGCACAGCAGTCTCAAGCGATCGTATGGCCTACTCCTGCTCCTATTTCTTATGTTCTTAAATGCACAACTGATCGGTAAGCATCCGAGAAGAGAATGCAGGTTGATTCTTTGTGGCAGAGCCCTCTCTCAGAACTCAGACTTCACTCAACTTTCTTACAAAGGACCTCTATTCAAAATGTTAACATGTCTTCAGATCCTTTTTTCGATCCTGATGAACCCACAGTATAATTCCAGCGCTTTGTTTTTATTTAAGGATTCATTCATAAATTTTAGACTTAATATGAAACTTAATTTATGTACCATCTGGAGGATGGTTTTGTATTTTTTGAATACAAACTCTTATTGTGCTGCACATTAAGTTCAACAGAGGATGTCCCATATATCAGTTATACTTCATAATTTTTAGACCTCCCTTTACAGTCTGAATAATAATTTCTACAGAAACCTAAGTGCTAATTTCTATCTTAATACATTTTTGAATATTGTTCTATTTAGGTCTGTGCTGTAGAAATGGCATGCATAATGGTACACTAAAGTATTTGTTTCTCCTGCTTGATTTACTTCCCAAAAAGTTAACATGCTTCTATCTAAAAAGTAAATTCACAAATTTCTACATTAATATCAATCTTGGTTGTAAGGCAAACAACTTCAGATCTCTTCAAGAATGGACCTATTCAGAAATCAATCTTTATTTAGATTATATAGTGTACACATTTCCACGGTTTTAAAGATATCCATTATTGGCTTATATTGACTGATCAATACAAAACTGCATGAATGTAACTTGCAGTGATGTTGGCTTGTGTGGACAAATGCTGTAATTTACTGATATGCAAGGGAATAATGTTAGTGACAGACAAATACAAATGCTGTGGTACAGCTCAATTCATGTTCCAGTGCTACCAGCACATTATGACCAGTGCTGTTTCAATCTACCTGTTGTATATCTACTAATTTTCACCTTAATTACAAATGACCAGTTAAAAATCCCATCTGTCTTTTCAGAGCTTGAATAGATTTAAGATTTCACTAGCAAAAAAATAGAAACATCAATAACAAGCACATAAAAATCAGATTGAAAACTGCACTGCTCACAATAATACTTTGGCTTCTGCTGTAGCAACTAAGCCTGAATCCTTAATCAAGCCAGTTAATAGATTTTGTTTTTGATAAATAGTCCTTTGCAGCTGTTAGAATGTTAGCTGCTGCTTTTATAAGAAAATTCACTGCTGTAGTTCTTCAGAAGTACATTGGCAGCTACTAAAATAAATCAAAAAGGATTATACTAGTTTATCACTTAAAAAGAACACACAACTCTTCTCTTTCCCATTGCAGAATGTCACGTCTGTCTTGATTCTCTGCCTGCAACACCAGCGGTTACGCAGATCTGCATATTTCCAAATACTGTGTTGTTGTCCACACCCTCAGGGAATTCCAATTTCTCACAGATTAGCTGTTTCAGGGGTAAATACTGTGAGATTTCATTTGGATCAGTAAAAAGATATTGTGGAACAGTCTGGAAACAAAAGTGAATTCGATTAGGTCTGGAAAACTATCTCCACAAAGTTTTTTTTCCCTCCAGGATCCTGAAATTACACTATGGGATGCTAACATATGAACACTTAACATATTCACCTAACCAGTTTAAAGTGAATAGATTAACATCTGCTAAAACAGCAAAAAGGAATTCCAGACAAAAGGAATAAGCATTCATTTTCTAGTATCCCACATTATAATTGCAGGGCCCATTTATTTTAAATTGTAAATAGGCCCAAGCTTTAAGGTGCAGCAAAAGGCAAGTTTCATAAGAGAACTTGTTCAACTGCTGCTAGCAGTTGTGCTTCATGGTGCTCTGACAAAATATCAACTGAGTGCATTTGTTTTCACAATTGCTCTGCAAATGGATCCTTTGCAGGAGGATTACCCTTCAAAACTAGGACACTAAAATGAACACTAGTATTTCCCCCAAAGCCTTCTTTGCTTTTAAAAGTGAAATTAACAATCCCAGCCCATCATTGCATCAATATTACCAAAACAGAACAGGAGTTACAAAAAAAAAAACTGCCTTGCAATTTACTGATGTAATCTGTTCACACATGATGCATTTCCAAATGCCTAGTAATCTTTTACTTCTTCGGTTATTCAGTTGCAAATCCCAGATACTTCAAAAGTTACCTGAAGAGCTGATACATTACTTTCCCGGGAGCTGTATTCTGAGAGAAGGTAGTTTTTGTCAGCCTGTAAAAGAAAAATCAAATGGTTTTGATCCACTAGAATAGTCTTTTATTAAAAAAAATGTAACTTGAACTTTCAGGGTTCTTTACTTTTTAAACTTATAGCTGCATTTTTTCATTTATCTACCAGAAAGTATCTACCAGAATGTAGGGTCTAGATTTTTGAAGGGAAAATACCACTGGTGTCTCAACTCCCTGTTTTTTGTACTGTCCGATTTTTTTCTTCAACATCCTTTTCAGTTCCTACAAGAGCCGAGTTATGGGCGTTCTGATAAAGGGCTATATGCCTGAAATGTCAAAATTGTTCGTTTCTTTACAGATGCTGCCTAACTTGCTGAGTGTTCCCATTATTTTCAGTTTTTATTCCAGATTTCCAGCATCTGCAGTACTTTATTTCTTATCATGAGTTCTGGGATGAGTTAAGAATCTCCTTCAATTTTGAAAACTGCCAAAATATCATGACTCTTAATTTTCCCTGAACTAATATAATCTGCTCTGAGACAATTATGGATGAGGACGACTATCCTGTCCATCTTAATTGATCCATCCAGAACAATCCTACAGTCCCCCTATTTCTAATTGTTTCTTAAATGATTCCAGGGTTTTCATCTTCACTACTCTATCTAGAAGTCTATGCCAAATGTTGAGCATATTCAACAAAGAAGTGGAAGGGAAAAAATTGAAAGAGAAAGCCAAAAAGGTGGTACTTTAAAAATGTCACAATGCTTTGCAAATTAAAACAGAAAACCTCAACCCATACAGCAAGCTTGCCAAAAAGAACATTCACATCTGGCAAAAGATCAATTCTTGCCCACAAGACTCAACAGCAGAGTGGAAGGTGGTCACAAATTGATTTGCAAGCCCAAATCTATTTGTATGTAGAAGCTTAGTAAATAAGGACGATTAGTTTACAGTTTTACAGCTCAGTCCCAAAAATACTATGAAGATGGGACAAAAATAATGTCACATCAGCAACACATTGGAAACTATTGAATCTGAGGCTGAAAATATGGGAATTTTCCTTAGTGAAGAGCAGGAGGAAGGGTAGCAAAGAAAATTATGATTATTCTGTAGACCATCACGCAGTATTAGATTGGTGATGATTATCTGACTAGAATCTCAATGTCCCAGTGATCTTTCTCCAGTGGCCAATCCAAAAGGTACATGGAGGATAAATAAGAATGAATGATAACTTTGCATAGTACAAACTTAAAATTGCAGTTCACCTGTATGCATTATAGTTACTGAATCATATTTTAACATTGTTTAGATTTAATACCACAATAATACTGCAATACATAGGTAAAGCAAATAGCTATTTTCCATCCTTACCTCATGATAAACTCTGGTGTCATTTGTCCGTATGAGTACACCATCAACTCTCAAGAAAAATCTTAACAGCACGAAGAAACTAGATGGCATCACTCTCTTGAAGAAAAAGATGAATTAATTTCTCAACTGTACTGCCCATCAGCCTCCATTACCCAGCCAAAATAATTTAACTTTAAACGATCTGCAATTTCTTTCATATTTTTGAGCTGCAGTATTGAGAAATGTTGAAAATCACAATCTGTTTTGTGACAATGAAATTAAAAGGAATACACCTCAACAAAAAAATACCATTTTCCAGTAGGAGACAGCTGGAACAACACTCATTGCAATTATGAGCTGTACCCAGTCATCTTTTTGAATTATGCAGAATAACTTCAGGATAAGGCTCTATAATCTTGTCCATTATTTTCTTAAAAACTGTGTCCTTATTTAAAATAGCACTTTACAAATGTACACCTCTGACTGGCCTCTTCACTGCAACCATTGTATTTTTCCATTTTCATTCATTAGGACACATGATTTTACCCCAATTGCTCAGTAGGAAAACACTACATACACAAATCTTTGAAGGTGGCAGGACAAGTTGATAAAGCTGTTACAAAAAGCATATAGGATCCTTGGCTTTATAAATAAAGGCATAGAGTACAAAAGCAAGGAAATGATGCTAAACCTTTACAAATTACTGGTTAGGCCTCAGTTGGATTAGTCTGTCCAATTCTGGGCACCACACTTTAGGAAGGATGTCAAGGCCTTAGACAGGGTGCAGAGGAGATGAGGGGGAGGGGGAGGGAGGGAAAAAGGAGAATTAAATTAAGAAAACTACTGGAAAAAGGTTACGCATGTTCACACTTTCACTGCATAATTTACTTCATTGGCCTGGTACAATATGACTTCCTCACGTACGGAAACTTGGCAAAACAATAATGACATCAGCACCTTTTCATTATGCTTTTGGAGTGGGTCATTAGTGGCACACAAGTAGTCACAAGTGCTCATAGTAGAACGGGCAGCCATTCTGATTTTAGCTTTCACCACTTAAGCAATGGTGTCATTAACAATTTTTGTAAGGTAAACTGCCAGATAATCCATCTTACCACTTTTACACTAAGCATGGAAACACCGTGATCATGAAGTTCATCTTCAAACAACAAAACTTCTTCAAAATACATGATCTGCTCTCTGGTTTTCAATTTCTCCAAATCAATACGTTCGGTTGTGGGAGTAACCTGCAAAAGAGATGAATGTATACCATTCAGCCAGCTAAAGAGTGACAATATGATATGGTCTAAAAGAAACAAGGTAGTCAGTAAATGGACATGATTATCATTGCATCACATTCCAACATGGCTGATAAAAAGGCAATAAGTCAAACTGGACAACATTTTGATGATTCACTTCACCAGAGTAAATTTGTAATCATTACATATACCCACCTAGCAAGAAAACTGGCTTAAGCATTAGTAACAATATAATAATGTGGTTGAATTAAAGTCAGTATCTTCACAAATTACCTTTAACTTTAAATCATCACCGAGTAACGTTCCTTTATAGTCTGTAGTAAAAGTCCAATCATAAGGTTTAACAACTTCTTTCGAGTGTTCAGAATCAGCCCTAAGATTAAAACAGGTATGTAGTTTGAAATTAATTCTGCAGAACTTGCCCTGTCAATCATTCTGTAATCAGCCAAAACTCAAAAAAATGATTCCCCACCCAAAAATTAGGATAGTCCCAGCAGGTGATCATAAAGACCATTATGGTACAATATCCTAGTTAAATTGCTCAATTAATAAAGTGAAACACAAATATAATAATAGTACTTGTTCGGGTATCTGAAAATTAATTTGAATGTACCGTGAAAATCAGTAAGTACAAGGCTAAGACCAGTTGTATTTAATAGAACAAGATTTGCCATCATGTAAAAAAAGTCATGACTTATTTATGGACATCACCTGCAGAAATCTAAAGGATAGTTTTTGCACATGCAGTATTTGACCTCACCTGCTCTCCTGCCATGCCTCTGCACATGCTACTTTCACAGTGCCATGCCCATTATCCACTCTCCTTAAGGCATCAGTAGCATTAAATGTAATTCCAAATCCACCAGCATGTTGCACCTTTAAGACATTATCACCAAACAACATCTCTGGAAGGGAATGCATCTTCATTTCCTCAGCTAACCTGTGTGGTTAATCAGTCAGAGGAAAGATAGATACGTTGAAAACATTAGGAAAGACTGTGTCCATTACAGTGTTGAACAATCAGCATACTTATTAACAACATCCTCACCAATTAGATGGAAGATCTAATTTTACATTTGAGTGTAAATTAAAAAAACATATGGCTCTAACAGGACTGATAGATTCATTTTAACATAAATTCCATAACCTGAGAAATAGATTTGACCAAATTCATCAAAAATGGTGGCTAAACAAAAGCTTTGTGCAAATAATTTTTCACATTGTTTCTACATTTATTCTGGTATCCTCACTCTTACCAAGTCCCATTCACCCATCGCCCCTGTGCTCACTGACCTACATTGGCTCCCAGTCCAGCAACACCTCGATTTTAAAATGCGCATCCTTGTTTTCACATCCCTCTGTTGCCTCGCCCCTCCCTATCACTGTAACCTCCTCCAGCCCTACAACCCTCTGAGAACTCCGCGCTCCTCCAATTCTGGCTTCTGTGCATCCTCGATTTTAATTGCTCCACCATTGGCATCTGTGCCTTCAGCTGCCTAGGCCCTAAGCCTCTCTCTCTCTCTCTCTCTCTCTCTCTCTTCCTTCCTCTCCTTCCTTCCCCCCCCCCCCCTCCTTTAAGACACTCCTTAAAACCTATCTCTTCAACCAAGCTTTTGGTCACCTGTCCTAATATCCCCTTATGCAGCTCGGTATCAAATTTTGTTTGATACTACTCCTGTGAAGCGCCTTGGGACGTTTACTAAGTTAAAGGTGCTATATAAATGAAAGTTGTTGTTGATGCTGTAGGTCCTATTATTCCTAATGTACTATGGCTACAACAGTAAGCTTTAAGAAATGGAGGACAGGTTATATCAAGTTTAGGGAATTTTGAGCCAAGCTGGTAACAAGCCAACTTCAAATTCTAGCTTTGTTGACCATGACACGAAAGTATCCAAAGAGAAAATTAATATGAGAGTCCAGTGGTCTTGGACTTGAATTCAGATTTTAGCAGATCAACAAACCATCAACCTTATAATACTACGGCAATATAAGGCCACGACCTTTTTAGAGCTGTGTTGTAGACAAGCTTATTGTTTTCTTGAGTACTGTACGTGATAAAGCACAGACAGCAATTTTTGAATTATGCTGATCCAGGATCAGTAATTTAATATTTCTGTTCTTGAACTTTAAGATATTACTAGAAAGCACATAAATTCAGTCTAAAAAGCAAAATAAACTAATTTCTTACTTTTCAATGTCCTTTGATTTCATAATATGGCTTTTATTGGCAGTGAGCTTCCATGGTCCAAAGTTAAATTCTTGTTTGCTGTTTTTGAAACTGTGTGTTGTCATAGCGGTCAAATGTCACCTAAGAGAAAATATCAAGTTACTTCTATGAATCACCTCAATTATATTGTATATGTACAGCGATAATTCAATAGTATCTTTGACTACATAAATCCTTCAGATTGAGAATCATAAACAAATTCCATATTATAGAAGTCACTCTTATATACAATTGTTCATTGCCAAGAATACTATTCAGTGACTGATTCTATACTGTAGGCATCAAGGGCATTTTTCTAAGCATTCTGAAATAGCTTTGAAGTATGTAAATTCTTTGATTATATCTGAAATACTAAATAGTTACAACATACAACACTTGACTTTATTGGGCTTTACAGAGCTGCCACTCTGTCAGCTGAACAAAGAGGCTCAACAGAGCAGCAGATTGCAACTTCCAGAATACACTCTGTGTAAGCATACTGCATGACAACTCTTAGAATATATCTTAAGGCTGGCATCTCTCTAATTCCAATGATTACTACATTTTGGAGCTAGGTAGGAGCAAGGGACATCATACATTTTTTTTTAAATGACTAACTAGCCTTTCACAGGGTGTGCCACAAGTTAATGCTCGTAAACCTTGTCTGTCCTATTCTTCTTCGCCTCGGTCCAGATGAAAAAGACTGAGAAAACTAAAAGCCAAGTAGCCAACATTAGGACCGCAGAACATAATTCACATTGGAAGAGTCCCGTTAAAAAAAACTACGAAAGTGCTTTTTTGTTTGTACGAAAATATCAAAACAAATAAAGCATGAACTTTTTAAACTTTATCTGTGATAACTTTGACAGGAAAAACAATGTTTCTAACTATATCTAAGAGGTTGTTTATTTATGTAACTACAACACACTTCATACGCAGATTTATTTATATAATTACATGCGAGGGCAACAACTTTATTTCTTTATCTAACTGTTGTGGATGAGGAAAACACTATTTATGTAAAATTGAGTATTGAAAAGTCTTTGTTCATCACACACTCAGTCTCCATCACACAAAAAATCCTGACTAGTTTTTGGGACATTTGAACCAATGAAATAAATCCTTATTTCACTGTCTTGAGTACATCTCTTTCAAACATCTTCCCAAATCCACTGAGCAGCAATGAGCACCCCTTCTTTCACCTTGGCATCACCCCTTTCAATCAACTTGCCGTGAGCAATGTCATAGGTCATTTGCTAGTAAAAATAAACTTTGAATTTCCTGCCATTTCCTCATAGGCTAGCCTGGCACTGTAAGCAAAAGCTGCCTGCATCCCAGAGTGGCTCAATTCATTACAGCAGAGAGCACAACTTCAGCTCATCCAAAAGTCTGCTGCCCATATCCTAACTGGCACCAAATCTCACTCACCCATGATCCCTGTCCTCACTAACCTACAATGGCTTCCAGTCCCCCAATGCCTCCAATTTAAAATTCTGATCCTCATGTTTATATCTTTTCATGGCCTCACTCCTCCTTATCTCTTAACATCCTACAAACCCCCCAAACTCTCCATTATTCTTACTGCCCTTTTTGTACAGCTCCCCATCATCGTTGACAACTGTGACTTCGGCTGCCTAGGCTCCAAGCTCTGGAATTCCTCCCGAAAACCCTCCGCCTCGCCAGGTCCCCCTTTTCCTTTAAGACCCTGCTTAAAACTCACCTCTTTGACCAAGTTTTTGGTCACCCTGCTTATATTTCCACCTTTGGCTCAGCATCTATTTTTAAATTAGGTCTGTGAAACATTTTTCTATGTTAAAGACACTATATAAATGCAAGTTGTTGTGTGTTACAGTGGAAATCAAGTGGGATACCCACCACGTTCTCCAGTCTACTCAAAAGGTAGTAAAAATACCATATTGTTTATGTTCAGGCTAAAACTAATAGACATATTTGCAAGATAATACATCAAAATGGAAATACATAGCCAGAAGTTAGTAAATACTTAAAAACACTGATCAGCTCACAAGTGGTTAGTCCTTAAAATTTAATGCTTACACAGTCTGATAACTGCAAGATTATTGGATGAAACAGTTTTTTGTAGAATTTTTGATGTGCCTTCTCCACCTGCAGCTTTAGTGCTGACCCAGATTGGGTTGTGGCACCCCTTGCTCTGGCATGAAGCAGTCAGCATCCAACACTGGACCAACAGCCAACCTTTGCTTTTCCCCCTTTACCCGGTTCAATCTATTGCCACATCAAGGTACAAATCAATCATTCACCAGCAATATTTGACAGGTAGCGTATCCAACACACCACCTGCATATTCACTTGTCCAAAATAGATTGTCTAATATTATTTTGATTAGAGGTTACTTGCCTTTCCCCCTAAAATGCCACAAGTATGAGCCGGCTTCCCCTTCTATTGTCCAACTAATAGATTGTTCATTCACAACTGCAGGGTGACAGAACTGCACTGTTTTGCAGCATCTGGCCTCTTGCACAATTTGCAATGCGCCCAGATCTTGCAGAGGCTTCCATCTCCCCAACTATGTCTCAAGTCCAACCTAGACCAATTTTTTTCCCCCCCAATGGAGCTCTTGGCTCCCAGTGCTACAGTCAAACTCCTGGTTAGACAGACCTCCATCCAACTGATGGGCAGACAGAGCCTTCATGTCTATCTGTTCTCTTGCCTCCTCAGCCCACAAAATGATCAGCTTGCTTGATATTCTGACTTGGGATCCTGATCTCAATCAAGAAACCATATTTTTAAAACATCTGGAACAACTTCCAGAAAATGATCTATTGACTTTGACTCTCACATTTCATCATAAGTCCCTACATTTTCTCTCTCTAACCAGTTTAAATGCATCTTTCATTTCTATCGCCAGTTCTCTGTAACTGCAGTTCTGAGTTTTCCTTATTATGAATTGATATGCCTACTTGCTTCTGGTGTTGTCAAAAGCACTGAGAATTGCACACTGTACTTTGGACCTAGTAGAGAAATTGCAACAAGAATCTTACTAGCATCTTACTCATACTTGTCTTACCCACTTAGCAAACTTTTTTATAACAATTCAAAAGCTCGTAAGACAGTGACAGTGTTATCCCCTTCCTTAACATTTGGAATAAGCATAAGGTTTGATAAAAATTGTTTTGTAAAGAATTATGGGCTGAATGAACCATTTCCCCCACTCACAGGTCTGTAGTCATTTAGGTTCTCCCCCAAACCGAAGATATGTTAGCGCTGTTTCTCCTTTTCTTACCCCATGTTTAAGGTGACATTTTCTTCAGACTAGTGCTTGCACTGTGCCTTTTTGCGTCAGCCTTGGCTCAGTTGGATGCACTCATACCTCAGTCAGTAGGTTGAGGATTCAAGCCCCGCTCCAGTGAGTTGAGCACATAAGCTAGGCTGATACTTCAGTGCAGTGCTGATAGAGTTGGAGGTGCCTTCTTTCAGATGAGACATTAAACCGAGGCCCTGTCTGCCCTGAGGTGTACATAAAACATCCCATGGCACTATATGAACAGCAGGGTAGCTCTCCTGCCCTCTATTTAATCCTCAACCAACACTACTAAAGCAGATTATCTGGTTATCTAACATTACTGTTTGTGGAACCTTTGTACACAAATTGGCTGCCTACATTTCAACAATGACTACACTTTGAAATTAATTCATTATTTGTTTAGTGCTTTGAGATATCCTGAGGTCGTGAAAGGCACTATGTACATGCAACTTCTTTCTTACTTGTGCTGCCACTGTGCCTTCTTGCATTGGTGCTCTCAATCCTTTTCTTCAGCCTTGTGCCTGGATCTCTCCTTCCAAGTCTTCAGTTTAAGCACATCTAACTGGCACGCATGAGCCAGAACGTCCCCTTCCTGCTCCCACTGCTTAGCCAATTCCAGCTGTGTTTTGGCTTCCAGTTCCACCATTATAGAGTCAATGTCTTAACTTGTACTCATAATAACTTGCTTGCTTCTGATGATTTGTTGAATTTAAACTTAAATTCCTGGCTTAGCACACTTCAGACATCTACTAGGAACCCTCAGGTATATTACTCGGCTGGACTCATACTTAGACTCTACCAATTAGAAAGAAATTGGGAGGGGAGCAATGGGACGATCATCCTAATATATTCTGCACAAAGCATCTTACTATTAAATTCTTTCCACTACCATCTAAATTGACTTTACTTCATGGAAGAATCAGTTACCTATTAACATAATAAAGGCATCATACTTAGGAACCTGAGATGGTTGGTTTACAAAGGACACTTACATTTCTGGGTGATAGTGGGGTTTGAAATCAGCACTATCCACCCATCTAATGCATTTACTTTGCCAGTTTACCACCAGCGTGCCACAAGACATTAAGCAACTGGCCAGTGAACATTCCATCAACATCACTACTGCTTGGGTCCATTGTGCTCCTACTGAGGCTTTTTACTCACTATGCCCAAAGACCTGAGACAATAATTTCTCTGCATTCTTCTTTATTGCCTTAGCAGAGCAGTGAGTGATCAGTTATTGCTGTTTATCAATTGATTTTCCAAGCCCTGCACTAAAAGATACTTTGTGGCAGCATTTCAATTTGTAGGAACAATTTGCACTAAGTAGATTAAATTTATATTTGAAAAGCTTTAAACTTTGCTATGAATTAAAACCATATCAGTATTAGATTAAAACCCCAGTGCACTCTGGGCTCCAGTTCTATGTTGCACCCAGATTCCAATTTACCCGCAGGTCTCAATTATCTTCCATTATTGCTTCTGACTTAGGTGGTTACTTAAATACTGCCCGATCCAAGCTCTATCCATCACACTCCAGGTTCTTACCTGCACCTTTATTCCCCAGCACTTCACCCAAATCCTGCCCTCTCCAATCGTTACCCCACTCTCTAATTCTCTTAATTACAGTCTCTCTCTCACACACACCCATTATCCCTCTCACTGTCCTGCTCTCCCACCCACTGTTCCACACTCTTGCCCTCTGCTCTGCCTGGTACTCATTTTGCTCACTATCCATTCTCACTTGCTGCTATACCTCCAATTCTCTTACCCACTGCCCCAGTCTCTCCTTTCCAATTCCCACTCCACCCCGTGCTCTCTCACCCGCTATCCTGCTCTCTGCCTCTCACAGGCAGCCCAACTCTTAACCATTGCAACGCTCTCCCCTTTAACGCCCCCACTCCTCTCCCTCCTTCGAACGTCCCTCTCCTCTCTCCCTACCCCAACACCCCCTCTCCTCTCCCTACCCTACTCCGTCTAATGCCCCCTCTCCTCTTCCTCCCTCCCTCCCTCCCTCTTCCACCCCTACCCCTCCAACGCCCCCTCGCCTCTCCCCTACCGCCTCTAACCCTCCCCCTCCTCCGTTTCTTTCTCTCCCCTCACCGGTCTCCTCGGCTCCTCCGGTTGATTGGAATGGAATTGGCCGCCGTTGCTCCCGTGTTTTCCTAGGCCCGGGTCCGCTGCAGTTCCGGCCCCTCGTCGTCCCTAAACCCACAAAAGAGTTCCGCGCTCTCAAGCCACAGGTCCCAGCGACCGGGAACGTGGATTATTCCGGTAAATGGAGAAGGAGATGGTTTAAAAGACAAGTCACCGTTTGGTTTGCTCCTGTTTGTCAGTAAAACTGTCGAAGCGCCACCGAGTAATTTGTCTGTAGTCCTTCTGCTAAAAGTGTCCGGGGAGCCGGATTGAGGAAGAACCGCGACTTCCAGCGGCGGCCGGTCCGGGTCTGTCCTTAAAATCAATCGATTGAGTCTGACCCCCATCAATACCGGCGGGACTCGGGCCTCCACTCCACTCCCACCTGAAAGGGCAGATGCGGCCTCGAATTAATGTCTTAGTCGAAATCCGACACCTCCGACAGGGCAGCGCTCCCTCGGCACTGAACTCAAGTGTCAGCCGAGATTCTGAGCTCAAGTGTCTGGAGAGGGGATTTCAACCCCCAACCTCCTGGCTCAGACAAGTGTGCTATCATTGAGCTAAGACTAACTCATAAATACCTTTCTAAATTTTTCTTTTTCAAATATTCATCCAGTCCCCTTTTAAAAACTATTATAGATTCTGACTCTGGTAGGGTATTCCATATCCTAACACTCCTCTGCAGGCAGGCTAAGCTCTCCCTGTATTCTTTCCGTGACTATCAAATTTATACCCTCTAGTTACCGATTCACTGATCAGTGAAAATAGTTTTTTCTGCTTTATCTCATCAGGCTCTTCAAAATGTTAACACCTCCTCTTAACTTTTATTGTTCTCATGAAAAGAGTTCAGTTTCTCTAGTCTCTTCTCATAATGAAAGAATCTCATCCTAAGTAGCATATGCATTCCCCTGCTTCAAGACACTCACAACAGCCATGTTCTTTTAGAACTCCACTTAGAGGTGGGACCAGACATATCCACACAAGGAAGACAAAATGTCAGCCAAACCTTACAGGCAACTCAAGTGAATTGGCCCTGGAACAGGCCGGTTGCTGTCCCATCAGCCGAAGGAACAAAAATGGGAGAAAAGCTAGAGGACAATGCATCCTCTCGATTAAAAACTTTGGGGGACAAAGATTGAGATTAAGGCAGAGAGAGAGAGGGAGGGAAATAAAGACAGACATTAACAAAGATAGAATCTAGACACACAATGATTAGACTTAGAGATAGGAACACATTGGCAGGCATAGAAACATTTGAGGGACCAAAAATGTGAAATTTGAGCCAAGGAGCATGTTTTGTGCCTATAGACATCCAATGCAATTAAAAGGAAGTTAACTTATTGAAGGAAAATTCTCTTCTTGTTAACGAGTTTGCGAAGGGATAGTACTAACATCCACCAATATGGGAGTATTGCTAACCCACAGCTATTTACTCCCAAAACCCCCATTAACCATGCAGGGCAGTTTAGAAAGCCACTATTCACTGGCTTATTGCCTCTAGGAGGGAGGGAAATACAGTTCTGGTGCAGTTAGTTTAAGGGGAGCCTTACATTTACAGCTCCAGACACTACAAGATGGCAAAGAGAGAGTAGCAGTTACAGGCATGGCAACAGCTGTAAGGGCACCAAGGTTTACAAGTGCATATGTGGAGGTGGTGCTGGCAGAAGTCAGGGCAAGGAGGCACTGTCCTACACAGTGCCAAGAAGGATTTCATGAACTCACAAGGGTGGCCAAGGTAAGTGAAGATACTCATGCTAACATACATCCTCTATCATCAATACAGCCTTCAATCACCTCCTGACCTCATACGTTTTCTCTCTCAGCACCTGGTTGTTAAGGGAATTCGGTATTGCAAAGGGCAACCTTTCTAAGCACTCACCAGCCATTTTCTCTACTCCTTTTAATTCAAACATCAAACAAAAATAATTAACAAAAGTGCCCCCTTCTTAGAGGGGTTCAACTAATAAACACCCAAACCATAAAAAAATGAAACTTATATCATAATATTAACCAACCACTTTCTGAGCTCACCTTTCCTGCCACAAAGGCTACAGCTAGTCTTCAAAGACACTTAATTTAAAGGGACAATGCACCTCTAATTCTCATCAGCATGGGATGCATGTGCTCATATGGGGAAAAGTGCCCATGCCAGTCACAAGCCTGGAACTCCAAAGAAAAGGCTGGTTTACAGCCAGTGCCAGAGAAATGCCACTGAGGGAGGACCACCATGATGGAAGACCCTGAGGGTAATTTTGACTTTGGGTGATAGTGTAAAACAGGCAATATTGGATCAGCCACCCATTATACATCTCTCCTGATTTTCATTTCCATTGACAACCCATAAAATTGCTGCAGCATCAAGATGCCCAGAAGAGCTTCTAAAAACTGATGGCTTCCAGAGTGGCAACTGCTACTGTTTCCATAGATATTTTCAGCTGGACATTGTCACAGGACTTGCAAGAGCTGATTGGGACTATTTGGTTTGTGATGATACCTTCAAATAGCACCTCCGATCCTGTGCCCAGCACCAGTGGGATGCAAGGAGTCGGTGCAGGTATTGCTGTTGCTCTATGGACTGGCTATGAGCCTTCTTCCTTAAGGGCCTCTCCAATGTCTTCATATAAGGGAGCTTCAGACACTGCGAGAAAAAGGGTATCAGAAACCGGTCCCTCTGGGATAGCAGCTACCCTGAGATGAGAGTCATCCCGGGCCTTTAGGGCTTCAGCGGAACCATCCCAACCACCCACTGTGTCACCCAAGGAGCACCTCATAGGGGTAGTAGATTAAGAGCTAGAACAAGTAAGTTAGCTGGTACAAAGTGTAGTCACAATGTTAAGAAATAGTTGCAGATAGGGAGAATGGATTTTGTGGCACTTCCTGGTGAATGCTGTTTAAAGTAAACACGGCTTGGGCACATAGAGTTGTGAGTTCATTCCTGTGTTTGCCTTCAACTTTTGGGAGTTGGATGATGGCAGGGGAAATGGAGACTTTTGTCTTATGAAAGAATTTGGCAGAAATCTTGGGACAGTGAGAGGTTTCATGAGGATGTGGGGAGGCAGGTGCGAAATTATTTTGGTGAGTGAACTCATTTTTTGAAAGTGCTGGGCTATCAGTTATGCTCTTCTTGCTCTGGCAGCTAGTTCTCCAGTTCCACTTACTCTCATACCTGCGCACATTCCTCGTGTTTTGGGGCAGTAGGTGCTTCCTCCACCTTGTCATCATTGTCATTACCTACAGGTTCCATAAAGAGCAAGCCTTTCTTTGCGACAATATTATGAAGCACACAATATGCAACAATGATCTTGGAAACTTCTGCTGAGCTGTACTGCAGTGCTTCACTGGAATTATCCAGGCATCTAAAACGAGACTTCAGAATTCCTGTACTCTTCTTTATAATACTTCTTCTCATTCCATGTTCCTCATTATTTCTGTTCTCCCTCTCTATCTGTGGAAGGCTCACTGGAGTCATCAGCTATGAGTGGAGGGGATAACCCTGGTCACCAATTAATCACGCTGATACATGGCCTTGAGTCATCAGAGCTGGAATGGTGGATTATTGCACGAGGAGTCGTGGCAGCTCCCCAGGTATCGGTCATTGACATGTAGGGTGAGGTGATTAACATTGCACACTAGATGTACATTGATGAATAGAGCCCTTTCTGTTCATAAAATAAAGGGGGATTTCACTGGGGGCATTGAGATGCACATGAGTTCCATCAATTGTTCCCTGCACCTATGGGAAGCCAGCAAGCCTATATAACTGCAAAGCTCTCTCTCATTGCCTCTTTGGTTCCATTGGAAAGAAAATTAATTGTGCAGCCCTCCTGAAGAGAACATCAGTGACCTTATTGATTGCTATTATTGCTCCTGTGAAGCACCTTGGGATGTTTTACTACGTCAAAGGCACTATATAAGTGCAAGTTGTTGTTGATGCAGTAGTGAGCTGCTGACTGGCTAATGTGGCACAGGTCATCTGATGTTGCCTGGAAGGATCCAAATGCAAAGAATTTTAAGGCAGTGATGACCTGAACGGTACAGACAATGTTTTTCTCCCCATGGAAATGGGCTATAGTCCTTCAGCCAGCATTTGCATTATTTCCCCAATAGCCCCAGGAGAGGGAGAGGAGGGCAGCCTCAGAGCACAGAAGTTCACAGTTTATATAAGACTGTCTTGGTCTGTAGACCCTGGTGACTGAGTATCCACGTGTATGGAAGAGATGCCTTCTATGATGTCTAACTATAAGTGCCTCTCATCTGGCCTCTTACATGTCCCCCTCCTTTTTATAACAGAAAAAAAGGTATTCCCATAGGAACATCAATGTCTGGAGTACTAAGCAGTACTTTGAAAAGAGCTGATTAAAAGTAGCAACAAATGTCCTTAATTAACGTTCAAAGTACTTTAAGGAAAGCTATGCAGGCAAAGGAACACCAGCCTTCAGTATGAGCACAAAATGGCCTCCTCCGAGCTGTATCCACCTCAGGGGTACCTGCTGAAGCTTCTACCACCATATTTATAGTGGCATTAATTATTTGGGGCTGCAATGAAAAAGAATGGGTCAAAGGGGCTAGCCACCCCCCACCCCCACCAACTTTGAGCCCATTTACATGAGGTGGTAAACACTTCTGCTGGTCCTAAAGTGGACTGGTGACTTTTGGGGGGTGGGGGGGCAGGGAGAATGCAGGTACAGTTTTTGTTGCAGCACATTTGAGCCAAAACCATAATGAACCCACTCTGTTCATTTTACTACCCTAAATCTGCTCCAAAATGGGCAATAATTCTGAAGAGAATTCCTCTCCCGCTATTTTTCAGTTGCATGTTGTTTTTTGAGTTGTCAGCTTTTTAGGGGCTGTGTCAACTTTTTTTAAGCTGTTATTTAGGACATTTGCTCATATATCCAGGGTTTGGTACTTACCATGATTGTGTTGCAAAGAGGTAGCTGCTGCTGAAACTCTGTACCTTCAACTGATGGAACCACCATTCAATGGAGTATGATGTATGTCCCTGTTTTGATTAGGAAGATGGTTGCAAGCCTGCAAACCTGTGATTTTGAATGGCAAAGTCTGGAATGATGAGGGCCAACTCTGGAACTGGGAACAGGGATTGGCTCATGCCCATGAAGGGATCAAACACCTATATTACAGGTCTCTTGAGAGTGATGCCGAATGAAGATTACTGGAGACAGGGTCATGGGAGGCATAGCGAGCAAGATGGGGAGATGGTCATTTGTGGGGACAGTAATTGGAAGGGCCATGTCTGCTGCAGCTGTGGATCAGGTGGTCGAGAGGCAGGGAACAACAGTCCCTGGCAGGGAACAACAGTCCCTGACAGGGAAACATTCTTCTACCATCGAGGCAGATAGACCAACTGTTCAGACATGTTTAAAGTATTATTTGACACTTGGAGAATGAAAATAGGAAATTAATGAATATATACATTTGAAAATACTAATGTACCTAGCTAGTTTCTTACCTTGTACAGTTAAAACCAAATACGGTACTATTTCACAGCTGAGATAAGCAAACTACACTGTTCCACAGAGTCACCAAGTGGTCAGATTCTACAACAGCAGTTTCACAGACTATCCATTAATGGGAAAATGCTAATAAAAATCTGACAGGGCAGGCTTCACCAGGAGTGGCCACAATTAATATGGAAAAAGCCATAGGGAATGTTGACGTAAGACTTCTGTTTGGAAAGAAGACAAGACATGCCATTTTTAATATTTTTTTGGTGGGTTACAATGCACCTTTTGTTCTGTGTACCCGTAAAAATTTTAATTCACAGTATTTTCATAGTACTTGTATGTCTGTTCCTTTACTTTAACCCTTTAAGCATTGCATCCTTTTGTTAATTCAGATTCTCTGTCTGCCTGTTCAGGTGGATGTAAAAGGTATCATGACACTTTTCAAAGAGTAGGGAGTTTGCTCAATGTCCTATCTGACAGTCCTCCCTCAACCAACACCACCAAAAACAGATTAGTTGGTCTTTCATCTGACTTGCTGTTTGTGGGATTTGCTGCATGCAAATCTGCTGCATGTTTGCCTACTTAAAAGTGACTACATTTCAAGATTAATTCATTGGCTGGGAAGTGCTTTGGTTTGTCCTGAGGATATAATAAGATGCTATATAAATGCAAGTTCTTTACTGAAAAGTTTGACAGAATAAATTGTTAAACCTTAGTAGGAAAGAAATAAGGAGTCTACACTTTGAAATTAATTTTGCTTTTCCTGTATTCTTTTAAAGATAATTTCCAGCAAATTTGGTATAATGTTCATAATATATACAGTACAATACAGTTCAGGCTGACAATGCATTCAGTTTCTTATATCTCCAGTGTAGCTATCTGAGCATGTCAGCTAAATTCTGTATCACATTCAAAAACTAGTGAGGTTTAAATTGTCTGTTTCACTTGTACTCCAATATGCATTCAGGTGTCTTGCACTTTTCTTTCATTCACTTCTGTAATATTCAGCTTCAGATCTTTTTGAGAATGTAATCTTACAAAAAAATTAGTAAAATGATGTCAATATCCTAAAAATTATGAAATCTGCTCAGATTGGACCAAAAGACAGTATATACTGAAGCACTGTTTCCTGTTCAATAAAATCTATCATTAATTCAAGATAACATTCCATAGCCTAGAAATTCAGGAGCGCCCATTTTTGAGCTTTAGGAGGCCGCGTAGCACCTGAAAATGGATGCTATGCGACACAATTTCTAGGCCTCGATATACAATTCAGAAATAATAAAAAGGTTGGTAATGATTAGAAATTTTATGAAAATAAACACCAATAAATGAAATTAAAAAGAACAAACGCTGCAGGAAATAAAACCCTTGAGTAAGTATCAATAGCATGACTGTTCTTTATAATAATTTCAGTGACATTCCCCTTAATAATAGATTTTGTCCTTCTTAACTGTTGACCACTTGTATTTGAGCAAGATACACGTTCTCTGGCTTCAGTATTAGCTACATTTAAACGAGCTTCGGCATAGTCTGACAGGTCCAGCTGACTATCATGGTAGCAGCCATCAAAAGCCATGGTTTGCGTCTGATTCAACCTAAAGGAATCTGAAAACTGAAAAATAAAAGTGCCTTTGTTATTATCACTAGTACTGAGACACCGACGAAAGATTAATTGATAAAATCAGATAGTCCTTAAAAGCAGTCTTCCTATTTACCAATCTGTTTACTGCAACATAATTTATTAAGTTACTGGCAAGAATAGATAGGGAAAGGAGAAAAGGGAATGGAGTTTTTACAGTGTGTACAGGACTCCTTTCTTAACCAGTATGTGAGAAGCCCAACAAGAGAGGAATCACTGCTGGATGTAGTAATGGGAAATGAACCACAATAAATAAGAGAAGTAAGCACATAATAAGGTTTAAAATAATGATTGAGAAAGTCATAAGTAAGACAAAAAACAAAATTGGAAAAAAGCTAATTTTGAGGGGATGAGAATAGAACTAGAGCAGATAAACTGGAAAAAAAGAGAACAGTAATGGGTAATATTTAAAATGATGATCAATAGAGTTCAGGAGAAATATATTCTTCTAAAAAAGCAAGAACAAACTAGCCAATAATGAAACACCATGGATGAATAAAGAGATAAGGGTAAAATTGAAGGCATATTCTAAGTGCACAGACAATAAAGGAGAGGATGACATAAGGGAATACGAAGAGGTCAGGAAAGAAGTCAAAAAAACAATTAGGAAGGCAAAGGAGAACTACGAGATTAAATTATCAAGGAATATAAAAGAAATAGTAAAGTATTCGACAGACACATAAATAACTAAAGAAAAATCAGAATAGGGATAGGGCCACTACGGAATGCACAAAATAAACTCGCAGGTAATGGCAGACATGTTGAATAGTTACTTTGCCTCCGTATTTACCAGGGAGACTAACTTGGCAGGCAGGACATTAAAGGAAGAAATCAAAAAAGATATTAAAACATTAAAGATAGAAAGGGGGGAGATAATTGATAAACTAATCAAATTAGGGAGGATAAAACCCCTGATCCGGATGGATCGCATCCGCGAATATTAAAAGAAGTTAGGGAGCAGATAGCAGAGGCACTATTACATATATATAAAAATTCATTAGAAAAGGGAATAGTGCCAGAGAACTGGCAGACAGCTAATGTGATTCCTATATTTAAAAAGGGAGATAGAACAAGTCCAGGGAACTATAGATCAGTTAGCTTAACATCAATGGTAGGAAAAATAATGGAACCTTTACTCAAAGATGTAACAGAAAGACATCTAGAGAATGAAAATATAATAAAAAATAGTCAGCATGGATTTCAGAAGCGAAAGTCATGCTTTGAATTCTTTGAAGAAGTAACATAAAGAGTAGACAAGGGTAATGTAGTCGATATAATATATTTGGAATTTCAAAAGGCCTTCGATAAGGTGCCGCATTGTAGATTCATGGCTATGGTCAGAGCATGTGGAGTCAGGGGACAGGTAGCATAATGGATAGCAAATTGGCTACAAAACAGAAAAGAGAGTAGGGGTTAAGGTAGCTACTCAGACTAGCAAAAGGTGGGAAGTGGTGTTCCACAGGGATCAATGCTGGAACCACTGTTGTCCACAATTTACATTAATGATTTGGATTCGGGAATCGGAAGTACAATTTCAAAATTTGCGAATGACACCGAATTGGGGGTGTAGTTATTGTAAAGGAAGATTGTGTCAAAATGCAACAAGACATTAATAAACTTGCAGAATGGGCATGTAATTGACAAATTAATTTCAATACAGATAAGTATGAGGTGTTACATTTTGGTAGGAAGAATAAGGAGGCCACACACTGCTTGGATAATAAGAATTTAAATGGGATAGAGGAGCAAAGGGATCTAGGGGTACAGATACACAAATCACTAAAAGTAGCAATGCAGGTTAATAAGGCCATAAAAAAGGCAAATCAAGCACTAGGGTTCATTTCTAAAGGGATAGAATTGAAAAGCAAAGAAGTTATGTTAAACTTGTATAGAACCTTGGTTACACCATACTTAGGGTATTGTGCACAGTTCTGATCTCCATATTATAGAAAGAATATAGAGGCAGTGGAGAGGGTGCAAAAAAGATTCACAAGAATGATACTAGAAATGAGAGGATATTCTTATGAGGAAATGCTGAACAGGTTGGGGCTCTTTTCTCTAGAAAAGAGAAATGCTGAGAGGTGACCTGATAGAGGTCTTGAAGATAATGATAGGGTTTGATAGGGAGACATAGAAAATGGGGAGTCCAAAACTACAGGTCATACATATAGCAATAGTCGCTAATAAATCCAGTAGGGAATTTAGGAGAAACTTCTTTACCCAAAGAGTGGTAAGAATGAGGAATGTGCTACCACAAGGAGTAGTTGAGGCAAATAGGATGGATATATTTAAGGGAAGCTAGATAAGCACATGAGGGAGGAAGGAAGTGTAAACTTTTTCTCCATATCTACCCTATCATTATCTGAAAGACTGATAGGGTCACCCCTCAGCCTTCTCTTTTCTAGAGAAAAGACCCCCAGCCTGTTCAGCATCTCCTTTTTTTTTATTATTCATTCATGGGATGTGGGCGTCACTGGTATGGCCAGCATTTATTGCCCATCCGTAATTGCCCTTGAGAAGGTGGTGGTGAGCCGCCTTCTTGAACCGCTGCAGTCCGTGTGGTGAAGGTTCTCCCACAGTGCTGTTAGGAAGGGAGTTCCAGGATTTTGACCCAGTGACGATGAAGGAACGGCAATCCCAAGTCGGGATGGTGTGTGACTTGGAGGGGAACGTGCAGGTGGTATTGTTCCCATGCACCTGCTGCCCTTGTCCTTCTAGGTGGTAGAGGTCACGGGTTTGGGAGGTACTGTCGAAGAAGCCTTGGCGAGTTGCTGCAGTGCATCCTGTAGATGGTACACACTGTAGCCACGATGCGCCGGTGGTGAAGGGAGTGAATGTTTAGGGTGGTGGATGGGGTGCCAATCAAGCGGGCTGCTTTGTCCTGGATGGTGTCGAGCTTCTGGAGTGTTGTTGGAGCTGCACTCATCCAGGCAACTGGAGAGTATTCCATCACACTCCTGACTTGTGCCTTGTATTTGGTGGAATGGCTTTGGGGAGTCAGGAGGCGAGTCACTTGCCACAGAATACGCAGCTTCTGACCTGCTCTTGTAGCCACAGTATTTATGTGGCTGATCCAGTTAAGTTTCTGGTCAATGGTGACCCCCAGGATGTTGATGGTGGGGATTCGACGCTTGTAATGCCGTTGAATGTCAAGGGGAGGTGATTAGACTCTCTCTTGTTGGAGATGGCCATTGCCTGGCACTTGTCTGGCGCGAATGTTACTTACCACTTATCAGCCCAAGCCTGGATGTTGTCCAGGTCTTGCTGCATGAGGGCACGGACTGCTTCATTATCCGAGGGGTTGTGAATGGAACTGAACACTGTGCAATCATCAGCGAACATTCCCATTTCTGACCTTATGATGGAGGGAAGGTCATTGATGAAGCAGTTTAAGACGCTTCCAACCACATATCCGCTCCATCACCAAGACCACCTACTTCCACCTCTGTAACATCGCCTGTCTCCAACCCCGCCTCAGCTCAACTGTTGCTGAAAGCCTCATCCACGCCTTTGTTACCTCTGGACTTGACTGTTCCAATGCTCTCTTGGCCTGCCTCCCATCTTCCACCCTCCATAAACTTGAGCTCATCCAAAACTCTGCTGCCCATATCCTAACTCTCATTAGGTCCTGTTCACCGATCACCCCTGTGCTCGCTGACCTACATTGGCTCCAGGTCCATTAACACGTCAATTTTAAAATTCTCATCCTTCTTTTCAAATCCCTCCATGGCCTCGCCCCTTCCCATTTCTGCAACCTCCTCCTGACCTACAACCGGCCAAGATCTCTGTGCTCCTCCAATTCTTGCCTCTTGCGCATCTCCAATTTTAATCCCTCCACCACTGGCAGCCGTCCCTCCAGCTGCCTAGGCCCTAAGCTCTGGAATTCCCTCCCTAAACCTCTCCGCCTCTCTTTCCTCCTTTTAAGATGCTCCTTAAAACCAAACTCTTTGACCAAGCTTTTGGTCCTAATATCTCATGTGGCTTGGTGTCAAATTTTGTTTGAAAATTGCTCCTGTGAAACGCCTTGGGACGTTTTACTATGTTAAAGGTGCTATTTAAATGCATGTAGTTGTTGTTGATGAAGTAGGGAGGGAGGAGGCTTGTGTGGGGATTAAATGCTGGCATAGACCAATTGGGCCGAATGGCTGTAGTTTCAATGTAAGTGCATCATTGTTCTGTAAAACCAAATTACTAAATTGTCAAATAATTTCAGTTTTATTTAAAACAAGCTTCTTTCTTCCTTTCCATGTAACAACAGGGTGAATTTTCTTCTGAGATTATGGATTCTGTCAACAGGATTGTGATATGGTAATCCAATTTCATTTCAATGCTGTACAGGGGGTCCTTGAAGACAACAACAGACTTCTGCACCCGCTGTGACATTTGCTTCTCCTCATTTGTGCTCTGTGACTCACCCACTGCTTCCTCATCAAGTTCACTAGCTGCATCCTTCAAGATGTATGTGCCTGTACTGGTGCTTGCAAATATTGGCGAGAGGGACGTAGAGTGCTATTATGTCTTGCACCCAGGTTTTGTTACATGCTACCTTCTTGTCCTCTGGGAAAGGTGTCCAAGAGCAGAAAATAGGAAAACTACCTTTCATACAACTCATGCAGAAGTATCTCTGCTTCACCAGCCATCAAATGCCACTCTATCATTATCCACAGACTCTGCTTTGTGCCTCCACATTTATTGCAACAGTTTTTGAGTACTGCCAGCCACTTTTTTGCTCCAAACAGCCTTTAGAAAGACTCACATATGCCTCAGAAATATTTATATATAGTCAGCAGCCAGCATCAGGCACAATATATTATTATAATTAAACTGACCCTGGAAGTTTCTCTGGGATAAGCCCTCTTCCAATCGGACTAATTGGTTGCATCCACCTGCTGCCTGGTCCACACACAGACCTGAAAATCAATGCTCATTTCTCTAATTGGAGCAGGAATACAGTTCATGAAGTAATCTTTTTGTACCATTAAATAGGGGTGAATTTCCACTGGGGGGCGGGTTCTCCCAAATATCCGCTGAGGGAGAGCCATTGTGTGTCTCAACTCTCCTTGGGCAAATCGGGCTGCTCCAGACCTGCCCTGCTCAAGCACTGCTGCCTGCTCCAGACCTGCTCCAGATTCACTTTTACATAAGAACATAAGAACATAAGAAATAGGAGCAGGAGTAGGCCAATCAGCCCCTCGAGCCTGCTCCACCATTCAATAAGATTATGGCTGATCTGGTCCTAACCTCAAATCTAAAATCATGTCCAATTTCCTGCCCGCTCCCCGTAACCCCTAATTCCCTTTACTTCTAGGAAACTGTCTATTTCTGTTTTAAATTTATTTAATGATGTAGCTTCCACAGCTTCCTGGGGCAGCAAATTCCACAGACCTACCACCCTCTGAGTGAAGAAGTTTCTCCTCATCTCAGTTTTGAAAGAGCAGCCCCTTATTCTAAGATTATGCCCCCTCGTTCTAGTTTCACCCAACCTTGGGAACATCCTTACCGCATCCACCCGATCAAGCCCCTTCACAATCTTATATGTTTCAATAAGATCGCCTCTCATTCTTCTGAACTCCAATGAGTAGAGTCCCAATCTACTCAACCTCTCCTCATATGTCCACCCCCTCACCCCCGGGATTAACCGAGTGAACCTTCTTTGTACTGCCTCGAGAGCAAGTATGTCTTTTCTTAAGTATGGACACCAAAACTGTATGCAGTATTCCAGGTGTGGTCTCACTAATACCTTATATAACTGCAGCAATACCTCCCTGTTTTTATATTCTATCCCCCTAGCAATAAAAGCCAACATTCCGTTGGCCTTCTTGATCACCTGCTGCACCTGCATACTAACCTTTTGATTTTCTTGCACTCGGACCCCCAGATCCCTTTGTACTGCAGTACTTTCCAGTTTCTTGCCATTGAGATAATAACTTGCTCTCCAATTTTTCCTGCCAAAGTGCATAACCTCACATTTTCCAACATTGTATTGCATCTGCCAAATCTCCGCCCACTCACCCAGCCTGTCTATATCCCCTTGTAGGTTTTTTATGTCCTCCTCACTCTCTACTTTCCCTCCCATCTTTGTATCATCTGCAAACTTTGATATGTTACACTCGGTCCCTTCCTCCAAATTGTTAATATAGATTGTAAAGAGTTGGGGACCCAGCACCAACCCCTGCGGAACACCACTGGCTACTGGTTGCCAGTCCGAGAATGTACCATTTATCCCAACTCTCTGCTTCCTGTTAGATAACCAATCCTCCACCCATGCCAGAATATTACCCCCAATCCAGTGATTCTTTATCTTGAGCAATAATCTTTTATGTGGCACCTTGTCGAATGCCTTCTGGAAGTCTAAATACACTACATCCACTGGTTCCCCTTTATCCACTCTGTACGTTATATCCTCAAAGAACTCAAGCAAATTTGTCAGACATGACTTCCCCTTCGTAAAGCCATGCTGACTTTGTCCTATTAAATTATGTTTATCCAAATGTTCCGCTACTGTCTCCTTAATAATAGACTCCAAAATTTTACCCACCACAGATGTTAGGCTAACTGGTCTATAATTTCCAGCCTTCTGCCTACTACCCTTTTTAAATAACGGTGTTACATTAGCAGTTTTCCAATCTGCCGGGACCTTTGCCGAGTCCAGAGAATTTTGGAAAATTATTACCAAAGCATCCACAATCCCTACTGCCACTTCCTCAAGACCCTGGGATGTAAGCCATCAGGTCCAGGGGATTTATCCGCCTTGAGTCCCATCAATTTACTGAGTACCAATTCCTTAGTGATTTTAATCGTATTTAGCTCCTCCCCCCCCAGAGCCCCCCGTTTGTCCACTGTTGGGATATTTTTAGTGTCCTCTACCGTAAAGACTGAAACAAAATATTTGTTCAGCATTTTTGCCATCTCCATGTTTCCCACCATTAATTTCCCGGTCTCATCCTCTAAGGGACCTACGTTTGCCTTAGCCACCCTTTTTCTTTTTATATAACTGTAGAAACTCTTGCTATCTGTTTTTATATTTTTTGCTAATTTATTTTCATAATCTATCTTCCCTTTCTTAATCAATCCTTTCGTTACTTTTTGCTGTCTTTTGAAGACTTTCCAATCTTCTATCCTCCCACTAAGTTTGGCTACCTTATATGTCCTTGTTTTTAGTCGGATACTATCCTTAATTTCTTTACTTAGCCACGGATGGCTGTCATTTCTTTTACACCCTTTTTTCCTCAGTGGAATATATATTTTTTGAAAGTTGTAGAATAACTCCTTAAATGAACACCACTGTTCATGTACCGTCTTACCCTTTAAACTATTTTCCCAGTCCACTTTAATCAATTCCGCTCTCATACCATCATAGTCTCCTTTATTCAAGCTCAGTACGCTTGTTTGAGAACCAACCTTCTCACCCTCTAACTGGATATGGAATGTAACCATGTTATGGTCACTCATTCCAAGGGGATCCTTAACTAGGACATTATCAATTAATCCTGGCTCATTACACAGGACCAGGTCCAGGTTGCTTGCCCCCTTGTAGGTTCAGTTACATACTGCTCAAGAAATCCATCCCTAATACACTCAATAAACTCTTCCTCAAGGCTGCCCTGCCCAATTTGATTTGTCCAGTTAATATGATAGTGAAAATCCCCCATAATTATAGCTGTTCCCTTATTACATGCCCCGACAATTTCCTGATTAATACTTCTTCCAGCAGAGTTGCAACTATTAGGAGGCCTATATACTACGCCCACGAGTGTTTTCTCCCCTTATTATTCCTTATCTCTACCCAAACTGTTTCATTATCCTGATCCTTTGTCCCAATATCTTTTCTCTGTATTACAGTGATTCCTTCCCTTATTAACATAGTCACCCCACCTCCCCTTCCTTCCTGCCTGTCCTTCCTGATTGTTAAATACCCTGGCATATTTAATTCCCAGTCGTTGTCACCCTGCAGCCATGTTTCTGTAATGGCCACAAGATCATACCCATACGTCGTTATTTTTCTCCATGATGATGGCTACTCCAGACCCAGATGGAATCATAAAATCCAACGAATGTCATGTTCAAACTTTCTTACCCCATCCTCACTACCGTGCTTCACCTACCTCCCTCCAACTCACAAAAAAGATGCCACTCTCCTTGGCTCCCACAATGCTGGACTTCCAACCTGTTTTACTTGACTCCCGCAATACTCACTACTTCTCTTCCCTGAGTCCAGTCTCACCACCTCTCTTTCCCGGACCCAACTCTCTTTCATGGCCCCGCTCTCACTGTTTTTCTTTCCTGTTCTCCCGTAACGCTGATTAATTTTAGTTGATTCAATTCTGCCAGCATGGAAAGTTCTGCCTTTAGTTCTGCTTTTGGCTGATTTATCCACAAATAGTAGTGCAGCCCCCAAACAAGTAAAATCGGTTGGAGAAGAAATAACATAAAACATTTACCTAATTTTCATTAAATTATAATAAGCCCATCCATTTGTAAGTTTGTGTATTAATGATGCTTTTTCCCTTGAATGGAAATAAGGACTTGATTGATAAGAATGGGGGAAAGTTTGTTAGATTTTGTAGGAGAATAAATTTCAGATGTAAATATTGCTGTTGAATGGAATGTGCAGAACTCTGTTATTTTTTGCACCTTGTTGCGACTGTGAGAATGATATTGCCCCATTATGCTGCAGAATTCCTTCAAAATCACTACAAATGCAATTTCAGCATGTTCGAATGCAGATACTGTATAAGGAAAAGCTCTTCGCATAATTCATGAAGTGAACCTTTTAAAGGACTTTCTCAATCTCTACTTTGTATACACATTTTTTTTAAAATAACAATATTAGTCATCTTACCTTCACTCTCTGTTTCATTTTTTTCCTTTCTTCGATGGTGGTTAGGTAATTTACAGCCGCATATTCAATGATAGAAAGGAAGACAAAGAGAAAGCTGACCCAAAGGTAGATATCGACAGCTTTAACGTAAGATACTCGAGGCATGGATGCATTCACTCCAGTTATAATTGTCGACATTGTCAGAATAATTGTTATTCCTTTCAATGAAAAAGAAAAAAATAGATACAAAGATTGTTGATGGTACGAGGCAGACAGTAGTTAAAAGAACTTTGGCCCAAAATTCTGGCCTAGATCAAGAGCAGAGAGTGGGTGGATCGCCCATCTGTGGCCAGAATCTCCGGTCCTGCTGGGATTTTGACCCACTTTTTTGGCCACTCAATCTACGATAGTGACGGTTAAACTATTCTGAGTACTGTCACCAGCAGGAACTTAGAAGTAATGCAGCCCTGAATCTTGTGTGATCAGAACTTTCTGAAGTGCTATTGGAAATATAAAAATCTCAACAAGTGTAAGCACAAAATGTATGGGATCAACAGTAAGTACAAACATTTCAACAAGCATTTTAATGGGCTCTTTCAGAAGGTAAGGATATGCACTAATTCAAACTGAATTTGGAGCATGAAGTTAACTTAAATGCACGCAGTTCAGGATTATGCACGAATATCAAAAATTAGACTAATTCAGTTTGGATACAAAAGCATGGAATTTCCTCAATCCCACTTACACAAAAATTTCCACCAGTTTCTGCGCTGATCTTGTCGATGGGAACTTACACCCAAATTTCCTGCGGAGCATATGGGACGGAAAAGGCAGCGCAAGTACAGTGTCACCAATAGGGGTAATAGCAATGGGGCTGCTGCCTTCTGCTATGAGGCCTCACAGTCAGAGCCTCTTGCCTCCGTTGCTCCTCTTCCTCTTCCATTATGCTCCAGTACAGGGGTATGACCATTGGGAAAGCCATTCCAGATGCTTGGTCTTTCTGTTCATGGTGGGGGGGGGGGGGGGGGAGAGAGACGGAGGCCGAAAAATTTCTGACAGCACTTTGATTAAGTAGAGTGTAGATCTCAGTAAAAATTAAAAATGTTAAATCACAAATAAAATCGCTATCAAACTCCAGAAATCTCAGTTACGCTGATATCCGGTGACTTTAGGCCTGCGGCTCCTAAGGATACGGGTGTAAATCTATGCCAGCACATTACTGGCATAAATGCAAGAAACTTGCGCGATCTGCTCTGTTGCATGGAGCAGAGCTAAGTAATGAGTGGCAGAGGGTTTCAGGGAATGTCTCACAAAAGCGGCCTAAAAGATTGAGGAAACTCACACGTAGTTATGTTTCATCGTAAAACTACCGTAAATCAGGAATGCACAAGCTTCCTCACTATCTCGCTCTTATACCGTAGTTATGCTAAACATTATAAGGAAGTCCTTGGCAGATAATTTCTTTAAAAAAAGGCAATGTGAATGCAGAGAGAGATATTACAATAACTTTATAGGTTAAAGCACATGAATGGAAGCAGTGGGAAAAAGTCACCTTTTTAAAACAATATCTGGCTGTCCATTTTTGGAGGAAGCAGGGGTTTAATACCTAGCAGCCTGGTGAAGGATTCTGTATCAGAATGGCCTCAGCTTCAATTGTAATGAAAGTTCAGATTTAGAGTTTTATGAAACTTAAGCATAAATGTCCATCTTATCATTGAATGCTAACGACTGGAATTTATCCTTAACCTCAATCTCAGAAAAGTGCTCTCAACCATACCAGGTGCGATGTCTAAATTTGTACAGTTTTATTTCAGGAGTTTTGTGCTCATGCTATTATCTTTTGTGCAAGAGCATATGCTAAAATACAGCTATTTTATCCCTCACATATCTGATGATCTTTGTGTGTATCCTCATGTATCTGATTCTCCTCATACCTCTGCTCCATGTTTCCAAGATCCCTTCCATGTATCAGGATCCCTATCCTAGCCATGTATCTCTAACATTAAATGTCACTGATTTCCACACTTTCATTCTTGCACGAAGAGTTAAGATGCAGTAATAGGAGGTGAAGTGATTCCAATTATTATAAACCAGTTGTCTATAGGGAGCAGTTTCAACCTAGTGAATGTCAGCATTCAGCACAAAACTGCTTAGAATTTGGGACTGACTGACACTAAGTTTTCAATCCCATTCAGTGTGACAAATGGGAAAATTGGCACTAGAGTTGTAGGAAATTTTAAGTTAAGGCACAATGTTTTCATCTGATCTGGCAGTGTTTCATGCTGACATTGGCCATATCGATATCATTCACCTTGATAAACACAAGAAGAAACATAAAGCAAATAAAAATAAGTTACCCAGTGATACCCGAGCTGGGACTGCTCTTCTATCAATCCAGAAGGAAACCCAAGATAGCATGACCATTAACATGGTTGGAAAGTAGGTTTGTAAAAGAAAAAAGAAAATGTGCCTCCTTAGGATGAAACTAATAAACAATCTGTTGTACCAACCTGAGGAGAAAAAAAAGTTACAAAGAAAATTATGATAAAAATTTCCTCCCATATACACTTCCTTTTATATAAACCCAAAAAGTATTTATACGTTTCAACGTAAGGGAAGGGGTTTTGATGGCAAATAAGAGTAGTAACACTATAATTTTCAGGAGCATCAATATTCTAAAGATCTATAATATGCATTTTTGTTACAGATTTCTGAAAAAAATATTGGAGGATTTGAAGAAATATAAGATTTTATTTGTTGCAAAAAATGGGAGCAGTGGTTACAATCTGAAGTTATTGAAATCAGTGTTGAATCCAGAAGGTTGTAAAGTGCCTAATCGAAATACAGCACCTCATCTTTCAATTAGGCACTTTACAACCTTCTGAACTCAACACTGATTGCAATAACTTCAGATCATAACCACTGCTCCCATTTTTTCAGACAGCAGGTGCTGGTAATGGTTCTGATGTTGCCGTTTACAACTCCTCCAAACCCATTTTTTGTTTCTTTACTTGTCCCATTACCACCCTCCTTGCCTTATACCATCATCCCATTTGTCATTTAATCATTCCTGCCCTCCTCCCTATCAGAGTCCTTCCCTTTTGTTATTTTCTCCCAGCCTCTTCCTTCCCCCTTTCCCTGGCTCTGTACTTGTTTAAAAACTATTTAATTTTCAATTTCTTCCAGTTCTGACTTGAAACGTTAACTCTTTCTTTCTCCACAGATGCTGCCTGACTTGCTGAGTATTTCCAGCATTTTCCGTTTTTATTTCAGATTTCCAGCATCCGCAGTATTTAGCTTTTGATTTCATAACTTTTATTGCTATGTGCCATCAATATCCTGCAAGTGTGAAGACTTGCTGGATATTGTGTGAAGACCAGAAGTCTTAGGGGGCATGGTTCGGATAATTTGCTGTCACACCGCATGATGTCAATTAAACTCCTCTCTATAGTATTACTGTCTTGTCCTTCCATTCTGCTATCCATTATTCGTAAATCTGTTATAATAAAAGAAACTTACCAGTACTGCCATAAAAGGCAAGTCCACTTGATGCACGAAATTCTTGTATGAAAAACTGAGCAAGTAAAATCTGCTCATCTGTTTTAAGTGATTCATTTTCATTCTCCCAGTGAAGCATTAGATCTTTTTCATTGTAAGCATCTGGAGCAAAATATTAAATCATAACAGATTAGAAACTGACCACATGGGGAGTTGGAGGAGCAATTCTATCACCTCTTCATGTGCATCACAATAATGCACTATGCCATCAGTCACATACACCAATGTAAATACATGGAAGAAATGCAATAGTTAGATTTTCATTTGTACATAATTAACAAAGTGCTGATCCATTATGAAGAGCACTCATTCAGGATAGATTTTGCATTATTGTCCTCTTCTTTCGTACGAATTCATGTTGCCTTTGGAACTCAATCAATTAGTTAACCCTGACGAAAAACGGCTATTCCAGACTGGGTTTGCTGCATTAGCTCTTGACATTGTCGTGAAACACTGGGCATGATTTTAGCCCAGAGCCGGGAAGGGGATAGGGGGCGGAATTCCTGATGGGAAACCCGGACCTGGTTGTATGGGTTTCCCTGACTTCCGTACGATTTTGACGTAAAGACGTTATTTTTTGTGCTGATTTCCCACCCAACAGGCCAGTCTGATTGACAGGCTGGCTCTCAGTAGGACGGGAGAAGAGGAAGAGGACATAATCAGCTAAGTGTTAGAGTGGGGGTTGGGGGGGGGGGGTCAGTCATCAGGGTTTATTTTTATTCGTTCATGAGATGTGGGCGTCGCTGGCGAGGACAGCATTTATTGCCCACTCCAAATTGCCCTTAAGAAGGTGGTGGTGAGCCACCTTCTTGAACCGCTGCAGTCCGTGTGGTGAAGCTACTCCCATAGTGCTGTTAGGTAGGGAGTTCCAGGGTTTTGACCCGATGACGATGAAGGAACAGCGATACTGTTAGTCATCGGGGGGTTGTCAGTCATCGGGGGGGGGTGCGGGTCAGTCATCCGGTGGGGGGGGGGGAGGGGTCGGAGATCATGATGGGATCGGAGATCATGGGGGGGGGGCAGAGATCGTAGAGGAGGTTGAAGATCGTAGGGGGGTTGGAGATCGTAGACGGGGTTGGAGATCGTGGTGGGGGTTGGAAATTGTTAAGGTGGTCGGAGATCGTGGTCGGGTGGAGATCATAGAGGTGGAGTCAGAGATCGGGGGGGGTGGTGGAGTCGCTGCAGGCTGGCTTGTTGGGCCTGGGGAAAGCACTCCTGCTCCTTCAGCCCCACAAGCTGTGCTGTAAAGGCACTTGCCTGCAGTTTCGGGCCTTCTCACCTCCTCTCACATGGCACGAAGTAGAAGATCCGGGAATCCTGGCCTCCAGGGACTAAAATCAAAAAAGCTTTGAAAATGGAGGCTCGAAGCCTCTTCAAAAGCTTTTAATGCCTGACCCGCTTCCTGAGTGGGTTGGATGCCCACCCCTCATCCCGCCCCCGTGAAAACTGGAAATGGGCGGGTTTGGGGTGGGTTTTAGATTTTTGCAATTGTTACTGCCACCCCCAACCCATCTGTTTTTCCAAGCTAAAAACATGCCCATTGTTGCCAATTTGCACATAACTAAACAAAGGGAACATTTTGCTTTGCACAAAAGTACTCTATTAAGTGGCTTTTGTAACAGACATTTTTGCATGGACTACCAAAATAAAAATTGTATTACTGATACATGCTACTTTTAAAAACAGGGATATTGACATCTGAACTGGACTACATTTGGGCATTCACTAATAATCCCAAACCAAAATGCTCTATTTGGGTTACTAATGGTTGTAAACTTGGTTCAGCATTCATCCCTAGTATAAGCATTTAAAAATAAATTTCCAAATATATTGCGTGTTAAAATGGGAATTAGTTAGTGAAATCATCAAACCCCAAACGCAATAGCTCTGAATCGGCTAACTGGAAGCTGAACTAGATATTTAACGCAATGCCAATTTTCCCCAGAAATTTTTTCTCCCCTCCTTCTATGGGCATTGACTCCTTGCTGGGGTTCAGTTCCACAAGCGCTGGTGGTACCTTGCCCGAGAAGTTATTATTCTTGTGTAAGCTTTGATTGTGAATGCCAGCAAGCAATCTGACTATTGAGGATGCCAGAGCTAAGCACAATCTTGTCTTCACCTCAGGTCTACATACTTTCTAGCAGTTGTTGTTGCATAATGGGAGCCCTGATTGATTTTATTTCCCTCACAGTCACTGAAAACAACTGTAGCACCCCTACTGTTAATTGTATCTATGTGATTTATATCAATTAGTGTTAATTGTATTCAGGTGGTGCGTATCAATTGGGAACTCTCTTGTATCCATTTATAAAAGGGCTGATCTAGGGTGTGGTGTGGGTGTAAATATGGAGCTCTGTGAATAAAGGCTTGGAAGCAACTGAAGACCAGGCTCTAGTAGTCTATCCTTCACCACCTGGCTATCCAGTTTATAACACCTACCACCTTCCTGGTAGAGATCAGTTAACTCAGCATAGACCAGGGTTCGAACCTCAGACTTTCCTGGTCTGTATGCTGTTACTCACTAGTTTAATTGGCTACAGCATCGGGAGCTATTCAGATCCTATTATCTCGAGTATTATAAGATAAAATTAGAATTTTAGTGGTCAGGTGGTGCAGGGTGTTTGTGTAATAACATACTGGTCTATGGAGTGGTAGAACGCAGGTTATGCATACAAGTGTCTGTCATGTGACATTATGAACTCAGCTGGGCCTTTCAGGGGAAGGCACCAAACGTAGGCCTTGCAGGAAGGGAGGGAAAATCAAAATTAGCCCACGCCACTCTTAAACTTAGACACTTAGATTATAGTGATTATAAACACCAAAACAGTTTGAAAAATAGACTATATATGGAAGCAATGCCCCTGCTTACCCTCCTGGACTGGGGATGATGGATGGGACAGATATTTAAAAGGGAGAAAAAGTTACAACTCATGTAATGGTACAACAAAGATGTTAGCTATTTCATTCAGTATTTTTTCTAAAGTTCTCATTACTGTACACAATAAATATTCATGAAGACATTTATGTAGCTGTCATTTTCTATATAGGGTTGGTATATAATTATCTGTTCAACCCAAATAAATGCACACATCTATGCCACATAATACTTTCAGGAATCATTGCTATTGATTTGAAAAATACGCAAGTGAAGATTTTGATAACTAGAGTGATTTGATAGGGAGAGTCACAACTCAGTGAATTATGAAGAAATGTTAATAAATCTTTTTATTGGTTAGGCAGAGAAAAAGCCAAAAGGACCATGCATGATTTTATCATGATGATGTCACATGCAACTATGTGTTTTGATGTGATTTATGTTATATTGAGCATTGGTAAAAGAATAATAAAGATTTACAAAATATTTCATGAGGCCCTTTGACTTTTCCAGTATTTGATTGTGTCATCCTGATGTTTATTTTGACTTCAATTCCCATCAGTCAGTGAAAATAATGATAAAGACAACTATGGAAACAAAGAAAACTGCTGCCTATGATAGTTACATCATATTGCATAAAACTATGTACAAACCCTATATTGCATGACTAGCTTAAGTGCTTTGAAGAATAAATACAAATGGCTAGTCAAATTCAGCAAGCCAAATAATAGATACTTACAGCTTTCAAGTTCAAGTGAGCAGTTCTGAGTATCAAGGGGAAAGTTGCTAAAATCCATTGAACACATGGCTGTGACTGTTGTCCTACAGAAAACATTCATAATATATAAATTATGCTTTTAATTTCAGTCGCACAAACACCAAAACAATTTGAAAAATAGACTTAACACCATTTAAGTGATGTAAACTAAATTTGATGGTAAGGTTGGAGATATATCAGTACTCAAAAATTATCCCAACTATGCATTTGGTGTCGGTGTTGCGAACCATGCAAAAGGCTATCTGTAGTATCACAGAATTAGCAATCATTTCCATATTTCAAATGCATTTAAATTGTCATACAATAGACTTAGACAGCTAGGAGCACTGGCTTCATGCTGCAGAAAAAACTTAAGGAGCCATTTCTGTCAACCAAAAAAAATGTAAGCACATAATTTAAAATGATGCAAAGATTGTTTTTGGAAACATTGAAATGTCCAGTTAATGATTGATAAGTTTCTATTGTTTTTGTTTTTAAAAGAGAATCAGATTGATGATACAATATTTTTAAAAATTTATTCATGGGATGTGGGCGTCGCGGCAAGGCCAGCATTTATTGCCCATCCCTAATTGCCCTTGAGAAGGTGGTGGTGAGCCGCCTTCTTGAACTGCTGCAGCCCATGTGGTAAAGCTACTTCCACAGTGCTGTTAGGAAGGGAGTTCCAGGATTTTGACTCTGTGACAATGAAGGAACAGCGATATATTTCCAAGTCAGGATGGTGTGTTACTTGGAGGGGAACGTGCAGGCGGTGGTGTTCCTATGTACCTGCTGCCCTTGTCCTTCTAGGTGGTAGAGGTCGCGGGTTTGGGAGGTGCTGTTGAAGAAGCCTTGGCAAGTTGCTGCGGTGCATCTTGTAGATAGTGCACACTGCAGCCACGGTGCACCGGTGGTAGAAGGAGTGAATGTTTAGGGTGGTGGATGGGATGCCAATCAAGCGGGCTGCTTTGTTCTGGATGGTGTCGAGCTTCTTGAGTGTTGTTGGAGCTGCACTCATCCAGGCAAGTGCAGAGTATTCCATCACACTCCTGATTGGTGCCTTGTAGATGGTTATTGCCTGGCACTTATTTGGCGCAAATGTTAATTGCCACTTAATCAGCCCAAGCCTGGATGTTGTCCAGGTCTTGCTGCAGGAGGGCACGGACTGCTTCATTATCTGAGGGGTTGCGAATAGAACTGAACACAGTGCAATCATCAGGGAACATCCCCACTTCTGACCTTATCATAGCAACACTGCCATAGAACTCCTAAAATCATAATTATATTCAGTGGAGCATGGCAACAGTTGTTTATGGCAGATAATAAACAGAAAAAAGAACATTAGCAAAGCTAAATTACTATGCAGGATCTTGATGGTGGTGAAGCTTTCCTTACAGTGCCAAAGAAACAAGTTGACACTGCTAACAAAAGGTCTTCGTGCATCTTAAAATAAGTGCAGGGATTCCCCATCTTAGGTCTGTGCCATACTTGATAAGCTGCATAAGAAATGTGACAACAATGAAGGAATACATACACTCCTTCCACATTTGGAGCCAGGTATAGAGGACCTGGGTGACTGCGCACCCTCCACGTAGCTGGTCCCTGTGTTATACTTTAGGGTGTCATTCAGCCCCTTTGGAGCACCTCCTACAACAGGCTCTCCATCTCTAAAGCATTATAGGGAACAGTGTTGCCTACATGTCTTTACTGTGCCATTATGAACAATTAGTTCACTTTCTATCACCACCAAAACTTTCTCTTTTGTGGGGAGTTGCAGCCCTTTCAGAGCTGTTCCCTCACTGAATTTTGCAATCCTCAGTGACGTGTGCTGTAGATCAAACTCTCTGGGCAAGCTTTCCCTTTGCTTGTAACCTAGTCAAATGAGAGAGTGGGGCTTATGTCACAAAATTCAACACAGCACACACCCTGAGCTACAGACACAGGTGTGCCTGCACTATGGGCCAGTGTACTCCCATTTTTTTGCCTGGATCAAAAATCGGAACTTTGGCATTTTGTAAAATTTGACCACCAACTGATGATGCAAATGATGCGAATTCTGAACTTCAAATCAGTCTGACATTAGGAAAACTCAATTCAAGGACTGATTTGGAGCACTGCAATGTAAAATAGTAATTAAAATACAAATGAAAATGTTTCATACAATTATTACTTTTAATTTGCTGTCATTTGAAAGATTGTAGAAATAATAGGAAACATGCAATACCATCTACATGAGATGGTAGTGCAATTTGTACTGCGGGCATGGTTGATATGTTGTCTAGGCATAAAATAATATTAGAGACCATATTGTATGCAATTGAAAATAGATTTTCTGTTTCTATTGACTTCACAGAATTATCCACTTACAACGGATTTGCAGAAGGAAAACCAACTGAATATTAATATGGCAAAACCATCCTCAGCAATACAAACAAATTTAAAATTAACAGTGTTTCACCTTAGACTGTAGAGGATGTGGCCATCTGGATAGATCCGTAGCATGATATTTGCCATGGTTGTGTCATGTATGAAAGATCTTTTGGAGTGAACAAAAAACACATCTGGAACCCAGATTTTCTTGACTAATCTTCCATCAAATGTCATACTTCTGTTGTTGGAACTTGGGAAAGCAAGTCTGCCATCCTTCCAGTAATGTCTTAGGTATAAAGTCATTGTAAAGTCCTAAGTATAAGAACAAAACATAGCCAAATGGAACGTGAATCAGAAGAAAGATTATAAGTACAGAATGTTAAAGCTGGTTCTTAACCTCACAATTATATTATGTGAGCAAACTGATGGGGGGGGGGGGGACAGAAAGCCAGGAAACGTGATTTGACATGATCTAAATATTTTATCATAGTGCTAAAAAAATCAGGGCCTCCTTATATCAACTAATCCAATTCAAATAAAAATAAATTATAAAAATGCAGTAATACACACTGTGCTGTACCATATAATTATGTAGTGCAGTTATACTGTAAATAAATTCCTGCCCACAAATAACTAAACCTCAGGCTTACCATATCAACTTCAGAAATGCTGTTGATGCTTTCAATCTGGACATCTATACCAACAGATACTGCTGATCCTTAAAAAACATATAAGGAATAAGTAATTTCAGTTTTAACTTTTTCATTTCTTAATTTTTGCATGGTTCCAAAAGCAGCAGTTGCCCTACAGTACCTCACCCATTCTTAATAACACAAATAGCAAAAAACTGCAAATGATGGAAATCTGAAACAAAAACAGAAAATGCTAGAAACACACAGCAGATTAGTCAGCATGTGTACAGAGAACAGCCATCATCAGTACTGAAAAACAAATGCGTAATTAAACAGAACAAGAACAAAGGGGAGGGAAAAATTAGGGGGGAAAAAGCACCAAAGTATCATTGGAATGACCTGTGATCTGCTGAAAGAAAAACAGGAGATGGTTACATGGCTGAGATGATCTTCACATCAGATGATAGGAAGAAACTTAAAAGAAATAAAAGAAACAAATAACAGGTGAATACCTGAGACAGTGGTAGGTAAATCAGGTCTGAAATTGAAACAGGAGAAGAGGCAAAATAGGGTGAGGTCCTATGGTCCAAGAAGAATAAAAAAGCAGGCTCACACCTGGCTGCTCTGCTAAAATGGTGCTTTGATAAAGAGTCCTCACCCAAACCACCTCATGGGAGCCTGCCCCTCCTAGTGCTGGATGATTAGATGGCAACTGCTGGCAGCGCTTCTGAAAGTGTGTTCGCTGAAAGTGTGTTCATTGAAAGTGTGTTCGCTGCCTGCTCCTGCTCACTACCAGCCAGTTCTTGAGTTCTTAGAGAGGCCTGGCAGGGTGTGATGGATGTCCAATCATTCTGAAAAGCAGTTGCCTTATATATGCTTCTTCCTGCTATTGCCAGGTTACTGGGCTCTCCTTCAACATGTCCAGCTAAATGCACTGCTGAGAAGTGAAACCCACCATTGTGTTTTTCTCAATCTGATCCCCCAGCCTGCCTGATCCAGAACTGAGAGCCTCCTATAAATTGGAGCTCTTGGTTTCTATAGCCCCAGTCACAGCATTCATGAGAAAAATTTCCTCTGGGTTTCTGTCCTCAGATGGTTATGGAGTTGCCATCATGCTATGCAGGTCTTTGAAACCTTGCTTCACTGCTGCACTGATGTTAGACCCACACCCCTGAACACTGTTCGACAGTCCTGGCATGGTGCTGTGAACATCCTCAGAGGACTGAAAGCACTTCTACTGATCAAGGAGCTCCCTTTAATCAGTAGCTGCAGTGAGGTTAATGGGTCTGCAGAAGAGGAATGTCGGAGGCTTGCCATGCATCGAGCTAGCTCTGGTTTTTCGGCTGACACCACAATCTGCTCCTCATTCCTAATGGTTTATGCATCAACCAGTGCTCCCTCTTGACCCTCATTCTTCAAGTTCCCCAGGGTGAACATCTCTGAGCTGGTGCCTGTGTGAGATGGAGTGAGATGTGAGATACTTATTGCTATGATGCAGTGCGTTCTTGTGCAGCACTGGGGCCTTCTACTTCATCTTGGGAGACACAAAGAGAAAGGAAAGAAAAAAGTGTTACAATAGCTGCAACATAAAAAGTGGTAACACGCCTAGGCATTGTGCGCCATGCTGCTGATCCGCAAAGTATGCTGGCATTATAGTCATTGGACAACTTGTGGTGGTAACTATAAAACTACTTAAAAGGAGAATACTAGCCATGAGGTCGCCCAAATTCTCCTAGCTTTCCTTCACGCATTCCCTCAACAAATTCAACTCTCACTATCCATAAACCTTCCTCTTCGTGCCAGTTGATGGTCCTTGGATTGGGAAGTCAATCATTATTCTTTATGTGATTATGGATCATTTTCTCTTGCATATAGAGACAAAATGGAGATGTTAGAATTAGGAAAAGCACAAAGTCCCACCCAAGTGGCCAGCCTTCATCGTGTGAATGCAGGATAATGCAGCATATTGGTAGTTTCTGTGTGTACTAGGGGAACCACATTAAAATTAAATGAGCTATCACATGAATATTTGAGTGCCAGCCACAAAGTGTGCCCTGAAGTCACATGGGAATGAAAGTGCTCATGAGAGCTGAAAGGCTGTGTCAGTGCTGCTTATGCAGCAGCAGGTTGGGATTCGATAGTGACAAGCATGCTATGGACATGTACATAGGCACAGTCTACGCATAGTTACCTTGGCACTCTTCCTGAGGCCTGAATCTTCTTTCTCTCATCTGCTTCGAAGGCCTATAGAAGTGGGAATTGTGTCCACTTTGTCAGACACCTCAAGCCATGTCTTCTGGACAGCAGGAAGCAAAGGGGGGTGCCCTCAATGGTAACTATCCTTTGCTGCACTTACTTCATTAAGTGGAGGGGTTCTACCAAATTTCTCACTTCCTCCATCTCTGCTAGCTTCCAAAATTGGTACAAACTGAATCCTTTATAAGTCACTAGCACCAGAAATGCCACTACGCAATCAATCTTATCATCCCTGAGCTCCTGGAACTCATGCACAAGGCGTGTTACAAAGAGTTTTAAAAACTGACCTTAGAAAATCCTGCAAGGTCAGGCCGCCTCACTCCCGGTGTGATCTTATGTCCACTCACTACAGGCCTTGTGGCTCCTATGCTGGGATCGCAAATTCGGTCCTTATACATTTACAATTAGAATGGGATTGCGTTAACTGAGTATGGGATTGCAATTTTGAGTGATAGGAACTAAAAGAAAAGCAATAGCTGTAAGTCACCGATCTATTAGATGGCCAAAGTGTACTTTTCTCATTCAACTGCTTACTCTTCTGTTATTTAAAGTAAGCCTTACGGTCAAGATCGATGGGCATTAAGAAAGATCAATAGATTGGGCTAAAGGACAACAACATGTAAAGTCACTTCAGATCATTTAAGTGCCCTGGTTTAAAGAGGAAAAACTTCTCTTTGCTCAAACTCAGTATCACAGATATGAATGAAAATAACCATACATGAGCAAACTTGTTCTTAAATGGAATTTGTTCTTACCTAAATTTATCTTGAACAGCAGCCTTTAATTAGTTATATCTACTAGTATCACAATACAAATACAACAGTTAGCATGAAGGCAAAAAAAATTTACAACTGGTTCTGTGTTTTCTGCAGTCAAAATCCCACTGTAACTAACCAGTATGCATAATTATAATGGGTCAGAACTTGTGCAGAGCGGCATGGCAACAATCACTGCAGCTCCTGCAAAATAAATTTACGAACGTACTTACCGCAGGCTCTGTGGCATCGACTTGCGTTATTTTGAACTTTTAAAGAATTGTGTGCTATCAACCCAGCCTCTGAACAGGGTAAGTTGATGCGCAAGGAAATGTCTGAGAACAGAAGACATGCCCACAAAATCTGTCAGCAAGAGAAGTCACACTCACAAGCAGTCAAGCAGACTTCATTCATTTAAAGTCAGTTTTCTGGTAGTTATTGTAAACAAAAATTTTACATTTTTTATAAAAAGCTAAAGAAATAATTGAATTGAATTAAATTAAAGAGACAGAAGGGAATAGTGAAAAAAAATTAATTTTAAATTTCTTTTTAAATGACCAAAAACTAATCAAATAAGGAGTAATATGAGACTCCACATTTTTAAAATTTAATTTTTAGTTGTTTGGCAGTCATAAAGAGTTATCGCACTTTTAAAACTTAGTTTAGACCTGGTATTTTTAAGTGTACCTGTTTGGTGGCGTGATTAGTTACTTTCCAGCTGAGCGAATGAGCAAGTTTGCGATTTTTCAGTGATCTCTATGATTGTAGCGTGCAATGGCCATTTAATTCACAGCTGTCAAATGGCCAGTGAACCAATAGAAGCATGTTCACGATTTCCGCGTTTTAACGCGCATGTGCAAACGCAGGAACTTGCTTCTTGGATTCGCCGTAGAAAACGGACAGCGCTGTTGAGCTCCTTCGTATTTCAGGAGCAAGTTCTGCCCCATTGTATTCTGCAGCTAACAGGTACAATAAAATTAATCTAAGCTTATCCCACTTTCACCTAAAAGTAAAGCAAACTTGTCCCATGTCAAATTAACAATTTTTTAAAAGCAGCCAGACACTATAGTTTGCAATATAAAGAAACCTTTGCCAGTACTGAACACAAAAATAAATATAGAATTGTACGAATTCAAAAATATAATTTGTTCAAAATTGTACAAGTTAGGGCTAGACAGACTGGATGCAGGGAAGATGTTTCCCCTGGCGGGGGAGGGTCCAAAATGAGAGGTCACAGTCTCAGGATACGGGGAGGATATTTAGGACTGATGAGGAGAAATTTCTTCATTCAGAGGGTGGCAAACCTGTGGAATTCTCTACCACAGAAGGCTGTGGAGGCCAAGTCACTGAATATATTTAAGAAGGAGACTGATAGATTTCTAGACACAAAAGGTATCAAGGGGTATGGGGAGAGAGCGGGAATATGGTATTGAGATAGAGGATCAGCCATGATCACACTGAATGGTGGAGCAGGTTCAAAGGGCCGAATGGCCTGCTCCTGCTCCTATTTTCTATGTTTCTATAAGACATATTCAAAAAGAAATCTCACTTATAATGTAGCTATTTTGTCTATATCATTTGAATATACCTGCTTGAAAAAATATTACTGTTGTTTTTGTACCATTTTGCCATTTATGTCACAGAGCTAAAATTGCATTTCTATTCGTTAGGAAGAAAAACAGCTTTTCTTAGTCCCAAATTTAGTGTCAGAGATAATGAATAGGAACAGTTATTTTGGCATTGAATTGCTCCTCACACCTATATTCTTTAGCAAGGTGCACTATTTTAATACAATGTTTTAGATATAGGATTCAATGGGAACAGTGGTATATGAAACTACCCCACAGAATAATATTGGATGCAAGGGGAGATTTTCCTGGGTATGTGCCCAGGCACACTGGATTACCTGGGCAAATACACCAGTAAAGGAACCCACCCGGTTGTCCTCTATTTAACCCACATTGTGTAAATTGTATAATTATGATACACAATTGCTCCCAAGTCTATTTATATCACTTAAGATTTTGGGAAACTCACACCATGATTATGCAATGTTGCAATTTGAATTATCTATTCCAGAGATTCCACAAGAGCTATAGAAAACACATAAGAGTTGCACTTTTCAAAACTTGGGTAAAATACATAATAGGAAGGAACTGTGATCACACAGTGATAAACTATTGAGTAGCATAGTGAAATTGTCAGAAATCTTACCTCCAAATCCAGGTCTCATTGCAAAATCATGGTCATCTATTCTAAGGAGTTGTTCTGATTTTGTTAAATGTGTTTTTGTTGAATCTGATCTTTTACTTTCTGGTTGACTAAAGCAAAACAAAACAAGTTTTTGACAATCTTAACAGGAAAACATAAAAGCAACTCTAAGCTTTTAAAAGCATTAGGCATTAGTAATTACAAGAGATGGGTTGAATGAAATGTGTCTTCACATTATTACAAGAAACCAGATTTGCTAATACACTATACAAAGTAGTGAACAGGGGACAAAATTGCAGGGGTGTGTCAGTGATCTCCGCTGCTGACCCCACCAGGGCAGGGGGTGGGGGGGCTTCAAAATGAAGGATTCAGCCATACCGCCCCATTCCCGCTGAATACCGTGCACCAACTCATGTACTTTCACCCAGGGAGCTTTAGATAGTGTAAGTGAGGATGTGGAACTGGGTAAATCACAGAGCAAAAGGGTAAGAATGTTCCACCTTCCAAGTTGAGGGAGAGGAGAAGGCTGCCCATGGCTTGAGAGTCATGGGACCCAGATCGAATCAATACTTGCCTGAAATGAAGGATCATCATGGTACATCCAGGTTGAAATTGGACTTAAGTGATTGCGAATTGGCAGCCCCTTTTACACTGCGCCCGATTTGCTTTTCCAATGAAGTCAATGGGAAAGAAAGTCGGGCGCAGTGTAAATGGGGCTGCCGATTTGCTATTGCCTGTTTTGCACTATTGCCAAAGACCAATTTCACCCCCATCAAACCTAAATACAGATTGTGAGGTCAGTCCCCAATGATTTGCAGCAACTGGCAGCTGTGACTCTGGATCCTACAGCCCTCATTTACAGTAACAGCAGGGAAGTTTTTTCCTCATTGCAGACATCAATAGAGTGTTTGGCAGCTTCACTGAAATCTGTGAAAACTCTTCGTCTCAGAAGCAACCAGGGATCAGTCGGTGACTCTGCTTTCTGATACCGGGAGCTGGAATGCAGGCCTCTTTAACTCAGAGATTTCAGGATGCGATAGCAGCCATAAGACCAGGCACCCTGCTGGTCAGTAGTGACTCTGATCCAGGACCCTGTGGAATGGAGACAGCAGGAGCTATTTGTATGATGCTGCTGTTTGTCAGTTGTAAACAATTTTACAACACCAAGTTATAGTCCAACTAATTTATTTTAAATTCCACAAGCTTTCGGAGGCTTCCTCCTTCCTCAGGTGAATGGTGTGGAAACGCTGTTTGTCAGGACAGCAGCACATACCAAGCATGCAGACTTTCCCTTCTGCGCATCATGCAACTTGCATATAGGAGGCAACACCAGGATGCCCAGGCATCCTGGTGTTGCCTCCTATATGCAACACCAGGAGACACAGCCACCAGTGTCTCTCTCGAGCAGCAAGCTGCCATGAGAAGTGAGCCACCTCAGTCCCATGAGCCTTAGTACCATAGGAGCAGCCAGCTACCTCACATGATACTGGCCCTCAGATTGCACCTAGAATAGGAGAAAGATAGAATCACAGAATGGTTACGGCACAGAAGGAGGTCATTCGGCCCATCGAGCCTCCGCCGGCTCTCTGCAAGAGCAATCCGGCTAGTAATCTCTGGAAGAGCATTCCGGACACTCCCCCGTTCTTTCCCCGTAGCCCTGCAAATTTTTCTCCTTCAGGTACCTACCTAATTCCTTTTTGAGAGCCACAATTGACCCTGTTTCCACCACCCTTTCAGGCAGTGCATTCCAGATCCTAACCACTCGCTGCATAAAGTAGTTTTTCCTCATGTCGTCCTTGGTTCTTTTGCCAATCACCTTAGACCTGTGTCCTCTGGTTCGCAACCATTCCGCCACTGGGAACAGTTTTTCTTTAATTACTCTGTCTAGACCATTCATGATTTTGAGAACCTCTATCAAATCTCCTCTCAACCTTCTCTGCTCTAAGGAGAACAATCACAGCTTTTCCAGCCTATCCACGTAACTGAGGTCCCTCATCCCTGGAACCATTCTAGTAAATCTTTTCTGCACCCTCTCTAAGGCCTTCACATCCTTCCTAAAGTGCGGTGCCCAGAATTGGACACAATATTTCAGTTGTGGCCGAAACAGTGTTAAATAAAGATTCAACATAACTTCCTTGCTTTTGTACTCTATGCCTCTATTTATAAAGCCCAGGATCCCGTACACTTGTTTAACCACATTCTCAACTTGTTCTAACACCTTCAATGACCTGTATACATACACCCCCAGGTCTCTCTGTTCCTGCACCCCCTTTAGAGTTGCACCCTTTAGTTTATGCTGCCTCTCCTCGTTCTTCCTACCAAAATGTATCACCTCACACTTCTCAGCCTTAAATTTCATCTGCCACATGTCCGCCCATTCCATCAGCCTGTCTATGTCCTCTTAAAGTTTATCACTACCCTGCTCACTGTTTTCTACACTTCCAAGTTCTGTGTCATTTGCAAATTTTGAAATTGTTCCCGGTACACCCAAGTCCAAGTCATTAATATATATCAAGAAAAGCACTGGTCCCAGCACCAACCCATGGGGAACACCACTTTCACCTCCCTCCAGTCTGAAAAACAGCCGTTCACCACTAACCTCGGTTTCCTATTACTTAGCCAAATTTGTATCCATGTTGCCACTGCCCCTTTTATTCCGTGGGCTTCAATTTATTGACAAGCCTATTATGTGGCACTTTATCAAATGCCTTTTGGAAGTCCATATACACTACATCAACCGCATTGCCCTCATCAACTCTCTCTGTTACCTCATCAAAAAACTCAATCAAGTTAGTCAAACACGATTTGTCTTTAATAAATCCATGCTGGCTTTCCCTTATTAATCCACACTTGTCCAAGTGACTATTAATTTTGACCCGGATTATTGCTTCTAAAAGCTTACCCACCACCGGGGTTAAACTGACTGGCCTGTAGTTGCTGGATTTTGAACAAGGGTGTAACATTTGCAATTCTCCAGTCCTCTGGCACCACCCCTGTGTCTAAGGAGGATTGGAAGATTGTGGCCAGTACTTCCACAATTTCCACCCTTAATTAAACTGGGCATCCATAAGGCGCTGTGGGCCATCAGCAGCAGCAGATTTGTATTCCAGCACAATATGTAACCTCATGGCCTGGCATATTCCTCAATCTACCATTACCAACAAGCCAGGGGATCAACCCTGGTTCAATGAGGAGTGTAGAAGAGCATGCCAGGAGCAGCATCAGGCGTACCTAAAAATGAGGTGCCAACCTGGTGAAGCTACAACACAGGACTACAAGCATGCTAAACAGCAGAAGCAACATGCTATAGACAGAACTAAGCGATTCCACAACCAACAGATCAGATCAAAGCTCTGCAGACCTGTCACATCCAGTCGTGAATGGTGGTGGACAATTAAACGACTAACAGGCGGAGCAGTCTCTGTAAACATCCCCATCCTCAATGATGGCAGAGTCCAGCACGTGAGTGCAAAAGACAAGGCTGAAGCGTTTGCAGCCATCTTCAGCCAGAAGTGCCGAGTGGATAATCCATCTCGGCCTCCTCCCGATATCCCCACCATCAAAAAAGCCAGTCTTCATTCAATTCGATTCACTCCACGTGATATCAAGAAATGGCTGAGTGCACTGGATACAGCAAAGGCTATGGGCCCTGACAACATCCCGGCTGTAGTGCTGAAGACTTGTGCTCCAGAACTAGCCGGGCCTCTAGCCAAACTGTTCCAGTACAGCTACAACACTGGTATCTACCTGACAATGTGGAAAATTGCCCAGGTATGTCCTGTCCAAAAAAACCAGGACAAATCCAATCCGGCCAATTACCGCCCTATCAGTCTACTCTCAATCATCAGCAAAGTGATGAAAGGTGTCGTCGACAGTGCTATCAAGCAGCACTTACTCACAAATAACCTGCTCACCAAAGCTCAGTTTGGGTTCCGCCAGGACCACTCGGCTCCAGACCTCATTACAGCCTTGGTCCAAACATGGACAAAAGAGCTGAATTCCAGAGGTGAGGTGAGAGTAACTGCCCTTGAAATCAAGGCAGCATTTGACCGAGTGTGGCACCAAGGAGCCCTAGTAAAATTGAAGTCAATGGGAATTGGGGGGAAAACTCTCCAGTGGCTGGAGTCACACCTAGCACAAAGGAAGATAGTAGTGGTTGTTGGGGGCCAATCATCTCAGCCCCAGGACATTGCTGCAGGAGTTCCTCAGGGCAGTGGCCTAGGCCCAACTATCTTCAGCTGCTTCATCAATGACCTTCCCTCCATCGTAAGGTCAGAAATGGGGATGTTCGCTGATGATTGCACAGTGTTCAATTCCATTCGCAACCCCTCAGATAATGAAACATTCTGTGCCCGCATGCAGCAAGACCTGGACAACATCCAGACTTGGGCTGATAAGTGGCAAGTAACATTCGCGCCAGACAAGTGCCAGGCAATGACCATCTCCAACAGGAGAGAGTCTAAACACCTCCCCTTGACATTCAACGGCATACCATCGCCGAATCCCCCACCATCAACATCCTGGGGGTCACCATTGACCAGAAACTTAACAGGGCCAGCCACATAAATACTGCGGCTCCAAGAACAGGTCAGAGGCTGGGTATTCTGCGGCGATTGACTCGCCTCCTGACTCCCCAAAGCCTTTCCACCATCTAAAAGGCACAAGTCAGGAGTGTGATGGAATACTCTCCACTTGCCTGGATGAGTGCAGCTCCAACAACACTCAAGAAGCTCAACACCATCCAGGACAAAGCAGCCCGCTTGATTGGCACCCCATCCACCACCCGAAACATTCATTCCCTTCACCACCGGCGCACAGTGGCTGCAGTGTGTACCATCCACAGGATGCACTGCAGCAACTCAACAAGGCTTCTTCGACAGCACCTCTCAAACCCTCAACCTCTATCACCTAGAAGGACAAGGGCAGCAGGTGCATGGGAACAACACTGCCTGTACATTCTCCTTCAAGTCATACACCATCCCGACTTGGAATTATATCGCCGTTCCTTCATCGTCGCTGGGTCAAAATCCTGGAACTCCCTTCCTAACAGCACCGTGGGAGAACCTTCACCACACGGACTGCAGCGGTTCAAGAAGGCGGCTCACCACCACCTTCTCAAGGGCAATTAGGGATGGGCAATAAATGCTGGCCTTGCCAGCGATGCCCACATCCCATGAACGAATTTTAAAAAACTTCCCTCAGCAACCTAGGATGCATTCCATCCGGACCTGATGACTTATCTATTTTAAGTACGGCCAGCCTTTCTAGTATCTCCTCTTTATTAATTTTTAACCCATCCAGTATCCCAACTACCTCCTCTTTTGCTTTGGCCATATCTTCTTCCTTGGTAAAGACAGATGCAAAGTACTCATTTAGCAGCTCTGTCATGCCCACTGCCTCCATGCGTATATCCCCTTTTTGGTCCCTAATCGGCCTCACCCCCTGTTCGCCCTACCTTTCCCCTTGGTGGGAATGCATTTAGACTGTACCCAAACCATCTCCACTTTAAAGGCCGCCCATTTGTTCAATTACAGTTTTGCCTGCCAATCTTTGAATCTAATTTACCCAGGTCAGATCCGTTCTTAACCCGCTGTAATTGGCCCTTGTCCAATTGAGTATTTTTACTCTAGATTGCTCTGTATCTAAACTTTATGATACTATGATCACCGTTCCCTAAATGTTCCCCCATTGACACTTACTCCACTTGACCCACCTCACTCCCCAGAACCAGATCCACCAATGCCTCCTTCCTCGTTGGGCCAGAAACATACTGATCAAGAAAGTTCTCCTGAACACACTTCAGAAATTCCTCCCCCTCTTTGCCGCTTACACTATTACTATCCCAGTCTATATTAGGATAGTTGAAGTCCCCCATTATCACTACTCTATTGTTCTTGCACCGCTCTGTAATTTCCCTGAAAATTTGCCCCTCTATATCCTTCCCACTAGTTGGGAAAGCCTAAATAAAGCCTATAGAATACATCTAGTAGTTTAATGGCACCTCTATTGTTTCTTAACTCTAACCAAGTAGATTCTGTCCTTGAACCCTCAAGGGCATCCTCTCTCTCCAGCACTGTAATATTCTCCTTAATCAATACTGCCACCACCACCACCCCCAAGTCCTATCTATCTTTCCTTCCCTATCTTTCCCGAACACCTTGTATCCAAGGATATTTAGTACCCAACCTTCCCCCTTTTTGAGCCAGCTCTCCGTTACCTCCACAACATCATATTCCCATCTGGCTATTTGCGCCTGCAGCTCACTAACCTTATTTATCATGCTTCGTGTGTTTACACACATACACTGTAAGTCTATCTTAGACCATCTCGTATTCTCCGTTGGTCTGACCCCACTGAATACTGTACTATTTCTTACTCTAGTGCTATCTGTCCCTCTCAATCCTTTGTGCGCTTTGTTTCTCCTTTCTAATGCTGCATCCTGGTGCCCATCCCCCAGTCAAATTAGATTAAACCCTCCCCCACAGAACTAGTGAACCTCCCCACGAGGACATTGGTCCAGGATCTGTTGAGATGCAACCTGTCTGGCTTGTACAGGTCCCACCTCCCCCAGAACTGGTCCAATGCCCCAGGAATCTAAAGCCCTCCCTCCTATACCATCCCTCCAGCCATGTATTCATCTACTCTATCCTCCTATTTCTATACTACTAGTGCATGTTTAGATAACTGGGGAAGCACGGTCTGAGGAAAGAGTAGGATGGCTAGTGTTCACTTTTGAATTCCTGGTATTAAAAGGGAATCTGCACTTATTTTGTACTCTGTTATTCATGGAAGTTATAGTCATACAGGAAGGAATGCACATATTTCAACAACAACAACTCAAATTTATATAGCATCTTTAACGTTGGTATCAGCTTAAAAGAAAAAGCATACAACGTGGCAAAGATTACTGGTAAGCCCGAAGATTGGGAAAACTTTAAAAACCAGCAAAGGATGACCAAAAGAATAATAAAGAGGGAGAAAATAAATTATGAGAGTAAACTAGCAAGAAATATAAAAACTGACAGTAAAAGCTTCTACAAGCTAGGGAAATAATAATGGAAAACAAGGAAATGGCAGAGGAATTGAACAGATATTTTGTATCTGTCTTCACAGTAGAAGACACTAATAACATACCAATAATAGTAGAAAATCAAGGGGCAAAGTGGAGGGAGGAACTAAAAACAATCACTATCACTAGAGAAAAAGTACTAGGTAAACTAATGGGTCTATAGGCTGACAAGTCCCCTGGACCTGATGGCTTGCATCCGAGGGTCTTAAAGGAAGTGGCTACAGAGATAGTGGGTGCATTGGTTGTAATCTTTCAGAATTCACTAGATTCTGGAAAGGTCCCAGCGAATTGGAAAAGCGCAAACGTAACAATCCTATTCAAGAAGGGAGTGAGACAAAAAGCAGGTAACTATAGACCAGTTAGCCTAACATCTGTCACTAGGAAAATGCTAGAATCCATTATTAAGGAAGGAGTAGCAGGACATTTGAAGACTCATAATACAATCAAGGAGAGTCAACATGGTTTTATGAAGGGGAAATCGCGTCTGACAAATTTATTAGTGTTCTTTGAGGAAGTAACAGGCAGGGTGGATAAAGGGAAACCAATGGATGCAGTATATTTGGATTTCAAAAAGGCATTCGAGGTGTCACATAAAAGGTTACTGCACAAGATAAGAGCTCATGGTGTTGGGGGTAATATACTGGCATGGATAGAGGATTGGCTAACTAACAGAAAACAAAGAGTTGGGATAAAAGAGTCATTTTCAAAATAGCAGTCAGTAACTAGTGGTGTGCCGCAGAGGTCAGTGCTGGAGCCTCAACTATTTACAATATATATCAATGACTTGGATGAAGGAACAGAGTGTATTATGGCCAAATTAGCTGATGATACAAAGATAGGTGGAAAACCAAGTTGCAAGGAGGACACAAAGTGTCTGCAAAGGGATATTGACAGGTTAAGCAAATGGGCAAAAATTTGGCAGATGGAATATAATGTGGGAAAATGTGAAGTCATCCACCTTGGGAGGAAAAATAAAAATGCAAAATATTATTTGAATGGAGAAATACTATAAAATGCTGCAGTACAGAGGGGTCTGGGTGTCCTCGTACATGAAACACAAAAAGTCAACATACAGGTGCAGCAGGTAATCCGGAAGGCAAATGGAATATTGGCCTTTATTTCTAGGGGGATGGAGTATAAAAGCAGGGAAGTCATGCTACAACTGAACAGGGTGCTGGTGAGACCACACTTGGAGTACTGTGTACAATTCTGGTCCACTTATTTAAGGAAGGACCTACTTGCATCGGAGGCAGTTCAGAAAAGGTTCACTAGGTTGATTCCGGGTATAGAAGGGTTGTCTTATGAGGAAAGATTGAACAGGTTGAGTCTGTACTCATTGGAGTTTAGAAGAATGAGAGGAGATCTTATTGAAACATGAAAGATTCTGAGGGCACTCGATAGGGTAGATGCTGAGAGGATGTTACCCCTCATGGGGGAATCTAAAACTAGGGGACATAGTCTCAGAACAAGGGGTTGCCAGTTTAAGATGGAAATGAGGAGGAATTTCTTCTCCCAGAGGGTCGTGAATCTTTGGAATTCTTTACCCCAAAAAGCTGTGGAGGCTGAGTCATTGAATACATTTTTGATCAATTTTTGATCAGCAAGGGAGTCAAAGGACATGGGGAAAAGGCGGGAAAGTGGAGTTGAGGTAAAAATTAGATCAGCCATGATCTCATTAAATGGTGGAGCAGGCTCGAAGGGCCAAATGGTCTACTCCTGCTCTTATCTCTTATGGTCTAACGGTCTAAAATGTCCAAGATGCTTCACAGGAGCATTATCAAATGAAATTTGACACCTAGCCATAGAACAAGATATTAGGACAGGTGACCACTTAGTCAATCAGATTATTTCAATGTGCATGTAGAACCAAAGGGGTCTGATGCACTGTGATGTTCTATGATGGATACTGGTTTGAACAACTTGAAGGTATAACTTACGAAGAGTTGAGCCATGAGGAAAGAGGCAGTACAGAAGGATCAGTGGCCAGTTGTATCAAAAGCTGCAGACAGGTCAAAGAGGATGAGGAGAGGTAAAGCACCACAGTCACACCTGCACAAAATATTGATGACATTGACTGGGGTAATCTTGCTGCAATGGATAGGATGGAAACTGGACTGAAGGGATTCAAAGAGTTAGTGATGGGACCGCTTGGTGCAGAGTTGGGTAGCAATGACACACTGAAGAACCTGAGAGAGAGAAAGGGGAGATTAGAGAGAAGATGGCAGTTCAAGACGATGAAGAGAGTTGTATAAGATGTAGATAAGAAAACAATCAGATGGCTTTGTTAATGATAAATGCTTCACAGATAGTAAATTCAAAACCTACCCTCAACCAATATTCTAAGTTAATTCACTTCAGTGGAATTGTTACACCAGCTTTCAGCTAGGCTGCTAGCTACAGCACTTTATCATAGTAGAATCTTTACGGAGATGGTCATGCAGGCAGATGGGAACAAAAATAGCTAAAATCAATCCTGCACTACAAAAGTGAGCAGAGCAAAACTGATGGTCACCATTGAGAACATCCAACCTTCTTGATGCCAGGATGTAAGAGAGAAGCTGAGATGGGAAATGTAAATATTTAAACCATTGTTTCTCTAATAGCCTGGTATATGTTCATTTTGACTGAGGTATTGTTCAGACTGCCACAAAACAGCTTACCTTATCTGCTTGATGTCCTCAGTTGTGGGCTGCTGGTGATGTTTTTTGGCGTGGCTGGCGCTCCCCTTCTCCACTGCAACCGGTAACAAGGTGAGAAACAGTAGCTCCCAAATAAACAGCATGGCTTTTACTTCACAGGTTTCTTAAACATAGAGACAGCCAAGGTAACTCAAGGCGTCATGTCATTTTAAACAGGTCACCTAAGACAACCATAAGAAAAGTATCAGTCTCTCTGAACATGCGACACATGTCACCTTCTCATTTTCGATTTCTCGATTCCGGAATCCGCTTTTAGTCTGAGCAAAAATCTTCTTAAAACTCAAAATAAATCGAATAACCTTCAGAATTAAACCGCTTCGATGCCTGACTGGAATAGGCCTGGTTTTATAATAATTTAATTTTACTTTTTTGTTTGAAGTTAGCGTCACGTTCAAACCCGCGCGGCTCCCGAACGGGAAAACAATAAATAAATGCAAGATGCATTTCCGAGAATTAGGAAAAAGGAGTGACGTTAATTCGTTTTAATCCTCTTTATACCACACAGCCACGACGACAAAAAAAAACAGTCCAATAACTGTAAAATCTGATCAGACTAGAAAGGGATCACCAGAACATCTCACTCAGTCTCTCCCATCCCATTGGAAAACACTAATAGCAAAACGTTCCCAGTGCGGCGAGATAAATACACGGAAAACTCCTAAATGTTACTTATTATAATCATCTTTGACCCACATGTTAACTGACTGCCAATCAAATGCTTCACATTCAAGTTTTTTTAAAATTTACTCATCTGCTTAATTTCAGCTGGAATGCGTTTATATTGATTTTATATTTGTTTAAAAAAAAGGAAGATTTTCTTGCGACGTTATTAGATAGAGGGGGTGATACAAATAATAATGGTGCATTATTTTTTTTAAAAGCCAAATAAAATAAGGTAGCGATTGGTAGATACATCTATGGATGCACTTACCCTCACTAATCCCCATGACTAAAGCCCGAATTTGGCAATTGCTCCAAATAATCGCGAATTCGGAAGACTTTGAAACCTGCACAGTTGGGAAAATCTATTTCTGTAAATGACCAGGGAGAGGGATGTTAACTGGAGATCTGACGGTGATTAAATAAAAGGGAAAAATTCCACCAGGCGACTAAGAATTGGGGCAAACTGATTTAATTCTGCAGATCTTCCCAATCCTATGGAGAAAGAAATAATAATAAACAGATTTTCACCAAGCGATTTGGCTGGAGGGGAAGATCGGTCATTCCAGATTAAATGCTTATTAAATACGGAATTCTGGGCCGTTTTTGACACATCTGCCGCTGTCTACGTAAACGGTTAGGTCGCGCAAATCGCCTTCTTGACATGTTTCATCTTTATACAGTCCAAAAGAGGGATAATCACAGAGAGTAGAAAAGCGTCAGAGAGGGACTGTCAAATCGGGCTTGAGACTGGATCAACGAGTAAGAGAGAATCAAAATAGCGAGAATCAAAGAAAAGTATAAATAAGAAAAGGATGAAAAAGAGGACAAAAGGCACCATCAGCAAAAAATGTGAGAAATTCACAGAAGAAAATAAAGTAAGTTATAAACGCTGTGCAGAATTATATTTTCTGTACATTATGCATTTGTTCCATCAATTGTTTTTCACTGTTTTTAACACACACCTTGGATCCAAATATGTTGAGTTTAATTGTTTCAATGTTTGATGCACTCTCAGCTATGTGTGTCTATAGGGAAAAAAACAGCAAAAATTACAGGGAAAATGTAACCCGAGGGGAGATGAGGAGAATTTTTTTATGCAGGGAGTAGTTACGATCTGGAATGCACTCCATGAAAGGGTGGTGGGAGCAGATTCAGCAGTAATTTTCAAAAGGAAATTGGATATATAGTTGAAAAGGAAAAGTTTGCAGGGAAATGAGGAAAGAGCAGGGGGGTGGGACTATTTGCAAAGCTTTTTCAAATAGGCACGATGGGCCGAATGGCCTCCTTCTGTATCTGTATGGTTCTATATGTTAGCTGGAAAAGTCTGATAATGATTTGACAAAAGTGCAGTTCGTAATCATGGGCTGTTTTATTATAGTGTAAATGGAGTGTATATTAATCTGCTCTGCATCTTTTCTATTTCAAGTTATTTAAAGTCTTTAAGCTGTAAGATGTAGATCTCTCATGATATTGCTCAGGATAATCCGGGACTTCAATTTTCTGATGTTCGCTGGAGCCCAAACCTGTCTGCCATTTTCCCATTGCTGTAGTACAGCTAATGTACTGAAGTAATATATTGCATGACTGACCTGCAGTGACACACTCCTTAGATACTGGATTCACAGATGGAAGCTCAAGTTTATGAAAGAAGTAAGAAAGAAGGACTTGCATTTATATAGCGCCTTTCACGACCTCAGGACATCCCAAAGCACTTTACAGCCAATGAAGTACTTTTGAAGTGTAGTCACTGTTGTAATGTAGAAAAAGTGGCAGCCAAATTGCACACAGCAAGGTTCCATAAACAGCAATGTGATAATGACCAGATCATCTGCTTTGGTGATGTTGGTTGAGGGATAAATGTTGGCCAGCACAGCGGGGAGAACTCCCCTGCTCTTCTTTGAAATAGTGCCATGGGATCATTTACGTCCACATGAGACAGCAGAAGTTGACAAAATCAGGGTTCACCCACCTGTGGCACAGAAGAGTAGATTTTGCTAGGCTAGTCCTTCCTCCTCATTACAAAAGCCTACCTGCATGTAAAAAAGGCACAAGGAGTTTGGGTAGCAGTGCGATTCCTTGGGGGAGGCTGGAACATTTTGTGAGGCAGCAGCCCTGCGTTAAAGAAGAGGAGAGTTTTTCTTGAAGCTTACATTCTGCTTCCAGGAGAAGAACAGGCCATTGAAAAAGTTGCCAGAGCTGTGTGGAGCAAAAATGCCTGTAAGCAGAAATGCGGAGAAAACTTCCCCAATTTACTAAGGATGCCTTGAAGGTTCTGTTACAGAAGTTGCAGCAAAGGAGATGAAGGCCACCTTCTTATCAATAATAAGTGAATTGATGTATGTTCTCATGGATTTTAGATGTTAGAAGGTGAAGCAGAACACTAAAATAGACACTGACATGCTAATAGTCAAGAATGTGAAATATCTTGAGCTCATTATTGTGATTAGATTATTTATTGATCATTTTAAACAATTAAATATAATTCCTGCTTGCTGTTTTAGAATTTCCTGGCATCACAACGGCAGCTCCGAGGTTGACCGTGAACTATAATGAGAATGCCATTGATTTTTATAACAGTTTCAACCAATGAGAATTGCTCCTTATGCCTACCCATTTAATGTGGGGGTTGGTCTAGTTGTTGGCCAGTTATAATCCTGGATTCTGATTTCACATAATCTAATTCTACTTTAAATCCAAACATTTTTGCTGGCCGTTAATATCCTGATAGAACACTGTAAAACAGCGATGTCACTCAAAACTCTTGCTCTTTCTATTTTTTCAAATTAGTATCTAAAAAGCAGACTGCATGTATTAAAAAGCTAATATTTATCAGCCTAAGAGAAAATAATTATTTTATTAATAGTTGTATAGAAGGGCAGCCTGTCACCAGGATTACTAGCTACAGAGGATTCATGCAGCAGCTGGTTAAATCTCTTGTCGAACGTAAGTTTACTGTAGGTTCATATAGGGTGCTGTTTATTTGTGTGTAAATTGTAATCTTTCCTGCCCATTGGTTGATGATATGAATTTATAATAGTAATATATATAAAAAGGGCAGAACGTATGACTTTAAAATGGATAGTGAATGATTTCCGTGTGCCCTGGCACAATTATCCTCTCCCATTCAGTACGCTTCATCTGAGGACTACACTTGGACTGACTCACCACGCACAACGCTAAGGGAGATTCACTCATGTATTTAATTTATATATATATGTATGTGTGTGTATATATATATATATATATATACACACACACACGTATGCATATATATTTTGGAATAGACCTATATGCGAACGGTTATAACTGTCAAAATTGGGCCAGAAATCACACAGAGCGGCGAGGCAATGCTCACCGCAGCTCCTGCAAATTAAAGTAACGAAAATACTCACTCCGGGTTCTGTGGCGTCGAAATGCTTGAATTTGAACTTTAAAAAAAAATGTGTGCTATCAACCCAGCCTTTGAGCAGCGTGAGTTGCCGCGCGGCTGGAAAAGTTTGTGAGGGGAAGACACACCCAAAGAATCTGTCAGGAAGAGAGGAAGAGAAGTCACATCCACAGATTCAGGCTGCATTGCTTAAGCAGGCAAGCAGACTTCATTAATTGAAAGTTAGTATTCTGTGTGTCATTGTAAATAAAAAATCTTATTTTTTTTAATAAAATGCCAAAGAAATAATTGAATTAAATTAAAGAGACAGAAGGGAAAAATTAAAAAAATTAAAAATTTTAATTTAAAAAGAATGTAATGGCCAAATACTATTAAAATAAGGAGTAATATGAGACTCCACATTTTTAAAAGTTAATTTTAAGTTGTTTGGCAGTCATTAAGACTTACTTAGTTTAGACGTTGTAATTTTAAGCATACCTGTTTGGTGGCGTAGTTACTTTTCAGCTGGGCAGATAAGCAAGTTGGCGATTTTTCAGTGATTTTTCAGTGATGCGATGGTCCTTTAATTCGAGACTGTCACATCGCTTGTGAGCCACCAGGAGCAAGTTCCGGATTTCCGCATTTCACTGCGCATGTGCGAACACCGGAACTTGCTCCTTCAATTCATCACTAACAACGGAGAGCACTGTTGAGTTGCTCCGTTATTTCGGGAGCGATTTCTGGCCCATAATGTTTTGAATTTCACAAACTGTACGGAGTTACATTATTCACAGATGTTGCAACATAATTTGTGGTCAGGTCACTCGGGCTGACTGCTTCATAACCGTTTTGAATTACAAATTACAGAATAACCTGATTGAGCATCTGCTGTGTGGAAACTATCGGGGTAAGTAAATCTTCAGGCTGCCTGAAAACCTGCGTGCCTGTGAGCTGAACGGTCTGTGGGACTTGTTGTCACTCTTGCTCCCAAGTGCTGCTTCCCAAACAGTTTTGATGGCTACAAGTGAGCACCACTGAGCGGTTACTGTCGGGAAGCTGTGGTTCTCCAGGTCACCTCCACTATCGAGAACATCCTTCAGAACACACCTTGCACAAAGAGCAGCTGCGATGGAGGGCTCTACTGGGGAATCGCTAACATGTTCTTTGATATCTCAGAGTCTCCTCACCTCCCATTTGAAAGAACATTATCTCCAAACAGCCAAAGGGATGATAGATATCTGCGTGAGGTAATCTGATGGAGAACTCAACAAGTACATAAGAGGGTGGATGAGCCAGGATCTACGCAGTGGCAGCGATCATTTACAAAGCCCTGGATCTCCCTGACTATGTGAAACCTTTGCCCAAATTCAAGAAACTCTGGGAGATCTGTGGCCCCATAAGTTTCTTAGATTGTAGGTCGGGTGGACTTTTTGTGGATAGAGCAGGCTACCTTTGTGGAACTTTACCACGGATTGAGGTAAGGATAAGAGACCTATGGTTCCATGTGCCGAATCTCTCTCTATGCTGTTGCAAAAGGCCATCTCCAATTACAAGTGTGAGATCTTGTTTAAAATGACAGAATTATAGAACATTTCATTGTAGATTGCAAGTATAAAGTTGTTTTAGATTAATTGGTTATTTGCTGGAATCACAGAGTAAAATGATTGGTTTCTGCAGTCATCAGTACAAACCCCAGCACGACAAATAGCTGCACCAGTGTGCACCGCCTAGCTTTAAAATGCAGAGATAAAGAGGTTCAAATTATCACTTTGGATTGATGTTTTCCAAGCTGTATTAATTGCCCAGAAGTTAGAATATAGTTTTCAAGCATCTGAATTTGTTTGAACAAAAACATTTTCTTGTTCACATCTAGCAAGCAACATACAGCCAGGGTTTGTCTTTATTACTGTTCGATGTTACACTTATGCATTTGTTAGTGGTGCAGGCTTTAGTTTTAACTAAACATGAATATGCAAAAACAGAGGTTCATTTTAATCACAATCTGTATTATACTGCATAATAAATTTTATATATCACATTTAGTAGGGACCTTCAGTGGCAAATGCTTTTAAATTGATATGTATATCTATCTATACTTGTTTTGTATCACATAATATTACTAATAGGTAGCTATAATTGATATACCGAGCAATTCTAAAGGTGAATGCATTTGAAACAATTCTGCGCTTTCTCTGAATAATTCTGCTGCTACCAAAGATTATCCTCACCTCCTAGAAGTGATTAAACCTCAGAGCTGCAGGGTGAAGGTTACCTGTGGAGAAGGTGCCCAGACCTCCATGGGTGAGGATCAAATTAACTTTTTATTACAGCAGGAGTAGATCATGTTGTCCAATAAGCACTGCTGCTGTAATAATGTCTGTTTCCTTGACATGCCTAGTTTTCTTGACATTTTTACCCTGGTCGTCCTTCATGCATCAGAAAATCAGAAATTGCATGCAGGAACTTAACAATTAACACGTTGCAATGGGGATAAAAACTACCAATCAGTAATATCAAAAAACTTTCAATCACAAATCAGCAGTCAACAAATACCAAAAGTAGGGAGCAGAAAGTGAACCAATGAAATCACTCCAGCCACATTCCTGTTTCTAGAAACAAGGTTTGTGACATAATGCAGACATTAAAAAATGGCCAAGAAAAATTTTAAACTTATCTGTATAGTAGCATTTTCAATGTTTAATATGTGTCTAAAATGTGTTCTGTGGGAGGACTGTGCCGCCCCAAGAAGCCCAGGGCTTCAATAGGGCTTCCCGGAGCCATTAACATTAGCTGAAGAGGCTCTACAATTTCCAGTATGCACACAGCTCCCTAACAAATTTCTGATTGACAGCAAGACTCATAAAGTAGTACTATAACATGTATTTTTACAATCATTACTAAGCCTGGCTAACTTCTTGAGCAATAGAAAATAATAAATAGTTTGCAACTGAAAAACTATGATACAAGTAATAATCTTATGTAGTGGTTCCTTTTTTTTCTTATCATTTATGGAAACTATCTGGTCTCACTTTCTCTCTTCCAAGGTTTGAACAAAATCACTAAGTCTGCCTGAGTTGAGAAATACCTTCAAATAAGTGATCATGATGATGCAGATTTAAATAACTGTAAAATTCAAAAGAAAGCTACCAATCGAGCATATATTTGAACCCTCAAATGTTTGTTCCTCCCTCAAAGATCAATCTCAGATAAACTGATTCTAAAACAATTGTATCAAGTTGGCTGAGACATGATTTTTGTGTGTGAAGCTATTTTTAATCCTTTACCTCTCAAGGCAGAAATAAATAAGACAATACCATCATAAACCTTAAACAAAAATGCTTCATTTTTGTCAAACTGCGTATATACGTAGTACCGTGCTGGATGGCTTTCCAACACTGCATTCCACCCTGGAGCACACGGCATTTCAGGGACATTCACAGTTGGACCCCAACGATACAGGCTCTAAGGCACTTTGTGCTTCTTCCATTGACGCTCAGTCTGCTGCCATAGAGACCTGAGCCACAAGATTGGAGAGGGCTGTTGTTCTCAACCTCAAAAGAATTAATTTTTAATCTAGGCCCTTTAAATTCTCTTTCTCCATTTCCATGGCGCCTAGCAACCCTGGATGTCCACATAAAACAAGTGTGAATATGAGATCAGTGGAAATAAGCCACTGAAAATGGGCAGAATCCAACATTATGGATTTCTGTCACACGTCCCACTGCCACCTGCCTGATTAGTGCCACAAAACTGTGTTGGCCAGTGAAAAAACTAGGCTACAGGTCCCCAGAGAATGGGAAGTTTCATCTTGTTGTGCACTGACTGTTGTATGGACTGCCGCCTATGCATATTGATATAATCAAGGAGCAGGGGACTGTGAATTAAATTATTTATGTTGATTTTGGAATTGAAATCTGAGTCCTTCAGACAAAGCTACATGTACATAAAGGGTAGTGATGTAAAGTTAGTCAGCATTTTAAACAAATTAAGAGAGAAGGAAGCAGCAGACTGGGAGCCTAAGAGAGGAGAGCAAGTGATGAGAAACCTGATAGAGGGGAGCAGCATGCTGGGAGCGGGAGGGGTGAGGCCTATGGTACTATTGTAATGTTCACTTTCATTTTAAAAGCAGATCATCGATTTTTTAGCTGGAAATTATGGAGGACATCTAATCCATGCATCACCTTATATGTAAGATGCTAAACCTAAAGGAGAGCAGCAAGAACTTTCTATCAGGTTGTCTGGATTCAAACCCAGACTCCAGAGTGAGAAGCAAGTGCACTAAACCCGCCACACTACCTGGTCATGTTTTCATTATTTGTTAATAATCATAAGACCATAAGAAATAAGAACAGGAGTAGGCCATAAGGCCCCTCGAGACTGCTCCGCCATTCAATAAGATCATGGCTGATCTTCTACCTCAACTCCACTTTCCCGCCCGATTCCCACGTCCCTTGATTCCATTAGTGTCCAAAAATCTATCCATTTCAAAATTGAATATACTCAACGACTGAGCATCCACAGCCCTCCGGGGTAGAGAATTCCAAACATTCACAACCCTCTGAGTGAAGAAATCTTTCCTCATCTCGGTCCTAAATGGTCGACCACTTATCTTGAGACTATGGTCCCTAGACTCTCTAGCCAAGGGAAACAGCCTCTCAGTATCTACCCTGCCAAGCCCTCTAAGAATTTTATACATTTCAATGAGATCATCTCTCATTGTTATAAACTCCAGAGAATAGGCCCATTCTACTCAATCTCTTCTCATAGGACAACTCTCTCATCCCAGGAATCAATCTAGTGAAACTTTATTGCACCCCCTCTAAGGCAAGTATATCCTTCTTTATGTAAAGGGACCAAAACTGTACACAGTACTCCAGGTGTGGTCTTACCAGTGCGATATATAATTGCAGCAAGACCACCTTATTCTTATAATCCATACCCCTTGCAATAAAGGCTAACATACCATTTGCCTTCCTAATTGCTTGCCGTACCTGCATGTTAACTTTCTGTGATTCATGTACAAGGGTACCCAAATCCCTCTGACTACCAATATTTCTTAGTCTCTCACCTTTTAAAAAATATTCTGTTTTTCTATTCTTCCCACCAAAGTGGATAATTTCACATTTCCCCATATATTCCATCTGCCACCTTCTTGCCCACTCACTTAATCTGTCTATATTCCTTTGTAACCTCTTTGCATCCTCCTCACAGCTTACTTTCCCACCTAGCTTTGTATCATAAGCAAACTTGGATACATTACATTCGGTCCCCTCATCTGAGTCATTGATATATATTGTAAACAACTGAGGCCCAAGCACTGATCCTTGCGGCACCCCACTAGTTACAACCTGCCAACCCGAAAATGACCCGTTTACTCCTACTCTCTGTTTTCTGTCCTTTAACCAATCCTCAATCCATGCTAATATATTACCCCCAATCCCATGAGCCCTAATCTTGTGTAACAACCTTTTGTGTGGCACCTTATCAAATGCCTTTTGAAAATCCAAATATACTACATCCACTGGTTCCCTCTTATCTACCCTGCTAGTTACACCTTCAAAAAATTCTAATAGATTTGTCAAACACGATTTCCCTTTCATAAAACCATGTTGACTCTGCCTAATCATATTATGATTTTCTAAGTTCCCTGTTATTACGTCCTTAATAATAGATTCTAGCATTTTCCCTACTACTGATGTCAGGCTAACTGGCCTATAGTTCCCTGTTTTCCCTCTCCCTCCTTTCTTGAATAGCAGGGTTACATTTGCTACCTTCCAATCCACGGGGACCATTCTAGAATCTAGGGAATTCTGGAAGAATTCATTCAATTAAAGTTAATTATTACGAAGAATAATATGCCTCACATTCATTGTCATGTTGGTTTCCTACAATGTAGCAAGTAATCTAAGGCAAATCCTAGTGGGAGTGCTAAGCTCCCCACAATGCATTGCTCTGACTGTGGCCTCATCTGCAACCAATCAAATGTCAGCCATGAGGCACCAAATATTCATCATGTCCTCTGTCCTCCTCAAGCACCTGTAGAGGTGAATACTCTTGTCCACTGAGGGTTGATGTAAGGTTGTCAGAATTAATTATTTGTGAGCCTTTCACTACATCAGTTAGAGAAAATATTTATTTTCTTCCTTTAGGTAAATTTAATCCTATATTTCTTCGTAGTAAAGGATAGCTTTTAGAGGAGAGTTGTATGTCTATATTGATTCTTATTTTACAAAATGTAAGACAATCCTCCAGGAGAACGATGGGCCAGAAATCGCTCGGAGCAGCGAGGCAACACTCCGCCGCTCCTGCGAATTAAATTAATGAAAATACTTACTCCTGGCTCTGTGGCGTCGAATTGCTTGAATTTGAACTTTTAAAAAATTGTGTGCTATCAACCCAGCCTCTGAGCAGCGTGAGTTGCCACACGGCTGGAAAAGTGTGTGATGAGAAAGCACACCCACAAAATCTGTCAGGAAGAGAAGTCATGCCCACAGATTCAGGCTGCATTGCTCAAGCAGGCAAGCAGACTTCATTCATTTAAAGCTAGTATTCTGTTTGTCATTGTAAATAAAAATTTTAATTTTTTTAATAAAAAGCCAAAGAAATAATTGAATTATATTGAAGGGACAGAAGGGAAAAGTAAAAAAAAATAATTTTTTAATTGAAATTTTTTTTTAACTGACCAAAAACGATTAAAATAAGGAGTAATATGAGACTCCATGTTTTTAGAAGTTAATTTTTAGTTGTTTGGCAGTCATTACTGCACTGTTGAAACTTAGTTTAGACCTGGTATTTTTAAGCGCACCTGTTTGGTGGCGTAATTAGTTACTTTCCAGCTGGGCAGATAAGCAAGTTGGCGCTTTTTCAATGATTTCTCTGATTGCAGCATGCGATGGCCCTTCAATTCAAAGCTATCACATCGCTGGCGAACCACTAGGAGCAAGTTCCGGATTTCTGCGTTTCACTGGGCATGTGCGAACGCGGGAACTTGCTCCTTCAATTCACCACTAACAACGGAGAGCACTGTTGAGCTCCTCTGTTATTTCGGGAGCGATTTCTGGCCTGGTATTTTTTTTTTACATAGAATGTCTGAAATGAACACTGCATGGATTGTCAAAATATGTATCCAGTTTCCGTTGGTAGCCTGGGGCCTTGCTGTCAATTCAATCCCTTTGTAAAGCATGTTCAACACATTTTGATTAGAATTGGATTTACTTTGAGAATTGTTTTTCAAAATTTTCTATATTAGTTATGCACAAAAGTTAGCCGTGGTGGTGTTTACCTTAAAAGAACCTAGTCCTTTGTGAGCTGCTCAAGAGCACATTTATTGTTATAGATTTTAGATACATGACATTTTTTTTCTAATTCATACAATAATGCATTAAAAGTTAGCAGCTTTGACAGTTGTTCAGCAAAATCCAGCTCACAATTAATTTCTACTGAGTAAGGAACTCCCCCTTTCTGTAATATGGCTCAATGCTTAGAAATGACTTCAGCATATTCAAATATCACTGTGCATGGAAAGGAGAGCAGAACTTTAATTGTTCTCATCCAAAATTAATGGGACCCAAGTTTTATACAACAAATTAGTGCAGGTGCTAACTTAGCTCCAACTGTTCATCAGGAATTATATTGAGTTCCAACACAGCCTTAAGTGTTCAAGTTTGAACTTTTACACAATGTTGTCCTTTTATATGATTTAATGTTGATATGATAATGAATAATATGACTTCCATGCAGAATTTACAATTTTTAGTGCATTTCTATATAGGTGTGATCTCCAGTGTAAGTAATTGCCCGCCTCATGCTTTTTAAAAATATTTATATCTTTCATTTCAAATATATACAGTATTTCTTTTCTCACCATAAGGCCACGCCCTCATCATTTCCCAACCAAGGCTTCCATCCTTCTGGCAAAGGCAACCTTAAGACCCCCTACTGTGAGATATGGAAGGATAGCCAGCTTAATCTTAATTTTTCTTCCCTTTGTGTCAGGGAATGCCTCACAAATGCTTGTTCCTCCACTCTCTAATTGTGTACCTGAGGTCGGGAACTCACCAGCTGAGGAATCAGGGGCATTAATCTGTGTACATTCACTTCATTATTTTGTGGTTTGGAAAAATGTGTTTCAGTTAAGGCATGAAGTTTCCTTTAATTGAAGTGGTATTGAAAAGGGATGCCTGTCAAACCCATTTTATAACCCAAAGTGGCCCAAAATCGTTGATTTCAGGTTGACGACCAAAGGAGAAATTTTGCCCAACTTAGGTAATTTTAAGCTTGGTTTGGTTTGTCTTTTATCAAAAAATAAACATTTAACAATTGCAAATGGCAAGAATATCCTTCTATTCACATGAGCCATCATTGTTCATATACCCCAATTTAAAGATTCCCACCACTATGGTGTGAGCATAGATTGGTATTTACATAGCTTTTGCTTTTTAACCCAGTAGCCCAATAAAGAGTAAATATATCCTAGAAATCTACTAGTAAGTAATTGTCTGTCACTAGACTTGAGTTTGGACTAGTCTGCCAGGCTAATGCACATCTGCCAGACTAGAATTAATGTTCAGTGCATTTTTCTAATAGAATAGTTGAAGGGGCTTCAATACTCCTGATGTATTGGGAGAGGATGAACCAGTTTTCCCTGATGGTGATGGAGGAGCTGATGTGTTTGATGTAGGAATGCTTGCACAAGATTCCTGTTTACAGGCTGTGGTTTAACATTCCCTATTGTTTATAATGGGATGGCACCACATGGGAAGATTGGATCTTCAGCTTTGTAAGGCATGAATTTGAGGTCTGTAATTGCAGCTTGAATAAATTGCACCCTCTTCACTACTAATTCCAAGATATCTTTCTTTGTGTTCTGATAAAACATGAGGACCTGCTAATACTATATCATGTGAGTGAGCCAGATATTTATACTGTATCTCTGTGAATCTACTTCTGAAATGGGTTGGACCCATGCTTACTTTTGTTGGTTTATTTACTGTATTTGTTTAATTCATATATTTTTATAATACATCTGGTACTTTAAACCTTTTAGTCTTAATGATTTTCATTGATTCTACTCTTATTTTTTTTTAATCATTTATCATTTTGCATTTTTCTTAGGTTGCACATTGCCCTCCCTGAAAAATTGAAAAATCTAATGAGCTCCCTTCCTGACAAGAAAAATTGGTATAGTATCCAGATCATTTTAATAATATACCTTTTCAGTTTTTGGTGTACTTCATCATTAAGAACAAAATAGCTCATCGCACACTTCTAGATCAAGGTTAGACCTTCACTGCATGACTTCAGCTTTCAGTAATGGATGGAGTTCTGCCACCAAAAAGAAGGAACAACAATAGAGTGAAATTGAGATGTAATTGTCAAATCAAATAGGTTAGGTAAATGATTGAATTAGAGTATCATTAAGAACTGGTGATAGGCAGGTACTGCATATTTTTACTGCTTCTTTTTAACATTGATAAAAATTTTGCTAGTACCTTCTACTTTGGTAGTGTCTTCTATCTCGGGCCTTTTTCAGTTGTCTGTCTGAATTTTACTCCAGGCCTGGAAAGTCCAAGAATGATCCAGGCTGCAATTAAATAATCATGTTTCCATAAAATTGAACATTGGAAAATTTGTGTATTCATTGTATAAAGAAACCATCTACTTCATATTTTGTAAATAAAAATGAAATATAATTATTCTTTTGAAAATCCAGCAGGACAAAGTTACACGTCTTTCTCCAGTTTCTACAAAAAGCTGACCCCTTTCTTGTACGTATGACCCAGGAACCTTCAAAAGAACATTGATGCTGTGGAGACTGTTGAAGAATGGCAAGGATGATTCTGGGACTTAGGATTCTTAAGTTGTGAAGAGAATCTCACAGAATTGAATTGTTTTCCCTAGGAAGGTTATGCTAGAACTCTATAAAATACTAGTTAGGCCTCAGCTTGAGTACTGCCTACAGTTCTGGTCACCACATTACAGGAAAGATGTGATTGCACTAGAGAGGGTACAGAGGAGATTTACGGGGATGTTGCCAGGACTGGAGAATTTTAGCTATGAGGAAAGATTGGATAGGCTGGGGTTGTTTTCCTTGGAACAGAGGAGGCTGAGGGGTGATTTAATTGAGGAATACAAAATTATGAGGGGCCTAGATAGAGTGGATAGGAAGGACCCATTTCCCTTAGCAGAGAGGTCAATAACCAGGGGGCATAGATTTAAAGTAATTGGTAGAAGGATTAGAGGGGAGCTGAAGAAAAATGTTCTCACCCAGAGGGTGGTGGGGGTCTGGAACTCGCTGCCTGATAAAGCGGTAGAGGCAGAAACCCTCAACTCATTTAAAAAGTACCTGGATGTGCACCTGAATGCTGGAAAGTGGGATTAGGCTGGGTGGCTCATTTTCGGCCGGTGTGGACACGATGGGCCGAATGACCTCCTTCTGTGCCGTAAATTTTCCATGATTCTGTGATTCTAGAGAAAATAAATTCAGAGGAGACATGATTCAGGATTTAAAATGCTGTGAGGATGGATAACATAAAATTAAGCAGGTTATTCAAAATTAACCAGCCACCAACAAAACATGAAATCAGAAGAACATTTTTATTGCACAGTGATGTAGAAGTTGCAAAGCCACTAGGTTACGTATCTCACAGTAGTTCGACATGACATTTTGAGCAATGGGGGAAAAAGAGGTTTTATACATTCGCACATAACCGAGTGCAGCTGTAGGTAATTGTACCAAGGACTAATGTCTCACATATTTGACCCTGGTGCATGCTATGATCATATGCTTGGGGAAATTGTATTGACAGACAAGTCATATATTTCTGTAGCATAATATATCCTCCAGCAACCTGGTTCAACATGTGGTGGTTAACTTTTTGTATTTGAACCACTGCACTCATAAGACAGGATTCCAAGTGATGGCATTGCATGGTATAGAGTTCCACAGGCTGCAAAAATGTTATGCGAAGCTTCAGCATTGGCATTCTGTGCAGATGTTTTGGATTGGGGGTATGGCTGAAACTCACACAAAATGCCAAACTCATCGTCAGTTCGGCTGTGATTATACTGCATGTGTTCTGATTCTTCTAAGTTGAAAACACTTGTAGCGACTGAGAATGTGCAATACATCTGCCCTGTATGATATCATGGAGAAATAAGTACTGCTTGTTCACACTGACCTAAAATCAGCTACTGCTTTTAAACGGTACCTCCATATAACTGCAGCAATACACTTGCATTTCTGAATTTGTGTGATAAGACTGCCTGATTATCATTTCACATTTTACTTGTCTAGATTCCCCAGTGAATGACTGTCAGTCACAGGGCTGTTGTGATTAGCCTGATTACTCCTGTAGAAAAACATCTAAACATCTAAAAACCTTGAATTAACAGCATCAGAAGGCTATTAACATTCTTTCAGTCTGCATTAGTATCATCCCTTGCCTTAATATGCAATGATGGACAAAAAAAAGTTATTTACCTCATCACTAATTCAGACACAATACACAGATACTCAAGGTTACGAGTAAGTACAATGTTTAGCTAAAACCTAAAGCAATGAATACCAGTCCATTTGAAATCTGTTAAATATTAACTCAGTGACTTTCAAAAACTCATCTGATTTCCATTTGATAAAAAGAATCATTGCTTGAATTAATAACCGTAGGTAGTTTAATTCAGAAAAATATGTGGGATCTACGTAGAATTCCGTCTGAAACATTGAAAACAGCTTCATTAAGAAAGTGACTCAGTGGCTAAATGCATTCCTATGGTGCTGTGGGTTTGAGCTTCACAACAGGGTTTGAATTCACAATCTAGGTTGATACTCCAGCGCATTACTGAAGGAGTGCTGCAATGGCAGAGATACTGTCCTTCAGGTGGGATATTAAACTAAGGTCCTGCCTACCTGTCCTGGAGATTCAAGCCCTGGCCAACATTCCTCTGTCAATCAATACCACCAAAAGGTAGAGTAACTAGTTATTCATTTTGTGGCTGTTCATGGGCTATTCATGATACAGAATGACTACAGTGCTTGTCTACCTAACAAATTTCTGAATTTCGAAAGTAATTAATTATGTAAAGTGCTTGAAATAGTTTTGATGTGACAGGATGCTATATAAAGGAAAGTATTGTTAATACAAGTCAACCAAACACCACAGTAAAATGGCTAATAAAGCAGAAAATGCTGGAAATACAGTGTACTCCTGATCAGTTGTTTTTCTCTAAAAATAAAATTGAAATTATTCAGTAATTCAAAATAAGCAACTGGAATACAATAGTACTGGGCTTTCTTAGCACAGATCAAATTCCAATTATCCAGTATTTTGAATTTAGAAGTAGTCTGTACAGAGCAGGTCTGTTAGTATCCAAAAAGAGAAAACATATAAAAAGAAAAAAGCAAAGTAGCTGTAAACAAATAGGAGTTCCATATTTTCAACACCAGGGGATGCTGTTGCATGTGCTCCATAACTGCTGAAATTAAACAACTGCTGAATGTTTTGTTTTTTTATTCAATGAATCAGCATTCTTTGAACATGATGTGGAGATGCCGGTGATGGACTGGGGTTGACAATTGTAAACAATTTTACAACACCAAGTTATAGTCCAGCAATTTTATTTTAAATTCACAAGCTTTCGGAGGCTACCTCCTTCCTCAGGTGAGGAAGGAGGTAGCCTCCGAAAGCTTGTGAATTTAAAATAAAATTGCTGGACTATAACTTGGTGTTGTAAAATTGTTTACAACTTTGAACATGATGCAGCGCTGTGATGTTGTACAGGAAGGAAAAACTATTGAATTTCTCTAGGAGTAAAAGGTGTAGTATTCTAGCCCCCAATTTTGTTTCACAAAACAGTGAAAAGTGAAGTCGCACAGAGAGGTTCCATCTCAAGAGTAATAGAGTTATGGATTGTTAATAGGCAAGACCATTGAAATGGACAGCAAAATGGGTTCAGGGATGCATTAATGGAGAGAGAAGGATTGAGAAGTAGGACAGTAGAATTTCCAAGTTGCTCATGGAGGTGGTGGGATCCGTGCTGTAATGTATTAATATGTAAAATTGGGGTTGTTACCTTCTGGTGCTTTGAAATTAATAGCTGTTTGCAATCTGGGGAGAAGCACCAGTTTGACCAGAAATTAAAGGGGACTAATAGAAAAAGTTTGTGCAATAACCAAAAATGTTGCTGCTGTTCAGAGCTGCTGGGTTGTTTGGCTGATTGAAGTCGCCCATCTCAAACAGTGTCAGATTGAATTTCAAATGTTCCTTCCAGTGATCAATGGCAGTGTCAAACATTGCAACATTTCAAATGTTTTCTTTACATTTTCCAAACCAGTAAAATAAATCTCACGGCAAAGAGTTAAAAAGCCAATATTACAAATTGAAAATTTGCGTGGTTCTTATTTCTTACACCATATTTACATGCACTTGACGTTCACTTCATCTTATCTTGGCTGCGCATAGGTATGTGAAAATACTCCAAACTGACTGTTTCCAATGAGATCCTGATGCCTTAGTAGTAAAAATACTGTAGTTAAGTCCATCCTACTCTAAACTAAATGGTTTCAGAGCAAAAACACCTGAGAAATTCTGCAGGGTCTGACGAATGCACAGGGATCAATAATGTGAAGGCCGGCACCCTATGCACTGAAGCAGATTGAGTGTGGACTCTTTGTATTATTAGATACATAGGCCTCAAGCCTACCTTGCACCCAATGCTCACTGCACCTCCCAATGCAGCCAGCCAGAGGTAACATGCTGGAGCCTCTGTACAAAATATGTGGGTGGCATATTAAAGCCCTGCAATTCATTTAAATTAGGAGGCCTCCACATAATGCAGCTGAAGCACCTATTGTGGTGCTTTTAAGAGCCTGTTTGGAACCTAATTTAGGACTGCCCTTCATTTTTCCCGCATTTTTCTTCAGCCTTCACTGACCACATTCACCAAGCAGACTTATGTCCCCAGTTGCTATAAGGGAAAAAAATAGCGGCAAATGTGTGAGCAGCCAGCAGCCCTTCACTACAATCCTGGCACCACCAGGGACTTGAGCCCATAATCCAAGCTTTCAGATGAGACGTTAAACCGAGGCTTCGTCTGCCCTCTCGGGTGGATGTAAATGATCCAATGGCACTATTTCGAAGAAGAGCAGTGGAGTTCTCCCTGGTGTCCTAGCCAATATTTATCCCTCAACCAAAAACAACAGATTATCTGATCAATATCACATTGCTGTTTGTGGGATATAAGAACATAAGAAATACGAGCGGTAGTAGGCCATACAACCCCTTGAGCCTGCTCCGCCATTCAATAGGATCATGGCTGATCTATTACCTCACCTCCACTTTCCCGCCCTGTCCCCATATCCCTTAATTTCCTTAGTGTCCAAAAATGTATCGATCTCAATCTTGAATATAATCAACGACTGAGCATCCACAGCCCTCTAGGATAGAGAATTCCAAAGATTCACAACCCTCTGAGTGAAGAAATATTTCCTCATCTCGGTCCCAAACAGCCGACCCCTTATCTTGAGACTATGACCCCTAGTCCTGGACTCTTCAACCAAGGGAAACAGCCTCTCAACATCTACCCTATCAAGCCCTCTAAGAATTTTATATGTTTCAATGAGATCATCTCCCATTCTTCTAAACTCCACAGAATATAGGCCCATTCTACACAATCTCTCCTCATGGGACAACCCTCTTATCCCAGGAATCAATCTAGTGAACCTTCGTTGCACCCCTTCTAAGGCAAGTTTATCTTTAGGTAAAGAGACCAAAACTGTATACTGTATTCCAGGTGTGGACTCACCGGAGCCCTATATAATTGCAACACGACGGCGTTACTCTTATGTTCCAACCCCCTTGCAATGAAGGCTAACATACCATTTGCCTTTTGAAAATCCAAATATACTATATCCATTGGTTCCCCTTTAACTACCCTTTTAGTTACATCCTCAAAAAACTCTAATAAATTTGTCAAACACGATTTCCCTTTCATAAAACCATGTTGGCTCTGCCTAATCATATTATGATTTTCTAAGTGCCCTGTTACTACATCCTTAATAATAGATTCTAACATTTTCCCGACCACTGATGTCAAGCTAACTGGCTTATGGTTCCCTGTTTTCTCTCTCCCTCTTTTCTTGAATAGCAGGAATACATTTGCTACCTTCCAATCCACGGGTTCTGTTCTAGAACCTGGGTATTTCTGAAAGATCAAAATCAATGCATCATCTATCTCTGCAGCTAACACTTTTAAAACCCTGGGATGTAGGCCATCGGGTCCAGGGGATGTGTCGGCTTTTAGTCCCATTAATTTCTCCAGTACTTGTTTTTACAAATATTAATTACTTTAAGTTCCTCATTCTTATTGGACCCTTGGTTCCCCACTATTTCCGGTATGTTCTTTGTGACTTCTACTGTGAAGACAGATACAAAATACTTGTTTAATGTCTCTGCCATTTCCTTATTCCCCATTATAATTTTTCTTCTTGCTTCTAAGGGACTCACATTTACTTTTGTTAATCTCTTTTATATACTTGTAGAAGCTCTTACAATCTCTTTTTATATTTCTTGCTAGTTTACTCTCATATTCAATTTTCTCCCTCTTTATCAATTTCTTGATCATCCTTTGCTGATTTCTAAAACTCTCCCAATCCTCAAGCTTACTACTCTTTTGGCAACATTATAAGCCTCTTTTTTAATCTAATACTCTCTTTAACTTCTCTAGCTAGCCATGGTTGGATCATTTTTCCCATGGAGTTTTTATTCCTCAAGGGAATGTATATTCGTTGAGAATTATGAATTATTTCTTTAAATGTTCACCATTGCTTATTTACCATCATATCTTTTAATCTAATTCCCCAATCTACCTTAGCCAACTCGCCCCTCATACCAACGTAATTGGCTTTGTTTAAATTTAAGACCCCAGTTTTGGACGTAACTACATCACTCTCAAAATCAATGTGAAATTCTATCATATTATGATCACTCTACCCTAGAGGATCCTTAACTATAAGATTACTAATTAACCCTGTCTCCTTATACAATACTAGATCTGAAATAGTCTGTTCCCTAGTTGGTTCCTCGAATTATTGTTCTAGAAAACTGTCTCGAATACAGTCCATGAACTCGTCCTCCAAACTACTTTTGCCAATTTAGTTTGCCCAGTCTATATGAAGATTAAAGTCCCCCATGAGAGAGTCTAACCACCTCCCCTTGACATTCAACGGCATTACCATCGCCGAATCCCCCACCATCAACATCCTGGGGGTCACCATTGACTAGAAACTTAACTGGACCAGCCATATAAATACTGTGGCTACGAGAGCAGGTCAGAGGCTGGGTATTCTGTGGCGAGTGACTCACCTCCTGACTCCCCAAAGCCTTTCCACCATCTACAAGGCACAAGTCAGGAGTGTGATGGAATACTCTCCACTTGCTTGGATGAGTGCAGCTCCAACAACACTCAAGAAGCTCGACACCAGGACAAAGCAGCCCGCTTGATTGGCCCCCATCCACCACCCTAAACATTCACTCCCTCCACCACAGGTGCACAGTGGCTGCAGTGTGTACCATCCACAGGATGCACTGCAGCAACTCGCCAAGGCTTCTTCGACAGCACCTCCCAAACCCTCAACCTCTACCACCTAGAAGGACAAGAGCAGCAGGTACATGGGAACAACACCAGCTGCACATTCCACTCCAAGTCACACACCATCCCGACTTGGAAATATATCGCCGTTCCTTCATCGTCGCTGGGTCAAAATCTTGGAACTCCCTTCCTAACAGCACTGTGGGAGAACCGTCACCACACGGACTGCAGCGGTTCAAGAAGGCGGCTCACCACCACCTTCTCAAGGGCAATTAGGGATGGGCAATAAATGCCAGCCTCGCCAGCGACACCCACATCCCATGAACGAATAAAAAAAAAATTACCCTTGTTACATGCTCCTCTCATTTCCTAATTTATAGTCTGTCCAACAATATAACTACTGTTAGGGGGCCTATAAACTACTCCCACCAGTGTTTTCTGCCCCTTGTTATTTCTTAACCCCACCCATACTGATTCTACATCCTGATTTTCTGAGCTAAGATCCTTTCTCACTACAGCCATTATCTCACCCTTTATTATCAGGACTAACCCCCTCCCCCCAGCTTTTTCCATTTTGCCTATCTTTTCTAAAAGTCAAAAGGCTCAATTTTAAACTGAAATTGCAGGTGCGTTGGGGGCGAGGGGGCGGGGGGGGGGGGGCTGCAAAAATTGCAGAAATGCAGAGCGGGTTCAGAAGCCGGCTCCAACCCGCCAACTTCCGAATTTCCCACAGACGCGCCTGTGTGCGCGCGGGCATCCCGAATCCGGAAGTCCTGCCAGCAATTAAAGCCGGCGGGATGATAGTTAAAGAACCAAATGTACCTCATTGAAGTACTTAAGGCACTTTACTTCTAACATACTAGGTATTTCGAATGAGTTTTAACTTGGGCGGCTTTCCCACGGCTTCTGATTCATGCCTGGTTTCACCAGGTGTGAAGGGCCAGATCAGGCAAAAATAAACCAAATAAATTAAATAAAAAACCATTGCACAAAAGTTAAAATACAAAATCAACCTACCATTCCACCCTGCTCCGAAGTCCAATGTCGCCCTCTCCGATCTCCCCCTCTTCCCCCCCTCCAATGTCCCTCCGATCTTCCCCTCTCCCACTCCGATCTTCCACTCTTCCCCACCCCCCCCCCAACGATCTTCCGTTCCAGCGCTGGATGACGTCTCGCTTTCTCTCTCTCCTCCCCCCCACCCCCGCCCCCGGTGTTGCAGCGCCTGTCGGCAGCCAGCATGTCAATCAGGGGCTGCCGGGCGCAAAACCCGCAAAGAAGTTTAATCACCATCAATTACATTGCGATCGCGTTGGAAACAGTACGTTTTCTTTATTCGGGTTTGCCACGTGCACCTTCACCCGCCCCCCCTCCCCCGCTGTCAACCCGCCACCATTTCAAAATTGAGGCCAAGTACCCTGGAATATTTAGTTCCCAACCTTGGTCACCTTGCACCACGTCTCAGTAATGGCTACTAGATCAAACCCATTTATCTCTATTTGTGCCATTAATTCATCTATCTTGTTACGAATGCTTCATGCATTCAGATATAGCACCTTTAATTTTAACTTTTTACTATTTTTCCCTGATGTGACCTTAGTCACTAATGTCCTATTACCTTTGTTAAACTCTCTGTCCCTTCCTGACACACTCTGCTTTTTTTTAGCCCAAATCACTACTCTGCTATAGGCTTGACTTTTCTCATTTGACTTATAAATTTACCCTTACCTGAATGCTCCCCCCTTCTTATTAGTTTAAAGCCCTATCCACCATCCTAGTTATTCGATTCGCCAGGACACCGGTCCCAGCCCGGTTTAAGTGGAGCCCGTCTCAATGGACAGCTCCCTCTTTCCCCAGTACTGGTGCCAGTGCCCCATGAATTGAAACCCCTGCTTCCCACACCACTCTTTCAACCATGCATTTAACCATCTAATCTGTTTGTCCCTTTGCCAATTTGCGTATGGCTCAGGTAGTAATCCAGAGATTATTACCTTTGAGGTTCTGCTTTTTTAATTTGGACCCTAGCTCCTCAAACTCCCTCAGGCAAACCTTATTCCTAGTTCTGTCTATGTCATTGGTTCCTACGTGGACCATGACAACTGGATCCTCACCCTCCTCCTCCAAGTTCTTCTCCAGCCACGAGGAGATATCCTTAACCCTGGAACCAAGCAGTCAACACAGCCTTCGGGACTCCCGGTAGCGGCTGCAGGGAACAGTATCTATCCCCCTGACTATACTATCCCCTAACACTACCACATTCCTTTTCGCTCCCCCTACTTGAATGGCCTCCTGTACTAGTTGCCGTGGTCAATTTGCCCATCCTCTCTGCAGTCTTTGTTCTCATGCACACAGGTAGCAAGTACCTTGGGCTCGATTTTACAATGGTGGGGGGTTCCCAGCAAGGGGGTGAAGGTGCGCGTGGCAAACCCACATGAACAAAACTTACCATTTCCAACGCGATCGCATGTTGATTGCTGATGATTAACGTGCTCTCTAGGTTTTGCGCCCGGCAGCTAGCCTGATTGACAGACTGGCTGCTATCGAGCTGCAACGCGAGGGGGGGGGGCGACTAAAAGAGAGAGCGAGATGTCATCCGGCGCTGGAACGGAAGACTGGGTGGGGGGGGAGAATGGACGATCCGGTGCTGGACTGGAAGATCGGGGGGAGGTGGAGAAGGGAAGATTGGGAGGGGGGAGAGGGGAAGATCGGGGGGGGGGAGAGGGGAAGATCGGGGGGACATCGGGGGAAGATCAGGAGGTCATGGGGGGTGAAGAGGGGGAACATTGGGGGGTCAAGAGGGGGACATCGGGGGTGATCAAGAGGGGGACATTGGGGGGGTCAAGAGGGGGGCATCGGGGGCATGAAGAGGGGACATCGGGGGAAGATCGGGGGGTGGAGAGGAGGATATCACAGAAAGATCGAGGGTGAAGAGGGGGACATCGGGGGGGTGAAGAGGGGGACATCGGGGGGGTGACGAGGGGGACATTGGAGCGGGAGACATGGACATCGGACATCGGAGCAGGGTACAAAGGTAGGTTCATTTAGTGTTTTCACTTCCTTCCATGGTTTTTTATTTAATTTATTTAGTTTCTTGTTCCCTGATTTCAGGCGTGAATCAGAAGCAGTGGGCAAGCCGCCCAGGTAAGTTAAAAATCCTTCTAACTACTTAATTTGTCATAGGTAAAGTGCCTTAAGTACCTCAATGAGGTACATTTGGCTCTTTAACTGTCATCCCGCTGGCTTTAATTGCCGGCGGGACTTCCGTTTTCAGGTCGCCCGTGCACACACAGGTGGGTCCCTGGGAAACTGGGAAGTCGGTGGGTTGGAGCCAGCTTCCGAACCCGAACGGGATTTCCGCGATTTTTGGAGCCCTCCCCCCCCATCCCCAACGCAACCACAATTGCCTCCTAAAATCACCCCCCCTTGTATCTGTTGGACAAGGAAAAAGGCTGAGGCTCCTCCACCACTGCAACTGGGGTCCCCTTACCTGCCTGACTCGCAGTCACAGCATTCTGTCCCTGACCACTAACCAAATCTAAACCACCTAACATAAGGGGTTTGATTGCCTCTTGGGTCAAAGTGTCCAGGTAAATCTCCCCCTCCCTGATGCATCGCAATGTCTGCACCTCAGACTCCAGCTCAACAACTCTGAGCCAAAGTTGCTCAAGTTGCAGATACTTAATACAGTTGTGGATGCCTGGCATCACGCTGCTGTCCACAAACTCCCACATGCTGCAGTTACGGCACACCACCTGCACTGCCATCCGTATCTAACCCTGTTTTATTTGTTAACTTAATTGAAGTTTTTATGTAATTAATTCGCTTGGTTAATTTTTGTTACTTTTAAGCTAATTCATTTATCTAGTTTGCATTATTCGTTTAATAAGGTATTAGCAAGTTATAGGTTCCTAGTTTAAACCACTCCCCTAGCTTAGAGAGCAAATAAAATGTATTACACACCAACCAGTCATCAACCTCCTATCCCGTGACGGCACTTTTTGACCTTTTTTGATTTCCCAGGTCCTCTCCCACCACTCTCCGCTCCCTCTTTATGTGTGGGCCGCTCACCTCACACACCCAGGTCCTCTCCCGCCACTCTCCGCTCCCTCTTTATGTGTGGGCCGCTCGCCTCTCACACCCAGGACCTCTCCTGCCGCTCTCCGCTCCCTCTTTATGTGTGGGCCGCTCGCCTCACACACCCAGGTCCTCTCGCCTCACACACCCAGGTCCTCTCCTGCCGCTCTCCGCTCCCTCTTTATGTGTGGGCTGCTTGCCTCTCACACCCAGGGACCTTGCTGTGCGCAAATTGGCTGCCGCGTTTCCTACATTATAACAGTGACTACACTTCAAAGTATTTCATTGGCTGTAAGGCACTTTGGGACGTCCTGAGGTCATGAAAGCTGCTTTATAAATGCAAGTTCTTTCTTCCTTTCTTTACCTCACCAGAAACATATTTTCAACCCCATGGTATTATGATGTGCGTGTGAGCAAAACACTACAAGATAGAAATTCTTTTCTGTGTACAATTTGGGCAAGAACGGTGCAATACAAGTGACCCTGCTGACTAAACTCACATGGTTGTTCCTGTCACATATTCATAACTTACATAAATTGTCAAATTTTCCACCCACACAACGACCCGAGGGAACACTCACACAGCAGAAGCTAGAGAGCTGGAGCCATTTAAACACCTGTGAGGGAAGGGTTTTAGATCTGCCAGATGCCTGTAAAATGGAGGGTTCTTGCCCAAGCAAGATTTACAGGTACTGCACTTGAAGTCATGCTGAACGAAGGGAACAAAGAAAGCCTACCTCTTTAGTACTGAAGAGTACTCTTCTGAGAAACAAGTCTGGTAGGAGATGACTGACTAAATAATACAGTCAACAATACCCAGATGACCTGGCTCCAAATACGCAAAAAAATGGCAAGCCTGAAGAAAGCTACCAAGACAGAGATGTCCTATAGTTCATGTACCATGTAGCTACCTCAAGAATGCCTGTCAGAAAGTGGGGCCAATTTTTGAGCCTGCTACAATTTCTGGTCGCTTTCCACTCTGCTCTATTATCCATCAAGCTCTGGGGCTAGTGATAGAAGTTTCTATCTGAAACAAAGAAGGATTCATGCATACTTTTAAATGTGGCCAAATGATGCCGTTAGGTCATTGACACAATTTTGCATGACAAGTTCCTATTTTCCAGCACAGCCCATTGGCAGTAGTTGGAGTCCGGCAGTCCTTCCAAATGAGAAGAATTGGAAGTTTCCAAGGAGCTGATCTAATCGTTCTTTTTTGGCTGCAACAAGTGATTTGGTGATAAGTAAATCAAAAGCAAAATACTGTGGACGCTGGAAATCTGAAATGAAAACAGAAAATGCTTGAAATACTCAGCAAATCAGGCAGCATTTGTGGAGAAAGAAACAGAATTAATGTTTCAGATCGATGACCTTTCGTCAGAACTGAAAGAAGTTGAAGATTAAACATTTTTTTAACAAGCACAGAGCCAGGGAAAGGGGTGCGGTGGGGGGGGGGAGGTGGTGGAGGAAGGGAAGGGGTGGAAATAACAAAAGGGAAGGTCTCTGTTGGGTGGAGGGCAGGAGTGATTAAGTGACAATGGAGATGATGGTGCAAGGCAATGAGGGTGGTAATGGGACAAGCAATGAAACAAAAGATGGGTCTAGAGGAGCTGTAAATGGCAACACCAGAACAATTACCAGTATCTGCTGTCCAAAAAAGTGAGAGCAGTGGTTATGATCTGAAGTTATTGACATCATTGTTGAGTCCGGAAGGTTGTAAAGTGCCTAATCAAAAGATGAGGTGCTGTTCCTCAAGCTTCCGTTGAGCTTCATTGGAACAGTGTAAGAGGCCGAGGACAGAGGGATCAGGGTGGGAGTGGGACAAGGATTTAAAATGACAAGCGACCAGCATATCAGGGTCATGCTTGCGGACTGAGCGGAGGTGTTCAGCAAAGTGACCACACAATCTGGGTTTGGTCTCCCTAATATAGAGGAGACCACATTGTGAGCAGTGAATACAATATACTAAATTGAAAGAGGTACAAGTAAATCGCTGTTTCACCTGGAAGGAGTGTTTGGGGCCCTGGACAGTGGAAAGGGAGGAGGTGAAAGGCACCTTGAGGCATAAATGCAAAACTACGCCCGGAGAAAAATGTAAATAACCCCAATTTGTGTGCAATGTTGCATTTTTGCCTCTTTGATCTAGACCTAAGAAAATTAGGCCATCACATTATTTGTTAATAGTCAAAGTTCATTTATATAATGGTAATCTTACACCCTGTTTATATTGTAGTGCTTCAATTTGAAGTGTACAGAATCCTGAGGCACCTTATCCTCGCACATGTGCAGTTATTCAGTGTTGCTGAGTTCTCCGTGTACTATAAACAGAGGAAATTCAGCACCAACAATGCCAGTTTATGTTACCAATTCAATATTGATGGTAAGACTAGAACCTTCCTTTTCCAAAGTTGCTTTCATATTATTTAACACTCCTCCTAGCCGCCAAAATCTTCCCACCCACTGCTGGTTGTTCAGTGCCCCCCCCCCCAAGATTGTCTCCTCCGTCCCTTAAGGGTACACTTCTGGCTGGACTGTGTGGAGGAGCCGCTGGGTTTCCTGCCTCCACCCGATTGGCAAGCTGATGCCATCGGGCAAGGTGGCGTGATTGCTCCACCCACTGCTCACCTGATGTGTATGCAACCCGAAAATTGGACTCAATGGGGGGAATTTTAAACCCCCAGGATGGGCGGGAGAGGGGTGGGGGGGTGTTAAATTCTTAAAAATGTGAAACCCGACCCCAAGCCGCTGTGAACACCCCTACTTCTGGTTTAACTGGGGCTGGTTGGGGGGCGGGCGAGTAACCTGCTCTCGGGAGGTGTGTCAATAATTTAAATATGTTAATGAGGCTGCGTGCCTCAGATTTTAGTAGCCGTTTGGATTTAACGGTGGGAAACCTGGCAGCTAAAGAGGGGCAAGAACTGTCGGATCCAGCGGGTAAGTGCTTTTCCAACACTGCTTGAGGGCCAGGAGGAGCAGGGGTGCTTCCAGCGGCCCCTCAAGCTAACCTGTCATGACCTGCTTCCCTCCCTGCGATCTCCTGACCCCGTTCTCGCCATCTCCAGACCCTCTCCCCACGACCGGCTGACCCCCCCACCTCACCCATCATCCGATCTCCCCACGATCCAATGTTGATCACCCCATAATCTCTTACCCCTGCGATCTCTTCTTCCCCCACCACCATGATCTCTTCTCCACCCCCACCCCCGGAATCTCTCCTCCCAACACCGCGATCTCTTCCCTTCCCCCTGCGATCTCTTCCGCCCTCCTCTCCAGTCCCCCTCTGCGGCCTTCTACCGCAGGGCTTCCTGCCTGACAGCCGGCCAGCCTCTCCATCTGGCCAGCTGCCAGGCAGGAAACAAAGAAACAAAATTCAAATGAGGTCCTGCCGTTAAACTCGGCAGAACCTCCTCATACCCCATATTTCCAGATTTTTCCGGCCGCTAAAAGTCACCCCTGCTCCCTCCCCGCCTCCCTATAAATATCAGGGCCATTGTCTTAAGTCACATGTAAAGTGCCACAAGAATTTCAGTGACCTGGCCAGACCCAGTACGGTAACACATTGGCCACTTCCCCATTTTTGCCTTGGGCACCATAGACACCAGCACACTCTTCGCCATCTAAAATTAACAGTTGCACTAATAGTCCTTGATACTGTATTCTCTTTTAGGGATCGTACAGTATATGTCGTCATCTCCCCTAACAGCAATTGCTTGCACGCTCAACCCTAAAACCCCTCCCTCCACTCCTCAGTTGCTAGCCTCGACCAGTGGAATACTGTATGGATGCTTGCGTTTTAGTGCCAGATGCAGCCACTGGAACGTGTACTTTGCCTGAAATTCCTAAAGAATTACGTTTGAAGTCAGTCACACGATAAATGGGTTTATCTGTTTTGGAGGTCTTCTGCAGTGTATTCATTCCACACAGTAGAGATAAATAGCTTCCATCCAGTTGCTTTTGAATGCAGAATGTTTCACTCATGAATTTGTCAAACATAATAGTTCAGTGGAACAATCAGTAAAATTCAAGCTTTATATATTTGAATACTAACAATTCAAAACAATTTTCAAGAAAGTTGCATAACAGCTTTGGTTTAAAATATATTTATCTCAGCTGCTTATATTCACTTCCTCCTTGCCCTAGAATAATGTTATTAGTAAATAGTTGCTACTTTTTAGTCTAGAGATGAAAACTCATAATTATTTTCATGCAATTAGAATTAGTTACTTGCATCTACAATTTTGTACGTGTAAAATGGCCAATTTTAAAACTTTGGTAGAATAGGAGCATAAAATTTTGAACTCTGTTATTTAAAAATGCTGAGATATCGATTGTTGTTACTGTAATTGAAAGGTCAGAGTCTCTATTAGGCTGTTTACTCAGCCAGCAGACTGGCTCCATATTATACTGACACCCCATTTACTTTACAGGATAGCTTCCAACCTGAGTAAACTATCAGAGGCAACCGTTTAAAGTAAGCAAACTAACTGAGCGGTTTCTGGAGCGCCTCTGGCTGCTGGGTGTTAGCAACAACAAAAATAAACAGTTGCCACCACTGGAACTTAAATTAGGTCCACTCTATCAGATCTAGCAATGGGAAGACTAATCTCAATACAGTTTTTTCCATTGCAGGTCTGTGGAGGCCTTGACCTAACATCAGGGAAAATCCCAGCTGGACTGGCAAAATTGTAAATGCAACTTTGCACTAACCATATGTGTATGAGATTAGCAAATGCACGTTTGGTTTAAATTGTGTTTGTGATTGTGGAGCAATTGTGCATATGTTGATCTCACATACGCAGTGATCCATTGTTGCTGAATCTGCTCTGCACCATAAATTGAGCAGATTTGGCAGCAGAGGAACCAGGTTATTCTGTCAAAGCAATTCCAGTGGATCTGGTTCTGCAATGTAAATTAATTATGAGACACAGGCACAGTTTAGAGAGACAGGCTGAGTATTTTAGTTCCTAAAACATACAAATAGGGTTAAATTCATTACAGAAATCAGAATGACTTTGTTAGACTCTGTCTGTCTCTCACACTTTATTTATATTACAGAAGCACCTCCATTGGAAGTACTTCTGTATTATAACCCTGGAATGGAAATAATACAGTTTTTCAGTGTACCATTTTGTTAAAGCTTTTATTGTGTTCATTTTAAACAAATGTTTTCAATATCTTTTGCATAGGTACTGAGCAGTGAGCAGATCTATGACATTTGTTGAGCAATCATTGAGTCTGGGAAGCAGTATGCAAAGAAGAAATGGCCACAGAATGCTTCATAAGTATTAGGCCCTTTGGTCATGTAATCTGCAACACCTGTCGGAAGCTGAATAATAAGTGGAGCATTTTCTGTCCCTTTATTGCCTCCAGACTCAACGGGCACGATTTTAAAATGCCGGTGGGATGGCAGTGGGGGGGGGGTTAATGGGCGTGCGGGTAACCCGGATAATAAAATCTTACCGTTCCCCACACGATCGATGCCTCTTAATGTTGTTTCCGGGTTTGCTGTCCAAACGCTGTGCAGCGGGCGGACTGCACACCCGCATGACCTGCTGTCAGCTGGAGCGTCTGGATTTAAAGGGCCATTACACCAAGGGCTTTTGCTGGAGCAAGGAGCAAGGACACAGAATGGAGCAGCAGAGGAGCAAGCCAGCTCCAAGATTCAGCAACGCCTCACTTGAGATGCTGCTGGCCAGAGTGAGGAGGAGGAGAGAACAATTTTATCCGGCCAACAGGAGGAAGAGCTCTGCCTCTGCCACCAAGATGGCTTGGCTCGAGGTGGCAAAGGAGGTCACCAGTAGGAGCAACACCTCCCGCACTTGGGCCCAGTGCAGGAAGCGTTTCAATGACCTAACTAGGTCAGCAAAAGTGAGTACACTTACTGATTCTCCTACATTCCGTGTTCTACATCCGCCCCCCCCACCCCACTCACATCATTCTGCTCTGCCAAAACTACTCCATCACATCACTCCTCACACCCACCTAAAGCTCATCCTCAACTTACCTGCGCTTCCTGAGCACTTCCTCACCTCCCCATTTGCAAACCCACCACTACCACTCACCCCAATCCTGATCCAATGTGATGTCCCTGTCTGATACTCACCCTCTGATGCATCTCTTTCACGGTCAGCCTCACCCAAAGCAATGCATTCACCGGCTGACCATTTCACCCTCACTCACTCACACGTCTATACTTTCTTCCCTTGTAGGAGAAGAGAGCACAAAATGCAGAAGAGAGTGCAAAATGCACGCGAGAGGGCGAGGACTGGAGGGGGTCCATAATAAATAGAGACGGAGAAGGAGGCCCTGGAGATCAGCCACACCCTTGAGTGCCTTTCCGTCAGGGATGCCAAGACTGACACCCCACAAACGTCTGGTGACACAACTTTAACATTCATCCACACAATATGAATTGAAGTTTACAATGGTTGGCATGTTGAATGCCTCAGTATGCTCATCGCAACATTACACATCTGCGATGATGCTTAATATTGCCTTCTGTTCTCTTCCAGGCCCTTCAACGACTGCAGTGATGGGTGAGGGCGATTCCTCAGAGGAGCTCCCAGCCTCTGAAGGCGCACTGTCACATCACAGCGAGCCATCCACCAGCGCAGATATTCACACCTCGGTGGTCCTAGTAGTCAGTTGGATTGTCACTTGGTGAGTCACCACACACAAGTGACCACGAGCAGACACTGGTGGCAGGGGCAGCTGTGGAGAGTCCGTGTCAGTGGGCACACTTCTCTCCAGGCGCTGCTCAGCTGGACGTAGATGCTGAACCCCGGGGGCCACCCTTTAAAAGGAGAATGATCGAGGGGCAGCAGTACACTTGTGAGGTACTGGAACAGGTGCCACACACACTCTCCACAATAGCGGAGAGGATGGAGGAGTCCACCTCCAGCGTGAGTGGAATGGTGGCACAGATAAGTGTGGGAATGTCTGAAATAGTGGCACAGGTAAGTGTGGGAATGTCTGCAATGGTGAGAAGGCTAGCCTCCATTGAGCTTCAAGCATGCCTCACAAATGAGTCCATTCAGGCCCTGACAATGACTGTTCGGACTCACGGTGAACAACATTCTGCCGCCTTAAACAGGCAGACAGAAACTTTACAACACGGCATCCAAGGCATCACACATGTGCTCCAAACTGTTCTCTAGCAGGGTAATAGGAGTGATGTCGGCCTGGCCCAGGAGAGGGATGATGATGAAAGGGGACATGGAAGTGGGGACGCCACTCAAAGCGCTTTCATGTCTCACCTGTTGCCCCCCTCTCAACCAGTACCCGCAATGCTGCCTCCTCTCTAGGTGGCCGAGTCTATCCCTGCACAGGTGGAGCAGTCTTTGGAGGGGCCCTCACAGGCTCCAAAACCCAGAGGGCATAGGCCAAAAGCATCTAGGCAGTCAGGGCAGGGATCTGAGCAACCATCCACTACCTCTGCTGCAGCCAAAGGGGATGCACCACGTAGAAGTAGTAGGAAGAGAAAGGCTAAGCTTTAGTGATCATGAAGGGTATGCACAAGGGTGTTTATCATTTATATTTGTTTTTTGTTAAATTCACATTAAATGTCATCATTCTCAGCAGTATTGCCACTTGCCTATTCTTGATTGCCTTTTGTGATAGCGCCCTTTCATGTGCTTCACCATGAACAGCGAGACTTGATGCCACCCATTGGGTGCGTTCACAGTGGGTGTATGTGTAGTTGTAGGACTGTTTTGTGCGGTGGGGGGGAGCTGGTTTTGGTGCTGCTCTTTCCAGGTGGTCTGAGGACTGGACTATCCTCACTTTCCATATGAGCTCATGAGAATCGTTCAAATATTAGTGACTCCCTGGCCACACGAGCAGCCAGATGAGCAGCTGCTCTGCCGATGGGTTCCTCCCCCTCCTCCTTGTCCTCTCCCTCGACCTCCTCCTTGTCCTCCTCCTCCTCAATGTTGATGGCAGATGTGGATGCTGGATGAGGGCATGGGGCCTTATCAACCGGTAACCCTCTCTGTTGTGCCATGTTGTGCAGGACACAACAGACGACTATAATTCGACCCACTCTCACTGGTGCGTATTGAAACGCTCCCCTAGACCGATCCAGGCACCGAAATCGCAGCTTCAGCAGTCCTATTGTATGTTCAATGACAGACCTGGTGGCAATGTGACATCATTGTATCGACACTTTTCCTTGCTGATGGAGTTCCTCACAGGTGTTATGAGCCATGTGTGCAGGGGGTATCTCTTGTCTCCGAGGAGCCAGCCCTTAAGGCTGTTTGGTGCGTGGTAGGGAGGTGAGATGTTGGATTCCCTCAGAATGAATGAATCATGGTAGCTGCCAGGGAATCTGGCACACATGTGAAGAAATCTTTTCCTGTGGTCTCAAACAAGCAGCGCGTTAATGGAGTGATATCCCTTTCTGTTGATGAATAGTCCTGGCTTGTGTGGAGGTGCGCAGATTGCTATATAGGTGCAATCGATTGTGCACCCTGTACCCGTGGGAAGCCAGCCACAGTGTGGAAACCCACTGTCCTCTTAGTCTGGATGAGGTCATCCCTGGGGAAGTTGACATAGTGGGACGCCCTGTCTTATGCGCTTGTGGGCAGATGACTGAGAGACTCCGGCGATATCACCTGTGGCGCCCTGGAATGATCCAGAGGCAAAGAAGTTGAGGGCAGTGGTCACTTTAACTGCAACCAGCAATGCAATGCCACCAGGCCCAGTCGGGAGCAGCTTGGCATGAAGGAGGTTGCAGATGTCTGTGACCACCTGACGACTTACTCTCAGCCTCCTTAGGCACTGCTCCTCTGAGAGGTCCAGGAAGCTCAGCCTCGGTCTGTAGACCTCTCACGAGGGTAGTGCCTCCAGCTCTCTCTGTTGTTGCCCTCTCTGCTCTTGTGCTGGTACCTGTGGCACACCTCTGTGTGGTGGAGCTGCAAGTGGCAGAACTGCACGCCGTGCCTGGCGAGGATGGTGATGTTCCTCCTCCTCGGATGTACTGGTGAATGCAGCCATTGTGGGAACGGCACACGCACCCAGATGGCTGTGGGTCGTGCACGTTTTTTGGCGGGTTGGAGCTGGGATTCCTTCCCGCTCCAGAAAATCCCGATTTTGTTTGCCCCCCCCACCCGCCCCCAACACACCCGCACTTGGCTTTTAAAATCGTGCCCAATTACTCAAATATTCTCTTTGCCAATCTCCCATCCTGCACCCTCCATAAACTCCAACTCAGCCAAATCTCTGCTGCTCATATCCTATCCTGCAGCAACCTATATTGGTTCCCAGTACGCAACATCTCAAATTTAAAATTATTTTGCTTATCTTTAAATCCCTCCCTATTTCCAGCCATACAATAACCTATTAGCTCTTAATTGCTCTGACTCTGGCCTCTCGTGCATCCCCTCTCCCTTTGTGGAGGCCACTTTGTGTGCTGTTGCTGAAGGTTGATGTTACTTTTTCTGAACATTGATCTCTAGTACTTTGGAGGTTCAGTCAGGACTTTAGTTGCTAATTTAACTCAGTTCCAGACAAACTACTGATTTGCATTGGGGACATGGATTTCCCAATATTAACACATATTCTTGTGCTATGAAGAGGAGAAGGAGGATATGGAAGAGGATGAATTGGAGCCTTTTAGAGTCAGGCATCATAGAAGGTGTTTCTTCTCTATCTACACATACCCACTCACCAGGGTATACAGACCTAGAAGGTCTTACTTAGACTTTTCTGACAATCAGTGCCTCAGAAGGCTGCATTTCTCTCTGGAGGTTATTGGGGAAATATGTCAACTGCTGGCTGAAGAGCTGCAGCCAAGAGAACAGAATTGTCTGTACCAATCAAGGTCATCTCTTTACAGCTGGATCCTTCCAGGCAGCATCAGGTGACATTTGTCACATTAGTTAGGCAGCTGCTCATCACTGCATCAAGAAGATCACTGATGCTCTATTTGGGAGGGCTGTGCAATTCATGTATTTCCCTAAAGGGGCAGACAAACAAAGAGGGAGGGTTCTCTGGTTCTGCAGAATGGCAGGGTTCCCAATGCAAGGAGCAGGTGGCACTCAAAACCTCAAATGATCAACCCCTAAATTTTATGAATAGGAAAAGCTTTCATTCTATTAATGGCCAGCTAGTGTGAGATGCCAATCACCTTATCCTGCATGTCATTGATAGGTACACAGGCTGCCATGACGCTTTCATCCTGCAGTAATCCACCGTACTAGCCTTTGTGACCCAGAACCTTGTATCCAGATGGTTCATTGGTGATCAGGGCTAACCCCTGCAGTCTTGGTTGCAGGCTTCAGTAAGGCTTCTGCAGAAAGACGTGCCAACAGATACAATGAGGCCCATACCACTACAAGAAATGTCACAGAGAAGACAATTGGAATTTTCAAGTCCCATTTTGGGTGTCTGGATAAATCTGGTGTAGCCCTGCAGTACAGCCCAGCAAGAGTCTCAGGAACTATTGTAGCTTGCTGCATTCTGCATAATATCACAATGAAGAAGAAAGTGATGATGATGAAAATGAGGTGGAAGAGCATGAGGAGGTTTCAGAGGAAGGATCAATGTATGACAGGACAGTCAGAAGCTATAGAAAGAAGGGTACAACTGATAACCACTGCTTTCAATAAATAAAATTTAACTCATCGAATAAAGTCACTTCACACCTGCCTGTTCTCCCACCATATAAAGTCTCTCACTGTCAAAGACTTAGACCATATTCTTTCATAAAATAGAAGTATATATTTCCCTGCCATCATCCAAACCCCCAAAAAGAGAAAGCACATGCAGAAATGAACTTGGAACTTTATATGCACAAGCTGCCTTTATTTTACAGAACAACATATTCTCTAAAAAGTGCCAAAAATCACACTGTCTACAATTACTTCTTAATACTGTTTCTGCCAAGCTAACTTAATTGCTTTAGCTCCTAATCTACTACTTCTATGAGATGCTCCTTGAGTGAGATGTGGTTGAACAGTGAGTAGCCGGGATGACCTCCTCAGAGCCTTAGAGGCCTGAGGCGATTCTCATCTCAGGGAAGCAGCTATCACAGAGAGACCAGTTTCCTGCAGCCTTTCTCTTGCAGTAACAAGGGGAGACAGGCTTGTGTCTGAAACTCTCTCATGTGTAGACTTTGGAGGGGACCATAAGGCAACAGAGTCAATATCACTCTCTAGAGAGACAGTGACATCAGTGCCCACTCCTTGCTTCCCACTGGAGCTGGGCACAGGCTTAGATGAGCTACTGGTCAGTGTTAGTACAGATCAAATAAACCCAATGAGCCCTTGCCAGTCTTGTGACATTGACCTGCTGAAAGCATCTCTATCAGTACTGTTAGTTGCCACTCTGGAAGCCACCATTGTCCTTAGAAGCTCTTCCTGGGGTCTGGGTGCCACAGAAATCTCCCAGACTGTCACAGTCTCGAGGCATTCTGCAGGTCGTGGGAAACTTCCTGCAATGTGTTTTAGATGCAGGTAGTGGACTAGTCCCATTTGTCTATCACCTCAACCATTTCCATTGCCTGCACCTGAAATTGATCATCAGTGCTCAATTGGTGGAAACCCTTCTGAGTCATCAGCTACTTCCCTTCGAGCGGGTATCTCTGTGCTGGTGCTTGTGCAGCTAAGTTTCCATAATGCAATTGATGAGGAAGTGCAAGCAATTGAGGCTGTGGTTTTGGCAACTAATTCTCCAATGGAAGTGCCTAGGTGGTCATCAATGTGACAAGCCTCATCTTGCAAGGCATCCCCCGTGATGTGAACACAGATTAACTTATTTAGCTCAACACACAGTGATATTCTCCTTTCGAAGAATAGTTTCTGAATGTAAAGGCATTGCAATATGAGAAAGCATAAAAAGCTGAGACCACCAATGATCAGCATTTCCCAGCTCCTGTCAACCTTCTGTTACCAATACGCATCCAACCTTGCAATGTCGCACCATTTCTCCTGTCTGCCTGCCCATGATTTGCAGTGCCTCCTTTTCATATGTGCTCAGGGTTTTCAGCTTGCTTCTCCTCCCCCCAATCCCCACGCTGTATTTTTTGGAGACTGGTTTTAGGTATGGGATCTCCTGCCCTCAGTGACCAGCAGTCTGCCTCCTCTGGCCCTCACTTCAGCCAGCAATACCTCCAGAAATCTATCTGAGAAGCTGAGGGCCAGTCAGTGGGCTCGTGATTTCCCATTGCACACTCAGATTTCAAGGAACTTTGCAACATGCAAGGACTGAAAAATTGTACCCTCTATTGTACAGAGTATCGTAGTGACCACAAGTTCAATATGATCTAGGAATCATAAATACCAGATCAGGTCATAAAGACCAGGAGCTGGGTATATAACTTTTAGAGTTAATTTCACAACTTAAGCTGATTGATTTGGGAGACGTTCAACAATAGAGGACAAGTGGAATGCCTTTAAAGGATTAATGTTGAGCATACAGGATAAATACCTACCTCAACCAGTAAACTCAGATTAAACAGGCATAACTCGAAATAGTCTAATAAACAAATAAAAAGTGACATACAGAGGTAAAATTATCCTCTACAGATCCTGCAGAGAGAAAGGGGATGGTGTTCATTGGGATGAAAATAGGAACATACAGAAACAACTCAAAAGGGTGACCAGAGGGGCAATGAGAAACTGAGAAAAGAGCATAGCTGCATAGACAAAACTCAACAGTCAGAAGTTCTTCAAGTAATTGAGTAGAGAGTAGTCAGAAAAGAGATAAAATCCATAATAAAAGCTACAGATGGCCCAAAACAGAGGATGAGCTCAAGATAGTAAAGATTCTGAATGATTACTTACTCCAGGTATTGACAAGTGAAGACGTGAGCAATATGCTCTCCCAGAACAGAGTTAACCCAGGCAAAATTAATGACTTTGATATAAATGAGATGGAAATCCCTGGCAGCCTAAAAGGACTCAAACCAATAAATTCACAGATAGATGGTACTTGTCCCAAATGAGAAGAGGGAGAGATTTGTCAGGCATTGCAGATGGTGCCAGTAGATTGGAAGCAAGCCAGTCTGGTACCCATATTCAAAAAGGGTGACAAATCAAACACAAGCAACTACAAACCCATCAGTCTTACTTCAATCCCTTGTAAAGTAATTAAATTGATTATCAGAAGTAAATTTGAAGCTTATCTGTACAATAAAAACATTGTAAACAGCAGGCAACATAAATTCAGAAGGGGAAGAGCCTGCCTGGCTCAAGCCTTCTTGACTTCTTTGAGGAAGTGACATTCCAAGCCATACAACATATTGAACCTAGACTTCCAGAAGGCATTGGACGAAGTTCCACACAAAAGGCAGTGGAATCAGAGGAGGTAGCTCAGAAATCATAGAATATGCTGAACAAAATATGTGAGCTCACAGAACAATGGCAAATGAAATACAGAAAAATGTAAAGCACTGCACATAGGAAGGAAATATGGGCAACATACATACTCCCTAAATGGTGTTGAAATAGCTAAGGATAAAGACCTAGGACTCTTAGTAGATTCAACATTTAACATGTACAACCAATGTCGAGCAGCAATCAAGAAGGCCAATAAAATGTTGAACTACATATCCAAAAGAAGCCATGATCAAACTGTACAATGCTCTGGTCAGACCACACCTCAAGTATTGTGTTCAATTCTGGTCACCGAGACGCAAGGGAAACATTCAAGCATTGGAGGCAGTGCAGAGAAGAGCCAATAGCCTGAATCATAATTATGAGGAAAGACTGTAGAAATTTGGAACATAGGAACAGGAGTAGGCCATTTAGCCCCTCGAGCCTGTTCCACCATTCAATGAGATCATGGCTGATCTGTGACCTAGCTCTATATGCCCGCCTTAGCCCCATATCCCTTAATAACTTTGGTTAACAAAAATCTATCAATCTCAGATTTAAAATTAACTATTGCACTACCACCAACTGCGGTTTGTGGACGAGAGTTGCAAACTTCTACCATCCTTTGCGTGTAGAAGTGTTTCCTAACTTCACTCCTAAAAGTCCTGGCTCTAATTTTTAGGCTATGTTCCCTAGTTCTAGACTCTCCAACCAGTGGAAATAATTTCTCTCCATCTACCCTATCAGCTCCCCTTAATATCTTGAAACTTCAATCAAATCACCCCTTAATCTTCTAAATTCCAGGGAACACAACCCTAGTTTGTGTAACCTCTCCTTGTAATTTGACCCTTGGAGCTCAGGTATCATCTGGAAAATTAAGTTAAATTGTGAAAGTAGAACAAGCGGCCAGAGGTTCAAACTAGAAAAGGCAAATTTAGGACTGTTACCAGGATGTTCTTCTGCACACAAAAAGAAATAAAACACATGGAATAAACCAGATAGAATAAGTGGAGCCATAAAACTTGGAATCAGTTAAGAACCAATCCGATGCTGCAACGGGGGAAATGTAGGGTCATTCTGGATGGATGAACTCAGATGGACCGAATGGCCATCTTGATCTATAATTATTTTGTGAACTGCCATTGACCAGACTCAAAAACACAGCCTGATGTTTCATTATAGGGCACTGGAGTTTTAGCACAGATTTGTAGTAACTACATGATTTAACATATTTTTATATATTTTCTCAGATTCACAGAATTCCTGTTCTCTGAAGAGTTCCAAGCTGGAGTACCAACACCAAACACTCCCTACAGCTTATGTGAGGGTCTTTCTGGGACTGTATGCTTCTCGGTCAACCTTCTTTGACCAGAGCATGCTGAATTCCCATTCTTCAATGTATTCTCATAAAGGCTCTATACTTTATTTGTAATTAGTCCATGTCAGTAAACATGCCAAACACAGCACTTCTAACTGCATATATTGTAGTGAGTCAGCCAGTTACAGAAGTCTAGATTAGTGATGCATCGTCCCAACAGATTAGATCCCAACAGAAGAAAATTGTGTTGCTTAGTCAAGTGTGCTGAGGGGGCGGGGGGGGGGCCTCCGGCTGCGATTGGGGGAAGGGGGGAAGTCCGGGTCAAGGGAGGTCCAAGGTTTCCTCGTGGGGCCTGGAGGAGCACTCCTGCCCACAAGGAAACTAAAAAAACATTTCAAATTTACTTTGCTGGGCCTCTTCTGGTCCTTGATTCAGCTCCCGGCAGAATCAGAGCCCAATCTGCATGTTTAAAGAGGACCCCACTGACTTGGGGCAGGTGTCCTTGCTGCCTGTAATTTAAAATTGCAGGCGATCAGATCGGGGCCAGGTTTCCCTCAGGCAGGGGGTGTTAAAATCGGGCTTTAGTTTCTCTCATTTCAAGGTACTCAGTATAATGAGCTTCCAAAACTGAAACTATATTTTCATAGATGTTTTAAATAATAAAAGTTTAAAAAATTCTGTTTTATTCAGTTCTATCATGCTGAGACACACATCAATTGGAAGAGACCCAAGCAAAAAGCTAAATACAGTACAAGCTCAATTATCTGCTCCAATTATCTACCTTCTTCATTATCCACAGGAATTTTCATGCATAATGGGAGACCAGTGGAAGGTGGAGCTAACAGAATTTTTGGTTCTTCATTCACCTTTCCTCTGCTCCCATCAGCAAGAGCAGCTGATCTATCAGCTGTTCCCCAGCTCAAAACTGCCACACATCTGCAACTCCAGCAGAGCACATGTTGAATGTTACACTAGATTGTTACTGTGCACACTACAATAATTTTGAGTCTGTAACGTGCTTTTATTTTGCTATTCAAGTACAGTTATATGACTGAAGTGCTGCTTTAAAACATGTTTGCTTTTGTTTACATTTGTCTTCGTACTTAATAACTTATGTGTATGCTTTTAAATTATGGCCGGGAAATTCCTCGGAGCTACTGTACTTTGTCGAAAGTGCGGCAGAAACCCCATTTAAGTGCCAGTGATGAAGACTCGCCAAGGAATTTCCCTGCCCATGTACTTACCTCCTAATAATATAAATTGTGATTACATTTCTTTGAGTTTTTTTAAATAAAGCAGAGAAGTGAGAGAGTAAAGCGAACAAGATGTACATGGAGGGAGAGAATGGTATGAGCAGTGATGTAAATCAGAAGAGGAATTTTGGGAGTAGGAGCTAGTTCAAGTTTGAGACTGGAAGGGAATGGTGAAATGTGGAGCTTGGGGCTGATGCAGGACAGAGAGAAGGAGTAAGGGAGTGGAGCCACACAATGGCTTATGTGCGTTGTAGTCTAATTGCTTGGTTATAACCTATTGGTCATAATGGAGGCTGAACTGCGCATGGAGTTTTAGAATGGTTGTTTGGCTCATGACATTGGGCTTTAACTAGGGAGGCTGGGCCATGAAGGAAGGTATATTTCAGGTCCAGCAGGGTTTATTGCATCAATTGAAAGATTAGATAATTAAGTTTATTGGTATATGATTGGTTTTTCTGAATTTTTGAATTATTTTATATGTTATACATTTTATTTTTATGACAATATACTGAAATGGCTGGGTAAACTTTCGGTTAACTGTACCTTAGAGAAATTTTGTTTCGGTGGGATGTGATTAGGGAGACATTGAAATTAGGGAGAAAGGTTTTTTTGCACTATGAATTTAAAAAATCTCAAAAGTAGAAAACCGCCATTAAAAATGAGAAAAATATAGAGATTTAAACACTTAACCAACGAGAAGAAAATTGACCAATGGCTTGACGATCATGACGGAGATGACAGATTCAGGGCACACGGCAGATACAAGAAAGTTTACAATAAAGATATGCTAAACATTTTCTTTATTTTATGTTAATAATTACAGCAAGAAATTGTAACAAAAAATAGAAAAGAGAATAAAATATCTGGTTCCTCGATAGCTCAACTGGTTAATGCAGTGAGTCATATAGACCACGAGGATTCCTGTTTCGACCCCAATTTGAGTTAATCTAATCCTAGCGGGATGCTACAATTAGCCTAAGAACCCATAGGTAAGGGAAGGGAAAATCAACCAGGATTCCTGTTTTTGATCGCTGTTCAGCAACCACTGCTGCAAGTGCACATGTGTGGAAATTAGATGAGGACAGCATCAGGTTGGAAATACAGAACAGATACATGTGTATCTGAAAGAGAAAAGACAGGTTAATGTTTTATCTAATCTGGAGATCCTTTGCCAGTTCTGTTTGAATGAGCAGAAAATTGGAAGTGGCATGTATTGGGTTTACTGAGCGCCATAACTGATTCTCCAATCAGCAATTGTATCGAGCAAGGCTCTTTACTGGGAGTGGCATCTCGCAAAATATCTCCTGGTAGGAGATGCTTCTGTCCTCTCTTTTTTTCCCTACCTGCATATCTACATTGCCCATTTTATGTACCTGCATATCTACATTTCCCATTTTATGTAGCTGCATGTCTACATTGCCCATTTTATGTACCTACATGTCTACATTGCCCATTTTATGTACCTGCATGTCTACATTGCCCATTTTATGTACCTGCATGTCTGCATTGCCCATTTTATGTACCTGCATGTCTACATTGCCCATTTTATGTACCTGCATGTCTGCATTGCCCATTTTATGTACCTGCATGTCTACATTGCCCATTTTATGTACCTGCATGTCTACATTGCCCATTTTGTGGACACCTTCAGTTAAAGAAGAAGGATTTATTTTTGTGGATTTGTAAAAAGCTTTGTGAACAGAAGCTTAAATCTGTAATTAAACTGGAACTTGAAAATTTGTGTACGGTTAAAGTTTTGATTCTATCAAATTTAATGTTCGTAGGAATTTGATAGAAATCAAATCGCCTCACTTACAAATCTGATAAGAGCAAGCTCATAATTGAGATGCTCAGTACTGATATAGTTATTGCAATTAGATTGAGGTATGCATTTAACTATACTTTTATTGGCCATTTTGATCTATTGAGAATAACAGAATTCCTTTGTATTTACAAACCATAGTCAAACATAAAGCTACTTCCAGATACACAGAAACTCCATAAAATGAAGCACATTGCACACTAGAAAGTCAGCATACTAAATGTCCCTTAAAAGGACTCATCATCTCCAAGTCTTTGGTCTACTACTACTCCAGGGTGTAAATTCTATACTGACCACTTTCCCAAGAATACTTTTCAATGATAGTAATGTACATGTAAGTATATGTGTATACAATATATACGGTTGTTGATCATGTAAACAATGGACCAGAACAACTCTCAAAATGGGATCCTGTATTAACCATTTGAAATTGAGAACACTGTGAAATTAAATATTGTTCTAGTTTTGTAGGCTGTAATCAAGAAAAATGCAAGTGAAATGTGGTCTTACTGTGAAACTGATAATATATTTTAATTTACAGATAAATTGTGTGGTGGAATATTCTTTGTCTCAATAAAATGAGAACCGTATAAAGTGCGATTTTAATATTTTGCTACCAGTGTTATTACTTTTACTGTTTGTGTCAACATAAAAACATAGGAAGATGAATCTCTAGTCTAAATAACTAGCCATTTTCCACAATATGTAACAGAATGACAAGAAAATGTTTGATATTTTTTGTAAAAATGGAATATTGCAGTTCATCACCAAATTATGAAATCAAAGTTTTGGGAAAAGAATGAGAATTGTAACCTTTTTATTTAAAATAAAGAAAGACTTGCATTTATATAGCACCTTTCATGACCTCAGGATGTCCCAAAATGCTTTACAACCAATGAAGTACTTTTTGAAATGTAGTCACTGTTGTAATGTAGGAAACATGGCAGACAATTTGCACACAGCAAAGTCTCAAAAACAGTAATGAGATAATGACCAGATAATCTGTTTTAGTGATGTTGGTTGAGGGATAAATATTGGCCAGGACACCAGGGAGAACCTCCCTGCTCTTCTTTGAATAGTGCCATGGCATCTTTTACAGCCGCCAGAGAGAGCAGACAGGGCCTTGGTTTAACATCTCACAAAAGACGGCAACTCCAACAGTGCAGCATCTCCTCAGTATTGCAGTGGGGTGTCAGCTTGGATTATGTACTCAAGTCTGTGGAGTGGGGCTTTAACCCACAACCTTCTGACTCAGAGGCGAGAGTGCTACCCACTGGGCCAAGGCCGACTTAATAGCATCTTGTTTTGAATCAGACATTTTGATTTCAATACTTCATGTAGATACATGTGACAGGATTTTCCATTCGAATGTTTCTGGCTCCCCAGTGTAACTCGAGTAGAAAGTGCAGAAAATTATTTGGGATCCACTCTCTTGGAACTCTAAGACATCCACTGGTACATTCTTGGTATTCAGCTTTGCTGTGGGGCAGCAGGGCAGGAATTTAAAATTTTAAATCCTCTGAAAGGAGTTGAATTGATCACAGGGTGATTGGTTCAATTCCTCAGACCCACGATGTTTGAGAAGTTTTTGACTGCCCCAAAGTCTACTGGTCAGGCTTTGCTGTGTCAGATCCGTGAGGTCTCCTGCAACCATTCTCCGTGCGTACCCCAGGTGGACTTCCCAGTGGAGACCGGGGACTGGGGCGGATTCTTGTGGCAAGTGGACCCCTGCCTCGCCGACAATGTGCTGGGGTTCCACAAAAGCAGAAAATCCTGGCCATATATTCCAGCAATCAGTGGGTAACCAGGATCTCAAGGATCTGATGAGTCATTACATTACACAAAAGGTTGTTACATAAGATAAGGGCTCATGGGATTGGGGGTAATATAATAGCATGGATAGAGGATTGGTTAATGGACAGAAAGTAGGAATAAATGGGTCATTTTCAGGTTGGCAGGCTGTAACTAGTGGGGTGCTGCAAGGATCAGTGCTTGGGCCTCAGTTGTTTACAATATATATCAATGACTTAGATGAAGGGGCCGAGTGTAATGTATCCAAGTTTGCTGATGATACAAAGCTAGGTAGGAAAGTAAGCTGTGAGGAAGACACAAAGGCCAGGATTTTTAACTCGGAGCCGGGGATGGGGCGGGTGGGGGGGGGGGGTCGAATCACGGACGGGGAACCCTGAAGTATGGGTTTCCCAGATGTCCTTACATAAGGATGTCTTTTAATTTTTTTTGTCGGTTTGCCGTCCGACAGGCCGGCCTGATTGACAGGCGGGTCTCAGTCAGACAGGAGCAGAGCAAGGAAGAGGACATGAAAAGGTATGTCTTCAGGTAAGTCTTAGATTGTATGGATGGGGGTGCTGGGCATGGGGGCATGGGGTCATGGATGGGCACACGAGCACCGGGGGACATGGGGGTCACGGTGGGGGGGGGAGTCAGTCATCGGGGAAGGCGGGGGAGATCAGTCAGCGGAGGTCAGTCACTGGGGGTCATGGGGGGGTAATCAGGTGTCACCGGAGGGGGTCAGTCACCGAGGGGGGTCATCGCAGGGGTCCACAATCAGTGGATGGGTCCGCAATCGTTGGGGGGGGGTCCGTGATCGTTGGGAGTGGGGAATGTCGCTGCAGGGAGAAAGACAGGTTAAGTGAGTGGGCTAGAAGGTGGCAGATGGAGTATAATGTAGGGAAATGTGAGGTTATTCACTTTGATAAGAAGAATAGAAAAACAGAATATTTTTTAAATGATGAGAAACTATTAAAGTTCAGAGGGATTTGGGTGTCCTTGTACACGAAACACAGAAAGTTAACATGCAGGTGCAACAAGCAATTAGGAAGGCAAATGGTATGTTGGCCTTTATTGCAAGGGGGTTGGAGTACAAGAGTAAGGAAGTCTCACTGCAATTGTACAGGGCTTTGGTGAGACCACGCCTGGAGTATTGTGTACAGTTCTGGTCTCCTTACCTAAGGGAGGATACACTTGCCTTAGAGGCAGTGCAACGAAAGTTCACTAGATTGATTCCTGGGTTGAGAGAGTTGTTTTATGAGGAGAGATTGAGTAAAATGGGCCTACACTCTCTGGAGTTTAGAAGAACGAGAGATGATCTCATTGAAACATATAAGATTCTGAGAGGGCTTGACAGGGTAGATGATGCGAGGCTGTTTCCCCTGGATGGAGAGTCTAGACCTAGGGGGCATAATCTCAGGATAAGAGGTCGGACATTTAGGACCGAGATGAGGAGGAATTTCTTCACTCAGAGGGTGGTGAATCCTTGGAATTATCTATCCCAGAGGGCTGTGGATGTTCATTCATTGAGTATATTCAAGACTGAGATCGATAGATTTTTGGACTCTAGGGGAATCAAGAGATATGGCGATTGGGTGGGAAAGTGGAGTTGAGGTTGAAGATCAGCCATGATCTTATTGAATAACAGAGCAGGCTTGAGGGTTCGTATGGCCTACTCCTGCTCCTATTTCTTATGTTCTTATACATGTGAACATTCCTCATTCAGCTTACTATGCTTCATAGTGTAAAAGTGTAGAAATTTCTGAGAGATGTGAAAAGGCACTATATAACAAGTAACAGCGCTCAGCACTATACTGCCCTTGCTGCAATGTTGAAGGTTGTGGAATGGCATTTGCATTTTGCTTTTGATTGTATCGTGACCTCCAGTCTTAAACATTAACATTTTTATGGAAATTTATTTGCTCAACATGACTTTGATTAAAGATATAAAGGTCACAGCAGGATTTGTCTTGCAAATCCATGGAGCTAGTATTGCATCTATATTTGTATAATATACAAGATTTAGTCAGTGTTAAAGGGGCAATGTACTTCATTGCGATAATTGAGGCACTTAATTTTTTGTGTATTGTAAAGGTAAAATGAATTTAACCTCACCAGCATGGGTTTCCCATCGCTTCTGATTCTCGTCAGGTGACAGCAGGTGAGAAGGGCCAGTCCATGAGGTGGGTGTCTTTATTACACTGCTTGTGGGCCGGGAGGAGCAGGAGTGCTTCATCCAGGCCCAGCAAGCTCACGATCGGCCAACCACCCTGCCCCCCCCACCGCAATGGTTAATTCCTCCATGGACCCCACCCCCAATGGTGGACCCCCTGAATGGTGGACACCCCCCACCTCCGACTCTGCCAACCTCAGAATCTTCATCCGACTGCCAATCCGATCACCTTCCTGTTCTCGACGTCCTCCAAGGCCTCCTCACCAATCTTCCCCAAGGCCTCCCCTGATATTTTCCAAGCCCCCCCACCGATTTTCTCCAAAGCCCGCCTCTCCAATCTTCTCCAAAGCCCCCCTCTCCGATCTTCTCCAAGACCCCCACGGCCACGATCTCTCCCTCCCTCCCTCCTCTCCAATTCACAGCTCCTTTCCCTCCCAAAAGGCAGCCAGCCTGTCAATCTAGCTGGCTGTCAAGTGGGAAACCCGGAAGCACAAATAATTACCTTCAATTGAGTTGAGATCGCAGATTCCAACGTACTCACTTGACTTCCAGGATCCCCACACGAACATCTACCCACCTGCTGTTTTCCCGGCTCCATGCTATAATCATGCCCTATATCCTCACGATTTTAGTGGTGGATTGTTTAAAGTGGCGAGAGATTATATCCTCGCATGGACACATGATTTTGAAAAAAAATAGGGAGTGCCATGACAGATGAGGTTGATAGTTGCGGGAAGATGGGAGGAAAGCCAAGAGAAACTCTGGTTGGTAAAACAAAGAAGTGTATCCAGGAGAACGTAGGAACTTGTGTTTTATTAGTTAAAAATTGTCAGACTTTATGTGAGGTGGAGACTAAGATGAAGAACCTGGTAAAGGAGAAGAAAATTAAAGACAATGATTGAAAAGCAGGAGTCTTGTTGTTTCAACATGGAGTTCGAAAGAGGAAGTTGAAGTTCTAAAGGATAGGTTGAAAGATGAGGAAGAAAAGAGGAACAAAAAGGAAGATGGAGTGATCGGAGGGGAGGGGACTGTGAGTTTGAAGTTTTGAATATCTACAGAATGGGGTTAAGGAATAATGAAGGAGAAAGGGAGAGAGTTACAAGCTACAGAATGTGTTCTTTTGTTTTCAGCGTAGTCTGTTGAAAAGCCCATATGAGTGTTTTCTTTTCCTTGTTGCTGGCTAAGCCCCTTTCATTGCTTGTTATGCATTTTTCCCTTTTGTGTAATGTTACAAAGATTTTGTTTAGCTGTGAACGATAACTTTTTCTTCAGTTATATTAAGTATTTTTACATTCATGTGGAAAGGAGCCTGAAGAACTAAATATTCCAGGGTACTTGACTTTTAGAAAAGATAGGCAAAATGGAAAAGGAGGTGGGGGGGGGGGTAGCCCTGATAATAAAGGATGAGATGAAAGCAGTGGTGAGAAAGGATCTTAGCTCAGAAAATCAGAATGTAGAATCAGTATGGGTGCAGCTAAGAAATAACAAGGGCAGAAAACGCTGGTGGGAGTAGTTTATAGGCCCCCTAACAGTAGCTATAGTGTTGGACAGAATATAAATTAGAGGAGCACGTAACAAGGGTAATGCAATAATCATAGGGGACTTTAATCTTCAATAGACTGGGCAAACCAAATTGGTAAAAGTAGTTTGGAGGATGAGTTCACGCAATGCATTCCAGACAGTTTTCTAGAATAATACATCGAGGAACCAACTAGGGAACAAGCTACTTTAGATCTAAGATTGTGTATTGAGACAGGGTTAACTAGTATTCTTATAGTTAGGGATCCTCTGGGGTAGAGTGATCATAGCATGATAGATTTCATATTGAGTTTGAGAGTGATGTAGTCAAGTCCAAAACTAGGATCTTAAATTAAAACAAAGCCAATTACGTAGGTATGAGGGGCGAGGTGGCTAATGTAGATTGGGAAATTAAATTGAAAGATATGATGGTAGATAAGTAATGGCAAATATTTAAAGAAATAATTCATAATTCTCAATGAATATATATTTCCTTGGGGAATAAAAACTCCACAGGAAAAATGATCCAACCGTGACTAACTAGAGAAGTTAAGGATAGTATTAGATTGAAAGAAAAGGCTTACAATGTTGCCAATAGGAATAGTAACCTGAGGATTCAGAGGGTTTTAGAAATCAGCAAAGGATGACCAAGAAATTGATAAAGAGAGAGAAAACTGAATATGAGAGTAAACTAGCAAGAAATATGAAAACAGATTGTGAGAGCTTCGACAAATATGTAAAAAGGAAGAGATTAGCAAAAGTGAATGTGGGTCCCTTAGAGGCAGAGACAGGAGAAATTATAATGGGGAATAAGGAAATGGCAGAGACATTAAACAAATATTTTGTATCTGCCTTCACAGTGGAAGACACAGAAAACTACTCCTAGAATCCCCAACCAGCGGAAGTAGTTTCTTTCTATCCACCCTATCAGTTCCCCTTAATATCTTATAAACTTCGATCAGATCAGATCACCCCTTAACCTTCTAAACTCCAGAGAATACAACCCCAATTTGTGTAATCTCTCCTTGTAACTTAACCCTTGAAGTCCGGGTATCATTTTAGTAAACCTACGCTGCACTCCCTCAAGGCCAATATGTCCTTCCGAAGGTGCGGTGCCCAGAACTGCTCACAATACTCCAGGTGCGGTCTAACCAGGGTTTTGTATAGCTGCAGCATAACTTCTGCCCCCTTGTACTCTAAACCTCTAGATATGAAGGCCAGCATTCCAATAGCCTTATTGATTATTTTCTGCACCTGTTCATGACACTTCAATGATCTATGTCCCATAACCCCTAGGTCCCTTTGGACATCCACTGTTTTTAACTTTTAACCATTTAGAAAGTATGATCCAAAGTGGATGACCTCACATTTGTCTACATTGAATCCCATTTGCCACAGTTTTGCCCATTCACCTAATCTATCAATATCCCTTTGTAATTTTATGTTTTCATCTCCACTGCTTACAATGCCACCAATCTTTGTGTCATCGGCAAACTTAGATATGAGACTTTCTATGCCTTCATCTAAGTCGTTAATAAATATTGTGAATAATTGAGGCCCCAAGACAGATCCCTGCGGGACTCCACTAGTCACATCCTGCCAATGTGAGTACCTACCCATTATCCCTACTCTCTGTCACCTTTCGCTCAGCCAACTTCCTAACCAAGTCCGTACTTTTCCCTCGATTCCATGGGCTTCTATCTTAGCTAACAGTCTCTTATGTGGGACCTTATCAAATGCCTTCTGGAAGTCCATATAAATAACATCCATTGACATTCCCCTGTCCACTACTTTAGTCACCTCTTCAAAAAATTCAATCAGGTTTGTCAGGCACGACCTACCTTTCACAAATCTATGCTGGCTCTCTCTGATTAACTGAAAATTGTCGAGGTGTTCAGTCACCCTATCCTTAATTATAGACTCCAGCATTTTCCCCACAACAGATGTTAGGCTAACTGGTCTATAATTCCCTGGTTTCCCTCTCTCTCCTTTCTTAAAAAGTGGAGTGACATGTGCAATTTTCCAATCCAGAGGGACAGTTCCTGAATCTAGAGAACTTTGAAAGATTATAGTTAGGGCATCTGCAATGTGCTCACCTACTTCCTTTAAAACCCTGGGATGGAAACCATCTGGTCCTGGGGATTTGTCACTCTTTAGTGCTATTATTTTCTTCATTACTGTTGCTTTACTTATATTAATTTTATCAAGTCCCTGTCCCTGATTCAATATTAGTTTTCTTGGGATTTCCGGCATGCTATCCTCTTTTTCTACTGTAAATACTGACGCAAAGTAATTGTTCAACATGTCCGCCATTTCCCCATTGTCAATGACAATATCCCCACTTTCAGCTTTTAAGGGGCCAACACTGCTCCTGACCACCCTCTTTTTCCTAATATAACTATAAAAGTTCTTCGTATTGGTTTTGATATCCCTTGCAAGTTTCTTTTCATACTCTCTTTTTGTAGCTCTTACTATCTGTTTTGTGACCCTTTGTTGATCTTTGTATCTTTCCCATTCGCCAGAATCTGTGCCATTTTTTGCCTTTTTGTATGCCCTTTCCTTATGTCTTATACTGTCCCTTACCTCTTTAGTTGTCCATGGCTGTTTTTTTGGCAAGTAGAGTTCTTGCCCCTCAGGGGTGTAAACCGATTCTGTATCACGTTAAATGTTTCTTTAAACATTTCCCACTGATCATCAGCCGTTTCACCCATTAACAGATTTGCCCAGTTTACTGTGGACAGTCTGTGGACAGTCTCTGTCTCATCCCTTTGAAGTCGGCCTTACCCAAGTCTCGAATCTTAGCAGCTGACTCACTTTTTTCCCTTTCAAACACTACATTGAACTCGATCATGTTATGATCGCTATTGAATAGATGTTCGCGTACAGTTAAGCCGTTAACTAAATCTGGTTCATTACTCATTACTAAATCTGGTACGGCTTGCCCCCTTGTTGCCTCCAGGACATACTGCTGTAGAAAACTATCCCAAACACACTCAAGAAATTCACTACCTTTCTGACAGTTGCTAGTCTGCTTTTCCCAATCTATGTGAAGGTTAAAGTCCCCCATTAAGACCACTATGCCTTTCTTACACGCTTGTCTAATCTCTGCATTTATACAATCCAGCACTTCAGAGCTGCTGCCAGGGGTCCTATACACAACTCCCACTATAGTCTTAGATCCTTTCCTATTTCTCAATTCAACCCATAAGGTCTCTGTTGGCTGCTTACCTCTCGTTATATCCTCCTTTATCATTGAAGTGATTTCATCTCTAATCATTAAGGCTACTCCTCCCCCTCTTCCATTTTCCCTGTCTCTCCTGTGGACCTTATAACCCGGTATATTTAGTTCCCAATCCTGACCATCCTGCAGCCATGTCTCAGTAATAGCTATCATGTCATACCCTCCAATTTGAATTTGAACCTGTAGTTCATTTAATTTATTCCTTATACTCCATGCATTTGTATATAGAACTCTTAGTTGGGCCATACACCCTAGCCTGACCTTCAGCTTTGATGCTGGGTTAATCGCCTGACACCTTCTAGTTTTCACTTTATCTGTAGTGTCTAAAGTACACTTTCTTTCTGCTGCTCTATGCTTTTCCCTTTCACTTGTTCTTGAACAACTGTTTGTACTATTTGTATTGTAAATTTCCCCTGGGTCTTCCCCTCTCTTTCTGCTCTCGACTTTACTCCCTTCTGACTCCCCTCTCAGGTTCCCATCCCCCTGCCACTCTAGTTTAACATTTTATGAGGGTGTAACTAGCAGGGTAGATGAGAGGGTACCAGTGGATGTAGTATATTCGGATTTTCAAAAGGCATTCGATAAGGTACCAGGCAAGAGGTTGTTACATAAGATTAAGGTTCATGGGATTGGGGTAATACATTAGCATGGATTGAGGATTGGTTAACAGACAGAAACAGAGAGTAGGAATGAACAGGTCCTTTTCGGGTTGGCAGCCTGTAACTATTGGGGTGCCGCAAGGATCAGTGCTTGGGCCTCAGGTCAGAGGCTGGGTATTCTACGGCGAGTGACTCACCTTCTGACTCCCCAAAGCCTTTCCACCATCTACAAAGCACTAATCAGGAGTGTCATGGAATACTCTCCACTTGCCTGGATGAGCGCAGCTCTAACAACGCTCGAGAAACTCAACACTATCCAAGATAAAGCAGCCCGCTTGATTGGCACCCCATCCACCACCCTAAACATTCACTCCCTTCACCACCGGCGCACTGTGGCTGCAGTGTGTACCATCCACAGGATGCACTGCAGCAACTCGCCAAGGTTTCTTCGACAGCACCTCCCAAACCCACGACCTCTACAACCTAGAAGGACAAGGGCAGCAGGCACATAGGAACAACACCACCTGCACGTTCCCCTCCAAGTCACACACCATCCCAACTTGGAAATATATCGCCGTTCCTTCATTGTCGCTGGGTCAAAATCTTGGAACTCCCTTCCTAACAGCACTGTGGGAGAACCTTCACCACACAGACTGCAGCGGTTCAAGAAGGTGGCTCACCACCACCATCTCAAGGGCATTTGGGGATGGACAATAAATGCTGGCCTTGCCAGCGATGCCCACATCCCATGAACGAATAAAAAAAAAGCTGTTTACAATCTATATCAATGACTTAGATGAGGGGACTGAGTGTAATGTATCCAAGTTTGCTGATGATACAAAGCTGGGTGGGAAAGTAAGCTGTGAGGAAGAAGCAAAGCGGCTGCAATGGGATATAGGCAGGTTAAGTGCATAGGCGATATGGTGGCAGATGAGTATAATGTGGGGAAATGTGAAATTATCCACTTTGGTAGGAAGAATTGAAAAGCAGAATATTTTTTAAAAGGTGAGAGACTAAGAAATGTTAGTAGCCAGAGGGATTTGGGTGTCCTTGTGTACAAACACAAAAAGTTAACATGTTGTTACAGCAAGCAATTTGGAAAGCAAATGGTGTGTTAGCCTTTATTGCAAGGGGGTTGGAGTGTAAAAGTAAGGAGGTCTTGCTGCAATTCTATAGGGCTCTGGTGAGACCACACCTGGAGTACTGCGTACGGTTTTGGTCTCCTTAGCTGCGGAAGGATATATGTGCATTAGAAGGAGTGCAACAAAGAGAAATTGGGTAGAATAAGCCTATATTCTCTGGAGTTTAGAAGAATGAGAGGTGATCACATTGAAACGTATAAAATTCTTGGAGGACTTGACAGGATAGATGCTGAGAGGTTGTTTCCCCTGGCTGGAGAGTCTAGAACTAGGAATCATAGTCTCATGATAAGGGGTGGGCCATTTAGGACCGCAATGTGGAAAAAAAAATTTCACTCAGAGAGTTGTGAATCTTTGGAATTCTCTACTCCAGGGGGCTCTGGATGCTGAGTCGTTGAGTATATTCAAGACTGAGATGAATGGATATTTGGACACTAAGGGAATCAAGGGATATGGGGATTGGACAGGAAAGTGGATTTGAGGTGGACGATCAGCCATGATCTTATTGAATGGTAGAGCAGGCTCGAGGGGCTCCTATTTCTTATGTTCTTATTTCGTAAGAAAGAACAAAAAGAAAGATGATGTAATTTACTAGGTTTTTGTAAGCATGTGCTATTTTGATAATTTTAGCTGTTCTGTATTCTGTTTAGTTTAAGATATTGTTGAATTAAATTGGAGTTATTGAGGTTAACTAACCTATTAAATTGTGAAAAGCAGACTTTTATTGCGGCCATGATAAAATTCTGGTGATTGTAAATTATGTGAAAGTGTCTAATTCTGGGCACGAGATTATCACATATAAAATTGGCATTTTGAATTTCTTAAATACTTAATGATTTGAAATGGACAAGCAGTTAACGTCAAATGTAATTGATATGTTTGGAGTAGAGTTGAGATTCGGAGAGTGAATTGATGTGTTAAAATTTTGGGACACTTGAGGTGATTCTATTTGTTTAATCATCTTGGTTGTACTGGAATGTGATACCTTTTAGCAAACTGACAGCACCCTTTGATTTTGTGATTGACTATGGTCAGAAAATAAAAGTGACCGAAAGAGAAAGAAAAGAATGATTAAAGGATCCCCTATCTTTATGACAACAACCTGGGAGATGTCTTGCAGTTGGACTAACTATCCAAGAGTCAATAATATTTTAGACACCTCTTAAATAAATGCTAAACACTTTAAAGTGAGACTGAACTGAAATGCTGTCTTCCTGACAAGAATGTGTTTAAAATTAATAGTGATGTTACTTATGATTTCTGCTTGTTTTAACAGATTTTATTATCCAGAATTTAATTGTATTAGGATCTTTGTGAAAGTTATCACTGTTTTAACAGCACAGATTTTTTGGAGGATTAAAGATCAATTTGAACTTCATCAAAGCACTTTGTCTTAATTGGATTACAGCTAAATATTACTGTTGCTTTATATAGTTTAAATTAAAGACGCGTGGTCTTGTTTCAAATCAATTTGAATGTTTACAAAGCACTATTTTTTTTAGTCTGAGACCTGCTATTGACACCTCCCCCCCTTAAGGTTTTGACAAGCAAGAAGTAATTAACCCTTCTGAAGTTCCTGAAGTTAATTATTTGTACTGTATTAGTCTGACACATTTTGAACTTCCAGAATTTCAATCTGATGAGTTATAGCTTCCTAAGTGGAAAGAGCAGTCACTGTACAAACTGTTTTATTTTCCCTTGATAAAAACAATGATTTTTGTAGTTCCTACAGCATTGCGCTGCGAACTCATTCGGACAGTCCATGATATTATCATTGAATAGTAAGGCAGATCAGTTAGCCAGAAAGTTCGAGGTTGCCCAGAAGTGTGGGAATCGCCCGTAGCCTTGCAGGGCCAGATTTATGAAGGGCAAAGTTAAACAGCCCTTTCTTCAGGGGTGCATGGTGAGGATACTTGGATACAATTGAGTCTGATCAAGGGACTCATTTCACTGGTTAGGTCATGAAGGAGACACTAAGGCTTCGAGGAGTCAGGCAAAAATTTCACATTCCATACAACACTCAGGCAGCTGGGATGGTTGAGCGTATGAATTGTACCCTTAAGCAGCAAGTTATCAAGGCAGGTAAGATTTGGGATGTTTTATTGCCACTCCTTTTGATGGCAATTGGCCAGAATATTAAGTGTCAGCACAAGTTTGGCCCCTATGTTAAGGATTTTGAAGTGGGGGATAAGGTGATAGTGAAGCTGAACAACGTCACAGGAAAGTGGGCAAAGAGATTTGAAGGGCCCTTCTCGATAATAGACAAATTGAGCAGTAATGTGTACAACATTCAAGTTGATAAAAGGGATAGTTGGGTACATATTAACCAGATAAAGAAGTGGCAGGGATAGGATACCAGAAGGGTACATTCTATCGTTCCTATAATCCTTTTATTTTTTTTATTATTCGTTCATGGGATGTGGGCGTCGCTGGCGAGGCCGGCATTTATTGCCCATCCCTAATTGCCCTTGAGAAGGTGGTGGTGAGCCGCCTTCTTGAACCGCTGCAGTCCGTGTGGTGACGGTTCTCCCACAGTGCTGTTAGGAAGGGAGTTCCAGGATTTTGACCCAGCGACGATGAAGGAACGGCGATATATTTCCAAGTCGAGATGGTGTGTGACTTGGAGGGGATCGTACAGGTGGTGTTGTTCCCATGTGCCTGCTGCTCTTGTCCTTCTAGGTGGTAGAGGTCGCGGGTTTGGGAGGTGCTGTCGAAGAAGCCTTGGCGAGTTGCTGCAGTGCATCCTGTGGATGGTACACACTGCAGCTACTGTGCGCCGGTGGTGAAGGGAGTGAATGTTTAGGGTGGTGGATGGGGTGCCAATCAAGCGGGCTGCTTTATCTTGGATGGTGTCAAGCTTTTTGAGTGTTGTTGGAGCTGCACTCATCCAAGCAAGTGGAGAGTATTCCATCACACTCCTGACTTGTGCCTTGTAGATGGTGGAAAGGCTTTGGGGAGTCAGGATGTGAGTCACTCGCCACAGAATACCCAGCCTCTGACCTGCTCTCGTAGCCACAGTATTTATATGGCTGGTCCAGTTAGGTTTCTGGTCAATGGTGACCCCCAGGATGTTGATGGTGGGGGATTCGGCGATGGTAATGCCTTTGAATGTCAAGGGGAGGTGGTTAGACTCTCTCTTGTTGGAGATGGTCATTGCCTGGCACTTATCTGGTGCGAATGTTACTTGCCACTTATCAGCCCAAGCCTGGATGTTGTCCAGGTCTTGCTACATGCGGGCTTGGACTGCTTCATTATTTGAGGGCTTGCGAATGGAACTGAACACTGTGCAATCATCAGCGAACATCCCCATTTCTGACCTTATGATGGAGGGAAGGTCATTGATGAAGCAGCTGAAGATGGTTGGGCCTATGACACTGCCTTGAGGAACTCCTGCAGCAATGTCCTGGGGCTGAGATGATTGGCCTCCAACAACCACTACCATCTTCCTTTGTGCCAGGTATGACTCCAGCCACTGGAGAGTTTTCCCCCTGATTCTCATTGACTTCAATTTTACTAGGGCTCCTTGGTGCCACACTCGGTCAAATGCTGCCTTGATGTCAAGGGCAGTCACTCTCACCTCACCTCTGGAATTCAGCTCTTTTGTCCATGTTTGGACCAAGGCTGTAATGAGGTCTGGAGCCGAGTGGTCCTGGTGGAACCCAAACTGAGCATTGGTGAGCAGGTTATTGGTGAGTAAGTGCCGCTTGATAGCACTGTCGATGACACCTTCCATCACTTTGCTGATGATTGAGAGTAGACTGATGGGGCGGTAATTGGCCGGATTGGATTTGTCCTGCTTTTTGTGGACAGGACATACCTGGGCAATTTTCCACATTGTCGGGTAGATGCCTGTGTTGTAGCTGTACTGGATCAGCTTGGCTAGAGGCGCAGCTAGTTCTGGAGCACAAGCCTTCAGCACCACAGCTGGGATGTTGTCGGGGCCCATAGCCTTTGCTGTATCCAGTGCACTCAGCTGTTTCTTGATATCACGTGGAGTGAATCGAATTGGCTGAAGACTGGCTTCTGTGATGGTGGGGATATCGGGAGGAGGCCGAGATGGATCATCCACTCGGCACTTCTGGCTGAAGATGGTTGCAAACGCTTCAGCCTTGTCTTTTGCTCGCACGTGCTGGACTCCGCCATCATTGAGGATGGGGATGTTTACAGAGCCTCCTCCTCCCGTTAGTTGTTTAATTGTCCACCACCATTCACGACTGAATGTGGCAGGGCTGCAGAGCTTTGATCTGATCCGTTGGTTGTGGAATCGCTTAGCTCTGTCTATAGCATGTTGCTTCCGCTGTTTAGCATGCATGTAGTCCTGGGTTGTAGCTTCACCAGGTTGGCACCTCATTTTTCGGTACGCCTGGTGCTGCTGCTGGCATGCTCTTCTACACTCCTCATTGAACCAGGGTTGATCCCCTGGCTTGTTGGTAATGGTGGAGTGAGGAACATGACGGGCCATGAGGTTACAGATTGTGCTGGAATAAAATTCTGTTGCTGCTGATGGCCCACAGTGCCTCATGGATGCCCAGTTTTGAGCTGCTAGATCTGTTCTGAATCTATCCCATTTAGCACGGTGGTAGTGCCACACAACACGTTGGATGGTGTCCTCAGTGCAAAGACGGGACTTCATCTCCACGAGGACTGAGCGGTGGTCACTCCTACCAATACTGTCATGGACACATGCATTTGCGACAGGTAGATTGGTGAGGACGAGGTCAAGTAAGTTTTTCCCTCGTGTTGGTTCGCTCACCACCTGCCACAGGCCCAGTCTGGCAGCTATGTCCTTCAGGACCCAGCCAGCTCGGTCAGTAGTGGTGCTACCGAAACACTCTTGGTGATGGACATTGAAGTCCCCCACCCAGAGTATGTTTTGTGCCCTTGCTACCCTCAGTGCTTCCTCCAAGTGGTGCTCAACATGGAGGAGGACTGATTCATCAGCTGAGGGAGGACGGTAGCAGGAGGTTTCCTTGCCCATGTTTGACCTGATGCCATGAGGTTTCATGGGGTCCAGAGTCAATGTTGAGGACTCCCAGGGCCACTCCCTCCTGACTGTACATCACTGTACCGCCACCTCTGGTGGGTCTGTCCTGCCGGTGGGACAGGACATACCCAGGGATGGTGATGGAAGTGTTTGGGGCGTTGGCTGAAAGGTATGATTCTGTGAGTATGGCTATGTCAGGCTGTTGCTTGACTAGTCTGTGGGACAGCTCTCCCAATTTTGGCACAAGTCCCCAGATGTTAGTAAGGAGGACCTTGCAGGGTCGACTTGGGCTTGGTTTGCCGTTGTCGTGTCCGGTGCCTCGTGGTCCGATGCCGGGTGGTCCGTCTGGTTTTATTCTTATTATGACTTTTCATAGTGAGATTTTACAACTGAGTGGCTTGCTAGGCCATTTCAGAGGGCAGTTAAGAATCAGCCACATTGCTGTGGGTCTGGAGTCACATATAGTCCAGACCGGGTAAGGACGGCAGGTTTCCTTCCCTAAAGGACATTAGTGAACCAGATGGGTTTTTACGACAATCCGGTAGTTTCATGGCCACCGTTACTGATACTAGTATTTTAATTCCAGATTTTTATTTAATTAATTGAATTTAATTAATTAATTGAATTTAAATTCGCCAGCTGCCATGGCGGGATTTGAACTCATGACTCCGGATTTTAGTCCAGGCCTCTGCATTACTAGTCCAGTAACATAACCACTATATGGCTTATGGACGATGACGATGAGCAAGATGAGGAGGATGAGACTGCCTCCACTGATTCCAGAAGGGCATTCCTAGACTATGGAGTATATTTAATCATACCACGGGAACTCAGCAGAGGGGAGGGGTTCAATACGTGCGTGGTAAACCCTGAAAAATTTTGCAGCATTGTCTTGAGCGATTGCGACTCAATTGAAGGCCTTTAATATGACTTTCGGGTTTCATATCTCCAAGCTGGGCAGCAGGCATTCTGTGCACCCGAATGACATGCTGGGAACTGTAGTATTTAAAGGGCCATTGCAACCATAGATTTTGAGGGAGAAAGGAGTAATTTAACAAGATGAAGCAACAAAGGATGAGGCCAGCAACCCGATTCAGTAACTCTTCTCTTGAGTTGCTACTAGCCGTAGTGAGGAGCGGAGGGATCCATTGTAACCGGCTGAACGGAGGAAGCACCCTGCTTCTGCCACCAAGAAGGCCTGGCTGGAGGTGGCAGAGGAGCTGAGCAACAGGGCAAAAGTCTCAAGGATGTGGGTGCAGTGCAGGAAACGCTTTAATGACCTAACCAGGTCAGGAAAAGTGAGTACAGTTACTGGTTCACCTACATCCTGTAGTGCACATAACTCCCCCTCTCACTCTGTCTTGCCAAGCCTACTCCATCACATCACTCCTCACACCCACTTAAGGCTCTTTATCAACATACCTTCACATTCTGTACACTTCCTCACCTCCCCATTTGTGAACCCACCACTCCCACTCCCCCCAATCCTGATGCAATGTGATGTATCTGTCTGATAGTCACCCTCTGATGCATCTCTTTCATTGACAGCCTTACCCAAAGCAATGCATCCATCGGGTGAGTCCATCACCCTCACTCACTCAAATGTCTGTTCTTTCTCCCCTTGTAGGAGAAGAGAGCGCAAACTGCATGGGAGAGGAGTAGGACTGGAAGGGGGCCACCAAAAATAGTGACCCTGACAGAGGTGGAGGAGGAGGCCTTGGAGCTGAGCTGCATGGTTGAATGCCTGGCTGTCAAAGATGCTGAGACCGGCAACCCGCAACCGGCTGGTGACAGAAGTTTAACATCCTTCACACACATCATGAATTGATGTTATCAGTGATTGACCTATTGCACACCTCAGCATGCTCATTGCAAAATAAGTTCTGCGATGATTCTTAATATTGCTTTATGTTCTCTTCCAGGACCTTCAAGTGGCTGAAGTGGCACAAGACATGGACGAGGGCGATTCATCAGAGGAGCTCCAAGCCTCTGAAAGCACATCATAGTGAGTCATGCACCAGTGCAGATACTCGCACCTCGGGGGTCCTGGTGGTAGTTGGGTTGTCATCTGGTGATTCACCATTCATAAGTGAGCACGAGCAGACACTGGTGGCGGGGCAACTGTGGAGAGTCCGCGTCAGAGGGCGCACTCTTCTCCAAACTCTGCTCAGCTGGATGCAGATGCTGAACCCCGGGGGCCATTGTTGAGAAGGAGAATGATAGAGGTACAGCTGCACCTTTGTGAGAGAGTAGAAAATGTGCTACCCACAATAGCAGAGAGGATGGAGGAGTCCACCTCCAGCATCAGTGGACTGGTGGCACAGGTAAGTGTGGGAATGTCTGCGATGGGGAGAATGGCCGAGTCTGCCCCTGCACAGGTGCAGGTGGAGCAGTCTTTGGTGGGGCCCTCATGGGCTCCAAAATCCAGCGGGTATAGGCCGAGAGCATCTCAGCAGTCAGGGCAGGGACCTGAGCAATCTGCCACTACCTCTGCTCAAGCCACAGGGAATTCACCATGTAGAAGGTGAAGGTTTTGTAATCACCAACGGTACGCACAAGGGTGTCTGACTAAACATCTTGTTTTTCATTTATATTTGTGTTTTGTTACATTCACATGAAATGTTATAATTGCCACCCCTACTGCCACGTTTTGTCCATTCTTAAATCCCTTTTATGAAAGCACCCTTGCATGTGTTTCATCGTGAACAGCAAGACTTCATTGGGCGTGTTTACAATGGATGTATGTGTGGATGAAGGACTGTTTTGTACGAGCGGAGCGAGGGGTTGGTATTGGTGGTGGTAGTTGTTCCAGGCGGTCGAGCGGTTCACTATCTTCAGTTTGCAGATCTTCTTATGAGAATCTATCAGATATGAGTGACTCCCTGACATCACGAGGAGCCATGTGCGCCGCTGCTCTGCCGATGGGTTGCCCATCTTCGTCCTCCTCCTCCACCTCCTCCCCCTCGTCTTCTTCAATTTTGCCAGCAGATGCGGGTGCTTCATGAGTGCATGGGACCTCATCCACCTGTAACCCTCTCTGTTGAACGATGTTGTGCAGGACGCAACACACGACTATTATTCTACGCACCCTCGCCAGTGAGTACTGAAGGGATCCCCCAGATCGATCCAGGCACCTAAATTGCATCTTGAGCATTACTATAGCTTGTTCAATGACAGACCTGGTGGTGATGTGACTGTCGTTGAACTGCTGCTCGTCCTCATTGGTAGGGTTTCTCACAGGTGTCATGAGCCACGTCTGCAGGAGGTATCCCTTGTCTCCAAGGGGCCAGTCTGTAAGTCTGTCTTGTGCATGGAAGAGGGCTGGGAAGTAGCTGTCTTGGAGCCGGGATACGGTCCCGCTCCAAAAACGGAGAGTTTTTACTCCTCACCCGCCCCCAATCCACCCCTTCTTGGGGATTAAAATTTAGCCATATGAGTCCCATGAGCTTTTAAATTTAACATGGGACTATGAGGGGGAGTTTGAATATTTTGAACCCTCCTTAACTAATGGAATAGGTGAAAATAATTAAAAACACAAAGAGAAGGACTTGGAGTTGGAAATTCCAAATTCAGCTGTCCCACGTACATCTGTGTGAGGGATAAACAGGGTTAATTTCAGACAGGCTGCCAGCCCCAAAAGAGAGAGAGAGAAAGAAACACTAGGAGATAAGTAAGAGAAGCTAGGCTGTCTCTCACATGTTTCTCTGGACATACTTTTCTGGATTTGTTTTGGTTACAGGGAATACTCTTTAAAATAGATCATTGTTTCTATTGTTGCAGTGCTTTAGCAAAGTGTATAAAATTTTTAAAGTTTCTTAATTTAAGAGAATACTTCCCCAAGGTGACAGGAGGAAATCATGAATTGACAAATTAACCACTTAGGCTCTCAAGCAGAGCCACAATGGATTCCGTGATGGCAGAAACGTCTCTGCCATTTCCTTATTCCCCATTATAATTTCTCCTGTCTCAGCCTCCAAGGGACCAATGTTTACTTCTGCTATTCTCTTTTTTACAAACTCGTAAAAGCTCTCACAATCTGTTATTGTATTTCTTGCTAGTTTACTCTCATATTCTATTTCCTTGTTATCTGATGTCATATGTGGCATGACCTTGGGATACCGGTGTGTGTGCTAATGTGATATGTTGCATGTGAGGAAATTAGCATGCAGAAATGCATGATGAAGATGCACTGAAGAACGGGTCTCAGACATGCTCAGATACTTGACAACAGCATGACATGAAATGGTTAATGTGGCTCAGGAGAGTGAGAAAACCTTTTAGGCAAGGCACGGACACATGTTCCATAGAGAAATCAAACCAATTTGTGAAACAATCAGAATAGAATTAAACACTGGTACCTATCAGAAGGATTGCAATGAAAAAGGGACATAAAAATTTAGACTTCCAAAATTCAGTGTTGGGTTCCTTTGAATTAACAATGCAATTGGCACAACTGAGATCTAGGGAGAAATAATACTTAGCAAAAATGTCCACAAGATGGATATTGGTAAAAGAAAAGCTGGAGAACCTTTTAAGTTCATGATTTCTTAATAATATGGTACACTGTAGTTTTCTGTATAATGTATTATGATTTTCTTTGTCTGTATCATGATGTGTAGTATTTACCAAATGAAACTTAGGCTGGAAGAGCAAATGGCTCGAGATACGTATGTGATGCTGACAAGATGGACACATTAGATAAGGCCAAGCAGGGTCACCAGGGGCAGTTGGAGATTAAGATTGAAAGACTAGAATGAAACAACGTAATGCTGACATTGAAAAGGGAACATCTACCCTTGGGAATCATGCATGGTGTAAGAATATTGAAAATAGGGAAAAATTGACAGCTTTTTCTTAATGCTACTAACCATCATGCTCTGCAGGCTGTGTTGCATATTTTGCTGAATTGTAAACTATTAACCTTTGACTAGTGACTCACCTTTGTTACTCTCATTGTGAGGCAAGGCAGCTATGTGGTAAGAGAGGAACAATGACTCAAAAAGTGGAATAATAATCCAAAGATAGTGATAAGACCAGGACCATGATGAGATAGCTAGGCGAGTGCGGTCAAACAAACTGGTCACCTGGATAAACAACCCTGCAAATGGCCTTGTGGTTAAATGAATAATGTTAAAACAAGCTGACCATCTTGAATTCTTTGAAAAACAACTGTGTTAATTAATGAGGGTCTTATGAGTATTGTTCTATATACGGTGTGAGGTTCGTGCCAGGGGGCACATAAAAACCCAACGTCTTTTGAACTCAGGGCAGAGGATCCAGAGAAGTATACTGCACTGTCAGAAGTCAACTCAGCTGTCAGAAGTCTACCTAGCTGTCAGAAGACCGTGTTGCTACCAGAAAACCCAAAATGACCACCCTGCCAACTTAATTACTAACTCTGCCCAGAGATCAAACAGGGTAATATTGTTTTAATCTCTATTATTACTATATAAGAATTTAAAAATAGGAGCAGGTGTAGGCCATACAGCCCCCCGAGCCTGCTTTGCCATTCAATATGGTCATGGCTGATCTTCTACCTCAACTCCACTTTTCCGCCTTATCCCCATATCCCTTGATTCCCTTAGTGTCCAAAAATCTATTGATCTCAGTCTTGAATATACTCAACAACTGAGCATCCACAGCCCTCTGGGGTAGAGAATTCCAAAGAGTCACAACCCTCTGAGTGAAGAAATTTTTCCTCACCTTGGTCCTAAATCTTGAGACTATGACCCCTAGTTCTAGATTCTCCAGCCAGAGGAAACAGCCTCTCAGCATCTATACTGTCAAGCCCTCTAAGAATTTTATACGTTTCAATGAGATCACCGCTCATTCTTCTAAATTCCAGAGAATACAGGCCTCTTCTACTCAATCTCTCCTCATAGGACAACCCTCTCATTCCAGGAATCAATCTAGTGAACCTTTGTTGCACCACTTCTAAGGCAAGTACATCCTTCCTTAGGTAAGGAGACCAAAACTGTACACAGTACTCCAGGTGTGGTCTCACCAGAGTCCTGTATAATTGCAGCAAAGATCTCCTTACTCTCTTACTGTCTTATCATATTGGGTACCTTTACATATTTGATTTAACTATTAATAAATGAGACATTAATCACCATTTGGTGTATCATCTGAATCCACTGCAATATATAATATGGGACAGCACTCTTGGGCTACAATTCTCTCATAAGTTTTAATCCTTGCTCATTTTGTTCTTATTGTAATTGCTGTAATAATGCTTTGTATAATATCCTCAATGTATAAAAAGCTGAATATGCAAATGGGTGTATTGTGCTACAGAGCCATGAACTAAGGATGGGATGGGAATGTGAACCTAAAGGGTTTCCTCCAAAGGGTCAAAAGAAGGGAATGTAAGAGAAACATTAAATAAGCTTTCTATATAATATTGCCAACCTTGTGAAGAAGGCTTTCTGTTCTCTGTTATTAAGCATCAACAGGCTTTTGGTCACCTTGTGTAGAGAGCATCCTGTGTCATTCTTACCTCATGTACATAAGATGGGTAAAGGAAGTTGACCATAGTTTAGTAAGAAGATAGGATGCTTTGTGCAAACACAGTGTCCTTGACAAATCAGAGACATGATCATAAGGGCCATCTGGAATGTAAGGGAGGCAGCTCCATGTTTCAGAGAGGATGATTGATGGAAGGTCCCATGTTTGAACATGGCCATGTAGAACTGTTTGTGTTAATAAATGTATATAAGGTGAGAATTAAATTGTATTTGTTAGAACGTTCTTGGAGCGAGGCTGGACATGCTCAAGTAATATCAAAGACCTTCGAGACATGCGTCTTGGAACCATGTATGGTGATAAACTTTGCCGGGTTGTATGCGACCATCTTATTAGTATGTTTATTGTACTCTTGTATTTTAATATCATTGCTACTTATTATAACTTCTTAATAAAGCTATTGTACTTTGGAACAAAACATCTTGGAGCCTTTTTGAATAAAGACTGAACCATTTAATGGATAGCCAGCATTAGTGTAGTCAGTTCCAATAACATGGTGCTACTCAAAATGGAACAGAGATATTGGCGCTAAAGCTGACTGATCTGTTGTGCCACAAATGCAGTGGAATCTTGCTATGCATTTTCCTGATAATCCAATTTTAATCAATGTAATTTGATGTGAATAGATTCCTTCCAGACAGAAATTATTACTAAAGGATCAAGCCTCAGAAACATTTTCAACTTTACTTCTTGAACTCTACTGCATTCTGCAGATTGGCACCTAAGTGTTTTTTCCCAGATGCATTTGCAAACATGCTGGCCAGTAGGGCCAGCATGTTTGCAAATGCATCTGGGAAACTCATTAAGATGATCCCTTAAGATTTCTGATGTTTTCTTTTTAACAGTATCTTGTTACCATTGATAAGGAAAGCCACACACAATAAAAAAAATGCGTGTTAGCTCTTGTTTTGACATGCAGATAATCCTTAAATTTGTCCAATAATTTCCTGTACGATACTTTGTTGAAGACTTTCTGAAAGTCCATGTACATCATATCCACTGCACTTCCCTCATCCACCATATCTGTCACCTCCTCAAAGAACTTTATTAGGTTTGTCAAGCACAGTCTTCCTTTCTGAAATCCTCGTTGTCTGCTTCTCTTCATTTAGGCACTTAGCAATTTCATCTTTAAAGAAGGAATCCAAAATTTTCCCTACCACAGATGTTAAGCTGACTGGCCTGTAATTAACCAGGTTAGCTCTGTCTCTCATTTTGAAAATGGGTAGTACATTGGCCACACTCCAGTCCTCTGGCACACACCCACCTTCAACAGAACCATGAAATGGATTCAGGAGAAACTTCTTTACTCAGAGAGTGGTGAGAATGTGGAACTCGCTACCACATGGAGAGGTTGAGGCGAATAAGATAGATGCATTTAAGGGAAAGATAGATATGTACATGAGGGAGAAAGTTATAGAAGGATATGTTACATAGAAACATAGAAAATAGGAGTAAGAGTAGGCCATTCGGCCCTTCGGGCCTGCTCCGCCATTCAAAATGATCATGGCTGATCGTCTAACTCAGTACCCTATTCCCGCTTTTTCCCCATATCCCTTGATCCCTTGAGATGAAGTAAGGTGGGAGGAGGCTCGTGTGGAGCACAAACACCAGCATAGACCTGTTGGGTCGAATGGCCTGTCTCTGTGCTTTAAAAATCCTACGTAATTCTATAAAATATAATTTCTAGGATTCTGCTATTTCTTCCCCCATTCCCCCCTCAGGGCCGTTGGCTCTATCCCACCAGGTCTTCCTTTAGCTTAACTAACTTCTCTAATACTTTCCTTTTATTTATTATAATATCTCTCATCTCACTTTTAACCAATTCAGGATTTACTTCCTCCCCAATGTCCTTCTCTTTTGTACATATTGATGGAAAATTTCCATTTATCCTCCACTAACATCCTCTCCTCTCAGGGGTCCCTCCTCACATTTAGCAATTCTCTTTTTACTGGTATGTTTGTAGAATGCTTTACTACAAGTGACTGTTCTTCCTAATTTTTTTCGAGATTCTCCACTCATACTCCCTTCTTTGCTTTCTTTATCCCTCTCTTATTTTCTCATATTCTCTCTCATTTTTTATCATATGTATAGATCCCATATCCCCTCTTCTTCAATATTAGTTTGTTTCTAGCATCTTTATTTATCCATGATATTCTGAAACTTGAAGTAGTCTCCATTTTAATGGAACATATTTATTCTGCACCTTTGCAATATCCCTTTAAAAATATCCTATTCTGCAGTCCTGTGCCCATTTTTCTTTCCACCTCACCTCAGCTAGCTCTTTCCTCAGTCACCCTACTTGATCAATTAAAAATACAGATAAACTAAATCTCTGCCTTATATATTTTATTTTTACAACATGTCCAGCTGGAAAGAAATATTTGAGAGATGCAAATCTGTAATACTCTATGATGAGCATTCTTGGTAAAATGAGAGAGAGAGCAAGATGGAGGTTACTGCACAAGATGGAGCAGTGGGAACGGAGGGTCAGTTAGGTGAGATATGGGAGGATCAAGTGAAATATATTTATATAGGTGGTCATGTTCTAAGTCAAAGGTTTATTGGGGATATATTAGATCTTATTCAGAACATGGTATTATAGTATTGAATATGGTATTGAGATAGAGGATCAGCCATGATCATATTGAATGGCGGAGCAGGCTCGAAGGGCCGAATGGCCTACTCCTGCTCCTATTTTCCATGTTTTCTATGTTAGAACATATGCCAAATATCACTCAAACAGCAACTAAAACTATTTACTCTGCAGAGACATGACACAGCCTCTGAGAACTTGTAAATTTCTCGGCCTTCATATATTGTATTAATAGCAGTGAGGAAATGCATTGTGTAAAGTTTGAGCCTTTTACATCCTCCATTCCAAGACTATTTTTAGGACATAATGCAACTTGATAAATTGACATTTATACTAATGTTCAGGTTGGAAGTAAGATTTGAATTCTTCTAATTGGAGTTTATGTTGTATTGATCCACTTAATAGATGATCAGGCACAATCCTCCACAGAACTTTCTTTAGAATATGTTTTCTGAGATGGATTCTGACAGTGTGATAGTCATAATAATGTTTAAGGACCTTTCTAACGGAGCCAGTTGATGAAGATAGTGCGGTTGGTGTTGTGTATGTGGACTTTCAAAAGGCATTTGATAAAGTACCACATAATAGACTTATTTGCAAAATTGAAGCCCATTGAATTGAAGGGGCAGGGGCAGTATGGGTACGAAAGTGGCTATGGGACAGAAAGTAGAATGTAGTGGTGAACGGTTGTTTTTCAGACTGGAGGGAAGTATACAGTGGTGTCTCTCAGGGGTTGGTATTAGGACCACTGCTCTTTTTGATATAAATTAATGCTCTGGACTTGGGTATATAGGGCATAATTTCAAAATTTGAAGATGAAACAAAACTCAGAAATGTAGTTAACAGTGAAGAGGATAGTACCAGACTTCAGGAGGACATAGACAGACTGGTGAAATGGGCAGACAAATGGCAGATGAAATTTAACACACAGAAGTGTGAAGTGATGCATTTCGGTAGGAAGAATGAGGAGAGGCAATATAAACTAAATGGTACAATTTTAAAGGGGGCGCAGGAACAGAGAGACCTGGCAATGTACGTACACAAATCTTTGAAGGTGGCAGGACAAGTTGAGAAGGTTGTTAAAAAAGCATACGGGACTCTTGGCTTTATAAACAGAGGCATAGAATACAAAAGCAAGGAAGTTATCTAAGCCTTTATAAATCACTGGTTAGGCACCGCTTGGAGTATTGCATCCAATTCTGAGCACCGCACTTTAGGAAGGATGTTAAGGCCTAGAGGGGTTGCAAAGGAGATTTACTAGAATAGTACCAGGGATGCGGGACTTCAGTTGTGTGGAGAGATTGGAGAAGCTGGGGTTGTTTTCCTTAGAGCAGAGAAGATTGAGGGGAGATTTAATAGAGGTGTTCAAAATCATGAAGGGTTTTGATAGAGTAAAAAAGGAGAAACTGTTTCCAGTGCAGAAGAGTCGGTAACCAGAGGACACAGGTTTGAGGTAATTGGCAAAAGAACCAGAGGGGAGATGAGGAGAACTTTTTTTATGCAGCGAGTTGTTGTGATCTTGAATGCACTGCCTGAAAGGGTGGTGGAAGCACATTCAACAATAACTCTCGAAAGAAAATTGGATAAATAGTTGAAGGGGAAAAATTTGCAGGGCTATAGGGAAAGGGCAGGGGACTGGGACTAATTGGATAGCTCTTTCAAAGAGCCGGCGCAGGAACAATGGGCCGAATTGCCTTCTTCTGTGCTGTATGAGTCTATGATTCTAATGGCCAGCTCTACCAAACCTCTTTCTTTCCAAATATATCTACCTTCTACTTGCTGCTTTAGCAAAATTCTTAAGATTTGTGAACACAGAAATGAGTTCTTTCTTTTATTACATTTAAACATATTTTTTTGTTGATTTTAGTATATATAAATGTATACACAAATACCTTTCCTTCTCCCATCAGATTATGTGGCCACAAATGAAAGACAATGGGGCTGATTTTAACTCACAGCGGGAAGTCGGGGGGAGTGGATGGCTAGCCTGCACGGGAATGTGAGTCAGATGCTCGGCAGATTTTAACTACTGAGCCGCATTTGAATGCTGCTGATCAGCAGCTCGGCTGCTTCCAGTGGGAAGTTGCAGCTGACCAGCAGAGAAAGACAACAATTGGGCGATTTGAAGGCCGCCTACCGGCATCAGTAGAAGGCTGCTGGCAGCAAGGTAAATCCAGAATGGCGGCGGTAGAGAGGGGTGTTTTGAGGGTCGCACAGCAGAGAAAGGAGGGGGGAGTCCGAGGAAGCAAAGGTTCAGAATTTCCTTGTGGGGCCCGTAGGAGCACTCCTGCACCTTTGAGACCCACTAAGGAAAGCTTCCCCACAGCTTCACCTGGTGGGACAGGGTTAAAATTTCATTGGGGGCCCACGTACCTATATTTCTCTATGAGTTCCCCTTTCAATTGCCTCCTTTCACACTGCAGAACTACAATTTCTCCAATCTTTCCTCGTACCTTAGTTCTCTGATGTTCAGGATTAGTCCCATTGCTCTTCTCTGAGCTGCTTCCAAGGGTTGTCTATCTCTCTCGTATTCAGTGGCTGGAAATGGATACAATATTCAAGGTGTGGCCTGTCAGAGCACTGAACACTTCAAGCATGATTTGCTTTTCCATTTTGAAACTCCAGGGGAGTGTCAGCTTTAGACATTCCAAAATCAAACAGTAAACTAGCTAGACGCAGAATAAAATTCTATGTACTTTCACTCTCAATGTGCTGCAGCACAAATTCAGAAGCACACCACTTACTGTACCCTTGTGAATATTTCCACTTCTCGCACCATCAATTTGGATTGGATTCTAACGCAGGTTTCTGAGGTGAAAGGCCACTAGTTCCTTCCCTCTGCACCTCTTCCCCTCTCATTGCAATATTTATAAGTATTAAATTGAATACAAATACAAAATTTGAAGGTTTCTGGCAGACCTTCGACTGCATACTCTCTCACAGAAAAGTCAGCTCATTAATAATGCATGTAGAATTATTCTATTGGAGCAAGCTTTTCAGCAGCTAGACAGAAGTTAAAAACCTTCATCATTATAATAGAATTACAAAAAAGGTATATAACATCGCCTGCTGATCTGGCAAGAATTATTTTCCACACTTCAATAGTATTGGATATGGTGTGATTGATAACTACTATTTTAGTTTGTTCATGGGCACAATAGATTCCACCATACGTTCAATGTTATAAGTTGTTTAAAGGTTGGCCTACAACAAGGTCCCATTAGGAGAGTAGTAAATATATTTTAATTATTGTAGTAGTAGAAGGATACACTCCTAGGGTACCAAACAATTTTCCACTGACAACTAAACAGTGGCAGAAATCTCTAAAAGATAAACAACTGACCCAGACATTATCCCACTTTCCATTTGCAAGCTGATAGTCACTTGCTTCTTCTCTTCAGTGCTTAACAGTACATGAGGCAACCCATTTCTGCCACTTCTCTACATCCAGCAGATCGAAGTTCCCTTTTTTCGTTAACAGCTCAATAGCCTGACTCACAACGCTCTAATAGGAGAACTGGCCAGATGCAATGGAAAGTCACCACTCAACTCCCATCAGACAGAAGTACCCTGCTGGATGTCAACCCAGTATTCAGTGGCCGGAGCTATGATCTCCTGATCACCAGGGCTACGATGGACTGGGGCACTCTGCTCACGTCAGACAAGAGTATCCCTCTGGATGTCAACCCAGTATTCAGCGGCCGGAGCTGTCATCCTCGCTCGCCGGGACTGTCTGAAGTGGGCTTGAACCCATAGTGACTCAATGGTGGGAATGCTACCACTGAGCTAAGGGTCATTCCTACAGTCACTTGCTTAGATAATATTTATGATACTCACCCTATGTTCCTGTTATATAGGCAAATGTGGCAGACATTTTGCACATAGCAAGATCCCATAGACAGCACAAAACCGGTGTCACAAATTCCGAACTATATTTGGGTTCGGGCCTCATTAAATGCTGCTAGTGAACTGTGAACACCAAACAGGTACCTCAGTGTAGCTCACCAGTTGGGGCGGGTGGAAAGTTAGCTGGCTCCCACGCTGAGCCAGATGGTAGATCAGGTTTCGGGGGTGGTGGGGAGGGAGGGATATAATCCCGGGGGTGCCTCCAATGGACAGCCCTGCTCCTTCTGGACCAGCAAAAATAAAAATAAAAAATTTGCAGGGCCATTTTCTGAAGGGCTTCCAGTGGTCCCTTTAAGGACCTCTGGTTAGGTTGCACAGTTTGGTACAGATAGGCAAACTGCACAGCACTTGCACCACCTTTTTGTACCTGAAAATTGCAATCAGGGATCTTACAATCAGCATGGGACTCCGATTTACATATTTAAACAGCCATACGCCTGTTTCAGGTGGGCTGCTTGCCCATTTAGAGGCCCTCCTGAGAAATGCATCAGGTAGGACTTGCACATCAATGCAACAGCTGAGGAGCCCCCCAATTTTCAACTTCGAGCCATACATTTTGTTACGATGCAGTGCCTGATGCACTGTAGATAGTTTAAGCAACGTGTGGCATTTCGAATCTGCCAGTTAGCTTTGATTACCGTTTTCTGACTTTCTAAGCTAAGTTATTTATAACAAACATGATCAAAGATTCTACAAAATATTTATCCAACTGGTAGGCCCACATTATAATGCATTTACAATTTGGCAACTCATGTTATTCAGTTGAGTCTGCTCACTAGATATTCATGTCTAAAGGGTGCCTAATATTATAGTTTGATTAAAATAAGGATCAGCTACATTCAACACTTGACAACAGTGCAAGGAGCATTGTTTTTTATTTATACTACAACCCCAACTATAGTCTAAGAATTATATGTATCCCTGGATATATAAAGTACTGAGAAAATATTTCCACACCTGACTCTCTTTCTCCTGAACTAACTTTGCTCATTTCCATCTGTCACATTTGCTGAGGATGAATCTTTATCTCCATTTTTACTTTTTGATCTTTCTCTTCAGGTCTTTTTAATGATTTTGCACAGTTTCTCATGTTGCTTAATATCCCAATTAAGTTCTGACTACTTCAGTCACATCATGGGGCAGAAACCCACAGCTTGCCAGTGGACTTCCAGGGGGACTTACCCACTGGCATTCTGCCTGCTGACTGCAATTTTAAATTGTAAGTGCCAAGGACACCCGCCCAAAAACACAGTTGCACAGATAGGATGAGTTGGAAGATGAGGATAAATTCAATGTGTTGATGGACAGGGAGCCAGTGTAGGTCAGCAAGGGCATGTGTAATAAGTGAGCAGAGTGCAGGAAGTGAGCAGCAGAATTTTGCATGACTTGAAGTTTATGCAGGGTGGAAGGTGAGGGTTGGGTAGAAGGACATAGGAGAAATAAGGGTGAAAATTGGTTATGGCCCATTTTGGAGCGCGTGCTCCAACCGGGAGAACCCAAGGCCTACCTGGCACGCCTCCAGGAGCAGATTGCCTATTTCAGGCAGAAGAATTTTGGGCTGATTGCCTCGCTGGCAGCGGCCCTCAGCTAATTCTGGGCGGAAGGGAGCTGATTGAGGGCTGGTAGTGGCCCTTGAGTGTGCTGTGGAGCTGGGAGGAGCACCTGCTCTTCCTGGCTCCACATCAACCCATAAAAAAAAATGCACCTAACTTTTGTGATGGTAGTCGCTTGTAGGCCGCATCCACGCTCAGATGACATGAGCTGAGCAGGCCCATGCCTTAAGGACAGCCCAATTGCTCGGAGTGGACCTAAAACAGGGCGCTAGGCCCGTCATTAGCATATACAGGGGGCCAAATGCCTGTTTAAGGTGGTTGCCCCAGATGCCTGAAATTGTCCAAGGTCAATGTAGCTTTAGATGTTTTTCAGATATCCTTGGGGTGAAGGACATAGTATGGCAAAATTGATCATTTTTGCCCCTGTTTTCCATCCAGAAAACAGATGCAATCAGAACGAATTTCTTTTCCATCAAGTCTAAAGCTAATAAAAGTGTTAGAAGGGTTTCAGCGGCAGTTGGGATGAGGTAAGAATGGAGGCAGGCAATGCTGTGGAAATGGAAATCATTCTTGGTTATGGATAGGATATGAGTTTGAAGCTCAGCTCTGGATTGAACATAATGCTGAGATTTCTCACAGTCTGATTTAGCCTGAGCTAGTAGCTGGGAAGAGGGATGGAGTCAGTGGCAAGAAACGAGAATGTACAGTGGGCGCCACGTTGGCTTTAATCTTCCCAAGGTTCAGTTGGAGGACATTGTGGCTCATCATGACTTAATGTTAATGATGTGGACGTGCTGTTCTCCGTGACTGGCCTGTTTGAATAACAACGACACCTTTTGATTGGTGTGATGCTGTCCCAACATCGTATAAGATATGCGATTTGAGAACCTTTTCATTCAATCATCTGACGAAGGAGATAATCTCCGAAAGCTTGTGATTTTAAAATAAATTTGTTGGACTATAACCTGGTGTTGTAAGATTCCTTACATAATGTTAATGAGGCAGTCTAACAGTAGAGGTGGTCTTAGGTTGAGGGAAGTGGTGGGGAGGTAGAGCTGGGCATCATCAGCATACATGTAGGAACTTAACCCATGCCTGTGGATGATGTAGCTGAGGGGCAGTATGTAAATAAAGATAGGGGCCAAGAATAGTCCTTGAGGAACCCTGGAGGCGATTGTGTGGTGGTGAGAAGCACTTGCAGTAGATGCATTGGCTGCTTTAGATACCTGCAAACACAGATGACACAAAACCATGACACTACTGTGGATTATTATCCTAAATGACTAGATAAGAAGCAACAACACTCGTCTCAACTCCCACCGAAGTTATAAGCTGAATCTTTCCACATATGAGTAGCACGTGGCTTACTATTGAAATCTGCCATTTATAAACAAGTCTGCATTCCCCTCTTAATAGTACTTTCACTTTTTGGCCATGTTGTCTTATTATTACTCCGTGGTCGTTGTTATTGTCACTTCTTATCTAATAATTGGCTACAGTAAAATATAAAACCCTAGCTTGACAGTCCCTGTCAACAATAAGACTGGATCAGATTGGGATGAGGATGGTAAGGTCTGAGATTGCAGGTCCAGCAAAGGGATGGGAGGTCTCTAAGGCTCCCCTAGTGGAGTATGACTGAATCCATGTATGTGGCTGTCCAACCACCTCCTCTGCCCGCAGCAGTACAGCAACAAACGGCACTGGAGGTAATGGATGCTTTCAGTTTTTCTCGCGGTTATTGAATCATCCCCCTACCCACTTCCCCCCCCCCCCCCCCCAGCGAATGTGTTGAGGATGAAACCCCCGAGCGGTATCTTCGTGTCGGTTTTTCTCTTCGCTGCTGAGATGGTCGCAGCCCTGTATCTGAGCAGCACTTACAGATCTGCTGGGGACAGGATCTGGCAGGGACTCACGCTTGTCTTCGCCCTGGTGCCATCAATTCTGGTCCAGTTCACTCTAACCTTCGTCCACCGGGATGTGAGCAGGGATAGACCCCTGGTGTTGTTCCTTCATCTGCTACAGCTGGGACCATTCGTCAGGTAGGCACCTTTCTCAATCTTTTGGAGATGAACGATATTTGCTCCCGCTTGGGGCCAGGAATCAGTCGCCTCTGTGAGTGTCAGTGATGTGACTCGGAGATCGTTTATAATAGAGGGAAACGTATGTAAAAAGAGGGAGTCACCCGGGTTCCGTTTCTGTAGATAACAATATGAATGACAAACATTTGGTGAATTAAGAACATCCAGCGTCTTCTTATAGGAGGCGTGAGCAAAATTGAAACATACGAGGTGAATACTGTATACATGCACACAGGGGAGCTTTCTGTGGGCCTGAGCTTGTAGGACCATAGATAATTGCTGCATTAAATTATTTTGATTTTCAAACACAATTCATGTAGGTTAAATGACGTTACCGACTAGATTCTTGAGTGGATTGTGTACTAATTTCTCTGAATTAAAGTTTGCATTAAACCTTTTAGGAAGAAAATCGTCTTCGGGTAAAATTATTATAACAGCAAAATCACCAAGTACCTATTTGTGAAATAATTTCCCACTGTTCACCCTTCATCACTGTAACTAGACCTGGTGAATCGGAAACTGCAACTTGAACATTAATACATAAATGCAAAGTGTATTCTGCACAATGAGACATGTTCCAAACTGACCCACCGCCACAATAAAACTTGAAACTCGATACAGAAATTCGACTTTCTCCTTGTAATCATTGGCCTTAAATGTTAGCCTTAGAATTCAGAATTAGTTATATTTTTTCCATATTCAGAGGATAGACGGCTTTCCCGCTACACTCAGCTTTTCAGGAATCATCCATTATGGAGCTCAGCAGCAACGCCTTTGTCCTTATAGAGGAATTAGCTGCTAAACGTGATACAGTTCAAACGTTATTATAAGATCATCTTATCACGTATATGAATATATTTATTAGAAAAATATTAATAATATTACTAAATAGCAATAGCCATTTCTATAACAGGCCACAGGAGATGCGGCTAGTCGGGGGGGGGGGGGGGTCGAAATGAAACAGCAATGCAAAATAATCATATTTCACGTAGTAATCTTTAAAATATTTCTGAATTTGCAAAATTGTATTTTTCTCTTCTGTTAACCGACAACCCGTGCATGTTGTGCAGGCAGCCATCGCTGTGTGTTTATCCAGGCGTGTCTAAGCATGCAGTTCCTTTCATTCTCTCACTGAGCTGCTTGTGTCGTAATGGATGCTGACAGAACAGTTGAATTACCATTGATCTTTATTAAACTTTTACTATGTCCAATGCAGCAGCAGTAGATCGAGGCTGATGATGGCTAGGTGATGGTGAGCAGATAGTGTGAATGTCATTCATCCATATTGGGAAAGTATAGTGTAGTGCGACATGTACAGTCCTTTTATCTCCGTTCTATCTTTTAAAATAAATAAATATATAAATTATTTCATCAAGGGTCATTCGCCAGTTCAAATACTCAGTAGCAGGGCATAATGGTTAAACAATAAAATACCGGACAAAATAATTGGATTGCAATATCTATCAATAGATTAAGTATTGCATATAGTTTGCATTTCCTAATACTATCCCCATCACACTTTGATGAGAATCCCCCTTTCACCAGGAGCCAGAATCTCCAGTTCACCAGGAGCAATGCAGTGGGAGGCCTACATTTAAAATTCTCTTGAAATGTTTATTTGTCAACAAAAAAGATTGTAAACAATTTTACAACACCAAGTTATAGTCCAGCAATTTTATTTTAAATTCACAAGCTTTCGGAGGCTTCCTCCTTCGTCAGGTGAACGATGTGAAAATGAAATCCTCGAAATGAAATCGCATTTATAATTCACAGAACAATGCTTGGTGATTACAGACAGTTTTTTCAACTGCCGGGCAGTTGAAAAAACTGTCTGTAATCACCGAGCATTGTTCTGTGAATTATAAATGCGATTTCATTTCGAGGATTTCATTTTCACATCGTTCACCTGACGAAGGAGGAAGCCTCCGAAAGCTTGTGAATTTAAAATAAAATTGCTGGACTATAACTTGGTGTTGTAAAATTGTTTACAATTGTCAACCCCAGTCCATCACCGGCATCTCCACATCATAACAAAAAAGATAGAAGACACTGAGTAAGGGTAATGCAGGATGAAGAAGATGCAGTAATTCAGTCTGGTGGGAAGAAGACCTCACCACTGTCAATCGTGAGTGTGTGCTGGCAGATTTGTATGTGACGGAGAACAGGGGAAATGTCCCTGTAGGTTTGTGAAAGTACTGCGAGTGAACATATGCCTGTTTTTATACAGACTGTGACCATATGATGAAATTATTGAAAGAATTCATGATGGATAAAGATGAACTGAAAACTGTTGGGAAACTTTAAACTTAGTTCATGAGAACTAGATCTAAGTCAGCTGGCACAAAAATCAGACAGTCAATAATAGTCATTCTTCTTTTAAAAACAGTTGATGAATTTATGTTAATGCTATTGTTAATATTAAATTAAAATAATGTTTAATACTGAATACAGGCAGTGGGCTTCACATGAGCAATGGCATAAAGATTTAATAATTTAAAAAAACAAATGTGTGCACAAGCAAAGTGCTACTAATGTTCTTATTTTGAAATTGTTTTACATTTTTTTAAAATCCAAGATTGAATGAACTGAAGGAACATCTATAAATAACTATAGGGGTGATTCCACAATCCCATGTTTCCATTGGGGAACTGCACTTGGCCGGAGAATTGGGGCTATAATGGTATAGGTTTATTTTTGACCCTGGAGATCATAGAATCACCTCTTATTTCATTACAGTGCTCACATGCACATGGTAATTTAATTTAAAAACTTTTTTTAAAACTTTAAACTCACACTTTTTTTAAGCTGGTACACAGGCAGCAACCAAGAGAAGTAGAATAAGATGGTACAAGCCAGCTATGAAATGGCAGCAATGTGCAGGAAGGCACCAGTCCTGTTCTTGAGGCAGCAGTCACGTTCTTCCCTACTTGTCAGTTCAGAAGTGTTTATGGAGTATAGGGGGCAGTCTTCAGAGTCAGCAGAAACAAGGATCTTGGAAAATAGATAAGGCAGGGCACTGGTAAGTGCTGATAAAATTACTGCGATCACAAGCAGAGGGGGAGGAGTGAAAAGGTTTGTGGCAGTCTGCTGGAAAAACCACCCTTTTACAGAGTCAGTTTGTCAGCAGGGAAATGGGTTATACTTCAGAACTCAGTATCACAGTGATTATTTAGCAGCTGAGGCTTGGAATGATTAGTTCCTGCCAGCTTCCTCACAGTATGAATTAGAACAGATTTTGCATCATAAATTGATGCATCAATTTAACAGAGCTTCAAGATAGGAACATAGGAACATGGACCATTCAGCCCCTCGAGCCTGTTCCGCCATTCAATGAGATCATGGCTGATCTGTATCCTAACTCCATCCACCGCTTTGGTTTCATATCCCTTAATACCCTTGGCTAGCAAAAATCTATCAATCTCAGATTTAAAATGATTAATTAAGCTAGCATCTATTGCTTTTTGTGGGAGAGAGTAAACACTTTACCACCCTTTGCATGAAGAAATGTTTCCTAACTTCTCTCCTGAATGACCTGACTCTGAGTTTAAGGTTATGTCCCCTTGTCCTAAACTCCCCCACCAGTAGAAAATGTTTCTCTCTATCTACCCTATCAATTTCTTTCAAAATCCTAAAAACCTCAATCAAATCACCCCTTTACCTTCTCTCTTCCAGGGAATGCAAGCCTAGTTTCTGTAATCTCTCCTCATAATCTAACCCTTGGAGACCTGGTAACATTCTGGTGAATCTGCACTGCACTTCTTACCAAGACCAATATATCCTTTCTAGGGTGCGGTGCCCAGAACTGTACACAGCACTCCAGATATGGTCTAACCAGAGCTTCATATAGCTGTAGCAAAACTTCCTCCCCATTATATTCTAGCCCTCTAGTTATAAAGGCTAACATTCCATTAGCCGTTTTGATAAATTTTTGGACCTGACTGCTACATTTTAGCGATCTGTGTACATGGACCCCTAAATCTCTTTGGACCTCCACTGTTCCTGGTTTTTTACCATTTTAAAAATACTCGGATCTATCCTTTTTTGGTCCAAAATGGATGACGTCACACTTACCTGGGTTGAAATCTATCTGCCACAGTTTTGCCCACTCACTTAATCTATCAATGTCTCTTTGTAATTTTATGTTTCCGTCTACAGTACTATGCCACCAAACTTTGTGTCATCGGCAAACTTGGATATATGGCTCTCTGGTGTGTTAACTAAGTCATGAATTAATATAGTGAATAGTTGAGGCCTCAGCACAGATCTTTATGGGACACCATTAGTCACTTCCTTCCAATTTGACTACATACCCATTATCCCTATTCTCTGTCTTCTACAGCCTAACCAATCTCCTAACCAGATGCTCTATTCATGATCCTTTCTGTTTAATATTTTCAGGTGTCTTGAAGCATTTTGCATCTACCTAAATGTTGGTAAAGTTGAAGAACCTTATGTCAGTATCACACGAAAGAAACAGATGCGAAAAAATGACTACTCCGAAGAGATTGAGAAGGAAGTGGGTCAAGCTGAAGGCAAAATGTTCACACACAGAGCTGCTTTTAACCGGACTTCAGTGATTCAGGCTTTCCTAGGCTCTGCACCCCAACTTACCCTCCAGCTGTATGTTAGTGTAAAGGAACAGATTGTAACTCCTGGTAGAGGTACGTATTGTTTGTAATGCAGGAATTGCACATTTAGTTAAAGTTACTTAAGGAAGTGGAGCAGATGTCACCCTTACATCTGTGGGATATGGGCTTGAATTCACTCTAGATTGATTGGAAGATCTATTATTAGGTCAGATGTTCCTGTTATACTCAGGGATCAGTATCCCTGCTGTTGAATCTGCTGCTGCATTTTTCTTTTATACTATTATTGAAACAAATCTTTTAGCTATAATCTATCATTGTCAAAGAATTTCTCTGGTCATCAGGGATATCAACATCATAAATGTGTTCAAAAGAATCAAAACAATTCTTCTGCCACTATTCACATGACTGGAATAATCTCCTGAGAACACAGTAAAATTTTCGTAAAGCATATACCTAAATAGAAATATTTTACACTTAAGTTGTGTTTGGAATGACTGAAAAATGTAAGTTTATATGGTGACTACCTCACAGTGACAGAAGTGTGCAAGTGCATATTCTCTCATTGAGAAATCTAGCAGCAGGGCAGAAGCCTATTGTACAGGATACCACCAAAGTTAAAAGAGCGGGAGAAGAATTAGTAAATGAAGAAATATACCTCCAGTTAGAATATTATAGTGAATTTTCCTGTTTCCATGCCTGGTAACTTAGGGGTGGAATGGGTGATCAGGAATTGGAAAATCAGGAGCCGATCAATATAGTTGGATCTGCGTCACTTTTGTGCTGAGCATGATAGTCCACCAACCTTTCAAGCTGGCCTAAAGTGCTGTCACCCAAAGTGTTTGAAAGCTTCATTTAAGTATGATAATTCATTTTACATCCGCTTAGGAAGGAATTGTGCAGGACATTCCTTTTGTCCATCTGGAATGGGCATAAAGGATGTTTTGCAGGGCAAATTTTCTGTTTTGAGAGAGAAACTGGTGCATTAATGGAGCCCCATTTCCAAATGCATGTTTAGAGGTGCGCTAAGAAATGCAGGAAAGGTGGGTTGCCCTCTTTGCCATCCCAGGACATCCCCCGCTCAGACAAAATGTACAGGCTGCTTGGCAAAAGGGAACTGTCAGGATATGTATAGTCTCCAATATTCAGCGGACCTGGAGGCAGATGAGGGAGAAGGTTAGTAACCTCAGGAAGTCTGCCAAGGTAAGACTAGCCTGCATTGTACATATCAAATGGATGGGAAAAGTACACTGGCTACTAACAGTTTCCTCTCACCATTTTACAGGCTGACTGAGGCTGCTTGCTCAACCCTCACAAAATATTTATTTCCAAAGTTCACATTTACTGGAGCAGAGCATACTGCTACGTTGCCTAACCATTTGGAAAGGTGACCCCCACAAAATAACCTCACCATGCAACTAGTCTCATGACACATGTTTATTTACTCATGCACAAGCTGGGATGCAGGGTGCCCACTAGTATGTGCTCTTCAAACTACCAGCATCTCAGCACTACTTCTCTGCTTACAGGAGACACCTGAATCAGGGAAGACCTTCTTCGTGAATATGAACAGGCCATGCTGGACATGGCAATAGCTGTGAGTCATAACAGTAACTTGCTTGCATTTATGCAGTGCCGTTAACGTGGAAAACCTTTCCAAGGGTCTTCATGGCCATGTGAAGAAAATGGACACTGAGCTGAAGAAGGAGATTAGGGTGGGTGACCGAAAACTTAGTGAAAGAGGTGGATTTTAAGGAGAGTCTTAAAGGAGGAGGGGGAGTTGGAGAAACAGAGGGGTTTAGGGATGGAATTTGACAAAGTGTGACCTAGGCGGCTAAAGGTAAGGTCATATATGCTGGGATAGAGGAGGTAGATGCACAAGAAGTCAGAGTCAGAGGAACATAAAGTTCAGGGGGGAGGGGTTGTAGGGCGAGAGGAGGTTACAGAGATCGTTCGCGATGCTATGGAGGGATTTTAACAGAAGGATGAGAATTTTAAATCTGTGCTATTGTGGGACTGGAAGCCAATGTAGATCACCAAGGACAGGGTGATGGATGAGTAGAACTTGGTACAGGATAGTAAACAGGTAGCAGAGTTTTGGGTGAGCTGCGATAGCCAAAATTCTTAGGCAAGAACCTCCAAAGCACTGAAAATAACAGAGTACAAATCTAACAGTGAATTATCAGCAATAGAGACTGCTCTGCGGCAAAATAGGCACGCATGTGAATGTGAAAGAGCTGGAAGTTTGTCTTACTTTTTTTCCTGTGGCCTTAGTCAAGCTGTACCAGGTTGTGAGGAAACTCTTGTGGCATGCATACCTTGCACATATGTTTTATATAGGCAAATGTTGGATAATCTTCCTTATCTGCTCCCAGTTCCTGGGTACTTTGGTGACTGAGTTGGCCCTTTTTGTCGTCCATTCCCATGTAGTGCATCAGCTCTTTTGCGAGTAGGATGGCCTCCTGCCATAAAAACGCTGTACTGCTCAAATGACCACAGATGTGTTACAAGGCATTAAGGCCGTTGTAACAATATCCTTGACATCTGTAGTTGCAGGGCCGCCTACAGATCCAGCACAAGGAGGCAGTGGATCACCTCCATCCCTAGACGAAGATAGTGACACCCAACAGCCATCCACACCACTTCCTCCTCCCACTGAAGAAACACTTAGAAGGTACACATGGTTAGGAACCAATGGGAAGCACAGGGATAAACCAAATTGAATACACCCATCCCACACGCTGAAAGAGTTAGTACAAATTCCATGAGTGATATTGTAATTTGTCCTTGCTTTTGATATGAGGCAGATTCAAATAGTTGGGGAGAAGTATATTGTATTCATGATGTTTGATGAATGGCTGGGGTCAATGGAGGCACTATTTTATTTGGCACGATGTACAAATGCAGATAACTGTTGTACTTTGGATATTTGAGACACTTAACTAAATGTGACCAGTTCATTGCGCATACAATTCTTGTGACCCCTAGTTTGGGTCATCATTTGCCACTGATTGTTATTGCCTGTCTTCATGGCAAGACCCCTTTGGAAGGCAAGGACTGTAAGATGCAGCAGGCAACAATAATTTTGGACACCTTGGCCAGCTGTGCTGCAGGCAATCTCTGACCCTGCGCTTCCTCCTCCAGAACCAGCAGTTAGAGAAAGATGGCCATCTGCATACCCAGACATTCTATTTAGGCAGTACTGAATTAAAGCTTCCTTGGCTAATAACCAAAAATAACAAACAGGGTGCAGCTTTAAGAAAGTGTGAATAGCTGCAGTAGTGAAGTCCAAAGGCATCATGAAATAAACAATGAAACCACTGGTCAATGTGCAACAACTTGATGCAACTACCAAGCATACTCCCCTTTAAGGACAGGAACAAACTTGGCCCACCTTATATGAGTATTGAGCACCAGCAACATCATTCAGGAGCTGAGTCCATATATGAGCAAGGACCTCATTAACATTTTTTTAGGCCTTAACAAGCCTAGCACATGTCTGGTGCAGAGCAGAGGCATTTCTGGTAAAGGAGATTGTGGCAAAACTGGAGCTGAAGAAGTTGTATAGGCATCTGGTTTAGAGAATAGTCTGTAGAGAACAGAATGACTGACAGGAATATTCCCTGGAATTTAGAAGATTAAGGGATGATTTGATTGAAGTTTTCAAGATATTAATGGGAACTGACAGGGTAGATAGAGAGAAATTATTTCCACTGGTTGGGGAGTCTAGGTCTAGGGAACATAGCCTAAAAATTAGAGCCAGGACTTTCAGGAGTGAAGTTAGGAAACACTTCCACACACAAAGGGTGTTGGAAGTGTGGAACTCTCTTCCACAAACAGCAGTTGATGCTAGCTCAATTGTTAATTTTAAATTTGAGACTGATCGATTTTTGTTAACCAAAAGTATTAAGGGATATGGGGCTAAGGCGGGTATATGGAGTTAGGTCACGGATCAGCCATGATCGCATTGAATGGCAGAACAGGCTCGAGGGACTAAATGGCCTACTTTTGTTCCTATGTTCCTAGAAATAGAAAGTGTGGAGGTAAGCCTCTAAATAGCAAGAAACTGCTGAAAATGATCAGTAATGGTTGGAGCTCAGGTGTGGACTCTCTCAGGCTGGCACTATTATTGTGGAAAGACTGAGAGATTAAATCTGAAACAGGAGCCCCAGTGCAATGAGGAGGCTGGGTTGTACCAGGATGGTTGTATCAGGGTCTTAGTAACAATAAAACCTGGTGCATGCATAATATGATTTGCTTGTAGTACTATAAAAGCTGCATTGCTCTGGCACCAGGAGCCTCTGTTGGCAATCACTTGAGTGCTGGTGCAGCACAACATGAAATAACAAATGATATTTGTTTAAAATATTATTTTGAGCAAACGTAAATTCTCTTAATGTAAATTGCCAGTTGTTTACACAGTTTGTTTTACTGAGAATTAGGTAGAAAGATTACAGGAGACCCAACCTAACCTCATCTACAGTACTTCTTTGCACACTTTTCCAAATCAAGCAATTTATCCAGATTGCATTGCACTGTGTACTGATGAGGGCTTCTATTGCAACTTCTGCCAGATGATGCGTTGCACTTATATAGTGCTTTTAACACAACAAAGCATCCCAAAGCACTTCACGGAGAGAAACTAAACATTGAGCAGGAGTTTGGGAGGAGGATTAGGGGAGGTAGCTGAAAACACTGCTGAAGAGGTAGATTTTGAGGATACTTTTGAGAATGAGGAGAAATGTGGCAAGGAGTAGGAATTTAGGAAGGGAGTTCCATAGTGTGGGGTGTGATGACTGAAGGTTCTGCTATTGATGCTGGAACAGAGGGAGGGAGGATATGCACAAAAAACAAGAGTCAGAAGAGAAAAAGGGCGCAAACTGGGACTTAGAGCTGGAGGTTGCAGAGGTAGGAGGGGAGAGGCCATGAAGGAATTAATAAACAAGCATGAGAAATCAATGCGGATGGGAACCCAGTAGATGCTGATGAGGATAAGGGTGATAGGTAAGCAAAACTTATTGTCAGATAGGATACAAATGGTGGAATTATTGATGAGTTGGAGATTGTGTAAGGTTGAGCTAGGGAGACCAGCAAGGAGAGCATTAGAGAATTCAGCCTGGAGATGAAAAATGCATGGATGAGAATTTCAGAACTGGTAGAGTTGGTTAGGGTAGGGTCGGGTAGGGGCAAAGGCAAGTAATGCTGAAGAGATGGAAATAAGCTCTTTTGGTGATGGACCAAATGTGAGGTATGAAGTGCAGCTCAGGGTCAAAAGTACAACAAAGTTGCACACTGTTGGACTCAGCCTGAGCAAGTAACAAGAAGAGAGGCTAAGATGTGAAGTTTCTGTTGAGTGCTAAAAAGGATGATAAATTGGAGAAATGTCTATCTCAACCTTGACTTGATGTCAGGCAGTAAATTTGAGGATGGTGGTGGAGAAGTAAAACTAGGAATCATCAATGTACATATGACAGCTCCTGGGTTGGCAGCTCCATACAGAGCTCCTCCTTTTCAACTCTATGGCCATCCATGACCATCCTTTACCTGCACCACCACCACCACCAGCCCCCCCACCCCCACCCCAAGTCTCCTTTCCTCCACTGTTTAAGATCCTTGCCCCTAATAGTGAGTACATCTTAGTTCAATCTACAAGTTCAAGTTACATTAAAGTTACCCATGCAGTGCGCATTGCCCATCCCCTGACCCAGCTTGATTTGTCTTTTTACCTGTTCTCTTTTCAATGGCTAGGACTCTGCTCACATTTGATTTCTCGGACTTCTCTGCCATCAGGACTGCACTGCTCTGCTGGACTACACCGTATGCTTTGGCTGTCATGACTCAGGTCTGCCACTCAATCTCGTCAAGTTTAAGGTAACTTGTTCCAGTCTACAGTGCTCATCGCCCATCTGCTGTTACCTGTTGAGTTTCAGGACCATACTTAAGTGCACTGCTGGCTTCTCAGCTTTACTCTACTGGATCCAGGACAGAAATCCGCATTCTCTGAGCCGATTCCCGTCTCTTCTGGGCTTTAATATGATCTCCACTTTCGACGCCGCTTTCTATTGAGATTGTATTCTCTGCTGGACTGCTTTCATTCCAGTACTTGGTCTACTACTGCGGGCTCAGTTTTCTGCTGCTGCGCTGGGACTTTTCAGTCTACGTTGAGCTAGCTTTGGTCTGTTTCTGGTGGTTCCCATCCTGTCTCCATCCGCCTCTTGCTCCATTTATCCCATTCCCACAAACTGCTGACTACCTAACTCTCCTTCTGAGCTCCCATGCTAAATGGTTATTTCTCTTCAGGTACGGGCTCTCTCTTCCTATCACCTTCATCGCGCCTCTCCTCGAAAAACCCAGCCTCAACCTCTCCCTCCTTGCAAACTGCCACCCCATCTCAAACCTTTTTCTCTCCAATCAGGTTTCCATCCCTACCACAGCACCAAAACGGCCATAACCAAAGTCATAAATAACATCCTCTATGACCATGACCGTGGTGCACTATCCCTCCTCGTCCTTCTCGACGTCTGTGTAGCTTTTGACACAATCGACCGCATCATCCTCTTTCAACATATCCCCTCCAGTTCAGTGGGCCTTCTCAGTGGGCCTGCCCTATTTCATCCACTCTTACTTATCCAATTATAGCCAGAACATCTCCAGAAATGGATTCTCTTCCTCCCCACACCATTCCCTCTGCAGTCCCTCAAGGATTTATGCTTGGTCCCCTCCTTTTCCTTATCCACATGCAGCCTCCTGGTAACATCATCCGCAGACATGGGGCCAACTTCTGTAGGTACACTAATGAAACCAGGTCTAGCTCTCCACCACCTTTCTCGACCCTTGCATTGCCTCTGTGTTACCAAACTGCATGTTTGATATCCAGTCTTGGCTGAGCTGCAATTTCCTCCAGTTAAACATTTGGAAGACCAAAGCCATCATCTTCAAACTCCCTACCGTGGCTAATTGTTCCAACCCCCTACCTGGCTATTGTTTCCAGCTGAACCAAACTGTTTGCAACCTCAGTGTCCCATTTGACCCCAAGCTGAGCTTCCAACCCCATATGCTGTCCATAAAAAAACCACCTACTTCCACCTCTGTAACATCACCCGCTTCTCTCCTGCCTCCACCCATTTGCTGCTGAAATCCTAATCTATGCCTTTTTCACATCCAGACATGACTATCTCAATGCTATCATAGTCAGACTCCCGCCCTCCACTTTCTGTAAACTGCAGCTTATCCAAAATTCTGCTGCCCATATCCTATCCCCATCAGGTCCTGTCACCTTGTTCTTGCTGACCTACATTGGCTCCCAGTACCCCAACACCTCCAATTTAAAATGATCATCCTTGTGTTTACATCTTTTTATGGTCTTGCCCCTCCCTAAGTCTGTAACCTCTTCCAGCCCTACAACGCAACCCTGTCCAAATTCTCCATTCCTCCGACTCTGGCCTCTTGTGTAACCCCCTTTCACTTTGCCCCACCATTGGCGGCCGGGCCTTCAATTGCTGAGGCTCTGGAATAGCCAGCCTAAACCCCTCCACCTCTCCCTCCTCTTTTAAGACTCTTCTTAAAACCTACCTCTTTGACCAAATTTCATCTATTTATTTCTGATTATGCTTCTGTGAAGTGTGTTTCTATGTTAAAGGCACAATATAATTGCAAATTGTTGTTGAAGCTGATTCTTTGCTTATGGATGATATTGCTGAGAGGCAGCATTTATGTGAGGAACAGAAGGATGCCAAGGATGGAACCTTTGGGCAAGCCTGAGGTCATCATGTGAGCTTGGGAGGAGAATCCATTGAGGGAGTTGTGCTGGCTGCATTCAGATAGGTCGGAATTTAACCACAATGCAGCTGTGCCCTTGCAGGAGGAACAGTGGAGGAGGATGGAGGGATCAACCCTGTCAAAAGCCACAATAATGTCAAGGACAAAGAGGAAGAGATGAAGCAACATGGTTGCAGTTGCAAAGGATATCAGGGCAATCTCGTTGCTGTGGGCAAGGTGGAAGCCAGACTGAAATGATTCATACAGAGTTATTGGAAATGTGAGCGTGAGGTTAGGTGACAACGATGTGTTTGGAAACTTTAGAAAGCAATGGGAGGTTAAACACTGAGGTCAAGAAATCAACTCTTCCCTTCATATTCTTTAGTACACAGTTAGAGCAATGTTTTATATTTATACACAAACTGAGCTCTGTGTGTTATGACGAGAACATTATTGTAGAGGTTTTTTTTATCCAATGTATTTTGAGATCCATTTATTTCAGCTTACACTCACACTTCCAAACTATGGCCATCTCAAAGCTACAGACACCCTATCAGTTTCAAGGTGGTAGAGATTGCTATGTGTTTCAGGCATATTACATACCAATTTAGCAGTGGGGCAGCCTACGCCCAATCTGTGCAGGCGTCAGGCTCATTTCTAAATTCATGTGGCCCAAGTGACCAGTGTCAGCTGCTCACAACAAATATGTAGGTGAGACCCAATTCTTGGCAATCCTCGGGCCTCTTGGTTTGGGCATGCACTGCATTCACAGCGTTGAGTCTGGGCCCGAAACCTTGCCTTTTGAAAATAAATATACACAGTATCCATTGCATTTCATTTATCAATACACTCTGTTAATTCCTAAAGAACTCTGTTAAATTTGTCAGACATGGCTTGACCATTACAACTCCAGTTTGTCCACCCATCTACACTACTGTACCATTCAATGCCACCGCTCGCTTGGTCACCAAATTCTCTGACTGGGCTATATTTTAATGTGTTTATATGAAAATTGATTGTTGTGATCTTTGCAGCTTTGTGTTTCATTTTAACACTACATTCTTATATAAAAAATCTACGAGTCCTGTTTCATTTTCAGGAGTACTGATGGTCATTTCCCTGCTTACCATTGTGTACGGAGCCTTGCGGTGCAATATCCTCGCTATCAAAATCAAGTATGATGAATATGAGGTTCACGTGAAGCCTGCGGCCTACATCTGCATATTTCTGTGGAGGAGCTTTGAGATTGCCACAAGAGTTGTTGTTTTGGTCCTTTTCAGCTCTGTGATGCAGATATGGATCCTTCCTGTGGTCCTCCTGAACTTATTTACCTTCTTTTTCTATCCATGGATATTATTCTGGAACAGTAAATCACCTTTCCCTGAGAACATAGAAAAAACATTTACCAGAGTAGGTACAACAATAGTATTGTGTTGCCTTACATTTCTTTATGCTGGCATTAATATGTTCTGTTGGTCAGCAGTTCAACTCAAGCTAAACGATCCTGATTTAATTAATAAATCCCAGAATTGGTACAGACTAGCTGTGTACTACATGGTAAGATTCATTGAAAATGCTGTTCTTATTCTGTTATGGTACATCTACAAAACTGATGTGTATAACTATATATGTGCTCCTTTGTTGGTCATGCAGTTGATAATCGGATATTGCATTGCAATATTTTTTATGCTTGTGTTTTACCAGTTCTGCCACCCATGTAAAAAGCTTTTCACCTCCAGTATTTCTGAAGGATTATTAGATTGCTTTGCTTGTTTTATATGCCAATGTCACAAATCCTCTGAAACTGTAGAAAAGGCTGGCTTGGAACCAAACAATGCCAGTGACCATGAACAGGGCACTCAACCCATCAGTAAGTCTCAGGATTAGAAGAACATTCAAAGTGCAATAGTCGATGCACAGATGGTCTTTTTTTTTGTCCGTATCCATTTTGTTTGGACATAGTTCTCACTATAAGTTATAAGCTTGTCTTCAGATGAGCTCTGCAGCTTATAATTCCCATGAAAGGTGATTGTGTTGCAATGTTTAAGGTTCTAACTGCTATTAATTTCAGTGAGACATGACAGTAAACTTTACAAAGGCAAGCTCCCAGCATGAAGTCTCACCTACAAGGAGGACATTGCAGGAAATTGCAGGAGTACTTTGCACGATTTTTCATCCATTAATATTAATGGACCCGAAATAGTCGGGAATATGCACTCCCAGTGAGTGAAAGTTACCCTATAGAATCATCGAAAGGTTACAACATAGAAGGAGGCCATTCGGCCCATCAAGTCCGTGCTAATCCAGCTAGTCCCGCTCCCCCGCCCTATCCCCATGGCTCTGCAAATTTTTTCCTTTCAAGTACTTATCCAGTTCCCTTTTGAAGGCCACGTTTGAATCTGCCTCCACCATCCTCCCGGCAGTGCATTCCCGATCACCACAAGACTAATCCTATATGAAGTGCAACTTCCACCTGCTGCTATTAGCTCATTTGCTTTTTATTGTATAGATCCTTGAGTGTCCATAGATAAAATGGAACTGGAGCTGAATGGCAAACAGAATTGAATAAAACCACTTCTCTGCACACCCAGCCAATTTGGATAAATTAGAGCAAATGCAAATTTTCCCAATTTGTATTTGTGATCATTTTACAAAATGCAGTTTTTATGGTTTCTTTCGTTTGCCTAAAAACTATTTGTAATAACAGTGATGTTATATTAGTACATTTATATGATAATCCTCTTTCAGAAGTTTTAACCTTTATTTTAAGTGATTAAAATAGTGAGCAGAGGAATATTAAACATAGAAACATAGAAAATAGGAGCAAGAGTAGGCCATTCGGCCCTTCGGGCCTGCTCTGCCATTCAAAATGATCATGGCTGATTGTCTAACTCAGTACCCTGTTCCCGCTTTTTCTCCATATCCCTTGATCCCTTTAGCATTAAGAAATATATCTATCTCCTTCTTGAATACATCTAATGACTTGGCCTCCACTGCCTTCTGTGGTAGAGAATTCCACAGGTTCACCACCCTCTGAGTGAAGAAATTTCTCCTCATCTTGGTTCTAAATGGCGTACCCCGTATCCTGAGACTATGACCCCTGGTTCTGAACTCCCCAGCCATCGGGAACATCCTCCCTGCAGCTAGTCTGTCTAGTCCTGTTAAAATTTTATATGTTTCGATGAGATCACCTCTCATTCTTCTAAACTCTACTGAATATAGGCCTAGTCGACCCAATCTCTCCTCATAAGTCAGTCCTGCCATCCCAGGAATCAGTCTAGTAAACCTTCGTTGCACTCCCTCCATGGCAAGGACATCCTTCCTCAGATAAGGAGACCAAAACTGCACACAATACTCCAGATGTGGTCGCACCAAGGCCCTGTATGAATGCAGTGAGACATCCCTGCTCCTGTACTCAAATCCTCTTGCAATGTAGGCCAACATACCATTCGCCTTCCTAATTGCTTGCTGCACCTGAATGCTCGCTTTCAGCGACTGGTGTACAAGGACACCCAGGTCTCGTTGCACCTCCCATTTTCCCAATCTATCACCATTCAGACAATAATCTGCCTTTCTGTTTTTACAACCAAAGTGGATAACTTCACATTTATCCACGTTATACTGCATCTGCCATATTCTTGCCCACTCACCCAACTTGTCTAAATCACATTGGAGCCTCTTTGCATCCTCCTCACAGCTCACATTCCATCCCAGCTTTCTGTCGTCTGCAAACTTGGAAATGTTACATTTAATTCCCTCATCCAAGTCATTGATATATATTGTCAATAGCTGGGGCCCAAGCACTGATCCCTGTGGTACCCCACTAATCACTGCCTGCCACCCGGAAAAAGACCCGTTTATTCCTACTCTCTGTTTCCTGTCTGTCAACCAATTCTCAATCCATGCCAGTATATTCCCCCCAATCCCATGTGTTTAATTTTGTGTGGGACCTTATCAAAAGCCTTCTGAAAATCCAAATACACCACATCCACTGGTTCTCCCCTATCTATTCTACTAGTTACCTCCTCAAAAAACTCCAGTAGATACAAACAAACATAATATTGTAAATAGTAATTCCTAGACTGTTGTACCCCAGCTGAATTTCCTGCAAAAGTTGCTACATAGTGTAAGTTTTGGTGCAATAAAGCCAGCATGATTTGGGAATGATCATTATGTCATATTTTCTAATATTTGAACATCAGAATTCAAATCACAGACAAATTGATATTTCTTATCCACAAACAAAGCCATTGAAAATAACCAGAGCTATAAGCTTGAAAAATTTGGGCCTGGATATTAAATCAAAACCGGGAAGAGAGCGGGGGTGGAGGATTTTTGGATGGGAAAACTGGAAATAAGGGTCTCCCACATGTCGTGACCATTTTGACAGTAGGATGTCTTTGAAATTTTTTCAACAGTGTCGGCATGCTATCCAATGTAAAGGACATCACAGCTAAGCCCAATCCTATCTTTATCTGTCATCCATGCATGCACACTTCCAGCAGGAGTCACTGTTTAACAGTCAGGTGTTGGAACTTGGCTGATTCTTTCTCTTTTCCAAAGCCCAGGGCACTGAGGCTGATTGTGGTATCCACACTGTCACCCCAACTGAGAACCCCTAACAGTGCAGTTTGCATTCTGGTTTGACATAAGAATACACTGGGCTAGATTTACATTTTAATGACCAGCGTGCAAAGCATTGCCTGGGCAGAGCTGGGTTCCCTGCACCGAAAAGCAGTGGATCATGGCCCCAGAGAGGGGGCTGCTTTCAATTTTTAAAAAAATGACCCCCTCCAATCTTTGGGAATTCACAGCCCAGGTGGGCCCACTTTTCTTGGTTTTAGTGCCAATACTATGCCAGGTCCTGACTGAGGGCTGAAGAATGGGAACTCTCAACTTCACCCCCTGCCTTGCCCCCATACATCGATGACCTTGCAGGGGTGGGTGGAGGCATAGTCTTTATTCTCATCATACAGCTACACAGCTTGTTTGGGGAAAATCCATGACAGTGCAGGTTGTACACAGTCTATTGGAAGGAAAATGCTTAATGGGCTGAATTGCCTTTTCAAATTCTAACACTATGTTGATGAACCACCTACAACTGCTATAGTATGTGAATGAATAGGAAAAGTAGAACTTATTAAATTGTTCACTGTAGTTTTAGATGTAAAAAATACCTCAGACAGTCAATAGATATTTACTGTTAAAGATTAATGAACCGAGTGTACTTGTTTTGCAAAGTGAATCACGGTTATCTGGTTCCTTGATAGCAACAGCTGAATAGAAGAAGGCTTTTGAGACTTATAATGCACTAGGGCCTGTTTAGCATACTCATTGAAATACGTGCTAAACCTGGCAAAATTCTTCAAAGTCCATGCAAGCACGGTTTAAAAAAATGAAAGATTTTGTAACTTCAGTATATGCTGGTCAGTAGGACAGAAAATACAGTTAATTAATGTGTAAATTAAGCATATACAATTCTTTGGGATATTTTACAGAAAATAATTGACAGCATCATAACTTAAGATTCTTCATCCAACTTGAGGATTTCTGTGGTAAGTTGTTTGGTTTCCCTGCATATCTATCTGCTTTGTGTGTGAGAGAGAAATTAGAAAATAGCCAGCACTTACGCCACATGCAAAACATCTAACATGAACGTTAAGAACAACACCAGTGTGGCAACCTAATAGCCCAATAGTTGAGCGTTTGACAGGTTATCAAATATTCTTGGGTTCAACTTGCCTGTCACTATCAGATTGTGTCTCTTGAACTGGGTTTTATAAGTCAGAAAGCTGGGTGAAATGCCTCGTCACTCTGGTACAAGGAAAAATTGACACAAACAGGCTATCATCTGAGGCCAGTAATGTGTTAACAAGTTAGAATAAATCACATGAATCAATATTGAAAGAAAAAAGGTTGTAAACTTTTGCACATTCATTTCAATAATACTGTAATTATCAAGAAAATGATATATAATTTCAAGCGACTAAAATCTTTATTGGAATGAGTGCATAATGTACTCATTACTTCAAGACTAAGGCACCTTAACTTGGACTGGGTGTTGATGAGATGCATGGATCCAACATATCCATAAAAAAATTGAGAAAATATACTATTTCAAACGCAAAAAAAATTCTTGTAAATATTTGCAATGGGAAGAATAGTCGTGAATACTGAATAAAGTTTGTATATATTAATAGTCATTTTTTTAAGTATAATGTCTTGTGTTTCCAGTGGAATTGAAAACAATTGCTTCATTTTATGGATATTTGACAATTGTAGACATAATGTAAAATAAATGGATGCATAGAAACAGCAATTTTGTATTTTACGGTGCATTATTTGTATATATTTTATGTAAGAATAAATTGGGTACTTAAATCCTGCAGCACCATACTAATTTCCCCCACTCACCCCCCCCAATAGATGGTAAGCTCCCAATCAGAGGTGTTACTACTGCCGGGAATTCACCAGATTGTTCAAGTTAGACAGTAGAGTCAGCTTACTTGACCACATTGTTTGAAGATAAACAAATCATGAGTCCAGAGTAACAAGCATTGACTTGTAAATTTTTGCACCTTCTATACCACACATTTATGAATCAAATCCTTTTATTAACATGCACACTAGAATTGCAACTGGAGTCACTCCCTGAACATTAAGGAACCATGCCATTCTGTAAAATTCCAGCTGTTCTCTGCTGAACTCAATACATTGTTCTGTGTTGACGTAAAGGGCCTGTTAACCGACCCATGTACTGTCACTTGGTGCTTGAAAGGAGTCAATGGCACAATATTTTAATGCTATTGTTCTCTTTACAGCAACTGGTAGGTCAGCACTGATTGTGAACCAGCTGCAGTTGTAAATAGAACAGGTACAAGTCCAACGTTGTGTCCTTTGATAGCCAAGACTCATGAGGCGTCGCTCCTCTCTGAAATCATAGTAGCTGTATCCAGGTGCTAGATTCTACTGCAAAGCTAATTTGTTGACACCATGCTGTGTCTCCAATACCTTCTGTGCTCCACCTCTGCTGACTCTTGCATCGACTGCTCTACCATCTCAAATCTAGTCCGTGGACTATGGTATTTTTTGAATTTTGGGACTGACCAGATAACCGCAATAGTATTGCCTAGTCTTGTACATTTCTATGTTGCTATCGACCAGCAGTCATACTTTCCCTTTCAGAAATGGCCTTTTAAATTGTTGAATGAATCAGTTCTGCGCAGAGCTGAACACAGGTTTCCATTCTGTTACAAATTAATGTCTGCTCTGCAATGCTATTAACAGCACTATTTTCTTTTTTCTTGTATACAGCAAATTCTAGTGAGTTTTGCATTATCAGACCTCAACAAGTTGCATTTACATAGTGCCTCTAGCATGGTGAACCTTTTCTAAAGCATTTCACAGTTGGACATCAGACCTGAGCAGGAGTAGGAATAGAGTACACTCCCTGACAAGACTTCAACAAAATTGATTTTTTTTTTAACTAGTCAGCCCATTTTTTTCAATATTACTATCTCAGCCCTTTACTCCTTTGAGGAATTAACATGTTTCTAAATAAGAACATAAGAAATAGGAGCAGGAGTAGGCCAATCGGCCCCTCGAGCCTGCTCTGCCATTCAATAAGATCATGGCTGATCTGATCCTAACCTCAAATCTAAATTCATGTCCAATTTCCTGCCCGCTCCCCGTAACCCCTAATTCCCTTTACTTCTAGGAAACTGTCTATTTCTGTTTTAAATTTATTTAATGATGTAGCTTCCACAGCTTCCTGGGGCAGCAAATTCCACAGACCTACTACCCTCTGAGTGAAGAAGTTTCTCCTCATCTCAGTTTTGAAAGAGCAGCCCCTTATTCTAAGATTATGCCCCCTCGTTCTAGTTTCACCCATCCTTGGGAACATCCTTACCGCATCCACCCGATCAAGCCCCTTCACAATCTTATATGTTTCAATAAGATCGCCTCTCATTCTTCTGAACTCCAATGAGTAGAGTCCCAATCTACTCAACCTCTCCTCATATGTCCACCCCCTCATCTCCGGGATTGAGCCCTATTTTGTGTTCATAACATTTCTTTACATGTTTACACATTGAGGAAAATATTGGCAGAAGTTGCTACCCAATTAGCATTTCGATGGAGAAGAAACACACTGGAAATGGAAGGGAGTGACACAGCAAGAGACAACATTCTGGATAACAGGTCAAAAAAGTTTCTGGTTTATGATTATTTCGGTGAGTCTGAATGATAGTAACCCCATTTACTTGCTGCTCCCACTGGCCAGCAGGTGTCACAGAAATTCAAGAGCGTACATCCCCATCAGCATACCAAAACAAATTGCAAATGCAGATGGTAAAGTTACTGCAGTTCCAAGTCAAATTTGAAATTCTCACAGTGAAAGGGGCAACAACCTTATCAGCAAATATAGTAATTATTATAGGAGGTGAGGATGCCTAGGTGTTCAGAATTTAAAACTTTAGCAAAGGTGCTTTAGTACTGAATCTGGACAAACCAAAATTTTTCTGTGGAAATCCTGCTTTGAGTTTCATTTTTGCTGGAGTGAAGAAAAAATAGAGGACTGCTGATTTGAAGTATGGACCACACAATTTTGTTAATTCAAGATCAGCATAGAAAGAAGAAATACAGGTTTTGTGACTCAGTATACCAAGTTCTTGGCCATATCATTTATCCATCAAATCAATATGGGTAGCTGATTTTGATGGAGCTGCTTATAGAATTTTACAGCACAGAAGACCATCTGTTCTATCCCACTTGTATTGGCTTTCTAAAAGAGCTATCCACTAGGGCTGTCAATTAATCGCAGTTAACTTTTGCAAATAATGCATTAATTCTTTTGGCGATTAGTTTTTTTAATACGGATTAATTGCGGAAGTAATGCGGAGTGGAAGAGCATGGCGTGGGCAGGAACGGGATACTGGGAGGGAATGCCTGAGAGAGGAGGCAGCAGGGCAAGAACAGGATTACGGGAAGGGAATGCATGAGAGGAGGGAGCAGAGCAAGAGCAGGAATGGGATACGGTGAGGGAAAGCCTTAGCGAGTTTAATGGCACTCACCATTATTAATATGTAAATCTTGTTTTGAGGAAGAAATGCCCCATGAATTGTGAATCGCCACCAGTTGCTGGGCGATTTGCCCTGCTCCGCTGTTCCCTTGCGAAAAAGGCAGCTCGCCCTTAACCTCCCTGTGAGTTTCATGAAGTTGCTGCATTTGCGCAGTAATTGCCCCTTAAACTCACCATAGAAAGTTACAGCTGGTACTTAACAGCGCAAGTGCCTTTTTAATTAGGAGATCTAAGTGCCTGCAATGCAAATCAACCTCTCCAGCCCAGAAAGGGAACACTTTAAACTCTGCAGTCTCATTCCTGCAGGTAGTGAATTGTTGTTAAGATATTTTTAAGATTTAAAATGTTTTTTCTTACTTTACCTTTGTGTCTCTTTTCTCTCTCTTAGCCCAATCTTTCTTTCCCTCTCCTTCTCTTTCTGTACCTGATTTGACTCTAATTCACCCTATTTTCTTCTTTGTCGTTACTCTGGTTCTTTCTCAATCCTTTATTCTCATTGGTCAAGGAGATGCACTATTGGTCCTGTCGTTCACCAAGGTCCCAAATATCCCATTGTCCTCACAGATATCCTCGTTATCGGCTCGCACGTCCAGCAACTTACATGGCAAAAAATTTGTGAGCTAAAGAATGAGGTAAAAAGTCTAACTAACGGGGCACGCTGCGAGATACCCCACTCCAGCAAATTCTGGGCCAATAAAAGTAAGGCTGGCAGGTAAATACTTAGCAACTCCAGTGACAACAGTATCAATTAAATATGCGATTCAAACCAAGATTAACTGAAATTTTAAAATATTGTCACAAAATTAATCGCGGTTAATTTGTTTTAATTGCCTGACAGCCCTACTATCCACCTGATCCCATCCCTCTGCCCTTTCCCTGCATCTTTTAATTTTTTCTTTTTCAGATTCATCTTTTGCCTTTTGTACCAGAAGAGCAGCCAAACATCTCTCCCACAGGTGGCACCCAGGAAACACACAAGATTAGGAGAAATGTCTAGGGACCCAGGGAAATGGGTGAAAAGAAGTAGTAGGCTGTATAGTTAATAGTGTTAAGATTTTTGCAAGTTTCACACTGATTTCGCGCAGTTTTTCATAGTCATAATTTCTTGCAAGTAGTGAAGCTGTGCACTATTTTCAGCCTTGAGAGATTGAAATTGTTCTGAGGGCTAGGGAAACATAGTAATAGTAGTGTTGACAAACACAGATATTTAATCAAATGTGAAAGCATCTTTAATTAACTGCTTCTGAATCTCTCTGTCGGTAATAATGATTACTCACAATCACACGCCTCACGAGCCTCTATTCCAGGCTCTTCTGATTCCAAAGAAGATGTGACCACCCCCTCCTGCATCTCCATTGTGATTCTGAAAGGCCTGGAAAGGTTGGTAAGGGCACAAGCAGCAATTACAATGTGGGAGGCCTGCTCAGGAGCATATTGAAGTGCTCCTTCTTAATTGTCCAGTCAGCAAAACCTCCCCTTCAGGACCCTCCTTGTTTTCTCGATTACAACTCGTATGGATGAATGGCATTCTTTGTACTGAAGTTCTCTTTATGTTCTCAATGGGGTCATGATCCATGACACCAAAGGGTAAGCCCAAAAATCATCCTGAACAATGACAGTCTTCCCTGATTAGATTAGGAGGCTGGAATTCCTCAGCACAAAAGTTTTGTGATAGATGTCTGCACATATGTCATTCACATGACAAATCTTTGGTCCCTAATAACAGACAATTTGTACATTAAGGGAGTGGTTTGCTTTTCTGTTGAAAAAATTTGGCAGTTGACTGTTGTAGTCTGCAGGGCAAAATGAGTGCCGTTAAAGGCACTGTGGATTTTGGGAAGCCTAGCAACCTCTTTCAACCCAACCAAATACAATCCACCAAACAAGCATTGAGTGGTTTTTTGAAGGGATGGTTAGCTGGCTGAAGAGGGACTCACTCGAAAGGGCTTCAGCAGCTGGCAGAAGCATGGCATAACCTGGCAGCTCGCCCTGTTGTTAGAAACTAGGGGGGTTAAGTTGGATAAGACCCGACACCGGGCGCGGGGGTCGTGGTGTGTGGTTAACCCACACCCAGTGTTACCAATGCAGACAGCATGCGAGATTTGTGCTGCATCCTCTCATCATGATTCCCACGTGCAGCCAGCGCTATCTGCGCCGTTGAGTGGCTGCACGCACCAGCGAGGCCTGATATGGGGCGTGGCGAGCATTAGTTATGGCAGCCTGCACCTCTTAAAGAGGAGGTGCACAGTCAATGGAAGCAGTGCAGGATAACAGGTAGAATGGCTGGAGCAGCAATAGAGCGTGCTCCAAGGTTCTCCGTGGCCTTAGTGGAGAGAGCGGATGAACGGAGAGCCTGTACCCGCAAGGTGGCAGGAGACCCCCCCAGTCACCGGCTGCGGATGCAGTGGGAGGAAGTGGCCGTGGAGGTGAATGGCAGGAGAATAACACCACGCATGTGGATATAGTGCTGCAAAAAGTTCAATGATTTGACACGAGTGGTCAAGTTGAGTGAATGCAAATGTCCAGTGGCACATCCTACCAACCGCAGCACTGTTCCATGCACGTCACCCCCTCCTCACCCAACAACCAACAAACGCTGCCCATCAGTACGCAACGCTGCACTTCGGATGCTGCATCTCACTTGCAATCCACGCACCTACCACTCACAGGTCACACACACTGGTAGCTATTCGCCCATGAGATGCACATCACCTAAACACATTGCAGGACACTTCCTGATACACTTCCCTCTGTCTTGCAGGAGAAGGTGGCACATAACAGCTGGCAGACTGAAAGACCTGAGGGAGGACAAGTACGCCTACACGTCCTCACCCCCCTGGAGGAGACTGTACTGGCATCATTGGGTGGAACGTCGCTGCAGCCGTGGCCATTGGCAGCGCAGCACGTGTGCCTCACTCCTATCCCCGCTCCTCAACTCAACCCGTCTCCCTTTATCATTGCAGGTGTCCAACAACTGGAGCCGGCACCGTCCGAGGTGGAGGAGGAGGAGGACACTGATAACGAAGCCACACTCTCACTTGACCTGACACTCGCATCCACCAGCTCAGATACTGACACTGTGCGTCCTTTAGAGTCTAGTTTAGAGGAGGGATCTGCACATGGTGAGACACCGGGCTCAAGTGTGCAGGAGACGGGGCGGAGGGAACGGATACCACAGGTGCCAGCTCGCTGGAAGGCAAGGTCGCACAATGGTTCTGCTGCCGAGGGGTCAGATGATAATTTGATGGGCCAGGCTACAGAAGACTGATGGGTGTACACCATCAAATGCTTGGGGCACTGGAAAGCCTGAGAACAATGTCAAGGGGCATGGAGGAGTCCAGCTCCAACTTGGCAAAGGGCTTTGCGCAGAGCTTGGAGCCCATTCTTACCCAGGTGAAATGGGTGGTCAGCTTCATCAGCACACCTGTGGAACCCACCATGGTGAAGGGTCTGATGGCCGATGTCGCGGCTTCCATTGCAGCACAGATTGATGTCATGAAAGGTCTGCATGCTTCAGTTGAAGCTCAGACTGCTGCTTTGGAAGTGCAGAATGCTGCTATCGTGGCTCTGGGTAGCACTGTGGAACGGGGCTTCCAGGACGTCACACCACTCCAGAAATCCGTTCTCCAGCTGATCACCAGGAGTCATGAGGCGCCGCCCTGTGTGAGTGGCAGTGGAACCCATTGTCCTCTCTCCAGACGACAGCATTCCTGCTCCTGCCCCTGCCACTCCGCCAGTGCCCTTGCTGTTGCCTGTCAGCCAGCCAGGCCAGACTGCTGCAGCCCAGGCTGAGATGGCACAGTCTGAAGCCAGGCCCTTCCAGCCCAGCGCTGCTCGAGGTCGTCCTCCAAGGCCATCTGTACTCTCCTCAATTGAAGGCCAACCCACACATGCTCCAGCCACTGAGTATGCACCTTGTAGGACTACTAGGAAAGGCAAGGGCACATGAACGACAGGCACTGAGGGAATGCACAAGGGTGAATAATCTAATGTTTGATATTTGAGTACATGTGTTATGTTATAAATTTGGATTTGAAGTCACAGTTGGTGTTTTTTATTTATGCGATGAGCTGTGGGAGGAAGCAATGTGTAATCATATGGAGAGTGATTTGATGGTCATGTGGGAGAAGACAGGTGGGACTGTTGTTGACTTGGGAGATGTCGTTGAGGTTAGTGATATCGCTCACGAATAAGGTGAGCACACAGAGCCCTGGCAGACAGGGCCTGTGCACCTTGTTGCCTCCTTGCGTCTTCTTTCACCATCTCCTCCTCCTCATCCTCTTCCTCCTCTTCCTCCTTTTCTTCTTCTTCCTCTGCCTCTGGCTCAGGGTCTTGCTGGATAGGCGGTGGCAAGGGCTGTTCCCTTATAAGGGCGAGGTTGTGCAGCATGCAGCATTCCACGACGAATCTTGACATCCACTCAGCGGAGTACTGCAGGGCTCCACCAGAATGGTCCAGGCAGCGGAAGCATTGCTTTAGGAGGCCTGTGGTGTGCTCGATGATGTTCCGTGTGGCCGCATGGATCTTGTTGTATGCCTGCTCTGCACGTGTGCGTGCCTGACCGGAGTCATGAGCCACCTCATGAGGGGATAGCCCTTGTCATCTAGTAGCCAGCCTTTGACTTGCTGAGCCGTTGCAAAGATAGGTGGGACGTTGGACTGCCGCATAATAAAGGCGTCATGGCTGCTGCCAGGGTAACGGGCATTGACCTGCATGATACACTGTGTGTGGTTGCACATCAGCTGCACACTGAGGGAATGGAACCCCTTTCTGTTCATAAAGATGGCCGAGTTGCGATGTGGAGCACACATGGCAGTATGCGTGCAGTCAATGTCACCCTGCACCATGAGGAAGCCTGCAATGCGAGCAAACCCTCCTGCTCACTCGTTCTGCTTCTCTCTGTCAAGAGGGAACGTGATGAATCTGTTGCGCAGCTCGTACAGTGCCTCCATGACTTCCCTTATGCAGCAGTGCACTACAAGCTGCAAGATGTTGCACAAATTGCCAGCAGAGGCCTGAAAGTACCCAGAGCCATAAAAGTTCAGCGCCACAGTTATCTTGACAGTCACGGGCAATGATGTCCTTGCCCTACTCTGAGGCTGCAGATGTGGCTGCAGCAGTTGACGTATCTCCGTCACAACCTCAGCCATCGGATGCACTGATCTTCGCTCATGTTGAGGTAAGAGTATTGTTCCCTGAAGACCCTCATGGGATATGGCCTGCTGCTCAGTTCCCTGCACCTCCTCCTCCACCTCCCTCTCCTTGCAGCTCTGCATGGTCTCTCTGCATGCTCCCAGTCGTGTTTTATGCCCAGCGGGAGCTCTGGCAGGTCACCCACTGGTTGCCAGGAATCTTGTTCAGCACACTGTTGTAAATGACACCAGCAGTAATGCAGGACCTGTCTAATCACTCTTTATATACTATAGCAACTCTATCCAAGTATAGGGAGATTCAACATACACATACAATTGCACCAGCAGCCAGAAGCAATAATCCAGCCACTAACCTGCAACACCTTCATGATCCCTTTAAATAGCGCTGATGGGGGATCCTCCAAGCCGCCAAAGACATGTTCAGCTGTTCGTGGTTAAGAAAGTTAGTTGGCTGGACCGTTGAGTGCCAAAATGGTGTCTATTCCTTTAAATCAGTGTTGCACACTGATCTAATGCATTTTCTCCCTACTTGACATGATGCTGGCATTCGTTATCCGCAAATGCCCAAATTCCTTTACCAAGATGGCGTCCAGCGTATGTCATTGGATTTCCAGAAGGCTTTTGACAAGGTGCCAGATCAAAGGCTACTACACAAAATAAGAGCTCATGGTGTAGGGGGTAACATATTAGCATGGATAAAGCATTAGTTAGCTAACAGGAAACAGAGAGTAGGCATAAATGGGTCATTTTCAGCTTGGCAAGATGTAATGAGTGGAGTGCCACAGGGATCAGTGCTTAGGCCTCAACTATTTACAATCTATATCAAGGACTTGGATGAAGGGACCGAATGTATAGTTGCTAAATTTGCTGATGACACAAAGGTAGGTAGGAAAGTAAGTTGTGAAGAGGACGTAAGGAGTCTGCAAAGGGATATAGATAGGTTAAGTGAGTGGGCAAAAATTTGGCAGATGGAGTATAATGTGGGAAAATGTGAACTTGTCCACTTTGGCAGGAGGAATAGAAAAGCAGTATGTTATTTAAATGGAGAGAGATTGCAGAACTCGGAGGTACAGAAGGATCTGGGTGTCCTAGTACATGAATCACAAAAGGTTAGTATGCAGGTACAGCAAGTGATTAGGAAGGCAAATGGAATGTTGTCATTTATTGCAAGGGGAATGGAATATAAAGTAGAGATGTTTTGCTACAGTTGTACAGGGCATTGGTGAGACCACATCTAGAATGCTGTGTGCAGTTTTAGTCTCCTTATTTAAGAAAGGACATAATTGCTTTGGAGGCGGTTCAGAGAAGGTTCACTCGACTGATTCCTGGGATGAGGGGGTTATCTTATGAGGAAAGGTTGGACAAGTTGGGCCTGTACACACTGGAGTTTAGAAGAATGAGAGGTGATCTTATTGAAACATATAAGATCCTGAGGGGACTAGAAGGGATAGATGCTGAGAGGATGTTTCCCCTTGTGGGAGAGACTAGAACTAGGGGCCACAGTTTAAAAATAAGGGGTCTCCCATTTAAGACGGAGATGAGGAGAAATTTTTTCTCTGAGGGTCGTGAGTCTGTGGAACTCCCTTCCCCAGAGAGCGGTGGAGGCAAGGTCATTGAATATTTTTAAGGCTGAATTAGATAGATTCCTGATTAACAAGGGAGTCAAAGGTTATAGTAGGTAGACAGGAAAGTAGGGTTGAGGTCACAATCAGATCAGCCATGATCTTATCAAATGACAGGGCAGGCTTGAGGGGCCAAATGGCCTACTCCTGCTCTTAATTCATATGTTTGTATGTTCGTATGTACACTAGAAGCGTGTGCCCGAATTCCAGACGCCGTTTTGGGACCTCTTGAGGCTGTATAGCGCCTGAAAAACGGGCGCTACGCGGCCCAATTTCTAGCCCTAGCTGTGTACAGGTGGCACGCGGGGTGCTGTATAAAAGGAGCAGCGAGCCCTGGGCCAGGTTTGTGTCCTGCTGTACAATGGATAGTCGGAGCACATGGCAGACAGTGTCCGTGGAGAACCACAGCTTTTACCTGCAGGCGCAGGAGGCCCCTCTTCTCATTGAAGGTGACATGACAGGTTGAGAAAGTGGTTACAAAAGCATGTGGGATCCTGGGCTTTATAAATAGAGGCATAGAGTACAAAAGTATGGAATCTGTGATGAACTTTTATAAAACACTGGTTCGGCCACAACTGGAGTATTGTGTCCAATTCTGGGCACCACACTTTGGAGGCCTTAGAAAGGGAGTGGAAAAGATTTACTAGAATGGTACCAGGGATGAGAGACTTCAGTTATGTGGATGGACTGGAGAAGCTGGGATTGTTCTCCTTAGAGCAGAGAAGGTTAAGAGGAGATTTGATAGAAGTGTTCAAAAGCGTGAAGGGTTTAAGTGTTGGGCCGGAACTTGCTCCGACCAGCGCAGCAAGGCTGTCCACACATCCTGTGGACAGAGACTATAAAAATACTTACCTCGTGGTCTCCAACGTTCACTTGTTCACTTTTCAATTTTTTTTTCAGTTCAGTGCTGTGAAATCAGTATCGATAGACTCTGTGGGAATGGAAGCCACGCCCACAGAATCTGTCAAGAAGAGAAGTCACGCCCACAAGCAGGCAAGTACAAATCATTCATTTAAACTTCTGTACATTAGTTTAAATAAAAATTTAACATATCTTATAAAAAGCCAAGCAAATTATTTAATTTAATGAAACTTACAGAAGTAAAATTAATTTTTTTTTAATGATCAAAAAACATTAAAATAAGAGTAATTTGTCACTCCACATACTTAAAATTTAATTTTTTGTTGTTTCTCCGTCATTAACAGTCACCGGGCTTTTAAAAAGTAGAATAGGGCCTGTACTTTCCAGCGTACCTTCTCGTGTCGTAAGTATCTTCGTTCCAGCTGGGCAGATGAGTAAGTTCACGAATGTTTAATGATTTTGATGATCTTAGTGTACCAAGTCCCTTTAATTCGGAACTGTCAAACCGCCGGTGAACCAATGGGAGAAAGTTGACGATTTCAGGGTTTTACTGCGCGTGTGCGCTATTGCGAACTTACTCCATCGACTCGTCAGCGGTCGGAGAGGACGCCATCGATGAACGGCGTCCTCAGGTGAGTAACTTCTGGGCCAAAGTAAATAAAGAGAAACTGTTCCCATTGGTGGAAATGTTGAGAACCAGAGGACACAGATTTAAGGTGATTGGCAAAAGAACCAAAGGCGACATGAGGAAAACCTTTTTTACGCAGCGAGTAGTTATGATCCGGAATGCACTGCCTGGAAGGGTGGTGGAGGCAGATTCAATCGCGACTTTCAAAAAATAATTGGATAAATATCTGAAGGGAAAAAGTTTGCAGGGCTATGGGGAAAAAGCGGGGGAATGGGACTAACTGGATTGCTCTTACAAAAAGCCAGCACAGGCTCGATGGGCCGAATGGCCTCTTTCTGTGCTGCAACCATTCTATGATTCAATGATTCTCCAAGGTCTCTTGAAAACGCATGCTGACTCCGCTGCTCCATTTCGGCAAGGGATGAACCTTGAGCGGCCTCATCAGCATCTCCTATATCGAGCGAGCGGACTGGTAATGGACACGCTGAAGGGTGGGGTGGTTGGGGAGGGGGGGTTACTGTTAGCGTCGCTGGTTTTAAAAAAAAGTCAAAAAGTGACTTTATGCGACGGTAAGGCTGTGCGTTCTAGGAAGTGATTGTGGAGGGCTGCGGAATCAAAGAACCAACCCAAAGTTGCTGCTGCAACCGTACCTCCAAGATGAGTTCTCTGGACTGGAGGAGGATGCTCGTGGGAGAAACAATTTTGAAAAGGTCATGGGTAAGCCTGAGTGCAGGCTGTAGAGAATTTAAAGGTATGGGGGGCGTTTTCAAAATCCATATTCGAGTGTTTAAGTACTGCTGGAGTAATCAAACATTGCTAAGGAACAAACACTATTTTTGTTTAACTTCAACATACAGCTACTGCAGGTGTGCAAAAACCATATGGAACTGAACTTTGTACACATCATCATAGGCAACCAGTGCATGCTCATTCCTACAGTACCATACGGTACTCCACATCCCTCTCTTTTTGCTTCATTCGATCATCACCATAATTGTCTTCTTTCCATGAGATCCTTCCTGACGACTCGCTTCTGGTCTCCTTTTGTGACTTTGCCTTGGTCCTTGTTCTTCCACCTCCTCCTTCCATGATGGTTTCCATCTGGTTTGGATCCTTGCCTGATCGTCTGCCTATCCCACCAGCTGCTTTACGGGTGACACATTCCGCATAAAATTCATGCCACTGGTAACTACAGTGACATCTCCCCCTACTCTCCTTACCACAGTATAGGGTTTGGGTTTGAAATTCACCGTCAGTTTACCTGTTTTCAGCGGCTTCACCAAAATCTGTTTAGCAATCTTAATGTCACTCAGGGTTTCATGATCGTGCCCACCCGCGTATGCCCTTAACTTCCTGCTTCCGGCCATGATCTTGGTGGCCCTCATCTGTAACACTGGCAACTTCGGTTCTGGGCACTGGACCTCAGCAAGAATATATTGGCCTTGGGGGGATGCAGTGCAGATTCACCAGAATGATACCGGTGCTAAAAGGGTTAAATTATGAGGACAGGTTGCATAGACTAGGCTTGTATTCCCTTGAGTATAGAAGATTAAGAGGTGATCTAATTGAGGTGTTTATGATTAAATGAACTGGTAGGGTAGATAGAAACTATTTCCTCTGGTGGGGGAGTCCAGAACAAAGGGGGCATAACCTTAAAATTAGAGCTAGGCTACTCATTGGTGATGTATGGAAGCACTTCACATAATGAGTAGTAGAATTCTGGAACACTCCCCACCCCTCCCTCCCCCCACAAAAAGCTGTTGAAGCTGGGTCAATTGAAAATTTCAAAACTGAGATCGATGGATTTTGTTAGGCAAGGGTATCAAGGGTTACGGAGCCAGGGCGGATAGATGGAGTTGAGGTACAGATCGGCCACTATCTAATTGAATGGCGGAACAGGTTCCAGGGGCTGAATGGCCTATTCCTGTTCCTATGTTGTGCGCAGCTCGCGTCCATTAACTGAGCTGGAGTTGCACTCATTGTTGCCTGCAGGGCGTCATTTATGCCGTAAAGAATGTTACCATTTCCTGCCTGCAGTTTTTTCTTTCTGCCTATGCCACTCGTAACACATTCAGCAGTGTCCTGTTTTGCCGTTCCACTTTGCCATTAACCTGTGGCCAATACGGAGTTGTAGGTTGATGTTCCATGCCATATTCCTACACAATGTGTTTAAACTGTTCAGCAGCAAATTGCTGATAGTGAGGGACCAGCCCTTACCTCCACCTGATCAGCAAGAAGTGCTCTCCCACCTTCTTTGCTTCCCTCCAGCCCCAAAGGAAGCCCTTCCAGACCACCCATGACTGCAGTAAAGCTGTTTGGAAGGCAGCCAAAAACAGTGAAGCCCCAGCAAAAACTGCTTCTCAGAAGTCAGAGTTACGTTTTCACAGCTAGAAGGAAGGCCAAAAAATGCCTAGAAGTTAACCAGCAGCCTCGGATGACAAACCAGCAACTAACCTGTATGTAGTGGATGAGACCACTGAAAGGTCCTTCCTGCTTGTTAGCGCCATGTGTTGCTGAGCGAGGTTATCACGTGGTAACTCAGGTGCTGGAGCAGCGCAATATCACTATAGGGTCCTACAACAAGCATAGGACCCTTATTTAAATACTTTAATATAATTTAAATAGTTCTGGCGTGCGCCTTGATGCCTATGGAGCAGCCCAATCCAGTATGGCAGACGGTGCACCTCCGACACACACCTGCCATATTGGATTCTTAGGCACCTGTTTTGTGCCTGAAAAGCGGGCACAGCGCCATCAAGTTTCTAGACCAATGTTTTTGTGATCACTGATCATGATCATTTCGCTTCCTTACGACCTTGATTACTGAAGGAATTTTCTTTTAATATTGAGCTAAAGAATACTGTGGTGTGACTGGGGCAAGGAAAACATTCTCTATTACTTTAACCAAACTGCAAAACTTGTCAGGGGGAAATTGTAATTAGGGCTAATTTTTAAGGCTTAGTTGCTGAGTGAATATAAATCCTGTAGTCTACATTCATGATATAGTCTTCTGTCAATGTATTATCAGTTTTGCATGTTATTAGCATTCTTTTCATTTTATTAACCTTTAGAGTTCCAGTATTTCCACAATATTTAAAAGGCATTGGGCTGGCTGGTATTTGTAAAGATTTTACCTTAACTGCATTTGACACTCTGTTAACAAGGAGTCTTATTGCAGTAGTCCAGGAACTTTGTGGATCTTGACTCCTACATGTACACCTTGTACTCATTTCATCCTATGAGTAAGTTACAAAAGTGCTACAACAAGGGCTCAATATTAATGAGTGCATATGTTGAAATTGTTCTAATATCTACAGAAATGGATTGTATGTTTAGTATTTTAACTTCCATAGTGACAATCTACTGAAATGTCGCCTTCTACTAATTTTCAACTTTTAAAAAAGGTTTTTATTGGTTTGAAGTGATGTTTTTAGTCATTTTATGCTGCCAAATATGTAAAACAAATATCATTCATCTGCTGTTTTATTTTCAGTGATGCATCTATTTAAAATTGTACAAAAACTTCCAGTATTGAAATAAAGCTACAAGCTTCTACTACAAGTGCTTTTTAGCAGCTAAAAACATTTTTCTCATACCAAGGTGTTGTAATGAACTACAGGATTTTTTTCAGTTTTATCTGTGGGGAAACAGCAAAATATGCTAATAAATGTGTCGGTGATGACCAAGTACTGTGCAAGTGGGAAAAGCAGAAAAAAACACATGCAGATGCTGGAAATCTGAAACAAAAACTGAAAATGCTGGAAACACTCAGCAGGTCGGGCAGCTGCTGGAGAGAACAGGGGAGCTTATTTTTCAGGTTTGTATCTTTCAACAGAGAAATCAAAAGTAAAAAACACAGGGGGGCGATTTTAATGGAGGGGGCGATTAATGCGTGGGGGCTGTGGGGGGGGGGCGCGAGGCAGGTGGCTGTTGGCCAGGGGCTGCAAAAACTACTGAGTTTATTCCGAATTGCTAACACTCAGGCAAAAGTAACTTTTGAACTGAAGTGACCTGGAGTTCAGTCACTGGTCTGGGCTGGCTGGAACCGGTTTGAATTAGCTACGTTTCTAAGAGACAAAGGGGATGTGATGAGACACCAGTCCTTATTTAGGAAAGGAGTAATGAGGTAATGCTACCTAACCCCTTGGAACAGAGCCAATCAGGGGATGACACCGACCACTCGAGCAAACCTAAACCAACAGGAGAAAGACAACACAGCTCGAAGAGATAAGACTTGGAATAAGAATGAAGAATTGCAGGCTTGGTGCCAGTGCGAGACTCCGGAGACCAACCATCGCGGAAGTGGAAGACCCTACGTCAGGGACGTGGAGACGACGTCAAGAGAGAGAGAACGGAACGCCTGGCCAGTGTCAGCTCTCCTTTCCGGGTAATATAATATCCTTTCTATTCTGTGACCACTCAGGGACTGTCAGAGAAACCTAGTGGGTGTGCATTTAAATCCTAGTTTGGGTATAAAACTGTATAACCTGCTGTAAACTGCATGCCTATATCTAACCAGACGTATAAGGTATATGTACATGATCTAACAATGTTAATAAAGCGAATTGAGAATTAAGAGAGAATTGACTCTTCTCCTCTTTGTACTAAGCCAATAACCGTAACCGGTGAAACTCCGGTCAACAGGGCGCATCTGAATAACATCATGGGAGCGAAGCCTGGCTGATTTTAACCGCCAAGCCTCATTATAATATGATTGACGGCTGGCTGGCCGAACGTGTAGGCAGCAGGCCGCCCGCCCACCTTTTTGGTGTAATTTCCGGCAGGAGTCCTGAAGCAACACATTTAAAGAGTGAATGCATCTCTTTATAGGGAGGTTGCATTCAGTGAATTTAAACAGTACTTTCCTTTCTGATTTGTTTTCTTCTGGATGCTGGAGATGGCTGGAATAAGGGGACAGTGTGCCTGCAGATTGTGAGACGCCTCCCTGGATGTGTTGTTGGCAAAGGTCACAGCCAAGAGGGATTTTTGTGCTTTTCCCACATATGCCAAACAGCCTTGCTAAGAAAGTCTGGATAGAGGTGGAAGATGCCAGTTTCAGGGGCATCGCCCCAAGGAACTGGATACAGTGCTGGAAGAGGTTCAGTGACCTCACAAGATCAGCAATGGTGAGCCTAGTGCCTCCTTTCCCTTTTTCTTGTATGGCACCTGGTCACAGTCCCTATCCTCCATCCTCCCAACATTCAGAGAGGGCATCACAGTCACAGAGAATATCATTTATGACTTTTATTAGGGCCATTTCAGTGCTGAGGCAGGGGCGGAAACCTGATTGGAAAGGTTCAACCATGGAGTTGTGGGAAAGATGGGCATGGATTTGGGAGGCAACAACACGTTCAAGAGTTTTGGAGCGGAAAGGGAGGTTGGAGATGGGGCCGTAGTTTGCAAGGTCAGAGAGTTATTTTTCTATAGGGCAGATGAGTAGATTTGAAAGTGACAGGGTCAGTGCCTGAAGAGAGAGAAACCGTGAACAAAATCAGCTAACATGGGAACCAGGAAGGGAAGTTGGATGGTCAGCAATATAGTGGGAATAGGGCCGAGTGAGCAGCAGGTGGGTCTAATGGACAAGATGAGCTCAGAGAAGGCATGAGATGAGATAGGAGAGAAACTAGAGAAAAATGTGGGTTGAGGTCTAAGGAAGGGGGGAAGCTTGGCTTGATGGACAAGGGGAAGGGAAGGATGCGGCAGAGGCAGCTGAACGAATGATCTCAGTGTTAGTGACAAAGAAGTCCATGAATTCTTGATAGTACTTGATGAAATCTAGCCAAATCTGTCAATGAATGGCCAAGCTAGTTGTGTGCCATATATGTTCAAGTTTGTGTCCCTTGGGCTTGAAGAAGTGAAGATGGGGGCGGTACCAGGTGGAACTACCAAGATGGGAGAGGGTAAGGGTTTTACTGGTGAGGAGACCATTAAAGGCGGAGGCGAGGGAGCGATTGAACAGATCAATAGCTGCTGAGGTATCATGGCGAACGGAGGGCCAAAGGCTAGATAGCTGGGTGTTTGAAAGTACCATGGTATGTAACTTGGAGAGCTTTTTAAAGGGGCAGAGGCAGAAGGAAGTGGGTTTCTTCTAGGACCTCTCAACACCAAGAGTCTCCTGGAAAAGAACAGACCTCGCAGGGGGACAATCTGCCTGAGGATGTACCGGCAGACTCTCCACTACTCTCAGGCACCAGCTCAGGCATTGCCAGTCTGCGGGGCTAAAAAGTGTGCTAGGGGGGACTGCTTGTGGTGAAACACCCAGCAGCAGCTGAGGGCAGGGACATGAGAGACCTCACCGGAGGCTGAGGCCCTCTCCCAGCTCTGCTGCGGGCGACAGAGATGAGGACTTTGAAGGACTTGATAAGAAAACTGCTGGCCTTGCACAGTCAACTGTAGAGGTATTGGAAGTTGTGCCAAAGAGCTTCACCACTATGGCTGAGATTGTGGAGCAGTATGCATCCAGCCTCTGTGGTGTCATCTCGCATGGTATCACCACTCTCCAGTCTGCCCTGGATAGTGTGGTCACCTCCAGGGGCGTTCCCTTCCTAAAGAGAAAAGCATGTTGTTTCAGCAACACTTAGGTGGCAAGACAGATCAACACACAGTAAAGAGTGGCAGGTGCAAATCACTGTCCTTCCACATGGTGGCACTGCACACTGTCGCTCGAACATGCTGTGCCCCAAGTATTAAAATCCTTTCTTTTAAGGGTTTAGTGCTTTTTAAGAACAACTTTATGTTGTAGATAGGGTAAAACTCTTCACAAGATACCTACATATGAGGAAGGCCATTCAGCCCATCTCAATACATCCTCACACTGACCCCACTGCAGCATCTAATTGTTTCTTAAATGATTCCAGGGTTTTTGCATTCATCACTTTGCCAAGAAGTCCATTCCTAGTATTGATCACTCTGTGTGAAGGTGAACCTCCTGACATCAGTCCTAAAGTTACCTTTTTCTGGATTGAACTTGTCCTGCTCAGATCCGTGACACAAGCAGGATAATTTTAACCCCAAAAAACGGGTGGGTTGGGAGCATAGAAACATAGAAAATAGGAGCAAGAGTAGGCCATTCAGCCCTACGGGCCTGCTCTGCCATTCAAAATTATCATGGCTGATCGTCTAACTCAGTACCCTGTTCCCGCTTTTTCTCCATATCCCTTGATCCCTTTAGCATTAAGAAATATATCTATCTCCTTCTTGAATACATCTAATGACTTGGCCTCCATTGCCTTCTGTGGTAGAGAATTCCACAGGTTCACCACCCTCTGAGTGAAGAAATTTCTCCTCATCTCGGTTCTAAATGGCATACCCTGTGTCCTGAGACTGTGACTCCTGGTTCTGAACTCCCCAGCCATCGGGAACATCCTCCCTGCAGCTAGTCTGTCTAGTCCTGTTAGAATTTTATATGTTTCGATTAGATCACCTCTCATTCTTCTAAACTCAAGTGAATATAGGCCTAGTCGACCCAATCTCTCCTCATAAGTCAGTCCTGCCATCTCAGGAATCAGTCTGGTAAACCTTCATTGCACTCCCTCCATGGCAAGGACATCCTTCCTCAGATAAGGAGACCAAAACTGCACACAATACTCCAGATGTGGTCTCACCAAGGCCCTGTATAGTAAGACATCCCTGCTCCTGTACTCAAATCCTCTTGCAATGAAGGCCAACATACCATTCGCCTTCCTAACTGCTTGCTGCACCTGAATGCTCGCTTTCAGTGACTGGTGTACAAGGACACCCAGGTCTCGTTGCACCTCCCATTTTCCCAATCTATCACCATTCAGATAATAATCTGCCTTTCTGTTTTTACAACCAAAGTGGATAATCTCACATTTATCCATGTTATACTGCATCTGCCATGTTTTTGCCCACTCACCCAACTTGTCTAAATCACATTGGAGCCTCTTTGCATCCTCCTCACAGCTCACATTCCACCCCAGCTTTGTGTCATCTGCAAACATGGAAATGTTACATTTAGTTCCCTCATCCAAATCATTAATATATATTGTGAATAGCTGGGGCCCAAGCACTGATCCCTGCGGTACCCCACTAGTCACTGCCTGCCACCCGGAAAAAGACCTGTTTATTCCTACTCTCTGTTTCCTGTCTGTCAACCAATTCTCAATCCATGCCAGTATATTCCCCCCAATCCCATGTGCTTTAATTTTGCACATTAACCTCTTGTGTGGGACCTTATCAAAAGCCTTTTGAAAATCCAAATACACCACATCTACTGGTTCTCCCCTATCTATTCTACTAGTTACATCCTCAAAAAACTCCAGTAGATTTGTTAAGCATGATTTCCCTTTTATAAACCCATGCTGACTTTGTCCAATCCCGTTAATGCCCTCCAAGTGTTCTGTTATCACATCTTTTATAATAGACTCTAGCATTTTCCCCACTACTGATGTTAGGCTAACTGGTCTGTAATTCCCTGTTTTTTCTTTCCCTCCTTTTTTAAATAGTGAGGTTACATTTGCCACCCTCCAGTCTGTAGGAACTGTTCCAGAGTCTATAGAATTTTGGGAGATGATCACCAATGCATCCACTATTTCCAGGGCCACTTCCTTTAGTACTCTGGGATGTAGATTATCAGGCCCTGGGGATTTGTCAGCCTTTAGCCCCATTAATTTCCCTAGCACAATTTTTTTACTAATACTGGTTTCCTTCAGTTCTTCCCTCTCACTAGACCCTTGGTTTGTTAACATTTCTGGCAGGTTATTTGTGTCCTCCTTTGTAAAGACAGAACTAAAGTACATCTTTAATTGTTCTGCCATTTCCTCCATTTCTGACTGTAAGGGACCAACATTCGTCTTCACTAATCTTTTTCTCTTGACATATTTATAGAAGCTTTTACAGTCAGTTTTTATGTTCCCTGCTAGTCTACTCTCATACTCTATTTTTCCCCTCTTAATCAATCTCTTTGTCCTCCTTTGCTGAATTCTGAACTGCTCCCAATCCTTAGGCTTGCGGCTTTTTCTGGCAATTTTATATGCCTCCTCTTTGGATCTAATACTATCCCTAATTTCCTTTGTAAGCCGTGGTTGAGCCACCTTTCCTGTTTTACTTTTGCGCCAGACAGGAATGAATAATTGTTGTAATTCCTGCACATGTTCTTTAGCGGAGATTGGGAGCGGTTGGGAGATTAAAATAATAGGTTTTGGAAGCACGACCACAACCCGGCTCAAACGTGCCAGGTTTAATGTGGGTGGGTTTGGATGCCTGCGCAGCTAAAACCCGGAAGTCATGCCAGCGGGCGGATCATTAAAGGGGCAATTTATCTGGTTGAAATACTTGAGGTAGGTAATTTTTTGTTGATTCTGAACCTGAAACAAATTTTACTTCACCTGCACAGGTTTCCCATGGCTTCTGAATCTCGCCATTGAAACGGAGGTGAGATGCAGCTGAAGTTGATTTGGCCCTTTAAACCTGTGACTGGCACATCTCAATAAAGGCTCTGGCATTGCAGCTGGTCTGCCAAATCTAGAGCTCCCTAAATGACAAGGAGCATACAGGGTAAGATAAGGCAAAAAAGGGAAGCTTATGTCAGACACCAAGAGCTCAATACTGCAGAAAGCCTGGAGGAGTATAGAACGTACAGGGGTGAAATTAAAAAGGAAATTAGGAAAGCAAAGAGAGGGTATGAAAAAATACTGGCAAATAAAATTAAGGAAAACCCAAAAATGTTTTATAAATACATTAAGAGCAAGAGGGTACCTAAGGAAGGAATAGGGCCTATTAGAGACCAAAAAGGTAACTTATGTGTGGAGGCAGACGATGTGCATATGGTTCTTAATGAATACTTTGCGTCTGTCTTCACAAAAGAGGGGAACAACGCAGAGATTATAGTTAAGGAGGAGGGTGAAATATTGGATGGGATAAATATAGTGAGAGAAGAAGTATTAAGGGGTTTAACATCTTTGAAAGTAGATAAATCGCCAGGCCCGGATGAAATGTATCCCAGGCTGTTAAGAGAAGTAAGGGAGGAAATAGCGGAGGCTCTGACCATCATTTTCCAATCCTCCATGGCTACAGGCGTGGTGCCGGAGGATTGGAGAACTGTTGGCATTGTACCATTGTTTAAAAAGGGAGAAACAGATAGACTGAGTAATTATAGACCTGTCAGTCTATTGGAATCGATTCTGAGGGACAGCATAAATCGTCATTTAGAAAGGCACGGGTTAATCAAGGACAGTCAGCATGGATTTGTTAAGGGTTTGTGTCTGACTAACTTGATTGAATTTTTTGAGCAGGTAACAAAGAGGGTCGATGAGGGTAACGCGTTTGATGTAGTCTACATGGATTTTAGCAAGGCTTTTGACAAGGTCCCACATGGCAGACTGTTCAAAAAAGTAAAAGCCAATGGGATCCAAGGGAAAGTGGCTAGTTGAATCCAAAATTGGCTCTGTGGCAGGAAGCAAAGAGTAATGGTTGACAGGCATTTTTGCGACTGGAAGGCTGTTTCACCCGATGGGTGCTGTGCATTAGGTGAGGCTGACTATCATACACATGCATCAAAGGGTGCCGCAAGGCTCAGTACTAGGTCCCTTGCTTTTTGTGGTATATATTAATGATTTGGACTTGACTATGGGGAGCTTGATCGAGAAGTTTGCAGATGATACAAAAATTGTCCGTATGGTTGATAGTGAGGAGGAAAGCTGTAGAAAGCAGGAAGATATCAATGGATGGGTCAGGTGGGCAGAAGAGTGGCAAATGGCATTCAATCCAGAGAAGTGTGAGGTAATGCATTTGGGGAGGGCAAACAAGGCAAGGGAGTACACAATAAATGGGAGGATACTGAGAGTGTAGAGGAACAAAGGGACCTTGGAGTGCATGTCCACAGATCCCTAAAGGTAGCAGGACAGGTGGATAAGGTGGTTAAAAAGGCATACGGGATACTTTCCTTTATTAGCCAAGGCATAGAATATAAAAGCAGGGAGATTATGCTAGAACTGTATAAAACATTGTTTAGGCCACAGCTTGAGTACTGCATACAGTTCTGGTCAACACATTACAGGAAAGATGTGATTGCACTAGAGAGAGTACAAAGGAGGTTTACAAAGATGTTGCCAGGGCTGGAGAATTTTAGCTGTGAGAAAGATTGGATAGGCTGGGATTGTTTTCTTTGGAACAAAGGCGTCTGAGGGGAGATTTAATTGAGGTATATAAAATTATGACTGGACTAGATAGAGTGGATAGGGAGGACCTATTTCCCTTAGCAGAGGGGTCTGTGACCAGGGGAATAGATTTAAAGTAATTGGTAGAAGGATTAGAGGGGAGCGGAGGAGAAACTTTTTCACCCAGAGGATGGTGGGGGTCTGGAACTCACTAACTGAAATGGTGGTAGATGCAGAAACCCTCAACTCATTTAAAAAGTACTTGGATGTGCACTTGAAGTGCCGTAACCTACAGGGCTATGGACCAAGTGCTGGAAAGTGGGATTAAGCCTGTGACATCAATCCACTAATGTTGGAGTTGGACTCCTCCATCCTCTCCGCTATTGTGGAGAGTGTGTGTGGCATGTCTGTCAGTACCTTACAAAAGTGCAGCTGTACCTCAGTCATTCTTATTCTCAATGATGGCCCCCAGGGTTCAGCTCCTGTGTCCAGCTGAGCAGAGCTTGGAGAGGAGTGCATCCTCCGACGCAGACTCTCCACAGCTTCCCCTGCCACCAGTGTCTGCTCGTACTCACTTCTGAGCTGTGAATTACCAGGTGACAACCCAACTAATTGTCTAACAAGACCCACCGAAGTCCAAGTATCTGCGCTGGTGCATGGTTGGATGCCCTGTGATGGTGCACCCTCAGAAGAAATGAGGTCCTCTGAGGAATCAATGTCTTCCATCTCGCATGAAAGCTCTGGAAAACAACAAAAAGCGATATGAACTAGTCATTAGCAAAGTAACAATCTTGCCAATCACCATACTGTGGTCTGTCAGAGTTCAGTCACTGATGAAATAATGTCATCATGTGTGCGAAGGATGTTTCAGTTCTGTAACCAGGCAAGTGCGGGTTCCCTGTCTCTCCATCTCCGATTGATAGGGATGAAGCTGTGTTACTAATCTCCATGGCCTCCTCCTCCGCATTTGTGAGTTGGACGATCTGCGGTGGTCCACCTCCAGTCCTCGTTCTCTCCCTTGCATTTTGCACTCTCTTTTGCAAGGGGCAAAAGAACAGGCCTATGACTGACTGAAGGTGCCATGTTCACCCGATGGGTGCTGTGCATTAGGTGAGGCTGACTATCATACGCATGCATCAGAGGGTAATTATTAGACAGATGCATCACATTGCATCAGGATTGGGGTGAGTGACAGTGCTGGTGCATAAATGGGGAGGTGAGCAAGTTCATAGAAAGTGAAGGATGGTTGCTGCTGAAACTTAAGTGGGTGTGAGGAGTTATGCGATGGGGTAGGCGTTCCAACACAGAGTGAGATGGGGAGTGGGTGTTGAACAACACAGCATGTGGGTGAATTAGCAAATGTACTCACTTTTCCTGACTTGGTTAGGTCATTTAAACGCTTCCTGCGCTGCAGCCAAGACTTGGGCACCATGTTCCTGCTGCTCACCTCTTCTGTCATCTCTAGCCACACATTCTTGATGGAAGAAGCTAGTTTCTTTCTCCCATCGCTTGGATAGATGACCTCCCTCCTGATTCACACAGCACCCAGCAGTACTTCAAGCGATGCATCCGAGAAGCTGGGTGTTGCCTTTGCTCTATATGAATCCATTCTTTTACTTCCTCCTTTCTCCTCCAAAATCCATTTTTGCATTGGCTCTTTAAACAGTGGACTTCAGATTGTGTCATCCGAGTGCACAGTTACCACCACTGTGCAGCTTGGAGACGCGAAGCCCGGAATAAAATTAAGTGCCTTTAATTGAGTTGTGATCGCAGATTCTGATGCACTCACTTTACTTCTGCGTTTCCCATGCAAAAACCTACCCACCCACTGAGTTCCTGGCTCCAGGTAAAAATCATGCAGAATCAGCCTTATGGTTGTCCTTTCTACTGCCTCTGGCACTTGAATGTCTCAATGACCAGAACTGAACGCGGTACTCATGATGTAGTCTTACCAGAGCACTGTAGTTTGATCACGACATCCACTGACTTGTTTTCTACTGTTTTGCCCATGTAATTTAACATTCTATTGGCTTTGTTGATTGCTGTACTGCATTGGCTGGACACGTTGAGACTTCCCAGACTCCTACCCTTTCAACTTCATCCTTTTCTATTTCAACACCATTCATGAAGTATGCATGTTGCCCATTTTTCCTTCCAATATTTTACACTTGTCTGCATTAAATTTAATCTGCCATTGTTTGGCCTGCTCACATTTTGTTTAGCTCTGGGATGCCTCTTTCAATTCCACCACCCTTTCTAGGTTGGTATCATTTGAAAATTTAACCAATTTGCAGTGAGTTTTATAATCCAAGCCATTGAAATTAGAAACACTGAGTCCTGGGGCACCCTACTCAGTAATTCCACTCCCACCTTGACATTACCTCTCTAACCTGTGCTTCTTTTTTCTACCCTTCAACCAATTTCTTATCCATACTCAAGTTTCGCCATGAATCCCTACAGCTTTGACTCAATTAGTAATCTTTTGTGTGGAAATTTATCAAATGCCTTTTGCAAGTTTATTGCACAACGTTGTAGGGTTTATCACAGTTGACTAGGCTTTTTCACTGCCTCAAAAAGTTCAAGGAGGTTGGTAAAACAGGACTTTCCCCATTTAAAGCTATGTTGAGTTCTTGTTGTACAGATAACCCTTAGGTTTACTCCTGATAATCAATTCCATTTTAAGCCCATTAGCGTCTTTTAACATTCTCAGTTCTCACCTCTTCTCTGAAAGATTATTTTCTTGCTACATTTTACCTCTGCAGCTATGCTTTCTCTTAGTTTTCTCTTCGCTCCTCTCAGTACCCTTTTAACTTATTTCTGGGTGATCCCAGTCAGCCACTTCTCCTTTCTCTCTGCAAGATTTGTAGAGGGGTAATTTTTCCTCTTTATTTTCTTTCAAATTTGTTAATTCATTTAAGGTCATGGGATAATTCTGACTTTGTGCGATAGTGTAAAATGAGTGATAGGGAATCTGCAACCCGTTTGACATCTCTCCTGATTTTTATTTCCAAATGAAGTAAAAATCGGGAGAAATATAAAACGTGCTGCCAATTCGCTATCGCACAAAGTCAACATTACTTTCATAGTTTGCTTTTCACACAGATATATGGTGCTAACCATTTGATAGCTGATCACATTAACCTGGGTGAGGTGATGACACACTAATATGGTAATATTACTGAATCTTTGTAAATTTTTTATTGAATTTCATCCTGTTTATTAAGATGTTAATATAAGTCCCATTATTTGTTGTGCTCCTGTAATTAGGACTTCAGTGCTATGATATGGATACTGCAGTTACATCAGTCTTCTGAAATTATGCCTTTATGCCCAAGGAAAATTGCCTGGTCTTCAGATGAAATTGTGCAGTTCGTTCTAATTTTAATCTGCTTCCTGTGGCTGTTTTTTCTATTTGCAAGCGTAAAATAGCTGCTGTTGCAGTATGAGTGTGTGGAGTTATTATTTACATCATGATTTCAAATTAATTTTGCTCAGCACTGTGCTGGCATGGGAATTTATGGTTCACACACATAATGAATATAGATCTGAAGGCCTGATTTTTTTCTATTTACTGGCATGATAACTTACACACTCCTCTCAAGAAGGTGAAACAAATCTAAATAGTGCATTCATCCACTTGAGTCTTTAAGCATGAGTGTATTGCAGTTTATTTTTGCTATTGTAAATCTACTGAATATTAATGATTTCCCCTTTCTATGCTCTACAAATTACTCTCATGCTCCTAAGTGTTTTCTCGTTGACTGACGACAGTTACTACTCTTTTAAGAAATTTTACTACCATTGCTACTATTGTTCAAGTGGATGAATGCTAAAAACATTTTAAAAAGCTCCCCTGAAATGACTGATGGAATTGCCTTGCCACAGACCAATGTATAAGCAGAACATCCATGACAAATAGTGGAGGTGTATGAGAGCAGGCAACTGCATTTTTTTTATCAGGGAGGAATCGTTTTGTGGAGATTCACAATCTGCACAAGTGCAACATAATTGACTGTCCCATTCATGTGTAAACATTGTGAATGCCTATATTCACATTTGATTATCCTCTACTCATTTTATCATTATGCTTTAATGTTAAAGACAGGGCATTTAAAGGGGGAATAATACATAGAATCATAGAATCATAGAAGTTACAACATGGAAACAGGCCCTTCGGCCCAACATGTCCATGTCGCCCAGTTTATACCACTAAGCTAGTCCCAATTGCCTGCACTTGGCCCATATCCCTCTATACCCATCTTACCCATGTAACTGTCCAAATGCTTTTTAAAAGACAAAATTGTACCTGGCTCTACTACTGCCTCTGGCAGCTCGTTCCAGACACTCACCACCCTTTGAGTGAAAAAATTGCCCCTCTGGACCCTTTTGTATCTCTCCCCTCTCACCTTAAATCTATGCCCCCTCGTTATAGACTCCCCTACCTTTGGGAAAAGATTTTGACTATCGACCTTATCTATGCCCCTCATTATTTTATAGACTTCTATAAGATCACCCCTTAACCTCCTACTCTCCAGGGAAAAAAGTCCCAGTCTGTCTAACCTCTCCCTGTAAGTCAAACCATCAAGTCCCGGTAGCATCCTAGTAAATCTTTTCTGCACTCTTTCTAGTTTAATAATATCCTTTCTATAATAGGGTGACCAGAACTGTACACAGTACTCCAAGTGTGGCCTCACCAATGCCCTGTACAACTTCAACAAGACATCCCAACTCCTGCATTCAATGTTCTGACCAATGAAACCAAGCATGCCGAATGCCTTCTTCACCACCCTATCCACCTGTGACTCCACTTTCAAGGAGCTATGAATCTGTACTCCTAGATCTCTTTGTTCTATAACTCTCCCCAACGCCCTACCATTAACGGAGTAGGTCCTGGCCCGATTCGATCTACCAAAATGCATCACCTCACATTTATCTAAATTAAACTCCATCTGCCATTCATCGGCCCACTGGCCCAATTGATCAAGATCCCATTGCAATCCCAGATAACCTTCTTCACTGTCCACAATGCCACCAATCTTGGTGTCATCTGCAAACTTACTAACCATGCCTCCTAAATTCTCATCCAAATCATTAATATAAATAACAAATAACAGCGGACCCAGCACCGATCCCTGAGGCACACCGCTGGACACAGGCATCCAGTTTGAAAAACAACCCTCCACAACCACCCTCTGTCTTCTGTCGTCAAGCCAATTTTGTATCCAATTGGCTACCTCACCTTGGATCCCATGAGATTTAACCTTATGTAACAACCTACCATGCGGCACCTTGTCAAATGCTTTGCTGAAGTCCATGTAGACCACGTCTACTGCACAGCCCTCATCTATCTTCTTGGTTACCCCTTCAAAAAACTCAATCAAATTCGTGAGACATGATTTTCCTCTCACAAAACCATGCTGACTGTTCCTAATTAGTCCCTGCCTCTCCAAATGCCTGTAGATCCTGTCCCTCAGAATACCCTCTAACAACTTACCCACTACAGATGTCAGGCTCACTGGTCTGTAGTTCCCAGGCTTTTCCCTGCCGCCCTTCTTAAACAAAGGCACAACATTTGCTACCCTCCAATCTTCAGGCACCTCACCTGTAGCGGTGGATGATTCAAATATCTCTGCTAGGGGACCCGCAATTTCCTCCCTAACCTCCCATAACGACCTGGGATACATTTCATCAGGTCCCGGAGATTTATCTACCTTGATGCGCGTTAAGACTTCCAGCACCTCCCTCTCTGTAATATGTACACTCCTCAAGACATCACTATTTATTTCCCCAAGTTCCCTAACATCCATGCCTTTCTCAACCGTAAATACCGATGTGAAATATTCATTCAGGATCTCACCCATTTCTTGTGGTTCCGCACATAGATGACCTTGTTGATCCTTAAGAGGCCCTACTCTCTCCCTAGTTACCCTTTTGCCCTTTATATATTTGTAGAAGCTCTTTGGATTCACCTTTGCCTGATCTGCCAAAGCAATCTCATATCCCCTTTTTGCCCTCCTGATTTCTCTCTTAACTCTACTCCGGCAATCTCTATACTCTTCAAGGGATCCACTTGATCCCAGCTGCCTATGCATGTCATATGCCTCCTTCTTCTTTTTGACAAGTGCCTCAATCTCCCGAGTCATCCAAGGTTCCCTACTTCTACCAGCCTTGCCCTTCACTTTATAAGGAATGTGCTTACCCTGAACCCTGGTTAACACACTTTTGAAAGCCTCCCACTTACCAGACGTCCCTTTGCCTGCCAACAGACTCTCCCAATCAACTTCTGAAAGTTCCTGTCTAATACCATCAAAATTGGCCTTTCCCCAATTTAGAATTTTAACTTTTGGGCCAGACCTATCCTTCTCCATAGCTATCTTAAAACTAATGGAATTATGATCACTGGTCCCAAAGTGATCCCTCACTAACACTTCTGTCACCTGCCCTTCCTTATTTCCCAAGAGGAGGTCAAGTTTTGCCCCCTCTCTAGTCGGGCCATCCACATACTGAATGAGAAATTCCTCCTGAATACACTCAACAAATTTCTCTCCATCCAAGCCCCTAATGCTATGGCTGTCCCAGTCAATGTTGGGAAAGTTAAAGTCCCCTATTATTACCACCCTATTTTTCTTGCAGCTGTCTGTAATCTCCTTACATATTTGCTCCTCAATTTCCCGTTGACTATTTGGGGGTCTGTAGTACAATCCTATCAAAGTGATCTCTCCCTTCTTATTTTTCAGTTCTACCCATATAGACTCAGTGGGCGAACCCTCGGATATATCCCATCTCACTACTGCCGTGATGTTCTCCCTAATCAAGAACGCAACTCCCCCTCCTCTCTTACCTCCTGCTCTATCTTTCCTATAGCATCTGTACCCTGGAACATTGAGCTGCCAGTCCTGCCCCTCCCTTAGCCATGTTTCAGTAATAGCTATAACATCCCAGTCCCATGTACCCATCCATGCCCTGAGTTCATCTGCCTTGCCCATCAGACTTCTTGCATTGAAATAAATGCAGTTTAATCTGGACTTCCCTTGGTCTTTGCCCTGCTTTCTCAGACCATCTGTCCGGTCATGTTCTGTACACTCTCCCTTACTGCCTTTTGTTTCTGTCACCATTTTATTTCCCACTGACTTCCTGCATCGGTTCCCATCCCCCTGCCACATTAGTTTAAACCCTCCCCAACAGCACTGGCAAACACTCCCCCTAGGACATTGGTTCCAGTCCTGCCCAGATGCAGACCGTCCAATTTGTACTGGTCCCACCTCCCCCAGAACCGGTTCCAATGGCCCAGGAATTTGAATCCCTCCCTCTTGCACCATCTCTCAAGCCACGTATTCATCTTAGCTATCCTGTCATTCCTACTCTGACTTGCCCGTGGCACTGGTAGCAATCCTGAGATTACTACCTTTGAGGTCCTACTCTTTAGTTTTAACTCCTAACTCCCTAAATTCAGCTTGTAGGACCTCATCCTGTTTTTTACCTATATCGTTGGTGCCTATATGCACCACGACAACTGGCTGTTCACCCTCCCCCTCCAGAATGTCCTGCAGCCGCTCCGAGACATCCTTGACCCTTGCACCAGGGAGGCAACATACCATCCTGGAGTCTCGGTTGCGTCCGCAGAAACGCCTGTCTATTCCCCTTACAATCGAGTCCCCTATCACTATTGCTCTGCCACTCTTTTTCCTGCCCTCCTGTGCAGCAGAGCCAGCCACGGTGCCATGAACCTGGCCACTGCCACCTTCCCCTGGTGAGCCATCTCCCCCAACAGTATCCAAAACGGTATACCTGTTTTGGAGGGAGATGACCGCAGGGGACCCCTGCACTGCCTTCCTACTCTTCCTCTGTCTGTTGGTCACCCATTCACTATCTCCCTCAGTAATTTTTATCTGCGGTGTGACCAACTCACTGAACGTGCTATCCACGACTTTCTCAGCATCGCGGATGCTCCAAAGTGAGTCCATCCGCAGCTCCAGAGCCGTCAAGCGGTCAAACAATAGCTGCAGCTGGACACACTTCCCGCAGGTGAAGGAATCAGGGATACAGGAAGGAGCCCTGAATTCCCACATCTCACAAGAGGAACATGACACGGCTCTGGGATCTCCTGCCATGACTTAACCCTTAAGTTAGCTTAACAACAACTGCAATGTCAAGAGAAAAAAAAGGAAAGAAAAACTACTTACCACTCCCTTTAAGGAGTTTACTCCTTTAAATTGTTCTCAATTTAGAGAATGTTAACTACACTAGGGACCTTGATTCACTAAAAAATAAACGCTACTTCCTATAAGACCAGCAGACCTTCCCTTTCCTTTTACTTCAGTTACTGTCGATAAGTAGAAATACTCACCTGAACCTACTCACCAATCAGGTGCCTCCCCTGTGTCGCGTCCCGATCTGATTCCTGACGTCACTTCGAACTCGGTCGCAGCTCCGCTCGGCTCGGCTCCTCTCAGCGCTCTGAAATCCCGCCTTTTATCGGACGCTCCCTCCGCTCCGCTCGGCTCCTCTCAGCTGTTCTCAGCGCTCTGAAATCCCGCCTTTTATCGGACGCTCCCTCCGCTCGGCTCGGCTCCTCTCAGCTGTTCTCAGCGCTCTGAAATCCTGCCTTTTATCGGACGCTCCCTCCGCTCCGCTCGGCTCCTCTCAGCTGTTCTCAGCGCTCTGAAATCCCGCCTTTTATCGGACGCTCCCTCCGCTCGGCTCGGCTCCTCTCAGCTGTTCTCAGCGCTCTGAAATCCCGCCTTTTATCGGACGCTCCCTCCGCTCCGCTCGGCTCCTCTCAGCGCTCTGAAATCCCGCCTTTTATCGGACGCTCCCACCGCTCCGCTCGGCTCCTCTCAGAAAAGTTTTGAACACAGTGGTTTAATTTGCTCTCAACATTAGAACTGGCACTGGTACTTACACTAATTGCGCATTAAGGTATTTTTATTGTTTGTTAATATGTTGGGTATTAACTTTGCCCACCATGGGCCCTGAAATTGCTACTGGGAATAAACACACATCAATGCATTGGTCTGGTATTATGTTTATTTGCTAATGTTTGTTCAGTTATTAATGGAAAAGATGCAAATTTATTCAGGATTTACTTGATTTGAACATTGAATTAATTTAGAACAATTGCAGCTGCAATTAAAGCACTGGAGGGAGGCACCGGAGCTTAAGGAGCAAGCACAGCAGGCGATAGCTTACATATAGCTTGGTGTAACATAAAGTCTCTAAGAGAATGTGTCCACCAATAGACTTCTCTTTGACTAGTTATATAAACTATCACCTGATCTGCTCACTCCTCAAACTATGGTGCCTCCATCAATTGTTTTGGAGGAGGAGCAGAACAGCAGGAGACTTCAGCTGAAGAGGTTTGAAGCCATAAAAGATTGACATTCAGGGCTGCTACTACTCAGTGCAATGTGAGTATCACTGATGTGCTAACTACCTGGATCTCAACAAGGAACAGTGTGTAAGAAGTCTGCCTTGACAGAAATTCTGGCCCCAAAATTCCATTGGTTGCAATCTCAGCAGTTATGCCAAGATGAGGTGAGAGTGACTGCCCTTGACATCAAGGCAGCATTTGACCGAGTGTGGCACCAAGGAGCCCTAGTAAAATTGAAGTCAATGGGAATCAGGGGGAAAACTTTCCAGTGGCTGGAGTCATACCTAGCACAAAGGAAGATGGTAGTGGTTGTTGGAGGCCAATCATCTCAGCCCCAGGATATTGCTGCAGGAGTTCCTCAAGGCAGTGTCCTAGGCCCAACCATCTTCAGCTGCTTCATCAATGACCTTCCCTCCATCATAAGGTCAGAAATGGGGATGTTCGCTGATGATTGCACAGTGTTCAGTTCCATTCGCAACCCCTCAAATAATGAAGCAGTCCGAGCCCGCATGCAGCAAGACCTGGACAACATCCAGGCTTGGGCTCATAAGTGGCAAGTAACATTCGCGCCAGATAAGTGCCAGGCAATGACCATCTCCAACAAGAGAGAGACTAACCACCTCCCCTTGACATTCAACGGCATTACCATCGCCGAATCCCCCACCATCAACAACCTGGGGATCACCATTGACCAGAAACTTAACTGCACCAGCCATATAAATACAGTGGCTACGAGAGCAGGTCAGAGGCTGGGTATTCTGCAGCGAGTGACTCACCTCCTGACTCCCCAAAGCCTTTCCACCATCTACAAGGCACAAGTCAGGAGTGTGATGGAATACTCTCCACTTGCTTGGATGAGTGCAGCTCCAACAACACTCAAGAAGCTCAACACCATCCAAGATAAAGCAGCCCGCTTGATTGGCACCCCATCCATCACCCTAAACATTCACTCCCTTCACCATGGGCGCACTGTGGCTGCAGTGTGTACCACCCACAGGATGCACTGCAGCAACTCGCCGAGGCTTCTTCGACAGCACCTCCCAAACCCGCGACCTCTACCACCTAGAAGGACAAGAGCAGCAGGCACATGGGAACAATGCCACCTGCACGTTCCCCTCCAAGTCATACACCATCCCGACTTGGAAATATATCGCCGTTCCTTCATCGCCGCTGGGTCAAAATCCTGGAACTCCCTTCCTAACAGCACTGTGGGAGAACCGTCACCACACGGACTGCAGCGGTTCAAGAAGGCGGCTCACCACCACCTTCTCAAGGGCAATTAGGGATGGGCAATAAATGCCGGCCTCACCAGCGACGCCCACATCCCATGAACGAATAAATTTTTAAAAATTGTGCCCAATAGTGCCCTTTAGCATTGAGCTGCCAGAGTTTGCGGGGTCAGTGGGAGCGTACCCCATTTGCACGGGGAAAGCAGGCACAAGTTCCAATTTGTTTTCATTTTTGGCACCTACCCAAATCCCAAGTCCGAGTGTCGGGGGGAGCCGATGCAGGGATTTTAAAAAATGTGTTCCCTTGGGAGCTGCTTGTCTGGCCTGGACCCCACCAGTGGGTCCCATGTACACCCTTATGGAGGCCAGTACATCTCATCTGACCATCACTGCGACACTGGGTTCCCTTCCATGGCCAGGACCGGGAACTCCTGGCTTGGGAAGTCCCCATCCTCAACCTATCATTTGCCTTATAAGGGGCAGACAGAAGTTGCGCCCCTTAAAAGTTAATACGAAAACTCCCAGTGCAGACCCGACATAACCAGGTCTCCATCATTTCCATTGGGGTCTTACTGGTCTCCTGCCAGAGTTATGCCGAAAGACCGTCAGAACCCCTGAGGGATTTCAGGCCCACTACCTTGACCTGTGTCAGATCCTGGAATCTAAGAACAAGGTGCATTGATTGATAATGTGAGTTCATTTGTGCATTTGTAGGCAGTGGCTTCCGTCTATCAACTGCAAGGGTAACTGTTCCCATCATGTTCAAGAACCAGTAAAAAATTATGCTAAGTTAATGATTGTTTTCCAAGAGTGCTCACAGTGTACATATCTGATGGAACCAAGGGTTCTCCAACTGTTCAAGAAGAAACATTGAATGCAGGGCTGGCTCCCAAGTTACATGGGTGACCTGCTCACACATAATTGATGTCACTTCTACAGAACACCCAGCCTTCACTAGAAAGGGCTTACACCAATGCACATTTGCAAAAAAGAAGTATAATAGAGCAGACCTTTCAGCTTTCCAGGCCCAAGGAAAAGGATGAAGGGAACTATGAACCCACCATAGCAAAATAGCCAGTGCCCAAAGTGACACAGGTGTGATGGGCACAATGACTTTTCTACAAACAGACGTGCTGAATTCAGACTTTGCAAACACATTTTAACTAATGTTGCCTAGCTGTTCTCAATGTTTTCTTTTTAACGTGGAGCTAGGAAGAGCAATCCTGCTCCTTCCGACTCCATATTCAGGTAAGTTTTTTTTTATCTCATTGCGACAATCAGGCCTGTTTTCTCGAAGACGAGTGGCAATGCAGAGCAAAGCTAATAGCATAGCATGAATTCATACATATGATTGTAATGTTCCTTAGGATAGCGGCACATGACTATCCTCCCACCAGTAAAGTTAGGCTGCCATGCAGCAGCACAAGAGGTATGGTCTGCAGCATAACCATCTCAGGACCTCGCTGCCGTTAGATGAAGAACAAAGTGAGAGATTAGGAGAATTCCTTTTTTTGCAGAGGGTTATGAGAACATGGAATGTATCGATTTGCATTGGTAAATTTGGGGACTCAGTGCCCTGCTGTAGACCTTTATGAAAAAATCTTCTGGGGTTGGTTGGCCCTTTATTGCTGCTCCAGACAGATATGCTTAGTAGTAGCTGGGAAAATTGTCTCCTAACTATCCTTATGCTCAGATAGCAGTGACTACACAGAGCTCACTATATTATGCAAATCATGTTGACCCCAGAAATTACAGTGCAGTCAGCGCTTATACCATTGGGCAGTGAAAGTCCCTTCCAGCCACAGTTTTGGCAGGAATTGTGCGCCTGTGGAGCAATCTAGAGTAAAAATACTGAATTGGACGAGGGCCAATTTCAGTGGGTTGAGAACAGATTTGGCCTGGTAAATTGGAATCAAAGATTGACAGGCAAAACTGTAATTGAACAATTGGCTGCCTTTAAAGAGGAGATGGTTCGGGTACAGTCTAGGTACATTCAGACAAGGGAGAAAGGTAGGGCAACCAAAGCCAGAGCTCCCTAGATGACGAAAGCGATAGAGTAAGATGAAGCAGAAAAGAGGGGCGTATAACAGAGGTCAGGTTGATAATATGTGAGAACCAGGCAGAATATAGAAAGTACAGAGGAGAAGTGAAAAAGGAAATAAGAGGGGCAAAGAGAGAGTATGAGAATAGGCTGGCAGCTAACATGAATGGGAATCCAAATGCCTTCTACAGGCATATAAATAGTAAATGGGTAGTAAGAGGAGGGGTGAGGCCAGTTAGGGACCAAAAAGGAGAACTACGCATGGAGGGAGAGGGGATGGCTGAGGTACTAAATGAGTACTTTGCATCTGTCTTTACCAAGGAAGAAGATGCTGCCAAAATCACAGTAAAAGAGGAGGTAGTTAAGATACTAGATGGGCTAAAAGTTGATAAAGAGGAGGTACTAGAAAGGCTGGCTGTACTTAAAGTAGATAAGTCACCCGGTCGGATGGGATGCATCCTAGATTGCTGAGGGAAGTAAGTGTGTAAATTGCTGAGGTGCTGGCCATAATCTTCCAATCCTCCTTAGATATGGGGGTGGTGCCAGAGGACTGGAGAATTGCAAATGTTACACCCTTGTTCAAAAAAGGGTGTAAGGATAAACCCGGCAACTACAGGCCAGTCAGTTTAACCTTAGTAGTGGGGAAGTTTTTAGAAACAATAATCCGGGACAAAATTAATAGTCATTTGGACAAGTGTGGATTAATAAAGGAAAGCCAGCATGGATTTGAAATCATGTTTAATTAACTTAATTGAGTTTTTTGATGAGGTACAGAGAGGGTTGCTGAGGGCAATGTAGTTGATGTCGTGTATATGGACTTTCAAAAGGCGTTTGATAAAGTGCTGCATTATAGGCTTGTCAGCAAAGTTGAAGCCCATGGAAAAAAAGGGGCAATGGCTGCATGGATAAGAAATTGGCTAAGTGACAGGAAACAGAGAGTAGTGGTGAACGGTTGTTTTTTGGACTGGAGGAAGGTATACAGTGGTGTTCCCCAGGGGTCGGTACTAGGACCACTGCTTTTTTTGATATTTATTAATGACTTGGACTTGGGTGTACAGTGCACAATTTCAAAATTTGCAGATGGCACAAAGCTTGGAAGTGTAGAGAACAGTGAGGAGGATAGTGATAGACTTCAAGAGGACATAGACAGGCTGGTGGAACGGGCGGACACATGGCAGATGAAATTTAACACAGAGAAGTGCAAAGTGATACATTCCTGGTAGTGGTTGTTGGAGGCCAATCATCTCAGCCCCAGGACATTGCTGCAGGAGTTCCTCAAGGCAGTGTCCTAGGCCCAACCATCTTCAGCTGCTTCATCAATGACCTTCCCTCCATCATAAGGTCAGAAATGGGGATGTTCGCTGATGATTGCACAGTGTTCAGTTCCATTCGTAACCCCTCAGATTATGAAGCAGTCCAAGCCCGCATGCAGAATGACCTGGACAACATCCAGGCTTGGGCTGATAAGTGGCAAGTAACATTCGCGCCAGACAAGTGCCAGGCAATGACCATCTCCAACAAGAGAGAGTCTAACCACCTCCCCATGACATTCAACGGCATTAACATTGCCGAATTCCCCACCATCAACATCCTGGGGGTCACCATTGACCAGAAATTTAACTGGACCAGCCATATAAATACTGTGGCTACAAGAGCAGGTGAGAGGCTGGGTATGCTGCGGCGAGTGACTCACCTCCTGACTCCCCAAAACCTTTCCACCATCTACAAGGCACAAGTCAGGAGTGTGATGGAATACTCTCCACTTGCCTGGATGAGTGCAGCTCCAACAACACTCAAAAAGCTCGACACCATCCAAGATAAAGCAGCCCTCTTGATTGGCACCCCATCCACCACCCTAAACACTCACTCCCTTCACCACCGGCGTACAGTGGCTGCAGTGTGTACCATCCACAGGATGCACTGCAGCAACTCGCCAAGGCTTCTTCGACAGCACCTCCCAAACCCGCGACCTCTACCACCTAGAAGGACAAGAGCAGCAGGTGCATGCGAACAACACCACCTGCACGTTCCCCTCCAAGTCACACACCATCCCGACTTGGAAATATATCGCCGTTCCTTCATCGTCGCTGGGTCAAAATCCTGGAACTCCCTTCCTAACAGCACTGTGGGAGAACCTTCACCACACGGACTGCAAGAAGGTTCAAGAAGGCGGCTCACCACCACCTTCTCAAGGGCAATTAGGGATGGGCAATAAATGCTGGCCTCGCCCGAGATGCCCACATCCCATGAATGAATAATAAAAAAAAAAATTTGGTAGAAAGAATGAGGAGAGGCAACATAAACTAAATGGTACAATTCTAAAGGGGATGCAGGAACAGAGAGACCTGGGGGTACGAACAATATGGTCATACGAACAGTATGCATTGCTTCAGATTCATTTTGCACTAAGAACTAAAAGGCTGCACAGCAGTGTGTAGATTGCCAGACCTGGAGGAATTAAATGTGTCATAGCTTTCTAGATGAAGATGGAAAAGCAGGCTGAGTAGTTTTAGCAGTCAGTTCTATCTGAGCATGAAGATACTTAGTGAATATTTTTTTCCAACTGCTATTAAGCATGTCCGTTGTCTTACTTCTGAAATATTTCCATTATCTCTCTTTTGTGCTGCACTTCCATTAAGTTTCTGGATATAGATTCAGGTTACAATACTGTTCTGTGAATCTATTCAAGCAGATACAGCATTCATCGACAATTTCCTTGGACATTGTATAAGAATGGAATTGGATCTATACTTGAAGAGGAAAAGTTTGCAGGGCTACGGGGAAAGAGCAGGGGAGTGGGACTAATTGGATAGCTCTTTCAAAGAGCCGGCTCAAGGGTCACCTTCTTGGGCCTATCTGTGGAGCAGTACAGGAGGAGGCTGTGCTTCTCCAGGCAGACTGTCGCAAATCTCTGCAACCTTCTGCAAAACGTCCTGCTGCCTGCTGGATCAGGAGGGCATACCATGTCAGTGACCACAGCCCTGAATTGATACACAGCTGGATCCTTTCAGTCGGCTACAAGGGACATCAGCCACATCTTCCAGTCTGCTGTTCATAACTACATTAAGCAGTTGACCGACGCCCTCTTTGCGAGGACCAAGCAGAACCTCATCTTCTCTACTGATCTCAGCAGTCAACAAGGCAGAGCTCATGGCTTTACAACAGTAGGTGTCTTCCCTCACGTGCAGGTACTGGTTGAGGGGAGGGGCGGTGGTGGTGGTGGGTGGGGGGGGGGGGGGCGGTGGTGGCCAATGTGCAGATGTGCTGGCATCCTGAGAGAGTCCAGCATATACTGCTCCCAATGCGCCACCACCATTCTCAACTGGATGTGTTAAGGCTACAGAGCATTGCACTGATTCGTTGGTTGGTGGTGGTGGGTTCACAAATGGGGAGGTGAGGAGGTGCACAGAAAGTGATGGTAAGTTGATAAGTGGGTGTGAGGGGTGATGTGATGGAGTAGGCTTGGCAAGGCAGAGTTGGGGGGGGGGGGGTAATGTACACCACAGGATGTAGGGGAATTTTCCTGACCTGGTTAGGTCATTAAAGCGCTTCCTGCACTGTACCTACGACCTTGCCACTGTACTCCTGCTGCTCAGCTCCTCTGCCACCTCAAACCAGGCCTTTTTGGTGGCAGAGGCAGGGCACTTCCTCCAATCAGCCGGGTACAATATCTCCCTCTTCCTCACACCAGCCAGTAGCAACTCAAGAGAAGAGTCATTAAAGTGGGGTGCTGCCTTACTCCTTTGATGCTGCATCTCTGCACATTCCTCCTTTCTTCCTCAAAATCCATGGTTGTACTGGCCCTTCAAATACTCCAGTTTGCAGCATGTCATTCGGGTGCGCAGTACACCCGCTGTGCAGCTTGGAGCCACGGAAGTTACATTAAGGGCCTTCAATTTAGCCGTGATCGTTCAAGCCGATGCACGACAAAATTTTCTGGGTTTTCCACGCGACCATTGACCCCCCCCTCCCCCCCTGACTGAGTTCCCGCCGCCATGAATGATCTGTGAAACAGATCCCCATTTAAGGACAGTAGCAACAATCAACTCACCCATATCAGCCAGACTGGGATGTGCACTTTCTGGTGCTTACAGAAACACCTAGCAGTAACCAATTTTAAGCCTGTCTGTTCTGTGACGAGCAAGAAATAACCCAATGAATGATTCACCATGGACAAATATACTTCATTTTTGTCATAATTAAGCTATGTAATTAGTTTAATTTATTTCATTTCTTGTCCAATAGAGAAGAAGGACGTTGTGAAAGTCAGAGTCAAAAGTCTCACTTCCTTATATATTTGGTTCAAATCTGAATCTGTGCACTTGTAACCTCTTAGTTCTTTCAAGCATGGGAAACTGGGTGGTGAATGAGGGAGCTTCCATCTTTGTGATTGTAAGTACTCCAAATGTAAAAGCAATCGACAAATGTTCCAATCTTTAACATATTGATTTATTCTTCTTGCGACATTAGTGTTTGGCTATTTTAACCTTTTGTTGGCTTCGTAAACAACTTATTTTTGATTAAAATATAAATATATAAATGAAGACTGCAGATTCAAGATTTTTTAAAGCTAACTGTGATAGGTGAAATTTATATTTCGTTTAATTTGTACCTGCTATTTTAGTCAACTATAAAAGCCAGTTTAGTACTATTGGTAATCTTTTTAATAGACATGGGAACAGTGATCAAAGTATCAAAAGGTTTAGATTAGCTATGGAAAAGGACACAGAGCAATCTAGAATAAAAATACTTAATTGGAGGAGAGCCGATTTCAGTGGGTTGAGAACAGACCTGGCCCAGGTAAATTGGATTCAAAGATTGGCAGGCAAAACTGTAATAGAACAATGGGTGGCCTTTAAAGAAGAGATGGTTCAGGTACAGTCTAAGTACATTCCCACAAGGGGGAAAGGTAGGGAAACCAAAGCGAGATCTCCCTGGATGATGAAAGAGATAGAGGTAAGATGAAGCAGAAAAAGGGGGTGCATGACAGATGTCAGGTTGATAATACAAGTGAGAACCAGGCTGAGTATAGAAAGTTCAGAGGGGAAGTAAAAAAGGAAATAAGAGGGGTAAAGAGAGAGTATGAAAATAGACTGGCAGCAAACATAAAATGCAATCCAAAAATCTTCTATAGGCATATAAATAGTAAACAGATAGTAAGAGGAAGGGTAGGGCTGATTAGGGACCAAAAGGAGATATACACATGGAGGCAGAGGGCATGGTAGAGTAAATGAATACTTTGCATCTGTCTTTACCAAGGAAGAAGATACGGCCAAAGCCAAAGTAAAAGAGAAGGTAGTTGAGGTACTGTATGGAATAAAAATTAATAAAAAGCAGGTACTAGAAAGGCTGGCTGTACTTAAAATAGATAAGTCACTAATTCCAGATGGGATGCATCCTAGGTTGCTGAGGGAAGTAAGGGTGGAAATTGCGGAAGTACTGGCCACAATCTTCCAATCCTCCTCAGACACGGGCGGTGCCGGAGGACTGGAGAATTGCAAATGTTACACCCTTGTTCAAAAAAGGATGTAAAGATAAACCCAGCAATTACAGGCCAGTCAGTTTAACCTCAGCTTTTAGAAAAAATAATTTGGGACAAAATTAATAGTCACTTGGACAAGTGTGGATTAATAAGGGAAAGCCAGCACGGATTTGTTAAAGGCAAATCGTGTTTGACTAACTTGATTGAGCTTTCTGATAAGGTAACAGAGAGGGTCGATGAAGGCAATGCAGTTGATGTTGTGTATATGGACTTCCAAAAGGCGTTTGATAAAGTGTCATATAATAGGCTTGTCAGTAAAATTGAAGCCCATGGAATAAAAGGGGCAGTGGCAACATGGGTACAAAATTGGCAAAGTGACAGGAAACAGAGTGTAGTGGTGAACGGCTGTTTTACGGACTGGAGGAAGGTGTGCAGTGGTGTTCCCCAGGGGTCGGTACTGGGACCACTGTTTTTCTTGATATATATTAATGACCTGGACTTGGGTGTACAAAGCACAATTTCAAAATTTGCAGATGACATAAAACTTGGAAGTTTAGTAAACAGTGAGAAGGATAATGATAATGATAGACGGTGTGCAGATACACAGTGTGCTGAGAGTTCGGTAAGTGTGGGAGTTTAAGGGTTAATCTCTTTAAATCTAGTGCATATTGCTTCAACTGTTCAAGGTCAATTTAAAAGTTTAAATTTTTAAGTTTCTGTCAGGCTTCAGCAGAGAGCTGCTGTAGCAAGTTAATTGGTTAGCTAGATTCAACTGATACTTGAAGGTGGGGCAGGCCTGACTCATCTGAGTCGCAACTGTAGAAATACAGGGGCCTGTCAGTGCGAACTGCACGGTGTGCAGATACACAGTGTGCTGAGAGTTCGGTAAGTGTGGGAGTTCGGTGAAGTGGGGGAAGGAGGTGCTGCTTTGCCTTGCTTTTCCGAACTTTTCCCACAGAGCGGCAGTGGACCTGAGAGTAGAAGACTGAGATTGTGGAATAAAAGCAGCAGCAGACCTGCACCAAGAGACAACTACTGTGCGACATCACAGGTGAGGCAGGAGAGTCCGAGAGGTGAGCAGAGTATAAAAGGGGAGGCCAAGAGCGGGAAGAGAGTCTAGGAGTCTAAGGCAAGTCATGGCAGCACAGCTCGCACCCGTGATATGCTCCTCCTGCACTATGTGGGAAGTCATGGACACTACCAGTGTCCCTGGCGACCATGTGTGCAGGAAGTGTGTCCAGCTGCAGCTACTGGCTAACCGTCTTTCGGAGCTGGAGCTGCGGGTGGACTCACTGTGGAGCATCCGCGATGCTGAGACTATCGTGGATAGCACGTTCAGTGAGGTGGTCACACCGCAGGTAAAGAATACGCAGGCAGAAAGGAAATGGGTGACCGCCAGGCAGAGTAAAAGGACTAGGCAGGTAGAGCAGGAGTCCCCTGGGGCCATCTCCCTCTCAAACAGATATTCTGCTTTGGATACTGTTGGGGGAGATGGCTTATCAGGGGAAAGCAGCAAGAGCCAGGTTCGGGGCACCATGGGTGGCTCTGCTGCACAGGAGGGGAGGAAGAAGAGTGGCAGGGCTATAGTGATAGGGGATTCCATTGTAAGGGGAACAGAAAGGCGTTTCTGCGGCCGCAAACGTGACTCCAGGATGGTATGTTGCCTCCCTGGTGCTAGGGTCAAGGATGTCACGGAGCGGCTGCAGGGCATTCTGGAGGGGGAGGGTGAACAGCCAGTAGTCGTGGTCCATATTGGTACCAACGACATAGGTAAAAAAAGGGATGAGGTCCTGCAAGGTGAATTTAAAGAGTTAGGAGATAAATTAAAAAGCAGGACTTCAAAGGTAGTGATCTCAGGATTACTACCGGTGCCACGTGCTAGTGAGTATAGGAACAGGAGAATAGACAGGATGAATGCGTGGCTGTAGGGATGGTGTAGGAGGGAGGGATTTAGATTCCTGGGACATTGGGACCGGTTCTGGGGAAGGTGGGACCTGTACAAGCGTGACGGGTTACACCCGAGCAGGACCGGGACAAATGTCCTCGCGGGGGTGTTTGCTAGTGCTGTTGGGGAAGGTTTAAACTAGAGTGGCAGGGGGATGGGAACCTGAGCGGGGAGTCAGAAGGGAATAAAGTTAAGAGCAGCAAGAGAGGGGAAGACCCAGGGGAAATCTACAATACAAATAGTACAAACAGTTGTTCAAGAACAAGTGAAAGGGAAAAGCATAGAGCAGCGGAAAGAAAGTGTACTTTAGGCACTTTAGGCACGACAGATAAAATGAAAACTAGAAGGCGTAAGGCGATTAACCCAGCATCAAAGCTGTGGCAGGGGGTTGGGAACCTGAGCAGGGAGACAGAGGAAAGCATATCAGGAAGGGACAGAAGGTATGGAGTAAAAGGTAAAGTGTTAAAAAAGGAAAAAGCAGGAACTAAGTGTCACAAAACATATTTGAAAGTTCTTTATCTGAACGCACGTAGCATTCGTAACAAAATGGACGAGTTAACGGCACAAATAACGACGTATGGGTATGATCTTGTGGTCATTACAGAAACATGGCTGCAGGGTGACAACGACTGGGAATTAAATATGCCAGGGTATTTAACAATCAGGAAGGACAGGCAGGAAGGAAGGGGAGGTGGGGTGGCTATGTTAATAAGGGAAGGAATCACTGTAATACAGAGAAAAGATATTGGGACAAAGGATCAGGATAATGAAACAGTTTGGGTAGAGATAAGGAATAATAAGGGGAAAAAAACACTCGTGGGCGTAGTATATAGGCCTCCTAATAGTTGCAACTCTGCTGGAAGAAGTATTAATCAGGAAATAGTCGGGGCATGTAATAAGGGAACAGCTATAATTATGTGGGATTTTAACTATCATATTAACTGGACAAATCAAATTGGGCAGGGCAGCCTTGAGGAAGAGTTTATTGAGTGTATTAGGGATGGATTTCTTGAGCAGTATGTAACTGAACCTACAAGGGGGCAAGCAACCTTGGACCTGGTCCTGTGTAATGAGCCAGGATTAATTGATAATGTCCTAGTTAAGGATCCCCTTGGAATGAGTGACCATAACATGGTTACATTCCATATCCAGTTAGAGGGTGAGAAGGTTGGTTCTCAAACAAGCGTACTGAGCTTGAATAAAGGAGACTATGATGGTATGAGAGCGGAATTGATTAAAGTGGACTGGGAAAATAGATTAAAGGGTAAGACGGTACATGAGCAGTGGTATTCATTTAAGGAGTTATTTTACAACTTTCAAAAAATATATATTCCACTGAGGAAAAAAGGGTGTAAAAGAAATGACAGCCATCCGTGGCTAAGTAAAGAAATTAAGGATAGTATCCGACTAAAAACAAGGACATATAAGGTAGCCAAACTTAGTGGGAGGATAGAAGATTGGGAAGTCTTCAAAAGACAGCAAAAAGTAACGAAAGGATTGATTAAGAAAGGGAAGATAGATTATGAAAATAAATTAGCAAAAAATATAAAAACAGATAGCAAGAGTTTCTACAGTTATATAAAAAGAAAAAGGGTGGCTAAGGCAAACGTAGGTCCCTTAGAGGATGAGACCGGGAAATTAATGGTGGGAAACATGGAGATGGCAAAAATGCTGAACAAATATTTTGTTTCAGTCTTTACGGTAGAGGACACTAAGAATATCCCAACAGTGGACAAACGAGGGGCTCTAGGGGGGGAGGAGCTAAATACGATTAAAATCACTAAGGAATTGGTACTCAGTAAATTAATGGGACTCAAGGCGGATAAATCCCCTGGACCTGATGGCTTACATCCCAGGGTCTTGAGGGAAGTGGCAGTAGGGATTGTGGATGCTTTGGTAATAATTTTCCAAAATTCTGTGGACTCGGCAAAGGTCCCGGCAGATTGGAAAACTGCCAATGTAACACCGTTATTAAAAAAGGGTAGTAGGCAGAAGGCTGGAAATTATAGACCAGTTAGCTTAACATCTGTGGTGGGTAAAATTTTGGAGTCTATTATTAAGGAGACAGTAGCAGAACATTTGGATAAACATAATTTAATAGGACAAAGTCAGCATGGCTTTACAAAGGGGAAGTCATGTCTGACAAATTTGCTTGAGTTCTTTGAGGATATAATGTACAGGGTGGATAAAGGGGAACCAGTGGACGTTGTGTATTTGGACTTCCAGAAGGCATTCGACAAGGTGCCACATAAAAGATTATTGCTCAAGATAAAGAATCACTGGATTGGGGGTAATATTCTGGCATGGGTGGAGGATTGGTTATCTAACAGGAAGCAGAGAGTTGGGATAAATGGTACATTCTCGGACTGGCAACCTGTAGCCAGTGGTGTTCCGCAGGGGTCGGTGCTGGGTCCCCAACTCTTTACAATCTGTATTAACGATTTGGAGGAGGGGACCGAGTGTAACATATCAAAGTTTGCAGATGATACAAAGATGGGAGGGAAAGTAGAGAGTGAGGAGGACATAAAAAATCTACAAGGGGATATAGATAGGCTGGGTGAGTGGGCGGAGATTTGGCAGATGCAATACAATATTGGAAAATGTGAGGTTATGCACTATGGCAGGAAAATCGGAGAGCAAGTTATTATCTTAATGGCGAGCAACTGGAAAGTACTGCAGTACAAAGGGATCTGGGGGTCCTAGTGCAAGAAAATCAAAAAGTTAGTTTGCAGGTGCAGCAGGTGATCAAGAAGGCCAACGGAATGTTGGCTTTTATTGCTAGGGGGATAGAATATAAAAACAGGGAGGTATTGCTGCAGTTATATAAGGTATTGGTGAGACCGCACCTGGAATACTGCATACAGTTTTGGTCTCCACACTTAAGAAAAGACGTACTTGCTCTCGAGGCAGTACAAAGAAGGTTCACTCGGTTAATACCGGGGATGAGGGGGCGGACATATGTGGAGAGGTTGAGTAGATTGGGACTCTACTCATTGGAGTTCAGAAGAATGAGAGGCGATCTTATTGAAACATGTAAGATTGTGAAGGGGCTTGATCGGGTGGATGCGGTAAGGATGTTCCCAAGGATGGGTGAAACTAGAACTAGGGGGCATAATCTTAGAATAAGGGGCTGCTCTTTCAAAACTGAGATGAGGAGAAACTTCTTCACTCAGAGGGTAGTAGGTCTGTGGAATTTGCTGCCCCAGGAAGCTGTGGAAGCTACATCATTAAATAAATTTAAAACAGAAATAGACAGTTTCCTAGAAGTAAAGGGAATTAGGGGTTACGGGGAGCGGGCAGGAAATTGGACATGAATTTAGATTTGAGGTTAGGATCAGATCAGCCATGATCTTATTGAATGGCGGAGCAGGCTCGAGGGGCCGATTGGCCTACTCCTGCTCCTATTTCTTATGTTCTTATGTTCTTAAGAGGACATAGGCAGGAGGTGGAATGGGCGGACACGTGGCAGATGAAATTTAACGCTGAGAAGGGTGAGGTGATACATTTTGGTAAGAAGAATGAGTATAAACTAAAGGGTACAACTGTAAAGGGGTGCAGGAACAGATAGAACCGAGGGTATATGTACACAGGTCATTGAAGGTGGCAGGAGAGGTTGAGAAAGCATACGGGATCCTGGGCTCTATAAATAGAGGCATAGAGTACAAAAGCGAGGATGTTATGTTGAACCTTTATTAAACACTGGTTCGGCCACAATTGGAGTATTCTGTCCAATTCTGGGCACACACTTTAGGAAGGATGTGAAGGCTTTAGAGAGGGTGAAGAGAAGATTTACTAGAATGGTTCCAGGGATGATCGACCTCAGTTACGTGGATAGACTGGAAAAGCTGGGATTTTTCTCCCTAGAACAGAGAAGGTTGAGAGGAAATTTGATAGAGGTGTTCAAAATCATGAAGGGTCTAGACAAAGTAAATAACGAAAAATTGTTCCCACTGGCAGAAGGGTCACAAACCAGATGACACAGGTTTAAGGTGATTGGCAAAAGAACCAAAGGCAACATGAGGAAAAACTTTTTTACGCAGCGAGTGATTAGGATCCAGAATGCACTGCCTGAAAGGGTGATGGAAGCAGGGTCATTTGTGGCTTTCAAAAAGGAATAGATAGATACCTGTAGGAGAAAAATATGCGGGGAAAGAGCGGGGAAGTGGGACTAGCTGGATTGCTCTTGCAGAGAGCCAGTGCAGGCTCGATGGGCCAAATGGCCTCCTTCTGTGCCGTAACCATTCTATGATTCTACATGCATATATGTAAAGCAGGGTAATAAACCAGAGACACGTATGCTTTCAATTGTTTGTTCTTCAGAAAATAACTTATAAACCAAAATGCTTTGATCAATCACACGGAGAAATTATAATAAAATTGTTCACAGAAATTTTCTCATTTGGAAACACAATTTCCTTTCTGATGCTGCTCTAGCTAAATACATGGATATTAAATATTTAGATTCAAATATTTCCCTAGTTACCTTTTCTTTGCCATGAAATTCAACGTGTTGTACGTAAAACTGGTCAAATAACAAGCAGAATAGTAAATCTGTTATGACGTGAACAAGCAGAAAGTGTATTCTAATTAAGGTAATGTTACACATCCTCATGTTAATGAGGAAGCCATACATTCTGCAGGTGCTGGTGTATTTGTGAGTGTCAAGTGTTTTTTGTTAAGATCTGACTTTATAGCATTCAATCTTTTATAAAAAATAAACAATTGTTATATTTAGTACAGTGGTGTAGCGGTTATGTAACAGGCCTAGTAATCCAGAGACCTGGACTTATAAATGCAGAGAGTGTGAGTTAAAATCCCACCATGGTAGTTCAAGCATTTGAATTCAGTTTAAAAAAAAATCTGGAAATAAAAGTTTAAAAAGTGACCTTGAAGCTATTGGATTGCCGTACAAACGCAACCAATTCACTAATGTCCTTTTAGGGAAGGAACCTGGCCGTCCTTGGGTTGGGCCCACATGTGACTCCAGTCCCACACCAACATGGTTGACTCTTAATTGCCCTCTGAAGTGGCCTAGCAAGACACTCAGTTGTTTCAAAATTGTTACAAAGAATATCAAGAAGGTGACCCACCTCCAACTTCTCAGGGCAATTAGAGGGGGGCAATAAATGACGGTCTTGCCAGCAACGCCCACATCCCAGAAAGAAAAAAAAAATTAGAGATAAGAGCTACTAAAAAGCTCTCCTAATTTTTGATTAGCACCTTTATCATATTACAGAGGAGCCTGGAGAGCTTCATTCTATAAATATTAGAATGTGAAGTGCACAGATTTCAAGTATATTTATTGAAATGAATTGTACAAAATGTTATCCTTGCTTCATTAATAGCGCAAAGAGGTGTAGTAAATACATTTCATCCAGATTGGTGTAATTTATAAAGTGAAATAGGGAGTTTGTTTTTTGTTCTCCTGGTCAAGATTTCTGAAATTAACTTTTGCCTAACAGTTTGTGATGAAGTGTGATCATTTTACACTAATCTGTGTTACATCAGAGATTTAAGGGCTGATTTTCCTCTGTTCTGCTCCCGAAAAGCACCCAAAAAATGGGTGCCATGCAGAAGAAAAATGGGTGCTAATCCTTTGTTCTCATTGTGTTTCTGAATAGCACTGCACCCAACAAACTTCCTCTATGGCTTTTCTGGTGTTTGTACTTGACTGTGCTTGAAGAGGGCACAGACATATAAATTACATGAAAATGGATGTCAGAGGGTTTTGCACCCAGATTTCCTCTAATAGTGCAAATCAGGGGTCAATTGCCCCCATAAAAATCTGATGCTATTGATTCCTGAGCTGCTGTTTAGCTACTATCACTCATAAGTGACAGGCTGGTTATATCAAGAAAGGTCTGTATTTTTGACTTTTGAATAAAATTGAATTGCTACTTCAGGACTTGTTGCAAAATGCTGTTAGTCTTTGTGATGGGTGCTGTGTTCTGTACCTTGTCATGCCTCCCGCCCCCCCCCCCCCCACTTTTGTAATATGCGTATTTGGAGGAAGACGACAGGAAACAACCACAAGCCTCCTTGACAGCTGCTGAAGTCATTCATCTGAGCCTCTCCTGAGTCACTAACAACTATTTCCATACCACAGAGCAGGAATCCACACTCCCCATGAGGACACCACTGCTCTATGCCACCTGGAATAAGAAAAGAAGCCTCGTATTCTAACCAGCTCTCTTTTCCTATTCCCATACCATCATCCCAGCGATGGCACAGTAGTATGTAGATATTCCCAGGGATTGGCTATTTTTCTAAAGGAGAAGAGCAGACCAATGAAAAATCACAACTTTTGGTAGCTATAGTTACTTTTAGCACTCACCAATTATCATCTGCAGCGGCCACTTTTAATATTTGATCCTTGCCATAGTATGTAGTGTAACAGGAAGTATGGCAGTGATCCTGGTCTCTGGCTGTGATAGGCCGCACAAAAATATTATTCCACTGCATATGCTGACTGCTTGCTGCAGCTTTCATGTTGTAAGCTCTGAGTTTTTTCATTTGCACAGGTGAATTGATGGGTGTTTAAAAGGGTGTTATTGATGTATCCATTCATTGTTGGAAGTAGGCCAGGAATGGAGAAATGGGGCAAAATTGTCCAAGACCCAGCAGTTTACCTGTGATTTTCCAATAAGCTACGCACTGCATGCAAAGCCCAGCCAATGGCGCAGGGTCTCAGAAAATTTCACCTGTGATTTGAAGAATTTTTCTTGGCTCAGGTTCAGTGCGTGTTTTAAGAGTGTGCGATTTTTCATCATGGTGTCTTTGAAATCTATTCTGATTGACAGGTTTGATGATTGTGAAAGTATCTTTTATATCTATATACTTTCTTGAAGTTCAAAATGAAGAGAGACATATAATCCAGGCTAGTAATTCGGATTCTTCGATGTTTTTTCCCGCCTTGCTGTTCTGTTATATATACTGCGACTGATGGAGTACTCTACAAGAGTTCAGTCCCACTTAAAGCTATTCATCATGGATGTATGGTACAAAGTTACTGAAGAATTATTGTAATTTAGGTGAATCTGTTGTTTTTGTTCTTGCTTCTGTTTAATCTTACTTCTTAGTAAACTTGATTCATAGTTTCTAGCTTGAGCCAAATGATCTGTTAGTGTGGTGTTAACAATCAGTTGGAGAGATCAGAAGTATATGGTCATATCCATGCTACTTCCAGTGAATACGTCAATGGCAAAAGGGTATATTTGTCGCTGTAGACAAGCTATCCTAGCTACTTCGTGCATAAGGTCAAATTTTGGTTCATATGAAATGTATGCTTGTGTATGGAAGCTGTCCATAGCATTGAATACAAGTAAAACTGCTCTTAGAATGCCAAAATCAGAGCACGCCTACAAGCTGCTGATAGGAAATATTACTTATATTTACATCCAGGGATCAGCATGAGAAAGAACAGTCAGATTTCTAATATTTTATTTTGCATTTTTCAATAGCTGTTATGTTGGGATGCTGTTGTGCTTTGTTTTACATATTCTGGGCAGTTAAGAAAAAAGAAAGTGCTCATAGTGACAAAACCTGAGTACAACAGCACTCAGCGTAACATTGCACATGACAGGGGACAAGGAATTTCTAGATTTTAAAAAAAAGTTATTTTCTTCACATTCACTGTAAATAGAAACTTACTCCACATCTTGTTACCTTTGTCTTGTTGCTGCTATTTGATGTTCAGCATCATGGATCTTTTGTTAAGTGTTAAATTGGAAAAGTACTTCAGTGAAAATTGTTTCTTTCTCATTAAACTAAAAGTGATTTTTAGTCCTGCAAGTTAAGGTACTATCATTCTTTTTTAATTAAGAAACCTAGGATAAAAGCTAAGGACACCCCCAAGGATAAAAAGAGGAGGAGCTAAGACAAGGTTAATTAAGAAATAGTGCCTGATAAGAACATAAGAACATAAGAAATAGGAGCAGGAGTAGGCCATACAGCCCCTCGAGCCTGCTTCGCCATTCAAGAAGATCATGGCTGATCTTTGACCTCAACTCCACTTTCCCGCCCGATCCTCATATCCCTTGATTCTTTTAGAGTCCAAAAATCTATCAATTTCAATCTTGAATATACTCAACGACTGAGCATCCCTAGTCATCTGGGGTGGAGAATTCCAAAGATTCACAACCCTCTGAGTGAAGAAATTTCTCCTCATCTCAGTCCTAAACAGCCGACTCCTTATTCTGAGACTATGATCCCTAGTTCTAGACTCTCCTGCCAAGAAAAACAGCCTCTCAGCATCTACCCAGTCAAACCCTCTCAGAATCTCATGTTTCAATGAGATCACTTCTCATTCTTCTAAACTCCAGAAAGTATAGGCCCATTCTACTCAATCTCTCCTCATAGGGCAACCCTCTCATCCCAGGGATCAATCTAGTAAACCTTTGTTGCACCACTCCTAAGGCAAGTATATCCTTCCTTAGGTAAGGAGACCAAAACTGTACACAGTACTCCAGGTGAGGTCTCATCAAAGCCCTGTACAATTGCAGCAAGACTTCCTTACTCTTGTACTCCAACCCCCTTGTAATAAAGGCCAAGCTTGAGTTTTAGAAGCATGGAAATGGCATGAAGCAGGGAAGACTGAGGGGGGAGTTGGGGATGAAAATTCACAGTGCCGAGGTCCTGGGAAACAATAAGTTAGAGCAGGAGAGGATGCAATGAGCCTGGATTTCCTCACAATGGAGTAGATTTTTGTCTGTACCACCTGGGCATGTATTATCGTCTAGACCGAGTGCCGAGAAGAAAATTGGGCGAGGAGGATTACACAATGGTAACACAGCCCACCTGATTTTTCTTCCATTGGGCGGGATCTGTTATGAGTGTGCGATACCTCCCTGCTTGAATTTCTGTTCTGTGCACCACCAAGGTGATGTTTTACGACGTGTTGGTATAGATAAAAATCTTCCCCAGTGAGGATGCAGGGAGCACGATGGTCGATGTAAGATGGTGCACGTAAAGCTTCCAGGGGAACGAGAAAGGTGAGTTCAGAGGAGCAATGATCGTAATAATATCAATAAAATAGAGAGAGAAAAAGGTTGCAATGGAAATAGAGAGATTGAAGTTAAGCCACAGAAGGCTAGAAAATAGTCTTTCCCTCAGCCCTACGTGACATGATTTTTTACTGTGTTCGTTTCTCTTTGTTTGCAGCTGGTGTGGCTTGGAATCAACGCTTTTCTCTTCGTGCATTACTTTTTCGTGTATGATGATGGAGAAAAGTTTTATTACACACGAGAGCTTGTTGGAGTAAGTTTGCACACCTTTAGACATCACTGATTTGGACGATAGTTTCTTTCCTGCATATCATGTTCCACTGTTGCTCATGTGCATTTCTTTTTTATTTATTTAGTCTGCTCTGGCGTGGGCTAGAGCTCCTGCTGCATGTTTGAACTTTAACTGCATGCTGATCCTGCTGCCAGTGTGCCGAAATCTGTTGTCATTCATGAGAGGATCATGTGGGGTAAGAGCTTAAAAAAAACTGTGTTGTACAAAAATGTGTACACTTTTCACCCTTTTTAATATATTTTTTCACCTCCTGTCTTTAAGTCACTTGTACATTTCTCACTTGAGAAGGTGGGCAGGTGACTAGCTTTCAGGCTTCTACCAGTGGTACTTTTGATGCAGCCATTGGAAAAAAATTTTTATTCGTTCATGGGATGTGGGCGTCCCTGGCAAGGCCAGCATTTATTGTCCATCCCTAATTGCCCTTGAGAAGGTGGTGGTGAACCGTCGCAGTCCGTGTGATGAAGGTTCTCCCACAGTGCTGTTAGGTAGGGAGTTCCGGGATTTTGACCCAGCGACGATGAAGGAATGGCAATATATTTCCAAGTCGGGATGGTGTGACTTGGAGGGGAATGTGCAGGTGGTGTTGTTCGCATTGCCTGTTGCCCTTCTCCTTCTAGGTGGTAGAGGTCGTGGATTTGGGAGGTGCTGTCGAAGAAGCCTTGGCGAGTTGCTGCAGTGCATCCTGTGGATGGTACACACTGCAGCCACGGTGCGCCGGTGGTGAAGGGAGTGAATGTTTAGGGTGGTGGATGGGGTGCCAATCAAGCGGGCTGCTTTGTCTTGGATGGTGTCGAGCTTCTTGAGTGTTGTTGGAGCTGCACTCATCCAAGCAAGTGGAGAGTATTCCATCACACTCCTGACTTGTGCCCTTGTAGATGGTGAAAATAGCCTGAAAGAAGCTCTGCAGGATTTTCCTCTTGATTTTCAGTTTCAGTGCTTGGTGCCTCACTCAGCTGAGATCTGGAAATCACAGGTAAAATTCTGCGTTACCAGTCAAGGCACAGCACATGAGAACACCACAAAGTTGCATCACCATGCTGCTGACATGGATTATTTCTGTTTCTAATATTTAATCTAATAATTATTTGTAATTCAGTAGCCAACTGCTGTACCTCAGGATAGAAATATTTTTCTCCCTTTTCCATTGAAGGTACTGACTAAAATCAAAGAATGATTCCGTGGATGCAAGGCACCCTCCAGTATCTCACCCAAGTGGCCATTCTTTTAAAGGGCACGTTACAAAATATTAAAGGGAAGGGTAAAATTCGAAATTATAAGATGCAAGTTGTTTTAATAGGAAATTAGGTAGTTGCTTGAAAGAGAGGAATATTGAAGGGTATGGATAGCGAGTAGAAGACTCGGATTAGACTAGGTGATTTAAGTGGAGAAAAACACCAATGCAGTTTTGATGAGCCAAATGGCTTGTTTCTGTGCTGTAACATTCTAAACTGCATGGCAATTACCCACTAAGCCATTGGGAGAGCTGGAAGGATGTTTATGCAGGACATTTATGAACAATGATGTTTCATTCATGGGAGTATTTCACTTCTAGAAAATGTAATCATTTGTATACTAAAGAGATGATAAAGTAGGGATAATGGAGCAGATTCCTTTCAGTCAGCAAAAGTAGAACGCTGGTACAGGAGACTTATTGGTTTCCATTTTCCTTTTAAAAACAATGAACAAAAAGGTTTGCTAAAATTGTTGCCAGCATAAAGTAAGATCACCTCTTGGAGGTGATTGCTTGATTAGGTCAATATAACTGGCATCAACAGAGCTACACTGCAAATTTGTAACCAGCATGCTGAAAATCTTGGTATGGTAGCACTAGTAAAGATGCAAGCCCCGATTTTAACCTAGCACAGAAATCAGGAGGCCGAAGTGGGCGGCGATCCAGCCAGTCCCCTGAAGCGTGAATCACCCAGGCTTCATTTTATTCTTCACTCACTGACTCTCGGCCAAGGCTGACAGGGTTGACGTAGAGGCCGGAAGTCGGGAATGGAAAATCGCTCGACTGCAGGCCGCTGCTGGGGGCCCAAGGAAATGATTCTCAGCAAGATAACTGGAGGGTATTTTGAGAAGATTACAGCCAGGGGAAGGAAGAGGGAAGCCCAGGTGAGCGGAGGCCCAAGGTTTCCTTGTTGGGCTAGGAGAAGCACTCCTGCTCCTCCTAACCCACAAGGGAACCCCCAAAAATTAAAAAATTAAAACTCACCTGGGTTTGTTCAGGCCCGATTCTGCTTGTGCTCCAAGACTGTGTATGATTCCGACATTTCAAAGTTAAAATCAGGATTCAAATTATGTCATCAGACCCTGACATTTCAATATTTATGAAGCCCCTGTCTGCCTGCGAATGGGTGGTCTCCACGGTCTGGAAAACTCGGAAGTTAAAATCGCGGGAGGGTGGGTACACTGCAGGAAGGTAGGGGTTACTACCCGGCCGCCACTTTAACCCCCCCCACCCCCCTTGTACTGCTGGCACCGGACAGGCAGGGTTCCAATCGCACCTGCAGCCTTTCAATCATATCACACCAAAACAGACCAGGTACAGAATATGCATACATTGTTTTGGCTACTGGGAGAAAAACCAATAGTGGCACAGAATTTCTGCTACACTGCTTGGCTTATGCTGTTATTGATGTGACTAAAGCTTCACTGTCAAGATTATAAACTGGCATTGCTTAATAATTTGTCTGCTCTAGTCCCCTTACAATCAGAACGAGAGAGAGACAAATAATTATTGACAGCATACAGAAATCTTAATAGGGATCACTGGAAAAAACTGAGACACGACTTCTGGTGCTATTTATTTGGCCTGCATTTGTTCTAGGCAATGCTGATACCAGCAGTACAATCAATCCAAACACTTAACTGTCACTATGTTTTGTAACATCTGTTTTAACTTAAAGTGTTGCAGACAAACTCTCAGAAGACAACTGGACAGAAACATCTCCTTCCATAAGCTGGTAGCTTACATGATTGCACTGCATACAGGTAAATTAAAGAGAGCTTTCTGTCACCATTGTAGCTTGTTTTATTCATAAGGCTTCTGATTTTTGGGTTTTATTTTTTCCTGAATTTAGCCAAGAAATCAGATGCAATCAGTTGCAACAAATAGGTGCTTTTTTGGGTCAAAAGTAAAACAGAATGTTCATAATCAGAAAACTTTGGATTTAATCAATCAAACAATTTTGGAAGGAAGAAATCAAATGCTTTACAACAAAGTATAATACTGAAAGGACCATTAGCTGGAATATCAGGGCTTCCCCTGCAAAGAACTTCACTCAGCCTTGTGTAAGTGATGCAGGTGACTGACAGTCGATGCTGCCTGTTTGTACGGAGAGTAGATGAAGTACTACCTGCACTAAACATGAAGAGCACAATTGTAATATGACAACATTGATGTTTCCAGGTTTTATAGGGTTTAAGCCTAATTTTTGATTTCATTTTTTGGGGGAATTTTTATTAGAAATCAGAAGGCATGCCTATATGCTACTCTGAAGAATTGACCATATTATTAAGACTAATAATTCAATCTCTCAGCTGCAATACAGAAGTGGGAAGGTATGAGCTCGATATCACTGCAACATTGAAATGAGAAGAAGCTGTGACTCCAGATCTGATGAAAGGTCATCGACCTGAAGCATTAACTCTGTCTCTGTCTCCACAGATGCTGCCTGACCTGCTGAGTGTTTCCAGCATTTTCTGTTATTATTTCAAATTTCCAGCATCCACAGTATTTTGCTTTTGTTTTATACATTACTATCATTGTTATCTGCTCACTACTTTTTTAACTCCACTAAGAACCAATCTAAAGGGAGTGATACCATTGAGAAATAGAAAAGAATAAGATTTTTGTCAAACATTACCAGTTTGCGGTCAAGATTAAGAACAGCTATAACATTACAATATTCTTTGTATTACAATACACTTGGTGTTTTACAGCTGCAGTGTGCTATCTAAAAAGAAAATCAACAGTGCAATGTACACAGGACTACAGGGAATCAGACTGTGCAATTCTGACTTTGTATCAGATTTTGATACCAAAATGTTTAATAATGGATTCAGAACAATGGTTTGAGCATATACTGCTCATTTTTATCTGAATAGTGCACAATGTCTTTGCACGATAAATTAATCCCATTGTTCCTGATTATCATCTATTATTGCAATATTTATTCAAGATTATGACAGACTGTGCATCACTTCCTTCACAGCCATTCACATCATTGCACATTTATTCAACTTTGAGCGATTTATGGACTGCCAGCTGGATGAAAGTGGACCACTTAATAATGCTTTGTCTAAATTGGGACACAACGAAAATTATCTGAATCCAATTCAATCCAATGGGACGGTAATCTTTAATTTTCTATTGATGTCTAATGAAGTTGTAGAAAATTCATCATACACGGTGGACACATTGTGGATATTGTTGGGAGCACTGTAATAGTTGCTAAAAATCTAAAAGCAGAAATTATACAAAAGAGTGATAAGAATTTAAATTTTCCCACAATCTACTGTTTTTATCACCTCCAGACAATTGTTTCTCCAATGGAAAGACAAGTGACTGCACTGCACAGCTTGCCACAGGCTCTCTTGTGGATGCAGCTCCGTAAATATATCAGCAGAAGGCATGCTCCCAGAGGGCAAATTGGGAAACATCCACTTCTAAATCTGATTATCAGTTTGTGTCAAAGTCCACTTGGATCTGGGTTAAGACTGGCCAGATTTCACCTCGTTTAGGACTCTTACAGTTGGTAGAAAGAATGGGGAATAAGTTTGTCAGAGACCGGTTTCGGGCGTGAAAGCGGCGATGTGGTTGCGATGCATGCCCGTACCGAGAGGCCCGAGGCTGGCCCATAAATTGAGCTTCGGGCGTCATTCATATAAATTGGGTGAGCTGCCAGCGCCTGTCGCACCTCTACAGGCAGCTCGTCAATTGAAGAGGATCAGTGTCGGACTGCTTGCCTCATTGGCAGTGGCCCAAAGATAATTCCTGAGGGGCAAGGGAGAGTTAAGCAGCAATGGAGGGCGATCACGATACTGTAGAGTTGGGTCAGTATTCCTGCTCCTTCTGGCTCCACAGTAATGATACTTTTAATTCTTTTTAACGAGAAACTTAGCTCTGCGATATTAAATTTAGCAGAGGGGGCCTAAAACAGGTGGTAGGCCCCTCATTTACATATGTAAGGGGCCCAACATCCGTTTTCAGGCGGCCGGCAGGGACGTCTGAAAAGTCACCCAGTCCCAATATTGGGTTGGACCCCCGTAAAATGGGTGCAACAAGATCCAATTTCTACCCCAAGGCCTTTATCTCACTAGGTTGAGCTGGATTCAAACCAAAGGAATTTTTGCCCTCACTTTCTGAAATATCCAATTTTCCCTTTTGTTTCAATGATTGGTCAATATGTTGTTTATATATTTATTGTCTTTCCTTTCTAGAATCCCACTAAGATGGCATTCACAACCGTGGCTGGGCTGAGTGGGGTTGTTATCACTCTGGCTCTGATACTGATGATAACATCGTCAACAGAAATTATCAGGAGATCATACTTTGAAGTCTTCTGGTACACTCATCACCTGTTTGTGATCTTTTTTGCTGGGCTTGTGATCCATGGAGTTGGGTATGTATAGGTACATGGAAATTGTCTATTATAGCAACTGATAGCCATGTTTATTTTGGTAAATGCTCTTCAGATGACACTAATGAAACTGCAGCACATCTACTAGCAAATGCTGAAGATCTTCTTGGCAAGAAGTATATCAGATCAGTATCTAGTGATTCTGTCATTAGGAATCTGCACAGATCCATTTGCCATGTGATATGTTAAAAAATGAACCCTGAATCATGCCCACCATTATCGATAAGTAGCAGCATATTAGAGCTGTAGCTGTACATTTCTGCTCCCCTCGCTTCTATGGTAGCTGTGACACTGGGACAGTTGTAGTAGGGTCACTGTCATGCCAGTCATTGCACGCTAGACAAGCGTGGAGATTGGAAGATGACAGAGCCCAATTGCAATAATGCTTAAAATTAAAGTGAATTTCTTCACTTCCTGGGGCATGGGAAATTTGAATCAACTGATTTAACTCACTGCAAAAGACGAGCAAGTTTCTGACTGCCACATTCCAGCATTGTGTTCACCCAGACTTAGGGAAATGGAATCAGGGAAGGTTCTTTGATGGAACTGCAATATAGGGGAGATAAGCAGATCATCACGTTGGAGGGGAGGGGGTAAATAGGCAGAGTATCGGATGGGTGGGCAGGAAGAGATAAATAACTACACGTGCACGTGTAGTGGTTTGCAGGGCTATGGATTAGCCAGGTTGCACTATAAGAAGTAAAGACTTTCATTTATATAGCTCTGTATCACATCTCAAAAACCTTCACACAAATTACTTTTGAAGTGCAAACACTGTTATATAGGCAATCACAGCAGCCAATTTGTACACAGCAAGATCCCACAAACAACAGAGTTGAATGACTAATTAATCTGTTTTGGTGAGTGTTGGTTGACAGATGAATGTTGGTCAGTAAACAGGAGAAATTCCCTGCTCTTTAACATCAACCTGAATAAGCACAAGGGGCCTCAGTTTAACAGCTCATCTGAAAGACAGCAAGGAAAATTTTCATCTACCTAATACCTTAACAGCTCATGTATCAGTTCCCAGGATGTTAGGGAGAGAAAGCAGAAGTGCAAACTGTATTTCTGTATCTCTACCTTGTTTGTATGATATGCATTTCCTGGGGCCTTCCGGATGGAAGTGGAAAGCACTTGCCTGAAACAAGTGATAGCATTTAAATGGTATGCAAATAACAAATGATGGCATTATCTTGCCGCGTCGTTTTACGATATGCTGCAGGGCGTACACCAGGTCTGGGGATCACACATGCAAACTGGGTGGTGAATGTTGTGGGGGCTGCTTCAGGTGGGAGGATCTGTAAAGGCCCAACCAGCAATTTGCTCCAAACTCAGGTAAGTACTTTTTCTTAAGGGAGAAAAATTGGCCTCAGTACCTGCCCAACTCTTGACGTGGGATATGAATCCACAACCTTCTGAGCACAATTAGCTGATCCAAGCTGATCCCTGACCCTAAGATATAAGCTCCATCAGTATATATTTTAGATTTAAAAGGAAAAAAGGGTCACTGAAGAAGGCGGAATATCCCGTACCAGCCTGCAACAAGCATAAGGAGCTAATTGTAATAATATAGCTGCAGATCCTTCAGGGTTTTGTAGATCACCCTAAATTGCACACAAAGACTGCCCCACTCCCTTTTTTACTCTTGACTGGCGTAAGCCAGGCAGACCTGCAGCAAAGCAGTCTTAAAAAATATGGGACAACGCCCAAAGGTCTTTCATATGCCGACATTTAATTTGAAAATCAAGTCCAGTGCCTCTTTAAAACGTTTTCACAAAGAAAGTATATTTTGTTTCACATCACCAGGCAAATTGTTCGTGGTCAAACAGACGCAAGCCTGAAACAGCATAATGCCAGCTATTGCAAAGATAAATATAATGAATGGGGGACTGTTCGACAATGTCCAGTACCTCAGTTTTCAGGGAATCCACCAATGGTATGTATGCCTTTGATTCACTTTTTAAATAATAATATTTCTATGAGACAATTTAATCATGTTAAACTATTGATTCACACTTTCCTGCCTAACCAAATTGATCCTCTTACAGACTTGGAAATGGGTGGTCGGTCCGATGGTCCTTTACGTCTGCGAGAGATTTGTGCGATTTTGGCGATCCCAGCAGAAAGTTGTCATTACAAAGGTAAGCATGTGTTTGACTGAAGTTTCTTCGATAGCACACAGTATTGCCACATACCCAAAATTCTTTCTACATTAGGAACAATACTTGTGTGTGAAGAGACGGAAAAATATGAGAATTCTATGAAGTAGCACCCTTGTTTTTAGTTCACAGAAATATACTGAAAGTTAGAAAAACCTAGCAGGAAAATGATGTCCTGAACTGCAGCCACAGTGCACTGTGTCATGGGATGGTGTAATCTGAGTAATCAGCCGCACATTGAGTATCTGAGCTAAGTCATGGTGTTCTAAAGTGACGCAAAGTAGAATTTTGGTGCTTCCCCATACAGAATGCCAAGGGGAAAGCAGAAGGAGAATTTCCTTTGGTACCTCCTGTGCACCTTGTAGCAATGGTTTTATAGTGGCATATGAAGTGATCTGGAAGAAGTTGCCCAGCCTCCATTGCGATCCGGGAAGCTGTATTACTTGCAGAGAACAGCGAAAGAAAAAGGATAGAAAACATCTTTCTAACAAAAAAAAGACACAAAAAACTGCAAATAATAAATACTCCAGAAAACATCATATCAAATCCAATCTTTTTCTTATTCATGTTGAAATTACTAAGAAAGGTAAAGTGAATTCTTCACTGTTAGACTTGTAATACACAATGACTTTATGTAAGGCAATTATAATTGACCAGGAATTGTCTGCTATTATGTTTAATTGTACAATTCATTGACCTTTGCTCAAACAGTTGTTGCAGTGTATCTCTATCTGCAGGTTGTTACCCATCCATCCAAAGTGCTGGAGTTGCAGATGAAGAAGAGAGGCTTTAAGATGGAGGTCGGCCAGTACATTTTTGTTCAATGCTCAAAGGTTTCAAGGCTAGAATGGCACCCTTTCACATTGACCTCTTCCCCAGAGGAAGACCACTTCAGCATTCATGTGAGAATAGTGGGAGACTGGACAGACAGTTTGTTCAAAGTGTGTGGTGGAAACCAAAACGAATTCCAAGAAGCATGGAAACTCCCCAGGTAAGGAAATCAGAAGTATCCATTTTTTTTTCGGGTGAGTATTTCTTTTTAAGGCTTAATTTATTTTTGTTAAGTTTAGTAAACAATCTAAGAAATCGAGGCATGGCAGGGCAGCTCACACCCGTCGAATGCACGGCCTGTGCCATGTGGGAACTCCAGGACGCTTCCCGTGTCCTGGACAACCACAGGTGCAGGAAGTGTCGTCAGCTGGAGGAGCTCGAGCTCCGGATTTCGGAGGCTGAGAGCTACGTGGATAGCATGTTTCAGGAGGTGGTCACCCCGCAGCTTAAGAGAGTGCAGGTAGTGAGGGACTGGGTGACCATCAGACAGACAAGGAGGAGCAGGCAGGTAGTGCGGGAGTACCCTGAGTGCATCTCGCTCTCTAACCAGTATTCAGGGAGGAGGAGAAAGGTCAGGAGAGCAATAGTGATAGGGGATTCTATAGTTAGGGGAGCAGACAGGCGTTTCTGCAGCCGCAGACCTGATTCCAGGATGGTACGTTGCCTCCCTGGTGCCAGGGTCAAGGATGTCACTGAGCGGCTGCAGAACATTCTGGGGGGAGGGTGAACAGCCAGAGGTCGTGGTCCGTGTTGGTACTAACGACATAGGTAGAACGAGGGATGAGGTCCTGCAGGCAGATTTTAAGGAGTTAGGAAAGAGATTAAGAAGCAGGACCTCAAAGGTAGTAATCTCCGCATTATTCCCGATGCCACAGGCTATTGAGTACATAAATAGGAGGATAGAGCAGATGAATGTGTGGCTGGAGAGATGGTGCAGAAGGGAGGGCTTTGGATTCCTTGGGCATTGGGACCAGTTCTGGGGGAAGTGGAACCTGTACAGGCTGGATGGGTTGCACCTCAACGGAGCTGGGACCAATGCCCTCGCGGGGAGGTTCGTTAGTTCTGTGGGGGGGGTTGAACTAATTTGGCGAGGGGATGGGCACAAGAATGTAGCATTGGAAAGGAGAAATAAGGGGCACAAAGGATCGGGAGAGAAAGATAGTACTAGCGCAAGTAAGAGTACAGTATTAGGTGGGATCAGACTAAGAGAGAGTACAAGAAAGGCGAAAACTGGTTTGCAGTGCATGTGTGGAAACGCATGAAGCGTGGTAAACAAGGTTGGTGAGCTGCAGGCGCAAATGAGAGTATGAGAATAGACTGGCAGAAAACGTAAAAGGGAATCCAAATGTCTTCTACAGGCATGTAAACAGTAAACGGGTAGTAAGAGGAGGGATGGGGCCATCCCTCCTCTTACTACCTCTAAAGGAGATCTACTCATGGAGGCAGAGGGGATGGCCCAGGTACTAAATAAGTACTTTGCATCTGTCTTTACCAAGGAAGAAGATGCTGCCAGTGTCTCAGTAAAGAAAGATATAGTTGAGATACTGAATAGGCTGAAAATTGATAAAGAAGAGGTACTAGAAAGGCTAGCTGTACTTAAAGTAGATAAGTCACCCAGTCCAGATGGAATGCATCCTAGGTTGCTGAGGGAAGTAAGGGTGGAAATTGTGGAGGTACTGGCCATAATCTTCCAAACATCCTTAGATACAGGGATGGTGCCAGAGGACTGGAGAATTGCAAATGTTATACCCTTGTTTGAAAAAGGGTCTAAGGATAAACCCAGCAACTATAGGCCAGTCAGTTTAACCTCAGTGGTGGGGAAACTTTTAGAAATGATAATCCGGGACAGAATTTACAGTCATTTGGATAAGTGTGGATTGATTAGGGAAAGCCAGCATGGATTTGTTAAAGGCTAATCATGTTTAACTAACCTGATAGAGTTTTTTGATGAGGTAACAGAGAGGGTAGATGAGGGCAATGCAGTTGATGTGTTGTATATGGACTTTCAAAAGGCGTTTGATAAAGTGCCACATGGTAGGCTTATCATCAAGATTGCAGCCCATGGAATAAAGGCGACAGTAGCAACATGGATACAGAATTGGCTACGGGACAGCAAACAGAGAGTAGTGGCGAACGTTGTTTTTCAGACTGGAGAGAGGTGTACAATGGTGTTCCTCAGGGATCGGTGCTGGGACCACTGCTTTTCTTAATATATATTAATGACTTGGACTTGGGAGTACAGGGCACAATTTCAAAATTTGCAGATGACACAAAACTTGGAAGGGCAGCAAACAGTGAGGAGGATAATGATAGACTTCAAGAGGATATAGAAAGGCAGGTGGCATGGGCGGACACGTGGCAGATGAAATTTAACGCAGAAAAATGCTCCTTCTGTACGGTAACCTTTCTATGATTCTATGAATTAAAGTTATCTCTGCAGCCAATATGACATTTTAGAAATTAAAATTACAGTACAAATTCTGTTAGATATTTCAGGAGTGATTTCCCCAAACTGGTACTCCCAGAAGGAAGCAGTGCTAACAGGGAGGGCATCTCTGGAAATCACAGGCCACACATCCGCGATTTCCCAAGATGCCTTCGCTGTGAGAGTAGTAACCTCCTAGGAGCGCTGGATCACAGAATCATCCCTTTGAGTCTCTTACAGCTAATCCTAGTTTATACCCAATTCAGACTGACACTCAAGGGGGAATTTTAATTCATTTTAATTCCTCCTGGTGAAAACCAGGCAGAAGGAGTTAAAATTGAGTGGCTCTTTCTTCCCACTCCGATACCGCCCCATGGCGATTGAGGTGTGCATCTGAATCAGACCATGACTCATTAATATATGCTAATGAGGATCCTATTGCTCACATAGGACCCCGAGGCTACTTTAATGGCCTACTAGCCGGAGCGACCACGTGGTCACTTTGACCAGCAAAGCCCGCCTGACACCCATAGAGGCCCCAAAAGGTAAGTAAACCATCTATCTTTGTGGGGCCAGGAGAAGCAGGAGTGTTCCTCTGGGCCCCACAAAGAAAGTCTGGGCCTCTGCTGCACCTGGACTACCCCCACCCCCACCCCCACCCCTTCCCACCCACAGAACTTTGCCAAACCGCCCCTCACACCGCACCCCGCCCCCCCCCCCCCCCCACCCCCGTGACTTACCTGAGTGCCGGCAGGGAGCGTCTGGTTCATCCAATCTTCTCATGCCGGTAGCCAGCTAGCTGCTTCTTTACACCCATTTTGGGTGGGCAACTGGCCGGCAGGATGTCAATGAGGCCAGGTTGTTAAAACCGACAGAGACTCCTGGGTGGGAGGTTTGGCAGCTGCCCCCAGCTTTCCGTCCAGGAATTAAAATTCACACTTTAGATATAGATCTCTGATATCATCACATATGATACTAATTCCCAACCACAGTGAACCTGAAATTATGCTGCAAGATACTTGTGTACCAATGCAATCCCTCTTTCCACTGCTTTAACAGGGGTACTAACCCATTAAGATGTTCTCAGCACTGACTTGTGTTCTGCTTCTTTGGGAGACCCTACTGATAATTGAGATACTTGTGTATCAAAGAGATCACAATTACTAGCAGTGTTACTTTTTGACATGACCTTTTTGTTTCAGTATTGCAGTTGATGGTCCTTTTGGTACTGCCAGTGAGGATGTCTTTCTATATGAAACTGTTGTCCTTGTTGGAGCAGGAATTGGAGTTACTCCTTTTGCATCCATCCTCAAATCAGTCTGGTACAAGTACACTCACTCTGATCCAAATCTGAAGCTGAAAAAGGTAATCGCACAATGAGCATATTTACTTCAGGAGATTTATTTTGCTTGCAAGAATTGATTAACAGAATTTAACTGATATTTGGTTTAGATTTAATGATTTGAAAATGAAAATAAAATAAAAATTGGTCTTAATCTCAATGTGAAATACAACAACTGATTCAAAAGTAAAGAATACAGCAAGAACCTTAAGTTCCTCCAGTATCAAAGAGGACTAGAAATTCGATCGGGGGGGCAGGAGGCGTGCTGCACACGCCTGTCCCCTCTCAGGATGACAGCATGCCTTCTTCCTGCCACCCATTCTGCCAGTGCCTTTGTTAGTACCATGCAGCCAGCTGGGCCAGAGAGCCCTGGCCCATGCCGAGATACTGCAGTTTGCAGCTGGGCTCTCAAGGTCCAGGGCTGCTCAAGGTCACCTACCATGACCATCTGAAGTGTCCTCAATGGAAGCTCAGCAGTCTTTCCACCTCCCAAGCTATCGGTCTTCTCCGATGGCGGTCAGTGGTCTAGGGGCAAATAAAAGGGCAGAGCATAAAGTAAACAGATCTGTGGGATGGACGAAGGGACAACTGTGATGGCAAGAGAAGTTGGGGAAAAATTATATTGATAAATTGTGAGAGGGCGATGTAAGAAATAAAAGATAAATTACACAACACACACAGAGAAACTTTAGAGATATTGATTTCCTTCTTAGATTTATTTCTACTGGCTATGCCGAGAAACTAGTGCTTTTGAATGGTTTGCTGATCTCCTCCAGTCACTCGAGTCACAAATGCTTGAAAGAGGCAATTCTGATTTCCTGAGCTACAACATTTATCTCACTGGATGGGATGAAAACCAGGTAATTAATTATTATTATTACCAAATTCATCCAGCGTGCTTTATCCTAGGAATGTGACCGAAAAGGGTCAGATCTGGATTTTTGTTCATCTCTTCCTATGTCTTGTAATGGCCAATCTGGTTAGAATGCATATCCTGCCAAGAGGAACCCTGAATGGTTCATTGGGCAGCATGGTGTTAGCCACGCAGAGGGGGAAGATCCAAGATCTGATCCCCAGTCTGCACTGAATTAGCCTTTATCAGTCACAGCAGCAGTGGATATACTACAGCTGGCCTGAGCATTCCAGAGCTATGTAAAGGAAAGTACAGCCAGGAATCCTGCTGATGATCACCATCCAGGCGTAAACTGTTATATGCCTAAAGTGTTGGATGATTTTGCCTCTGACATAGCATCACAGTTAAACATTTGTATAATTCACCCTATTAAACTGTCAGCATCTTTCAGTTGTTCAGTGGTTTTTATTGCTGGAGGTAATTTGGAGAGTGCATTAGTGTATCGAGACACTGGCATTGAGCGGTGGAATATGGCTGATGCTTATGATTCCTCATATGGTGAGTTCATAATCTTGGGTGGATTGCCAAGAGAAGGGCTGAGTGGAGGAGAGGCCACAGAAAGTTGGGCGGCAAGGGGGGGGGGGGGCAGAATGGTGAGGCCCGAGGTTCCGCAGATATCGTGCCTCAGGCCTCACTGTAACGCAGCCAGCGCGGCATGACAGCCCACTGGTGAAGAGTAGTGAAAAATAGGGCTGCTGTTTGCGCTGCAGCGGCCCTCAGGTGAGCAGGTCTGGGGGGCCGCCAGTTGGGAGCAGAAGGCCGATTGGAGCCGGGGATCGTGGGTTGGGTCGGGAAAAGTGGCGATCGGGAGAGGGAGGGGGGGGAGTTGGGAACAGCGGCGATAGGGAGGGCCAAGAGCACTTTCACTGCTCCCAGCACCACATTCTGGTAAGTTACTTACCTTCTTTGTTGCAGGCGATGTCACAGGCTGCCTCAGCGCAAACCAGTCTTGGAGAGGGGAACTCAAAAAGGCGTTAGACCTTTTATTTGAATATTTATCCTGCTGGAGGCGTGGGCAAAGGACGCCTCTTGTTTATCAATATGGCGGGAGGCGCACTTCTGGCCGGCAATGTGCGCATGCTTCCTTAGTAGTCGTAAACACATTTACAATTTTGCCACGTAGAGTAATGAGAGAAATTCTGACCACATTATTTTGACAAAATGGCTACACAAATGTTTAATGTAAAGGTGCTTAGAATTTCCAGCTGGCCAGGGACTGGTTCAAATGTGGGATATTGGGATGCACGTGCCCAGGCCTGTGCTATTCTAAAGGGATAGTTGGGCCTGCATTAGTGATAGAAAATATGAGATACAAAACTAATAATTCACTTCATACCTCTAAGTATTTTCCTTTATAATACTGCAGTGAAATTTAAAAAATCATATATTTGGCAGACTTTTGGTTCCACAAAGGATTTTGCTCAGTCGCATAGTAGAGATGATTAAGATTAATGTGGTATGTGTCGGTCAGTGTATCTTTTTTGCCTTGAACATATTTTGGGGGTTAGTGCAGTATTACAAAGGTTACAGTCAGTAAGAGTACAGAAAAGCAAAAGTGGAGCTTAGCAAACTGTTCACTTAGTGTGCTACAGCTTACTTTCCATGTCAGGGTAAAGTATGACATTAGCATTTTTACATGTCTACGGCTGTGTGGATAAAGGTAACAAATGGACTCGTGTGCATTCTGTGGATGAGGTAAGTTTAGTTCTGATCTTCACTAGGAAAATGTTATGAGACTAATAATTTCAAACTTCCCCAAATTTTACAGAATTGAAAGTTTTCCAGCCAACCACCTTTAAGGGGTTTTTTTGGTTGTTGAAATCTGGTAAATTTTAAACCACAGATAAAAATATGTACATGTACAAAAGATTAAGAAACCTCTGTCACATGGCAAATATCTGGGTCACATCACACTTCTAGAAAGGTATGAAAAAAAGAAAGCCAATCGTTTTCTGCTGATTTCTCCTGATCCTAGGTATAATTGATGTCAGGATGGGTCTTTATACAGCACTTAGATCTTATCGCCTTAAAGAGGCATGCCAGTTTATACATAGAGTAATATATTGCGAATTACATGACATAATGGGCTCGATTTTCCCGGCAAATCGCGAGTGCGTGGGAGCTCCAAAAATCGGGGAAATCCCATTCGGGTTCGGAAACCGACTCCACCCCGCAGACTTCCGGATTCCCCATTGACGTGTCTGGGTGCGCGCACACCTCCCGAATGAGGAAGTCCCATCAGCAATTAAAGCCGGCGGGATGATCATTTACACAGTTGTTGAGGTAGCTTTATTACTTGAAGTACTTAATTTTCTCCACATTTTGGCAGGGGTGTGATTTTGAAGCATCCTCATCATGTTTCCCGTGTTGTGGGAAACACTCCATGTTGCAAAAGACATGTTTCAGCCAGCAGCCAGTGGGACATTCAAATGCTTATTTGACAAATGGGGAGAAAAGCTCACTTATTGCAGCAGGGCACTCTGTTATTTCAGTCAAAGTTTTGGCTGCAAGATCTTTGTGTTTTCACTGAAAATTATTACTTTCCACTCAAAATTCTGCTGTTCAAACACATTTACCCTCATTGCGGACCCCCTCAAACTCACACCATCAGGATGGGGGGGGGGGGGGCGCCATGGCTGCATTCACCACTACATCCGAGGACGAGCAACATCACCAGCCTCGCCAGGCACGGCGTTCACCTCCGCCACGTGGAGCTCCACAACACAGCGCTGCGCCACAGGCACCTGCATAAGAGCACAGAGGGCAACAACAGGGAGGGGTGCCGCTTGAGGAGGCCCCATCCACATCTGCCTCCCACATTGAGGAGGAGGAGCAGGAGCAACCCATGGACAGAGCAGCGGCTCACCTGGCTGCTCATGAGGCCAGGGAGTCACTGATATGTGAACGGTTCTCCTAACATCAGACAGTGTGAAGAGTCCAGTCCTCACACTACCTGGATAGAGCAGCGCCCACACCAGCAGCCGCCCCATCCCTCCTTGCACAAGACAGGCCTGCAACTACACATGCACCCACTGTAGAGTGACCCAATGGGTGGCATCAAGTGTCGCCGTTCATGGTGAACCTCATGAAAGGCCCCTTTTACAGAAGCCAGGCAAGAATGGCCAAGACGTGGCAGTAGTGGTGACAATAATAATATTTAATGTGAGTTTAACAAAAAGCTAATATAAATAAAAAAACATGACCAACCGTCAAACACCCTTGTGCATCCCCTTTGTGCTTACAAAACCTTCGCCTTTCTCTTCCGACTACTTCTACGTGGTGCATCCCCATGTGGCTGCAGCAGAGGTAGTGGCAGGTTGCTCTTGTTCATGTCCTGAACGATTAGATGCTTTGGGCCTATACCTCTGGGTTTTGGTACCCGTGAAGGCCCCTCCAAAGTCTGCTCCACCTGCACCTGTGCAGGGGCAGACTCAGCCACCTGGAGGGGAGGCAGCATTGCGGGTACTGGTTGAGAGGGGGGCAACGGGTGAGACGTGTGAGCGCTTTGAGTGGCGTCCCCACTTCCATGTCCCCTTTTGCCATCATCCCTCCTCTAAGCCAGGCCCACATTACTCCTACCACTCTGCTAGAGAACAGTTTGGAGGACACGTGTGAAGCCTTGTAAGGCCGTTGCTAGTGTATCTGCCTGCCTGCCTGTTTAAGGCAGCAGAATGTTGTTCACTGTGAGTCCGAACGCCGTTGTCAGGGCCTGAATGGACTCATTTGTGAGCCGTGCTTGAAGCTCAATGGAGGCTAGCGTTCTCTCCATCGCAGATATTCCCGCACCTACCCGTGACAGTATCTCAGGGAGTTGCTCACGTCCCTGTGACACTATCTCAGAGATGCCCTCGTGTCCCTGTGACAGTACCGGCAGGTCCTCTGAGGAATCACCCTCTGCCATCACAACGTCATTGAAAGCCCTGTAAGAGAACAGAAGGCAATATTAAGCATGATCACAGATGTGTCATGTTACGATGAGCATACTGAGGTGCTGAAGATGGCAAGGCATGTTAAATTAATTCATATTGTGTGTGCTGAATGTTAAAGTTATGTCACCAGACGTTTGTTGGGTGCCAGTCTCGGCGTCCCCAACGGACAGGCACTCGAGGGTTCGGCTGAGCTCCAGCGCCCACTGCTCCACGTCTGTGAGGACGACAATTTGTTGCAGCCCTCCTCCGGTCCTCGCCCTCTCCCGTGCATTCTGGGCTCTTCTCCTATAAGGGGAGAAAGTACAGACGCGTGAGTGAGAGATGGTGACGTGGCCAACCGATGAATGCATTGGTTTGGGTGCGACTGACCGTGAAAGAGATGCATCAGAGAGTGAGTATGAGACAGAGCCATGGTGGGGGGACTAATGGGGAGGTAAGGAAGTGCTGAGGAAGTGCAGGTAAGTTGAGGATGAGCCCTAAGTGTGTGTGAGAGTGATGTGCTAGAGTAGTGTTGGCAGTGCAGAATGAGTTGGGGGGTGGGGGCGGTGATGTGGAAGAAGGAATGTAGGAGAATCAGTAAGTGTACTTACTTTGGCTGACCTAGTTAGGTCATTGAAGCGCTTCCTGCACTGGATCCAGGTGCGGGAGACATTGCTGCTGCTGGTCACCTCGTCTGCCACCTTGAGCCAGTCCTTCTTGGTGGCAGAGGCAGGCCACTTCCTCCCGTCTGCCAGGTAGAACACATCCCTCCTCCTCCTCACCCCAACCAGTAGCACCTGAAGTGAGGCATCACTGAACCTTGGAGCAGCCTTGCCCCTGTGCTGCTCCATTGTGGTGTGTGGGTGTTTGCTCCAGGAGCAGCCATTGGAGGACTGCCCCATTAAATAGAGCTCCTCCAGCTGACAGCCTGTGATGAGGGTGCGCAGTCCGCCCACTGCACAGCTTTCGGATGGCAAACCCGGAAGCCACATTTTTAATTGGGCGTGTTACCTTCATAAAAGGTAAAACTTCATATCCACTGGCTTACCATGAGCAAAACACAGAAGATCTGCTAGTTAAGAATTAATATTTTTTTTATTATATTATTTTGGATATGTTGAAATTACACTACAGGTGAATCAGGCAAAAGAGTAAAGATTAGCTACCTATTTCAGGTATGGCCCATCACCAGAAACCTTCGTCAGTTGGTAACCATTTCTAGCATTTTCTGTTTATATATCACCCTTCAAGTATTATCCATTTCCACGAGACAATAGGGTAGAAATTATTATTGGTGATATTATCACATGAATGGTTACCATGTCTGTATCACATTTCTTTCTCCATTGTTTTAACCAGGTAAAGAGGAATTTGATATTACATTTTAAGCACTCATTTGATTACATCGCCAAAAGTACCTTCTTGCCTATTATCTATATCCATTTTCTTTGTACTGTAATGCCTTAATAAATTAGTCTTAGCTATTTGTATATTGTTAGAACATGCTGTTGCTCCTCAATTCAGTGACAGACACTAATGCTGATGTTAAATCATACTTTCCCCATTCTTAGGCCACTCACTTTGCCATGCACCATGAAGCACAAACGGATGTCATCACAGGACTCAAACAAAAGACTTTATATGGGAGACCAAACTGGGAGAATGAGTTCAAAAACATTGCAACCAAACATCCAAGGTAGGGCTTGTGAACAGAGCAACTGAACCTGAAGTGCTGGCCTATCTTGTTCATGTTTTTTCCACCCACAAAACACTGACAAAAATTTTTTTAAGAAGTTCTTCTGAGAATTCTATCAATGCCACAGTCATACTCTTTACTGCTGCTCTGGTTTCTAGTCTTTATTAATATGTGACCTTGAATTATCATACCCTCAATTTAAATCATTTTACTGCTCCTCTGTCCATGGGTGTTTACTTCTCCGGATGGACATCAATCTGTGAATAACTTGCTGCTCTATGATGTAGCTGCCGGGCAGTAGTGAGGGAGAACAGACATAACTTTCATTTTACCCCATGGGGATTACAAGCTGAGAACTGACAAAATGCATTAGATAAAGCAAAATAGAGCTTAAACAACAATGTTCCCTTTTAGTGTAAGAGTAATCTCCATTTGCTTGCAAATTTAAAAAAAAGAGTTGTGGTCAGCAGTATTGTCATAGGTTTGATGTCATTACTTCAAATGACATCAGATCTATGCTATGTGCATAGATTGTATATTCAGGGTGCTGTGTGTCATTTGGATGTTGCTAATATTGAAAGCGCCCAAGTTATTCTAAAAATTGCCTGTAGATTGCAGAAGGAAAGAAAAGCAATGACGGCACATGCAAACAAATTTTATAGAGTGACCTGAAACAGGCGTTAGGCCTCTGATTTGCATAAGCAATGATCCTAACCCCAATTTCAGACAGGTGCCCTAGACGACTACGGAGCACCCTAACCGATATGACGTGCTGCGTAGTTCCGGATGCCGCACGTCCACGACAAACGGATGCTGCACAATCCAATTTCTAGGCCCATGCATCTGCCCATAAAGACTGCTGTGGCCACAGTGAGCTTTTAAATAAATTACAAACTACAATATTCCCACCCGATTTTCTCTTTAATTACACAATTTTCTTTAGCTAATGTTTAGAACGAAAGTATTTAATGGAGACTGCTCATAAACAAAAGAAAACACTTGGGAATCTGAATCCAATTGACATTAGTGAGCACAGAAAACTTACCAGTTAGGTGGTTGCTCCTTGATGGTAACAAATGTGATCAAGGACGAGAAAGGTCTACTTCATGAAGAAGAAATGACTTAGATCCTTGCCTAGGATTACTAGTCTAAGAATCTTACCAAATAACCATTGTACCGTTGTGTGTCAATTTGGCTCTAGATCTGAAAATTGTGAGTACCAGCTCCATACCAAGTTTTGAACCATTCTGGTGCAGTATAGGAGAGTATTATATTGTTGTAGATGCTATTCCTCAGATGAAATGTTAAAATGGAATCCTATCTGCCTGTGCTGCATGTTAAAGATTTGAACAGAAGCGAGGATTCCCGCCCCACTCCGTGTTCTGCCCAACAGTCTTCCCTCAATCAATACCAATGGCCATTCATCTCATAGATTTTCATAGATCACTGCCAGCACAAAATGACTACCACAATACCTACATTTCCAATGCCAACAGGACCAGCCAGCGCTCTGCAGAAATGCTTATTTTGTTGGTCACATTGATGATGCCCTTATGAGAGTCCAGAATGTGACTCTCCCAGCTGAAGGGAAAACAGAAGTCATGATCCGAGTGAAAAAAATGGAAGAGGGCATATTTTTTAAAAGTAAGATGTCATTATTGAAAAAAAGTATTTTATTTTACAGCACTAATGTGGGAGTGTTCCTTTGTGGGCCCACGGCTCTGGCTAAAGTCCTAAATAAGATGAGTATTGCTCATTCATCTGTTGATCCAAGAGGAGTGCATTTTATATTCAACAAGGAAAACTTCTGAATTCTATTACTATCACTTTTTCTTCTGATTCCACAACAGTTTGTAACTTTTTGCAATAAAGCACACTCACAAAATGACATGACAAGCATCATGCCTCTATACTAGTTAGGATTATCATTAATTCTTCCATTATTTTATTAAAATGGCTCGTATCCAGGCCTCTTGTTGCTTGTTGTCCCTGGGTACTAGCCTGTCCTCAAAGCTTTTGCATCATAGTGGCAATACCCTTATTGTGTGTCTGTATTTGAAACAGATTATACATTAAATACTTGCCTGCTCATACCAGTGAATCCAAACTCATGCCCAGCACCTTTGACCCCACTGCTCTTGTGAAATATTTGTATCGGAGAACTGATTTTTCAATGTGATTTTAGTTTGTGGGTTTGCAATATGTTTATATTTAGGTTTTCAATGTCTGTAGAAGTTTATGGATCTTTGATACATTGGAAAAGAAGAGGCTCAAGGACCAACTCAACCCCAGACATGAATCCCATTTCCCCTGGATGTATACCGTTCAATCATTGGTTCTGGACTTTCCATGTAGCTGTGAAGGGCAGTCTGAAAAGACCTCAGTAATGAGGAAAGAATGGAAATTCCATCAAAATACTAGTTTTGAAGAACAATTCTTTATCATTTTAAAAATATGCCCTTTTCCAATACTTTATCACCAATTTTTAAAGAATGTAAACCAGTAATCATGCATTGGAAATTTCTGTATTTTCATCCCATGGACTTGTGAATTCTGAACAAGCTCTTTCAAATATCTGTTACCTTTCACACTCTTGCCCCTCATGATTACCTCAATCTAATATATTATTTCTGGTTGATACAGAAGCTTGAAGAGGCTTTGTCACCATGTCTCTACTTGAATACAGGAAAAATCATTCATGTGAGCAGTAACTAAATGATATCTGTCACTACAACTTTCATGTCTATTTTATGATTTTTATATAAAAACAGACAGAAGTGTGAAATGCACAACAAATATAGGATCGTCCACAATGGAAATATTCCACTGCAAACTGTTTCTGACTGTACCACAAATTTAACTAAACTCTCCACTGAATCTAAGTGGAAAAAATACTTTTATTTTGTGTTCTAATAACTCTACGTTGATTGAGCACTCTGAAGAAATATTTTTAATGTGGTGGAATTTATGGTGGAGTTGACATGTAAAATTAAATTATGAGTGACTTTCATAGCTTCAGCGGTTCCAAGCTTAAAGAAACATCTTTTTGGGCAGATTTTAACTGCCTCCATCCAGCGGGAATGGGGCAGTAGCAGGCCTTGAAAGGGCATTGCACCACTTAGTGCCCTGTTCCCACTCCCCGTATGACTACTGCCATTTTTTTTCAAGGCCTTCAACAGGGCAGCTCAGGCACCCGATTTTCAGGCAGGAGCTACTTTCAATATACAAATCGGAGTCCTACACCAGTTATAGGATCCCATTACAAATTTACCAACGGGTGGAGCATGCATTGTGCCATTGGTCCCAAGAGTTGAGCAGTCAAACAGTCCTTAAAGAGATCACTTCAGGCCACTCCAAACCCAGGTAAGTATCTGGTTTTGTAGAGATTTTTGTGGGAGCGGGAGGACCATGTGCCAAAGTACCTGCATCTCCCACCTAACTGGCGAGGTGCCTGTGAATGTCCGGACAGCGCTCGCATCTCACCGAGATTATGGAAATGAGGCCCAGCTCTCAAAATGGGCCCATCTCCGCGAGGACTTTGGGCAGGTGTCACGAGCGCTCTGCCCGCCATTCACCCAAAGTCTGCCCAAAGTGAAAATCTATCCCCTTATATCTGAGCTCTGATCTAAGAGGGAAATCCTCAGCTGAGGCTAATGGGAGCTCCAAATGAAATCTGCTTTTTGATACATCCGAGATAGTCAGGAATCAGAAATGTTTGGAGGCAATGGTTCAAATTTAAACTCAACAGACCAACAGAAGGGTACACAAGGCTTTTGACATATAGACAAACTGCTTTATTTTTATTAACTGCCTACGAAATATATGCTTACAATCTGTTGACACGATACAATTGGATGTTCATTTTATATAGCAGACCAAAGCTGCAACTGTCTATCTAGTTCTGAAAGAATCAAAGTAATATGTGTATATTGTTTAATCCTTTGAGTAATAAATAGGATTTAAGAAATACTTAAATAAAAAAAGTTCAAAGAATATTAACTTCTCATGTATTTTTGATTTTGATGGCCAAGACCAAAAGAGGAAAATGGTTGGCTATGATTTCTTACAGAGGTACTGTGTAACAGATAATCCCAGTAATTTCCTCCAGATAAAAGGTGTCACTAGGAGAACTCACATGAGTTCTAGCTATGCCTATCTATTTGTAGGATATACTGAACACTCTTCTGTCCAGTCCTACTCAGAACCCCCCCCCCCACCTCTTTTCCATTACATTGATTACTGTGTTTGTGCTGCTTCCTACTCTTGCCCTGATCTAGAAAATTTATTTAATTTTTCTTTATATGTTCACTCCTCCCTTACCTTAATGTAATCCATTTTTGACTCTTCTCTTCCTAGACTTCTCTCTCTCTCTTTATCTCTGGGGACAGGCCTCCCATTGACATTTATTACAAGCCCATTGGCTCCCACAATTACTTGGATTATAATTCTTCCCACCCCGCTTACTGTAAAGATTCCATTCCCTTCTCTCAGTTTCTCCATCTCTGTTGTATCTGCTCTAATAATACCACCTTCCACACCAGGGCTTCGAAAACGTCTTCTTTTTTCCTCAGCCGAAGATTCGCCTTTGCCGTGTCTGTCCATTTCCCTTGCTTCTACCCTCACTCCTTCTCCCCCCTCAGCACAGTGATAGGATCCCCCTTATCCTAACCTTCCACTCCACCAGCCTCCGCATTTGACATCTTCTGCCATTTCTGCCACCTCTAACATGATTCCACCACCAAATAAATCTTCCCCTCCCGTTTCCTCTCAGCATTCAAGGGGATTGTTCCCTCTGTGACACCTTGGTTCACTTTTCCATCATCCCTACCACCTGCTCTATTTTATCTGGCAACTACCCATACAAGAACAGTAGATGCAAACACTTGCCCATTCACCTTCGTCCACATCACTGTCCAGGGCCCTAAACACTAGTTCCAGGTAAGACAGCAATTTACATGTACTTCTTCCAACTTAGTAACAGCGAATCCAGTACACTGTTTTGCTGAACACCTCCATTCTGCCTAAAAGGGCAGCACTGAGTGCCTGTCTCTTGCCACTTCAATTCTTCATCCCACTCCCACTCTGACCTCTCAGTTTTTCGCATTCTACACTTTTCCAATGAAGCTCAATGAAAGCTCAAGGAATGGCATCTTCTCTTTCTACTAGGCACTTTGCAACCCTATGGGTTTAATACTGACTTTAACAACTTCAGATCTTACCTATTGCTCCCATTTTCCCTCTAGCAGGAAAGGTTGGAAATGTGGGATGTGTGTGCCAGAATTTCCAGGGTTTGTGGGGGGGGGGGGGGGGGGGGGAGAGGGGTAGGGGGTGAGTAGGTTACACTTAGGATGGGGACTCCTATTGGAACACTATGCTTGAGGTGGTCTGCACCCCTGGGGTTGACCTGCGTTTTTCTTTACCAGGCTTCTTGGCCTACTCCGCTTTGCCATTTTTTTATGTTTCTTTTTCACCTGCGTATCCTCCATCAGTTTCGATATTCACATGCACTCTGTGCATCGTATATGTATTGTATTTCTTTGATTTCTCTCATTATGCCTCCTATTGTCACATGCTAATATTACTTCTGCCATTTCACCATCTCCTGTTTTCCACTTAAGCACTTTACAAATCCGTCTAATTCGTTTTATGTGTATATTTTTCCCCTCCACTTGTTTTGTTCCTTTTTAAGTGCCATTCATCTGTAGTACCTTCTGGTTCTGATGAAGGGTTCAGGCCTGAAACTTTAACTTTGCCATTCTCTCCACAGATACTCCCTGACCTGCTGAGCATTTCCAACATTTTCTGTTTTTTTTTAAATATTGGGGATGATTTTAAACCCCAAGAATGGGTGGGAGTTGAAAATAGGGTTTTTTTTGGGTCACGACCGGAACTGGCTTTATTTCCGGGTTTAACGTCGGCACGGAAAAGTACAGGCTTCCCACTGGGAATGCAAAGGCAGAAAATTTTGCAGTTGAGACCCAAAAAATGAATTATTTTCAACTCCCACCCGGCCCCAACCCATCCATTCTTGGGGTTTAAAATCAACCCCATTGTGTGTAGGTTTGAGCACCCTGGCTTCAAAACAATATCAATGCATTTGAGAGAGTTAAAAGAGGATCAGTACAGATGATTCCAGAGCTTAGCTATAAGCTAAAGTTATAAGGAGAGTCCAGCAGGAAAACAAACTTGATTTTGTCAGAGAAAAGAAGATTGGGAGGGCCAGGATCTTTAAAATGTTGAGTCTCATAGATATGCACATGTAAGCAGATTATTTTGGGTTGTGAGTACGGAACTAGAAGACACAAATTTAAAATGTACAAGCCTCAGATCAAGACTACCGGGTTTAAAATTCTGCTGAGCACTATTTTTATTGCACTGATTAATGTAATTCTATAAAATTCCTTTGGCACTATTTCTAAAGTCTTTAATCCATTTGTAAGGTTGCTAAGGGTCTAGAAAACATTAACCAGGAATATTACTTTTATCCAAACTACGGGAGTAAAACTAGCAGACACAGGGAGAAGGTACTTTTATGATAAATATCAGGAAATTATTCTTCACACAAAAAATGATCAACATATTGAATAAATTTCCAGAAAGAGTAGTGGAGGCATAAAACCTGGATAATTTTAGAAACAATTGGATGCTACGATGGGGTAGGGGTTAGCATCTCACTGGATGGATGAATTAATATGGACTGAATAGCCTTTCTCATCCATAATTATCTTGTGATGTCATGATAATACAACAGTGCTCAGTGGAATTTGAACTCCGTAGAGTATTGAATATGTGGAAGTCTTCCAGCAAGAGCAGCCCTTCAAAAAGAGTTAGATAAATATCTGGTTCAGAATAGGATTGAAGGCTATAGGGATAGGTATAAACGGAGATGATCAAATGCTCCAGAGGAGCATGCGATGGTTTCTGAGCTGCTCAGATTGAGGAAGGTGTCTTTCCTTTGGACGTCAGTTGACTATGATGCCCCTTCATCAAATAGCTTGCCAACATTCACTATCTAGGCTACTTGAGCAAGGTACTAGAGGGTGCCTACCACCCAGGAAACGGGACCCCAACAAGGAGCCAACAGCTTCAGGAATGGAGGGGAGAAAACTGGCGAGAAAAAAAACACACACTAAATAAACAAGACTGGTTCTACAGCAATGAAAACAGGAGGCAGCACAAGGAAGCTGCTTCAGGACACAGTTTGCCAACACAAATGAGCCATTAAATGTTTAAATCCACGATCCCAAATGAATAGTCAAAATTAACACAAAGATTTGTAGTGATGGGGGATTTTCAGAGTACATTACCGTGCAGCCAAAAGAGTAGAGGTCATTGGAGATGTAATAATTGTACAAGTATGTAGGTTGCTTGATTAGTTCAAATCAAATTAAGATGATCACTTCAACTAAATTTGCAATATATTTTTAGTGCTCTTCTGATGTTTCAAAGATGTTCTCACAAACATGAGAAAATATCCTGAATCCCACGTATCAAGTGTAGCTGGCTGGAGATAGTTAGTATCTTGGATTCTAAACTGACAGGATGTGGCCTGACTTTTGTTGCATTAGATTTTTAGATGCAAAATCATAAAAGAACATAATTTAAATTTCTATCGCACCCTGTGTCAACATCTAGCACTCAGGTCAGATGGAACATGGGTTAATATCAGAAAAAAGTTCCAACTCCTCAGACCCAACAAGGGATTTAATAAAATAAATTTTCTTCTCTAAGAAAGTTTTGTTTGAGCAACCAGCCTCTATGCACTCTTACCATAAGGCATGACAGAGAGTCAGTTGTGTCTCTTCTGCATGGCAGCTATTTAGAAACAGGATGGAGTCGCACATGGGTAATATCTTCAGTAACACCCAACAGAAATGAACAGGCTTGACAGAGTTGCAGAAGTGCTTCTTCCTCTTTTTTCTTAAATTAGCTTGTGGATTTTACACATTCTTAACAGTAAAATGTTAGATACTATACCATTCTATCTACTGATCTTTAAAAAAACAGTACATTCACCAGTGAGTGATGTTTCATACATTATACAAAGAAGAGAAAGTATCAACTGATCCAAAGGCTTCCTTACGTTGCTGTGAGTTCGTCTTTTCATATTGCATTAGAAAGCTGTGTCATGCTGTGATTTACAATGATACAAATTTCAATATATTTGTCAACTTTCCAGTAAGGTATCACGATAGGTTTTACTTTCTGTATACAATTGCACGGAACTGAGAAATGTTGCTCCTTTAAAATCATGACAGAAAGATATCTGAGAGCTGTGGAAGAAACAAATCCCACCGCTTCCCCCACCCAGAACCAGAGGGTATCATTTCTGGAGAGGCTGGCCTGACAGAGTTTGACTGTATAACTGAATTCCATAAATGTCCCAACATCTATTTCGTTGAAAGGTTTTTGTGCCAAGTTTCCCTGGCTGCCGATCTTAGCAAATCACAAAAAGTTTATTTTCAGGTTGCAGCTGGTTGCACGAAACCAGTGTGGCAAGAGCCCTTAAAACGAGCACGTGTCTAAGCCTAAAATAAAAGCAGCTGCAGTGAGACACTTTGTACATAGTGGAGACAACACATATGAAAATGACCCAGAGAAAAGCCCAACACAAGCTGATAAACAATGTCAAGACTATGTCACAGCCCAGAAAAGAGATCATATTGCTGAAGAATCAGAGTAGCAGAGAAACAGGTCATTTGATCCATCAAATTTGCACCAGTGTTTTACTCCATATGAGCCACCTAGTCCAATCTCATTCTCCTGCTCACTCCACATACCCTTTGACACTTGTTCTTTTTAAGCAACTATATAATTCTAAAAGAATATATTAACTCTGCTTCAACAATGGTTTGGTAGAGAAGTGCAGAGCTGAGGGAGTGCTGCCTTGTCAGAGATGTTGCCTTTTGGATGAGATGTTAAACCAAGACCCTACCTGCCTATGTGGGTGGATGGCACTATTTGAAGAAGAGCAGGCGAGTTCTCCTGACTGATATTTATCCGTCGATCAATACCACTAAAGCCAAATGAAAACCAGACTTGCTGGAAACACATATTAGTTCTGCCAGTCCCAAAAAGATATATAATAAAAGACGACCAGTAGCACTGGCTTAGAACCACCCACTAGAGCTGTGTTCTGAGTATGGTCTACACCTAAAGTGTAAACTTGCCTCCCCTCCCCTCAGACAAATGAAGAATATAAAATCTACAAAGGTTATTCAGTACATAAAAGGTTCTCAAGTAAATGAAATATATAAATTATAGGGAATTATAAGTTATTGCAAAATATCATTATGGTATTTCTCAATAAATGACTTGTAACCTTATATACTTAGCATTTAGATTATTACCATCATATCACAATAAGACATATTGCAAAACATGACTCATGCTTCCCTCCACCACCTTCCTCAAATATTCCGAGGAAACCCACATTCTTTCCAAATTTTTTTTTAATTCACCGCAAATCAACCCTTAAGGATTTTTCTTTCCTCTTATAAGGTTTATTAAACTGTACCATTAATTTAATATCTCTCAACTATAATGGGCTCAGGCATGAACAATTGTTATCTAGCTGACAATTGTAAACAATTTTACAACACCAAGTTATAGTCCAGCAATTTTATTTTAAATTCACAAGCTTTCGGAGGCTTCCTCCTTAGTCAGGTGAACGATTTTCACATCGTTCACCTGACGAAGGAGGAAGCCTCCGAAAGCTTGTGAATTTAAAATAAAATTGCTGGACTATAACTTGGTGTTGTAAAATTGTTTACAATTGTCAACCCCAGTCCATCACCGGCATCTCCACATCATATCTAGCTGAGGTATTTGATGGCTACTGGCAGTGATGGAACTGTATCCCACCAAAAAGCAGTGTCATCACGAAAGGAATGGACAGTTTAAAAATATATATATATATATATTTGAAACAGATATGATGAAATAATTAATTAATGGGATTAAGTGGAAAATCCTGTCTGCGAGCTGGTGTAGGTGTGATTGCCAAATGGCCTTTTTCTATGCTGTTAAGTTCTGTGGAGATTTTGGTGTGGAGCACACATCAGGCAGGGTACTGTCTGCATCCATCCAAAGGAGTCAGCATAGGGCCCCTGCATTTTTTGTGGCCCGGCCTTATTTACATTCATTCGGTAAGGTGCCAGCAAGAAACACATTCCCTATAGGCAGAGCACCGATCTGGGGGTGGGAAATCTGGTGGGGCAGCCAACCTTGAATGGCCTGTAGTGGTGCCTTAAAGGGAAGGGATGGAAGCATTGGCAGTGAAAGGAAGCAGGCAACATTTTGCAGCACCCACACGCAGCAATTATATTAATTGTGAAAAACCTATGTCTAAAAACCCTAAGAGATTGTAAAAAAAAATTGTGCCAAACCGGTATCCGGCTGCCCCTGACCACATCTGAAGATCCCTTTAATCAATGCTCAAAATGGCTGCCTCCTGACTTCTACTGCTCATGTTTAATGGGTGGAAGCAGGAACTGGCGCCAATCGGCAGGTAAAGATGAAAATGGTGTCGGGGTTGTAATTATGTCATCTGATCCCACCTAGATCGAGGTCCACCCAAAAATTGGAACAGGCTGGAACCAAGCGGTAAGTTGGTATTTCAACCAAGCATATTATTTTAATCCGATTACCATCCCGTTATTTGATGCAAACTGTGTGGTAGGGACACGGAAATCGCTTCCTATGATTCTATAAACATTATACAAATCTTTTTTCTTTGTAACATCAAAACTATATTCTTATTTCAATATATTTTTATACTTAAAAGGTAGCAGCACGGCACCTGGAACGAATCAGTCTTTTCCAAAGAGTGAAACACCTCACATTTATCTGCCCAGAAACTGAATTACTGAATAAAAATCTGGTGAGCATGTAACTCTGCCCCACGATTAAACTCCCCCGCCCCACCAACCCACTTTATGTCTTCTGTATTTGTGAATTGCTGGGCCTTTATTCTGGCTATGAAGAAATTCAGTTTGGGGGGGTGAGGGGAGTGGAATTGAGTTCAATTGAAAAGAAAATCGGGCCTAGTGTAAAACTGGCTGCCGATTTTCTACGAGCCTGTTTTACACCCCTATCCTGAAATAGTAGCGTGAATAAACAAAGGACAAAAAAATGCCGCATGAAACAATTATCAGTAAGATTTGACTCATTCTTGATAGTGAGAAAGGATGCAAAATCTTTGCTAATCAATTAAGCAACACTAAAACAGAACTCATTTTGGGAAATGAAACTTTTTTTTTCATTTGGGTAAAACCAGTTTCCTTTTTTGATTACAGATATTGTCATATGCTCAACCATTTTCGGTTAAATCTTGCCCGAACTAGATTGCAGCTGTTTGTGTGAATGTAATATGTGGACGATTATGTTATCTATCAGTGCCTGGTCGAATCCGAGAAATCACTTTGTTATTTCAGCAGTGAACCATTTATAATCTATAGCAGCCCGAGAACAGACCACAAATAGGTTAAGTCAAGAACATAGAAGCTTAATGCTCACATAACAAGGTTAAATTCTGCTAAATCTTAAGCTGCCTCATCTGCACACAGTCTGTGCTGACCCAGGCCAGACTGGCATCTCACCCTGTGCAAAACTCAAAGTATAAATTCATACCCTACCACTCTGTAGTGCACATTGAGCGAGGAAAACCAATCTCAGCTGCATGTTAAGTTTCCAGTCTGTGCTCTTGACCTACCCATTTTACTCCCTCTTTATTTTGTCAATCCTTTAAAGCAGCTTCTTCAGCTAGACTGTGCCATTTTAGATAGAGCCTCCTATCTTAAACATTCACCTATTAGTCTGTTTCACAATCTGACTGAATTAGTGTGCATTTCCAGCATTTTCTTTTTTTTTTCAGATTTCCAGCATTCTGTTTTACTTTGTATTTGTTTGATTTACTGCGGCTTCTCTTCTAGGTATGCTATGCTTAAAAAATTCTGTTCCTTTCTTTGATTCTCGTTTGTCTCTTTTAGCCTGTTCATCTAGGCAGTCCTTTTTTTCTTCATATTTGTGACTGTGCTTCCCACCTCTGTGACAATAATTTACATATTTCAACAATTGCCCTCTCCCCATTCCCTATTTATTTTGGTCAGTCCCATGAAAAAGCTTTTCCAGCCTAACCATACCAGGTACTCAAACGTTAACCTACCTTTCCCTAATCAGCTGCTATTGTATTTCCATTTGTTGTGTATTTCCAGCATTTCTTTTTTTGCTTTAGCTGAAAGGAATACTTCAGAGTATATGTTAAAAATGAAGTAAAAAGAGGACTTGGAAAAAGAATCCATCAAGTAGTCCCAACTTTTACCTTTCTTTCTGCAAAAAAAGATAGCATTTAAGATATACCATGTGTAAATTGTGTGAACAGTGATTACTATACACAAAGCATCACAACTGTCTGGGACAGGCTGGATGGACCAGTTGGCCTTTTCCTGTCTGTTATTTTGCACATGTTCATATGTATCATTGGGGACACATTCGAAAAGGGCATCAGATGATATCGCAGCACCTCATACCTTCAGTCACTCACCAGCCAATGGAGAGAATGGGAAGAGATTGCAAAACATGAGACTGTCACTTGAAGTGGTATATCTAATAAATGTAAATTTACTGTACCAAAATGTATTACTTCTGTTAAATTATTTTAATATAATAGCCTTTTGCTATTTTTCAGTATTACTTAACATTAAATTGAGACTCATCACCCATGAACTTAATGAAACCCCTGTGGGCTTAATTGTCTCAAATTACTGGTATGCGCCTTTGAATGAATCTAAGGCTATAATTTTGAGCAAGGCATTGCTAGTTTTGTTGTAATCATGCTGTAAACATTTATCAGTATTAACAGCATGCTTCACTATTAGCAAAAAAACATTGAATTATCTTATCAAACTACATTAAACTTAAACAGAAATGGTTTGTGCTGGTTGGGAGCAGAGATGTAATTAAGTATAAAAAAGGGTCAGCTTCAAATTGGTTTACTAGTGTACATATGTTAGCTGTAAAAGCATTGTATAGTGCATTCTTATTGAGCAAATGGCTGATTATATGTTTTCTTCCTGGGATATATGAAATGAAGATAATGTGCTACATTGCAAATACACTAATTAAAATTAGGGGTAAATTTCCATCCTCACCACATGGGCAGTAACATGGCAGAGCGGATGGCCCTCCAGTCATACAACCCCTTGATTTTCATTCCTTCGATTTCCGCCAGATTGCTGCCCATGTGGTGAAGATGAAAATTTACCCCTTCCTTATTGTTGTCTCAAACACTTAACAGAAGTAGATTCCATTAAAAATGAATGGGAAGAAATTAACCTTTTAAAACACTACACACTGGATAGTCAACAATTAACAGACTTTTATTGGAGCAGACTTAGTTAAACTGATGAATATTATTTATTTAAAGAGAGGGGACAGTGGAAAATGAATGCTATAATTCTGTGAAATCTTTAGTCTTAGAAAATAGAGAAAATAACAAGACAGTTGGAAACAGGTTACAAGGATTTAATATAAAAGGTCATTTATCAACTGAATGGCTTATAAATGAAATGGAAGAGATATTTTACTGAAAACGTAGAGTAATAATACTACTACATATTAGAAAAATTTCATGGTAACTGATCAGGACTGTGCTACAAAGTGTATGAGGACTCAATTTGGTTTGGGACCATTATGTACGGAAGTGTAAAGTCATCAAGGCATAAAACCAAAACCACATTCACTTCTGGCATCATTATTTAGTAAGTCCCTTTGAACACCTCTCGGACAGGATACATTCAAAAGCTAGTCCTTTTCTCACCTTTAGCTTTTCTTGTGGCAAACTTTTTTAATCTTTCTCTATTTTAACAATACTTTCACCAGTGCTCCTCTGAACTTCATTCTCTTGCTCCTTTATAGCCCCAAACACACCATCCTATGTTTCTTCCTCCTCCCTACATCCTCACTGTGGTTATATCAGGACTGGTCAGTCTCGTCTATCTTTCTCAGGACTTCATAACTGGAGTTGTACTGCCCACTTTACAGTAGTAAACAATTTTACAACACCAAGTTATAGTCCAACAAATTTATTTTAAATTCCACAAGCTTTCGGAGGCTTCCTCCTTTGTCAGGTGAACGGTGGACTATAACTTGGTGTTGTAAAATTGTTTACAATTGTCAACCCCAGTCCATCACCGGCATCTCCACATCACTTTACAGTAGTTATGGATCCTGATCTGGAGGGTCTGTGATAACAGGTGCCAGCTGAAATGTGAGGACCCTAGGTAGATGGTGTAAGTGGCAGCTGCCCCACTGCAGCATACTTGCTCACTCTGCACAATGTCCTGTCACTGTTCCATCAGTCACTGTTTTCATTCTGTGATCTCAGGTTGCAGGAGTGCTGAGTAGCCCTGTTCCTAATTATGTTGCATAATATGTTTTTTCCTGTTCAGGAGTTTGTTTCCAAGAAAGCCAATGGGCAGCATCAAATGTAATTTTAATATATGATGATGGTGCAGGATACCAACACCGAAAATGTCAAAATACTGAGATTCTCTCTACGAAACTGCCCCCTGGTGGAAGTATCTTTTCCCACTTCATTCCTTTTTCTCAACTTACATACTTCTATGTATTTTTTTACACAACGTTTTAAAAACTATTTAAAGGACTACTTGATGTTTGAAACACAAGCAACTTTGAAAAGCAATGAATAAGGGAAAATATTAAAAGCTTTAATAGTCTAACTGTCTATCCAAGTAACAAATTCAAAGTCTGAAAATGTCTTGATTAATATTAGCAAGGAGGGCACCATCCCACAAGACAGCAGATCACCAAGCCAGACTATCTCAGTTCTGTGTGTCAGGTTGATGGTGCAAGATTACAGCCGCAGAATGTTGCCTTTTAACCTGTCCCTCATGTACCACTTGCTAATGCCAGACCATAATAACTGTACAGCTCCTTCATTGCATCTATGCATGTCCCTACTTCAGCATAATAGGTCACATTCAAGGTACAACTTAGTGGAAATCCTTGCCCCAATCACATCTACCACCTCAAACCAATGTAATGCAAACATGATCACTACCTGACATCCAGAATGGGCTTTAGGTTGATCATTGACCTCTTATACTTTGGGAAATGGAGCACCATTGTGACATTGCGCAACTGTGTCATACTATTCAGTTGGACAGCAAATATGTATGGTACTTGCATATTGTTAACTGAACACTAGATGCCCCCCCCCCCCAAGAGAAGTAATCACATTGTAGCAATTACACTCCAAGGTGTCTCTTGTATTGCTTTTGTTGTTCTTTGCTAAGAATATATTGTGTCATCAAAAGTATATGAGGAAATGTTTTGGAAAATTACTGTAGTTATTCTAGCCACCCATTGCGTCCTTGGGAAATTAAACATCCAAGTAAAATATGAAAATCAGAAACTAATTGTAGTTAAGGGCAAAGGTCCCTCATTGATGGGCCAAGATTGGTTTTGTAGTGTGAAGTTGATCTGGACCAATAATAAAAAGATCAACGCTCAAAAACTCGTGGACATACTCATGGGAGTAAAAGTCTTTTCAGTCTGAAACTTGGTACAGCAAAGGATATTGAGGTACACCACCAAAATTTTTGAAGCCCAGAGCAGTACCCTATAGGTATTTTTCCCTGGAGAGTAGGAGGTTTAGGGGTGATCTTATAGAAGTCTATAAAATAATGAGGGGCATAGATAAGGTAGATAGTCAAAATCTTTTCCCAAAGGTAGGGGAGTCTATAACGAGGGGGCATAGATTTAAGGTGAGAGGGGAGAGATACAAAAGGGTCCAGAGGGGCAATTTTTTCACTCAAAGGGTGGTGAGTGTCTGGAACGAGCTGCCAGAGGCAGTAGTAGAGGCGGGTACAATTTTGTCTTTTAAAAAGCATTTGGACAGTTACATGGGTAAGATGGGTATAGAGGGATATGGGCCAAGTGCAGGCAATTGGGATTAGCTTAGTGGTATAAACTGGACGACATGGACATGTTGGGCCGAAGGGCCTGTTTCCATGTTGTAAACTTCTATGATTCTATGCTCTATTGGATAGCAGTGGAATTAGTTTGCATGGAACAAGAGGGCATAATCGAGAAATTTGCATCAAAATGTACACAGAGTCTTCACAAGCAGGAAAGAAATCATGGAAAGCTAAAGAAATAAAAGTTGGTCTTAACAGTTAAAATGAGACCTTAATTGTACAGGTTATGATTTATTTCAGAAGTAATCTGCTTACAAGGGCAAAATGTAATGATAGCATTTGCTGGTTAATGAGTGGTACAGCTGGTGGGCACACCAACAGGCAGTACCAGTAAATGGAGGGATGCTAATTCAACCCCTTGTACTTCTGTTCTATCAAGATCCCACCCTCTGTTGTGTCACTGTCAGGAGGCATCAGACCTCCATTAATGCCTCTGTTTGGGAGAGGGAAGGAAAAATTATAGGCACTAGTTGTCGAGCTGCTCTTGCATGTTTTATATATCAGTTAGCTGAGGAGCAGTACTAGCAAAGGGCTGCAGTAAGTTAGCCACTCATCCACAGGTGCGTATCCCTGAAAAGCTTGCATAAGGGAAAAAAAAAAGCAAAATAGAATTTGATAGCAACAAGAAATGCTTTCTAGTTAGCATTCCAAACACTAGTAAGATGTTGCTAACCAAGTATTCAACAGTATAGAATAAACCTTTCATTTTGGCATCCAAGTAAATGACTTTCTTTAGTAAGGATTACTTAATAATGGAAAACAACATTTCCTTATTGATTTATAAAGTCACCAGTTAAAATAATGCAAATTATGAAACCATTAAATTGTGTTCTTCAATAAAAAAAAGTATTGATGGAAATAAATGTTACTCCTAGCTACAAGTTAGGGTTCATGGCATCCATTGAAACTTGGGATTAGGTAATAGATTTTAACTTATTCCTAGCAATTTGGTCTCAGTGCATCCATCACTATCCTCAGCGAGCCCTACAAAAAATTCAAATAGGAATGCAAAGAGAAAGGGACTAATAGCCACTATAAGGAGTGGGAAGCCATGAAGAATGCATGTTGCAGAAACTGTACACCAGCGAGCATTACAAAAAAGTTAGATATATCCACTTGTATATATAATTTTTTTTTGCGAGAAACCCAAGTTTCTTAATGTTCTCATTGTATTTAAGTGTGGCCATACTATACTAAAAATGGATATGGTGTTCATTCGTAAGGTCACTGCTACAAGTTTTGTAGAATATTTGAAATAGTGCACAGGAATCCCCATTAGCTATGGTAAACATCAGAATGCATTAAAAGCACATATCAGACCAAGGTCCAGCTATCAATGAGCTGTTGAAGTCTGTGCTAATTCTTGTGAATGTAAGAAGAATACATGTTCGATTATCTTGTTTTCACAAAACTAAATAAATGAGAATACACTGATACAAATCTTAAGCTTATACAGTATTTTATGGTTCAGTCAGAAAACTGCTGTATACAGGATAAGGAAAAATAATATGCTGATATCAATGTGTTTCAGAGGTAATCACAGGTAACGGTATCTATGGATAATCAAGAAAATACTATTCTTTATTGGATAACATTTAGAAGCAGCTTTCTAGATCTTGCTATTCTTCATAAGAATATCCAGTACTTAATTACAACATAATCTACTTGAACTTGAAATTGCCTCTACACTTTTTCAGTCCTAAAAGTGTTTCATCATTGTATTACTTAAGGCCTTTCTATTCAGGTTGTAAGTGCAGAAGAGCTCCAGGCTCTGCCAATGACCACAGGTTTCTACCAGTGATTGAGAGCAAGAGGTTCTGAAGTCTGCTGGTGGGTTAAAAGGCGATCCAGATAAATACACTGTACAACTAAAAAGCAGGAATTTATGGAATCATGGAATGTTAATTATATAAAAAAGGCTGCAAAAGTAAATGTGCAATTTTATTAATTCCACAATGGATCACTTCATTTAACAAGATCTAAGGGTCAAAATTACTGTTCTTTCAAATTCCTCTTTCTGCTATTTTAATGGAGTAATGAACCTGTTTAAAATAACCATCACCAACAGTAATTTCTAGCCTTTAGCCTACAACAGTGGTTGAGTTCAAATTCAAAAAAACTACAGAATCAATCCCATCAGGCTACACCATTATGGAAACTACTTTTTACGCACTTGTATGTAGCTGTATGTAACTATCAAGCTTAGATCAGTTTCAACAACTCTAAATAAACATAAGTGCAAGAACTGACCATCAATCTCTCCTTTAGTCTGCATTCTCCCAGGCATAATTCCTCACTAAAGTTCTGTCTACAAACACCAAAGTGAAAGCAGGACTAAAATACAATCATTTTTGGGTTAATCTTTTGAGCACTGAAATAACTTCTCATATACACATCTCCTTTCATATATTTACAAAATTACCAGCAACAAAATGCTCCAATTTTGAATAGAAAATTTTGCTTCCCCTCCCACCGAAATTTAATCCGATTGAACTGATCATTGTTATGTTCCTTACTATATTTAATATAATTTTACTGAATACCACTCTTAGATGTTGAGTAAAGACAAACCCCTTTAGTTTGTTTTTAAAAAAAGCAAAAGAATTTCAGTTTTAAAAGAGAATTATAGTTTAAATACAATAGCTTCCTTTTAAAATGGCTTTATCTGTCTATGTTAATAGACAATTCCATTTACCACTTAGATTTTAAGTTTAGTCATTTCCTGCACTATGTCTTAATCACTATATGCTATCTTTCATCTTGCGTAAGTGAAAACCCTGAATCGATAGTCATATTGTATCTGCCCTGAAATAGTTTGCTTGAAGACATGTTATGGATTACATAAAGCAACACAACTCCTAATAGCTTCAAGAAAATGTTTTATGTACATGTGTACTGGGTTGTGTGAAGTATTTCTGATTACAGGAATATAAAAAGCCAACACTTCAGTGCAGTGCTCTCTAAATCCAAGTTAGCCAATTACTGTATTAAGAAAATGAGTTTAAAGCATCAGAGATGCAACTTTCACACCAAACAGCAGTTGTAAGAGACCAATTAGTATACAGGTAATTCAATCTGCATTTAGATATGATTCAGGCACTGGATTTAACAGTAACAGCATATTTTTAGATATCTAATGAATTCTAGCTACCAAGTTTCATATAGTCAACATACTCAAAACATTCAGAATATAGTCAACATACTCAAAACATTCAGAACTTTGAATCTACTTCATTGCAAATATTGTATTCTGCTAAGCATCAAACTGAACATCATCAATTTATAAATTCATAGGTGGACCAAGAAGGTAATCTCTCCAACTTCAAAAAATAAATGGATTACTATTTTATCCAATCAACTTTTTGTGGAAACTCTTTCAGGCTAGAAATACAGGATTTGGAAAATAATCCTGGATAAAATAAGGAAATATGAATTCTGCACTATCATTTCACTGTAGTTTTAATACAGTGTAGAAACAGATTATCTGACTCAGTAAAATGTACATATACTATAGCAGGGAGTTGACAGTTAGTTGATTAAACAGCAAGGCCACAGGTTGAGTTATTTAAATTGACCTGGTCAGTTCTCTATTAGAATGCACTCTAATTTAATACTACTATTCAATCCAATCGTCAAAATGCTAAAAAAAACAAAAAGCCCCTTATGAGAATTGGTGATATTTTAGTTTATAAAATACTTCCCCATACTGTTGGATACTGATACTCAATTGGGTGTTTAAAAATAAGTCAGGAGCCCATTAGGAGCAGGATGAATTAAGCAAGATATTGCCTTTTAAGAAATATATTACAGCTTTGTACCTCATGCTTAAATGTATGCTATCACACCTTATCCACAAACAATGCATGCTAGTCCTGAATCACAAATAAATGTTCTCACTCTTGTTATATACACATTTTCATTAAGAGTTGATGCTTTGAAATGGCTATGCACACAAAACTTCCTGTATGTCACAGCATAATGCTGACGGCAAACACACTGACGACACAATACATGGTCCTGTTTTCCCATCTCACAGTACAGCTTCCTGTAAAACAAAAAAAAATTTAGTAATCTGTACAGATTTATGCAGAGGTAAAGGATATGACAGCTTCAGTGCCATAGATTGCCTCTAAAGTGAAACCTCAAGTCTTTTATTCTGCATTAGGAAATACAAGTCAATTACACCACTTTAGCCACCGACCAGCTCCTCTAACCTCAATGCTTTTACAGCTTAAATTGGCTGCTTCCTGTTTTATATGATGTGGAGATGCCAGTGATGGACTGGGGTGGACAAATGTAAGGAATCTTACAACACCAGGTTATAGTCCAACAGTTTTATTTGAAAATCACAAGCTTTCGGAGGCTTTCTCCTTCGTCAGGTGAGTGTGGAGTCTACCTCATACGTTGCAGGAAAGGATGCCCCGGAGCATGGTACATTGACGAGACCATGCAGACACTGCGACAACGGCCTCAACCGGGATCTTGGGTTCATGTCACGCTACACGTAACCCCACCAGCGAAAAAAAAGTTATGTTTTTAATACAACTAGTCATTCTCTCGCTCTCTCTCTTCCTTTCGGATGTTTCTCTCTCTCTATCTGTCTGTGTCTTTGGGTTCGGACCATTTGTATATTCAGTAGTCCTGTATTTACTGTGTCTCTGTCTGATCGCCTTGACAACGGGCAGTTGGAAAGATTATCTGTAATCACCAGGCATTGTTCTCTGACTATATATGCGATAACCTTCAAGGAATTCCACACTCACCTGACGAAGGAGAAAGCCTCCGAAAGCTTGTGATTTTCAAATAAAACTGTTGGACTATAACCTGGTGTTGTAAGATTCCTTACATCCTGTTTTATATGGCTGCAATGACATATATACTTTACAACAAACTATCATGTACAATACAATTAAAATTATAGCTTTACTAATAATGGTTACTAACAGTCTCACAAAGTTTAAGATGGAGTTAGTTAGATGCAGATTGGTCATGTCCGAAGCTTTGATTAATCTCAAATATGAATGGCACACTGCTATAGAACAAAGCTCTCTGCCTGAGCGTAGAAAAAACATTTACATTTGCAGTCTTCCAGCGGCAGTCGAACTAAGTCAGGGCTTCCATCATTAACAGTGTTGCGATATAAAAGGGGCATAATGTCATTAAGAGAAAACACACTCTTATGGGCAAAGTGAGAAGACAAAACAAATATAGAAGTACAGTGGAACCTCAATTGCTGAGACTCCCATTATCTACTTTCTGAACTGTATCTTTGTGGATAATAGTACGCTGGCAGAAGTCAACGCTGTAGCACTTCTGTTTGCGAGTACAAGCCTGGCAAGGTCTGCTGATATGCCAAATTATCAGCAAATCTGTCAGTTCACAGCTTCCCATTGAGCACCTTATACTCCTCACCCCCCGGTACACGACTTCAGTCATCATACTGACCACAATCACAGAAATGAGACTATGTGCTCAACTCTACAGGTCCTATGAACAGCCTTTGCACTGCTGATCTCAGTTGAGCTGCAACATTTAAAATCAATGCAGAACCTATTTATCTAAATGCTTTCACCACCATAGGAGCATTTTTATTTTTGTCCTGTTTGGCCTAATGTATGCAAAAGATACACGCTAAACTCTTGCTTCAGAAATACAATAGTCAATTAAGCTGAATAAGCAAACTTTTTAGGGATGACCTGCTGGGAACAGAGTTCCCTTAACACACACCTACGAGCTGACCTACTGGTTTATTGTGACTGATAAATCACACACATCCACTTAGGCATGATGACTGTATTTGAGTCTTAGTGAAGTTCTAGTAAATTTTCACCTCTGCACTTGAACAGAAGAAATGAATTTCACACCTGGGTAAAATACCACTTGGCTGGTCTGATAACCGAGTCAGGGAGTCATGCAAACAGAAGCCAGTTGTGACCTGTTACATGAGCCTATCAGTTCCCATTGAGCGACCTCAATTAAATTACTTCTACTGTCAGTCTTGCTAAATATTCTAATTTAGTATTCAAAGCAGCTTTCTGCAAATTAGAAGTGATCTATTACCTGATGGATATTATAAACATTTCTATGAGATGCATCTGTTAATTCTGATTAAAGTATCAATTTCTCTTGCATCCCTCCAGTTTTAGCCATTATTATAACAAACATTAAGATAGAAAGACTTACCATCAGTGCTGCTGTCCCAGTAACATGAACTTGCTGTGTGGAGACCAGCTCCACTTTTCTGCATTACCGCACAGGTCACTAGAATTACCAATAAATTGGAATTTCAGTGGCATAATTCTGCTGTAAGGAACATTTTTCAGAGTGACAAACATGCAAAGTTGGTAACATTTGCTTTTGTTTTTGCTTAAAAGCCAGTCTGATGGCAACTTCCAGTATTTTATTTTTCTTTACTTATTCTCTGGATGTGAGCACACTAACAAGGTCGGCATTTATTGCTCATCCCTGGTTGCCCTGAAAAGGTGGTAATGGGCCTGCTTCTTGAACCGCTAGTATTGGTTTGAAACAACTGAATGGCTTGCTAGGCCACTGCAGAGGGTAAATAAGAGTCAACTATGTTGATGTGGGACTGGAGTCACATATAGGCCAGACAGGGTAAGGACAGCAGGTTTCTTTCTCTAAAGGACATTAGTGAACCGGTTGGATTTTTATAATAATGCGACAGTTTCATGGTCACTTTTACTGATACCAGCTTTTTATTTCCAGTTTTGTTAAACTGAATTCAAATTCTCAAACTGCCATGGTGGGATTTCAACACTCATTCTCTGGATTATTAGTCCAGTAACTTAACCACTACATTACTGTACCCAATTTTGTTCAGATGCATTAAAAAAAATTAATGATCAAATAATTACTGGAGAAGCATTTGAAATGAATCTCTGGAAGCAGGAGCATTGTGCTTTTAAAGGAATATTTCAGGGAAGACGCCAACATTCTATTTATAAGCTTTTCCCCAATATCAAGCAGTACCTACAGTTAAAATTTTAATTTAATAATTTATTAGTCATTTTATTCCTAATTCTTCCAACAATTACTCAGTACGAGAGGATCATTGTACGAACTGCCCTGTTCCTGCACTCATTTCCTTTTAAAGAATTCCATTGTACAAAAACATATAATGATATGCAGGTACTTGCAGGAAGAGCGGTTTACTCTTACAAGATATTGGCCTAGGTTTTCCGATCGTAATGCCGACAGTAACCCATTTAAAATGAATGGGTGACAGTCGGCACTAGAATCAGAAAATCTAGGCCATTATTTGTAGTCCGCACAAACCTAAGCACGGAATTCAATGTCTAGATCTCACATCAAAGTGAATCACACTGATCCAAAATAAAAGTAATTCTCAAAATCATCTTTCTATACTGGACTTAAAAAATAAAATAACTGTAGGAAGTTTATTTGAACAATTAGATACTAGGAAAAAGCTCTCAATTCTATGAACCTTTCTTGAAGCAATCCTTTAAAAAAATATTATTCAGCTTCAGTGTCAGACAAATAAACATCAGCCTTCCTTTTATTTACCTCATCAACTGGATAGGCAACTTTGCTAAAAAATCAACTATTTTGCTAAAGCACTAAGTTAAATGAACACTGATTCCACACCAGCACAATATACGCACCCTGAATAAATGCACCTCAGTACATTCTACCAGATATCTAATCATCCAATAAATTATCAAACCGATAAAATTACTTCCTTGGGTGTGGGAGGAAGTGTTGAAGAATACGGTATTTAATACTCACACCTCAAATTGTTCCTATAGAAACTTTTTTTCCCAAACATACGTTTAAAAAAGTGAAATTCAAACTAGAACATTTGGCAAAAAAAATGGTGTTCATCTCTCTAGAGTTATAGGGTCAGCCTCACACTGTGCTAAAGCATCCCTATCCTGCATCCTCTGTAAATGTATCTGTACTATATCATCTTGAAATATAGTATAAATTCAACATATCTTACCAGTTTAATAATGTATGCCCCCCCCCTCAATGGAGTAGTCTTTTACTTTATTACAGAATACTTACCAATATATTTAAATGGTTTTCCCATTTTAACCAAATGCATCAAGGATTGTTCAACTACAGCAGCAGTCCACTGATTGATCTTGCTGTGATTATAATCAATCCCTCCGATAATATTGTCAATGCACTGAAAATAAACCACTGAAATTAACTACACATTTATGGTTCATAGTGATCTTAGATTTCTGTGATGACTGTAAATGATAGGTCATTTAACATAAATTAGACTGGATAGAATGACATTCTACTTGGACAAAGATTAAATTTCAAGGAAAAAGGAAGGAAAACAGACAGATTAACAACACTTTGCAGTATCACAAGATAGATACATACAAGGAAAGCCATTCAGGAAGTCTTAGCTCATGTATTCAGAAAGACTATACAGTCTCTTTCTCCCCACCCCCATTAAAGCATCCAACTGTCCCTTAGTGATTTCAGAGTTTTTACCTCCACTAATCCAGAAATCCATTCAACAGGTTCTCCACAGATAATAATCAAAAACGTCCTGACATCAAGTCCCAAGACTGCTTTTACTAATTTAAGCCCATGTTATCTTGTCCTCCTGGCAAGGTTTAATTTGTAGTATTCTGAACATAACTCAAGTCAGGGTCGTGTGAAGCATCAACACTGGCTTGGACCAGTTGGGCCGAATGGCATTGTTTCTTTGCTGTACATTCTATGTAACTTTTCAATGCCATTTAAATGGCAATAAGACGTTCAAGTCCCTGAGAGCCATTTTCTCTTTTTCGGAGAGCGGGGACTCTACTTATTAAACGTGGGCACTGGATTCAGTGATGCTGAACCCAAAATGCTCATTCCAGATACACAATGTCATTAGAAATAACTTTTAAAGAACTAGTCACACCCATGTCATTCAACGAGATAAAATGTTAATCTGAGCGCAGGCTCTCCAGAAAATAGATAATTTGTTAACTGCGAGAGCTCTCAATTTCAGATGGAGAGGGGTAAGAGATACATATCAGCCTCAGCATCAGAACATTATAATTACCAAATTCAGATTTTTTTAAATTCATTCATATTAATGCAGCGGATTGCACATAGAAACACGTCCTTTGTATACAAACCTCTTTAACAATATTGCTGGTTTCATCTGCATTGAAGGCAACCTGCAAAGAAGGAACAAGATTCAGTAATTCATATGGCATCAGTAAAGTTACATATTGCTAGGATTCCAGACTACCTAAGATTACATATGACAGGATTAGAGCATTTAAGAAAATACAGGATACATGTAGGAGAAGGGGGGATAAGAGAGGAGGAAGAGGTGGGGAGGGGAAAGGAACGCCAGAAGCTAAGGGGAGGAAGAGGGCACCAGAAACAGGGGGGGGGGGGGGGGGGGGGAGGAGAAAGGAAGAGGGCACCAGAAACAAGGGGAGGGGAGAGGACACCAGAGGCCGGGGGGGGGAGGGGGGGGGGAGAGAAGAGAAGGAGAGGACACCAGAAGCGGGGAAGAGAAGGAGAGGACACCAGAAGCGGGGAAGAGAAGGAGAGGACACCAGAAGCGGGGAAGAGAAGGAGAGGACACCAGAAGCGGGGAAGAGAAGGAGAGGACACCAGAAGCGGGGAAGAGAAGGAGAGGACACCAGAAGCGGGGAAGAGAAGGAGAGGACACCAGAAGCGGGGAAGAGAAGGAGAGGACACCAGAAGCGGGGAAGAGAAGGAGAGGACACCAGAAGCGGGGAAGAGAAGGAGAGGACACCAGAAGCGGGGAAGAGAAGGAGAGGACACCAGAAGCGGGGAAGAGAAGGAGAGGACACCAGAAGCGGGGAAGAGAAGGAGAGGACACCAGAAGCGGGGAAGAGAAGGAGAGGACACCAGAAGCGGGGAAGAGAAGGAGAGGACACCAGAAGCGGGGAAGAGAAGGAGAGGACACCAGAAGCGGGGAAGAGAAGGAGAGGACACCAGAAGCGGGGAAGAGAAGGAGAGGACACCAGAAGCGGGGAAGAGAAGGAGAGGACACCAGAAGCGGGGAAGAGAAGGAGAGGACACCAGAAGCGGGGAAGAGAAGGAGAGGACACCAGAAGCGGGGAAGAGAAGGAGAGGACACCAGAAGCGGGGAAGAGAAGGAGAGGACACCAGAAGCGGGGAAGAGAAGGAGAGGACACCAGAAGCGGGGAAGAGAAGGAGAGGACACCAGAAGCGGGGAAGAGAAGGAGAGGACACCAGAAGCGGGGAAGAGAAGGAGAGGACACCAGAAGCGGGGAAGAGAAGGAGAGGACACCAGAAGCGGGGAAGAGAAGGAGAGGACACCAGAAGCGGGGAAGAGAAGGAGAGGACACCAGAAGCGGGGAAGAGAAGGAGAGGACACCAGAAGCGGGGAAGAGAAGGAGAGGACACCAGAAGCGGGGAAGAGAAGGAGAGGACACCAGAAGCGGGGAAGAGAAGGAGAGGACACCAGAAGCGGGGAAGAGAAGGAGAGGACACCAGAAGCGGGGGGGGGGGGGGGGGGGAAGGTGGAGAGGACACCAGAAGCGGGGGGGGAGGGGAGGTGAAGAGAAGGAGAGGACACCAGAAGCGGGGGGGGGGGGGGGGGGGAGGTGAAGAGAAGGAGAGGACACCAGAAGCGGGGGGGGGGGGGGGGAGAGAAGAGAAGGAGAGGACACCAGAAGCGGGGGGGGGGGGAGGTGAAGAGAAGGAGAGGACACCAGAAGCGGGGGGGGGGGGGGGGGGGAGGTGAAGAGAAGGAGAGGACACCAGAAGCGGGGGGGGGGGGAAGAGAAGAGGAGGAGAGGACACCAGAAGCGGGGGGGGGGGGGGGAGGTGAAGAGAAGGAGAAGACACCAGAAGCAGGGGGGGGGGGGGGGGGAGGTGAAGAGAAGGAGAGGACACCAGAAGCGGGGGGGGGGGGGGAGAGAAGAGAAGGAGAGGACACCAGAAGCGGGGGGGGGGGGGGGAAGGTGAAGAGAAGGAGAGGACACCAGAAGCGGGGGGGGGGGGGGAGAGAAGAGAAGGAGAGGATACCAGAAGCGGGGGGGGGGGGGGGAAGGTGAAGAGAAGGAGAGGACACCAGAAGCGGGGGGGGGGGGGAAGAGAAGAGGAGGAGAGGACACCAGAAGCGGGGGGGGGGGGGGAGGTGAAGAGAAGGAGAAGACACCAGAAGCAGGGGGGGGGGGGGGAGGTGAAGAGAAGGAGAGGACACCAGAAGCGGGGGGGGGGGGGAAGAGAAGAGAAGGAGAGGACACCAGAAACGGGGGGGGGGGGGGGAAGAGAAGAGAAGGAGAGGACACCAGAAACGGGGGGGGGGGGGGGGGAAGAGAAGAGAAGGAGAGGACACCAGAAGCGGGGGGGGAGAGAAAGAAAGACCAAGTATCAGGTGAGATCCGCGCGTTTGGCCGAAGCTCTCGCGAATGACCCGTGGTGATCGCCTCGCAGCCGCCGCCCTGACGCGGCCGCCCTCGGCTTCAGGCGGAGCCCAGCCTCAGACGCACCGGCCGCAATGAGGCGTCACCCGCCGGCGAACAGTCCGGGCCGAGCACCCCACTCACCTCCTCACCGGCCTGGTACTCCTCCATACTCCGGGCCTGCTTCCACCAACCGACTCGTCGCCTCTCCTCCGCCCGCGGCCTCCCCGGTCTGACTGAAACCTGACGTGGAAGGAAAGGACCCGACAGCTGACGTAAGGCTGACAGGAGCCCCGTCACAGCGCCACCAGCCGGGCCGGAGGAGTTGCTTCAATTGAGAAGCCCTGCAGCTAAAAACTAATTGTAAACAATTTTACAACACCAAGTTATAGTCCAGCAATTTTATTTTAAATTCACAAGCTTTCGGAAATTGCTGGACTATAACTTGGTGTTGTAAAATTGTTTACAATTGTCAACCCCAGTCCATCACCGGCATCTCCACATCATGGCTAAAAACTAAGTTTGGAGCTATGTAATCTAATAGATAAAAAGGAATCTGAAATAAAACAGAAAATTCTAGAGATAGTCTTACACAGTGAAGTGCTAAATAACATTTTGCCACTATATTGGTCACTGGTCAGACCATACCTGGAGCACTGTGCCCAGTTTTGGTCCTCCCACATGATGGGTGATATTGTGGCCTTGGAGAAGGTCCAGCAGAGAGCTACAAGAATGATTCCTAGCCTAAAGAACCTCGGCTACTTATAGAGGGTTAAGTGTCTAGTCATGATAGTGTGTGGAGCAGGCTTGATGAACAAACATACAAAATTGACTGGCAGGTAAAGACCAGCTGGTCTTTACCTGCCAGTCAATTTTGTATGTTTGTATTTGAGGAAAATCTCAACATTGAAATTGCCCCTGTTCCTCTTGGGCCATCGTCTCCTCGGGATTAATTTGGGGAGTCGGAATTTTTTCTGAATTGACTGCAGTTTTCCTTGTATTTTGCCTCTTCCTGGAGATTGCATGTTTAGAGGTTGGGTCAATTGTGTACATGATTGCAGCAGTTTATGATCTGGAATGTGCTGCCTGTAAGGGTGGTGGAAGCAGATTCAATTGTGGTTTTCAAAAAGGAATTGAATAAATACTTGAAGGGAAAAAATTTGCAAGGACACAGGGGAATGGGACTAATTGGATTGCTCTTACAAAGAGCCGGCACAGGCTTGATGGGTCGAATGGCCTCCTTCTGTGCTGTAATCATTCTATGATTCCAGGTCTGGATGGGGTGCATTTAATGAGTCTAATGATCCAACCCAGCCTTTTTATATGTTCACATGTAACTACTGAAATTGACTTCAGTATAGGAATAGCTCCAGTCCAACCAGAATATAATTTTTGTTCATCCTCTTTGTTAAAAACAATATTCAAATATTGTTACAAAAATAACAAAGCATACAATGTGGAAATGCCAATAGGCCCACTTCTTCCACAGACCATGTATATATTGCTGGAGAACCTGATAATTACACTTTGTAGTTTGGACATCACTTAATTACAACACCTTAATTCATATAATTAACTGCTTTATGCCAAATTTCATTGTGACGTCTTTGCAGGCCAACATACTGAGGATCAGCAAATCCTTTTATATCGCAAAGCTCACAGACGACACGGCCTCCCAGTGCTTCCTGTCCTCTATCACGGAAGTCTTAGAGGACAGCGAGTGGGAGAACATGGATCGGCCATTGACCTTGGTCGAGCTGACCAAGGCCGTCCTGTCCTTCACGAAAGGTTGAACTCCCGGAAGCAATGGCTTACTGGCCGAGTTGTACTCAGCTCTGTGGGACTGGATAGGCCTAGAACTACTGGAAGTGTACGGGGGTATGCTTCTGGCAGGCAGCATGTCAGAGTCCATGAGGAAAGGCATCATCACCCTCATCTACAAAAGGAAAGGGGAGAGGGAAGAAATCAGAAATTGGCGACCTATTTCCTTGCTAAATGTCGACTACAAGATTCTGTCCAAGGCCATTGCCAACAGGCTCAATTCTTCTCTGGAGCGGGTGATCCACCCGGACCAGACCTGTACTGTACTCGGCAGGAAGATCTCTGATAGCCTTGCACTGCTCAGGGATACGATCGTCTACATGCAGGACAGGGGGCGAACACCTGCCTTATCAGCCTGGACCAGGAGAAGGCCTTCGATAGAATATTGCACACGTACAGGATGGACGTGCTCTCCAAAATGGGCTTTGGGGAGGGAATCCGCAATTGGATCCAACTGCTCTAGGCAGACATCTGTAGTGCAGTCCTAATCAACGGGTGGGAGTCAGATCTTTCCGATCAGATCTGGAGGTGCTGGGGATCTGGTTCGGGGTGCCCCTGGCCTGCACAAAGAACTGGGAGGAGCGGATCGCCAAGGCCAATCAAAAGCTCGGTATGTGGGTGGGGCGCTCCCTCTCCATAACTGGCAGGAACCTGGTGATAAGGTGTGAGGTACTCGTGGTGTTGCTCTACGTGGCCCAGGTCTGGCCCATTCCCCACGACTCTGCCGTCAGTCACCCGAGCTATCTTCCACTTTGTCTGGAGGTCCAAGATAGAACGCATCCTCAGGGCCACCATGTACAAGCCCCCAGACATAGGTGGGAAGAGCGTCCTCAACGCCACCCTGATCCTGATAGCCACCTTTGTGTGTGGCTGCCTCAGGATGTGTGTAGAGCCCCAGTACGCAAACACGAAGTGTCACTACATGCTGAGTTTCTACCCGGCCCACACACTAAGAAGGCTGGGTTTGGCTGTGCTGGCCGTCCAGGTGCAGGACAAAATGTCGAGCTGGAACTCCCCCCCCACCCCGCCCACCTGTCTCAGGTGGAGAACTTCCTGAGGAGGAACCCCTTTGACCACAAGGCCGTCAGACAGTGGTGGACACAAAACATCCTGAGAGTTCTGCAAGGAAAGGAGAGGGTGGACTCGATCGAGTTCTTCGCCAACCAGGCGGTCGATGCCTTTGGCAGATCATCTCGTTCTCAGACCTGACAAACAGGCACCAGGATGTAGCCTGGATGGTGATGAGAAAGGCCCTTCCAGTGCGGTCCTTCCAACACGCACAGAATCTCAGCGCTGCCGCGAGTTGCCCTCGAGGCTGCGGTGGGGGGGAGACCATCGTCAATCTCCTGATGAACTGCCCCTTCGCGCAGAGGGTGTGGAGAGAGATGCGTTGGTATCTGTCCCGGTTCATCTCCAACAGTTCGGTAACACAGGATGCTGTGCTCTACGGACTGTTCCCCGGGACATGCACCTTGACAGATATCAACTGCAGCTGGAAGACCATCATCTCGGTTAAGGAGGCCCTTTGGTCGGGCCGAAACCTTCTGGTCTTTCGGCTGAAGGAGCTGTTTATGATCGAGTGTTGCCGACTGGCACACTGGAAGGTCAAGGAGTACGTGCTGCGGGACGGACTGAAGCAAGGTGCGACCTACGCAAAGGCCCTATGGGGAAAGACCACTGTGTAAGGCCACCCGGCCTTGTGTTGTATTGTACACCATGACTCATAAGGAATATACTGTATTTGAATTGTAATATTGACATTGCAATGTGTACGATCTGTAATGTATTGGTTTGAATTGTATTGGTTTAAAATTCTGATATTTACATTGAACTGTCTGTATCTTTAAATTCTATGAAATAAAGTATATTTTAAAATTTAAAAAATTGTTCTAATTTTATCCCCCTCAGGACCATTACTGGTAACAGTAGGTTTCATGTTGGAATCATTCTATCTGATGTGTTAGGAAGCAGAAAAGGTGGACCAACAGAGAGATGGGTGAGAGGCGCTTTATGTCCACCCACACCAGTAAACAAAGGTGAACATACCTCGCTTTGGCAGTGTCTGCAAAGACTCCTATTCCTAAAGGAAGCTGTGCCAGCAGTCCGCACCACTATAGGCCACATTCATGGAGTATTTCAATCTCATTAAATGCTCACAACAAATCTTTTGTGAGGAATAGGTGATTCGTCAGTAAATGTGGACAATTTTTACTGAAACATTTTTATAATAAACAGTTAACCCATAGCAATGAGGTTGCACCTCAACAGAGCTGGGACTAATGTCCTTGCAGGAAGGTTCACTAGTGCTGTGGGGGAGGGTTTAAACTAATTTGGCTGGGGGATGGACACAAGGATGTGGCATTAAAAAGGAGAAACAAGACACACAAAGGATTGGGAGAAACAGATAGCACTAGAGTAAGAAATAGTACAGTAATAGGTGGGATCAGAATAAGAGAGAATACGAGAAAGCCTAAGATAGATTTAGAGTGCATGTGTGTAAACAAGCGAAGCATGGTAAATAAGGTTGGAGAGATGCAGGCACAAATAGCCACATGGGAATATGATGTATGGCAACAACGGAGACCTGGCTTAAAAAAGGGCAGGATTGGGTATAAATATTCCTGGATATAAGGTGTTCAGGAAAGATAAAAGGACAAAAAGGAGGGGGGCAGTGGCAGGATTGATTAAGGAGAATATTGCAGTGCTGGAGAGAGAGGATGTCCTTGAGGAGTCAAGAACAGAATCTACTTGGTTAGAGTTAAGAAACAATAGAGGTGCCATTACACTACTGGGTTTATTCTATAAGCTACCAATTAGTGGGAAGGATATAGAGGAGCAAATTTGCAGGGAAATTACAGAGAGATGCAAGAACTATAAAGTAGTGATAATGGGGGACCTCAACTATCCTAATATAGACTGGGATAGTAATAGTGTAAAAGGCAAAGAAGGGGAGGAATTTCTGAAGTGTGTTCAGGAGAACTTTCTTGACCAGTACCTTTCCGGCCCAACAAGGAAGGAGGCATTGCTGAATCTGGTTCTGGGAAATGAGGTGGGACAAGTGGAGCAGGTGTCAGTGGGGAAACATTTAGGGAACAGCGATCATAGTATCATAGGGCTTAGATTAGTTATTGAAAATGACACGGTGCAATCTAGAGTAAAAATACTTAATTGGAGGAAGGCCAATTTCAGTGGGATGAGAACAGATCTGGCCCGGGTAAATTGGAATCAAAGATTAGCAGGCAAAACTGTAACTGAACAATGGGCAGCCTTTAACGAGGAGATGGTTTGGGTACGGTCTAGTTACATTCCCATGAGGGGGGAAAGGTAGGGAAACCAAAGCCAGAGCTCCCTGGATGATGAAAGAGATAGAGAGTAAGATGAAGCAGAAAACAGCAGCGAATGACAGATGCCAGGTTGATAATACAAGTGAGAACCAGGCTGATTATAGAAAGTACAGAGGAGAAGTGAAAAAAGAAATAAGAGGGGCAAAGAGAGAGTATGAGAATAGACTGGTGGCTAACATAAGGGAATCCAAAAGTCTTCTATTGGCACATAAAAAGTAAACAGGTAGTAAGAGGAGGGGTGGGGCTGATTTGGGACCAAAAAGGAGATCTACGCATGGAGGCAGAGAGCATGGCTAAGGTACTAAATGAATACCTTGCATCTGTCTTTACCAAAGAAGAATATGCTGCCAAAGTCTCAGTAAAAGAGGAGGTAGAGTCATAGAGTCATAGAGTTATACAGCACGGATAGAGGCCCTTCGGCCCATCGTGTCCGCGCCGGCCATCAAGCCCTGTCTACTCTAATCCCATATTCCAGCATTTGGTCCGTAGCCTTGTATGCTATGGCATTTCAAGTGCTCATCCAAATGCTTCTTGAATGTTGTGAGGGTTCCTGCCTCCACAACCATTTCAGGCAGTGAGTTCCAGACTCCAACCACCCTTTGGGTGAAAAAGTTCTTTCACAAATCCCCTCTAAACCTCCCGCCTTTTACCTTGAATCTATGTCCCCTTGTTATAGAACCCTCAACGAAGGGAAAAAGCTCCTTAGTATCCATCCTATCTGTGCCCCTCATAATTTTGTACACCTCAATCATGTCCCCCCTCAGCCTCCTCTGCTCCAAGGAAAACAAACCCAATCTTCCCAGTCTCTCTTCATAGCTGAAGCACTCCAGCCCTGGTAACATCCTGGTGAATCTCCTCTGCACCCTCTCCAAAGCGATCACATCCTTCCTGTAGTGTGGCGACCAGAACTACACACAGTACTCCAGCTGTGGCCTAACCAGTGTTTTATACAGCTCCATCATAACCTCCTTGCTCTTATATTCTATGCCTCGGCTAATAAAGGCAAGTATCCCATATGCCTTCTTTACCACCTTATCTACCTGTTCCGCCGCCTTCAGTGATCTGTGAACTTGCACACCAAGATCCCTCTGACCCTCTGTCTTGCCTAGGGTCCTCCCATTCATTGTGTATTCCCTTGTTAGTCCCTCCAAAGTGCATCACCTCGCACTTTTCCGGGTTAAATTCCATTTTTTTTATTTTTTTTTATTCGTTCACGGGATGTGGGCGTCGCTGGCAAGGCCGGCATTTATTGCCACTGTTCCACCCATCTGACCAACCCATCTATATCATCCTGCAGACTGAGGCTATCCTCCTCGCTATTTACCACCCTACCAATTTTTGTATCATCAGCGAACTTACTGATCATACCTTTTACATTCATATCCAAGTCATTAATGTAGACCACAAACAGCAAGGGACCCAGCATCGATCCCTGTGGTACCCCACTGGCCACAGGCTTCCAGTCACAAAAACAACCTTCGACCATCACCCTCTGCCTTCTGCCACTAAGCCAGTTTTGTATCCAAAGTGCCAAGGCACCCTGGATTCCATGGGCTCGTACCTTCTTGACCAGTCTCCTGTGGGGGACTTTATCGAAGGCCTTACTGAAATCCATATATACCACATCCACTGCGTTACCCTCATCCACACGTCTAGTCACCCCCACAAAAAATTCAATCACATTAGTCAGACATGATCTTCCCTTGACAAAGCCATGTTGACTATCCCTGATTAATCCTTGTTTCTCCACTTGGAGAAGCAAGGATTAATCAGGGATAGTCAACATGGTAGTTAAGATACTAGATGGGCTAAAAGTTGATACTCCAAGGTAGTTAAGATACTAGATGGGCTAAAAGTTGATAAAGAGGAGGTACTAGAATGGCTGGCTATGCTTAAAGTAGATAAGCCATCCGGTCCGGATGGGATGCATCCTCGGTTGCTGAGGGAAGTAAGGGTGGAAATTACGGAGGTGCTGGCCTTTATCTTCCAATCCTCCTTGGATATGGGTTGGTACCAGAGGACTGCAGAATTGCAAATGTTACACCCTTATTCAAAAAAGGATGTAAAAATAAACCCGGCAACTACAAGCCAGTCATTTAACCTCTGTAATGGGGAAGCTTTTAGAAACGATAATCGGGGACAAAATTAATAGTCTCTTGGACAAGTGTGGATTAATAAAGGAAAGCCAGCATGGATTTGTTAAAGGCAAATCGTGTTTAACTAACTTGATTGAGTTTTTTGATGAGGTAACAGAGAGGGTTGCTGAGGGCAATGTGGTTGATGTTGTGTATGTGGATTCCAAAAGGCGTTTGATAAAGTGCCACGTAAAAGGCTTGTCAGCAAAATTGAAGCCCATGGAATAGAAGGGGCAGTGGCTGCATGGATACGAAATTGGCTAAGTGACAGGAAACAGAGAGTAGTGGTGAACGGTTGTTTTTCGGACTGGAGGAGGGCATGCAGTGGTATTCCCCAGGGGTCGGTATGAGGACCACTGTTTTTTTTGATATATATGAATGACTTGGACTTGGGTGTACAGGGCACAATTTCAAAATCTGCAGATGTCACAAAACTTGGAAGTGTAGTAAACAGTGAGGAGGATAGTAACAGTCTTCAAAAGGACATAGACATGGTGGAATGGGCGGACACGTGGCAGATGAAATTTAAGACAGAGAAGTGCGATGTGATACATTTTGGCAGGAAGAACGAGGAAAGGCAATATAAACTAAATGTTACAATTCTAAAATGGGTGCAGAAACAGAGAGACCTGCTGGTATATGTGCACAAACCTTTGAAGGTGGCAGGACAGGATGAGAAAGCGGTTAAAAAGCATATGGGATCCTGGGCTTTATTAATAGAGGGATAGAGTACAAAAGCAAGGAAATTATTTTGAACCTTTATAAAACACTGGTTCAGCCACAACTGGAGTATTGTGTCCAATTCTGGGCATCGCACTTTAGTAAGGATGTGAAGGCCTTAGAGAGGGTGCAGAAAAGATTTACTAAATTGGTTCCAGGGATGAGGGACTTCAGTTATGTGGATAGACTGGAGAAGCTGGGGCTGTTCTCCTTAGAGCAGAGAAGGTTGAGAGGGGATTTGATAGAAGTGTTCAAAATCATGAAGTGTTTAGATAAAGTAAATAAAGAGAAACTGTTCCCATTTGCGGAACAGTCGAGAACCAGAGGACACAGATTTAAGGTGATTGACAAAAGAATCAAAGGCACCATGAGGAAAAACTTTTTTACACGGTGAGAAGTTATGATCTGGAATGAGCTGCCTGAAAGGCTGGTGGAAGCAGATTCAATCGTGGCTTTCGAAAAGGAATTGGACAAATAGTTGAAGGGACAAAACTGTAGGGCTGCGGGGAGAGGGGAGGGGAATGGGACTAACTGGATTGCTCTTACAAAGAGCCCGCACAGGTTCGATGGGCCAAATGGCCTCCTTCTGTGCTGTAACCATTCTATGATTAAAATGCTATAGACAGAGCTAAGCGATTCCACAACCAACGGATCAGATCAAAGCTCTGCAGTCCTGCTACATCCAGTCATGAATGGTGGTGGACAATTAAACAACTAACGGGAGGAGGAGACTCTGTAAACATCCCCATCCTCAATGATGGCAGAGGCCAGCATGTGAGTGCAAAAGACAAGGCTGAAGCGTTTGCAACCATTTTCAGCCAGAAGTGCCGAGGAGATGATCCATCTCGGCCTCCTCCCGATATCCCCACCATCACAGAAGCCAGTCTTCAGCCAATTCGATTCACACCACGTGTTATCAAGAAACGGCTGAGTGCACTGGATACAGCAAAGGCGATGGGCCCCAACAACATCCCAGCTGTAGTGCTGAAGACTTGTGCTCCAAAACTAGCCGCGCCTCTAGCCAAACTGTTCCAGTACAGCTACAATACTGGCATCTACCCAACATTGTGGAAAATTGCCCAGGTATCTCCTGTCCATAAAAAGCAGGACAAATCCAATCCGGCCAATTACCACCCCATCAGTCTACTCTCAATCATCAGCAAAGTGATGGAAGGTGTCGTCGACAGTGCTATCAAGCGGTACTTACTCACGAATAACCTGCTCAACGATGCTCAGTTTGGGTTCCGCCAGGACCACTCGGCTCCAGACCTCAAATACAGCCTAGGTCCAAACATGGACAAAAGAGCTGAATTCCAGAGGTGAGGTGATGTGAGAGTGACTGCCCTTGACATCGAGGCAGCATTTGACCGAGTGTGGCACCAAGGAGCCCTAGTAAAATTGAAGTCAATGGGAATCAGGGGGAAAACTCTCCAGTGGCTGGAGTCGTACCTCGCACAAAGGAAGATGGTAGTGGCTATTGGAGGCCAATCATCTCAGCCCTAGGACATTGCTGCAGGAGTTCCTCAGGGCAGTGTCCTAGGCTCAACCATCTTCAGCTGCTTCATCAATGATCTTCCCTCCATCATTAGGTCAGAAATGGGGATGTTCGCTCATGATTGCACAGTGTTCAGTTCCATTCGCAACCCCTCAGATAATGAAGCAGTCTGTGCCCGCATGAAGCAAGACCTGGACAACATCCAGGCTTGGGCTGATAAGTGGCAAGTAACATTCACGCCAGACAAGTGCCAGGCAATGACCATCTCCAACAAGAGAGAGTCTAACCAACTCCCCTTTACATTCAATGGCGTTACCATCGCCAAATCCCCCACCATCAACATCCTGGGGGTCGCCATTGACCAGAAATTTAACTGGACCAGCCACATAAATATTGTGGCTACAAGAGCAGCTCAGAGGCTGGGTATTCTGCGGCGAATGACTCACCTCCTGACTCCTCAAAGCCTTTCCACGATCAACAAAGCACAAGTCAGAAGTGTGATGGAATACTCTCCACTTGCCTGGATGAGTGCAGCTCCAACAACACTCAAGAAACTCGACACTATCCAGGACAAAGCAGCCCGCTTGATTGGCACCCCATCCATCCACCACCCTAAAAAACATTCATTCCCTTCACCACTGTGGCTGCAGAGTGTACAATTCACAGGATGCACTGCAGCAACTCGCCAAGGCTTCTTCGACAGCACCTCCCAAACCCGCGACTTCTACCACCGAGAAGGACAAGGGCAGCAGGCACATGGCAACAATACCACCTGCACATTCCCCTCCAAGTCACACACCATCCCAACTTGGAAATATATTGCCGTTCCTTCATCGTGGCTGGGTCAAAATCCTGGAACTCCCTTCCTAACAGCACTATGGGCGAACCTTCACCACACGGACTGCAGCTGTTCAAGAAGGCGGCTCACCACCACCTTCTCAAGGGCAATTAGGGATGGGCAATAAATGCTGGCCTTGCCAGCGATGCCCATATCCCATGACCGAATAAAAAAAAATGATTCTATGATTCTAGAATATTTGTTCATTACAGTTTCTTCACAATCCACTTTTTCTGTGTGGAAATGTGCCACAGCATTTTAATAACATTAGTTTTTCTGACAAGACCATTGTTCCCACACCTTGTGCAATCTAATCTACCTGTACAGTACATTCATGTTCAGCTTACACAATTTTTTGTAAAAAGCAAAATATTGCGGATGCTGGAAATCTGAAATAGAAACAGAAAATGCTGGAAATACTCAACAGGTCAGGCAGCATCTGTGGAGAGAGATACAGAGTTAATGTTTCAGGTCAATGACCTTTCGTCAGAACTGGAAGAAGTAAAGATTTAACAGTTTTAAAACAAGTTCAGACCCAGGGAAAGGTGTGGCGGGGGAAGTGGAAGGGAGGAAAGAACAAAAGGGAAGGTCTCTGATCGGGTGGAGCGCAGGAATGATTAAATGACAAAAGGGACGATGGTGCAAAGCAAAATGTGTGATAATGGGACAAGTACAAAAACAAAAGATGGGTCTCGAGAAGCTGTAAATAGTATCATAGTATCATTGTATCATGGTAGGTACAGCGCAGAAGGAGGCCATTCAGCCCATCGTGCCTGTGCTGGCTTTTTGAAGGAGCTATCCAATTAGTCCCGTACCCTGCTCTTTCCTTGTAAATTTTTCCCCTTCAAGTATTTATCCAATTCCCTTTTGAAAGTTACTATTGAATCTGCTTCCACCACCCTTTCAGGGGGTGCATTCCAGATCATAACAACTCGCTGCGTGAAAAAATGTTTCCTCATATTGCCTCTGGATCTTTTGCCGATCACCTTAAATCTGTGTCCTCTGGTTACCAACCCTTCTGCCACTGGAAACAGTTTCTCTTTATTTACTCTGTCAAAACCATTCACGATTTTGAACATCTCTATCAAATCTCCTCTTAACTTTCTCTGCTCTAATGAGAACAACTCCAGTTTCTCCAGTCTCTCCACATAACTGAAGTCCCTCATCCCTGGTACCATTCTAGTAAATCTCTTCTGCACCATCTCCAAGGCCTTGACATCCTTCCTAAAGTGTGGTGCCCAGAATTGAACACAATACTCCAGCTGGGGCATAACAGTGTTTTATAAAGGTTTAGCATAACTTCCTTGCTGTTGTACTCTATGCCTCTATTAATAAAGCCCAGCATCGCATATGCTTTCTTAACAGCCTTCTCAACTTTTCCTGCCACCTTTAAAGATTTGTGTACACACAGCCCTAGGTCTCTCTGTTCCTGCACTCCCTTTAAAATTGTACCATTTAGTTTATATTGCATCTCCTCATTCTTCCTACCAAAATGTATCACTTCACACGTCCCTGCGTTAAATTTCCCTGCCATGTGCCTGCCAGTTTCACCAGTCTGTCTATGTCCTCCTGAAGTCTGTTACTATCCTTCACGTTGTTTATTATATTTCCGAGTTTCGTGTTATCTGCAAACTTTAAAGTTGTACCCTCTATTCCCAAGTCCAGGTCATTAATATATTATATCAAAAAGAGCAGTGGTCCTAACACTGGCTCCTGGGGAACACCACCGTGTGCTTCCCTCCAGTCTGAAAAACAACCGTTCACCACTACTCTCTGCTTTCTGTCCCCTAGCCAATTTTGTATCCATGCTGCCACTGTCCCCTTTGCTAACAAGTCTATTATGTGGTACTTTATCAAATGCCTTTTTAAAAGTCCATATACACAACATCAACCGCACTACCCTCATCAACCCTTTCCGTTACTTCATCAAAGAACATAATCAAGTTAGTCAAACACAATTTTCCTTTAACAAATCTGTGCTGACTTTAATATATCAGCCCATATTTTTCCAAGTGCCAATTAATTTTGTCTCTAATTGGCCTCTAATTGCTGGGTTTATCACTCTCCCCTTTTTTGAACATGGGTGTAACATTTGCAATCCTCCACTCCACTGGCACCATCCCCATATCTAAGAAGGATTGGAAGATTGTGGCCAGAGCCTCCGCATTTCCACCCTTACTTCCCTCAGGAACCTAGGATGCATCCCATCTGGACCGGGTGACTTTTCTACTTTGAATACTGCCAATCTTTTAAGTACCTCCTCTTTATCTATTTTTATCCTATCCAATATCACTACTACCTCCTCCTTTACTGCTACAATGACAGCATCCTCTTCTCCATGCCCTCTGCCTCCACGAGATCTCCTTTCTTGTCCCTAATCGGTCACACCCTTCCTTTGACTACTCTTTTACTATTTTGTGTTTATAAAAGACTTTTGGGTTCCCTTTTATGTTAGCCACTAATCTATTCTCATGCTTTCTCGTTGCCCTCATTTCATTTTTTAGATCTTCTCTGTACTTTCTGTATTTAGCTTGGTTTTCTACTGTATCATGAACCTTACATTTGTCATAAGCCTCCTTTTTCTGTTTCATTTTAATCTCTATATCCTTAGTCATCCAGGGAGCTCTAGCTTTGGAAACCCTTCCTTCCCCCCTCATGGGAATGTGTCTACTCTATAACCAAACCATCTCCTCCTTGAAGGCCTCCCATTGTTCAATTACTGTTTTGCCTAACAATTTTTGATTCCAATCCACCTGGGCAAGATCCCTTTTTAATTCACTGAAATAACCTCTCCTCCTGTTAAGTATTTTCACGTGACCTTTTCCATAACTATTCTAAACCTAATGATATTATGATCACTGTTTCCCAAATGCTCCTCCACTGAAACACGCTCCACTTGCCCCACTTCATTCCCCAGAACTAAATCCAGCATTGCTTCCTTCCTCATTGGCCTGGAAACATACAGTTCAAGAAAGTTCCCTTGTACACATTTCAGGAATTCCTCCCCCTCTTTGACCTTTACACTATTACTGTCCTAGACTATATTGCGATAATTGAAGTCCCCCATTATCACTATTCTATAGTTCTTGCATCTTTCTGTAATTTGCCTGCAAATTTGCTCCTCTTTCTCTTTCCCACTATATGGTGGCCTATAGTATACACCCAGTAACATAATGGCTCCTTTATTGTTCCTTAATTCCAACCAAATAGATTCTGTTTTTGACCCCTCAACTACATCATCCCTTTCTAGTGCTATAATAATTTCTTTGATCAATACTGCCAACAACCCCCCCCAACTTTCTTTCCTTCCCTATCTTTCCTGAATACCTTGTAGCCAATCCTCCCCTTCTTTGAGCCAGGTTTCTGTTATTGCCACTATTTCATCGTCCCATGTGGCGACTTGAGCCTGCAGCTCACCAAAACTTATTTACCACACTAAGTGCATTTGCACACATGCACTCCAATCTTATCTTAGATTGTCTCGCATTTGCCCATTGTCTGAACCTTCCTATTTCTGAACTATTCTTTACTCGAGTTCTATTTATCCCTCCAAGTCCTCTGTGCACCTTGTTTCTCCTAGAATCATAGAAGTTACAACATGGAAACAGGCCCTTCGGCCCAACATGTCCATGTCGCCCAGTTTATACCACTAAGCTAGTCCCAATTTCCTGCACTTGGCCCATATCCCTCTATACCCATCTTACCCATGTAACTGTCCAAATGCTTTTTAAAAGACAAAATTGTACCCGCCTCTACTACTGCCTCTGGCAGCTCGTTCCAGACACTCACCACCCTTTGAGTGAAAAAATTGCCCCTCTGGACCCTTTTGTATCTCTCCCCTCTCACCTTAAATCTATGCCCCCTCGTTATAGACTCCCCTACCTTTGGGAAAAGATTTTGACTATCTACCTTATCTATGCCCCTCATTATTTTATAGACTTCTATAAGATCACCCCTTAACCTCCTACTCTCCAAGGAAAAAAGTCCCAGTCTGTCTAACCTCTCCCTATAAGTCAAACCATCAAGTCCCGGTAGCATCCTAGTAAATCTTATAGAATCCTCTCTAATGTTTCATCTTAGTGCCCATCCCCCTGCCAAATTAGTTTAAACCCTCCCCCACAGTACTATTTAACCTCCCCACGAGGACATTGGTCCCAGCTCTGTTCACATGCAACCCGTCCCTCTTGAATAGACCCCTCCAGCCCCACAACTGGTCCCAATGCCTCAGGAATCTGAAGCCCTCCCTCCTGCACCATTCCTCCTGCCATGCATTAACCTGTCTTATCCTACTATTCCTATACTCACTAACGCCTGAGGTCCTTTTTTTAACTTCCTCCCCAGCTCATGAAATTCTGACTGCAGGACCTCACCCCTTTTCCTTCCTATGTCATTGGTTCCCACATGGACCACAACTTCTAGGTGGTCCCCTTACCCCCTTAAAATGCTCAGCACCTTCTCAGTGTTGTCCTTTACCCTGGCACCAGGAAGGCAACACACCATGCGAGACTCACGTCGGCGGTTGCAGAAACGCCTGTCTGTCCCCCTGACTATCGAATCCCCTATAACAGCTGTGTTTCTTTTGCCCCCCTGTGCAGCCGAGTCTCCCACAGTGCAGTGGACTTGCTCCTGACTGCACTCCCCTGGTCTTCAACACTGAATGCCGATTTGTGAGTGACACACTGCCAGGGGACTCCTGCACTGTCTGCCTGTTCCTCCTAGTCTATCTGGTGGTCAGCCCCTCCCTCTCCGCCTGAACTCTTTGTAGCTGAGGGGTGACCACCTCCTGAAATGTGCGTTCGATGAAACTCTCAGCTTCCCGTATGGACTGTACTGACACCAGCCGCCCTCTGAGCTCGAGCCCGAGCTGTTGACGGCACTTCCTGCACATGTGGTTTTCCAGTATTCTGGAGTTCCCACATGGCACAGGATATGCATGTGGCGGGCCCCAGCTGTCCTGCCATGTTAGCTAACAATTATTTAAACTGTTTGTTTAGCTTTAAGGAAATTTACTGTTTATCTATCACTAAAACACTAACCAACCACTAAAGACAATAACCATTAAGAACAATAAATGTTAAATACACTAACCAATAAACTAAATATTTACTAACATATCCTCAGCACTTCTTGCGCTGTGACGTCACTTTCTAACTTTCTCTTGATTTTTTGATTCCGCTCTTGTGCAGCTCCCTCAGTTTCACTGCTCTCTTTTTACTCACTGAGTCTCCCATTCCATTCTCTCCCAGGTCAGTGTGACCTCTTGATATTCACCGAGTCTCCCATTCCATTCTCTCCCAGGTCAGTGTGACCTCTTTATATTCACTGAGTCTCCCATTCCATTCTCTCCCAGGTCAGTTTCACTGCTCTCTTTATTCTCACCGAGTCTCCCATTCCATTCTCTCCCAGGTCAGTTTCACTGCTCTCTTTATACTCACTGAGTCTCCCATTCCATTCTCTCCCAGGTCAGTTTCACAGCTCTCTTTATACTCACCGAGTCTCCCATTCCATTCTCTCCCAGGTCAGTTTCACTGCTCTCTTTATACTCACCGAGTCTCCCATTCCATTCTCTCCCAGGTCAGTTTCACAGCTCTCTTTATACTCACCGGGAATCCCAATCCATTCTCTCCCAGGTCAGTTTCACAGCTCTCTTTATACTCACCGAGTCTCCCATTCCATTCTCTCCCAGGTCAGTTTCACAGCTCTCTTTATACTCACCGGGAATCCCAATCCATTCTCTCCCAGGTCAGTTTCACAGCTCTCTTTATACTCACCGAGACTCTGATTCCATTCTCTCCCAGGTCAGTTTCACAGCTCTCTTTATATTCACCGAGTCTCCCATTCCATTCTCTCCCAGGTCAGTTTCACTGCTCTCTTTATTCTCACCGAGTCTCCCATTCAATTCTCTCCCAGGTCAGTTTCACAGCTCTCTTTATACTCACCGGGAATCCCAATCCATTCTCTCCCAGGTCAGTTTCACAGCTCTCTTTATACTCACCGGGAATCCCAATCCATTCTCTCCCAGGTCAGTTTCACAGCTCTCTTTATACTCACCGGGTCTCCCAATCCATTCTCTCCCAGGTCAGTTTCACTGCTCTCTTTATACTCACCGAGTCTCCCATTCCATTCTCTCCCAGGTCAGTTTCACAGCTCTCTTTATACTCACCGAGACTCTGATTCCATTCTCTCCCAGGTCAGTTTCACTGCTCTCTTTATCCTCACCGAGTCTCTCAATCCATTCTCTCCCAGGTCAGTTTCACTGCTCTCTTTATACTCACCGAGTCTCTGATTCCATTCTCTCCCAGGTCAGTTTCACTGCTCTCTTTATCCTCACCGAGTCTCTCAATCCATTCTCTCCCAGGTCAGTTTCACTGCTCTCTTTATACTCACCGAGTCTCCCATTCCATTCTCTCCCAGGTCAGTTTCACTGCTCTCTTTATCCTCACCGAGTCTCTCAATCCATTCTCTCCCAGGTCAGTTTCACTGCTCTCTTTATACTCACCGAGTCTCCCATTCCATTCACTCCCAGGTCAGTTTCACAGCTCTCTTTATACTCACCAAGTCTCCCATTCCATTCACTCCCAGGTCAGTTTCACTGCTCTCTTTATACTCACTGAGTCTCCCAATCCATTCTCTCCCAGGTCAGTTTCACTGCTCTCTTTATACTCACTGAGTCTCCCAATCCATTCTCTCCCAGGTCAGTTTCACAGCTCTCTTTATACTCACCGAGACTCTGATTCCATTCTCTCCCAGGTCAGTTTCACTGCTCTCTTTATACTCACCAAGTCTCCCATTCCATTCTCTCCCAGGTCAGTTTCACTGCTCTCTTTATACTCACCGAGACTCTGATTCCATTCTCTCCCAGGTCAGTTTCACAGCTCTCTTTATACTCACCGAGTCTCCCATTCCATTCACTCCCAGGTCAGTTTCACTGCTCTCTTTATACTCACCGAGTCTCCCATTCCATTCACTCCCAGGTCAGTTTCAAAGCTCTCTTTATACTCACTGAGTCTCCCATTCCATTCTCTCCCAGGTCAGTTTCACAGCTCTCTTTATACTCACCAAGTCTCCCATTCCATTCTCTCCCAGGTCAGTTTCACAGCTCTCTTTATACTCACCGAGTCTCTCAATCCATTCTCTCCCAGGTCAGTTTCACTGCTCTCTTTATACTCACCGAGTCTCCCATTCCATTCACTCCCAGGTCAGTTTCACTGCTCTCTTTATACTCACCGAGACTCTGATTCCATTCTCTCCCAGGTCAGTTTCACAGCTCTCTTTATACTCACCGAGGCTCCCATTCCATTCACTCCCAGGTCAGTTTCACTGCTCTCTTTATACTCACCGAGTCTCCCATTCCATTCCCTCCCAGGTCAGTTTCAAAGCTCTCTTTATACTCACTGAGTCTCCCATTCCATTCTCTCCCAGGTCAGTTTCACAGCTCTCTTTATACTCACCAAGTCTCCCATTCCATTCTCTCCCAGGTCAGTTTCACAGCTCTCTTTATACTCACTGAGTCTCCCATTCCATTCACTCTCAGGTCAGTTTCACTGCTCTCTTTATATTCACTGAGTCTCCCATTCCATTCTCTCCCAGGTCAGTTTCACTGCTCTCTTTATATTACCGAGTCTCTGATTCCATTCTCTCCCAGGTCAGCTTCACAGCTCTCTTTATCCTCACCGAGTCTCCCATTCCATTCTCTCCCAGGTCAGTTTCACAGCTCTCTTTATACTCACCAAGTCTCCCATTCCATTCACTCCCAGGTCAGTTTCACAGCTCTCTTTATACTCACCGAGTCTCTCAATCCATTCTCTCCCAGGTCAGTTTCACAGCTCTCTTTATCCTCACCGAGTCTCCCATTCCATTCTCTCCCAGGTCAGTTTCACAGCTCTCTTTATACTCACCGAGTCTCTGATTCCATTCTCTCCCAGGTCAGTTTCACTGCTCTCTTTATACTCACCGAGTCTCCCAATCCATTCTCTCCCAGGTCAGTTTCACTGCTCTCTTTATATTCACTGAGTCTCCCATTCCATTCTCTCCCAGGTCAGTTTCACTGATCTCTTTATACTCACCGAGTCTCCCAATCCATTCTCTCCCAGGTCAGTTTCACTGCTCTCTTTATATTCACTGAGTCTCCCATTCCATTCTCTCCCAGGTCAGTTTCACTGCTCTCTTTATACTCACCGAGTCTCCCATTCCATTCCCTCCCAGGTCAGTTTCAAAGCTCTCTTTATACTCACTGAGTCTCCCATTCCATTCTCTCCCAGGTCAGTTTCACAGCTCTCTTTATACTCACCAAGTCTCCCATTCCATTCTCTCCCAGGTCAGTTTCACAGCTCTCTTTATACTCACTGAGTCTCCCATTCCATTCACTCTCAGGTCAGTTTCACTGCTCTCTTTATATTCACTGAGTCTCCCATTCCATTCTCTCCCAGGTCAGTTTCACTGCTCTCTTTATACTTACCGAGTCTCTGATTCCATTCTCTCCCAGGTCAGCTTCACAGCTCTCTTTATCCTCACCGAGTCTCCCATTCCATTCTCTCCCAGGTCAGTTTCACAGCTCTCTTTATACTCACCGAGTCTCTCAATCCATTCTCTCCCAGGTCAGTTTCACAGCTCTCTTTATCCTCACCGAGTCTCCCATTCCATTCTCTCCCAGGTCAGTTTCACAGCTCTCTTTATACTCACCGAGTCTCTGATTCCATTCTCTCCCAGGTCAGTTTCACTGCTCTCTTTATACTCACCGAGTCTCCCAATCCATTCTCTCCCAGGTCAGTTTCACTGCTCTCTTTATATTCACTGAGTCTCCCATTCCATTCTCTCCCAGGTCAGTTTCACTGATCTCTTTATACTCACCGAGTCTCCCAATCCATTCTCTCCCAGGTCAGTTTCACTGCTCTCTTTATATTCACTGAGTCTCCCATTCCATTCTCTCCCAGGTCAGTTTCACTGATCTCTTTATACTCACCGAGTCTCCGATTCCATTCTCTCCCAGGTCAGTTTCACTGCTCTCTTTATCCTCACCGAGTCTCCCATTCCATTCTCTCCCAGGTCAGTTTCACTGCTCTCTTTATACTTACCGAGTCTCTGATTCCATTCTCTCCCAGGTCAGTTTCACAGCTCTCTTTAATTCACTGAGTCTCCCATTCCATTCACTCCCAGGTCAGTTTCACTGCTCTCTTTATACTCACCGAGTCTCCCATTCCATTCACTCCCAGGTCAGTTTCACTGCTCTCTTTATACTTACCGAGTCTCTGATTCCATTCTCTCCCAGGTCAGTTTCACAGCTCTCTTTATATTCACTGAGTCTCCCATTCCATTCACTCCCAGGTCAGTTTCACTGCTCTCTTTATACTCACCGAGTCTCCCATTCCATTCACTCCCAGGTCAGTTTCACAGCTCTCTTTATTCTCACCGAGTCTCCCATTCCATTCACTCCCAGGTCAGTTTCACAGCTCTCTTTATACTCACCGAGTCTCCCATTCCATTCTCTCCCAGGTCAGTTTCACAGCTCTCTTTATACTCACCGAGTCTCCCATTCCATTCTCTCCCAGGTCAGTTTCACAGCTCTCTTTATACTCACCGAGTCTCCCATTCCATTCTCTCCCAGGTCAGTTTCACAGCTCTCTTTATACTCACCAAGTCACTCAATCCATTCTCTCCCAGGTCAGTTTCACAGCTCTCTTTATACTCACCGGGTCTCCCAATCCATTCTCTCCCAGGTCAGTTTCACTGCTCTCTTTATACTCAACGGGTCTCCCAATCCATTCTCTCCCAGGTCAGTTTCACTGCTCTCTTTATACTCACCGGGTCTCTGGCAACAGCAGAACCATTACCAGCACTTGCTGTCTGAAAAAATGGGAGCAGTGGTTATGATCTGAAGTCATTGAAATCAATGTTTAGTCCAGAAGGTTGTAAAGTGCCTAATCGAAAGATGTAATGCTGTTCCTCAAGCTTCAGTGAGCTTCTTTAGAACATTCTAAGAGGCTGAGGAGAGAGAGGTCAGAGTGGAAGTGGGACAGAGAATTACAATGGCAAGCGACCGGAAGCTCAGGGTCATGCCTACAGACAGAACATAGGTTTTCAACAAAGGAATCACCTAGTCAGCGTTTGATCTCCCCAATGTAGAGGAGACCGCATCATGAGAAGCAAATACAGTGTACTAAATTGAAAGTCGTAGTAGCAAATCATTCTTGCTCCTGCTCACTATTCAGTGACCATTGCTGGAACTCTGCTTCGGTAAACTTCATATAAGGACAAGATTAGGCTCAGCTGTGTTGTTTCCTATGAATAGGATCCCAATATTCATATTCATTGGCCCTGATATTTATGGGAAGACGGGGAGGGAGAGTGGGGAAAACCTGGAAAGTCCAGGGACGCAGAGGTGCTACCGAATTTAACAGCAGGACCTCATTATCATTTTTTAATTCCGTTTCCCATCTGGTAGCCAGCCAGATTGACAGGCTGGCCTGCTGCTGGGCAGGAAAACCAGCGGCAGGAAGCTGCAGCCGGGGACTGTTGGGGCGGTCGCCGGCAATCAGGAGAGATCAGAGCTTGGTGGGGGGGTGGGGAGGTCGGATTGTGGGGCAGGCCAGAGATCAGTGATTGGTGGGCGGGGGGGCCATCATTGATCGCGGCAGTGAGGAGAAACCACGATCGGCAGAAGGGAGGCTGAAGGTTTGCTTGTGGGGCCGGGGAGAACACTCCTGCTCCTCCTGACCCACAAGGAATGCTCTAAAAAAGCACTTACCTTCTGGAGCTGGCTGCTCCCGTCTCCATTTCGCTGCCAGGTTTCCCAAGCCCTAGGAAACCCAGCCGGCAGCTGTAAAATTTAAATCTGGCTTCCAATTGCACTGTGGGAACCTGATTTAAATATGTTAATGAAGTGCCCCCCTCTCCAAGGTGGGACAAATGCACGGCATGAAACCCGCCACTGTAAAAACAACAATGCACGAGTACACGGTGGGTTGGGGACGCGTTCCCAGATTTTTAATTTTTAAACCCCTCCAGACCCTCTCCCGCCCGTCATCGAGGGGTTAATATCGAGGCCATTCTGTAGGCTAACACATAAAGGACGGTCACTTGGATGAAGCACTAGAATATTTCCAGTAGCCCTAGAACTGGGCCTAAGGATAAGGAACCTTCTTTTTAAGTAAGGGAGAAAATACAATGTTCAAGCCGACTTCTCAACAGCCAATCAGTTTTTAGCAGGTTTCATGAAAGAAAAAGAAGAAAAGAAGAACTTGCAATCATATAGCATCTTTCCCATCCTCAGGATATCCTAAAGAACTTCACTGCTGTTATATAGGCATGATGTGGAGATGCCGGTGATGGACTGGGGTTGACAATTGTAAACAATTTTACAACACCAAGTTATAGTCCAACAAATTTATTTTAAATTCCACAAGCTTTCCACACCGTTCACCTGAGGAAGGAGGAAGCCTCCGAAAGCTTGTGGAATTTAAAATAAATTTGTTGGACTATAACTTGGTGTTGTAAAATTGTTTACAGTTATATAGGCAAACACAGCAGCCAATTGAGCACAGCAAGTTCCCACAATCAACGCTGAGATAAATGACCAGTTAATTTGTTTTGGTGGTGTTGATTGAGGGATAAATATTGGCCAGAACACCAGGATAACTCCTTTTCTCTTCTTCAAACAGTGCAATTTGACCTTTTATGTTTATCTGAACAAGCAGATAGAGTTTCAGTTCAACATCTTATCTAAAAGACGACACCACCAACAATGTAGCTCTTCCTCAGTACTGCGATGAAATGTCAGCCTAGATTATGTATTCCAGTCCTGGAGTGAAGCTCGAACGTACAACCTTCTAACTCAGAGGCAACAGTGCTACCACTGAGCTACATTGATGCTCTTGCTGTAATTAGTTGGAATTAATTTTTGTTAACTTTTCTCAACTAATTTTCTTCCTTCCTCTCCTCTCCCAAAGTCATGAGCGCTTTGCTGGAGCACAGTTCCATGGGTGCTGATCACCCCCTGGTACCTCACTCAGCTGACCATTATTCATGTGTGAGCCTTGACAGTGAATGCCAGTAAGATATTTAATTGCTGAGGAGCATGGGGGACTCTGACCTGATGTTTACGCTTCCACATTTCTATCATGGATAGCTGGATTACAATCAGGAGCTGGAATCCCAGCTTGTTTTGCTCTCCTTGACCCAGAGATACCGAGGCCAAATGTAGCATCCCTACTACCATCCAGGACAAAGCAGCCTGCTTGATTGGCACCCCATCCACCACCCTAAACATTCACTCCCTTAACCACCGGCGCACTGTGGCTGCAGTGTGTACCATCCACAGGATGCACTGCAGCAACTCTCCAAGGCTTCTTCGACAGCACCTCCCAAACCCACAACCTCTACCACCTAGAAGGACAAGGGCAGCAGGCACATGGGAACAACGGCACATGGGAACAACACCACCTGCACGTTCCCCTCCAAGTCACACACCATCCCGACTTGGAAATATATCGCCGTTACTTCATCGTCGCTGGGTCAAAATCCTGGAACTCCCTTCCTAACAGCACTGTGGGAGAACCTTCACCACACGAACTGCAGCGGTTCAAGAAGGTGGCTCACCACCACCTTCTCAAGGGCAATTAGGGATGGGCAATAAATTCTGGCCTTGCCAGCAACGCCCACATCCCATGAATGAATAAAAAAAAACATTCCATTCCATCAGGAATCAGCTAGTTCAACCCAAAGAAGGAGTGGAACCTGAGACCTTCCTGCCTGTATGGCTCAACATCTCACTGAATAAACTCACTGAGCCATCAGGGATAACCCATGCTGCTGACAACTGGAGACATTTGAAAAAATTGCAAATTGTTATAAATTTGATGTAGAAACAATTCATTCTTACTTTGCTGTTGTTATAGTTGTGACAGTAAATGGCTAAATGCATACAATCTGGAGAAGTGTGAGGTAATGCATTTGGGGAAGGCAAGGGAATACACAATAAATGGGAGGATACTGAGAAGTGTAGAGGAATAGAGGGACCTTGGAGTGCATGTCCACAGATCCCTGAAGGGAGCAGGACAGGTGGATAAGATGGTTAAGAAGGCATATGGGATACTTTCCTTTATTTGCCGAGGCATAGAATATAAGAGCAGGGAGGTTATGCTAGAACTGTATAAAACACTAGTTAGGCCACAACTTGAGTACTGCGTACAGTTCTGGTCACCACATTACAGGAAAGATGTTATTGCACTAGAGAGGGTACAGAGGAGATTTACGAGGGTGTTGCCAGTACTGGAGAATTTTAGATATGATGAAAGATTGGATAGGCTGGGGTTGTTTTCTTTGCAACAAAGGAGGCCAAAGGGAGATTTAATTAAGGTATATAAAATTATGTGGGGCCTAGATAGTGTGGATAGGAAGGACCTATTTCCCTAGGCAGAGGTCAATAATCAGGGGGCATAGATTTAAATTAATTGGTAGAACGATTAGAGGGGAGTTGAGGAGAAATGTTTTCACTCAGAGGGTGATAGGGGTCTGGAACTCACTGCCTGAAAGGGTGATAGAGGCAGAAACTCTCATCACATTTAAAAAGTACTTGGATATGCACTTGAAGTGCCATAACCTACAAGGCTACGGACCAAGTGTTGGAAAGTGGGATTAGGCTGGATAGCTCTTTTACGGACGGCACAGACGCGATGGGCCCAATGGCCTCTTTCTGTGCCCTAAATTTCTACGATTCTATGATACACAGACCACGTGTTCTGCTGAGCAGATGATGAATGTTGTTGCACAACTATGATTTCAGCCCAAAACCACCAGAGGGAGACAAATGTAAGTACTTTGAGCAAAACTTTAAAACCGTCCAAAAAATGTTTTTTGTACCATCTAAATTTACCAGAAATTAGCATACCACCCTCCATCAGGGAACTGCTGCTTGCGCTTCCACAGGCAACCACCATCATGGAAGTGCCTATTAATCGCTTGACTGCTGAGGCAATTTGCAAATGTTCATTCTCTTCAGATGGCGCAGCTGCAGACAATACACTGCAGGCTATTTTTCACAAGCTGTGCAGAAAGAACTCCATCTCCCCAGCCTCTTTCTCTTCCCTCTTTGTTTGAAAGTGCACAGCACCTACTTCCCACTTCCTCCTGCTGGCATGGGCAAAATCAGGAAATAACCATGTAGGAATCACACGTGAAGTTATATTGTACCAGTCTGTGATATGGGATGCTGTAATATCAGTGCATTGTGCCTCAGAACACTTTTAAAAAAACAATTCTCTATTTTGTACATTGTTCAAAATTTTGGATTATATTGATTGATGTAATGCAGTAACATAACCTCTTGTTCCAGATGAGGGACGTAAGAACATAGCAATTGCTAGACGAGAAAAGACTACAGTCCATCTAGTTTGCTTTCTACCATCCTGCTAGTCACATGCTGCAACAATAATGGAGTTGATGACTAATCACGGCAGTCAGTCTCTGTCAATGATTTAGATTTTCACTTTGTGCGGTATTGTAAAATGGGTGATGGCGAATCGGCAGCTGTTTTACGTCTCTCCCAATTTATATTTCCATTGACTTCAATAGAAATAAAAATCGGGAGCGATGTAAAACAGGCTGCCAATTTACTATCACCCGTTTTACACTATCGTACAAAGTCAAAATCTACCCCAATTAGTGTGCAACAGACTCAGACATGTGACGAGGAAAACCTGCCAGTGGTGAAAAGCTTTGGGAGCCATAGGTTCAAAGTCACCTATTTCTCTAAAACATATGACACTTAGCATATTTCATGTCTCAGGTTACTCATGCACTGTATCCCAAAATATTATTTTATGAAAGAAATCTATCTAATGTGCATTTGAATGATTCAATACTTCCTGCTTCCCTAGGGAGCCTGCTCCGTAGATTCACCACTTGCTCACTGAAATAATGTTTCTGCAGATTAGTTTTCAATTTACCCCCCTTCAAGAACAGGCTGTGTCCTCTAGTTCTACTGTTCTGGGCAAGATGGATCAGCTTGTCATGATCTACATTATGCATTTAAGAGGAAGCTAGATAAGCACATGAGGGAGAAAAGAATAGAAGGATACGTTGATGGGGTTAGAAGAAAAAGGGTGAGAGGAGGCTCGTGTGGAGTGTTAACACTGGCATGGACCTGTTGGGCCGAATGGCCTGTTTCTGCGCTATACATTCTATGTAATTATCTATTCCCTTTAGAATTTTAAAAACAGCAATCACATCACCTCTCAACCTTCTCTTCTCCAATGAGAACATGCCCAGCCTACGTAATTGCTCCTCATAATCCAGTCCTTCCATCCGCTCAGTCATTCTGATTGCTGTCTTCAGTATCCTCTTGATCACTGCAATATCATAGAATCTTACCGCACAGAAGGAGGCCATTCAGCCCACTGTCCCTGTGGAAAAGACTCTTTGAAAGAGCTATCCAATTAATACCACTCCCCTGCTCTTTCCCCATAGCCCTGCAATTTTCTCCTCTTCAAGTATTTTATTCAATTCCCTTTTGAAAGTTATTATTGAATCTGCTTCCACCACCCTTTCAGGCAGTGCATTCCAGATCATAATAACTTGCTGGGTAAAAAACTTTCTCCTCATCTCACCTCTGGCTCTTTTGTCAATTATCTTAAACCTGTGTCCTCTGGTTATCGATCCTTAAGAAGAGCTTAGCTGGATAGTTCTTTTTTAATTTCCTTTTTGTACTGTGGCGAGCAAAACTGTACACAATATTCCAAGTACAGTCACACCAGTAATTTATAAAGTGGCAGGATTACCTCACTATTACAGCTTAATATTGACCTTTTAATGCATCGCAACATTTTATTTGCCTTACCAACACCAAGCATTTTGTGATAGTTCAATTTGTTGTCAATCAGAACCCCCAGATTTCTTTCATTTTCCATATACATTATTTTCTTTCCATTTAAATAATAATCACTTATCGTTGCTGGGTCAAAATCCTGGAACTCCCTTCCTAACAGCACTGTGGGAGAACCTTCACCACATGGACTGCAGCGGTTCAAGAAGGCAGCTCACCACCATCTTCTGAAGGGCAATTAGGGATGGGCAATAAATGCTGGCCTTGCCAGCGATGCCCATATCCCATGAACGAATAAAAAAAAAATTCCTGATTTTTTTGACCCCTTGCAAAATACCTTGCATTTCTCGATATTGAATTTCATCTGTCATTTGTCTGCCCAATTCTCAAGTGTATTCAAATCCTCCTATCACCTGTCCTGTTCAGCTTTGTAGTCTACCGTCATCATTAGCTTTGTATCATCTGCAAATTTAGTTACTGGGCTTATGACCTCTGGTTCCAGATCGTTTATGAAGATGCTTAATATTATGAAAATCACTTTGTTGGTTTTTAATTTATTTTGATGACCCGCCCACTGATAAGCTATCATTCTCTTTCTGCCTTGTCATCCATTGAACAGGAGGATTGCTTGATTCCAGATACTGCCAATGCTGCTCTTGAATTGGTTGCTCAAACTTCTATGTGAAAAAGGAATGGATTTAGTCATCTTTCAGTGTTCTTTCATCTCTTCCATTGGCAAGTGACCTTTTCCCTGGACACATACCTTACTTCCCTGAGATTGGTAACCCATCATGTGAGGAATCACAGGGTAGAACCCCTGTTCATGAAGTGTCTTGATGCACAAATGCACTGCACCAATCAGACCAGATAAAAATATTTTATTAAAAATATCATAACTTTTTTTGATTATTTAATTTTCATCTGTTGAATCTAAACTTGTTTATGAAGTGGAGAAATTAATTGAAGATTTTTTAAAATGAAGGTGAAATTCCTCTGTTGATGAAAAATGGGAGAATGCCTATTTTATTTGTAATTAATAACTCAATAACAAAATTATGGAATTTTATGTGTGATCCTGGGAATGGCAAGATCATTAATTTTTCTTTCTCCTATTTTCAATTGAAAGAGCACTTTCATCCTATGAGTTTACTGAATCACAAAATCTCCCTTCACAACAAATGATTATTAATTTTACAAACTCAACATTGACTTTGTACCCTGAGATAAAAATTACACCAGCCACAGTGAGTTCACGTACTTTAAGAGAAAACTACTGCTAAACTTAAATTGAAGTTGGTGTCAAGAACATAATTTGGTATATTGCTTCCAATAGTGGAAAACCATCTAACATGGCAACAGAAAACAAGTCTGCCATAATTTTTCAATAGCAGTGATCTTAAAGCATTTAAACAAATAACCATCGGCCAGCTGCATGGCTGCTTCTCTGAAACACTGCATCGGAAGGTCCTCAGCAGATTCACTACCCACCACTATGCTGAATGGTGTAGAGCAGGCAACTTATTTATATTCAGAGGCATTTGGCTTCTGCCATGGTTCTGCAAACAAACTATCTGAATGAAAATTCCTCACGAGGCACATCCCTGACTTCAAAAGGCTAAGAGCTGGGATAAACTGTTCAAATTTGGGTTCTGACTGCAGGTAGCAATGTCTGAGAGAGAGCACTTCCACCTCTCCTGAATGAGGAGAATAACATGTATGCAGAAATTAACATAAGGCAACCAGAGGGAAGTGTGTGCTTCTCCAAAACTATGGGTTATACATTTTACTAAACACCTTGGGAAAAGGCAGCAAAGTAACAATCCAAGAAACAGAAAAAATCCTATTTTTTTCTCTTGAAGGATTTTTTCCTTATGGTTTCAGTTATTCCCCATCACTCCTAAAGGCAGTGAAGACTTGTCCTGGGGTAAAGTTCCAAGGGTGCAGACACTGATTCATTGGGGGGAATTTTAATCCCCAAGGATGGGTGGGTTCCGTGCAGGTGGGAAGGTAAAAATTTCAAAATTCTCAAACCCGACCCCAACCCGCCCACTTCTGGTTTTAACGGAGGCACGTTTGGGTGAGTGTGAGTAACCTGCTCGCCAGAGGCAGGTCGCTCATTATCATATGCTAATAAGGCCCATCTGAAGAGATTTTATCTCGGATTCAAAATTAACGCCTCCAGCACAAATTTCCCGGGGCTCTGGAAACTCCTCAGTGAAACTGAGGTGAGAATAAGCGGCATTTCACGGGGATGTTTAAACTTCTGATTCCCCAATATGAATAAAAGCTCAGTCTTTATAGCTGCTTTGTCAATTCCCTCTGGCGAACGTTTATCTGAGAGTTCTTGTAGTTTGGAGGTGTTCAAATGGCCAACATCAGGATAGGTGGCACCATGGGTGCTTTGATTGGAATTCGGACGAGGAAGACAATCACCATTCACGGCAGCAAGGTCGTGCTGTGGTGAGAGCTGCAGGTGAAAAAGAGAGTGGTGCACAAGAGAGAGAAGGACAGAGTCGAGAACAGCAGAGAGAAGAACAGAGTGGAGAAGAGCAGAGAGGACAGCAACAGAGGGGCTGAGGTTGCAGGAGGCCTTACCCACGTAACCTGATGTACAGACAGAGGGTCAGCTTCCTTGACCTAATTGAAGAGCAGTGCCTCCGCAGGCTCAGATTGACACAGCAGGTGATCACAGAGGGGTCTCTCAGTTGGCTGCCCATAAATGTATAAGGCAGGTCACGGATGGGTTGTTTTCAGGGACGTCGACTTATGTCAACTTCCCCTGTGATGATAATAACCAGAATGAGCAGGCAGTCGAATTCGCATCTCTGGCTGACTTCCCAAAGGTATAGGATGCCATCGATTGCACACACGTGGCAATTCGAGGACCACCAGAGCAACTAGGAGTGTTTATCAACCGCAAGGAATTTCATTCCATCAATGTACAGCTGGCGTGCAGCCACAAGAAAAGGTTCATGCAGGTCTGCACCAGATTCCATGCGAGCTGCCATGATGCTTTTATACTGCGGCAGTCCAACATCCCAGACCTCTTCATACCAGGAAACAGACTTACGGGGTGGCTCGTAGGAGACAAGGGATACCCCCTTCAACATTGGCTCATGACATCTGTGAGGAATCCCACCAAAGTGGCGCAAGAGTGTTACCACGAGAGCCACATGACCACCAGGTATGTCATCGAGCAAGCCATTGACATGTTGAAGATGTGCTTCAGTTCCCTAGACAGGTCTGGAGGTGTCCTTTAGTACTCACCAGCGAGGGTATTCACATTCATCATGAAACAACTGGAAGGGTGAGTTGGCACTTGGGACGCAATAATGGGCATGATGGGGAAGTGTTGCAAATCAATAAATTTTATGTGCCATTATAAAAAAAGGAAACTTCACAACATAACATTTTGTGAACACCCATGTGTGTGCACTTGGTGAATTACAATTACTTTCTCTTGCACTTCCTCCTGCTTCTACGTGGTGCATTCCCTGTGGCTTCAGCAAAGATAGAAGCAGGCCGCTCAGATCCCTGCTCTGACTGCTGAGATGCTTTTTGCCTATGACCTCTGGGTTTTGGAGCCCCTGAGGGCCCCGCCAAAGACTGCTCCACTTGCAGCCACTCTCTCCATGGCAGACATTCTCGCATTGGCCTGTGACATCTATCCACTAATGTCAGAGTTGGACTCCTCCATCCTCTCCGCTATTGTGGAGAGTACCTCGCAAATTTGCTGCTGCTCTCTATGATTCTCATTTTCAACTATGGCCCCTGGGGTTCAGCATCTGTGCCCAGTGGAGCAGAGCTTGGAGAGGAGTGCACCCCCAGACGAGGACTTTTCACAGATGTCCCTGCCACCAGTGTCTGCTCGTGCTCACTTTTGAATTGTGAATCACCAGGTGACAACCCAACTAATGGTCTAACTGGACCCACCGAAGTGCGAGTATCCCCGCTAATGCATTGCCGTATCTCCTGTGACGGTGCACCCTCAGAAGGAATGAGGTCCCCTGAGGAATCGTCGTCATGCACATCTGCAGACTGTTGCTCTATGTGTGAAGGCCCTGGAAGACAGAAGAAACTGATATGAATTAGTCCTGGCAAAGTAACAATCTTGCCAATCAGCATACCCAGGCTTTTCATAGTTCAGTCATTTTTTAAATAAAGTCAACATGTGTGTCAGAGATATTTTTAATTCTGTCACCAGACATCTGAGAGTTCCCAGTCTCTCCATCTCCGATTATCAGGGACACAGAGGTGCCACTTATCTCCATGGGCTCCTCCTTTGCATCTGCATCTGTCAGCTGCACAATTTGCAGCAGGCCACCTCCAGTCCTCTCCCTCTCCCTTGCATTTTGCACTCTCTTCTCCTCCAAGGGGCGAAAGAACAGATCCACGTGTGACTGTAGGTCGTGTATTCACCCGATGGATGCAGAGCATTTGATGAGGGTGACTATGAGACAGATGCATCACATTGCACAAGGGATGAGGTGAGTGGAAGTGGTGGATGGATAACATAGGAACATAGGAACAGGAGTAGGCCATTTAGCCCCTCCAGCCTGTTCCGCCATTCAATGAGATCATGGTTGATCTGTGACCTAACTCCATATACCCGCCTTAGCCCCATATCCCGTAATACTTTTGGTTAACAAAAATCTATCAATCTCAGATTTAAAATTAACAATTGAACTAGTATCAACGGCCATTTGTGGAAGAGAGTTCCAAACTTCTACCACACTTTGCGTGTAGAAGTGTTTCCTAACTTCACACTTGTAAGTCCTGGCTCTAATTTTTAGGCTATGTCCCCTAGTCCTAGACTCCCCAAACAGCGGAAATAGTTTCTCTCTATCTACCCTATCAGTTCCCCTTAATTTCTTGAAAACTCTGATCAAATCATCCCTTAATCTTCTAAATTCCAGGGAATACAACCCTAGTTTATGTAATCTCGCCTCATAATTTAACCCTTGGAGTCCAGGTATCATTCTAGTAAATCTACGCTGCACTCCCTCCAAGGCCAAAATATCCTTCCTAAGGTGCGGTGCCCAGAACTGATCACGTGCTCCAGGTGTCGTCTAACCAGGGCTTTGTATAGCTGCAGCATAACTTCTACTCCCCTGTAGTCTAATCCTCTAGATATAAAGGCCAGCATTCTATTAGCCTTTTGGATTATTTTCTGTAGCTGTCCATGACATTTTAATGATCAATGTACATGGACCCCTAAGTCTCTTTGGACCTCCACTGTTTCGAGCTTTTCACCATAAATGGGGAGGTGAGGAAGTGCATAAAAAGTGAACCATGGGTACTTTTGAAACTTAAGTGGGTGTGAGGAACAATGTGATGGAGTACACTTGGCAAGACAGAGTGAGGGGAGGGGGATGTTGTACACCACTGGATATAAGTGAATCGGCAACTGTACTCACTTTTCCCTGATCTGGCTAGGTCATTAAACTGCTTCCTGCACTGTATCCAAGAACAGGATACAATGCTCCTGCTGCGCACCTCCTCAGCCACCTCCAACCATGCCCTCTTGGTGAGAGCAACAGGTTTCTTTCTCCCGTTGCTGGGGTAAATCTCCCTCCTGCTCTTGACTACATCCATCAGTAACTCAAGGGAAGAATCGTTAAATCTTGGTGCAGCCCTTGCTTGTCCTAAATCCATCTTGAATAACTCTCACTGCCTTCTTCCAAAATCTTCTAGCTCCTCCAAATTCTATTTTTGCACTGGCCCTTTAAATAGTGGAGTTTAGATTGCATCATGCGAATGCGCATTACGCCCACTGTCGCAGCTTGGAGACATGAAACCTGGAAGTAAAATTATAATTAGGCAGCCATGTTGAAATCGGACATTCCAACCCGCTAAATTTTCTTCCTGGTTTCGCGCCCACAATTCCCCTTCCCTCTCCTCGGATCCCGCCTGTGTGTTAATATCCAGGCCATTGTCTCACCTAAGTGTTAATTTTCATGTGTAAGTGATTGTCATTTGACACGTTAACAATAGGGGGCATCAAAGTGTCCTGTCCTCACCCAACATTCACAAACATGCTCTTTTCCAGCAGGAGCCACTGAAAGTTTTTAAGAAGCAGGAACCCTGGCTGACTGTTTCCATTCCCAAGCCCAGGACACTGAAGTTTGGTGTAACACCTCTACTGCTATCCCAGGGAATCTTTTTTTCTTAGCAAAGTGTTTTGTAAAACACTAATTAGAGGGTAGAATTTATTGTTGGTGATATTTGCAAACAAATGCTTAATGCCTTTGTATCCACTATAGTAATCCAGGTGTAATCCCATTTATTTTAAATGGGTTAGTACTTCCATTAAAGTAGTGGACTAAGGAACATTATTTGAATGCTTAAAGTGTTTGTTCACTATTATTGCCAATTGTAATTTCTAAATTAAATTATCTTGCAATAAGAGGTGGGATTTTTTTCCTTTTTGTTTAACTTTGTTGTCTAGTTTGTTTTCAGCAATACGTGCACACGTAGAGGCTTATAGCATATCCACATGTTCAGGGTAACAACATGTGCAGCAAACTCTCCTGATGTCGAGTCACCTTGAGTCCAGGATGTATGAACTGCTTGTCATTTAATGTAATGTTGAAGACAGCTGTAATGCAATTATGTTGTAAGTCAATCGTAAAACTTGTTGTTTAATAACCACTCAGGCCCGAATCACACGGTAGTTATAGTTGAAGGACTAACAACCCTTTGTTACAACAGTAACGGGAAAATCTGCTTGGTGAGTAAACACAGAGCTGGTGTGGTACTGAGTCATACAGACACAGATGTTCTAGGTTTATCTCTGTTTCTGTGCTGAATTAGCTGAACTCAGCCATTCCCTCCCTAAACATCTCTGTCCCTCTCTCTTCCTTTAAGATGCTCCTAAAAACCTATTTCTTTGTCCAAGCTTTTGGTCACCTGTCCTAATATCTCCTTATGTGGCTGAGTGTCAAATGTTGTCTGATAACGCTCCTGTGAAGCACCTTGGGACATTTTACTACGTTAAAGGCACTTTATAAATGCAAGTTGTTGTTGTTGAATATTTGAGCCAGGCCCAGTGCTTGTGCCCTGGCAGGTATGCACATCCATGATAATGCTAATTCTCTAGATAGTACCACATGTCCCTCAGATGACTGAACACGTGACTAGGCTGCTCTCACAGAAGCATATGAGATGCAGCCTGGGTTCTCACCTGCTCTGAGCTGAGGGCTACCTCATTCCCCAAAGATTTCTGGAGGAAAACATCAGCCAGCCTCCTGAAAGGCACACATTTGCAGGCACCAAGGGGTGGAGCAACAGCAAAAAATCATTGGGAAGGCACATAGATTTCTGATAATTAAAGAATTGTTAGCACTGATATAACATATGCAAATTGGGTAGGGTGGAGCAATGCCTTAGAGATTTGGTAATTGTGGATGAAAGCCAGATGTCTGCATTAATTTGGTGTTTGTGAAATAGGGGCTACATGGTGAAAGGACTGTTTTTGCAGTGGCTACATATTATATTTAGGAAAAGGTGTCTCTTGTTAACTCTGCCTGCATATACCATGGAGCAAACAAAGGGTTCTCCTGTACAACGACTTGCTGCAGCAGGCCTGCTCACCCTGCTGGCTTTGTTCACCTTTCTCTTCCTCCACTGTGAATTGCAAAATTATGTAGCATGCAGCACATGTCAAAGATACTAGGTATCTTGGCTGGATTATATTGGACAGCTCCCCCCAAATCTATCAGGGCACCTGAAGCGTGTTTTCAGAATACCGAATGTCTGCTCCATTAGAATTCTGTTGGCACAGAATGAAAATAGTTTGATTGTTGAACTGTGAATATTTAACATAACCATTTTTTAGCAGTTGAAAGAAGGAACATGGCCTAAAGTATCTAATTTTCTTGGCTCCTGCTTCTTTATTCGTAGTCACTTTTTGTAAAAGAATTACTTGGATCTTTCATTTAAATTGGTCAGCCTCAATCCAGTTCCTGGGCAGCACTGATCCACAACACAAAGTACCCTTAATTTGATACTGCTTGTCAATCTAACTCAAACAGGCTTAAAAGATGGTTGGTTAAGGAAAGTGACCTGTCACTAATACAGTAGGTGTTTCTCTCTATTTTAGATGGGCTAATGGTGGTGACCCTGGTTTTATGCCACGAGTCACCAATCAATCTTCAAGCACTCTCAAATGTTTTAAATTGACCTACCTAAACTCAAATTATTTTCTGGTATTTACACCTGTACATTGCAAGATTTATCTATAATTCTGTAAATCGCTTGTGGTGCCTACCGGTCAGAAAATGCACTGAATGATCCGATGGAAAGTGAATATTTGTTCCTGGTAGCCATTTGGAAATGCATCAGAACTCTAAACATGGGCTAGTAAGTATGTTCTGTTCAGACTAAAACATATTGTGAGAGCAGTATCCGCCCCATGATATCCTTGACTTTAATTACTTATATTAGCTGAGAAAAAGTGGGAACTGTTCCATTTCCTAACACTGGCTTTTCAGTTAAAACTCCCTCCGCATAGATTATATCTCTGAAGCGCCTTGGAATGGTTAAAGGTTGTTGTTGATTTGTAGTAGTACCACATTCCTCTGACGCTCCATAGAATGATTCGAAGAGATTCCACCACGTATATCCTGACTAAAGCATCTCATTAAATTATTTGAAAGGGTGGTTCCTATTTACATATAGAGAAGATTTATACAAGGAAGACTTCCTTATGTAACCTACAATCCGAGGAAATTCCGTGAAAACAGAAATGAGCCTATAAGCAAAAAGTATATTGCAATATTATTTGTGGGACAACATCTTCCGGGTTGCTAAGCAAACTGAATCCCTTTGAATGATACCTTTCTCGTGACTGAGAGGGGGATGAATGCCAAATCGACGACAGTTTGTGATGCGGGACTTTATAGTATAAGTTACAATAGTGCACTGTGTCTTCCGAAAACAGAAAGAAAAGTTTTGCCAATTAAACTGAAGGGTGTAAAGGTGCCGCTTTGACGTTAAGAATGGGTGTGAGCTTCCCATCAAATGGTCTTCTATTAAAGAGTTAAGAAAAATTGATCATTAGTAATTTTCAATGCTGGCCTGATTGGCCGATTGTTGTGCACTGCTCCAGTGTAGGTGCTGTAACGTCTAAAATTTCAGTCATGTCTTAGATCTGTATCTAAATACAAACCAGTGAATGATCACTGGAAACTGATTTACAGGGACAGCCTCAGCTTATTTTTTCTTTTATTTGTGCCCCTCTAAAAAGGGGGCACTATTGTTAGTTTATTTTTTTTAAAATTTTGTGTTTAGGCCCCTTTTATAAGGGGAGGATAGGGTGTGTTTTATTTTTAAGAAGCTAAATCAAAAAGTCAAATAATTTTATTATATTGATTAAGGATGCACAGCTCGAACTTATTATTGCAAATGATTCGCGTAATTAGAATAATTACAGAACCAATACAGGCGATTTAAGGTACTTTCATTGACTGGGTTCTGGGGAAAGGAAACCTCTGATTTATTTCTTGTGCTGATTTGTAACTGGTATGCTCGTGTCAATTACATCAAATTCGGTTTGAATGAAGCAGTTCAACATTTGATCAAATTCAAGAAACACTACCTTTCTCTAACAAAACCTGAGACTAAAGTTTTGAACATTTCACCGATGCCGGTAGGATTACTCGTTTCCCGCACGTCCCAGGTTCTCCACGATTGCGAAGATCCGCCCCTTTTAAGGCAGAGCTCTCCAGCAGCCTCGAGGTTACTGTTCAGACCAGTGTGAAAGCAGGAACACGGAAGAGGCACAAAAGCAATCGGCAGCTGCTTCAATTTAAACCCCTGGATCTCCGTCACTGCTATCAGCACCCAGAGCTGCAAAAGAAGCCAGTCAGAGAGCGCTGGATCCAGTCGATGAGCCTTGCCACATATATTGCGTTATAAGGTAAGATTAATTTATATGGAAACTGGACACGAATTGATAAACATATACAGTGTAAGTAGCTCTTGCACAACACGTATTGGGTCGTACCGTATCCAGTTCATTCAGGCTGTAGAACTAAGTGTGAAGAGAAAGGTGGAGGCACCATGATGATCTTTTCTTGCCATCACAGGCAGCATTGATACGAGTGATAGTATTACGTGGTACATTGAGCTCAAGGCTGAGAAATTCGGAATACATGAATCTTGGAGCATAGTAAAATGGTACGGATACAGGTCTGTTGTAAACTCTGGGGGTAAACGTGATTCTTAAAATCTTTTTGGAAGAACGGTCTGTGATGAGAGCTGTTATGAAGCAAGCCTGAGTTGGGGTAAAGATGTTGCCTGACTGTTATATACATTGCAGCAGCGTTTCCTGGTCAGCTAGTGAGTCCGTCTGGGGCGCACTAACATCCTGTGATATTTGGACATTGTTCGTTTCAGTAGAGTCCTTTTTTAGGCTTTCATGTCTTTTTGAACTGTGGTTATTTGTTAATTACTTGTGCCAACCAGTATCGCGAAATAAATCACAATACGAAATTCAGAAGTCGCTAAAAGAGCTGTAGCCAGAACCCTTGCTGTCTATTTAAGGTGATGATGTGGAGATGCCGGTGATGGACTGGGGTTGACAATTGTAAACAATTTTACAACACCAAGTCACCTGACGAAGGAGGAAGCCTCCGAAAGCTTGTGAATTTAAAATAAAATTGCTGGACTATAACTTGGTGTTGTAAAATTGTTTACAATTATTTAAGGTGAGGGAGTATTAATACTTTACCGCTGGCGAGCTTACGCCGCTCCCACTGCAGGTGCACAGTGAGTTTTCCTACTGTAGTTTTCCTTACTGCTGTTTGGGATTTTCTGGTTCTGTATAAACGCCACAGATAAGTGAATCTGCTGAAATTATTGTTAGCTTCAATGTTATTTTCATTAAAAATGCTGTCCGCACTGAGGTGTGATTTTAAGGCTAAATGTTAGTTTAAACATGTAGGGAATAAGAGCTGGAAATATACAGTAAATTCTTCAACATCTGTAAAAAGAAACGACAGGTTGATGTTTTTAGGTGAAGACCCTAGGTTAGAACACCCCCAGTGGTCTTTTAGCATTTTTATTTCAGATTTCCAGTACTTGCAGTTTTTTTTAATCTAATCCCCTGCATTATGTGCAACAAAACGGTAAGTGTTCTTTCTGAACAAGATTTTGTTCCATATTAGCACACAGAGGATGTAATCTTTCAGTTATCTCCAAACATGTGCTTTAGCTCCTATTACTGCACAAAGCTGTTTTTTAAAAAAAAATAAGATAAATGCCATAACAATTATGCACAACAGGAGGTGGTCGTAGCAGGTACCGATGCCTCAGGGCATTGATCCTGGTGGTTATTGAGAGCATAATGAGGTAAGAATGTTTGGGGTGCCAAAGAGCGAGTCAGTATGTTCCCAGCAGATGGTAGCTAACTCTGCATATGAACTGCATACAAGGGAGAGTTTTAGATTCTTGGGAGAGAATTTCACATGTAGCAGAAATGGAGCGTGAAGCTTTGCTGCTGGTATTCCCTATAGATTTCTCAGATTGATAGAATATGTTGAGGTCCAGCTGCAGCAATTGTTGTTTTCCTGACACAAACAGCTTAATCTTCAGTGCTAGTTCAACTTACATTTTAAAAAAACCCCTAAAATCTAACATATAAAAGCGATTCCATGATCTCGTACTCCCAGCAGGGAGCTGCGCTTGCAGGATGTGTGGATTGGAGAATAAAGGCTATAATGTTGTTGCCTTATTTCTCAGTCCCTGAGTGCAGCTTTCTTACTGGGAATGTGGGATTGCTGAACTACCCCTACAGTCCACACTTCCATGCAGGTTTTAATGAGAAAAATAGCCCAGTGGGATGAAGCTTGTCTATAAAAACAGAAAACAATGGGGAGAGAAGACAAAGGTCATAACCTTAAAGTTTGAGCTAGATCATTCAGGAGTGAAATCAGGAAGCACTTTTTCACATAAAGGGTAGTGGAAATCTGGAACTCTTCCCCAAAAGGTTGTGGATGCTGGGTCAATTGAAATGTTTAAGACTGAGATTGATAGATTTTTGTTAGGTAAGGGTATCAGGCAGGTAAATGGAGTTGAGGTACAGATCAGCCAAGATCTGATTGAATGGCGGAACAGGCCCGAGGGTCTGAATGGCCTACTCCTGTTCCTATGAGACAGCACATCAGTCAGCATCTGAAAGAAAAGGGATAGGTTAACATTAACTGCCCTTTCTCATTCAGATTCTGGCTAACTTCCATGTGCTTCTGTTCTTATTTCAGACTTCTGGCATTGGGTTTGCATCTGCACAGATGTGTATATGTACCAAAGTTTAATTCATTAGTTCGCATCAGTTTCACTAAATCTCATCAAAACCTCAGCATTTGGGTAAACCAATGTAAAAACTGCACCTGGGGGTTTTACACCAACAGTGTTGTGATTATAGTCCACTTTATCTGCAGATGCAAACCCAATGCCAGATATATATATCACCACCACCTCTGATCAATTTTACTTGCAAACTGCATGCTTTTATTTTGAGAATTTCAGTTTAAGAATGTAATTATTATAAGGGTAAACACAATGTTAGGTTTAAGTGTCTTGTGCTGGATTAATCTATCTACTTGCCAACTAAACTGTTGCTTCATTAATAAGAGACAAATCCCTTTGTTTGCTGATGATCAAAATTGAGACAAAACATCAATTATCAAAATTTTTAATCTAGTGTTATTTGAGAGGGAATACTCAATAGAAAAACTTATTTGTTCCAGTATTAAAAGGTCATGTTCTTTCCTGCCTTGTTTGCCATTACACAAGAGCTACCATCTGTATTTTCAATCACATGGACTATCCCACCCTGAACAAATCCATACCAGGGAAAATGAAGGCACCTAAGAATGTTGAGTTAAAAGTAATTCTCTTGGTAATCAGAAGCAAAGAACTTGCATTTATTTAGCTCCTTTCACCTCCTCAGAATGTCACAAAGCATTTCACAGCCAACAATGCACTTTTGAAGTGTATCACTGTTGTAATGTAAGTAAACATGGCAGTTAATTTGCACACAGTAAGGTCCCACAACCAGCAATGAGATAAATGACCAGATAGTCTGTTTGAATGGTGTTGGTTAAGAGACACTAGGAAAATTACTTTGCTCTGGACTGAGGTTTGAACTCATTGCCAATTGACTGAGGCAAGGGTGCTACCTCTGAGCCAAGGCAGAATACTTCACTGAGTTTACTTCTTCATTCATTTTTTTTTAAACAAAATGATTTTTCCTTGTTAATTTCCTCCCTCCTCCTGAGAACATTGACTTTTTGATAGGCTCCAGTACTTTGCCTAGTATTGACAGGCTATCTCACCATGGTGGCATTACAACCAAGCCATGGCTCATTTGGCACAACGATTGTTTATGCTCTATTTAAAGGGTTAAACTTTTCTGATATAGACTGTCACATCAGTGCAATAATTAGCAAATGAAAACCACAGCACTTTTTAAGTATTTGCATTTTGTTTCACTGGGTCTATATCTTAGCTGACATACATCATAGCTATCTGTTAAAGTTGAAGTCGGTGGATTAATTGAATGAGATATGTAGAATTGCCCCACAATCAACAGATAATTTCCTCCATAGATCTCCAGTAATAACTTTACGATTGTTAATTCTCTTGTATGTAATCAAGTAAATTGACTAGTTGCATTTGCAGCCAGTACTGGCATAAAAACAGAACATCACTGACAATAGAATAAAACTACTACATAAGATAGAACCAGTGACTATTTAGAGCAAATGCTACTAGTCAATTCACATGTTTACATACATACAAGAGTCAGACAAGAGAATTAACAATAGAAAACTCTTGATTATGCTACAGTTTGCAATCACTCTTGGGTGTTTAACAGTTATATAATTAAAGAATCTTGCTTAGTAAACAAGCTCTGAACATTTGGTCTAATTTAAAAGACAGCTAAGTAGCACTTGTTGCATTTTATTTATACATCACTTATTAATCATATGGGTGAAGTTGCCTTAGGAAGGTAGCAGGGTCCTACATTAATTATGCAGATTGGCGCCAATGATGTCATCAGGACCGAATCTGCAATTTCAACCTGAGGCCTGAGTGGGGGAGCAGTGTTGGGGATTTTAGGCTTCCTTGTGGACCAGGAAGGGCAGGACTACTCCTTAGGGCCTCCCATGTGCCAGGCTACCCCCACTTCCGATCTTTGATAGATCCTCACCCACACCCCGCCACCTCCCAATGGTGGCTAGAGGCTTCCCCCTCCCCTCTCCATCTCAATCCCTGCCCAGAGCCTTTCATCCCCCACTGACTGCTGGGGACCGTTCACATGGATCCCCGGCTGCGGCCACCTGCTGCTAGATGCACACTCCCGCCAGCCAGGTAGTCAATCTGGCTAGTTGTTGGGTGGGACTCTGCATAGATTTATTAAAATAAGGCCCCAACATTAAAATCAGCAGGGTCTCCGCTTCCCCAGCCATGCCGGGTTCGTCGCCCACTACCGGGCTTTCCCGCTCCTAACACCACCACCACCCCCCCCCCCCCCACCCACCCCCTTGTTTAAATTGAGACCATCAAGCCACTTGTACCCATCTTGACTCCACATTAAACGCATCTTATTGGAGTTTTGCAGTACCTGTCGTCAGAATCGTAGGAAAACCAGGTGTATAGCCAGGTTAGAAAACAAGTAGGCAACCCTGTCAGTTTGTATTTTTTATTATTGTTGAGAAACAAGGAGAACGGGCTACGCTCTTTAGGGCAAATGTACTAATCGATGATGTTTAGGGACCAGCCAGTTGGAATGTAGCCTTTCACTGTCCTATAGTTCCCTATGTTGTGTAGTGTTCTTGAATAAAAATGTATGCACTATAATGTGTTCATTTCTTTCCATAGTGCTATATAATATTTGGAATTTCACTCATCAGTCTCACCTTTCTACAACTTTAGTTTGAGTCTTGTTTTGAGTGAATGTGACTTGAGAGTACCCATTTTTGGAGTTTTGCTGTTAGGATAGCAATGAATTTGCAATTGAAATTTGATTTATGCCACTTTGCAAAGTTTTTATGATGTTTCCATGCTGGTTATTTTTAAGTATCTTTACACTGTTATAATTGAAGTTAAATGTTAATGGCACAACAAGAACGATTTCAGCACTATCGGGTCCTGCTCTCCTCTGCCAAAACTGCTCACGATGCCAAGATCATCCTGGAATACAAAGATATCCCTCAGCTTCTCTTCGCCACTATAAACTGTCTTCTTAAACCCCTTTCCCCTGCCCTCTCCACACTCGCATCCAACGAAAAGTGCAAGGTGTTCATGGACTTCTTTGTCACTAAGATTGAAACCATCTGTTCAGCTGCCTCTTCCTCTTGCCCACCAAGCCAAACTTGCCCTAAGGTTCCCCCCTACCCTAACCTGATCTCGCATTGTTCTCAAGTTTCTCTTATCTCCCCTTGTGCCCTCTCCAAGCTCATCTTGACCATCAGACCCACCTCCTGTTCCCTCAACCCTATTCTCACCAAACTGCTGAACATCTAACTTCCCTTCATGGCCCTCAGGTACTGGACTCCTCCCCATCAAATCTGCTGTCATCATCCCCCTCCTCAAAAAAAAAAAAAAAAAACACCCTTGATCTTTCTGTCCTTTCAAATTCCACCCCATCTCCATCTCCCTTTCCTCTCCAGCCCTTGAACGTGTTGTTGCCTTCCAAATCCATGCTTAGCTTTCCCACTACTCCATGTTTGAATCCCTGCCACAGTACTGAAACGGCCCTAATCAAAGTCACAAATGACATCCTATGTGATTGTCACCATGGCAAACGATCCCTCCTCATCCTTCTCAATCTGTCTGCAGCTTTTGACATGGTTGACCACACCATCCTCCTCCATCGCCTCTCTTCTGTCGTCCAGCTGGGTGGGACTGCACTCGCGTAGTTCCAATCTTATCTATCCAGTCATAGCCAGAGAATCACCTGCAATGGCATCCCTTCCCACTCCTGCACCATTACCTCTGGAGTCCCCCAAAGATCTATCCTTAGCCCCCTTCTATTTCTCAACTACATGCTGCCCCTCGGCGACATCATCCGAAAACACATCAGATTCCACATGTACACTGATGACACCCAGCTCTACTTCACCACCACCTCTGTCTCTCATTTGTCACACTGCTTGTCCAACATCCTGTTCTAGATGAGCAAAAATTTCCTCCAACTAATAATCGGGAAGACCGAAGCCATTGTCTTTAGTCCCCACCACAAACTCCATTCCCTAGCCACCGACTCCATCCCTCTCCCTGGCCACTGTCTGAAGCTGAACCAGAACATTCACAACCTTGACGTCTTATTTGACTGAGATGAGCTTCCGACCACATATCCACTCCATCACCAAGACCAGATACTTCCACCTCCGTAACATCTACCGTCTTTGCCCCTGCCTCAGCTCATCTGCTGAAACCCTCATCAATGCTTTTGTTACCTCTAGACTCTACCATTCCAATGCTCTCTTAGCTGGCCTCCCATCTTCCACCCTTCATAAACTTGAACTCATTCAAAACTTTGTTGCCCGTATCCTAACTCGCACCAAGTCCTGTTCTCCCCTTACCCCTGTACTCACTGACCTACATTGGCTCTCGATCCAGGAACACCTCTTTTAAAATTCTCATCCTTGTTTTCAAATCCCTCCATGGCCTCGCCACTCTGTAACCTCCTACAACTCTCTGAGATCTCTGCGCCCCTCTTATTCTTGCCTCTTGTGCATCCCCGATTTTAATCGCTCCACCACTGGTAGCCATACCTTCAGTGGCCTAAACTCTGGAATTCCCTCCCTAAACCCCTCTACCTCTCTCTCTCCTCCTTAGAACCTACCTCTTTGACCAAGCTTTTGGTCACCTGTCCTAATACCTCCTTATGTGGCTTGGTGTCAAATTTTGTTTGATAACACTCCTGTTGAGCACCTTGGGATGCGTTACTATGTTGAAGGCGCTATATAAATGCAACTTGTTTTCTTTTTGTGTAATCTGGTACAATTGTGAATTGGTAGATGTATCACTGAATTTTGTTGATGGAAATGTTGTTGGCCCGAAGTGTTTTCTCTTGACAGATCCTATGGCACTATTAAAAGTGTCCTGACCAATATTTATCCTTCAACCAATATAATGAAAACAGATTACCTGGTCTTTATCCCATTGCTGTTTGTGTTGCCCTGTTGTGTGCAAATTGGCTGCCTAAGTTACCACAGTGGGACTTCAAAAAGTACTTAATAGGCTGTAAAGTGCTTTGGGGCATCCTGACGTTGTGAAAGGCACTTTATAAATGCAAGTTCTTTCATTTCTTCCCTAAGTGAAATGGAACATGCAGTTGATCATTTTTATAAATTTAAAGTTAGACCAGAGATGTTTGTAAATGAGCTTTGTACTCCTCAGAACTGGTTCACTGTAGAACAGTGAAATTGAGAATCTTCCTGCCAAGGTTCCTGTATTACACAGTACTCCAGAACCATAACTGGCATGGGTTTCATTCACAATCAACTAGCACCGATAACAGAGCAGGAACTAAGGCTCCGTGATGTTTCTAGGCAGCTGAGGAGAGGAATTCAATTTGTCTTTCTTTATGCAGGTGGCCATGTGGTAAAGGTACAGATTGACGCTGCTCTCTGCAATGTTACAGATTTGTTACCATGAAGATGAAGCAAGAAAGGATGTTGTACAAATAATACAGGTCACGTAGCACTGCATAAAGCTGTATTTAACATCAGCTTTTGGAAAATGCGGCAGCCAGTTTTCACACAGCAAGGCCCCTCTCTTTTGAAATAGAAGATTAAGACAGATTCTGAATACATATTAAAACAAAAAATGGAAAATGCTGGAAGTACATGGTCATTCAGCATCTGTAGAAGAAAAAGACATTAATATTTTGAGTAGAACCCTTCAAAACGATGAAGTGTGAAGATAAACATGCATTTTACTAGAATCTGGGGGGGAGGAGACAGATGGATTGGGGGGGAAAAAAACATACACTGAAGGTTATATTCAAAATGCTAACTTGTCTTTTCACATGCTGCCTACTTATTGTGCATTTCTGGAATTTTCTGTTGTATGAATTCCAATATTTTCAGTTTTTAAAATATTATATTCTCCAATGTACAAGTGTTTTCAAATGACTAAGGGAGAATAATGTTTCCCATTGGCTTGGATGGAACTGATAGCTACTGGTTGCACTGGACATTATGGTAATCTATCTTATGTTGATTGGTTACAGCACAGAAGGAAGCCATTTGGTCCATCGAGCAATCCAGTTAGTCCCATTCCCCCACTTTTTCCCCGTAGTCCTGCAAATTTTTTCCCTTCAAGTATTTATCCAATTTTTTTTTGAAAGCCACGATTGAATCTGCTTCCACCACCCTGGACATAACTGGAATTCCTCTCTCCAGGCAGCGCATTCCAGATCACAACTACTCGCTGCGTTTTTAAAAAAAAAGTTTTTCCTCATGATGCCTTTGGTTCTTTTGCCAATCACCTTAAATCTGTGTCCTCTGGTTCTCGACCCTTTCGCCAATGGGAACAGTTTCTCTTTATTTACTTTATCTAAACCCTTTTTGTGATTTTGAACACTTCTATCAAATCTCCTCTTTGATTCTCCGTAGAGCAGAGAAAGTTTTCATAAGTCTGATATTAATATTAACGCTGAACAGTGTTTGCAATTGGAAATGGTAACTGTTAAAGGGGCACTGTTATCCTGGTAAAATGATTGAAATATCTGTTGGGTTTGATCAATGTCATTGATCACTCATTGCGCTAAGAAGTACAACAATTGTTTTAAAAGTTCCTTTTTTTTTTAAAAGTGTGAGAATGGCTGGAGCTAATCCAGTCAGACATCCCTCACAGGCAACCGCAGGGATGATGGGTATGGTTTAAAGATGTTTTACCTATCTGGTTTAAAATTTAATTCAAGCATTAAACATGTGAGTACAATATAATCTGTACAATACAACACTGCGATGCTTTACAGGAAACATCTGTTCTACCTTCTAAGCATTTTAAATGAGCTCTAATTACCAATAGATATTTTGAAAATATTTGAAAGAACTTTCATTGGTATAGTGTTTTACCACCATCCTTAGGACATACCAAAGTGCTTTTTCTTCCCTCCCCTGAAAATTATGATGATTGCTGGGTAGGATTCCGTGGTCTCTAGCAGCTCTCCATTACCTCAATAATGTGGCCATTCATCATGTGCGAGCCGAGAGAGTATTAGTCAATTGATATTGCAATATGTAGGAAAACATGGTGCCAATTTACACACCGCAAGACCCTACAAACAACTAATCAGATACATGACCAATTAAACCCTTTTGGGAGGGATAAAACTGCAAAAACTCCAGAAGAGACTTTCAACTGCCAGCTTCCTGTTTCTCACCTGAGTCTGGTGGGCACCGTGTGCACCCATTTGCCCACCTGTATCAACTATCAGGCATGCTTCTAAATGTGTACCCAAACAGGCAGGAGGCTGTTCAGAAATGTACAAATCAAGGTCTTATGCTTGTTAAACGACCCCAATTGCAACTTTTAAGGGAAAATAGATGAAGCCTGCACAGTGCACGTGAGTCCCATTTCCCCCACGTTTAAAAGCAGGAATGCTTCTCTAGATCCCACAAAAAAATTGTCTGACCCACTGCCGGCCAGATGCATGGAGTAGTTGACCGGTTTTCCGCCGCGTGAAAGTGGCAAGTTACAGTGCTTCATCCGTTTGGTGCCCAAAGCTCGCTGACATGTTAATGAGGTCCGAACCCACCAAATACCGGTGGGCAGGCTCCGTGAGTGCTTTGCTGATATCGTACCTGTTTGGTGCCCCACCCTCAAAACATCCCCCTCCTTGTTCTTCAAATAGGGGATGGAAAAGATCCATGGCACTGAGTGGGGCAGACAGAGTTTCAGTTAACATCTCATCTGGAGGACAGCAGCTCCAATGGCATTGCACTCTGTCAGGACTGCACTCGTGTTGGCATAGATTATGTGCTGAAGTCCTGGAATGGGCCTTGAAACAATGATGAGTGCTATCAACTGAGCCAAGCTGATAAGAGATTAAAATATTTTCATTTAATTAATCAATGACAGCTAGATAGAACCAGAGCAAAGAATAGTTCAGAAATAGGGATCAAACAGGGGGCAAATGTGAGGCAATCTAAGATGAGTTTAGAGTGCAAGTGCATAAATGCACGTAGTGTGGTAAATAAGGTTGGTGAGCTGCAGGCACAAGTTGTCACATGGGACTATGATATATCGGCAATAACTGAGACCTGGCTCAAAGAAGGGGAGGATTGGGTACTTAATATTCCTGGCTATAGGGTATTCAGGAAAGATAGGGAAGGAAAGGAGGGGGATTAGCAGTATTGATCAAAGAAATTATTATAACACTAGAAAGGGATGATGTAGTTGAGGGGTAAAAGTCAGAATCTATTTGGTTAGTCCTTTCATCTTTCTATAGTTTGCTCCTCTATCTCTTTCCCACTATTTGATGGTCTATAACATACACCTCGTAGTGTAATAGCTCCTGTATTGTTCCTTAATTCTATAGAGTAGTGATAATGGGGGACTTCAATTATATCAATATAGTCGAGGACAGTAATAGTGTAAAGGTCAAAGAGGGGGAGGAATTCCTGAAATGTATACAGGAGTACTTTCTGGAACAGTGTGTTTCCAGTCAAATGAGGAAGGAAGCAGTATTGGATCTAGTTCTGGGGTATGAAGTGGGGCAGGTGGAACATGTTTCAGTGGGGGAGCATTTGGGAAACAGTGATCATAATATAATTAGAAATAGAATAGTTATGGAAAAGGACAAGGAACAATCAAATGTGAAAATGCGTAACTGGAGGAGGGCTAATTTCAGTGAGTTAAAAAGGGATCTTGCCCAGGTGGATTGGAATGTAAAATTGTTAGGCAAAACTGTAATTGAACAATTGGGGGGCCTTCATGGAGGAGATGGTTTGGGTACAGAGTAGGCACATTCCCACGAGGGGCAAAGGAAGGGCATCTAAAGCTGAAGCTCCCTGGATAATTAAATGAAACAGAAAAAGGAGGCTTATGACAAATGCAAGGTTAATTTGTATTACAGTATAGAACCAAACTAAATACAGAAGAGATCTAAAAAAAGGGAATAAGAGATGCAAACAGAGAATGAGATAGGATTAGCAGCTAACATAAAAGGGAACCCAAAAGTCTTTTAGAAACATATAAATAGTGGAAGGGTGAGATCGATTAGGGACAAAAAAGATCTTGTGGAAGAGGAGGACATGGCCGAGGTACTAAATGAATACTTGGCATTGGTTTTCACTAGAGAAGAGGATGCTACCAATGTAGCAGTAAGGGAAGAGGTAGTCGTGATATTGGATAGGATAAAAATAGATAGAGGAGGTACTTAAGATTGGCAGTACTCAAAGTAGAAAAGTCACCCGGTCCAGATGGGATGCATCCTATCAGGAAGTCACCATAAATGCAATCTTCTTCACTTAGTATGTATAAATGGTTGTTATATATCATACACAGCAGTAACAGAGTTTTGAAACTGTAATTTCTTTAACTAGTTAACTCAAACTTTCATCAAGCTTTAATCCACAAGTCAATTTTAAACAATTAATGGATGTCCATGGTGTTGCTTGTGGCTATAATTGCAGTTCTGGTGGGGACTGATGTGGCAGCGTGGGTTGAGTTGGTAGTATGCAGCAGGAAGTGGGCTTAAAAGTAGTTAGGCTGAACTAGAAATGGAAAAAGTCAGAAATGCACAGCTGCCACGTAGTTGTTGACAATGCAGTGTCAGGGCATGGGATCATTCCAGAAGAGGTGAAGATCATGTATCTTCTGTTTCTTTCGAATTCAGAAGTGACAAATCTATGGTAACTAAATGATGTTGGTCACATGGTCAGCATGACCCAATCAACATCTCTTGCTGGGTGCTCTACAATCATATAGATAAACTTTTTATATGCATATACCTCTATCCCTATCTATCTATCTATAGAACCATAGAAGTTTACAGCACAGTAGGACTCTGTTCATCACATCATTTCTGTGCCGGCCCTATGGCTATAGCAACCAAAAATAATCCCACTGCCTCGTTCCCTCCCTATGATTAGTCAGAAGAATCGATCAATAAAAAAAATTGAGAAGAAAGACTTGCATTTATGTAGCTCCTTTCACAACCTCAGGACATCCCAAAGTGCTGTACAGCTAATTAAGTACTTTTTAAGTGTAGTCACTGTTGTGATGTAGGAAAAAAGGTGAACCAATCAAATCAGTCAAAATGCTTTTAATGCCTTTCTTAAAGATTTACTTTAAGGCCTCAGCCTATCTCAAGAGCCTAGCCTTTGGGTGGATTTTTTTCCCTGGAACAGTTGCCATGAGTTTACAACCACACTGCATTCTGAGTATGTGCAGTTTGCAGAGTTTCCAGCATGATTCCAGTAGATTTCCCTGATTTGATGTATGTCCTTCATCCTTTAGAGGATTTTTTTTTCTTCTTCCAAAGGGAAAACCCACAGTTAAAATTTTAACAACTCCTTTCTAGACACAAAAGGCATCAAGGAATATGGGGAGGGAGCGGGAATATGGTATTGAGATAGAGGATCAGCCATGATCTCACTGAATGGCGGAACAGGCTTGAAGGGCCGAATGGCCTACTCCTGCTCCTATTTTCTATGTTACTGAGGGAAGCAAGGGTAGAAATTGCAGAGGCTCTGTCCACAATCTTCCAATCCTCCTTCAACATGGGGGCTGTGCCGGAGGACTGGAGGATTGCAAATGTCACACCTCTGTTCAAAAAAGGGAAGAGGGAGAAACCCAACAATTACAGGCCAATGGTGGGGAAATTTTTCAAGACAATAATCTGGGAAAAATTAATTGGTACTTGGGAAAAATATGGGCTAATATATTAAAGTCAGCAAGGATCTGTTAAAGAAGTTGTGTTTCACTAATTTGATTGAGTTCTTTGAAGTAACGGAGAGGTTTGATGAGGGTAGTGTGGTTGATGTGTATACGGACTTGCAAAAGGCATTTAATAAGATACAACAAAGGCTATGGGCCCCAACAACATCCCGGCTGTCGCGCTGAAGACTTGTGCTCCAGAACTAGCCCGCCTCTAGCCAAACTGTTCCAGAACAGCTAAAACACTGGCATCTACCCGACAATGTGGAAAATTGCCCAGGTACGTCCTGTCCACAAAAAACAGGACAAACCCAATCCGGCCAATTACCACCCCATCAGTCTACTCTCAATCATCAGCAAAGTGATGGAAGGTGTTGTCCACAGTGCTATCAAGTGGCACTTACTCACCAATAACCTGCTCACCGATGCTCAGTTTGGGTTCTGCCAGGACCACTCGGCTCCAGACCTCATTACAGCCTTGGTCCAAACATGGACAAAAGAGCTGAATTCCAGAGGTGAGGTGAGAGTGACTGCCCTTGACATCAAGGCAGCCTTTGAATGAGTGTGGCACCAAGGAGCCCTAGTAAATTGAAGTCCATGGGAATCGGAGGGAAAACTCTCCAGTGGCTGGAGCCATACCTAGCACAAACAAAGATCGTAGTGGTTGTTGGAGGCCAATCATCTCAGCCCCAGGACATTGCTGCAGGCGTTCCTCAGGGCAGTGTCCTTGGCCCAACCATCTTCAGCTGCTTCATCAACGACCTTCCCTCCATCATAAGGTCAGAAATGGGGATGTTCACTGATGATTGCACAGTGTTCAGTTCCATTCACAACCCCTCAGATAATGAAGCAGTCTGTGTCCGCATGCAACACCTGGACAACATCCAGGCTTGGGCTGATAAGTGGCAAGTAACTTTCATGCTAGGCAGTGACCATCTCCAACAAGAGAAAATCTAAGCACCTCCCCTTGACATTCAGCAGCATTACCATTGCTGAATCCCCCACCATCAACATCCTGGGGGTCACCATTGACCAGAAACTTAACTGGACCAGCCACATAAATACTGTGGCTACAAGAGCAGGTCAGAGGCTGGGTACTTTGCGGCAAGTGACTCACCTCCTGACTCCCCAAAGCCTTTCCACCATCTACAAGGGACAAGTCAGGAGTGTGATGGAATACTCTCCACTTGCCTGAACGAGTGCAGCTCCAACAACACTCAAGAAGCTTGACACCATCTAGCACAAAGCAGCCTGTTTGATTGGCACCCCATCCACCACCCTAAACATTCACAATCTTCACTGGCGCACCGTGACTGCAGTGTGTAGAATCTACAGGATGCACTGCAGCAACTCGCCAAGGCTGCTTCAACAGCATCTCCCAAACCTGCGACCTCTACCATCTACAAGGACAAGGGCAGCAGGAACATGGGAATAACGCCACCTGCAGGTTCCCCTGCAAGTCACTCACTGTTCTGACTTGGAAATATATCACCGTTCCTTCATTGTCACTGGGTCAAAATACTGGACCTCCCTACCTAACAGCACTGCGTGAGAACCTTCACCACACGGAGTGCAGCAGTTCAAGAAGGCGGCTCACCACCACCTTCTCGGCAATTAGGGATGAGCAATAAATGCCAGCCTTGCCAGCGATGCCCACATCCCATGAACAAACTTTTTTTTAAAAAAAGGTACCACATAATAGACTTGTAAGCAAAATTAAAGCCCATGGGATTAAAGGAACAGCGGCAGCCTGGATACAAAATTGGCTAAGGTACAAAAAGCAAAGAATAGCGGTGAATGGTTGTTTTTCGGACTGGAGGGAGGTATACAGTGGTGTTCCCCAGGGGTCAGTATTATGACCACTGCTATTTTTAATATATTAATGACCTGGATTTGAGTATAATTTCTAAGTTTGCAGATGACACGAAACTCGGGAATGTAGTAAACATTGTGGGGGATAGTAACTGACTTCAGGAGGACCTTGACAGACTGATGAAATGGACAGACATATGCCAGATGAAATTTAACGCAGAGAACTGTGAAGTGATACATTTTGGTAGGAGGAATGAGAGCCAATATAAACTAAATGGTACAATTTTAAAGGCATTAGAGGAACAGACATCTGGGATGGGGGCGGTGGAGGGTGCATGTCCACAAATCTTTTGAAGGTTGCAGGACAAGTTGAGAAGGCTGTTTTTTTTTTTTAAAAAAGCATATGGGATCCTGGGCTTTATTAATAGAGGTGTAGAGTACAAAAGTAAGGAAGTTTTGCTAAACTTCTATAAAACACTGGGTAGGCCTCAGCTGAAGTATTGTGTTCAATTCTGCACACTACACTATAGCAAGGATGTCAAGGCCTTAGAGAAATGTAAGGAATCTTACAACACCAGGTTATAGTCCAACAATTTTATTTTAAAATCACAAGCTTTCGGAGATTATCTCCTTCGTCAAGTCACTCACTCACCTGACGAAGGAGATAATCTCCGAAAGCTTGTGATTTTAAAATAAAATTGTTGGACTATAACCTGGTGTTGTAAGATTCCTTACATTTGTCCACCCCAGTCCATCACCGGCATCTCCACATCAGGCCTTAGACAGTGTAGCAAAGATTTACTCGAATGGTACCAGGGATGAGGGATTTCCATTATGTGGAGAGAAGGAGAAGCTGGGATTGCTCTCCTTAGAGCAGAGAAGGTTAAGAGGAGATTTGATAGGTGTGGAAGATCATGAATGGTTTTGATAGAGTAAATAAGGAGAAACTGTTTCCAGTGGCAGTGGTCAGTAGCCAGAGGACACAGATTTAAGGCAAAAGAATCAGAAGCGACATGAAACATCTTTTATGCAGAGAGTTGTAATGATCTGGAATGCATTGCCTGAAAGGGTGGTGGAAGCAGTTTCAATAATAAATTTCAAAAGGGAATTGAATAAATACTTAAAGGGCTATGGGGGAAAGAACGAGGGAGTGGGACTAATTGGATAGCTCTTTCAAAGAGCTGGCATGGGCAAGATGGGCAGAATGGCTGCCTTCTGTGCTGTACCATACTATGATACTGTTATGGGCAGCAAACTGTGTCTTTTGAATAGGTTGTTTGATTTATTTGCATACTGCATAGAGATAGATAGAATCTGCATGATTCAGAGCTACATGGAGGGGTATTAGAGGTACTCATAATGGGAGGAAGTTCTGTAGAGGAAATAGTAGACAGCGTTTAGGAATCTGTTTCCATTGAGTGCTGTGGATTTTTTTTAAAATCAAGTTAGACAATCGAGAACTTAATTGACGAGCAATGTTGATGCTGAATCACTTCAGCAGACAGCTTGCGTTTCTAGAGCAGTCCTCGCGTATAGACATATTTCAAGTGTTTTAGAGGATGGCGGACAAGGAATGTATACTGAGCATTAAAGAGTGGATTGACTTGGTGAAATTATTGAAGGAGGGGAGTTCCATACTAAGGGGCAAAATGGGTGAAGGAGAAGTTTCTGATGTTGGAATAGAGGAAACGGGGAGCAAGTGGTAAGGTACTGTTGGAGGAGCAGAGGGTGCAAGCAGGGGGAAAGACTGGAGAAGGTCATGTGAAGTAGCGTGGGATGTGGTAGTAGATTGATTGGAAGGCAAGAATAAATATCTTGATCAACTTACTAGAACAAGTAGGATAGGAGCGGGGCACCTGAAGTATGCTGTGCCTATCCAGATGCGCAGCTATTTCCTGTCATGGGCCACTAGCTTGACTTGGGAGCACCCTCCTCCGCTGGCCTGCACCCCCCCACCTAGCTGGGCCAGGCACTTGAAAAACGAGTGCATCCTTGAGCACAGCTAAAGGCCTCTGAGATCATGGTCCTCTGACTGCTAAAGGACTCAGTCTCGCCTCAGCCCATCTGCTGCTGAAACCCTCATCCATGCTTTTGTCACCTGCAGACGTGACTGCAAGTGACACATGCTCTCCTACTAGCCTCCCACCCTCCATAAACTCTGCTGCCCATATCCCATCATGTGCCAAGGCCCATTCACCCAGAGTGGGAACTCGAGGATGCATCTGTCCAAGAGTGGGGTGCAAAGAAGGAAGCCTGAGACTTGTGGTAGAAAGAGAAGGAACAGCCAGGTAGCACTGGAAGCATTACAAAGATGCAGGAGGCAAAGGTCAAGATAGGAAACTCTTTATATTTCCACTTGGAGTATTTTGTATTTTGCATTCTGCAATACTGGCACTCATGGAGCAGCTCCTAGTGTTTTATGCTGGTAAATCCAGTTCCTTGTACCCTGGTGCATACATGCCAATGGTCTGGGTTATGGGCAGCAGCCTTGAACAGTGTTTTGTGGAGTTAGAGGAGAGAGAGGAAGGAGAATATGAGCATTAACTGAGAAGGAAGGGAGAGAGTATGTATTAATTGAAAGGATGAAGAAGGCCTGCTAGCTTGTGGTTGAGAATACCAGCTTGAACAAGTTATGAAAGAAGGTTATTGGTTTCAACTGATTTGGAGGATAAATGGAGAAAGGAGAGGGAGCAGAGTCCCAGAATTCACTCTGTGGTGGTTTGGAGCAGGGCTAGAGAGTCTACTTGAGCTCAGAGGGTAATAAGAGTGTCAGTATGACCTGGGAAGGTTGGAGGAAGAGTGTGGGTTTGATTTATAACACTTATCTCCCTGCCAGGAGGGAATCGTGCATGTGAAGGGTTAAAATCGGGCAAGTTGAGGTTGCTGTGAACCTGCCCACCGCCATTTTCTCTTTGCTAATTTTCGAGTCATCCGGAGACTCCCACTACAGGCAGGCATAGGCCAGATTGAAATGTAAAAGTCACTGCCTGGAGTTGGTGCACACGTGGAAAGGAGGCTGGGGGTGCACAATTCTGAAATGCCGCTTACAGCCTCCCTCATGTCTCTTATTATATGCAGAAACACTAAACACATGGTAGCTATTTTACTTTGTTAAAAAAACATGAGTTCCTGGTTTGCATTACAACATGGTGTGGCGTCTGGGCCAATTCTTTCATTCCTTTGCAAATATAAGTGCTTTGTTTCAGAAGCAATGTTTTGTGTGGGATCTGAGAGGGGTTTGCTTATGAAGGAGTTCAACTGTGCAATCGGGAATTGCATTTGCAAACTACCTAAAATGATCCAGCGGTTAATTAAGATCAGGTTCAAATCCCCTGTATGCTATGGGGATGTATGTATGTACCCAAGAATAAATGCTACTAGAAGAATGAACCCTAAAATATAAAGGGGAAAAATAGTTAATTCAAAAATGGCAAATTGAGGGTAGTCTTTCATAATAGTCAGCAAATGTTCCTTTTTACATGAAAATCAATGGACTGCCTATGTTCATTATAGATTCTGAAATACTGGAAAATGCACCAGATAAGGTGTCAATAGTAATTTTCTGGGGGAGCATGTCCCAGAGCCCTCTTAAAAACTCAATATTGTACTTCCCTTTCATGTTTTAATGGACTTATGTTTTTATCTCCCAATGCAAATTAAGAAATGTTGGGCAAATGCCAATGCAAATCAAGAAATATTGGGCATACCTACAGCTTAAGTTACAAAGCCCATGCAACTACATTTTTCACATCATAACCAGAGCTGTTCTTAAATTGTCAGGATTTTTTTTAAAGCTGCCAAGCAAATTTTGCTAATTTGCAAGTTTAGCTGATGCCGGACTTATAGATCCAGTTTCTTCATGTAAAAATACCATTAATCCGCTCGAAGGCATTTTTACATTGCTTATTTCCCATTGTTACTGTGGAGGAGGAGCCAGCTCTATGCACGCTCTCCCCATTTTACTGTTCAATTGGGTCCGAGGTGCACTGGGTTCTAATATATAGGGGTAGAAATTGGTGGGGTGCAGGGTACATTCCCTGCGCCTGAATATGGTGAGGCCCAAGGCACCCCCAATATTGGGCCTCTGGCTTCATTTCACTGGAGCCGGCGTGGTGCGAACATCCAGCCGGTGAAGAGGAAACAAAGATCGGGCCACTGCTAGTGTTGCAGAGGATTGGAGACCCACGTTCTTTAAATATGGAGCACACCCCAGTAAGTAAGTTTGAAAAACTTACCCTTTTGGTAGCAGGCAGTCCTAAGATGTGGTTTTACTGAACTCACCAGGGCAAACCAATCTTTCAGTGGGGGCCTCAAACAGGCATTAGGCCCCTTATTTGCATAAGCAAAGGGCCTAACACCTGTTTCAAGCATGGGCCCTGTATGCTATTTTTGTTCCTTCACCCATGTGGGCGACTCATTGTGTATGTACTTCCTGCCTGCCATATTGGGGAGCTTAGTAGGCTGGTTAGCACCTGAAATACACAGCTGAACTTCTAGGTCATAATGTGGAGACCAATTGACTAATAGATTGTAAATGGAGGCAGCAGTTCAATGCATTCATTGAAACTGGCTTCCTCACCCCAGTAGCATACTCGTAGGCCCATGTTTTCCAGGGTCTACAATGTCATTAGTTCCCCAAACATCAGGATGGTTATACTATGGAGTACAACCACCAGATTTACTCGTGTGAATCCCATCGACTGCATTATTGTAATATAAAAGTACCTTTTATGTTGGCGCGGTGGAGCCAATCATGACTCAGCATTAACTAGTCCCTCTGATGATATCAAGGTGACTTTATGTTTGGTGATGGTAAATATAAATGGATAGCAGTTGCTACTGGCACCATTTTTTCTGACCATAGCAGGTTGAGCTCTCAGTCCAGTATTGCAGGAGAGCAATGTGCATTTTGAACTGCTGGCTGCATCTGCTTTCCTCTGACATTGGACAACCTGAGAATCGAAGGTGCAGTTGTGACTTTTCAAGAACTGCACAGGTAAAGTTGTTTCTCCATTGCAGCTGGTGTTCTGAAATCTATCCATAAACAGCGTTGACAGCCTCTAAATGCTGTAGAACCACTTTAAGTAGAAGCAGCGCCACCATTTTAAAAACACAGCAAAGGATCGTTCTGAAACAAGTCGGAGATTTTTGGAATGTGTGAAAAACTATTACACTTAGATTTCTGCAGCCTATTATTCATACGAAGGAGGCAGAATATAAATGATAGTGGATTAATTTGATTATCACTCATAGATACCAGTAGTGATCCAGCACATTACAGCATTAATATTGGTGTGACAAACTATTAAGTGTCACGGTTTAAATCTGATTATATCTTTTGTTTTAGATGTAGAAGTTACCACAAAATACATTTTTCTACGCAAGTGCCAAAATGGGTGCACTGGAATGGCCACACCCCATGACTGCAAGTTAAAGGATCATTCTGCATAGTGATGTAATATTATAGATCACAGTACAGAGTTGAATAAATTGTGTCCTTCCATGTTTTCTAGTGGAGGAGCAGGTTGTGTTCACTAAAATGATGCCATTGAACATTTGATGGCTAACAGTGTGGACTGAAGCATGTTCAATGATTATTTTCTCATGGAATATTATTGGTGTTGATTTCACATGTTGGAAAAATAATAAATGGGGCAGAAATTGCTCGTGAAATAAGCTCACCGTTGCTAGTAGTGAAGTTCCAGCATCCTGCTGGTTCGTTGACGATATGACTGCTTCGAATTAAAGGTCTATCGCTGGCTGGAATCAGAGAAATCATTGAAAGTACAAACTTGCTTATCTGCCCAATTGGAAAGTAACTAATATTGCCACAACACAGGGGTATGCTGAAAAAAAAGTCTAAACTAAGTCTTAATGACCTGCCAATTAACTAAAAATTAACTTTTAAAGATGTGGAGTCGCATTACTCCTTATTTCAATAGTTTATGGTCATTTTTTAAAATTTTATTTTTCCCCTTTGTCTCTCATTTAATTCAATTATTTCTTGCCCCCTCTTTTTTCGCTGTCTATAACTGATTGATTTGATTTTAATGTTGTACTTTTCACTTCCTGATTTTAAAGTTCCAAGCCTGCTTGAACACAGCTGATCAAGATAGTGTGACCCTCTTGCCTTTCCCAGGGTCCTAGCTTCGCTTGAACTAACGCTGGGTTCTTCACCGTTTCCTATTCGAGGAAGTGGCTGACGAAAAGATGGCGTTAAGTTAGTGGGTTAGTACAAATCTATGGAGTGGTGAGTACTGTTGATTCGCCATTCCGAGCAATTTCTACCCCATTAATGTTCCAATCCCTTACCTAGCGATGGGCTGAGATAGCCCAGTGATACAATAACCAATGCAGGATGTTTTTGTGGTGTGATGATAACCAAGTCTGCACCACATCAAACTATTAAATAAATTTCAGTGCAGTAATAAAATTTATAGGCCCACCTCTAATTCTTTGCAATATAATACAGATCATATGGTTAGCACTCGGACAGTCTAAGTACTGCCATTTACTGTTGAGGGGAGATTTGATTGAGGTGTGGAAGATCATGAATGGTTTTGATAGAGTAAATAAGGAGAAACTGTTTCCTGGTGGCAGAAGGGTCAGTAACCAGAGGACACAGATTTAAGAAGATTGGCAAAAGAGCCAGGGGCGACATGAGGAAACATTTTTTTACGCAGCAAGTTGTGATGATCTGGAATGCACTGCCTGAAAGGGTGATGGAAGCAGATTCAATAGTACCTTTCAAAAGGGAATTGGATAAATATTTGAAGGGAAAAAATTACAGGGCTATGGGGAAAGAGCAGGGGAATGGGACTAAGGTGATTGGTAGAAGAACCAAAGGTGACACGAGGAAAAACTTTTTTACGCAGCGAGTGGTTGAAATGCACTGCCCGAGGGGGTGGTGGAAGCAGATTCAATCATGGCCTTCAAAAGGGAACTGGTTAAGTACTTGAAAGGAAAAAATTTGCAGGGCGATGGGGTAGGGCAGGGAAATGGGACTAGCTGGTTTGCTCTTGCATAGAGCCGGCATGGACTCGATGGGCCGAATGGCTTCCTTCCATACTGTAAGCTTTCTATGATAATTGGATAGCTATTTCAAAGAGCTGGCACAGGCATGATGGGCCAAATAGCTGCCTCCTGTGCTTGTACCTACTATATGATTCAAAATTTGAAGTATTGCTTTGTGACAGCTACAATAAATGGTCTAGTTGGAAAATGTACATTGATTGCACTGAACAAATCTTCAAAATGTAATAAGCACCTACACTACCAGTAATAGATAAATAATTTATAGAAAGGTTACATTCGGCCCATCGAGTCCGCGCCAGCTCTATGCCAGAGCAATCTACCTAGTCACACTCCCCCACCCTATCCCCGTAGCCCTGCAATTTTTTTTTCCTTTCACGTACTTATCTAGTTCCCTTTTGAAGGCCATGATTGAATCTGCCTCCACCAATTCCTTGGGCAGTGCATTCCAGATCCTAACCACTCGCTGTGTTTTTAAAAAAAACTGTTTCCTCCTGTCACCTTTTGGTTCTTTTGCTAATCACCTTAAATCTATGTCCTCTAGTTCTTGACCCTTCCACCAGTGGGAACAGTTTCTCTCTATCTTCTCTGTCTAGACCCTTCATGATTTTGAATTCTTAACTTTTAACTGTTCCTGGAGAAATTGATTAGAGAAGATGGGATTGAAGAGTGTTAGTGCTACTAACATACTTGGCTTTGTCATTCTCATTTGTAATATTCATTTACATGGTGGAGTTAGTTACCATAATAACCAAGAATAAAAATACCTGCAGTAATAGCAAAAAGTAAATCTAGCACCGATACAAAGAGTTTCACAATGTGGTGTCTTGGCAGGTGATTTTAAACATACGCCCAAAATGAGCATGATGTCAGCAGAGCATCGGCTGTGCCCGTTCGAGGCCTTTCAGCAAGAGGCCGGAATCATTGTCAGGTTTGCACCTCGTTACATTCTCAGCAAGCTACCCAGCAGCCAATGAGCACTAGCAAGCGGCTTGTCGCACCTGCGTGGGGAGTGGGTGGAGGTGGGGTGGGGTAGATCCATGAGCAAGCTGAACTGGAAGTAGTCAGTAAAAGCATTTCAGCTCCTAGCTCCACACAAATGTTCCAGACCTTTTTTGGAACTGCTTCCAGCCACATATCAAGCTTGGCGACCCTGCTCCTCCCAGTTTTTGGTGCAGGTCAAGGGGCCCCCTGAACAAAATTATCAGCACCTTCAGGTTATTGGACCTAACGGTGAAGAGGACAAAGGATTGGACCTCCTGCCTGCCAAAGAACATGGCCTTGCTCTTACTTCGGTTCACTCTGGCCCCTGAGGCTAGCTTGAAATGGTTGCAGATGCCCATCAGTGTGCGGACTGACTGCTGGTCGGAGCAGAAGACGGTGACATCGTCCACATACAGGGAGGCCTTAACCTGAGAACCTCCACTGCCTTGGATTGTCACCCCCGAAACCTGCATCCTTCCTGATGGATGCCGCAAACAGCTCAATACAACATACGAACAAGACCGCAGAGAGAGTACAGCCCTACGTGACTCCAGATCTGATCGGAAAGCTCTCTGACTCCCACCCATTAATTAGGACTGCACTATGGCCAGAGTTAGGGTATATCTATTTGCAGTGCTGTGACCAAAAGTAGACCATACTTTTGTTGCAGCACTTTGAAGTCCTTCTAGCAACCAAGAATCGACCGAAGAGCTGTGTCTCAACTCGGTAGCAACTATGAAGGATGCGAATGGAGAATGAAGCTGCCTGCTTTTTCTTGCTGGCAGGCTGAATGGATTAGCTTACTCAAACAGGCCTGGGATCTGATTAGTGTTTTCTCCTTGCTTCCCTTACGGATCTTCCCCAGTTAATAAGATGTGTTTGATACAAAGTTCTGAATAATTTATTTGAAAACAACTACGAGTTATCTTGATTTGTGGTGTTCCTGTGCTAAGAAATGGAGTGGATTTCGTACCACTAAGACAGTCATAAATGCACCACATGAAAGGAACGGGTGTGATGGGCTGAAGGGCTTTCTTATGTCTCATAATTTTTATATTGAGTGAAGCAACAATACGTAGTTTTTTTAAAAAAATACCGTGAACAATGGAAGTGTGGAAAGGGCAACACTAATAAAAAGAAATCCCACCCATGGCCATATGGAATTAGTATTAATTAACTTTCACATTTGTGAATTAAAACCGATAACACATCAAGGGTACAGTATTTTGAATATATGAAGATACTAAATAACGGAGCTTATCCTTTTATAATAGCCTTCTAATGGTCATATGATTCATAGCCCTGCACGTCACCATGCTTGCAATCTGCAGTTAATATTAGTGGAGTTTCTAAAGCATCAGAGCATGATGTATTGGTTGATCTCCAAATTTAGGAAATGCCAAAGAAAGATGAGATGCAATAAATTGTCTTAATTTTACTGCTTCCTAACCTTCCTACACATGATTATATTCCTGACCCAGGTTACAGTTAACTGAATATGTTCTTCAGTAACAAGTAAAGCTCTGGGTGACAGCAATACAGAAACAGTGATTCTGCAAATATAGCTCTGAGTCATGGTATAATGTCAAGGCAATTGCAATAAGATTGTTTAACTGAATGTGTTTATTTGAGCTGAATGGCGCCCAGCAGTGCAATCGTACATTTAACCCTACCAAGCTTGGGCGCTGACTGTAGATAGCTTTTTGAGCTATGTAAAACCATAGATTGCGACAGTTAAGAATTTTCAGGCAGCGTCTACTTGTCAATGCTCAAGGATGAGCATCTGTGCCACTACCAGCTGCTACTCCATTATGCTCCCACTTATATTCACAGTAGCTATCAATTTCTGAGATAAGGAAAATCTATGGAATGTTTGCTGCAATCTTACACTGTACAAGTGTAGGAATATTGGGTATACTTGCAGCATAAGGTATGACCAGCCTTTCACAGAACTATATTCAGGTTTGTTTTTGAGTTGCCAGTTGTTGAGGCTGTAGGTCAACTTTTCCAGGTTGCTTTTTTATTATTTGTTCACAGGATGTGGGTGTCGCTGGAGAGGCCAGCATTTACTGTCCATTCCTAATTGCCCTTGAGAAGGTGGTGGTGAGCTGCCTTCTTGAACCGCTGCAGTCCGTGTGGTGAAGGTTCTCCCACAGTCCTGTTAGGGAGTTCCAGGATTTTGACCCAGCGACGACGAAGGAACGGCGATATATTTCCAAGTCGGGATGGTGTATGACTTGAAGGGGAATGTATAAGTGGTGGTGTTCCCATGTGCCTGCTGCTCTTGTCCTTCTAGGTGGTAGAGGTTGTGGGGTTTGGGAGGAGCTGTTGAAGAAGCCTTGGCGAGTTGCTGCAGTGCATCCTGTGGATGGTACACACTGCAGCCACAATGCACCGGCGGTGAAGGGAGTGAATGTTTAGGGTGGTGGATGGGGTGCCAATCAAGCGGGCTGCTTTGTCCTCGATGGTGTTGAGCTTCTTGTGTTGTTGGAGCTGCACTCATCCATGCAAGTGGAGAGTATTCCATCACACTCCTGACTTGTGCCTTGTAGATGGTGGAAAGGCTTTGGGAAGTCAGGAGGTGAGTCACTCACCACAGAATACCCAGCCTCTGACCTGCTCTTGTAGCCACAATATTTATGTGGCTGGTCCAGTTAAGTTTCTAGTCAATGGTGACCCCCAGGATGTTGATGGTAGGGGATTTGGCGATAGTAATGCCGTTGAATGTCAAGGGTAGGTGGGTAGACTCTCCTCTGTTGGAGGTGGTCATTGCCTGGCACGAATGTTACTTGCCACTTATCAGCCCAAGCCTGCTTGTTGCCCAGTTCTTGCTACATGTGGGCACGGACTGCTTCATTATCTGAGGGGTTGCGAATGGAACTGAACACCGTGCAATCATCAGCGAACATCCCCATTTCTGACCTTATGGAGGAAAGCAGCTGAAGATGGTTGGGCCTAGGACACTGCCCTGAGGAACTCCTGCAGCAATGTCCTGGGGCTGAGATGATTGGCCTCCAACGACCACTACCATCTTTGTGCTAGGTATGACTCCAGCCACTGGATAGTTTTCCCCCTGATTCTCTTATGTAAATAAAACTAGTGAATCACTGGTTAAAGGTCTGTCACTGTTGGAAGCAATTACAGGTGATAAATATAAGAGTAACACAATATTAAAGAATACTAGCTCATGTGATTTTTCTTGGTGTCTTGGTGTAATAGTACAAAGCCAATTGAAATGATGCCATGGGGCACAAAATTTGTCTTGGGCATTAACGCAAAACAGGCCGCAACAAATCAGCAGCTCGCTTTACCTTCCGCCTGGTTTTCTGTTCTATTAGCTGCCCACTTTGCGCTACCACACGACACATTTCATCCTCATGATGTCTTTCAAAGCATCAAAATAAAGATCATTGTTTTTGTTGTGGCTCTGAATGTAGGGCACATTTCAATTGGTTACTTCAGGTGTCCTGTTGACTGTATGTTTGCTGAACATTTTTGATAGCATGATGTAAGGCAACAGAATTGTTAAACTCCATATATGGAGAGAAAATAAGCTAGGAGGAAAAAGTAATATCATATGCTGCATTATTCAATCTATGTTCCCAAGGATGGGTGAAACTAGAACTAGGGGGCATAATCTTAGAATAAGGGGCTGCTCTTTCAAAACTGAGATGAGGAGAAACTTCTTCACTCAGAGGGTAGTAGGTCTGTGGAATTTGCTGCCCTAGGAAGCTGTGGAAGCTACATCATTAAATAAATAACATTTGCACCAGATAAGTGCCAGGCAATGACCATCTCCAACAAGAGAGAGTCTAACCACATCCCCCTGACATTCAACGGCATTACCATCACCGAATCCCCCACCATCAACATCCTGGGGGGTCACCATTGACCAGAAACTTAACTGGACCAGCCATATAAATACTGTGGCTACGAGAGCAGGTCAGAGGCTGGGTATTCTGTGGCGAGTGACTCCCCAAAGCCTTTCCACCATCTACAAGGCACTAGTCAGGAGTGTGATGGAATACTCTCCACTTGCTTGGATGAGTGCAGCTCCAACAACACAAGAAGCTCGACACCATCCAAGATAAAGCAGCCTGCTTGATTGGCACCCCATCCACCACACTAAACATTCACACCCTTCACCACCGGTGCACTGTGGCTGCAGTGTGTACCATCCACAGGATGCACTGCAGCAACTCGCCAAGGCTTCTTCGACAGCACCTCCCAAACCCGCGACCTCTACCACCTAGAAGGACAAGAGCAGCAGGCACATGGGAACAACACCACCTGCACGTTCCCCTCCAAGTCACACACCATCCCGACTTGGAAATATATCGCCGTTCCTTCATTGTCGCTGGGTCAAAATCCTGGAACTCCCTTCCTAACAGCACTGTGGGAGAACCGTGACCACACGGACTGCAGCGGTTCAAGAAGGCAGCTCACCACCTCCTTCTCGAGGGCAATTAGGGATGGGCAATAAATGCTGGCCTTGCCAGCGACGCCCACATCCCGTGAACGAATAAAAAAAAAAAATTTAAAACAGAAATGGACAGTTTCCTAGAAGTGAAGGGAATTAGGGGTTACGGGAAGCGGGCAGGAAATTGGACATGAATTTAGATTTGAGGTTAGGATCAGATCAGCCATGATCTTATTGAATGGCGGAGCAGGCTCGAGGGGCCGATTGGCCTACTCCTGCTCCTATTTCTTATGTTCTTATAAATCAGTTATCCTAAAGTTATTAAGTATCCAGATCTGTGTGGTTTGTTTTACCCTTCCAGAGAGCAGTTAATTTTCCTCAGTCATATTTCAGCCACAGCCTTTTATACTAACTGTGTACAGGCTGGAACGAACACACCTTTAATCCAGAAAAAATATTTGATGTGAACTCCTGTCTATAGGTCACACCAGTGTAAAAATTGCACCAGCCAATTTTACAGCATTTGCACACTTATGCATTAGTAATATCTAGGTTATACAACCCGTCTGTAGTTACTGATTATGCACCAGATTTTATGTTTCAGGAGTCTAACAGATACCTGCTTTAGTTTTGAATAAAAAGATTTTGCACCTTTTTAACTGTGGTTTCCTCTTCAATGTGGCATACGACAGTCTTTATTTGAGGAAGAAATCTTACGGTCATGACATTATTCAGACAATAGGTTGTCAAAAATAGGCAATAATTAAAAAGTATGGGTGAGGAACTTCTCTGGTTTCTAAAGATTCATGCAGTGATTTGATATAATTGATTATAAAACGCTTTGAAAAGCTAGCTCATGATTCTTTGAAAGTGATCAATAGTATTGGACTTCAAAAGTAAAATACTGCAGTTACTGGAAATCTGAAATATAAACAGAAAATGCTGGAAATACTCAGCAAATCAAGCAGCATCTGTGGCGAAAGAAAGGGTTAACATTTCAGGTCGATGACCATTCGTCCGAACTCAGCAGTATTGGACTTAATTGACGACATTTAGTTTCCATGTTCTAGGGGGACCTGTTCCAATCAAATCCTAAGAAGGCAACTATTTCTCCAAAAAACCAGTTGGATCTTAAGTAAATTCTGTCACAGCCTTCTATTGTTCCATAGAAGGTTGAAGTTAAGCCTAGAGATGAGTGTTTAATCAATGTTGCTGATACTGATAAATGAGTTTAATCAGTTCATGGATACTTCTGTGATGGTGATTAACTGTAATAGGAAAGATCTCTAGTCTTCCCACATAAAACAAGAATTCACTGCCTGCCTAGTTCTGGAGCAGTACCAGAATCTGTCGTGAGCAGTGATTCTTTGAGTTGAAGATGTGGCACCAAACAAGATTTAATCAAAAATTTGAGTTGAACCGCAAGGTTTCAAACCAGAACATAATTGAAAGAGACTATCAAGAAAGGCAATCCAGGTCTTCTCACCCTACTGGATATGATGTTCACCCTGATGTCTGAGGCAGTCAGGGGAGGAAGTCAATGAGATAAATACTGGAGAGGCAAGGAGGGAGATTTTTTAAAAATCTCTCCCTAGAATTTTGATTTTTACCAATATCTTTCAATATTTAAATCAGTGACACAGGTTTTGATACAGCAATATCCCCAAAATCTGTCTGACTACCAAAGTGATGCAATGTTGCTTGTAGCCGTGTTTTAGAAATGTAACTAAAATCAATACTATCTCATGCACCAGAGCTTTAGAAGACCAGACACTAGCCTCAAAATCTTTTTCACTTAATGTAATATAAAGGGACCTGCTCGTTGCGTAAATAGCTGTGGCCCCTTCAATCTCATACTATTTAAAAAATGTGTACTAAATAGCAAACATTCAACTTCCCATGTGTTCCAGCTTTCCAAAGGAAAAAAAAATGATAATACACCAATGCAAAAGTGGTGAATCAATGCTCTTTAGAAATGCTTGATTATGTATCTCAGATCGGCAATTTAGTCCAGCTCTAATAATTAGATTATGATTATTAACAGTGATGTAAGGAAGGAGTGTTCATGTGAGAAATGAATGTTGCTAGTGTGTGGTGTGAAGAAAGGAAGAGGAGAGGAATTGCTGCAGGAGTTCCTCAAGGCAGTGTCCTAGGCTCAACCATCTTCAGCTGCTTCATCAATGACCTTCCCTCCATCATAAGGTCAGAAATAGGGATGTTCGCTGATGATTGCAGTGTTCAGTTCCATTTACAACCCCTCAAATAATGAAGCAGTCCGAGCCCACATGCAGCAAGACCTGGACAACATCCAGGCTTGGACTGATAAGTGGCAAGTAACATTTGTGCCAGGCAATGACCATCTCCAACAAGAGAGAGTCTAACTACCTCCCCTTGACAGTCAACCATCACCAAATCCCCCACCATCAACATCCTGGGGGTCACCGTTGACCAGAAATTTAACTGGACCAGCCATATAAATACTGTGCCTACAAGAGTAGATCAGGGGCTGGGTATTCTGTGGCGAGTGACTCACCTCCTGACTCTCCAAAGCCTTTCCATCATCTACAAGGCACAAGTCAGGAGTGTGATGGAATACTCTCCACTTGCCTGGATGAGTCCAGCTCCAATAACACTCTAGAAAAGCTCGACACCATCCAGGAGAAAGCAGCCCGTTTGGCACCTCATCCACCACCCTAAACATTCATTCCCTTCACCACCGGCGCACAGTGGCTGCAGTGTGTACCATCCACAGGATGCACTGCAGCAACTCGCCAAGGCTTCTTCGACAGCACCTCCCAAACCCGCGACCTCTACCACCTAGAAGGACAAGAGCAGCAGGCACATGGGAACAACACCACCTGCACGTTCCCCTCCAAGTCACGCACCATCCCGACTTAGAAATATATTTCCGTTCCTTCATCGTCGCTGGGTCAAAATCCTGGAACTCCCTTCCTAACAGCACTGTGGGAGAACCTTCATCACACGGACTGCAACGGTTCAAGAAGGTGGCTCACCACCACCTTCTCGAGGGCAATTAGGGATGGGCAACAAATGCCGGCCTCGCCAGTGACGCCCACATCCCATGAATGAATTTTTTTTTAAAGTTTGGAGTGAACAAGAGGTTTCCTAGTTATCGTGTGGTGAAGGGAGGTCATAGTTGAGAGTGGTGCGGTAAGGGGTGTATTTATCCTTGCTTGTGTGAGGTCATTGAACCACTTTCTACATTGAACACAGATCCTGGGGGTGATGTTGATGGCACTAATCCTGTCAGCCATCTCTGTCCAGGCCTGCATGAGTGACCTTGAGAATGCTCCTGCAGGTGCTGAGGAAGAGTACTTCCCTCACTAGGAGTGTCAGGGATGCAGCAGCAGGGGGGGAGCATAGTGGTTTTGTTACTGGACTAGTACTCCAGAGGCCTGGACTAATAATCCAGAGTAATGAGTTCAAATCCTGCCATGGCAGCTGGGGAATTTAAATTCAATTAATTAAATTGGGAACCCATTCCTCTGGAATAAAAAAAACTAGTATCAGTAATGGCGGCCATGAAACTACCGGATTGTCATAAAAACCCATCTGGTTCACTAATGTCCTTTTAGGGAAGGTAAACCTGCCGTCCTTACCTGGTCTGGCCTATATGTGACTCCAGACCCACAGCAATGTGGTTGATTCTTAATCGCCCTCTGAAATGGCCTAACAAGCCCCTTAGTTGTTCAAGAAGGCGGCTCACCACCACCTTCTCAAGGGCAATTAGGGATGGGCAATAAATGATGGCCCTGCCAGCGACGCCCACATCCCATGAACAAATAAAAAAAAACCCAGCCCTTTCACTCCCCTCTGCAGCCAACAAGTCATCCAGAGTTGGTGTGAAAAATGCAAGCAGGAGATGCAACCGCACTTAAGGGGTGCATCTCCGCTTTAATACTTGGGAAATTGTGCGGGTCATGTGGGCGATCCTATCCAATTCAGCCTGTCCTTCAAATGTTAGAGACCTGGGAGTTAAAGTGGCCAGGGCCTCACGATAACATTATGGGGGATTCCTTCCTGCCTGCCGTGCCTCCGCACGCATGAAAGCCGCCTCAAATTAAAATCGGGCCTTCAATTTCTGTACTAAACTTAACTTGATACAAATATTTCAAGTTTTATTTGGTTAGTTACAAAGCTTGAGGGAGGAGACAACCTCTGTGATTTGTTCAATTTTTTTATTATATACCAATAATTTTCAAATATGCTTGAGATTTGAAAATCTCAGTACTGTTTTCAGAGACATTTAAGAAGATGGAGTCCTTCAAATCTTGGAGTCACTATGGAGTTCGCAAACGAACAGTTCAAACTAGCACTAGCTCCAACAGTGGTAAGAAATACAAGAAAGAGCAAAATGTTACATCTATACAAAATTATCCTACAAAAGAACAGCTTAGATTGACTTTTTACTATTCTCCTTGCGAGAAGATAGAAAGATTTCTTTGTATGTGTCTATATATAATATGTATAAATTACTACAACATGTGTTTAATGTAGAAAAACATCCCAAAGCACTTCAAAGGCATAAGGAAAAATATGAACACTGAACCAAAGGAGGAAGTATTAGGGATGGTTAAAACCTAGGTCAAAGAGCTGGATTTGAAGGAGTCATTAAGGAGGAAAGGGAGGCGGAGAGGCAGATAGTTTAGGGGGGGAATTCCCTTGTGTGTGGGGAAGGGGCGGGTGACGAAGAGGAGGCTGAGGGAGATGCACGGAAGCTGATATCAGAGGAATGGCAAGTTTGGGGGGAGGGGGTTATAGCACTGGAGGAGGTTATAAAGATGGGGAGGTTATGAAGGGATTTAAACATGAGGATGAGAATTTTAAATTTGAGGCATTGGGGAACCCCAGGCTGATGTTGGTCAGCAAGGACAGGGGTGATGGGTGTGCAGGACTTGGTATAGGATAGGGGTAGTACAGTTTTGGATGAGCTGAAGTTTATAGAGGGTGGAGGATGGGAGACCAGTCAGGAGAACATTGTCGAGTCCTAAGGTGACAAAGGGATTGATTTAAGTGGCAGATGGGCTGACGTAGGGGTGGAAGCAGTCTTTTTGATGGAGCGCGTATGAGGTTGGAACTTCATTTTGGTTGACCGGGACACTGAGGTTGTGCAGTTGGTTCAGCCTGAGACAGTTGCTGGGTAAGGGGCTGGAGCGGTGGCAAGGTTATGGAGTTTGCGGTAGGGTGGGTGGGGCTGAAGAAAATGGCTTAGCTGGAGGAAATTGTCTTATCCAAGACTGAAAGTTGGACAAGCAGTCTGACAGCGGCGTGGGGGGAAAGAAAGAAAAGGTCTGTGATAGGGTGGAGGGAAGGTCTGTGATAGGGTGGAGGGCAGGGGTGATTAAATGACAAAAGGGATGATGGTGAAAAACAAAAGGAGGGTGATAATGGGTCATGTAAAGAAACAAAAGATGGGTCTAGAGGAGCTGTAAATGGCAACAGCTGTATGAGAAAATAGGAGCGGTGGTAATGATCTGAATTATTGAACTTAGTGTTGAGGCCGGAAGGCTGTAAAGTGCCTAATTGAAAGATGAGGTGCTGTTCCTTGAGCTTCGTTGGAACAGTGTAGGAGGCCAAGGACAGGGGTCAGAGTGAGATGGAGAATTAAAATGACAAGCGACCGGAAGCTTGGGTTCACGCTTGCGGACTGAACGGAGGTGTTCAGCAGAGCGATCACCCAATCTGCATTTGGTCTTCCCAATATGACCACATCGTGAGCAGCGACTACAGTGTACCGAGTTTGAAGAAGTACAAGTAAAACGCTGTTTCACCTGGAAGGAGTATTTGGGGCCCTGGACAGTTAGAAGGCAGGAGGTAAAGGTCAGGTGTTGCATCTCCTACGCTTGCACTGGAAGGTGCCAGGGGAAGGGGAGTGAATGTTGGGGGTGATTGAAGAGTGGACCAGGGTGCCACAGACTGAATGGTCCCTTCAGAATGCTGAAAGGGGAAGAGATGATGTGTTTGGCCATGGCATCGCGCTGGAGGTGGCGGAAATGGCGGAGGATAATCTGTCGAATGTGGAGGCTGCTGGGGTGGAAGGTGAGGACAAGGGGGCCCCTATCGTGTGTCTGGGAAGGGGAGAGGGCAGAAGTGTGGGAAATGGGATGAACACGGTTGAGAGCCCTATCAACCACAGTGGAGAGGAATCTCTTCTGCACCCTCTCCAAGACCTTGACACACTTCCTAAAGTGTGGTGCCCAGAATTGAACATAATACTCCAACTGAGGCATAACCAGTGTTTTATAAAGATTCAGCATAACTTCCTTACATTTGTACTCAATTCCTCTATTAATAAAGCCCAGGATCCCAAATGCTTTTTTTAACAACTTTTTCCTGCCACCTTCAAAGATTAGTGTATGTGCACCCTCCGGTCTCTGTTCTGCACCCCCTTTAAAATTGTACCATTTAGTTTATATTGCCTCTCCTCATTCTTCCTACCAAAATGTATCACTTCACACTTCTCTGCGTTAAATTTCACCTGCCACGTGTCTGCCCATTTCACCAGCCTATCTATGTTCTCCTGAAGTCTGTTACTATCCTCCATATTGTTCACTACATTTCAGAGTTTCATGTCATCTGCAAACTTTAAATTATACCCAAGTCCAGGTGAATTAATATATATCAAAAAGAGCAGTGGTCCTAATACTGACCCCTGGGGAACACCACTGTATACTTCCTTCCAGTCTGAAAAACAACCGTTCACCATTACTCTCTGCTTTCTGTCCCTTAGCCAATTTTATATCCACGCTGCCACTGTCCCTTTAATCCCATGGGCTTTAATTTTGCTAACAAGTCTATTATGGTAATTTATCAAATGCCTTTTGAAAGTCTATATACGCATCAACTGCACCACCCTCATCAACCCTTTCCATTATTTCATCAAAGAACTCAATCAAGTTAGTCAAACATGATTTTCCTTTAACAAATCCTTGCTGACTTTCACTTATTAGCCTATACTTTTCCAAGTGCCATTAATTTTGTCCCGGATTATTGTCTCTAAAAGATCCCCAAGCACCGACATTAGGCTGACTGGCCTCTAATTGTCGGGTTTATCGCTCTTCCCCTTTTTTTTGAACAGGGGTGTAACGTTTACAGTCTTCCGTCACCGTCCCCATATCTAAGGAAGATTGTGGCCAGAGCCTCCGCAATTTCCACCCTTACTTCCCTCAGGAACCTAGGATGCATCCCATCTGGACCGGGTGACTTTTCTACTTTGAGTACTGTCAATCTTTTAAGTATCTCCTTTATTTTTATCGTATCCAATATAGCTACCACCTCCTTTACTGCTACATTGGCAGCATTCTCGTTAATGAAGGCAGAAGAAAAATATTCATTTAGTACTTCAGCCATGCCCTCTGCCTCCACAAGAAGATCTTTTTGTCCCAGATCAGTCCCACCCTTCCTTTGACTACCCTTTTACTATTTATACGTTTAAAGAAGAGTTTTGGGTTCCCTTTTATGTTAGCCATTAATCTATTCTCATACTCACTCTTTGCCCCTCTTATTCCCTTTTTTAGATCTCCTCTGTACTTTCTGTATTCAGCCTGGTTCTCTACTGTATTATGAACCTGAAATTTGTCATGAGCCTCCTTTTTCTGTTTCATTTTAATCTCTATATCTTTAGTCATCCAGGGAGCTCTAGTTTTGGATGCCCTTCCTTTTCCCCCATAGGAATGTATCTACTCTGTACCCAAACCAACTCCTCAATTACTGTTTTGCCTACCAACTTTTGATTCCAATCCACCTGGGTAAGATCCCTTTTTATCTCACTGAAATTAGCCCTCCTCCAGTTAAGCATTTTCACATTTGATTGTTCCATGTCCTTTTCCATAACTATCTAAACCTAATATTACGATCACTGTTCCCCCAAAGGCTCCCCCACTGAAATATGCTGCACCTGTCCCACCAGAAGAGGTGAGGGAGGGAACCTGAGTAGGACGAGAACAAAATGTTTCGCATATCCCACAAAAAGATAGGCATAGTTACGACCTGTATGGGTTCCCATAACGACACCTTTTTTGGAGGAAGTGAGTGGAGTTAAAGGAGAAGTTGTTCAATGTAAGAACAAGTTCAGCCAGGTGGGAGAGGAGGGTGGTGGTGGATGTGGACAGGTTGGGTCTCTCCAAGAAAGAAGCAGGCTGTCCTGGTGGGGGGTGGAGGTGACTGGACGTCCATGGCAAAAAGGAGACTGTTAGGGAAGTGGCAGAGGACGTTGGAAGAGTCATGGATGTAGGTCAGAAGGGTCCGGACAAGGGGAGATAAGATAGTTGAGATAGGAAGAAATAAGTTGCGTGAGGCAGGAACAGGCTGAAACGACAGGTCTACCAGGGCAGCCCTGTTTGTGGATCTTGGGAAGGAGGTAGAAGCGGGGATGGGGGACTGAGGTCGGAGGCCATGGGGGTAATCTCTCCAGAGGAAATTAGGTCAGTGACGGTCTGGGAAATGATGGCTTGTTCATCTTTTGTTTGCTTTATTATTTAAGCTTAAAATAAGGTCTGAATTTGTGATGGGATCAAAGATGGGAGAGAGTTCTATGGAGGTATAAGATCATTCGAGTTGCTAAAAGCTATTAACAGGTGATTCTGTTTGTTACCTTGGATGTGTTACTGAAAACTTAACTGGATATCAAGATTAATGAAGACGCTCATAAAAGCTATAAGAGCATTGGGACTCACCTTGAGAGCACTTTTTAAAAAAAAAAAAAAAATTTGTAGCCAAAAATTCCATAGGATGAATGGTAGAAAAGACCCAAAAGCATAACTGGAAGTTAGAAAAATTTAGAGGGCAGTTAGTTTTGAATTCTGTGCCACAAATCGCTATTGAAGCAGAGTCCATAAATTCTTTTGAAATGATGAGTATGTGGGCGTGAGCAGGATGATAGTGACTCGGGAACACCGGCATACTTGACAGAGCAAATGACCTGTTTCTATGCTGTAACATTCTATAAGTGGAATTGGTTAAAACTATGCTGTTACCAGCACAGAGCACTAATAATCTTAACCGCTGCTTATACAGCTAAAACCACCCTACCCATGAATCCATTGGCTTGGTATTACCAGAGGTGGTTGATGGAACCTAAAGTTCTTTTTATGACCCACTTGAGTGAAGAGCTGCAGACAGGGCTGTGACTGTTGGACCGGTTTTACCGGTTCTTTGTTCTGAAAGGTTGGCTGTCAAAACTGCTCAAGGCAGAATAAATTGTCCTTTAAACTGCAGAAAACGCAATAAGGTTTATTTAAAAAAAAAATGCAAAAGTTGGAAATCTGTCGACAAAGCAGAAAATCCTGGAAATAACACAGCATAAACAGTCGGCATCTACTGAGAGAAACGACAGATTAACCTTTCACATGTAACTTTTCTGATCAGAGTTACACCCAAAATGCCAACCTGTCTTTTTCTCTAAGTGCTACAGAACTTGCTGAGTTCTTACAGCATTTCTTTAGAGAAACCAATTCAATAGTGCTTGAATGTTGCTACGATCTTCCCATACAAATATTTGGTGAAAGATGGTTAAATGTATTTATTAAATATACTTTAACAAGATAAAATACTAGGTATAATGGTTTATTTAGAAAAGAATATTGCACAAAATAGCAAACACAGCTGATTCAAGGTAAACAAAGAACAAAAAACTACGTAAAGTATTAACTCTCCTTGCTTGATATTCAGGCCAATGGTATAAATTTTGCATTGTTAATTCAATCCTTGGAGGGCATTCTTTGAAACATTGTTAGAATAGGCCATACTGTTGGTTAATTGGAAGTGTGTTGTATAAAACTGCTCCAGTATACATAAATTATGTCTTGCCTTATTTGTTGAAATAGGTTCCACAGGGATCCAATTAGTAGTCCCATTATAAATGAGATAATATACAGGTGGCATGTTGGTGTGGGACATGAATGTGGTAACATGCTGGGCAATGGAATAATAAAACACATGTTCCCCACTGTTACCAACACGGTGTGCGGTTTTCCCTGGTCACTATTAGCAACATTATAAACATAGTGGGTAATTTCTCCTGATGCTATTTCTAGTGAAATTGTAAGCCCATTCTTTTCAAAATCTTTGACAATTGTGCCAGAAGTAGTAAACATAGGAAATCTTATGATGTGGCTAACACATAGAAACTGGAGGGAATATCTCCACCCACCCCCCGGAAACATCTTTGGAGAGTTTCACAAGCCATTAAAGGGGAAGCAGCAAGCACAGACCAGGAGCTTCCCCACTGGAAGAAAAGTAAATTCAGTCAATAAGCTGCACTGCTATCAGCAGCCAGCTCAGAAGTGGCATTGGCAAACTGCTTTGCCACATGCCTCTGCTGGATACAATAGTGATTGGCCCATGGTGACCTAAAGGAGAAGAGAAATATTAAGAATTTGGGTAAAACAATAAATAAGTCAATGAGAATTAATTATAGCATGAGTATTCATTACCTCTTATTGAATCATTTTCTCTTCCCTTCACTTGGATTTAAAATGTATTGATCATTAGAATTTAGAACTAGAAAATTGAAATTAGACATTCAATCGCTCTGTACTTGATTTACAGGTGTGAAATGGCACCTGAAGGTCCAATATGGCAGGCGGCGTATGCATGCTCATTCCACGTTAAAAGTGCGCCGCTTGCCATATTGGACCAGGCTCTCCCATAAGCGTCCAGGGCACATGCCAGAAGTAGGATGAGCGAGAACTAAGCTTCGACGGTATTGCAGGGTCCAAACAGCTGTCTTACATTCTCCCCATCACTATCCCCTGGCATCTTTCTCAATAGATAGGGACTTCACTCCCTCAACATCCAGCTGGTTTGCGACCACATGCAGCTCTGTGACTGGTTTCCTGGCAGTAATCATGAGTCATTCATCCTGCGCCAGTCCTCTATGCAGCCTTTATTCCAATCAGGTCACAGTTGGCTATTGGATGACAAAAGGTATCCTCTTTCAACATGGTTCATAACTCCTGTCAGGAACCTGGGTACGGCTCCAGAGGTGGCCTACGAGAGCCATACTGCCACTAGAAATATCATCAAGCAGACAGTCAACATGCTCGAGCAACGCTTCCGCTGCTTGAACCATTCGGGAGGAGCTTTGCAGAATAGCCCTGAGCTGATATCCAGATATGTGGTTGTGTGCTGCTTGCTAAGTAACTTTGTGATAATGCCACCTGGGCAGCAGGAGGAGGAGGAACAGGATCAGTATCGACTGCCAGAGCTCCAAGAACAACTCGAGCACACCATGTGACCCATCCTCAATACAACAACAGTCCCACAATCCTTATTACCACTATCAAATTGCCTTCCTTCAGTCCAGCCTTAAGGGTCTAGCCTTCACTTTATTAAAGATATTAACACCAACACCAAATCCTGAACAAAAAAAAAAGATGCTCCAACAACTCAATTCCATCTGTATATAACATTTAACAGGAATAATTAAGAATCACCCCTGTGCAAGCCTTCTGTTCTATTGTACTTGTCCTAGTGTTCCTATAAAGTGTTTTCTCAATGGCTACAGCTTGGGAGGTGGAAGGCTATTGAGCTTCCATTGAGAAACATCAGGTGGCCATGGTCCTTTAGGGCCTGACTGCAAACTGCAGCAGCTCAGCGTGGGCCAGGGCACTGAGTGCCACACAGCCAGTTGGACCAAACAAGGACACTGGCGGAGTGGGTGTTGGGGTAGCTGGCATGCTGTCATCCTGAGAGAAGACAACAGGCGCCTCTCCCATGGAGCCAAGGCCACTCTTCTGGGATTGTGCCTCAGCACGCCTATAGGTCTGCATGAGAACAGAGTACAGAAATGTTGTGAATCTCTGGAGGTCCCTGTCAATACTGTCCCCCAGAGCCAAGATGGCAGCCGTCTGAGCTCACACTGCTGCCATGGAAGCTGCGAACAGAGGCTCCATCATGGGCGCCCCTGTTGTGTTCAGGGAGCTGACTGTTTGCTCCATTTTGGACAGAACGGTCTTCATGTTCTGCTTGAATCTCCGACACAAGTTGGAGCTGGACTCCTCCTTGCTCTGAGCCATTGGGCGTGAGCTTGCTGGCAGGCTGCCCAGTGGTGTATGCCCATTAGCCGTCTTCGATAGACAGAGCCTTCAAAGTCAGCATCTGCATCCTTTGCAGCAGAGCTAGTAAATCATCTCCCCTTCTGGTGACCTGGCACCTGTGGCATCCTATCTCGCTGCCCTAGCTCCTGAACACTTGTGGCCGGGATTCACCATGTGGAGATCCCTCTCTAACCTGCCCTCTAAAGTATGCATGTTACTAATCTCAGCTGGTGCTTGCAAGCGTCAGATCGAGTGATGCTGTGTATCTTCAAGAAGGCTGCCCTCCTTCCTGAAGTGGCATAGGGGTGACCACATTTTCAGCACCTGAAATGAAAGACAATGACAAATGTTAGCTTTTAGTGTGAAGGGAGAGCAGCGAGAGAAGAGTGGTTGCTGAAATCAGCTGCATTTTGTCATAGTGTGTTTAGGATGAGATAAAAGTAAAAAGCAAAAGAGAGGATACGGTGTAAAGAAAGCCTGTGAGATGTTAGCGTTGACAGTCACTGCCATGGTGACAGTTACCCTGCCCATGATGGCCAGCACATCGTCTTCCAGACGGGAAAGGGTGTGCAGGCGGGCTCCGCCTCCTGTGGTTGTCGTCTCCTGCCGCATGTTGTGCGTGACCTTCTGTAAGAAAGAAGGAAGTGTGCTAGTGACAGCCTTGTGAAGTGGTTTGAGAATGTTGCTGTCATGGGTGAACAGTTTCTATGTTATGTGGAAGATGTGAGGTGTGGTTGGAGTAGGAGGTGCAGAGCGTGTGGGTAGGAGAAGGAGGTGGTGTGAAGTGTGGTGCAGTGATTGTAGGAGAGTAAAGGGATGTGGGATGGGAGTATTGTGAGGACAGAGTAATTGAGGTGACAGGTAAAATTCTTATCTTGACAACCCTGGTGAGTCATTAAACATTTTGTGGCATTGGAGCTAAGTTCCTGGCATTGACCTCTTCCCACTGTTGGTGGAGGTGTTGCCTGGAGAGCTTTCTGTTCCCCAGGGGGGAAGCCGGATCTCCCTCCTCCTGTTGACCACCTGAACCAGGGCCTCCAATGTTGCATCCGAGAACCTGGATGTCATCTCTGTACCCCTCCCCACCATATTGTCCCTTTTTTGAGAACTTTTCCCTGCTATCTGCAGCCAGAGTACACCTCCCCTTTAAGAGGTGCCTTCTGCCTTTTAAGTGGCATCAGTCAAGCCTGATTTCCTGCTCACCCCCACCCTGCCCCAAACAGACATGCAGCCAATGAATAGCGTGGGTAGCCTAGTTACTTGCCTGAGTCAACACCAATTTCATGTGGTCCCTGCAGGCACATGCAGCATGCACCCCAGCCCGTTTTCAGGTGTGATCAAATTTTTAGGCCATACTGTTCAACAGCAAAAATAATACAATGTGGAATGCTAGTATGCAAATGAAATTTTGCCATGATATGCGTTAAGACTGTACCAGCCTCTCAAAAAAAAAAAGGGCTCATTAAGTCACTAGAACACTTTGCTTAGTGTGCAAGAGGAAACGTTGTATACAGTTCACGAGTAAAAACTGTTTTCAGTTGCTCACCCACTCTGCACTCTTTTTCTATGGAATTTTCATTACCTTCATACTGCTTCAGCTCTTGACATATAACATGTCATTATCCTGTTAGTCATACTATGGTTACTCACCTAATTGATTCGATGTATTTCTGGGTGTGCTTACAGGAGATTCCTCACCTCTAACAATAGTGCAATCTCTCTTTCATCTCCAGTATGAGTATTGGTGCAGTAGAAAATCTGGTTCGAAGAATGCATTTTAAAATGTATCGCACAAAAATAAATTGAAGTGAATCATGGATTCACAGATATTTTGTTTGCTCTTCACTGGCTCAGGGGGTAAATGCAATCTCTGGTGTGTTACCATAACAGACCGTGAAAGTCCCTGGTCAGTGCTAAGTTGGATGATCATAGAATCATAGGCACAGAAGGAGGCCATTCAGTCCATCATGTCTGTGCCGGCCGAAAAAGAGCTAGCCAGCCTAATCCCACGTTCCAGCTCTTGGTCCGTAGCATTATAGGTTATGGCACTTCAAGTGTATATCCAATGCGATGAGGGTTTCTGCCGAGTTCCAGACCTCCACCACCCTGTGGGTGAAAAAATTTCTCCTTAACTCCCCTCTAATCCTTCTACCAATTACTTTAAATCTATGTCCTCTAGTTATTGACCTCTCTGCTAAGGGAAATAAGTCCTTCCTATCCACTCTATCTAGGCCCCTCATAATTTTATACACTTCAATTAAATCTCCCCTCAGCCTCCTTTGTTCCAAAGAAAACAACCCCAGCCTATCCATTCTTTCCACATAGCTAAAATTCTCCTCGTCTCAGAACTAGCATGGGTTGTGTAATTTATAATGGGTAATTCTCCAACTTCCTGCTCTCAGCGGGGAGCCCAGGCCACCAGGAGCACTTATCCGAAATTTGGGCTTGCACTATGCACAATTTCCTGATTTTGCTCAGTGCGCGTCTGAATTTCTCAGTTGGTCTCCCAGCAGGCAAGGCTTCTCATATGAATATGAAGTCTGAAAACTATACCTTTATTGCTAATCTTTGATTTTTCATCCTGGTTTCGGTCTGTGGGATTGGCAGTGATAAGACTGGAAAAGATGGTGATTAGGTCTCTAAGTATACAAGCCTCCAGCTTTTCATTGTGTTTGAATTTTTTTGTGGTGCTTGTAAGGACCACAAGCCTTAAGACTGACCTATCATGTTTTGAGATAGATAATGGCCAAAAATTTGCTCATTAGATTTAAACGTACCCATAAACAATCCATTGGCCTTAGTGCGGGAAATTCCTCTACTGGCGAGCTACAAAAAGTGCAGCGTCCTCTCCCAGCCATCTGAATGGGGAAAGGATTGTGCTCAACCAATCAGATTGAAGCATCCTTTAAAAAGCCGCGCAGATAAAGAACCAGGAAGTGCAAGCTACAACAGTAAATTCAATGTAAAATCAGTTCGAGAAAGCGAGATGGAGAGGGTAAGAAGTATAGAATTAAAAAGAGGCAGAATTTTTTATTAAATGTCAATTTAAAACAACAATTAAAATTGGAAGGAATGAGACTCTGCACCTGTAAAAGTTAATTTTCAGTGCCAGAGAGGTTGCTTGGTGGTCATTAAAACTTACCATGCCGTTAAAAGTTAGTTAAGACCTAAAAAAAAACCTAGTGTACCTTTTTTCTGTGTAGATTAGTTTGTTTCCAGCTGGGCAGGAGAGTAACTTCACGCTGGTCCATTCATTCCAGCCAGCGAGATCTCCTTCCTGCACAGCTTTCGGAGAAGCAGGGCATCTCGTAGAGCAACTTCCAGATTTCTGTGTTTGACTGCGCATGTGCGGTCCCCGGAAGTTGCTCTTCCATTTGCCCTTAAATAACGATGAGCACTGGTCGGCTCTGTTATTTTTGGAGCAAATTCCAGGCCAATGTATATAAAAACTTCATATTGTTTACAAATCTGTCATTTTTCCTGTACCTTGTGTCTCATTACTGTTATTCATTGGTGCTAACTGAAATAGCACACATGTTACTTGTTTTGTGATTTTAACTTTACCCTGCTGAATAACCAGGAGATTCATGCACAGGTGTTCGTTGTCTGTACGTTGCTGCATAATTGTGTTTGTGATTGAAAATTATTGCCCAAATCCAATTATGCTCTCAAGTGTCATTCTCCATTTGTCACAGTACAGGGGTTGATATTAATGCATTTCTTGGATATTATCACTATTGTTGACTTGAGGTAGGCTGCATTTCTTTAAGCCACATAGGAGTGGCAGGTAAGTAATGCACAACTGCAAAATTCTCCATTCCTCCTCCACCTTTTCCTCATTCCTCCTCCCTACCCAACCGAGGGATGAAATGTCACTTATGATCCTAGATGAGGTTATTTCCTCAAGAGACCTGATACAAGAACAATTTGTAAGTGTATATAGCACATTTAATGTAAAATAAAAGGCGCTGCAACAGTAGAAATAGGGAAATGGATGCCATCAATGGAGGGAGAGACTACGAGGGTGATTTGAAGGCCTGGTTAATTGACAGTTTGGTTTAAAAATGTTTTGAGAGCTTTTAAAGGATGAGAGAAAAGTGAGGGGGTTTAGGGAGGGAGTGCCAAACAGTGGGGCTATGGCATGGCTCAGCTGTGTGGCTCAGTGGTAGCACTTTCACCTCTGATTCAGAAGGTTGTGGGTTTAAGTCCCCCTCGAGGGACTAGAGCACAAAATCTGGGTTGACACTTCAGTACAGTATACAGTACTTACTGAGTGCTGCACTGTCGGAGGTGCTGTCTTTCAGATGAGACGTTTAAACCAGGACCCTGTCTGCCCCCCTTCCCCCCCCCCCCCCCCCCCCCCCCACCGGGTGCATGTATATTAAAAAAAAATCATGGCACCATTTTGAAGAACAGCAGGAGAATTCTTCCTGGTGTCCTGGCGAATATTTATCTCTCAACTAACATCACTTTATTAAAAAAAAAATATTGTGGTCATTATCATGATGTTTGTAGGACCTTGCTGTGTGCAAATTGGTTGCCATGTTTCCTACATTACAACAGTGACTACACTTCAAAAAGTACTTTTGGATATAAATCGTTTGAGACATCTTGAGGTCATGAAAGGTGCTATATAAATGCAAGTTTGTTCTTCAGTAGGCTCTGGCATTAATAGTGGAACAAAGAAAAAAAAACACACACAGGAAAGGCCAGTCAGAGGACCAAGGGTGCAGGGGAGACACAAGGTTGCAGAGAGAGAGCAGGCAGTCAGTGAAAACGGGGTGATGAGCAAGTAGGACTTAGTGTGACATTGGATATGAGCAACTGGAGTTTGCTGAGGTTGAGACACCAGAAAGGGGAGCATTGGAATAATTGAGTCTTTTGAGGTAACAACAGTATAGATAACTGTTTCAGTGATAAAGGGGCTGAGGTAGGGATAGAGATGGGCAATATTGCCCATGTAGAAATAGGAAGTCTTGTTTATGAACAGGATGTGGGGTTTGAAGGTCAGCTCAGTATTGAACAGGATGTCAAGGTTTCATAGTGTCTACTTCAGCCTGAGCAAGAAGGAAAAGGAATGGAATCAGTGGCAATAGAGTGGGGTTTATGGTGGGGCTGAAAATGATGGCTTCAGTTTTCCCACAGTTGGAGGAAGTTGTGACTCATCCATGACTTGATGCCAGAATGGCAGTCTGATGGCATGAAAGTGGCTGTGGTGCAAGATCGAGTTACATTGAGACTTCAGTACAGAAACAAGCCATTCGGCCCAACTGTGTATATGCTCCACATGAGCCTCCTCCCTCCCTACTTCATCTAACCCTATCTGCATATCCTTCTATTCCTTTTTTCCCTCGTGCTTATCTAGTTTCCCCTTGAATGCATCTGTGTTATTTGCCTCAAGCTCTGACGAAAGGTCTTTGACCTGAAACGTTAACTCTGTTTCTTTCTCCACAGATGCTGCCTGACTTGTTGAGCTTCTCCAGCATTTTCTGTTTTTATTTCAGATTTCCAGCATCCGCAATATTTTGCTTTTGCCTCGACTATTCCTTGTGGTAGCGAGTTCCACATTTTTATCACTCTTTGGGTAAAGTTCTCCTGAATTCCCTATTGGATTTATTAGCGACTATTTTATATTTGACATCTAGTTTTGGACTCCCCCACAAGTGGAAACATTTTCTCCACGTCTACCCGATCAAACCCTTTCATTATCTTAAAGACCTCAACCAGGTCACCCCTCCACCTTTTTTTTTCTAGAGAAAAGAGCCCCAGCCTGTTCAGCCTTTCCTGATAAGTATATTCTCTCAGTTCTGGTATCATCCTTGTGAATCTTTTTTGCACACTTTCCAATGAATCCATATCCTTTTTTATAATATGGAGACTAGAACTGTTCAGAGTACTCCCAAGTGTGGTCTAACCAAGGTTCTATACAAGTTTAACACAACTTCTCTGCTTTTCAATTCTATCTCTCTAGAAATGCACCCCAGTGCTTGAATTGACTTTATTTTATGGCGTTAATAACCTGTGTCGCTACTTTGTGATTTGTGTTTCTGTACCTCAGATCCCTTTGCTCTTTTTTTACCTCACTTAGACTCTTATTATTCAAGTAATGTGTGGTCTCATAAGAACATAAGAACATAAGAAATTGGAGCAGGAGTAGGCCAATCGGCCCCTCGAGCCTGCTCCGCCATTCAATAAGATCATGGCTGATCTGATCCCAACCACAAATCTAAAGAACACAAGAAGTCGGAGCAGGACCCGGCCACATAGCCCCTGGGCCCTCTCCGCCACCCACAGGGCATTGACCGATCCGAACTCAGCTTCATGTCCAATTTCCTGCCCGCTCCCCATAACCCCTAATTCCCTTTACTTCTAGGAAACTGTCTATTTCTGTTTTAAATTTATCTAATGATGTAGCTTCCACAGCTTCCTGGGGCAGCAAATTCCACAGACCTCCACCCTCTGAGTGAAGAAGTTTCTCCTCATCTCAGTTTTGAAAGAGCAGCCCCTTATTCTAAGATTATGCCCCCTAGTTCTAGTTTCACCCATCTTTGGGAACATCCTTACTGCATCCACCCGATCAAGACCCTTCACAATCTTATATGTTTCAATAAGATCGCCTCTCATTCTTCTGAACTCCAATGAGTAGAGTCCCAATCTACTCAACCTCTCCTCGTATGTCCGCCCCCTCATCCCCGGGATTAACCGAGTGAACCTTCTTTGTACTGCCTCGAGAGCAAGTATGTCTTTTCTTAAGTATGGAGACCAAAACTGTATGCAGTATTCCAGGTGCGGTCTCACCAATACCTTATATTGGTGAGACCGCACCTGGAATACTGCATACAGTTTTCTTCCTACCAAAATGCATTACCTCACACTTATCTATATTTAAATTCATTTGCCAATTACATGCCCATTCTGCAAGTTTATTAATGTCCTCTTGCATTTTGATACATTTTTCCTTTGTATTAACTAGACCCCCTAATTTGTTGTCATCTGTAAATTTTGAAATTATACTTCCGATGCACGAGTCCAATTCGTTAATGTAAACTGTGAACGACAGTGGTCCCAGCACCGATCCCTGTGGTAAGGATTCCATTATCTTTCCTACCACTGATGTTAAGCTGAGTGGTCTATAGTTCCTGGACTTGTTCTACCCCCCCCCCCCCCCATTATTAAATATAGGAATCACATTAGCTGTCTGCCAATCCACTGGCACTATTCCCTTTTCTAATGAATTTTTATATATATTTGTAATAGTGCCTCTGCTATCTCTTCCCTAACTTCTTTTAACATGCGCGGATGCAATCCATCTGGTCCAGGGGTTTTATTCTCTCTAGGTTTGTTTAGTTTATCAGTTACCTTCCCCCTCCCCCCACCCCCTTTCTATCGTAAATGTCTTTATATCTTTTTTGATTTCCTTCTAATGTCACACCCACCATATTAGTCTTCCTGGTAAATACTGAGGCAAAGTAATTATTTAATATTTCTGCCATTTTGCTGTCATTATCTTCTTGAGTTTATCGTGTGTATCCCTTAGTGGCCCTATCCTGATTTTACTTTTGTTATTTATGTCTGTAGAATACTTTACTATTTTTATATTCCTTGATAATTTAGTTTTGTAATTTCTCTCTGCCTTCCTAACTTTTTTGACTTCTTCCTAACCTTTTCGTACTCCCTTTTGTCATTCTCTCCTTTGTTGTCTATGTACTTAGTTTATGCCTTTTTCTTTAGTTTCAGTTTTGCCCTTATTTCTTTCTTCATCCATGGTGTGTCATTACTGGCTAGTTTGTTTTGCTGTGCATTGTCTGGCTATGCTATCTGCTTTTGTTTTAAGAGTGCTCATGGCAATGACCCTGTTGGAGGATACGTTTTGAAAAGGCTAAACAAAATCCAATAGTGTCTCGAGGGACTACACTAAATCTCGCTTCTGTGATTAATGTAACCCAGTAGTACTTCTTTCCACAAAGTGCACTCTTACCGTCATGAGAGAGTAAGTTATAAATGTAGGTAGTGATTGTACATGATGTCTTCAGTGACCCTGCATAATGATTTTTGTGATTTACTCTCTTTTTTTTAAAAGAGTATATATGCACTGCATAATGCTACTTAAGGTACTTGTGAACATACATCCCATACTTCAAATTCTTCCTCATTCCTGTTCCGTGCTGATTGAATTCTCGGGTGTGCACAAAATGATGTAGATGGTGTTTTAAATATTGAAGTGAGATAATACTTGTGGGACGATATCTTAACTGTAAACAGACTGTATTATCAAGAGGGTTACACAAAGTACATATATGTGTTTTAGTGGGGAGGAGGAGACTATTTGATCCACACAGCTCATTCAAACATCAGGATAATTGTGACCATATCCTTCTCAACTATAACAACTTATAGCTGGTGTCCTGGCCAATATTTATCCCTCAACCAACATCACTAAAATAACAGATTATCTGGCCATTATCACATTGCTGTTTGTGGGACCTTCTGTGTGCAAATTGCCAGCTGTGTTTTCTGTATTACAACAGTGAGTATACTTCAAAAGTACTTCAAAGACTATACAGTGCTTTGGGACATCCTAAGGTCGTGAAAGACACTATATAAATGCAAATCTTTTTGTAGTAAAATGGCCCATTGGTGTTGTGCACAGACAACTAATCTTGCATATCCCTTGGTCAGCATTTTAAAAAAAAAACAGTACCAGTAAATTTACTGTTTTATATCTGATACTGCTGCTGAGATGTCAGATGTAAGTCAAAACCTTTCCTGTATAGTTAATCAAAGTTGTTACAAAATTGCAATAACTTTTTATTTTTTCTGAAGAAATACTTTCTCTGAAGGCTTATTGGAGTTAATCTTATTTGAGTCTATATTTTTAAAAATTCCTTCTTGAGCTTTATTTTTATGCTCTCCAATCTTTCCCTTTCTAGCTCCGTTCTCTCTTTATGATGGGGTATGGTTGCTAGGCCATTCTTCATCTGTAAGACTAGCCAGTGAACAGTGATTTTAAACCACCCGCCTGGCAGGAACTGGATAGCCGTGTACTTAAAATCACCTCTGAAAACTTACCTCTCCTTTCCTACTCCAATCCCACCTGCTGGTGCTTTAACTAGGCTATAATTTTAGGCAGCCAAGGAACCCATCTGACTCGGACGCAAGCCTATGATGTCATTAGGACCCCGATGGCATTTTAACCGTCGACTGAGCCGCCATGCTCAGTGAACCCTGTCTGGGAAGAAGTGGAGGCCCAAAAAGTAAGTTTTTAAACTTACCTTTGTGAGGGATCAGGAATGTTTCTCCTGATCCCAAAAGGAAAGTATGGGCCTCTGCTGTCCTGGGCTCCCCTATCCTCCGCAACTTACCTGCGGTGACTTCCAGACTCTTATTGGATGTATGGATGTTGGATGTGGACCCCCAGTGGTTGAAGAGCCTGCCAACACTCACTGTCAAGGTTCACATTTTAGTAATGGTTATTTGGGCAAGATACCAAAGGGAAACCAGTGCTCACAGAGCCATATCCCAGCAAATAATCCACATCTTCAGGAAGGGAAGAATAAAATTGACAAAATAGTTTAGAAGGTTACATCATTTAGTTTGAAAAATGGACTACAAATTTGGACAGTCAGATGTTCATTTGGAACACTGAGGGTAATTTAAACTTTCGGCGATGGTGTGAGACAGGCCATATTGGATTGGCTGCCCATTATACACTGCGCCTGATTTTCTTTTCCATTGAAGTCAATGAAAAGGAAAATCGGGGATGGGTCGGATAACTTGGAGAATCCATAAATATTAACATCCAGTAGACATCATGAGAACAAAAACAATTAATGGGAATGCAGACATTAGCAGCGAAAGGTTCACTGCCCTACTGGGTGAGTTTTCTCCTCTATAATCTGTACCATACCCACCCTTTTGAAATGGCCACACTTGGTCTTCTGTTCTTCAGAACCATAAAAGATGGCAACATTGTTATTTTAGCAGTACACCTGGTTCAGCCACATATTGCAGATATGTAGAAGAAAATGTAATAGAAATATACATTTATATTTGCTATAGCAGTGCACAGCTAATAGCGATAAGTAAGGTGCAGTCAGATTTTATTGCTCAGTTAGCTATTTAACTGAGTGCATAATAAACTATTCCTTTCATTCCCATGGAGACATGGCCACAGCTTGTTTCCTTCGATAATTTTGTCTAATCAAATGGGTCTTGGGTCCCACTTTCATCTACAATAATGTGTGCATTATTCCCACGCATTATATTGTTGGGATTCATAATGCCATCTTTTATATTGAATAGATTTCCATCATTGTGTATATAATCGATAGACCCTTTAGTTCATGTTACTGACTAATTCAAACATTGTTATACCTATGTTCATCTAGATTTATTACAATAATGTGAATTTTTACATAAAATCTTTGAGCTTTCAAAGGCAATTTGTTCGCAGAATATGTTTACTTTTATGTCATAGTTTTAGTTTTTAAATTATTTTGGTAAATTTTGTCTGTTTCAAGTCCAGTGACTTGTCACTAGAGAACTTTCTAATTTGAGGCACGCTGACCTGGAAATTCGATGGTGCTGCACCCATTTTTTTCAGGCGTAAAATGGCCGCCTAAGCATCCAATATGGCATATGGAAGTGCGTCATCCATCATTTGGTAAAGACAGAAAAGGAGAGATCCAGGTCCTGCGCCTGAAATAGGCATTAGGCCCTTTGCATATGCCGGGCCGGCTGCATTCAGGAAAACGTGGTCTACGTGCGGCCTAACCAGTGGTCCTTAAAGGGACCGCTAAAGCCTGCCTCAAAGTTTTTTTAAAATACATACCCGAATGTGAAGCTGGGCCTCCACTGCAGTGCCGAAGACTATTGCCAGACCCCACTCAGCCCTCTTCCATTCACTTCCTCCGCGCCCCGGTTTGCTTCATCCACTTGATAGCCACTGCCAGCAATGCAGCGGACCAAAATTGAAATCCTCTTCTCTGGATCGCTGCTCTCATGTAAATGAGGCCTGAGGCCCAATATCCATTCCAGCACAGGGATCAAACCAATTTCAAGGCCCTTGAAGGAACAGTCACCAGCTGTCATGTAAGTGGTAGGGAGGAGGCTCAGGAGGGCCTCACATTTAGGGGTGGGGGTGAACCCTGGGGCAGAGGAAGCCTAACCTTTCCTTGTGAGGCTGGAGGAGCGCTCCTGCATCTCCTGGCCCCGCAATGAAAGTCAGAAAAAGTAAAAACCTTTTACTTTTTTAGGCCTCTTCTGACCTCAGCTCCTCTTCCCACTAGATTTGCCTGGTGGAAAAGCCACAACAGCTTCCCCACACAGGCCTCTGGTTAAATTAGCAGTCGGGCCCCAATGATGTCATCGGAGACCGATTTGCATATTTAATGACGAATCCTGTTAGTTTCCAGCGGATGTCCCTCTCGCCTGCTCAGAAGAGCTGGTTAAAATTGGAACCTAAGACAGCAGGACCTCAGCGGATAAGTCTGACGGGCAATTTTAACTGCCTGCCCACCTGGTTTCTGCCAGGAGTAGCCCACTCACCTTTGAGTCAGAAGGTTGTCTGTTCAAGCCCCACTCGAGACTTGAGCATGTAATCTAGGCTAACCCTTCAGTGCAGTACCGAGGGTGTGCTTTTTTATTATTCATTCATGGGATGTGGGCGTCGCTGGCAAGCATTTATTGCCCATCCTTAATTGCCCTTGAGAAGGTGGTGGTGACCCACCTTCTTGAACCGCTGCAATTCGTGTGGTGAAGGTTCTCCCACAGTGCTGTTAGGAAGGGAGTTCCAGGATTTTGACCCAGCGACGATGAAGGAACGGCGATATATTTCCAAGTCAGGATGGTGTGTGACTTGGAGGGGAACATGCAGGTGGTGGTGTTCCCATGTGCTTGTTGCTCTTGTCCTTCTAGGTGGTAGAGGTCGCGGGCTTGGGAGGTGCTGTCGAAGAAGCCTTGGCGAGTTGCTGCAGTCGATGGTACACACTGCAGCCACAGTGCGCCGGTGGTTAAAGGAGTGAATGTTTAGGTTCTTGCATTGAGAGATGCCATACTTTGGATGAGACGTTAAGCCGAGGCTCCGTCTGCGCTCTCAGGGACATCACAATAGTGTCTACACTTCAAAAGTAATTTTTGGCTGTGAAGTGCTTTTGGACATCCTGAAGTCATAAAAGGCACTATGTAAATGCTAGTTCTTTGGTATTTTTCCCGTTTCCAGGCTGAACCCTTCCCACATCCCCATAGCTGCTTGGAATCAATATTACTCCACTGATTTTCTCAAATGCCAATCCCAATTTCACACTCATGTTGAAAATAGATGCTGAGCCAGCTGCTCAGTCACAAAGAAAATCTAAACTATCTCCTTTGCAATCGGTAACCTATGTCTGCAGTCGGTATTGCTGAAATTCCAGCAATCTCCCACCCACCACTTGCTCTTTCAGTAGCTCCCAATACCTCCTGAACCTTCCCCTACTGTCCACAATCAACTCTCACTTATCTCTTCATTCACAGAAAATAATCTAACCACCTTCCATTTCTCATCTGTAGGCTTCAAACTCTGTATAAAGCTGCCCCATTATCGATCTTACCCCCAATAAATAATGCCCAACAGCTTAATTTCCTTCTATCAGTCAAACCTAAAAATCACTTTTTATACCCCCAGATTTTCTTCTAGTACCTATGAAAAGCACCCACACTTGCAACCCTTTTATTATTTTCATATTTCTTGATGTTTTTCAAATTAAACTAATGTTTGGCACTTATCTCGTTCCTTTTATATTTTCAAAGCATTAAAATAAATACTGAACAATGTACTTCATATCACTCTCTTTATATCTCTTGTACAAACTCCCAACACATTTCAATTTCGTATCAAATGTTTATAGTACTTAACTGCATCCCTCAGTGCACTGTTAAAATGACCACAGTGAAACCATTTAAATCGTATTAAATACTCTAACTACATTATATAAAATATATACTCTGCAAAAGTTTATTATAATACATTATATTGAAATACCTTTTAATATATAATTTGATACAATTAATTTATTGTAACCAACATCCCCTCTATCCATAAATCTCTAAATTGCATAAACCCCTTTCTCTATTTAGTCTCATTTTTCAATACTTTAATTCTTGCAATTTCCACATAATGTTTATATGTAATTTAGTCAACGTGTTGATTTATTTTTTAACCAACATTATTCCCAACAATTACAACATACCACCACTACAATACATCGTCCATCACAGCACGTTACCCTCCCATCTTCATTAAGTAATATGTCTTCTGACTTCCCATGACCAATGCCAAGGGAGATGTGTGAGTGTGTTTATATATAATAATTTTAGTCTATCACACTTCCATATCAAAAGTATTAAAAAACAAAGAAAAAGAGCCAGTGATTCAGACCTGGAACTGGGAATTTACAAGCACCTGCCAACCTGCAAACTTTCCTCATCAACAGCAACTCACCTCAGGATGTCTCAGTTTATAGCATTTATCGTATAGCCTTAAAAGGACAAGCCACATTGACCACAGCAAAGAATCAAGATCAAAAAGCACAGTGGTTCGATGTTTTTTATTTCCCTGCTTTCACTTGTGTGCATATTGGAATTTATTTTCACTTAAGGCTACATTATAATGTTTCTATATTGTTTGCAGTCATATTGCTTCTCATTTTCCAGTCTGTTTCTCTACATTAACTCAGGTATTCCTTCCTTTTTCTTTAGTTTTGTTTCCTCACTTCCTTCTTTACCTTCATTTTCTCTTACTTCTCATGTCCCCAGTGGTCCAGGACATGAGATAATTACATTTACGGGGATGAAGTTCCTCTTTTTACTAAAAAAAGGGAGAAAACCTAGTTTTTGCTCTAACTTAACCTGTTAGCGAAATCACATTCTCAGTAATTGTATAATTCATAGTTGTGTTTCCCACAATTTCATTAGCAGGGCTTTAATTATTGAGGAGAATGGGGGTGCCTTGCTTTTTAAAAAAAAAAATCACTCTCCAATTGATTGAGTTTTATTCCACCTATCTACCTGTGATTTCTTTCTTTCTTTCGTTCTTTCCTTCTTTCCTTTTCTCTCCACCCCCGATGTCCCATATGACTCCTAGTCTTCCTCTTATCCAACCAATCCAAATGCCTGCCTCTTCCTGTTTTACATCTCTGATGCTCCATACCTGATCTGCCTCCACAGATGTCTGTCGGATCTTACAGGAAGAGTCTGCAAATACTACTTGGATCAAAACTATTCCAGTCTCTTCTAGAACGTAAAACTGGTTTATTCTCCTTCATAGGGAGAACAGATTGAGCAAGGGACTTCCTGGGAGGTAAATATGGCTGAGATCCTGTGTTTGCATTCTAAAAACTTTGTAAAATACAGGAAGGTCCATAGGATTGGCAGCAATGATGTGAGACATTGTAAGGTTGTATCCTGGGGTTGAGGTCACATCTGTAAACTCCTAATGGCTTTCTTAGAATAAATGAGCTATATAGACCATAAGGTTCCTAGTTTGATTCCTCATCTCATCTGAGGTGACCATAGGTATGGTTCAAGAGAACTCACAACCACTGGGCAATGGAGAGAAAACCAGCCAAGGTTCCTGCTGCTAATTGCTATCCACTGACTGTGGGAGAAGGTAGAATCAGGCTCAGCTGTAATGCCACGATGGTCAAATAGCCTGCTCATATCCATTGTTGAGGCTCATGCATGAAAAATAGCCACTTGGACAAGATATCAGAGGGCACCAACAGCTGAACTACAGCACAGTTAGCATCTTCAGAACAGGAGGAGAAAAACAAACCGCCCAAGCTTTGCTGTCATATTTAAAGATGTCATTGGAGCCCCTTGAGATTTCTGCACTTTAATTGCTAAGTATTCAATATTCTCTTTCTAATATATGCTAGTCTCTAGAATCATAGAAGTTTACAACATGGAAACAGGCCCTTCGGCCCAACATGTCCATGTCGCCCAGTTTATACCACTAAGCTAGTCCCAATTGCCTGCAATAGAGCTGTGTGGTTCCTCAAGATTGATTTTCTATGGCAAGCCCAACCAAATTCTGCAGTATGAGTGACATTTTGCAACAAGTCTGTCCGGGATTGGAAGTTATTTCAATCATTTTTTAAAAAATGCCGCTTCAATATAACACATTTGTAAAGTACAATATAAACTAACATATCTTGTTTTTAAAAAAAAGTTGGGTATTCTAAACTGCTCATAGTAATAACTGGAGTTCCCGCTGTACTTCCAGTGGCGTTACGGTAGGAGCAGCTCTGAGGACGTTTTTGGCCTTGGTGGCCCTTCTTGCATCCATGTGTGTTTCCTTCTCTTATGTGGCGTATGTAATTTGCCCGTCTATTTGGTATAAGGAAATGTTGGGAGCCTTATCTTGGCAGATATTTTGATGCCGAAAACTGCTTCCACATCTGCCTCCATGTGTGCTCCGAGATGTTGCCCACTCCAATCTAGTTTCAGATCATAAGAATCTTGATATATTAAGTTAATTTTTTAACTAGTTCAATGCCTTGTTTTTCTAAAATGAATTCCCTGTGATTCCTTCAACAAAGCTATGTCTTGGTAATTGGAATGCAAAGTGCAAAGGATGGATGAGCAAATCTACATCCACGGCTAGTATATTCATGCTGATTCAAAGAGCTCTCTGATCTCTCTGTGTGGATTGTTTGAAGGTGTTGCACACATGTTATTATCTATAAGATCAGCCATGATCTGATTGAATGGCAGAGCAGGCTCAAGGGGCCGTATGGCCTACTCCTGCTCCTATTTCTTATGTTCTTATACTGACCAATCCTCCAGGGGAAGACTTGCTCATTTTTGCTTTGTACTACAAGTATTAAAAATTGAATCAGGAAAATCTGTCAGGAAGTCCTTGTGCCTTTGAGCCCTACGTTGATTGACAACTTTGTGCATAGTTTTTTTCCCTCTTGTATCAGCGTACTATCAAAGGAAAAGCAAATATAATCCAAGGTAGTTTTTTTTTCAGGTGCTTTATTGCCATACTGCTATACAGCAAAGGTTAATGAAGCTAATGAACTCCATGGAGCTTACTTGAATAAAACCTTTTCATCAATGATGGAATAGTGGATCCCAAATTATTTCCAGTACATATTAATAGTAAAACAAGATTCATTTTTCATCCTACAAGCTGCAGTCACAGAAGACTGTATGAATAAGGGTCACATTTCAGCTCATCGGAAGTGAGGACTTACCTATGGGAATGTGCTTTTGTGTAGTACATATGTAAGGAAAAAGTATGTAGAGCAAGCTCAAATTATAATAGAGTCTACGGGACTTTTTCCAAATACATTGTGCATGAACAATGGAATTCAGTAGATGAGTGGAATGGAAATGTTCACTGTGCTATAATGTGTACAGGCTATGATATTCCCCTGCTGAAGACTCAACTGCCTAGAATTTCTGGAACTGTTCCTGATTATTCCCAATTGCTCAGCGTGATTAAAGCTTTCTGTCAAACAGTGCATGCCCCTTACATACAGAAACAAAGCTTTGTTTCTGATTTAGGCTGACCAGAGTGGAGTAATAAAATCCGGCAAAATGGGCATTAGAGATTTAAAACACCAGGGGCTTTCATTCCTTCCCTAAATATTTTTAGCCCATTGATTAACGCATTTGCAATTAATTTCCTGACCACTATTTTAAGTCATTAATCTGTTTAAAATAAAGATAATGTAGAGAAGAAATCAAACCCTAGATATGTTCTTCATACCTGAAGCTGAAGTGGGAATTTTATTATTTTTAGAGTTAAACTTAAAAGTATCTCTGAATGCTAAGGGTTTCAGTTGTCATCTTGCATCAGCCTGGATTGAGTTATTAACTGTGTTTACACTTAATCGGGCATTCAGTTACACTATTTGCATAAATGTAGTTGTCCTTGTGTTTTCTATCAAGCAGAACCTACTGTGTAGATGAATATTTGAGCTCCTGCAATTTTTCTGTGGGTCTTTGTGATGCTTTGAATTCTAAGTGGCTATCTGCTGTACACCGAATTGAAGCTGTGTAACAACCATTGCTCATACGCTGACGGAAAATACTATGAAAGTTCATTTAGGCTTCATACCTCAGTAATTGAGTGTGAGTCAGTGAGTAGCACAGAACTGTCTGCTGCTGCATTCTGCTCACTTCACACTACTGGAATATGGAAGCTAGCTAAACTGCTGTAGAAAGATTACCCACTTACATCCTTAGCACCTGTTAGTGGACATTTCTCTATTAATGCTGTTTCTTAGTTTATTTATGGCGCTCCCACGTCTCAGTTGGTAATTATACTTGGTGTAATATTGAGCCACAGCTTCAATCCCTAGCCCATGCTGGGTAAGTTTGTATCAGCCAGGTTGATAGTGGGGGCACCACAATTGGTCTCAGTGTTTGTGGGCAAGAGGGCAAAATCAACAGTGCTTCCCATTCCTGATTACTATTCAGTGATCTCTGCTGGAAAGTCAACATGTATGAACATTTGGGTGAATTCAAGATTGGGGCTTGGCTGTGATGCTTCTCGCAATCTAAAGTCCTGCTGACATTCAAGCCTAGTTTTTTAGATCGGTTACACCCAATTTTCAGGCATAAAGTGGGTGTAACCAATCAGAAAAGTGTGGAGATCTGCAGCACTGAGTTTCCCTCCATTTAACGCATTACATGCATTCCCAGTGGGGCAACTGATGGTTGCAGGAAGCTCCCACCTGAATTGGATAATTGGATAATTGTCCACACAATTATCCAATGTTCATGTGTGCCTAACACTGAATGATCTACTCACCCATATAAAATGGGCATGCAGAATTGCTAGAGACTGAACTGTATATGGAAGTTCACTTAAAGAAGATTCTTTGCCCAATTTTTAATTAAAGTCCCAACTTTTTTTGTTGTCACTTGGGTATTCAGGAACCTTTGCAGCAATAGTGCCACAATGGGACAAACGAAAGAATGTAAGGCAAATCGGGCTGTTTAAGAGGCATTGTGGCCCTGTGCCTCCGAAGCATTCTAAGGGACACTGGCGATGTCAATTGCATCAGTTAATCTGCACAATATTGATGTATAAAGTAAGTGTGCTGCTTTGTTGCTTGAGCACGCAGTTTCACCTTCTTCCCAATGAACAACCAGGAGCAGCATAAGAGGGCTGTAGTATTTTTCTGAAGTGACAAGATTTCCGAAGGCTCAAAAGTTCTATAGATTGCATTCATGGCCTTTCGTGCTCCATTGCAAAATGCTGCTAACCTACATGAAGTGTTCAGGTTCAGCTTGCTTGTTTGTTACCATCAGCATTAGATTATGCAAGTCAATACTTGCTTAGCAGGCAGCTGTCACAATGCCTTCAATTTAAGTCAATCTATCAGTCCCATTATATTTAATTCAGAAAGACAAATGTTAGTGGCTCCTGGTCAATCCAGGCCATCGCCTGGAATCATTGGTCATGACACCAGCTGAGCACAGGTATAATGTAATGCTGAAGTCCATCCAACTGATCATCAAACACTCAAAGGATTATCAATGCCATCAGAGCTACTAGATTCAATTAGAAGCATAGGAACAAGAGTAGACCATTTGGCTTGCTAGGCCTGCTCCACCCTATTGTTAGCATAGCAGTTCTTTTATCTTTTTAAATCCCAATTTCCTACCCTTTCTCCATAATATTCCTCATTATCCTAACTTCCTAAAAAAAAAACCCTATCTCTTTCTAAGCACTTGAATTGATTATGCCACTATGGCTTACTGAGGCAGGGCATTCCACATTATCTTAATCCTTTCTGTGAATAAATTGTTTCTGTATTTGGTTTTAACCAGCTTAGTTTGAAAGTTAATATTTTGCCTTGTTCTGCATTCATCCAATTGGAGGGAAGGGTCATTCATATCTACTCTGTATTTCCTTCATTATTTTAAACATTTGAATCAGATCAGCTTTTTTTTTTTAACTCCTCATTTCCAAGGAATAAAATCCAGTTTATCATCCCTTCATCCCAGGTGTCAATTTAATGAATCATTACTAGACTTTCATCAAGGGGCACCCAAAACGGGAGACAATATTCCATATGACATTTGATCATTACTGTGTAAGTGCAATAGTATTTCCTTGCTTTTAAGTTTTATAGTCTAAAATTATTGTTGCTGATTAGTAGACGAACGTTAACCATTTCATTTTAAATTGGTTAACACCACCACTAAAATAGCTGACCAAGAAATATCATACAAGCATGTTCAACATTAAGCTAATGTGACAAACAATAATTTCGAGGCATATACTTTTTATAATGAATCCCAACATTACACATCGATTGCTTTCTGTACCTGAAAGCTAGCTATGTAACCTAGACCCCTAAGTTTTTTTTTCTCCTCCCTCTCTCTCGACAGTATTCTCATCTGATATTGTTGCAACCAAAGTGCACGACCTCCAATTTGATTACATTAAACTGTACCTGCCCTTATTCTGCCCATTTAAAAAAAAATCTGTCCTCCTGCTATTTTTCTCCCTTTTCACAGTTTGCTATACCTTCAATCTTAAGAGCAGCTGCAAGCTTGGATATACTCCCCTCTTAAATTTCTCTCTCCAAATCTCTCCCTCTCTCTCCAAATCTCTTTTTTTCTGTCTCTCTCCAAATCATGCGCTCGCTCGCGCTCTCTCTCCGAATCGCCCTCTCGCCCCCAATAAATGGAGGACACCATTTGTCACTGCCCGTAAATCAGAAAATACCCTTTTTTCCCCAACTCTATGGGCACAATTTTAACTGCCTCCGCCTGACGTAAACCAGGGTGGGGTTGGGGGGAGTTAAAATAACAGTCACTTTTCCGCTCTGATCCTGCTTCATTCTCGCCGTGTGTCCATATTAACCTGCTCTTTTGAGCTGGAAGGAAGCAGGGTCCTACTTTAAATATGTACATCAGGTCCTGATGTGCAATTTCAAACTGAGGCCTTGGGTGAGGTTGGCAGTGTCGACTCCCCCGTCAGGTGCACCTGCCAGGAGTTGGATCCTGGGCCAGAAAAGGCCCAAAAGGTAAGTTTTAAATTTATGTTTCAGGTTGTGCAGCAGGAGTGCCCCTCCCGGGCATCATGAGAAATCCTTAGGCCTCCCTTGCACCAGGCTCCAAGGCCAGACCCCCCCCCCATTACCTGCCGTGGACCGTTCCCACGGGTTCCCGGCTACGGCTTCCTGTCACATTCTAGCTCCCTCCAGCCAGGCTGTCCATTGGGCGGGACTCTGCATTCTTTTATTTAAATGAGGCCCTGCCATTAAGATCAACAGGGCTGCCACATCCCCGGCCTTGCCGGTTTCATCGCCCGCTATTGGACTCCCACATGCCTGCCCGCAAATATCGGGGCTTATGTCTCCTACCTCCCAACAAATTTCCTATTTGTGCCATAAGATTGCCTCCAAATCCAAGTGCTTCTGTTTTAGCTTGTCATCTCTTGTGCAGAGCTTTATCAAATACCTTTTGAAAGTACATGTCCATTTATCTTCATCTATCCACCACTTAGTGATTCGATCATTATTATTGTTTTAGGATTAACAAAGAAGAACTTGCATTTATATTGTCTTATCAAACTCTTCCAATGAGTTATTTACATCAGCATAAGGATACTGAAGATTAATGTTGACACTCCAACCATCAGTTCGAGATAAGTGAATTTAGGACACAGTACAGATTCAACTGTGACTTTACTAGCCCTTCCACATCAGTTGTGATTTACCAAATGAGCCATCAGGAGAGCATTGGATTATTCTTAACACTGAATTGAACAGAATTTTCCATGATAGAAATGGTTAATTGACAGCAGAAGAGAATTAAATCAAACGTATAATATGAAAATGCATCATCCAGAGTCTCTTCATGGATTGTAAATCCTCTGGGAATGCTTAGAACTAACTAGGTCAGATCACGGTTTAGTGACTATATGTGAATCATGTTATGGTATTTTAATGACCTTTGGGGTTTGAATTCTGTAGTTTTGAAAACCAAAATGTTTGCAGCTCATTAAGTGAGATTTGTTCATCTAAATTCTCAGCATTTTCTGTGTAGTTGACACTTTCATTGCCTAATGTGAGCTTCACTGTGTTACTGGCAATGTATTAACACTCCAATACTTTGTGCCATGGGATGGTTGGACCTGATTTGCCTTCAATAATTTTGTATTTGTCACATTCCTCATTTCAGCAGAAGCACCCAGTAGAGACATGTCACAGAGAGTTACTGTCACTCAGCTACTGTTATGTATTGTCAGAAGCCTGGCGAAAATGTATCTGCTTTCTCTCGCAGCCAGAAGAGTGCCACACATAGGCCGAAGAGCATGACTATGAGCTTACTGGTTGCCTCAGTGTCTAAATATAGATTCTGCATGGTGCCAAGCAGAACGTAAGACAGGAGTAGGCCAAATGGCCCCTTCAGCCTGCTGCACCATTCAATAAGATCATGGCTGATCTTCAACCTCTATTTTCCAGCTTGATCCCCATCAGATCAGGAATACTTGCAAGTTTGATCCCTGGTCTGGGATCTGTTTTTATTAAAGGTGTCAAAAGAGGAGGTGAGGAAGTCATTAGGAAATCAACAGAGGTGTTGATGTCACCCTTAGTGGAGAACTTGAGTTTGGTGATGATCCATTGATCCATTACTCCATTCTGTTTAATCATTATGACCAACATCAAGTTTCATCCCCACCATCTATGCTGGCTATTCCATTCTCTAGTCTCCAAAAAGACCTTTGGTTTGGGTTGTATTCCTCATCAGGTGGGCCTCTGAACTCATCCTTTTCCAATGCCATTTTTTCTAACATCTTATTACCAGTCCACCTGTGCTTACCTTGAAAATTTGCTTGTGTTGACGCTAAGTACAAGGAAGATAATCCGTTTTATCCTTCAAACAACTGTCCTATTGTGCCAACATCAGGATTTTGTAAAGTTATGGAAGGAGCTGTGAACTCCCAAATTATTTATCTTCTTAAAAGTTCTGGTCTGATCCACGATCACCAGCATTGTTTTTGGCAAGGTCATTTCACTGGTTTGATCTTGTGTGGAATGAATGGACCAGTATGCTGCAAAATTAACAACTACCCTTTACTTTGCACCAAGGATGCCTGGGATGCCCTGACCTCTTTGATAGGTGGAAAACACACAGTCAGACTATATAGTTCAGACTAAAACTACAAATTAAATTTACTATAAGAAATAGATTTGCACAGAGGCAAAAATGAATAGTCAAACAATATTTAACTTATACTTTGCTTATTTCCTGAAATTAAAATAACTTCTTTCAGAGTCTTGGAATTATTTTTTTCAGATTCTTTAAACTGAGTCCTTTTGATCTTTTTACAAACGTGGTATAGGCCTTTGCCCTACAGAGTTCTGTTTCAATGCCATGAATTAAAAATATGATCAAACTGAGTGAACTATGCATCCTCAGGCTGCTGCCTAGACATACCCTCACTTTTTCAACAGGCTGGTGATTATAATATTTATTTCCATCACTTGAGGTAGATGGGAATGGGCATATGGACAGTGACTCCTTTTTATTATATGGAGAGATCAAGTCTGAAACAAAACCTTTTGGAATTTCCATCTGGCATGACACTAGGTTAGTGGTTATGGCAATCACAGATTACAAGCTCAATTTCTTCTCTCGATTGCAAACAAGTTTACAATATCACTTCAAACCCAGAGATAATAGCTAGACAACCTTTACCTGATTAGATAACATAATTGGATAACATAAACTACACACAAGTTGCCTCCCCTTAAGCTAGCAGCTATTCTCCAGACAGTATTGTATATTGATGGAAACTCAGCCTCAAAAAGCACCAGACAGTTCCATTTTAAACATATTACATTGTTCTAGCTGCAATTACAATACAGAATATTTTACCTTGTTTATACTATATGACCTAGGATGAAGTTCAGTGTCCATCGCAGGAATGTCTGTCCATCAAACAATTTATATTAATTTAAACATATAGGCGTAGTTTCATCTGCATTTGCACCCGTAAGCTGGGCGCCAACAAATTACGTGGTTTAAAAGATTGTGGAATTTTGAGCATCTGAGTTACACACGTAATTACAATACGTCCAGGTCTCCCTGATCTTTTATGTTTCAAAATATAGACTGTGAGAAATGGAATAACCTTTGCCAATTTGATGTAGAATACATTTTGTATCCCTCTTCTATGTGTATTTCCTTGAGGATTTAGCCCCCTCTGTACCAAGCATTATTTTTCAGTCAAAGGGCAAGTGAACTACTTCTAAACAGCTTTCAATCCCGCTCAAATCCTGGCAGGAGCACAATATTTTGGTGGTGATGGTTGAGGGAGAAAAGTTGCCCTGAACTCTCAACCTTCTGATCGTATCAGGTGACTATCTCCATAATAATTTCCTTCCTCCTGGGAAATTATCCAAGCTTTACTCAGTGTCTTCCCACAATGGCATTGCTGAATCCTGGAGCTCGCCTTGAGGTGAAGAATAGGATAAACTTAAATCGTATCACTAGCGACAGAGTACACCAGAATGATACCCTCAGCCCTGGATTACACCCTGGATTTTTAATGGTTGGGTAAAGACCTGTTCTGAACTATTGCAGTTCAGTAGAACAGATTGCCAATCATCAGTGGTTCACTGATGTTTCTATACTCTAGCTCAGGTGAAAGTAGCATATAATATAATAGCATATAATAAAAATTAACCTTCTACAATTACCAACAAAATGCAGTGAAGTGCATGAGAGCAAAGTAACCAGTTATTAGAAATTACAGTATGCTTTGTGCTTGAGCAGTGCCTCTTCTTGGATTGGTTGCCACAAAACATTTGAATAATTTATAATGTTCTTAAATGTGTTTTTTTTGATTCACTAACTGATAACCTGGCCTGACCCTTTAAAGCCACTGCTGAGGTAGTCTCAATTGGAAGCTGGTCTAAATCTATTGAGGTCAATCAGCATTTAATTTCTATTGTGGGCAGTTTGCAGATTGAAAATTTCTGGTTGCAAGGCCCCAAAAATAGGCTTTTTTTACACTTTTTCCTATTGCCAAGTCTGGAGTGTGATACGTTGCTCCCAAACTTTGATATAAATGAAAGACCTTAATAGACACAAGTCTATCACTCAAAATAGAATATTTTTCACTTTGCATGCAGTAACTATGATATTGCCCATTAACTTCACGACTATGTCTCAAGGTGGCGAGACACACCCAAATAGCATCTCCCACCTCCCTCCCCAAAGTGCCTGCAGAAGCATCAGCTGCTAGTTTTTCCAGCTGTCAGTGGGGTGAGTGCTTAGTCCATCTATTAATTAATTTAGTTAACTAAGTTCAAGCAGAACCGCTTTGCACACTTGTGGATCCCTAATACTCAGCTTGCACAACCTGTGTCTGAACTCTCTAGACTTGGGTAAGTGGATGTGTCCCTGTGGGGAGAGTGTGTGCCATTTGTGTTAGGGCCAACAGAAATTCTACTGGTGTAAATTCCTTAGCAGCTCAGTTTGGAAATTTGTAAACCCGGTGATGGGTTTCTGTACATATCAGATATTTGGCTGACCAAAAAAGAGCCGCCATTGCCATACCATGAAGCACTGCCTTCAGAAGAGAAGGAATAAGGGGAGCAAATTAGCAGCAAAAACGAGACATTTACAAAATAGGAAATCCGAAATAAATGAAAAATGTAATTAACAGCAATCTGTATTTATGTAGTGCCTTTAATGTAGTAAATATCCAAGGCGTTTCACAAGGAGCAACTAACTCTAAAGCAGTATTAGAACATTTAGGCGAGATGAGCGAAAAATGCTGTTAATGAGAGGTTTTGAGGAGGCTTTTAAAGGTAGGACAAGAGGTAAAAAGGCATAAGATTTTAGGGAGGTAGTTGTAGAGAGTAGAGCTAAGGCTTCTCGAGGCTCTGCCACCAATGGTGGGGCAGAGGGAAAAGGGTACATGCCAACCTAGAAAATAATAAATGGAAATAGAAATCTGACCCCTCTTGAGTGTGATAATTCAAGAATGGCCTATCTCCTGTGAAAACAAATAGTTGCAGTGGATTTGTAACTTTAGCTGCAGGTATACCCAATATTCCTCCACTTGTATGGGAGGACAGAATATATAATTGCCTGAATGGGGACTTCAAATGTTAAAGGCACATCATTGCCATCCATTTCCTTTCCTTCCCTTTCCCCATCATATTGCTCCTACCTGAGTGTCACTGCCAAAAGGAATGAATCTGGCCACTGTACAGAATTCCCACCTCGAGTATACAGAACCACATTCAATAGTAGCATTACTCGGGAAGTAGCAGTGCAGAGAATTTGTAAAAGAGGACAAGGGTTTTAAATTCAATGCTTAAGGGGACAGGGAGCCAATGGGGATTGGTGAGAACAAGGATGGAAGCAGTAAAGACTGGGATGAGTTATAGCTTGTGTAGGGTGGATCTCTGGAAGCTGGCAGGGAGAGCACTGGAGCAGTCGAGCCTGGAGGGAATGAAAGGCTGGGGAAAAATTTCAGCAGTGGCCTGGTGAGGTAAGGGCAGAGTGAGCAGAGGTGGAAGTAAAACGTCTTTTCAGTAGATAGGATGTGGGGTTTGTAACTTTTTCAGGATCAAAAAGGACACTAAGGTTGCAGCCTGAGTAGCTGGTGAGAAGGATAGAATTGGAGGCAAGAGTCAGTTGCCAGAAAGGATGACTCTGAACGTGCCTTTGTTAATTTGCAGAAAATTCTAGCTCATCCCATGACAAGTTTGGTCGATCCTGTCCCCTGTTAACGAACACTGCTAGTGCCTCTTGATGAGAAGCAAAGAGCAATTCCAGGACAAGAAATTTAATTCAAAGGGACAAGAGAATTTGCACAGTCAAACTTGGAACTACTTTGCTGCAATATGAAGTTACACTGATTGCCTCTTCCTGGTAATTATTTAGCATTTGTGTCTTCTGGACCACAGCTAATTTGATTCAGTGACTACAAGTTGCTGCAAAATCAATGTAACTGTTGATATGTATTTGAGGCTGTACTAGTTGTCATCCAAGTTAAGTCCTTCAGAAGATTGCTTAGATTTCTATAGTTAAATGTTTTCTCTTATTTAGATGTTTTCATCTGGATATCTTCTTGACGGGACTTCAGATCTGATAGTTTGCAATTTGGGCTGTTGTTGGTGTTCTGTTATTTTGTATAAACATGTTTTCATATTGGGGATGCCTGGTTGCACAGCATACTGCTGCACATGAAATGGTAATGTTCGTGTCTCTCTCTCTCTCTCTCTCTCATAGTTTATAGAACACAAAACAAAAGCAGCAGCAGGTGAGTAATCAGAACAATATTTTCCTCTGTCTCACACACACAGCCTTTTTAGAAAAGAAAACACATGAATATTGTACAGTTTTTGAAATTCAAATAATTTTGAAAAACATTTGAGCAGAAACTGCAAGAAACAAAAGAAAAATGTTCCTTAGTATAACTGATTGAATAGTATTGATATATCCTGGGAAATTGGGTACATTGCACATGCTCAGAGTGCACAAACCAAATTCAACTCATTGCATCTCAGCTCTGGGCAAAAATATCAACTCCAAGCCTATGTATTTAGGAGAACATAGGAACAGGATTAAGCCATTGAACCCCTTGAACCTGTTCCACCATTAGATCATGAAAATCTCTACCTTAACTATTTACCCGCCTTTAATCCATGTTCCTTGATACCCTTACCTAATACAGGCTCGATCTCAGACTAGAAAATTTCAATTGACCCAGCATCCACAACTTTTTGGGGGAAAGAATTCTAGATTTTCACTACCTTTTGTGTGAAAAAAAGTGCTTGATAGCCTAGCTCTAATTTTAAGACTATGCCCCCTTTTTCTGGATTTCCCGCAACAAAAGAAATAACTTCTCTGTATCTCACCTATCTAATCCTTTTATCACTTTAAACAAATCAATTAGATTATCCACCAACCTTCTAAACTCGAGAATACAACTCATGTCTATGCAACCAGTCTTCATAATTTAACCCTTTTAAGCCCTGATATCATTCTGGCAAATTTGTGCTGTACCCTTTTCAAGGCCAATATGTCCATCCTGAGATGCAGTGCCCAAACATGAATGCAGTACTCCAGGCTCTGTACAACAGAAGCATAACTTCCCTTTTGTATTCCAAGAGAAGCTGAGGCCTTAAAGTAAAAACTTTAATTCAGGCATTAAATGACATAAAAGACAATTTAATGGATAGATGCACTCATGTTTTTTGTGAACTATGTAATTTTCTCCATTTAAAAAAAAAAAAATTTTGTTTAAATCCTTACTTTGGACATTAGGAAATCTTAGTTACTGAGGATAAAAATAGCAATGAAAAAAATTCAGAAAGCATTTTGATAGCATTGTGGGAGCTCAGTGCCCAGACTCTGCTATCAGCTCGAAGAGTTTACTTAGGCATTTTCCATTATCAATGTGGACACAGGAATTTATAATGGAAAAAGTGTGACCATAGAATGTCAAATGTTGCAGATAGATGTGTGAAGTTGTAATATTTTCAATATAATAGATTTTTTTTTCTGTAGTTAAATAGCAACTGTTAGTGCAATTCGGGAATTGGAGAAGTAGAGTTGGTTGGAGCACAGGAGTTTCTCTGCAGTACAAGTTGCGTTTCTGATAGATGTAAAACTGAGGCGCTACAGTGCTACTGCTGGCAGGAGGGTGTAATTAGTGTGACCGGTCTACTTGAGTAATTTCCATTTATAAATGTCAACATGGGAATTTATAATAGAAAAAAGTTGACACAAGTGTGACAAAAACAATACGAAGAAAGATTTTGGAGACGGGAAGTGTATGCAGATACAAGATTTGTAATAATATCTGGATGTTGTGTGACTGGTAGACAAACAAAAAAGGATGCTCCTTCAACAACTTTTATCATTGAGTTATATTGGCAGTACAGGGTCTCCACTTGGATTGTACAACTACTTTTTCCCTTGACTCTCCCGTCTTTGTACTCACTCACACTTTGCTAATTATTTAAATTTCTGTGTGCTCTAAATATGTTAAAAGAAAAACATTTTATTTGAATATATTGAAGTGTTGGTAAATTACTCATTTGTAGGTGTCAATATGTGTTGTAAATAGTAAGTAAACCAAATAAATTGTTGCATTATTTTCATTAAGCTTTCATTTAATATGGTATGAGAACAGCCCCCTCAATGACTTGGTGGGTAACTAAACCATACAGACTAGGATGCTGCAGGTCAAATTCTCACTCTGTGCTGAGTCAGCTGATCACAGCCTTGACAATCAGTCAGTATGATTGGCCACAGTACCTCTATGCTGGGTGGCACAAAACAGTCAGAGTTTCTGCTTTTGATGTCCATTTGACCCCTGCTGGAAAATGCCTGTGTGTGGGTGTGAAGTGAAAACAGGATTGAACTCAATAGTGATGCCCTAACATGAATTATTTAGCCTCCTGGTACATGCCCCCAGATGTGGCTGTGAAGACATTCTAAAGATTTTGAATTTTTTTTTCTGATGTCTCTTTCTCGTGAAGGTGTTGACTCATACTGAGGTGTGATTTCATGGATACCCGTAGCTCCTCCATTGCCTCAGTCACTAAGCCATTCACAACAGAACATCACAAGATAGGTTTGGATGAAGAAAGCCCTCTAGGCCATTTGATCTCATCCTTCCAGAATACCAACTCTACCATTACGGCATTTAGATGTTTCTTAAAAGCCTCAAACACCTTTTTTGGCAATCCATTCTAGCTGTTGATCACGCTTTGTGAAAAATATTTCCTGCCCTAAATCTGCTCTTCACAACCTTGAGCCTGTGCCATCTGGACCACCTAGCCTGTGCTCATTTTGCATGTGTAAACGTGGCTGTGAGTGTCAGCAGACTATTCTATCTTGATGGGCCATCAGAGCTAAGCCTGATTCTTTTCTCAACTGCTTTATTCTGTACATTTTCCAACCAGGGATTATTGGATAATTGAGTGTGAGCCCTTGGTTGATCTTTCTACTTCCTAGCCCAAGGACACTGGCCAGTTTTAGTGGGAATTTCCAAATCTACCTGGTTCAGTATCTTACCAAGTGATGCAGTTACCCACTAAGACATTAAGGATTCCTTGTGTTAAGTTCTTGAAAACAGTGCACGTTACCTGAGTTTACATTTTTAAAATGGATACACAATAGATCCCCACCCCAAGCCCTGCTGATGCTTCTGTGGGAACTGCAAGGCTGTACAAACCAGGAGATTGATTCTTATTCTCAGCTGGGGTAGTGGTGAGGGTGCTACAGTTTTCCTTCCCCAGGAAGGGTAAAAATTAGCCAGGATTCCACTCCTGGTCACTATTCTGTTGGTAATGTGTGTAGCTATTGAGTGAGGGTTCACTGTAACAGAACCTACATCTACGTAGCCACTGACACTATCCAGGATTACACTGAAAAATGGGCACTTGAATGAGATACTGAAGGGCCAAAGCTACAAAGAATCATTGATTTTAAGGAGAGAAGAGGCAAGTGGAGCAAACTGGAAGAAGAGAAAATAACAAAGCCAATAAGGCCTGTACATTTTTTTAGGAGCTCAAAATATGGGAAATGGAGGAAAGCCCATTAGTTCCTATTAGGTGTATGAAGCGTGGGTTGCAACTGAGTTACATTATTGCTTATATCGTGCCAACGCTAAAGACGCATGTCATGAATGCGCAGCGAGAGTGTGTTTGTACTGAAGCATCCTAGGTTACTGAAGGAAGTGAGGGTGGAAATTGCGGAGGCTTTGGCCACGATCATCCAATCCTCTTTTAGGTATGGGGATGGTGCCAGAGGACTGGAGGATTGCAAATGTTACATCCCTGCTCAAAAAAGAGGAGAGATTAAACTCTGCAATTACAGGCCAGTCAGCCTAATGTCAGTGGTGGGGAAACTTAGAGACAATAATCTGGGACAAAATTAATTTGCACTTGGAAAAGTTTAGGCTAATAAATGAAAGTCAGCACGAATGTGTTAAAGGAAAATTGTGTTTGACTAACTTGAGTTCTTTGATGAAGTAATGGAGAGGGTTGATGAGGGTAATGCAGTTGATGTGTATATGGACTTTCAAAAGGTGCCACATGAAAGACTTGTTAACAAAATCAAAGCCCATGCAATTGAAGGGGCAGTGGCAGCATGAATACGAAATTGTCTAGGGGACAGAAAGCAGAGAGTAGTGGTGAACAGTTGTTATTCAGACCGTAGGGAAGTATATAGTGGTGTTCCCCAGGGGTTAGTATTAAGACTACTACTCGTTTTGATATATTAATGACCTGGACTTGGGTATAGAGGGCATAATTTCAAAGTTTGCAGATGACACGAAATTCGAAAATGTAGTAAACAGTGAGGAGGATAATAAAAGACTTTGGGAGGACATAGACAGAATGGCGAACTAGGCAGACACATGGCAGATGAAATTAATGCAGAGAAGTGTGAAATGATGCATTTTGGTAGGAAGAATGAAGAGAGGCAAAATAAACTAAATGGTACAATTTTAAAGAGAGTGCAGAGACAGAGAGACCTGGAGGTGTATGTACGCAAATCTTTGAAGGTGGAAGGGCAAGTTGAGAAGGCTCTTTTTTTAAAAAAAAAAGCTTATGGGATCCTTGGCTTTATTAATAGAAGAATAGAGTACAAAAGAAAGCAAGTTTTGCTATACCTTTATAAAACACTGGTTAATCCTCAGCTGGAGTACAGTGTTCAATCCTAAACACCACACTTCAGCAAGTAAGTCAAGGCTCAGAGGGTGCAGAAGCGATTCACTAGAATGGTACTAGGGATAAGGGACTTCAGTTATGTGGATAGACTGGAGAACCTGGGGTTGTTCTCCTCAGAGCAGAGAAGGTTAAGCGGAGATTTGGTAAAGGTGTTGAAAATCATGAACGGTTTTGATGGAGTAAATAAGGAGAAACTGTTTCCAGTGGCAGAGGGGTGGTTAACCAGAGCACACAGATTTAAGGTGATATGTTGCCTTTGGCAAAAGAACCAAAGGGAAAAAACGTTTTACGCAGCGAGTTGTTCTGATCTGGAATGCACTGCCTGAAAGGGTGGTAGGAGCAAATTCAATAGTAACTTTCAAAAGGGAAATAGATAACTACTTGAAGGGGGGGGAGGGGGGGAATTTACAGGACTGTAGTGAAAGAGCAAGGAAGTGGGACTAATTGGATAGCTCTACCAAAGAGCTAGCACAGGCACGATGGGCCAAATGGCCTCCTTCTGTGCTGTATCATTCTATTATTCTAAGCGATATTTCTCTGGGAAGAAAAACTATTGTTGAGCTTGAAACCAACCCAAAAACCTAACTAAAACTTGGCTGATTTAATCGTGCTGCTGTCAAACTGAGCAATGGTCATGTCAAGGTCAGATGTGTTTTTGTTTTCACAATGAAATGAGCTTTTAACTGAGCAGCATTTCGCCATGCAGGAGGAGGGGATTCAGCAAAGTTTTGGAATCAATAGACATGCCTTACTTTGAATAACAAGGTTGGTTTGATGCATTCATGCTTAATAGAAGCTCCCAGTAAACATGCTTATTGTATCATTGTTTTTACTACACACTCCTTCAGGTGATTGAAAATTCAAGTCATTAACCTGGTTATTTTTTGCTTATAGAAATCAATAATCCCAATTTACTTCAGACTCATACAGTTTGGAGGCCAATGTGGTACCAGTAAAAGGCAAAATGCTGCAATTCTGTTTGGAAATCTTAATCCTAATCTGATAAAACTATTCCTCAGGTGGACACATTTTTATACACATTTGTCCATATGTTTGAACCTGATTATTTTTTATCGGAGCATGGTGTTCCACCGCATAATGCCCTGGATCATGGAAAAAATGCATTTTAGGGCACAAAATTGATATGAATGGACATTAGATTCCCATATAAGCAGAAATCTAATTTTCCATTTACCATATGATGTAAATATTGCTTTCCCCAGTACGGAGCATTTACACTTTGCAGATTGTCCCATTTGAAAATTAGGGTCAATCGCTCCTTTTCTCCCTCCAAGTTTCCCTTCTGGGATGAGTCTGATTTTATCCTTATCTGATGTCTATGTATGTGCATTAATGATAACAGAAACTCTTCTCTCTATCCTGTGGTCACCAAGGCAATTTTAGCACCTCCACTGCTGCGAATGCTAAGACAGGATAAGAACAGACCAGATATTGAACTTAGGACGTTGCTGATCTGGATAACTCAGCACCACTTATTTTCTGCTGTATTGCTGCTATACTAGCGATTTAGCACAACACTTCAGTATTGTCTGTAATAATTGCTACAGTGACATTATTATTATTTGCCATTCAGCTTCTAAATTGTGTTTGATTATGTAATTCTAGTTTTAAAAAAAACTTTAAACAAAGCAAAGGATCAAAATGCTGGGCAACTTAGTCCCTGGGGCTGTACGTGCATTCTAACATTTAAATGGTTTTGATTAAATGTTAGTGAAATACAATCCCATTTGACACCAGCCTGTAAAGGAATGTAAAGTATGTTTTCACGTGATTGTATTCTTCTGTACATCTGTTTTAAATGGATTTTTAATCCATTTACAAAATTTGTTTTTTATTTTCAATGTCTTTTTTTTAAACTTAGCTGGATTAAATGTAATCGATGGACAAAACCAAAAAAACGTAGTTTTATTTTCTTATTTGTTCTCTACATGTGGGTGACACTGGCAAGGCTATATTCATTGCCCATCACTAGTTACCCTGAGAAGGTGGTAATGGGCCTTCTCCTTGAACTACTGCAATCCTTGTGGGGATAGTGCTCAGACAATGGCATGATGTAGGGAATTCCGGGATTCCGACCCAGTGACGATGAAGGAACAGTGATAAATGTCCAAGTCAGGATTGTGTGTGACTTGGAAGGGAATTTGGAGGTGATCATGTCCCCATGACTTTGCTGCTGTAATCCTTCTTGAAGCTGGAGGTTCCAGGCAAGAAAAATGCTCCTGAAGTAACCTTGGTGAGTTGCTGCAATCCATCCTGTAAATCGTACATACTGCAAACAGAATGCACTAGTGAGTCCAGTGGCAAGGGCACCGATCAAGCGGACTGCCCTGATTTGGTTGGTGCTGAGCTTCTCGAGTGTTGTTGTGACTGCACCCATCCAGGTGAGTGCTGAATATTCCATCACAATCCTGACCAGCCCTAAGAAGGCAGCAAGACTTTTAGGTGTCAGAAGGTGAGCCACTCGTGCAAAGTATCCAGTCCATGTCCTGCTCTTTTCAGCCATGTTGTTGGTATAGCTGGTCCAATTATGATTCTGGTTAATGGTGACCCCAGGCTGTTGATGAGGGACTTGGTGATTGTTGTACGATTGAAGGTCAGGAGGAGGTAGTTTGAGCCTTTTCTTGGGAGCTGGTCATTACCTGGCACTTATGTGGTACAAATGTTAGCTCGCACTTGTTAGCTCAAGCCTGAAATTTATCAGATTCTGCTCTAGGCTGGCATGGGTTGCCTCAATATCGAAGAGTTGTGAATGGAGCTGAACTGTGGAATCATCAGCAAACAGCCTCACTCCTGAGCTTATGATTGAGAAATTATTGATGAAGCAAGTAAATATGGTTGGGCTGAGGAACTCCTGCAGTGATATCCTGGGCCTGTGATGACTCCAGCCACCCAAAGATTTGCCCTCTTGACCTCCATTGACCTTAGTTTTGCTAGATCTCATTTGTGCTGTATGTAAATCAGTTGAATGCTGCCCTTAATGCCGAAGGCAGATACTTTCACATCCTTTCTGGCATTCAGCTCTTGCATCCATGTCTGCATCAAGGCTTTGAAGAAGCCTGGAGCAGAGCGGTTCTGGAGGAACCCGAACTGAGCTTCGGTGAGTAGGAATCGCTTAATGCCGCTATTGGTGGTGTGGTAATTGCCGGGCAAGATGTATTTTGATATAACATTGAGTCTTGAGGAAAATTTTCTTTGTCCAGCAAATCATTGTTACACAATGCAGGTAAATATTTTTGGAATGTTTAAATTCTATCCATAATGTATTAAAAGTCTTGCAAGAAGGACACACCTCCTCTAAGGGTTGCACTTAGCACCTCACAATTTCCCCATCACACTTTCTTTTAACTTCCCTATTGTTATAAAACAGTGTGTCCTCTGACTCACCATGTGCAACTTGATGGGAGATCTGCATAGTGCATATTTCATCAAAAGCTTTCTGTAGCACTTTTGTGTCACACTTGTGTGCCAGTCCATCATAGGCTATAGGCAAATTTATTCCAACCTAGACACATTTATTCTACCGCACCTCATGGGAGTCATGTGGGATGACAGACCCATACTAACCCTGGTCCTTGTGTCCTTGACTTCTATTTTTGCAAGAGCTACAGCAAGCCAGAGAAGGAAGTTAGATCAAACTAAGAACAACTGAACATCTACACCTGGGTATAAATGTAGGAAGTTTCAAACTTTTTAAACAATGAATCATACATTTAGGATAACTTACACTTTCTATCTCCTGCACTTGACTCTTTACAGGTGCGTAACCATTTTAAAAAGCTGTGTTTCAGTTCCCTCGCTCCAAGAACACAGGCTTCATAATGTTTACTCATTCTTAATTGACCTGTCAATCAAACAATGCCAGGATTCTCTTCTGCAAGCTGAACTCTTAAGTGAATCCATTAATCATTTAAAAAATGCAGCGCAATAACTCTTTTATCCTTAAAGGAATGCACACCTACATTCTATTTTGCATGATATAATTTTCTTGTCCTTCTTAAACAATGTATCCTCTGACTTGCCATGAGAAACACCATAGGCAATTCACTAAAATATATAGTCAATCTTCCATTGCATTGCACACAGGGAGTTAAGACCAAGTGTAGCTTAGAGAAGGCGGGTTAGAGGGTAGAGGATTATTGGACCAGGGTGGACGAATGTAATTCAGTCCCTATTTTAAAGTCATATTTCTGCCCTTTTTATACATTGATTTTACATGATCATTTGTAGTTAAATATCCAAACTTATGGTGCTTTGGGAAGCAGAGAAGTCAGGTTGGTTGGAATATGAATTTCTTACAGTACAGGCTGAGAGCTGAAAGATACAAAATTGAGGTGCTACATGCCACCACTGATGGGAAGATGTAATTACAATGTGACAAGTTTACATAGGTAGCTTCCATCATCAGTTGGGACATAGAAACTTTTCCCATTATAAATTTCTAACAGGAAGTAAGGTTTGTAGACAGGAAGTGTGCACAGATTTTGAATATATTACTGGTAGACATCCCGTGGTGTTGCACAAGTGGAGTCAATACCGAGTGCAGTCTTCAGGTGAAGTGAAGTAAGAGGATGGTGGATAATTGGACCAAGACTGCCAGTCTCGGTAACTAAAGACCTTCCCACTCCCTTGCACCAGTTATGTGCATATTCACTTCCACTTGACACTAGAGATTATCCCAATGGGAGGAGTTTGAGGGCAACAAGGTTGAAAACAACATGCATATAAGTATATTCATGTAAAAGTTTGTGTCCATAAGACTACAGACATCACACTTCAAAGTGTCAAAAGTATTTTAAAATAGAGAAAGCAAGGCATGCTGGGTTTTTTTCCTGACTTGGAACCAGAAATTTAAAAGTCCCTGGCAATCTTCAAAATTCCTTCACCAAACAGCTATTAAACTCTATATAGTATTATGTAGAAATTACAATATGGAAACAGGCTGTTTGTGTTCATGTTTATCCTGCACATGAGCAGTAGTCCTCCTGTGTACCGTCCTGGTTCCTGTATCCCTTTATCCCCCTGTGATTGAGCTCAGGAGCTGTTTAGACCACTTCCCCAAAAAGTATATGAGCAGTGGTCTTAAAGGGATAGGTCAGATTAACATCGAAACATCAAAAATGCTCCAATCTCCATACTACTCGTGAGCAACGCCATAGATCAGCTGGTTATTATAAATTTGCTGATCACAGCAATAGGAATTCACACATCAGCGAATGCAGCAGCTCCCCTCCTTTTGGATTGAGACCAAATAATTTAGCAAAAATGTTTTTTTTCAACTAAACATTGCACAGTGACTGTCAAACCTGATGTTAGCGCTCTATAAAGCCAAGGGAGGCTGTCCAAAGTGGGACAACTAGGACAAATCAAGGTTAGAGTGTAACTAGGTGGGGATGGGCATACATTGCATTGAATGACCCCCTTCCCCAGAGTAATGTTCTACTTTAATGCACAAAAGCATCCTTTTATCTATTTGTGTTAGGGAAAGGGTGACTGCCCACAGCCTCCAATTCATTTTATTTTGACCTCAAATTACAATAAAATCTGATTTTTGAAAAAAAAGTGTAAAACCACTGAAGATATTTTTGTGGAGGTCGACTAAGATCTTAAGATATTTGTAAAAGAAATGTCAAACGCCAAGCTTCTGAAAAGAGATGGGACTCCTTTCACTGTCAGTCTCGATTCTAAGCTGAACAACAGTTTGGAATTTAGCACAGCACTGTCTATTAACTATGTCATTAATTTGCAATGTAGCATTCTTGTGCAAGCTTGTCCAATAACTGGTATGTATTTGTTTCCACCTCGGTGCCTCTGTAAACGTCGGTGACTGATTAGTATCGGCTGAAACACAAACCAGTTAAATGCCTGTAAGTTTCAAGTTTTATTCCAAATGCTACAGGTGTTTCAAAAGTAGACAAGTGATTTACAACATGTTAGGAAGGTGATGTCATTAGGGTGTGTCAGCAAGTCGGTCCACAGATTCAGCTCGGGTTGTCAGCTTGGCTTAGTGATAGCATTCTTACCTCTGAGTCAGAAGATCATGGGTTCAGGCTTTATTCTGGAGACTTGAGTACATAAACTAGACTAACAATTCAATGCAGTACTGAGGGAGTGCTGCACTGCCTAAAGGTGCCACCTTTTGGATCAGATGTTAAAATGGTGGACGTAAAAGATCCCATGGCACTATTTGAAGGGCGTTCTCCTGGTGTGCTGGCTAATATTTATCCCTCAACCCTCACCATCAAAAACAGATTATCTGGTCATTTACCTTTATTGTGGGAATTTGCTGTATGCAAATTGGCTGCTGCATTTCCCTACATTACAGCAGCGACTACACGTCACAAAGTATTTCATTGGCTGTGAAGTGCTTTGGGACATAGAGGTTGTGAAAGGCATTATATAAATACAAGTTCTTTTTCTTTTTGCTTTTTCTTTTCAGTCATAGATGCCAGTCTTTTTTTTATGATGTGGAGAAGGAGGTAGCCTCCGAAAGCTTGTGAATTTAAAATAAAATTGCTGGACTATAACTTGGTGTTGTAAAATTGTTTACAAAAGTCTTTTTTTAAACTGTATTGCTGAATACAGTGGTATACGAGAAATGTATTCACCATCAGGTAGGGAGAAGCCATTGCAGGTACTATGGGGGTCAAAATGGTCTTCGGTGGTAGCAAATTGGCAGCCCCTTTTACACTATGCCCGAATTTCTTTTCCATTGAAGTTATCACCCATTTTGCACTACCGCAGAAGACCTATTTCACCTCCTGTATCTTAATTGTGTTGTACATTGATAATATACGGTAGTTTCTACTACAAAACATTGCTTTGCCATAACTTTTACTCCTTTATTATTAAATATATTCCAGCGATATGCCCCTCAAAATTGAACACTTTTTGGTTGGCTCCTGAAGACTGTTAGAAAGCGGTTCTGCTTTCACAAATACTTAAAAACAGGTATTTTTGTGTCCATCTTGAAACAAAGTGTAAGGTTTACTTTTTCTTTGAGAATAGAAAGAAGTTGCTCTGAAATAAGAGAACACAATGACTCCTGCCAGGATACCATTCCACAAAATTAAATGCTTCACCGTTTTACACTCGTTCTCTGTCTTGTTTAGTTATTGTAAACAATTTTACAACACCAAGTTATAGTCCAACAAATTTATTTTAAATTCCACAAGCTTTCGGAGGCTTCCTCCTTCATCAGGTGAACGGAGGCTTCCTCCTTCACCTGACGAAGGAGGAAGCCTCCGAAAGCTTGTGGAATTTAAAATAAATTTGTTGGACTATAACTTGGTGTTGTAAAATTGTTTACAATTGTCAACCCCAGTCCATCACCGGCATCTCCACATCTTGTTTAGTTATGGTTGCTACTTTCTGCCAAGTCCGAAACAGATATGGAAGTAGAATAGGAATGGAGCAGGGGAGGGCTAAAAGTTTAACAGATTTTGTTTTTTGATAATGAAAGCTTCTTAATCTTTGATACCTGATGCCTCCACATGAGAAGGCATAGAAGCAAATGGGGGGAAAAAATCTTGCAGTTGGTGCGGTAGATATACATTTACATATGTGATTTAATCGATATCCCTTGGTGTTGCACACTGCGTGAAGTCCAAGTGTAATCTTCGGAGAAGTGGGGTTACAGGGTGAGGGATAATTGGATCAGGGTGTGCAGACATAATTCAGTCCTTGTTTTAAAATCACGCATTCTGCTTTTTATATTGCCGTTATAAATTCCTATGTAATCTTGTCACGCTGTAATTGCATTCTCTCACGAGTGGTGGTGCTGCAGTACCTTCACTGGAGGGAGATTCTAATTACGGTGTAACAAGTTTATATTGGCGCTTTCCATTAGAATTTTTCACAGAGGAATTTATAATGGAAAAGGTTGATAGGAGGTGCACGCAGATGCCAGATTTTTTGTAGATTATTGGTTGATCGTCCATGGCAATGTTCATGCTGAGTCAGAGGATTTGCTGTTTTGTTGTTATCGCAGTTAAGTAGGTGGTGGGAGGGGAGGCACCAAAGAGAGAAGTTGCTGAAAAAATTGAGGCCAGAACCAGCAAGGTGTGGAAAGTCTTGAGTTACTACCTTTGTAAGGTAACTGGAAGTACTGTACTTATTTAATGTACACAGTAATGTACTATTGAGCTTTCTCCTTTGCTATACAGCTGCAATGTATTGGGTGAGAATTACTATCACGGACCAGAGAGAGGAGCAATTCCAATACACATTATTGATATAACTAATATTCTAATAAATGTGCCATATAGGACCACCCGCTCACAGGTGGCGACACCTTACCCTTAATGTAATCTCCCCACCTGCCTGTACTTTCTGCCATATAACCTGCCCAAACTGATATCATGGTGTGGCCCTTAACACCAAATCACAGCTTGGTCTCTCCCTCTACTCCTCTGGTACCTTCTTCTCCTTCAAACTCATCACCTTATTCCACGACTCTGCATTTAAAATCATCGATCTTTGCTACCCCCTCACCATGGGTTTGTCTGAGATATCCTCCCTTCTTTCCTCCCTGAGCCTTTTGAACTGAGTGACTGCTCACCCTCGACTTCAATTTCCATCTCAGCTCAACCTGCCCTCCCTCCTCTGATTTCATTGTCTTCCCTTAACCTCTTTCTCCATATAAACTCTCTTACCCATATTCATGGTCAACCCCACAACCGTGCCAGCTTACATATAGCCCCTCTCCATCAATTGTCTCAATCCCAGACGAGGCCATCTCTGACCACTTCCTTGTATCCCTCACCAACCAAATCTTCCTACCCACTTCCAACCTCAATTCTTTCAGTTTTCCCTAGGAATAAACTTTTCTTCCAAGTCACTTACAACTGTACTTTCAAACTCCCAATTATCTAGCCTTTGACCCCTCATTCGCCACGATACTTCTGCAGATGTCAATCTGCTCAACCACTCCCTTACCTCCACCCTTGTCGCCAATAAAACCCTTACTCTCTCCCAATTTTGTCATTCTCCCGGTGTGCCTCCATTCTTTGCTCCCTCAAGTCCAAAGGGCACAGCCTTAAACATACCTGCTGCACTCGTGGTTTGGCTATCCATCACCAGATCTGACTGGATCATATCAAGCCTTGTACACCTCTGCAAAAACTGTTCACTCCTCCAAGATCATTCTGGAGAGCAAAGATAACCCCCGGCTTCTTTTCTCCACCACCAATCACATCCTCTGCCCCCTCCACCTTTACCTCCAACAACATCTTTTGAGGAGCTCATGGACGACTTTGTCACTACTATTGAGACCATCCATTTAATTACCTCCACTTCATCTCACCCCTCTCCTTGCCCACCAAACCAAACTTCCCCCAAGGTTCCCCCCCGCCTTAGCGCTGAACCCACATCTTTATCTAGTTCCTCTATTTCCCTTCATGCCTTCTCTGAGCTCTTCTTGTACATGAGACTCACCTCCTGCAACAACAGAATTTTGCATTAGCAACCAAAGTACTGAATTTGGTTGTTACTTCTGATCAGTGCTATGTCTCGTTTACATTTATAGTTATGGTGAAGTGGTTTGTATTATAAATAAGGGAGTTGCTCATTATGCATCTGCTCATCATGTCTCATATTTTAGGCTGGAAATGATGTCAGACACCACTGACACCCCACCCATTAGTGTGCCTCTGTTTCTATGTGCACACAAAGCTTTTAGCCAGAACGTGTTTAGGCAGGGCACCTGATAACATTTGCGTGAGACATACTGCTAGGAACTACTTACAAGGTCAGTTGAGTTTCATTCTCTGTGTAACCCCAGATTTTGTGCTTCTGACTCCTTTCTTTTGTCAGTGTCGTTGTACAAATTTTGATTTGTAAATGGAATGCAAAGATGGAGAGGGTTATTATATCTGAAAAGCAGTTAAGAATATTTTCGCCATGTATTGAAAGCAGCATTTTAAAAAGGACTGTCTTTGTCACAGTGAAGAATAGCTGCATATCATTTTGATTGATTGCACGTGACCTATTAAAAATTGCCACATTTATTTGAAGACTTGCACCCCTTTAATACATTTATTCTATATGGATGTTAAAAATTACTACTGCAACACAGTAGAATTAATTACTTCAGTATTCTGTAATTATTTTTGCACAGTGTATTTTTATCCAAATGTTAATTTCAGTTCTTGCCTCCTGAATAGCCTTTTTTGTTTTGCAAATTCTCAGCAGTTAGTGTGTTGTCATTACATTCTGAATTTACATTACAATATACTATTGCTTTGTATTATTTATGACAAGTGATGTAGGATGACCCTGGCAGTGTGCCCAGTATTCACTCTGCCTGAGAAAATGAGGGGGAGGAGAGAAGACATTTGCAAAAACCATCATTGCATGGTTTGGTTAGTTTCTCCTATTGATGCCCAGTGGTTTTTTGGATGGCTCTTGTGTGCTATTCCGCTTTAGTATTTTGTACATATCGGGGAAGTGTTGCAGGTCTGATGGCAATAGTACAAATGTGGAGATTATATCTTGAATAATTTCTCCTGGTTTAAACATCAGTGAGTACATGATTTCTTTGGATTGAGCCATTTTTCACAGACCCTTGATAAACAGTGGTTCAGTAAGGAGATCTACCTGGGACTATTTCAGTACAATGTATCACCCTGCTGCAGTTAGGAGAAAGCCTGGGGCTTTGCCCATATTGGGTTTGTTGCGTTCACTATGGGAACTCCTAGGAGGCTGTGTGTGGAATTGCAGGCCTACAGTCCAACAGCACCTATTAAGTTTAAAATATATACACAATGAATATCAAGAGGTGTTAATAATTCTTGCTGTAGTGGTACCATGTATGTCTTCTACCAAATAATCTTGTAAACATTAAGATGTCAAGTGTCAATGCTCGCACTTTCATATAGGCCAACAATCTGAGGCAGTCATCATTTCAACCCATGTGTCAGCTTGTTATGGGTTTCACCAGAAAAATCAGCTTTATCGCTGAGAATTTTCAGATCAGTTGAAAGGGGAGTGACTGGACTCTTTTGGAACTAATCACTTACAAGTTAAATTCTCCCACTGGTGTTTGTGCATGAACAGCACACTTGAATAAGCCCACAGCTATTCTCTGTGCCTCTCTTGGCATTCTCCAAAGGGCCCATCTAGGAACTGTCGCTGCCTCCTTATGAGCTGCAATATTTCCACAGCTGTCGATTTTGCTCAACCACTTCCTCTCTTCAACCTTGGCCTTTGTCCCTTGCAAAACCTCCACTTTCTCCGATACTGGTTGTTCCCCCGGTATGGCCCCCATCTTCACTCAAGTCCAATGAGCACAGACTTGAGTGTATCTGGTGCACAAATCATTTAGCCATTACCACTGTATCTGGTCAGACCTCACGCTGATCTGCTAAAACTGCCCATTACTCCAGGAAAGCAATTTAATAATTAATAATAAAAAAGTAATAGATTGGAGGCAATTAGTCAGGTTCAACTCAAAATTCAGCTTCCTCTACTCATTACTTTTTACACACTTCCCTTACACTTCTCAGAGTTGCGTCATGCTAATCTTTCCTGTATCATTCCAATTTTAGTATGCTTTTTAATGATTGGCGTGTGTAATGATTTTTATTTCTAACACAAGAAAATAAACCTTTTTGACAGTTAAAGAACAGTATAGACTAGAAATTACTGTTGACGATAAGAGTGGGTAAACACTTAACATGCTTGTGACATTCTTCTATTTTAATAGAGATGTTATCCCATTGTTAAAGCCTCTTAAAATAGTGGATGGAGAAATGTCATACAAATGCTAGTCATTCAGGGTGGGCTCAACTAAATTTTGTTGCAGTAAAAGCTTGAAGCTCTAGGACAAAATTTATTTTTTAAGCTTGTGTTTCTTGCAACTTGCTCACATGACTCAACAACTTTTGGTAATGAAGCAAAAGTATTAGTTTGCAAAACTTTTTACATTTAAATCCACCAAAAGTATCTGTACTTAAAATATCTGATGCTTTGATGAAAAGTCATTTTTGGCCTGAAAAGTAGAATTATAGTAGGCTCTAACGGTTTGTCACAACAATATGCAGGGCTGCTTTTGAATTTTTTTTTAGGTAGTCCGCTTTTTGAAGCTAGCTTTTGCTATTTTCCATGTGGTGTCTTTTGACACCACTATCAGCCAATGAGTTGGAGGCGGGGCGAGACTTAAGGCCGTTAGGATTTACAGCCAAACAGTGAATTTTACAGCAGACAGCAAAGCAAACAAGGTCTCTTTAAAGAGTGTCTCTTTAAAAAAAACTGCAACTAACAGATCTCGTGCGTAATATCAATCCCACACTTGCAGCAGTGCAGTCTGTAGGTGTGATTGACAGGGAAATTTCCCTATCATCTTCATTTTGGCCGGGAATAGTATGTGCAGCCATTTTCCTAGGTTGGTATGTAAGCAATTCATTCAGTTTAACCAAATTAACCTACAATTCTAGATTTGAATCTTAATGATTTTGGCACATCGTTTCTCCAAGAGTAAGCTTTTGAATCCCTCTTTTGTTAGCTGGTACATTGGCAAATCCCCAGAGTACAGATCTTGTTATAGTTTTTAAGGAGAATGATGAGTGCCATGTTGTTATTGTGCACACAGCCTGAGGGGCACTTGCAGCTTCATTAATGACCCCGAGCTTCAGAAACAGCCACCAACTCCAACAACATGTTTGTTCAATTCTGTCAGCACTCAGCTGGTCTGTGGTAAAGGATTGTGGGATACACTTAAGAAACAAAGCATTTCCCCTGAGGGTAGGGAATGAATTGATGGGAATTGTCAGTGGTGTGAGGACATATTTGGAATTTTCAGAAACGTATCTTATGAAACTATCAGATCACTTCAGGCCAGGTAAAAGTTAAATGTTGGATTGTTTGTTTAAAAGAAACCTACAGGCGAAAGATATAGACTGTTGTTTTTTTATGTTTTGATCTGTATTCTAAACACAACATTAACAGCTAACCAAAGCCACTGAGTTGTGATTTTCACAGAAAAATTTTCGAATCACAGACCCCACAAATCTGGTTTTAAAAACCCAAGAATCCCTGCTGACAAAATTGCAATTTAATAATTCTGTTCCGTTAAGCTAGTTGCCCTAATAAGAACATAGATGTGGAGATGCTGGTGATGGACTGGGGTGGACAAATGTAAGGAATCTTACAACACCAGGTTATAGTCCAACAATTTTATTTTAAAATCACAAGCTTTCGGAGATTATCCCCTTCGTCACCTGACGAAGGGGATAATCTCCGAAAGCTTGTGATTTTAAAATAAAATTATTGGACTATAACATGGTGTTGTAAGATTCCTTACATTAATAAGAACATAGAGACTGTCAAGGACAAGAAAAAGCCATTCACCCATCACAGCTTATTCCTCAAGTAGTCCAACTCACTCAGCCAGCATTGAACTGCATTTTGAATGTCTCATTTATTTGACTTTACAGGGGTGGACATCCAGTTGCAAATTTAAATTTTTTTGCTAATTTATTGTAAGTGCGTAGGCATTGGTCCCACTGCTAAATTTGTGAGGCCCTTTTATTTAGTTGTCTCGGACTGCTGCCTAAAGCAAGCATAAATATATACATTAGCGGCCTACGGCTGCTGAACGACCCTGATCAGTGATCAGTCACTGATCAGTGGGGCAGGCATTGGGCCTGTTCTACTCCGGATTCTTCAGCGGCCCTGGCAGTAGCTAACTAGTCTGCAGTACACAGCCGCATTAAGCAAACCACGAATGCCCTGTTCACCAGGACAAACCGGTACATCAACTTTCCCATTGACCTCAGCAGTGGCCAGTTATCCCTGCATCAAGGGCGTCATTGACTGCACACATGTTGCCATCAGGGCACCACCAAACAGCCAGCAAAGATCATTAATACGACTGCGCAGCTGGTGGCTGATCATAGAAACAGGATCATGTAAGTTTGTGCAAGGTACCCAGGCAGCTGTCATGATGCATTTATTCTGCGACCGTTTACTATCTCATCCCCCACCACCCCCCCCCCCCACCCCGACCAATATTTGAGCCTCGCAGAAACATGGCAGGATGGCTGCTGGGGGATAAGGGATACCTCCTTCCAGGCATGACTTGAGACACCCCTTTGCAACCTCTCCACTCCCAAGCAACATGGATATTATCAAAGCCATGCGAACATCAGGCTGATTGTTGAGCACACCAGAGGGAGTCTTAAGCAGAGGGTGAGGTCTGGGGCCTCGCTACAATGTGCCCTATACAGAGTCTCCCACATAGTAGCAGTTGCGTGCCGCATACTTCACAACCTCATCATACAGGGAGACCTGCATTTGGAGGAGGCAGAGCAGCTGCAGTAGCTGTCGTCTGACGAGAAAGCAGCAGCAGCTGACTAAGGAGGGGCACGTCAATGCCTTACAGCAAGAGATGTGAGGGACCAGCTCATTGCTCATTTCCCCACCCTGAGACCTTACACTGAGCCCCTCTGCTGAACGGTCCTTGTTATGTTCTTCACCGCTCTCTTAATCCTGCATTAAAGAACATTCAAATCATTCAGACAACTTCTGTATCTATGACCTACTGAGAATGCATACTCATAAACTACTATGAAATCACACTGTAAAGTGTGAAATCTAATAAAGATGATTAATTTCCCAAACATAGCCTTGAATTAATTTCTCACCCAAGTGCTCAAAGCATAAGCGGTTTTCTTAAAAGTCGGTTTCCTAACTTTACTACTCCTATGAAGTACACCCCTAGTGACCTGAGCAAAGCTAGTGGAAAGCCGCTGTTGCTCATTTCAGGACCCTTCAGATGCTCGTGGCTGGTGAGTTCCGAGTGCTTGAGCCTGTGAAGGCTACTGCTTCCTGGCCACTGCCGGGGCAGTCTGGCCCAGCTGACTCGCTGGGTATTGGTTCGACAGGGTGGAGAGGGAGCAGACTTGCCTGAGAGGGCGACATGTGCCACTATCACTTCACTGGGGCTCATCAATTCCATTGATCTGCAGGAGAGCAGACTGCAAAAGCTGTGTGTCTCCTTCAAAGCCCCTATTCAATCCACTACGCTGTCCAAGATGGAGCCCAGAGCCTGCCTCCATCAAAGCTGCAAAGACTTCTGCTGAGAGAGCCCAGCTGTAGAGTCCCTCGCGCTGACTACACTCTTGATGGTAGACTGCAAAGTGCTGATGCCATGTGCGATGACACCACAGAGGTTAAAGGAGGTTAAAAATGGAGCTGAAACTCACTACATTACGTAACTCCTATGTGATACCAGCTGTTTTCTTTGCATGACTGGGCCTTGTACTTTACATCTGTGTGCTCCTCAGCAGAGCTCTGAGGGGATCTCTCCTTCTGACAAGCTGTCCCCTGGGCTGTCACTTCCACCTGTACCTGCTGCTGCCCACTCGTGCTAGGTGTCGTCCCACCTGCAGACCCCTCTGTCTGACTGTCTAGCCCACACAGAGTGCCAGTGTCCAAGCTGGTACCTGGGAGGGATTGAACATGATGCATCCTCAGAAGGATGTTCCTCCTCTGAGGTTTCTGGAGAGGAAGGTCTTGATGTTGTGGGATGTAGAGAAAAGTGACATGAGTTAGGATAGCAGATAAAGGCTGGACATTAGCAGGTGATAATCCTGAGAATACAGGTTTGAAATAGTGAAGCTTGCTGCATCTTTGAGGTGAATCAGGGGTTATAGTAATATGCAGAAACTGCTCTGGAATGCTGCCAGTTTCGCCTTCTCCAGTGCTCATGGTTCTTTCTGAGCCACTGATCTCTAGGGAGTGCTGCTATGTTTCAGTGAGGGCGGTGATGATTGGAATTCCTCCCTCAGTCGTCTTCCTCTCTTTTGCACTGTGGGCTGTTTTGTTCTGCAGAAAAAGAGGGTGAGAGTCGGTAAGTGGCTGTTGAAAAGGTAAGTGGATATATATGGGGCTAGTGGATGTGTTGAGAGGTGGAGACGTGGCAAGATAGAATATGGATGGGGATGTGATGAATGTAAAGGGAAGTGTGAGTGATGTAGTGAGGAAGGAATGGTGGGAGCAGTTGGTGGTTGTGCAAGTATGTGAGACGAGAATGGTGTTAGTGTGTGTGAGGAAAGGATGAGTGTGTGGTGTGTGTGAGGAAAGGATGAGGTGAGTGTGTGCTTGTAATGTGATCGAGGGGTTTTGCAGGGTGCCCTTGTGACAGGAAGTTGAAGGATGTGATGGAGGGGAGGGAATTGAGACTAGTGAGAGCAGAGTTGAAAAGAGTGTTGTGAAGTGCTGCTGAGAGTTGTGGAGTCTGTGCTGAGCTAGTTCACTTCAGCCAAGTTGGTGGTAGGGTGCTACAATTGACTTGAGCACTCTTGGCGCGAGGGTAGGAAAAATCCAGGGTTCCAATTCACGATCGCTATCTGGGACCCCTGCTGGAAAATGAGAACAGAATTAGGCTGAGCTTTGATTCCCCCAAATGGCTACTTTGAGGTCCGGAGAACTGCCAACACCTGTGGTCTCGTACCCCAGGAAGGGAACATGCCCTCAGGAGAGGAGGGGAGGATAATAGATGAAAACAATTATACAGCACTTTGGTTTCAAATATATCTTTGTACTTGTTGCTGGCGATTGAGAAACAAGCTGTTTGCTTTTTATCCATTAAATGTGGTGCATTTAAATTAATTTTAGACATTGTGCAATTCATTGCACATTCAATCAAAACAACTCTCTTCTGCTCAGAAAACTGAACCAGGAGCTTACTTGCAAACTGTTCCCATTTGCTGAGTTCCCAAGGGCTCCTGGTGCTTTGCCACCTCGTCAGAATTACTTTAATTGGAAATGTGAAACTAGCGACAGTTTCCATTTCATCCTTCGCCTCATTCAGCGCTTTAACAAAAAGCTTTTTTTCTTCCTTTTCAGGTGTCAAGGGCCGCAAGCTTCAACAACTTAGATACCAACACCCCTCCTGATCCTTCTTCCCCTTCACTTTCCTCTGACCCCAACCGTTCTTCCAATCTCACTCTCTGTTGGGTTTTCACTATCACCTCTGACCTTCCCCTCTCTGACCCCGAACAATCTGTCCTCAGCAAAAGTCTTAGCTTCAACCCCTTATGCCCCCACCTCAATGAATTTCGAGCTCGATGTAATGCTGAGCTCTTCCTTCGCCTCCGCATCCACTTCTTTGGTCAGGAGTCTTCCCCCCCCCCCCCAAACCTTTCTCACATTGTCATTAAACCTGCTGACAAAGGCGGCACTGTTGTTTGGTGAACAGACCTCTACCTTGTGAAGGCTGAACGCCAACTCTGTCACCTCCTCCTACCTCCCCCTGGACCATGACTCCACTGCCAAACATTAAGCCATCGTTTCACAGATTGTCACTGACCTCATCTCCCTGGAGATCTTCCCTTCCACCCACCCCAACTTCCACCCACCCCGCTTCCTGTAAGGACTCTATTCCCTTCTCCTAGTTTCTTCGTCTCCATCGCATCTGTTCTGACGATGCCACCTTCCACACTAGTGCTTCCGATATGTCTTCCTTTTTTCTCAATCGATGATTCCCCTCCAATATAGTTGACAGGGTCTTCAGTCATGTCCGTCCCATTTCCTGCACTTCAGCCCTCACCCCTTCCCCACCCTACCAGAACCACGATAGGTTCCTCCTTCTCCTCACCTTCCATCCTTCGCCATTCCCGTCACCTCCAGTGCGATGCCAACACCAAACACATCTTCAATAACTTCAGATCATAACCACTGCTCCCATTTTTTCGGACAGCAAGTGCTGGTTCAGCTGTTGCCATTTACTGCTTCTCTGGACCATCTTTTGTTTCTTGTCCCATTACCACCCCCTTTTGCCTTACACCATCATCCCTTTGGTCATTTAATCACTCTTGCCCTCCACCCTATCACAGTCCTTTTTGACCTTTCATCCCCCTCCCCACCCCACCCCACCTTTCCCTGGCTCTGTACTTGCTTAAAAACTGTTAAATTTTTTCTTCCAGTTCTGACGAAAGGTCATCGACCTGAAACGTTAACTTTGTTTCTCTCTCCAAATATGCTGCCTGACCTGCTGAGTATTTCCAGCAGTTTCTATTTTTATTTCTCATTTATTGCAAGGGGAATGGAATATAAAAGTAGAGATGTTTTGCTACAGTTGTACAGGGCATTGGTGAGACCATATCCAGAATACTGTGTGCAGTTTTGGTCTCCTTATTTAAGAAAGGACATAATTGGTGTAGAGACGGTTCAGAGAAGGTTCACTCGACCGATTCCTGGGATGAGGGGGTTATCTTATGAGGAAAGGTTGGACAAGTTGGGCCTGTACACACTGGAGTTTAGAAGAATGAGAAGTGATCTTATTGAAATGTATAAGATCCTGAGGGGACTTGAAGGGGTAGATGCTGGGGGGATGTTTCCCCTTGTGGGAAAGACTAGAACTAGGGGCCATAGTTTAAAAATAAGGGGTCTCCCGTGTAAGACAGAGATGAGGAGAAACTTTTTCTCTGAGTCGTGAGTTTGTGGAACTCCCTTCCCCAGAGAGCGGTGGAGGCAAGGTCATTGAATATTTTTAAGGCTGAGTTAGGTAGGGTACGGTAGCATAGTGGTTATGCAATTGGACTAATAATCCAGAGGCCTGGCCTAATAATCCAGTCATGAGTTCAAATCTTGCCACAGCAGCTGGGGAATTTAAATTCAATTAATTAAATAAAATCTGCAATAAAAAAACTATCAGTAATGGTGGCCATGAAACTACCGGATATGTTGTTAAAAACCCATCTTGTTCACTAATGTCCTTTAGGGAAGGAAAACCTGCTGTCCTGACCTGGTCTGGCTTACAATTGACTCCAGACCCACAGCAATGTGGTTGATGATTAATTGCCCTCTGAAATGGCCGAGCAAGCCACTCTGTTGTAAAATCTCGCTTAAAAAAGTCATAAGAAGAATAAAACTGGACAGACCACTAGGCACCAGACATGACAAAGGCAAACCAAGCCCAGTCAACCCTGCAAAGTCCTCCTCATGAACATCTGTGGACTTGTGCCAAAATTGAGAGTTGTCCCACAAACTAGTCAAGCAACAGCCTGACACAGCCATACTCACAGAATCATACCTTTCAGCCAACGTCCCAGACTCTTCCATCACCATCCCTGGGTATGTCCTGTCCCATGGGCAGGACCGACCCACCAGAGGTGGCGGTACAGTGATATACAGTCAGGAGGGAGTGGCCCTGGGAGTCCTCAACATTGACTCTGGACCCCATGAAATCTCATGGCATCAGGTCAAACATGGGCAAGGAAACTTCCTGCTGATTACCACCTACCGCCCTCCTCCATGTTGAGCACCACTTGGAGGAAGCACTGAGGGTAGCAAGGGCACAGAATGTACTCTGGGTGGGGGAACTTCAGTGTCCGTCACCAAGAGTGGCTCGGTAGCAGCACTGCTGGCCGAGTCCTGAAGGACATAACTGCCAGACTGGGCCTGCGGCAGGTGGTGAGCATACCAACACAAGGGAAAACCTACTTGATCTCGTCCTCACCAATCCACCTGTCGCAGATGCATCTGTCCATGACAGTATTGGTAGGAGTGACCACTGCACAGTCCTCGTGGACTTGAAGTCCCGTCTTCGCACTGAGGACACCATCCAATGTGTTGTGTGGCACTATCACTGTGCTAAATGGGATAGATTCAGAACAGATCTAGCAGCTTAAAACTGGGCATCCATGAGGCGCTGTGGGCCATCAGCAGCAGCAGAATTGTATTCCAGCACAATCTGTAACCTCATGGCCCGGCATGTTCCTCACTCTACCATTACCAACAAGCCAGGGGATCAACCCTGGTTCAACGAGGAGTGTAGAAGAGCATGCCAGGAGCAGCATCAAGCGTACCTAAAAAAAAAGAGGTGCCAACCTGGTGAAGCTACAACTCAGGACTACATGCATTCTGAACAGCGGAAGCAACATGCTATAGACAGAGCTAAGCGATTCCACAACCAACAGATCAGATCAAAGTGCTGCAGTCCTGCCACATCCAGTCGTGAATGGTGGTGGACAATTAAACAACTAACTGGAGGAGGAGGCTTTGTAAACATCCCCATCCTCAATGATGGCAGAGTCCAGCACGTGAGTGCAAAAAACCATCTTCAGCCAGAAGGGCCGAGTGGATGATCCATCTCGGCCTCCTCCCAATATCCCCACCATCATAGAAGCCACTCTTCAGCCAGTTCGATTCACTCCACGTGATATCAAGAAACGGCTGAGTGCATTGGATACAGCAAAGGCTATGGGCCCTGACAACATCCCAGCTGTAGTGCTGAAGACTTGTTCTCCAGAACTAGCTGCGCCTCCAGCCAAACTATCCCAGTACAGCTACAACACTGGCATCTACCAGACAATGTGGGAAATTGCCCAGGTATGTCCTGTCCACAAAAAGCAGGACAAATCCAATCCGGCCAATTACCGCCCCATCAGTTTACTTTCAATCATCAAAGATGGTGATGGAAGGTGTCGTTGACAGTGCTATCAAGCGACACTTACTCACCAATAACCTGCTCACCGATGCTCAGTTTGGGTTCCGCCAGGACCACTCTGCTCCAGACCTCATTACAGCCTTGGTCCAAACATGGACAAAAGAGCTGAATTCCAGAGGTGAGGTGGCAGTGACTGCCCTTGACATCAAGGCAGCATTTGACCGAGTGTGGCACCAAGGAGCCCGAGTGAAATTGAAGTCAATGTGAATCGGGGAAAACTCTCCAGTGGCTGGAGTCACACCTGGCACAAAGGAAGATGATAGTGGTTGTTGGAGGCCAATCATCTCAGCCCCAGGACATCTGCAGGAGTTCCTCAGGGCAGTGTCCTAGGCCGAACCATCTTCAGCTGCTTCCCTCCATAAGGTCAGAAATGGGGATGTTCGCTGATGATTGCACGGTGTTCAGTTCCATTTGCAACCCTTCAGATAATGAAGCAGTCCGTGCCCGCATGTAGCAAGAACTGGGCAACAAGCAGACCTGGGCTGATAAGTGGCAAGTAACATTCATGCCAGGCAATGACCACCTCCAACAGAGGAGAGTCTACCCACCTCCCCTTGACATTCAACGGCATTACTATCGCCAAATCCCCCACCATCAACATCCTGGGGGTCACCATTGACCAGAAACATAACTGGACCAGCCACATAAATATTGTGGCTACAAGAGCAGGTCAGAGGCTGGGTATTCTGTGGTGAGTGACTCACCTCCTGACTTCCCAAAGCCTTTCCACCATCTACAAGGCACAAGTCAGGAGTGTGATGGAATACTCTCCACTTGCATGGATGAGTGCAGCTCCAACAACACTCAAGCAGCTCGACACCATCCAGGACAAAGCAGCCCGCTTGATTGGCACCCATCCACCACCCTAAACATTCACTCCCTTCACCACCGGCGCACTGTGGCTGCTGTGTGTACCATCCACAGGATGCACTGCAGCAACTCGCCAATGCAGTACCTCCCAAACCCGCGACCTCTACCACCTAGAAGGACAAGGGCAGCAGGCACATGGGAACAACACCACCTGCACGTCCCCTTCCAAGTCACACACCATCCCGACTTGGAAATATATCGCCGTTGCTCCATCGTCGCTGGGTCAAAATCCTGGAACTCCCTTCCTAACAGCAGTGTGGGAGAATCTTCACCACACGGACTGCAGCGGTTCAAGGCGGCGGCGGCTCACCACCACCTTCTCAAGGGCAATTAGGGATGGGCAATAAATGCTGGTCTTGCCAGCGACGCCCACAACCCATGAACGAATTTTTTTTAAAATAGATCCCTGATTAACAAGGGAGTCAAAGGTTATAGTCGGTCGAAGGGAAAGTAGGCTTGAGGACACAATGAGATCAGCCGAGGTCACAATGAGATCAGCCATGATCTTACCAAATGGCAGAGCAGGCTTGAGGGGCCGAATGGCCTACTCCTGCTCTTAATTTGTTTGTTCATGAGTAAAATTAATTTTTCTAAGGTTATGAAACCATTCTTTTAATGTGCATTGATGCAGTTCCTGGAGTGTGTAACAGAAAAGTTTCACAATTTGTTTGCTGTGTAAATACGCTAATTGCCACACAATGGTTTGTCTTTATGTACTTATACTGAACAAGTTAACTGAACACAGAAATACATTTATATTTTTATTTGACTTAACCAAACATTTTCCCACTAACCTGTCATCATTTAGCACCTTTGTCTTGGTTGTTGGAAGTGAGAACAGCAGAATATTTCAGCTGCAGATATCTCAAGCTGGGCTGTGACCTTTTTGAGAAACAGTTAACTGCCTCAATACAATTTGTAACATTTCACTGCATTGTTTGGCAAACAAAGAAGTGTGACAAACATACAAAGATCCCTTTGAACGAGAATTGAAATGAAACCTGTTTAGTGGTTCCTCAAAAAACCAAGCTCGACATCTGTCCTTGCAAACTACGGCCCCATCTTTAACCTCCTTTTCTCCAACCTGCGTCGTTCCAATTCTGGCATCTTGTGCAATCCAAAATCATTTTAATCCACCATTGGCAGACGTGCATTCAGCCATCTAGGACCTAAGCTCTGGAATTCCATCTCTAGACCCCGCCACCTCCCTCTCCTTTTTAAATCCACTTCTTTGATCAAGCTTTTAGTCACCCCAACTAATATCTCCTCCATTGGCTTGGCGTTGATTTTTATCTGATTGCACTTCTGTGGTCTACCTTGAGTCGTTTTTCTACATTTAAAGGTGCTAGATAAATTCAATTTGTTGTGTTTCCTTGATATGTATTTACGTGTGAGTTTTGTACTACTTGTCATTCAATAAGGTATGGAATATCTTATGAGGTGGATGCTCATTTCTTGTACATGTCCTCTTATGATGCTCTTGATGTATTGAGCTATGAAGAATATGACTATCTCGTAAGCAACCCTGCAACTCCTACATTTCCATTAAATTTTATATTTCCAAATTTTTTAGCATTGGACTTCTCAAAATTTTGGACGAGGACAAGGAACAAGATAGTGTCATGTTAGTAGAGGAAACAAAGCAAGGCCAAGATTTGGGGGGGGAGGGGTGGTGGGGGGGGTAAAGAGAGGAAGATAGTATTTATCAAAGAAACTATTATAGCAGTGGAAAGAGATGATGTAGTTGAGGGGGTCAAAGAATCTATTTGGTTAGAATTATGGAACAATAGAGGAGCTATTATACTACAGGGTGTACACTACAGGCCACCAAATAATGGGAAAGAGAAATTATAGAAAGATGCAAGAACTATAGAGTAGTGATAATGGGGGACATCAATTATCCCAATATAGACTGGGATACTAACAGTGTAAAGGACAAAGAGTGGGAGGAATTCCTGAAATGTGTACAAAAGAACTTTGATCAATGTATTTCCAGCTGAACGAGGAAGAAAGCAGTGCTGGATCTAGTTCTGGGGAATGAAGTGGGGCAAGTGGAGCATGTTTCAGTGGGGAAGCATTTGGGAAACAGTGATCATAGTATCAGGTTTAGAATAGTTATGGACAAGGAACAATCAAGCGTAAAAATATTTAACTGGAGGAGGGCTAATTTCAGTGAGTTAAAAAAGGATCTTGCCCAGGTGGACTGGAATCAAAAGTTGGTAGGCAAAACAGTAATTGAACAATGGGAGGAGATGGTTTGGGTAGAGGGAAAGGAAGGGCTTCCAAAGCTAACCTCCCTGGATGACTAGAGATTAAAATGAAACAGAAAAAGGAGGCTTATGACAAATGTAAGGGTCATAATACAGTAGCGACCCAAGCTGAATACAGAAAGTACAGAGATCTAAAAAAGGGAATAAGCGGGGCAAAGAGAGAGAGTATGAGACTAGATTAGCAGCTAACTTAAAAGGGAACACAAAACTATTTTATAAACATATAAATAGTGGAAGGGTGGGGCCAATTGGAGACAAAAAAATAATAATCTTGTGGAGGCAGAGGTTATGGCTGAGGTAGTAAATGAATACTTTGCATCGGTCTTTATTAGAGTAGAGGATGCTGCCATTGTAGCAGTGAAGGAGGAGGTAGTAGTGATATTGGATATGAAAAAAATAGATAAGAGGAGGTACTTAAAAGATTGGCAGTGCTCAAAGTAGAAATGTCACCCAGTCCAGATGGGATGCATCCTAGGTTACTGAGGGAAGTAAGGGTGGAAATTGCAGAGGCTCTGGCCACAATCTTCCTTAGATAGGGGGCGGTGCAAGAGGACTGGAGGATTGCAAATGTTACACCCCTGTTCAAAAAAGGAGAGAGGAATAAACCTGGCAATTACAGGCCAGTCAGCCTAAAGTTGGTGGTGGGGAAACTTTCAGACAATAATCCGGGACAAAATTAATTAGCACTTAGAAAAGTATGGGCTAATAAATGAAAGTCAGCATAGATTTATTAAAGTAAAATGGTGTTTGACTAACTTGAGTGAGTTCTTTGATGAAGTAACAGAGAGGATTGATGAGGGTAGTGCAGTTGATGTGTATATGGACTTCCAAAAGGCATTTGATAAAGTACCACGAGGGAGACATTGAAGTGCAGAGAAGAACCATGAGGTGGAACCCTGTTATCGGGAGTCTATGGGTAGACATGATGCTTTTCAGCCTGGAAAAGATGTCTGAGAGGTGATCTTACGGTGGTATAAAATAACAAGAACAGCAACAACTTGCATTTATGTAGCGCCTTTACCATAGAAAAAAAAAATCTGAAGGTGCTTCAGACGTGTAATCATTTTTTAAAAAAAGTCAAAGGAGGAGATACAAGGAGGAGACCAAAAGCTTGGTCAAAAAGGTGGGTTTTTAGGTCTTGAAGGAGCTGAGTGAGTTGCAGAGAGTATTGCAGGAATTTCAGAGCATGGGGACTAGGTGGCTGAAGGCATGGCTGCCAACAGTGGGGCAAAGGGAGGGGGTGCACAAGAGGCCAGAGTAGGAGGAACAGGAAGTTTTTGGGGGAGATTGTAGGGCCGGTGGAGGTTGCAGAGATAGGGAGGGGCGAAGCCATGAAGGGATTTGAACACAAGGATGAGAATTTTTAATTGGAGACATTGTGGGAACCAGGAACCAACGAAGGTCAGTGAGCACTGGGATGATGGGTGAGCGGCACTCAGTATGGGATTGGAAATGAACAGCAGAGTTTTTTGTTCCTGAATAAAAAAGCAGAGTTTGCTCCTAATAGTACATACTAAAAGGATGAGGAATGCTGGCATGCATGCTGATTACATGGAATTACAGTTTAGAAACAGGCTGTAGTCAATTTTGACACTCTGTTAGAGACTGACACCATAATGGTTAATAGCCATGTGACTTTATTTAGCACAAGCAAGAATCAATACCTTAGAGTATTTAAGCAGTAGTTTACACAGCACAATTGAGAATTATATTACCCCGTTGTCCTTTGGGTAGAAGCCACAGACCTCGTTCCCCGATCCTCATGCACGTACTCATTTACCTGCCTGGTACTTTCTTTTCTGTCCTCTACACTTAACAAAGGCTCATACTCCCCAGTTATACCCCAAAAAAACAGAACTGCAGCAAAATGCATCCAATCAGGTATTTTCCAAAATATTCCCTTTTAATTTACCCAATCATATAGACAACACATACTGGTCCAGAAGAGACAATGCCTTGTGGACACCCTATTCTCTCCTTTATCCTTAGCACAATGTTCCTCACTCCCTGCAATTGATAAATCACCCTATAGGCCTCAAAGGTGACAGGAGTACTGACTGGCTTCAGCATTCCAGTTTGTCCAGGAGTGGGGGATACTGTTATGTCCCTCCATTAGTTTGCAATAACAATATTCTCATGGCTTTTGGTGCTTTCAGCTGCAGTAGCTTAATTTAAAAGTAGTCTGTTATTGTGCAGTGCTTTCAGCTAAGGCTTTGATTAATTAACCCATTCAAGCCTGGTTCCCCTAAATACCTTAACCTATATTTCCTTCCAAGGCCATTCAGACCTATTGGTCTATGCCAGTGTTTATGCTGCACACGAGCCTCCTCCCACCCTACTTCATCTAACCCTATCAGCATAAACTACTATTCCTTTCTCCTTCGTACTTATCTCGCTTCCCTTTAAATGCGTCTATGCTAGTCGCCTCAACTAATCTCGGTAAAGAAGTTTCTCCTGATTTCCCTATTGGATTTATTAGTGACTATCTTATATTTGTGGCCCTAGTTTTGGACTCCTCCATGAGTGGAAACATCTTCTCTACGTTTACCCTATCAAACCCTTTCATAAACTTAAAGATCTCTATCAGGTCGCTCCTCAGCCTTCTCTTTGGTTTTGGTCTCCATACTTAAGAAAAGACATACTTGCTCTCGAGGCAGTACAAAGAAGGTTCACTCGGTTAATCCCGGGGATGAGGGGGCGGACATATGAGGAGAGGTTGAGTAGATTGGGACTCTACTCATTGGAGTTCAGAAGAATGAGAGGCGATCTTATTGAAACATATAAGATTGTGAAGGGGCTTGATCGGGTGGATGCAGTAAGGATGTTCCCAAAGATGGGTGAAACTAGAACTAGGGGGCATAATCTTAGAATAAGGGGCTGCTCTTTCAAAACTGAGATGAGGAGAAACTTCTTCACTCAGAGGGTGGTAGGTCTGTGGAATTTGCTGCCCCAGGAAGCTGTGGAAGCTACATCATTAGATAAATTTAAAACAGAAATAGACAGTTTCCTAGAAGTAAAGGGAATTAGGGGTTATGGGGAGCGGGCAGGAAATTGGACATGAAGCTGAGTTCGGATCGGTCAATGCCCTGTGGGTGGCGGAGAGGGCCCAGGGGCTATGTGGCCGGGTCCTGCTCCGACTTCTTGTGTTCTTTAGATTTGTGGTTGGGATCAGATCAGCCATGATCTTATTGAATGGCGGAGCAGGCTCGAGGGGCCGATTGGCCTACTCCTGCTCCAATTTCTTATGTTCTTATGTTCTTATGTTCTTTTCTAGAGAAATGAGCCTCAGCCGGTTCAATCTTTCCTGATGAAATTACATATTTAGGTTATACCCTTTATGTAAAAATTCCATCCCAAATACAAACAAGGAAAAGGATCACCAAGAAAATATAAGGCATTGGGGCCTAGAAATTCAGGAGTGTCCAAGGATCCATGGAAATTGGGCTTTGTACCTCATTCGAATAGGAACAGCACTGCAGGAGGCGGCTAAGAAGGTGAGTGGAGTAAGATCGGGCCACAGATAAGTGATGGCCAGGGTGAAGGGGAAAGATCACAATCGGTGGCCGACGGGGCGATCAGTAGCCAGAGTGGGGTTTGGGGCAGCCGCAAGTCCCACAGGAACCGGCCTGGAGGACGGTGGTCGGGGACCTCTTGCCCAGTGGTGGGAGATCGGGAGTCAGGGCCAGGGGGCCTGGAGTTCAGGGATCACTGAGCCAAGGAGCATGAAGGTCAGGGATCAGGGGGCCAGGAGTGGCAGCGAACGGGAGGGTTGTGTAATGTGGGGTCAAGAGGAACATTCCTGCTCCACCCAGCTCCATATTCGTAACTTCGTAAGTTACTTACCTTTTTGTTGCAAACTTTCTGTAGAGTTGGTTTGGCTGGCTGCCTCAGGGAAAACCAACCTTGCAGTGGGGACCTCAAGCAGGTGTTAGGCCTTTATTTGCACATACAATGGGCCTAATGCCTGCTTCAGGTGTGGGTAAGTCGGAAGTGTCCGCACGCTTCCTGCACGCTATTTCGGGGACCTAGGTGGCCACTTAGCACCTGAAAAACGAGCGCTATGTGGCCCAATTTCTAGGCCTAGGTGTTTTATCAGAGAACTTCAACGGTCAGTTTTTCACAACTGTCTTACGATCTGGAGTAGCAGAGGAAATGAGAATTAGATCATAAAGAGTGGGGGCAACATCAGAGAAATAAATTAAGAAAATAAAGGAGCAAGAGAAAACTGAAAGGCAGCCAGAAAAATGAGAATAAGAAACGCAGAGAAAATGAAGAAATGAAAGTTTTCCTTTTTTCTGTATCTATCACAAAGAAAATCAGCAATTTTAAAAAAAAGGGATTGACTATAGAGAAGTAGTATTAGTGAATCGTGAATTATAAATATTTTAGTCAAGCCTTAGAAAAAACTCTTTCTATCCTAAATAAACTTCTCCATTTTTACTGTTTTGATACTAGTTATAGGGAAATCTTACAAAAATATGGAAAATATGGGAAAAATGATATCTACGCAGAGTCCGTTCTGGATGTTGGAGCATGAACATCACAGTTGACATGAAACAGTGACTTTAGTCTGGATTAGAATCATCTCTTGCCTTAACATACACCCAGGAGGATCTTAATTGCTTTCTATTAGACTCAGTTCTCACATTAAAATCATGTGGCCTATAAAGTAAATAAGGTGTACCTATTTGTATGATTAGCAGCAGGTGGAGGTGGATGAGTCATACGTGCAGTTACTTTTGTAAAGAACAAAACACTCCTAGTTTTCTCACATCCAGTAGTGGGAGGACATTAGGCATCAAATTGGGCAACTGAAAGAGGGTTAGTGGAAAGCTTGTTCCTGTATTGTGCGATTGATGACTGTGGTTTAATATATGGATGATAGATTCCAATATAACAGATGATTTACATTTTAGTAATGTAAATTTTATTGATGTGCAGCACTTAAAACACACAGCTTATAGTTAGAATGTCAGGTCTAGACATTTCGGAATCAAAATAGAGCTTTATTTCATGAATGGGAACAGTGAACACTTGCTTCTCTGTTTAGTAGGATATTTTATTTTTGGCAAATATCTTAAAATGCAGCTGGTTTTCAAGTTTGTTTGCGAGCTAGCTGATGGGTTGGACCTGTTGTATGGTGCGTTGTCAGATCTATACTGTGTATCACCCACAAGCTATGTGCCTCTGTGTATATCAATGTCATCATTGTTTGCATTTGTGGAATGACACAATATCATTGCCTGTTCTTGGACATCTAAAGTTTCTGTCTGAAAATTAGACTGCAGTGACACAATGGGGCCAAAAATGCATTGGGCACTCTGTGGGACAAGATAGTTAACCTCGCATTATAATGCAAGTTCACCTCATTTCAATATTTTTCCACACTCCTATTGCTTAGCGTCCAGAGTTCAGGGGCAGGATATCTAATGCCTGCAGCTCTTGCTACAAGTTTCTGAAAAGTAGAGGCAGGACTGCACATGTGAGTGCCAGGATCTCCTGCAGTGAAGGGTGGCTCAATTTGGAGGAGGGGGTAATACAGTGCAGTGCCAGTTCAGTATTGAAGAAGGCAACAGTGTATAAATGTCCTGTGGCCTGAACCTGGGAGTAGGTGAGGAAGAAATTTTCTGGGCTGCGCAAGGCTGCCAAGTTAAGTGCACAACCAAACGGCTACATCTTAATGTTGTCTTTCAAAGCATCTTGATTGCTTTGACTGTAAGTTTGCTTGGCTCACCATCTCCAAGAGTATACTTTGCCAACTGTTCCTCATTCTAAATGTATAGCTATGTTCATGGTCTTCCATGCCATCCTGGCCAACATTCCTCTCCTGACCAACACCGCCAAAAAAAAACAGTTTAACTGGTCATTCATCTCCATGCTGTTTATGGAACCATGCTGTGTGTAATTGACTGCCTCATTTGTCTACATAAAGAAAAACTTGCATTTATAGGACACCAGAGGACACAGATTTAAGGTGATCGGCAAAAGAGCCAGAGGCAAAATGAGGAATCATTTTTTTACACAGCGAGTTGTAATGATCTGGAATGCACTGCCTGAAAGGGTGGTGGAAGCAGATATTATAGTAATGTTGAAGAGGCAATTGGATAAATATTTTAAGGGAAAAAATTTTCAGGGCTATAAGGAAAGGAAATGGGACTAATTGGATAGTTCTTTCATAGAGCAGACACAGTGGGCCGAATGGCCTGCTCCTACTATGATATAGAACTTTTCACGACCTCTGGACAACCCAAAGCAGTTTACAGCACTCCCTCAGTTCTGCACTGGAGTGTCAGCCTAGGTTTTGCGCTCAAGTCCCTAGAGTACAACTTGAACCCACAACCTTCTGATTTAGAGGCGAGAGTGCTGCCAACTGAGCCACAGCTGACTGTAATTGTGACTGCACTTCAAAAGTAATCTATTGGATGTGAAGTACTTTGAGATGTCCTGTTACATAAATAGGGCAAGTTCTTCTTTCTTTGTTAATGTTGCCATATCACAATGTGACTGTGTTACCAATTAACTGGCAACAAGTACCAAGTAAGACGCCAGCTCAAGGTTCCTCACTGGTGATTGTTCACATAGGTTGGGTTGGCTGGTGTACTGGGCATGTAGGTGGCACACCACTCTCGTTCCTCTTTCCAACATATGTCTCTTTTAACCCTGCTCTCAGAGGAAGGCCATACATAACGGGAGGCAGCATGTGAAGACTGAGGGGGGAGGAGGGGGGTGATCACCAACGCTGTAAACATTGACTTATGATAAGAGGGCACCATTGGGCACATTATTTGCCACACTGTATAGATCCTGAATACTGAACTTCACATTTGCTTATGTAGTATTTCTGGAATGAGGAAGCAAAACTTTCAGGTGGTACAGAGGAAATCTTAAAAGATTTGGATTACAATATTATCAGGTTTCTCATCACTTGGTTGGTGGAGTCCTGGAATCCTTTGCCAAATCACTGGATGAGGCATCAATATTTTTTATAAGAGCATAAGAATGTCGCAACTCTAAATGCGACAAAGTTAGTCCTTAATGTTAATGGAAAAACTAGGGAAGCACTGTTCCAGTGCAAAACACTCTCCCAACTTAAACAAAACTGAAGATGGTGAATCCTATTATAAGGTCAGAGTCTTGCCTTATAAATTCTCTCTGGTAACGCTAACTAGTCACTCATGTAAGTAGTCTGAGCACCTTATATTTAGGGGTGTGTTTGGACAGTCCTATAATCTAACTGTACATCTCAGGGGTGTATCTCCTTGTGATCTGAACCAGATATTTGGGGTAAATGTTTTCCTTCATTGCCTGGGTGGTAATCACCTGCCCATTACAGAACCTGCCTGATTTTCATGCCATGCCTGATTTACTGCACCACCAGACGCGCTCTTCCAATTAATTTGATGCACCTTCCATTGACATTGTTTTGTATTTGAGAGAGCAGCAATGAGCTTCTCCACAGGTCTGGTATAGCACTGCCAGATGCAGAATAAATCTCCCTCTATCCTACCTCAACAACTTGCCTCAGCCCTAGTCTCAGAAGAGCATTCCCTATTGCACTACGTGACGTTCTTCCGATTTCTCTCACTAGCCATCCTGTGGCTTCTGAGTGACATTGTTTTGTGCTGGAGGCTTCACGTACCCAGGAACTGGATTGAGTTGCATTTCACACAGGACCTTTATAGCCAGCAGATGCAGGAGACTTTCATCCCATCAGTTTGAGCTGGATTTGTACCCCAGATCTCAGAGGTGAAAGGCCAGTATCTAATCCACCGAGTCACCCAGTTCAAATGCGGATTTCTGTTTGCAAACCATTAGACACCTCAAAGTGAAGATTTTGACAAAGTGACTTGCTGATCAGGTTAAAAAAAACTGCAGTTTTGGGAGTGAAGCAATGCTCCATTACTAAGATGTTGTGTAAGGTCATAATTAGCTACCCAGGCAATGTGGCAAAATATTAACATTTCAGTCACCTCGTGGAATTAATGAGTTATAACATACCACTTCCAGGATAGTAATGAATCAGTTGTTACAACACCCTATTTTATTTTAATAACTTTTTCATCTGTTAAGGACACTCTAGGATCAATTTTTACCAAGCTAACTACATCAAGTTATATCAAAATTACAGCACAAAAACAAGCTATTTGGCCCAACTAGTCTATGCTGGCATTTATGCTCCGTATGAGCCTCCTCCCTCCTTACCTCATCTAACCCCATCAGGATATCCTTCTATTCCTTTCTCCCCCATGTGCTTATCCAACTTCCCCTAAAATGCATCTATGCTATTTGCCTCAACTGCTCCTTGTGGTAGCACGTTCTACATTCTTACCACTCTTTGGGCAAAGAAGTTTCTCCTGAATTCCCTATTTATTAGTGACTCTTTTATATTTATGACCTCTAGTTTTGGATTCGCCCACAAGTGGAAACATTTTCTCTGCATCTACCCTGTCAAACTGTATCATTATCTTAAAGACATCTATCAGATCACCCCTCAGCCTTCTCTTTTCTAGAGAAAAGAGCCATAGCCCGTTTAGCCTTTCCTGATAAGGATATCCTCTCTGTTCTGGTATCATCCTTGTGAATCTTTTTTGCACCCTCTCCAGTGCCTCTACATCCTTTTTATAATATGGAGACCAGAACAGATAACTATACTCCAAATGTGGTCTAACCAAGGTTCTATACAAGTTTAACATAACTTCTTTGCTTTTCAATTCTATCCCTCTAGAAATGAACCCCAATGCTTGATTTGCCTTTTTAAAGGCCTTATTAACCTGCGTCGCTACTTTTAGTGATTTATGTATCTATACCCCAGGTCTTTTTGCTCCTCTATCCTGTTTAGACTCTTATTATCCAAGCAGTAAGTGACCTCCTTATTCTTCCTATCAAAATGCAACACCTCACATTATCTATATTGAAATTCATTTGCCAATTGCACATCCATTCTGCAAGTTTATTAATGTCCTTGTGCATTTTGACACAATCTTTCTTTGTTTTAACTACACCCCCAATGTGGTGTCGTCCGCAAATTTTGAAATTGAACTTCCGATTCCCGAATCCAAATCGTTAATGTAAATTGATATAAATGAGGTTTGGGAATATATTTCATTGACTTATCTTTCTCTTTTTTTTCTTTTTAGCAACAAAGATGGCTGATGCTTCCAAGAAGTAAATGTATACGTTTTTCAGATGCAGATGATGCCATGTTGCCCACAGGGATCAAAGTCATAGGAACTGGAAGACACTGGAAGAGTTAATTTATGTAGCCTTAGCTGGCAGTTTTTTAAAAAACTTGCTTCAAAGGAATACATCTGATCTATACATTCTGAAAAAGTGAGAATAACAGTACCATTCCTAGAAGAGCTGTTTTTGAAGAGCATGCAGTTAGTCATCGTCTTTGGGAAGATTTCCACCTTGAGCCAGTACTGTTTGCATTTGTTACCTTTATTTCATTGAGTCCTGGATTTCTCAGCTGGCAATTTTCTCCTAAACCAGTCTTCATTAACAGTACCACCAAATCCAGGGAGTGTAACAAAGGTTGCCACTGCAGAAGCATGTCCAAAACTACTGAGATTGTCAATCTGTCATTCTTGTTGGACAATGAAAAGGAAATGATTTTGGATGTTTTACACCGAGATGAACAGTTGAGAAAAGCTGAAGAGAAGAGAATAAGGTGAGTGGTATATGGGGAAAAGTGGGTTTTTTTTTTACAATTTATTGTCAGTAGCACTAACAGTCAAAATGTTAAATTGAATTTGTACCCTGGCCAAGAATTTACACATCAGCACAAAATGTTTAGCCACAAAATGGCTAGGACACTTTATTGCTTTTTGTAAATGGGAAAGAAAAATGAGCAAGAGGCTGGAAGGCCTCATGTTTGTGCAGCTTTCTCTACATGGTGAATTCTGGATCTCATCTGGGGTCGAAGGAAATATACCAAGTGGAAGAAAGGGACATTCCCGCAGAGGAAATAACGACTCGAAGCAATTCAGTGCACTCTATGCGTCTTTTAATGGTTGATTCAAGATCAAGAGTCTTGGGAGTAAGTCAATCCACCCAGCCTCTTGATCATGGAATTTGTGTAGCATGCTAGGAGGAGAGCCTTGAAGAGGTGGCAAAGCTTTAAATAGATGAGAAAAACTGCAGAATAAAAAAAGGTGTCCCAAGCAAATGAACTAGTTTGGGGAAGAAAATAAAAGGTATTGTTGGAAGTGTACATACTGGATGTAACAAATTCCTTAATGATGTCTGTTTTTATTGGACACGTTATTATCACAAGGCAAAGGACACCACTTGTTGCATGCATTGACTCATTATGATGTGATTTCTCTTTTATTTGGGAGGAGTCATTTGACGCATTTCACTTTTTTGATTGAATAATTCCATATCAAGAAATGATGTTGTACATGATTGATGAATGAATAATGCCTGCGAGGACAAACTTGTTCTAATAGCACTGGCAGTACTTGCAATTGCCCAGAAGGTTCTGTCAAATGTTATTGTCTCTCAACATGCCAAAAGTATACTAAAATATACATAAGCTAAGCCTATTCCTCTTGTGTCCAATCCAATGACAATTGTGTGTGTGTGTGATATATATATTTTGGTAAGGCTAAATTTGCTTCTATTGACCTTTTTGTGTTCTGTGGTGAAATAACCAGTGTAATCTTTAAAATGTGTACAGTATTTTAATTGAACATTTAGCAGTAGCTGTATCACTTTTTTCCCTCAACAATATATGACACATGGTTGTTTTTTAACATAGTACCTACAGGATTGATAATTTAAAGCACAGTTTTTGAACATTCATTCAGATTTATATTTGCACCTGTTTAGCTATTAAAGAAATGATGTGCCATCATTCCCACTGGTTTAAGGAAGGTTACAGGTGGTGATATCATTGTAGCTGCAATGAGCTGATGTGGATTGCAAGAAAGGAGTTCATAATGGCAGTGTGTAATGAATAAATTAGATACATACGAACACACGAATTAAGAGCAGGAGTAGGCCACTCGGCCCCTCGAGCCTGCTCTGCCATTTGATAAGATCATGGCTGATCTGATTGTGACTTCAACCCTTCATTCCCGTCTACCTACTATAACCTTTGACTCCCTTGTTAATTAGGAATCTATCTAACTCAACCTTAAAAATATTCAATTATTCAATGACCCTGCCTTCACCCGCGCTCTGGGGAAGGGAGTTCCACAGACTCACAACCCTCAGAGAAAAAAATACTCCTCATCTCCGTCTTAAATGGGAGACCCTTTATTTTTAAACTGTGGTCCCTAGTTCTAGTCTCTCCTACAAGAGGAAACATCCTCTCAGCATCGACACCTTCAAGTCCCCTCAGGATCTTTTATGTTTCAATAAGATCACCTCTCATTCTTCTAAACTCCAGTCTATACAGGCCCAACATGTCCAACCTTTCCTCATAAGATAACCCCCTCATCCCAGGAATCAGTCGAGTGAACCTTCTCTGAACCGCCTCGACAGCAATTATGTTGCTGCTTAAATAAGGAGACCAAAACCTTCAAAGATCTTCCTCCTTCTTCAGTCAGTATCCTATCCTCCCTGAGGGGATGGGTGGGACAAATGAAAAGAATTCACACAGTAGCACAAAATGTTTTTGTGGCGAGTACACTTTTTTGCTTTTGTATATTTAAGGTGTATAAATCAAATGACTCTTCCCTTTCCAGTTCCTTACATAACACCACTCTTGAGCTACTGCTCTTTTTTATCTTGTCATCAGTAGTTTTCTGGCTGCTGTGCGATCCGACAAAAGAACTTTGAGGAAGGTTTAATGTGGGTTGGTTGATCTTTTAATTATCCTATGTTTTAAAAAAAAGTTTACAGATCAAAGACATTTTAGGGCTTGTAAAATTTGCAATAAGATTGCAAATTTTACAAGCCCTAAAATGTCTTTGATCTGTAAACTTTTTTTAAAACATAGGATAATTAAAAGATCAACCAACCCACATTAAACCTTCCTCAAAGTTATTCCTTGTTGACCTGTGATAATGATTGATGTTTAAAGTGCCTGTCAGTGTATTATGACATTGCAGTATTTCAACTTTTACTTTAAAAAAGTAAAATCTCCACTGCTGGACCCTTCACTATAAGAGACGAGACCCTTGTCCTTGCACTGTTACACGGCAGGACAGACCCACCAGAGGTGGCGGTACAGTGATATACAGTCAGGAGGGAGTGGCCCTGGGAGTCCTCAACATTGACTCTGGACCCCATGAAATCTCATGGCATCAGGTCAAACATGGGCAAGGAAACTTCCTGCTGATTACCACCTACCATCCTCCCTCAGCTGATGAATCAGGCCTCCTCCGTGTTGAGCACCACTTGGAGGAAGCACTGAGGGTAGCAAAGGCACAAAATGTACTCTGGGTGGGGGACTTCAACGTCCATCACCAAGAGTGGCTCGGTAGCACCACTACTGACCGAGCTGGCCGAGTCCTGAAGGACATAGCTGCTAGACTGGGCCTGCGGCAGGTAGTTAGCGAACCAACACGAGGGAAAAACTTACTCGACCTCGTCCTCACCAATCTACCTGTCGCAAATGCATCTGTCCATGACAGTATTGGTAGGAGTGACCACCGCACAGTCCTCGTGGAGACGAAGTCCCGTCTTCGCACTGAGGACACCATCCAACGTGTTGTGTGGCACTACCACCGTGCTAAATGGGATAGATTCAGAACAGATCTAGCAGCTCAAAACTGGGCATCCATGAGGCGCTGTGGGCCATCAGCAGCAGCAGAATTGTATTCCAGCACAATCTGTAACCTCATGGCCCGGCATATTCCTCACTCTACCATTACCAACAAGCCAGGGGATCAACCCTGGTTCAATGAGGAGTGTAGAAGAGCATGCCAGGAGCAGCACCAGGCGTACCGAAAAATGAGGTGCCAACCTGGTGAAGCTACAACTCAGGACTACATGCATGCTAAACAGCGGAAGCAACATGCTATAGACAGAGCTAAGCGATTCCACAACCAACGGATCAGATCAAAGCTCTGCAGTCCTGCCACATCCAGTCGTGAATGGTGGTGGACAATTAAACAACTAACAGGAGGAGGAGGCTCTGCAAACATCCCCATCCTCAATGATGGCGGAGTCCAGCACGTGAGTGCAAAAGACAAGGCTGAAGTGTTTGCAACCATCTTCAGCCAGAAGTGCCGAGTGGATGATCCATCTCGGCCTCCTCCCGATATCCCCACCATCACGGAAGCCAGTCTTCGGCCAATTCGATTCACTCCACGTGATATCAAGAAACGGCTGAGTGCACTGGATACAGCAAAGGCTATGGGCCCCGACAACATCCCAGCTGTAGTGCTGAAGACTTGTGCTCCAGAACTAGCTACGCCTCTAGCCAAACTGTTCCAGTACAGCTACAACACTGGCATCTACCCGACAATGTGGAAAATTGCCCAGGTATGTCCTGTCCACAAAAAGCAGGACAAATCCAATCCGGCCAATTACCGCCCCATCAGTCTACTCTCAATCATCAGCAAAGTGATGGAAGGGGTCGTCGACAGTGCTATCAAGCGGCACTTACTCACCAATAACCTGCTCACCGATGCTCAGTTTGGGTTCCGCCAGGACCACTCGGCTCCAGACCTCATTACAGCCTTGGTCCAAACATGGACAAAAGAGCTGAATTCCAGAGGTGAGGTGAGAGTTACTGCCCTTGACATCAAGGCAGCATTTGACCGAGTGTGGCACCAAGGAGCCCGAGTAAAATTGAAGTCAATGGGAATCGGGGAAAACTCTCCAGTGGCTGGAGTCATACCTAGCACAAAGGAAGATGGTAGTGGTTGTTGGAGGCCAATCATCTCAGCCCCAGGACATTGCTGCAGGAGTTCCTCAAGTCAGTGTCCGAGGCCCAACCATCTTCAGCTGCTTCATCAATGACCTTCCCTCCATCATAAGGTCAGAAATGGGGATGTTCGCTGATGATTGCACAGTGTTCAGTTCCATTCGCAACCCCTCAAATAATGAAGCAGTCCGAGCCCGCATGCAGCAAGACCTGGACAACAGCCAGGCTTGGGCTCATAAGTGGAAAGTGACATTCACGCCAGATAAGTGCCAGGCAATGACCATCCCCAACAAGAGAGTGTCTAACCACCTCTCCTTGACATTCAACGGCATTACCATCGCCGAATCCCCCACCATCAACATCCTGGGGGTCATCATTGACCAGAAACTTAACTGGACCAGCCATATAAATACTGTGGCTACGAGAGCAAGTCAGAGGCTGGGTATTCTGCGGCGAGTGACTCACCTCCTGACTCCTCAAAGCCTTTCCACCATCTACAAGGCACATGTCAGGAGTGTGATGGAATATTCTCCACTTGCTTGGATGAGTGCAGCTCCAACAACACTCAAGAAGCTCAACACCATCCAGGACAAAACAGCCCGCTTGATTGTCACCCCATCCACCACCCTAAACATTCACTCCCTTCACCACCACGCACTGTGGCTGCAGTGTGTACCATCCACAGGATGCACTACAGCAACTCGCCAAGGCTTCTTCGACAGCACCTCCCAAACCCGCGACCTCTACCACCTAGAAGGACAAGAGCAGCAGGCACATGGGAACAACACCACCTGCACGTTCCCCTCCAAGTCACACACCATCCCGACTTGGAAATATATCGCCGTTCCTTCATTGTCGCTGGGTCAAAATCCTGGAACTCCCTTCCTAACAGCACTGTGGGAGAACCTTCACCACACGGACTGCAGCGGTTCAAGACGGCAGCTCACCACCACCTTCTCGAGGGCAATTAGGGATGGGCAATAAATGCTGGCCTCGCCAGCGACGCCCACATCCTGTGAACGAATATATTAAAAAAAAAACCTCACAATACAATTTGAGGGAGACAGGTACCTTCTATACTTCCTGCAATAAGTCTCAAACTTTATCGAGGGCATTTAATCAAATCAGTCAATCACAATCTGCGACACAGCTGCTTCTTGTCCTAGACAACGCTTGAAAAGGCATTAACCTTCGCACATCTCTTGTGTTACGACTCAAATTTGTCTGCAAAAGAGGATTTATAGCTTGATAGATCAATCCTTGGTTGAGGCATGCAGGATATATCTGGAAGTTTATTCTTCTCCTATAGTACAACCTGACAAGAATGCTTTAGTGCATACAAAAGATCATACGGTCTTAATCATTCTTTGAATACCAAGCATGCACCCTACCATCCTTCTGATTCCTTATCTCACCTTCTGTGAGAATAAATATTTCTGCTGTTTACCAGCTTTATCATCCTCTTCAATTCTTTTTTAATTATTCACATTTGTTTTGGAAAACAAGGCTGGGGGATATATATGACATGGCAAGAGGAGAGTGATATGACCTAGATAATGAGGTTAAAACTCCTCAAAGAACAATGTCCTCATCAATGCACCCAAGACAACTTGGGCTATTTTCTCTGGTGTGTACAGGATAATTTTTGAAGAATGAGGAAGCGACTGGCAATCCACCCATATGGTTTAAATTAATCTGTAAAAAAGGATTTACAGTTTGAAATGCCAGTCCTTTATAGTTGATTATTGCACCAATAGACCAAAAGTTTTGGAAGATTATTATGGCAGGTTCCCCCTTATTTGAATATTATCCTCTACATGTTGAAGACAAAATTGTTTGTATTCAGGACCTGATGATGCCATTAACCTTCACAATAGAATATTGAAAAATTAACATGATCCTACAAAAAGATCAATGCAAGAAGTTTGTGTTACAGCAACATTTAGACTCATGGGGTAGAATTTTCTTGGGGTTTCTCCCAATCTTTTGCCATAACTTCAGTGAGTAATCAGCAGAAACTCCAGAGAAATGACATACATGGATCTGAGCTAACCCAGAAACTGTTCTCTTCTGAACTGCATCTACTCTGTTAGCTAGCCTGCTTCTGGTAGCCCAGTTTCTGCTTCTCCACTGGGACTTTTAACTCCACATTGGGCTAACTCTGATCTGTTCCTGCTAGTTCGCATACTGCTCTGGATGCTTCTCCCATGCTGCTGAATGATCTCTGCTTTGCCACCATCTGCTTACTGCCCGTGGCTGCTAACTCTGCCCTTCACCACATCCTTCAGAACTCCTCCATCAACATTTGCTGGACTTAGTTGGACCAGCTCCTCAAGTTAATGCTGCTGCTCCTGACCTTGTGCACCCTAAACTGCACTACAGCCGTTTCTCAAACCAGCTCCCTCATTCGCACTGATCTTGCGTGCTTTACCCTCTCCTGGCTCCCTGGTCTTCCCTGCTCTTGGACTTGGGTTTCATTCCCACTGGTCCCCTGGATCTGCTGTAGAGTCAACACCTGAGGCCACTGCACACCACCTGACTCATAGTCAACGCTGTACTCCTCCTCAGCCCTCTGATTCCATTAGACAACCTTCCCCAGCACCTTACCATCTCTTATGGCTTCTCTACTTATGTTGCCCCGATCATGACAAGCTCAGCTTTGATGCCTTCCTTGTATCCTTCACCATTTGTGCCCCTCCCAGTCCCACTTTTTCATCTGCCCCAGAAAAAACTTTTGATCCTCTTGCCCAGAATCCCATTCTCCACCCTCCATAAATTTCATCTCAATCAAAGCCAGTATCCTATCCTGCACCAAGTTCTGCTCATCCATCACCCCTGTCCTCGATGACTTACATTGGCTTCCGATCCCCAATGTCTTAAATGTAAAATTCTTATCCTTGTGTTTAAATCCCTCCCTATCTCTGCAGCTTTCTCCAGCACTACAACCCAGGAATTGAATACAATGGCTTTGGTCTTTCCGACTTTAAGCTGGAGGAAGTTGTGACTTGACTTGATTTTGGACAGGCAATCGGACAGCATGGAAATGATTGAGGTCAAGAGAGGTGGTGAAGAGATTAATAACTAGGTAACATCAACATACATGTGGAAGTTGATTCCATGCCCACAGATGATGTCAGAGTGTCAACATTTAGATGAGGAAGAGGAGGGGGACCAACGATAGATCCTCAGGGACTCGGTGAGAGTGCAGTGCCATAAGAGAACCCTACAGACCTGTACTGTGTTGTTCAGTTATTTCCTTCATGAGGTAAGCCACAGTGAATTCGGAACTGAAGGGAGTTATCATGTGTGCTCAAATGTCTGAATGATGTGTTTATATTCAGTGTTTTCTTATATTCCCTTCCCCAATTGTTCTAAAGGTTTTCTCTTTGGTTATTCTGGTCTTTATTCATAGTTTTGTCTTTTCCAATGGCTGTCAGTTCTGACACAAACCCTGTTTGTGCCTCCTCCATACTTCTAAGCTCCCCCACTCTGTGTCTCTGAAATCCTGTGAGCCTCCAGTCCCACTCCTGCTTGTTCCATGCCTCTGTGCTCCAACCCCACATTATCTCCACCTTCTCTCCCAGCAGCTCCATATCTCTATGCTTCTGCCTGCTACAAGTGAAGTTTCTACCTTTATCTGGCTGTCACTGCTGCGTTTCAGTCTCAGTCTCATTCTCATTCTCACAGCAAATTAGTGCAAGAAACCTAACATCCTTAGGATGGAGAAAGCTATACTTGTATGAATAAGGGTGAAATACTAGATGGGGTGCTTCAAACTGGAATGGATTAGCTGGCAGGCACCCAGTTTTCTATTGGACTGACATGAATCGGCGGATGATCTGTTGAATGAATCCAGTCTTTCCTCTCACTTATGATTTTATATCAGTGGAGGTGGGTGTCATAAAAGGTAGTCATACCTCTGCATAAATTTACTTTTTTCAACAAAGTGAGAGTCCAGCTCAATACAGTTTACAAGAAAATAATTAGTAAGCTATTTTTTTTTTTTTAAATGACACTAGGGCATCACAGTGGCTTAGTGGGAAATACTCCACATGCTGTTTGATTCATAGAAAGCAGCAAGGTCCCAGATTCCAACCCTGGTTTGAGCTGACCAGCTGATCATAACCAGGGCTGTAGTACTACAAAATAATTCACCTGGGCGTTCCAGTCTGCAGGGGTGGAAAAACAAACATATGAACAATGACTGACAGGAAAAGACCCTCTGGTCCATCCGGCCTGTCCCACACAATTGTGATACCATGTGTATCACAATATATACACTCCCCGCCCCACCTAAAACCACGTGATTTCCTGGGAGAGGCGAAAAATCTGATTTAAAAACCCAGGCCAATTTGGAGGGAAAAGAATCTGGGAAATTCCTCTCCGACCCCTCCTAGGAGATCAAAACTAATCCAGAAGATCACTCTGGCCCTGATAATTCTATGCAGTACCTATCTTTTGTAAGCAGTAATCTCCATCCTAACCAGAAACTGATCCAGCTCTCGCTTGTAGGAATTCAGTAAATCGGCATCCACCGCACGAGCAGGCAGCCTGTTCCAGAGGTTCGCTATTCTGAGAGAAAAGAACCACCTCCTGACATCTAACCTAGATCTGACCTTATACAACTTAAGGAGGACCAGGGGTCACAATTTTAACGTATTTAATTGCAACAAACTGTCAGCTCAAACACAATCTATTTCCTTCATCTTATAAACCTTGATTAGGTCACCCCTAAGTCTATGCTTCTCTAAAGTGTAGAGTCTCAGCTCTTGTAGCCTATCTTGATAACTAGATGCTTTAAACTGGGAATTAGTCTAGTGACTCTCCTCTGCACCCTTTCCAAAGTCTCAATCACCCACCGTGTGAAGAGACCAAAACTGGACACCGTATTCTAACTGAGGCCTGACCAAGGTCTGGTACAAGGACAAAATAGTATGTTTTGTCTTAGTCAATTGTCCTATAAATGCACCCCAACACTTTATTCACTCTAGCTATCGCTTCATGGCATTGTTCATGAACTTTCAGAGATTTATGCACTAGAACGCTCAGATCTCGCTCTTCCTCCACATGCTTTAATGCTTTTCCCTGAAGGCTGTACGCATGTTCAGCATTCACCCTGCCCACATGCATAACACTACACTTTTCCAAGTTAAGCATCATTTGCCAGTCACGAGCCGCTGTCCCCAACACATCAAGATCCGCCTGAAGGAGTCCAGCATCGTCTACAGTCCTGACACTTGCACAAATCATAGTGTCATCTGCAAATTTGCAGATCATGCCCCCAACACCTACATCTAGATCATTAATAAAAATAATAAAGAGCAACGGTCCCAACACCAATCCCTGCGGGACACCACAGGTGACCAAACAACAGATCTATAACTGTTTTCTGCCTACGGCCTTCCGGCCAGTTCTCAATTTAGCTCAATATGTTACCGTTAATACCAGAGGTCTCTTTTTGGAAGTTTAAGTAGGCAACGTCTACTGGGGCAAAAGAAAAATACTGCGGATGCTGGAAATCTGAAATAAAAACAGAAAATGCTGGAAATACTCAGCAAGTCAGGCAGCAAACATTAACTCTGTTTCTTTTTCCACAGATGTTGCCTGACTTGCTGAGTAGTTACAACATTTTCCGTGTGTATTTCAATGTCTACTGGGCTTCTCTCAAACACCTTGGTGACTTCTTTGAAAAAATATAATCAAATTTGTAAGACATAACCTTTTTTTGAAGCCATGTTAGATGTCCCTCTCTATCTAAGTAATCATATCTTGCATCCCTAATGATTCCCTCAGCCAGAGTTCTACTTGTGATAGCTATCCAGTGATCCCTCCAGGAAAGTGTCCATATGGATGTTGGATGAGGACAAGACCAGATTGGCTGCAATACCCAATGTTCATTGTTCTTGCGTGATTCTAGACCGTCACTTTGAGAGACTGGAGGGCAACTGGTGCCCAGTGAAGCATACTCCTGTATAAGTCACTGCCTTCAAGCAAGGTGGGGAGAAAACTAAGAATAAAACCTATATTTCAATGGTTAGTTATTCCTAATCAATTTATTATTGAAGAGAATTTCAGTGTTTTAACTAGAAAAGGAGTCACTGTAAAATATGTAGAACATCATGACCTACATTGATTGATTTATTGGTGTCCTTTGACATGTGCAGAAGACCCTTCACAGCCCAAGTACACTATAGTATCATTTGTTGGCCATTCACGAATGCGAGAAAGTTGCCATTATACAGAGTCATTGATATATTGAGTGTTTAGTGTGTAAAGGAAATCCTATAAGTGATTTCTTAAAGTATCATAAATTTGCACTTTTCACCTTATTTAATCAATACTAAAAATGAATGTATCGGAAACAAATTTAGTTTGTGAAAATCAAAATATCTAATAATGTTACCTTTTGTATAATTTCTGTTTTAACTGTTCAAATGCACGTACAAACAGAATGTCACCATGGTGAAAAGGCAGCGAAACTGCAAAACAAAAACTAGTTTTCAGTCAAATAAATGGACAGGAACGGAAACCTGAATCTCCTCCCCTATAAGGTTAGATGATTGATGCACTAGTTCTTTCACTCTTGTCTGATTTTAAAAATGAGTATTTCTGTATTAACAATTAGTTTATAACATTATAATATAACCATCTACATAAATTAGTGATATTCCTCAACTGTGTTCCCTTTAAAGCAGAAAGTTGATTTTTTTTATCTCTGGATTGTTTTTTGCTTTTTTTAAAATTCAACTCTCCCTTCCATGCAATGCAATATTCTCAGACCAATAGAGTAACGCTGCTCTTTAGTTATTCACTTGGAGATGTCTGAATAGGTGGCTTAGTCTTCAGTATTTTGTTTCTCCAGTTTTTTGTTCACCGTGAAAAAATACCTGCTGTCTGTTTAATTCAACTCTGTTTTTACCAGACTCTGCATACGTGATAAATCTTGCGAGGCTCTTGTCTTGCCTGGAAACTCACTCAGTTTGAGCTCAGATTGGAGAATTGAGCACAGAAGACAGGGTACTCGATTTGCAATGCTCCTGATTTTTCTAGTGATTAAAATTGTTGATCTCTGCACCAATTCTCTGACCCACATTCATGTCGAGTGAGGCTCCGTGCCGGGAGCAGAACCTCAAAGTTTAACCTATAATATTGTCCTGAGTTAACTTAAAGGAGAAGGAAAACATAAATTTGATTAAATGAGAGAGAGATTTAGGTAATGAGCTTCAGGATGGAGCATCAGATGAGACACTGAGCGTGAGTGAGAAACAGCAAGTGGTGATGGCATTCGACAAACAGGAATCTGCTGGCCAGTTTGCATCCTTCTTTGGTTGCAGGGCCAATGAATTCAGATCTCATGGGGTCTGAATGTAAAAGGAGGGTCTTAGTGACCACAATTGTCTTATGGAGTAATTTCAGGCCCTGCTAGGTCCAGTGACTACTGTGAAGAAGTCCACTGATCCCATTTGCGTAGTTGTGCAGAATGGCACAGAGAACCACAGATATGTAACAACTCTGTAGGCATTTGCAGCAGAGCACCCAGTGGTACAGATCCTAACCGCAGTGAGGATATCTCTCATGAAAACTCATTGCCACCAAGGTGGGCTTGGGCTGAAATTTACAGCAGGCCATCTTATCTAGCTTCAACACACTGGGGGATCAAATGGAGTGCACCATGATGCGGGACTTCACTAGCTTTATTGCCGCCATCGGGCCTGCAAATTAACGGACATTCTAAGAACAGGGACATGACTGGAGTATGAATGAATGTGGTCGCTATCTCAAGGCAATGCCACAGCCAGCCTATCCAGCCCCCTCCCCTCCCCCCCCCCCCCCCCCCACCCCTTGCCAGAAAACAAGTGGCATCCCTGAGATTATTCAGTGTCTTTATCAGGCCTTGCCAGCTAGTGGGTCTCCCACAATCTCTTTGACAAAATTATGCAATGTGTAGCAGACATCAATGATAGTGGAGACCCTGGCTGAGGGTGTACTGTAAGATGCTCCTGATTTGTTCAATCACCCTGACATATGCACTGACCTTGTTATATTTGCATTCTGTTTCTGCTGCAAAGATGTCATTAGTTAGGCAGAAGAGAAGGGTCTTCGGCCTCGATTTTTACATGGGGCGGGAAGGATGCTAGTCACTTGTTCGATACGTTTGTGGACAGCAAAACTTGGCTAAGAATGCACGTGAACTCCGATAGTCTGGAAAGAGGTGGAAACATAGCAGTTGCTGGTGACTTTGACTAGTTTTCTGTACAGAAGATGGCACAGCTCTGTAACTGCCTCTGTGCTGACCCAGACCCTGTGGAGGCAGTTGCCCTCAGTCTTAGGTACATACTCCAAGCCTTACAGATACAATTGGTGCGAACTGATCTCCCCATATTTGAGATGGCTCCAGTTGTTTACACTGTTAAATCCAATTCAATAGATTGGAAGCAGATTTGTAACCAATTTTATCTTAAAAGGAATTTAGTATTCAGGTCATGTTATTTTCATCTCTATCTCAGCTCTCTCTCTCTCAATGTTCTTGTGCATGAGAGAGCTCTGTTAATGAAAATGGGAGAATGCCTCATTTCTTCATAATAAGTAACTCGTTAATGAGATTGCATCCTTCAAATTGGATGTTTCACAGCCACACATTCCTGTGATTTTATTAATGGATCATTAAACATGGAGAAAAAAACAGGTGTGCTCCTGTTTATTTATTAAAAGAAGAATTTTGCCCTCTTCACTCCTTCCTCCCACCCTCTTTCCACCACCACCCCCCCCCACAAAAAAAAAGTTTTATAAACAGCAGCGGTCCAATAAACCTGTTCCTTTTTCATAAATCAACTGTGCCTACCCACCTTCTCACTTTTTTTGATCCCATTTTACTTCCAAAAATCCAGTTAGTTGCCTTCTAATCCAACTTATACTGTCACCTTCACTGAAGATCTGCAGTAACTTATTTCACAGCTTTTTTACACTTTGATTGAAAAATGTTCACGTCTTTTCTATTTCTCCTGACTTCCTCGTTTCTAGCTCATGTGTTTAGATCCTTTGTCAATAAATTGCCTGGCTTCAATTCTTTTCATAATCTTGAAATCTTTGGTTGGGTCACATTGAACTCTCTTTTCCAAATAAAACAGTCAAGAGGCTGGATGAAGTGAAAAATGATAGTGTACTAGGTGTTGATTGGATCGATCTGTGAATATTAAAGGAGTTGAAGAATGACATAAGAGCTTCAGTAGAGATTTTCTGAAGTAGTATGATAGAAACAGGGCAAGTACAAAATTGAAAAATGATAAATAGTACTTTGATTTTTTTTAAAAAGGGACCATTCTGGCAACTGCAGAGCAATTATTATAGGGTAGAGAGGGTATTTTTCAGTATACGGTATTATTTTCCCCATACCCTTCTAGGTGTTATGAAGGGCAAAAAACATCTATTTGTTAGGGTGTAGGTGAAGCACATACATTCACTTTAGTGAGAAGCAATGTGTGTAGATGTTGTGTTTCTCAAGGGAGAGACTGCAACAGAACTATGCAGCAGGACCTGTAATCCACTACCACAGCTGGCACTGCACTATCCATGGCATTGAAAGTCAGTTTTTTTTTCCTTTGACTCTTTCCAGGCTGCAGTAGGTGATATATGTAACATCAGTCAGTCTCCAGTCCATTCCTGCATCAAGGTGGTCACTGACACCCTCTTCTCCAAGGCTAATGGCTATATCAAGTTCCCCATGGCCAGCAGGAAAGGGCTGTGGGATTTGCTACCATTGTGCAGGGTGTGATAGATGGCTTCAATGGGCCAGGACCCTTCGTGACAGACCAATAGGCATCACCTTCATGAGGTGACAGAGACACTGCTGTGCCATTATCGTTCAACGTTCCAGCAATTTGTGGCGCAAATATATCACTATGTGAACAGTGAGGTTTAAAAAGTCCAATTAACGTTGTTCACCACTAAATGCGCTATTGCAGCAATATCTGGCCCAATGTAGTTTCCTAAGAGATCGGTGCAACAATTGGTGTGATTTGTAAACACATTTAATAACGAGCTCCATATAATAATTGCCAACAACTTTCTATATTTTGAGAATATGTATGCCTTTACCTAGTACAGATAGAGTGAGACTGAACTCAGGATCAGAAATAAGAAAAAGGGACTTCCCCAATGGCCTAGTGATGGGATCACCCAGCGAGGAACTAAGCCATACAGACCAAAAAGTTTCAGCTGATTCCTGGTTTGTACGGTTAGCTGATCCCAACCACAGCAGTAGTTAGGGCACTAATTGCTTCAGTGCCCCTGGGCAAGGGAGTGGAAAATCAGCTAGAGTTCCAGCTCCTTATTGCTTTGCATTGAGCCCTGCTAGAAAGTGTATATGCAGGTGGATATCAGAAGAGAACAGGATCAGCTTGGCTGTGAATCCCCCCTTGATTGTAGGGCCTGCCAACTATCACTCTCTAGGCACACTTGTGCAAGGTATTAGGAAGTGGCCGGCAACTGTGGAATCACATTATAGTAAAAGCCGATGCTCTCCAGAAAGGAGCAGAAAATTGGTGCGGGAACAAAAGAACATGTCAGATTATATTCACATTGAGGTGTGCTGTGGGATGTTCGTCAAACTCAACCAGGACAAACCACAATAGTTTCCTGTCTCACAGTCGCACAGTCGCTTCAGTGTCTAGATATCCTGAAGCTATTTGCAAAAGCACTTTATTTCACTTTGTAGCCCCATCGTGGACCAATGCACTATATCTTTGAATACCTTGCTTATTGGTACCACAATATTTTCGGTATGACTGGGTTAATCCACCACTTGTTGCAGAGACTTTGCTTAAAATAACATGCTAAAATAATTGGGATGTATTTCTCTAACATTTAGAGCATTTGCTTTCCATAGCATTTTACAGTATTGCCTTTTTATGTAATTAATATTTCAATCTCTCCACCTGTTGTATCAATATATCCATAACTTTCATTTCCCTCCCTCTATTTCAATCCTTCCAAATGGTGTTACATTGGGAAGATCTCAAAAACTACAGATTAAGTTCACATTCCTGGTAAATAAGTTTAGAAAAGCAGGGCTAATAGGGGCATGGGACAACTGCAGATCCTTTTCTTAAACAAAGTCTATGGTATGACAATGCAATGGTTAACATTCTGACATGCTTGCATAACTGCAGCAACTCTGACAGAGCAGTTAACCAAATTATTACATTTGGAACATGAAAGGACAGATCCAGGGTGTTGGTATTATGTGTGACGCAACAGTTTTGTTATGGTATTGCTGGATATTTAGAGATCGTTTTATGCTTGTCATATTCTATCTGGTTATCAAATCCAGCTTTAATACAGTGGCAGCTCATTATTGGATGACAAATGTGTATTAATCTGGAGTTAGATGAGGATAGACATGAGACTAAACGCATAATTATATTTGAGTATAGTAATTAATTACATCAACAAATGGAATGACTTATGTAAAAATTACACAAGTAAAAGGCTGCCTTCGTCATACTTTGAACAAAGCTTTAATCTGCCCGCTGCTTCCACAGGCCATGTACAATCTACCCCATCATGGACTCTATCTGCTTGAATACATCCTGATCCCCAAAGATAGTCAAACAAAATACCAGAATATGCAATGATTCTCATCTCCATTATTCAGTCCTGAGCTGCTGCCCTCCCCAAACAACATTCCCCTCTATTTGCATCAGTGGCACAGCAATCACAGTGCCTCATGGAGACTTTGATCATCTCATGTAAAGCCTATCCATATAACCACCAATCCCATTAAGAGCTAAATATTTATCCAGCTCTTTTTTGAAGCAGTTAAACAAACTTTTTTTGCTGGACTCCTTTTGTATATATCTACTACTCTTAGGCAAAATAGTTTCTTCTCATCAATCTCAATTCAGGCTTTTTAATTTTAAACCCTGCAATTCCTTGTTCTATGCTCACAATCTAAGGCAAATAAAGCACTTCGATCCATACGTTGATGTCTCTCAGCATTGTAAAACCTTTAATCTTTTTTCCGATTTCAAAACAATTTTGGCCCTGCGTCTTTTCCCAAAACGTATGGTTCTCTGTCCTAAAATCATGTTGATCGTTTCTAAATCCTTTCCAATGTATCAATGTCTTTGTGAAGATAGGGTGCTTGGAACTGCACATAATATTCCAATGTGGCATTGTCAATGGTCCATGTAAGATTATTCTTTCTTCCTTTTGAACTTTGTGGGTTAAATTGGTTAACCCCCAAAAACGGGCGCTGGGATTGTGGTGAGCGATTAACCCACACCCACTCATTGAGATGTAGGCAGCACGTAACATTCATGCTGCCTGATGATTTCTATGATCACTGCGTGCAGCCACACTTCCTGCGCTGTTGATTGGCTGCACGCACCAGCAGGGAGCCAGATATTGGGAGTGGCTGGCACTAATTAAAGGCAGCCTGCACCTTTTTTAAAGGGAAGGTGCACTGTGGATGCAGGAAGACCTGGAATTGTTGTGGCAACTAACTCTGCTGGAATACACTGAGGAATGGCTGGGCCTGCGAGAGAGAGGGCACCAAGTTCTTAGATGATGCACTAAAGGCCTTGGAACAAGAGGTGGACGCGCTGAGAGACATCCTTTTATTCACTGGGGGGCAGGAGGCCCTCCAGACACACACTGAGGAGGTAGTGGGAAGCTGTGGTGGTTGAGGAATATGCTAGGAGCATCGCACCATGCACATGGATGCAGTGCAGGAAGAAGTTCAATGATTTGACACGAGTGGTAAAGGTGAGTGACTTCAACTATCAAGTAGCATATCCTTCCAACTGCACCACAAGCCTCATCCGCTGCTCCACACATTATACGCCCCCCCCCCCTTCACCCACCTACCAACAAACTCTTTCCATCAGTACGCAACTCTTCAAATCAGATGTTGTATCTCAGTCTCACACAGTACCACTCTTGCAAGCCACACACCCGCAACTCACAGGTCACACACACTGGCAGCTATTCAACCATGACAGCCACATCTTGCAGGGTACTCACAGACGCACTTCCCTCTTGCAGGAGAAGGCAGCACATAACAGGCAGCAGGAAAGACCTGGGGGAAGGATAAGCACACCTATATGTCCTCAACCCCCGTGGAGGAGACAGTGCTGGCCATCATTGGGCGGGTCATCGCCATGGCCACTGGCAGTGCTGGAGGTATCGATGATGGCCTCTGCATACCTAATCCTCCTCCTTGCTCCCCATTTCTCCCTCATCCCACAATCTTTTCTGATTCAAGTGCTGCAGATGGTGTGAGCACGCATGTCTTACTTTCTCCTCTCCCTTCACCACAACGCAACCCGTGTCCCTTTGTCATTGCAAGTACCCAAGAACTGAAACTGGCGCAGTCCAAGGAGGGAGAGGAAGATGACAGTGATGATGCAAACACAGCATCACTCCTAGCCACTGCTCAGATACTGGCACTGCGCATACTTTAGAGACTAGGTTAGAGGAGGGATCTGCACATGGTGAGATACTGGGCAAAAATGCGTAGAAACCATGGCTGGGCGGAACTGATACCGCAGGTGCCAGCACGCAAGAGGGCGAGGTCACACACTAGTTCTGCTGCCTAGGAGTCAGATGATGACTTCGATGGGCCAGGAGACAGAAGGCGGCTGCTGGGCGTTCACAGCCAACGGCTTGGTGCACTGGAAAGCCTGCGTACAATGTCAAGTGATATGGAGGAGCCCAACTCCAACTTGATACAGGGCTTTGCACAGAGCTTGGAGCCCATCCTTTCCCATATGAAACAGGTTGTCACCTCCATCAGCGCACCTGTGGAACACACCATGATGCAGCGTCTGATGACCAATGTCACCGCTTCCATTGTAGCACAAACATCTGCCATCAAAGGTCTGACTGCTGCATTTGGAGCTCAGACTGCTGTAATCATGACACTGGGTTCCCCTGTGGAATGGGGCTTCCAGGGCATCACGGCAGTCCAGCAATCTGTTCTCCAGCAGATCACCAGGATTGCTGAGGCGCCGCCCTGGGAAAGTGGCAGTGGCGCCATGGAAGAGGAACCTGCTGTCCTCTCTCAGGATGACAGCATTCCTGCTCCGATCCCTGCCACTCCGCCAGTGCCCTTGCTGTTGCCTGTCAGCCAGCCAGGCCAGACTGCTGCAGCCCAGGCCAAGATGATGTAGTCTGCAGCCACTCCCTCCCGACCTAGGACTGCTCGAGGTTGTCCTCCAAGGCCGTCTGTACGCTCCTCAATTGAAGGTCAGCAGCCTTCCACCACCCCTGCTCCAGCCACTGGGGATGCATCTCTTGGAGCACTAGGGGAATGCACAAAGGTGAATAGTCTCATTTTGTTTGAATTATGACGTGTTAATTTATAAATTTGGATTTGGTGCTGGTTTTCATTTCTGCAATGGGCAGAGGGAGGAAGCAATGTGTAATCATAAGGACGACTATTTGATGGTCATGTGGGTGCGGAAAGGTAAGGAGTGGGGGTCTGCTGATGAATGGAGAGGTGTCGTTGAGGTATTGCTAATTAATCATCTGCATACTGAGCCCTGGCAGACAGGGCCAATCTATCTTATTGCCTCCCTGCCTTTTCCTCCACTTCCTGCTGCACTTCCGTCTCCCTCTCTGCCTCTCTGCCTCTGCCTCTCGCTCAGGTTCCCGCCGGATAGGCGGTGGTAAGGGGTGTTCCCTCATAATGGCGAGGTTGTGCAGCATGCAGCATACCAATCTTGATACCTGCTTAGCTGAGTACTGCAGGGCTCCTCCAGAGCGGACCAGGCAGCAGAAGTGTTGCTTGAGGATGCCTATGGTGTGCTCGGTGATGTTCCGTGTAGCAGCATGGCTCTCACTGTACACCTGCTGTGCATGTATGCATGCATTCGAGACCGGAGTCATGAGTCACTTAATGAGAGGATAACCCTTGTCGCCAGTAGCCAGCCTTTAACTTGCAGTGGTGGTTGAAATATAGGTGGCACGTTGGTCTGCCGCAGAATGAAGGAGTCATAATGCCCGCTATCCTAGCAGCAGTCGACCTGTTTGATGCGCTGCGTGTGGTCACACACCAGCTGCACATTGAGGGAGTGGAATCCCTTTCTGTTCATGAATATGTGCAAGTTCAGATGAGGAGCATGTGTGGCAATATGCGTGCAGTCAATGATACCCTGCACCATGGGGAAGCCTGCAATGCGAGCAAACCCTTGTGCTCGCTCATGCTACTTGTCTCTGCCCATAGGGTTTGTGATGAATCTGTTTGAGTCCGTACAGAGCCTCCGTGACCTCCCTTATACAGCAGTGCACTGCAAACTGCGAGATGTTGCTTATATCGCCAGCAGCAGCCTGAAAGGAGCCAGAACCGTAAAAAATTAAGGGCCATGGTTACCTTAACAGACACAGGCAACGCTGTTCTTGCCCTTCCCTGAAGATGCAGTTGTGGCTACAGCAGTTGACAAATCTCAATCATGACCTCTTTCATGAACTGCAGCGGTCAGATGCACTGGTTGTCGCTGAAGTTTAGGTCGGAGAATTGGTCCCTGAAGGCCCTCGTTGGAAATGGCCTCCTGCTGAGTGCCCTGCGCCGCCTCCTCCTCCCTCTTCTCACAGCTTGTCCTGCTCTGTATGGCCTCTCTGCATGCTCCCAGTCATGTTTAATTCCCAGAGGGCGCCTTAGCAGGCCCTCCGTGTCTGACAGAAGCCTTGTTCAGTACGCTATTTTAAATGCCACTAATAGTACTGCACAACCAGCCAGTCCATTCCCCGTATAATATTGCAACTTTCTCCAAGTCTAGGAAACTTCCACAAACTCCCACAATTGTACCAGCAGCCAGAATAATTAATCCAGCAACTAACTTTTAACTCCTGCATGCTCCCTTTTTAAATAGCGCTGGCGGAGGGTTCTTCATGCCCTTTAACTCCTGTTCAGCTATGCAAGGTTAGGACCGTGCATTGGCTGGAACGTGGAGTTCAAAAATGGCACCAGATGCTTCAAATCAGTGTTGCACACTGATTAATGTCATAATGTCCCTACTTTACATGCTGCTGGCGGTTGTTAGGTGTGCGAGCGCAAACACCTTTACCACACCAGAAGTGTGCGCACATCTCAGATGTCATTTTCAGGGCTTAAGTGTTAGAAGGGCCTAATTTAGCCCCCACTAAATCTAGAAATTAGTGTTGGTGATAATTGTGTAAGTATTTAAATGGGTTAACGGGTGTATTAAAATAGTGAACAGAGGACTCGTTCATTAATATCACCAACAATAATTTCTAGGCTATAGTCAAATGCCTGGAGATATATCTTAAAGGAGGATTTAACTCCCTCCACCTGGTGGAAACCAGGCAAAAAGAGAGTAACCATCGAGCAAATCTTTATCCCATTCTAATACTGCTCTGCAGGAAGAACCAGGAGGTGATGGGGCAGTGGGATTTACCAGCTAGAAAAAAAGGCTGCAGATTTACAAAGTTGATTCCAAATGCTATAAATCAAATGTATAAGTATAGACAAACGACAGTAAAAGGGTCTCTCTAGATTTTCTGATTTCTACTCATCTTTAAAGAGAAATTTTTTCACCCAGTAGCTGGTGGGGGTCTGAACTCGCTGTCTGAAAGGGTGGTAGAGGCAGAAACCTTCAACTCATTTTAAAAAGTACTTGGATGGGCACTTGAAGTACCAAAACCTACAGGGCTACGGACCATGTGCTGGAAAGTGGGATTAAGCTGGATTGCTCTTCTTCGGCCAGCACGGGCACAATGGGCTGAACGGTCGCCTTCTGTTCCGTAACTTTCTACGATTCTATGATACAGTTGTTACAAATATAAAGTAATTCTGACTTGTTTTGGGCTGGTAGCTGTTCCTTGTAATCAGGCACAATACACAAGATCTTAAAAATCTACCTAAAAAGTGGAGATGGACTATCTGGGAACTCCTTTAATAACTTGGGGCTAATAGGTAAATAGGGGGTCAAACTGGAAGGGACCAAAAGGCTGGAACCTGGTACTGGTGAGGATGTGTTGCTGGGGCCTGTCACCTGAGTGGATAAATGCATGGGAGGGAGGAGAAGGGCATATAGGTGAGATTGTATATTTTGTATAGTTTTTTTTAATGTGCTGTATTTGTTTTATAACCCTCCCAAATCCCACCACGACTTACCTGAGTGATGGCCAGGTGGCCTAGAGACCACCCAATATTCGCCGACCAGAACCCAGCGAATTGCTTCTAGGTCACCATTTTGAGCGAGCAGCACGTTTCATGTATGTCAATGAGGGCCGGCCATTAAAATGGACTGGGTCTCTTGCAACACTTCCCGGGTGGCAGGCCCACGTAATCTGACAGCTGACAGCCTGGGAGATAAAGGGCTCAATTTTGAAATGGTGGTGGGATGGTAGTGGGGGGGATCAAGGTGCACGCGGCAAACCCGAAATTTAAAAAAAATTACCTTTCCCCACGCGATCACGACTTAATTGACGCTCATTGATCTTCGTTCCAAGTTTCGCGCCCAGCAGCCAGCCTGATTGACAGGCTGGCTGCTGACAAGAGCTGCAATGCCAGATTTGGGGGGGTGGGGGAGAGAAAGAAAGAGTGAGACATCGTTTGGCGCTGAAACAGAGGGGGGAGGGGGGAGATCGGAGAAGCAACATCGGGGGGTGAGGGATCGGAGAAGAGACATCGGGGGGTGAGAGATTGGAGAGATAGGTGTATTTAATTTTTGATGTTCTGAAATGTAATTTTATTTAATTTATTTTGTTTTTTTTATTGTGGTTTCTGATTGGTTACTTTTTAGTTAGAAGAATTTTTTTTTAAAGAGGTAATTGTTTTTGTTAACATGGACACATGAACATGTCAGACATTTTCAATGCCCTAATAATATGAGCCAGACACACAGATACTAACTGGATACTAGCTGATACTAACTGAAAAAGAGTGAGGTAAGGGTCAGTGCTGAACTTGTGTGCTTTTTCTAGAAATGCCTTTGCAATTTTAATTATGTTCCCTGCCTTCTCATTTGACTGTGGAAAACTTGGCATGACTCAATTCATATTGTTGTGAAATGAGTTAAATATTGGTGTGTTACCTGATATAACCTTACTTGGAATACCATTGTAAACAATTTTACAACACCAAGTTATAGTCCAGCAATTTTATTTTAAATTCACAAGCTTTCGGAGGCTACCTCCTTCGTCAGGTGAACGATGTGAAAAATTATTCACAAGCTTTCGGAGGCTACCTCCTTCGTCAGGTGAACGATGTGAAAAATGATTTTCACATCGTTCACCTGACGAAGGAGGTAGCCTCCGAAAGCTTGTGAATTTAAAATAAAATTGCTGGACTATAACTTGGTGTTGTAAAATTGTTTACAATTGTCAACCCCAGTCCATCACCGGCATCTCCACATCATGGAATACCATGACATGAAAAATGAGCCTTCATTTTAGCTATGATTTTTTTTTCTCTTAGGTAGTCTGCCTATTTCAAAGAAATTGATATTATAGTTGGAACATGTGAGATACTTCCATCTGCCTTAAACAGATCACACCCTATTTCTCTTGGGGCCTTTCCAGTATTTGTTGGCTAACTGTATCTTGTCTTGTGAGCTTTGATGTACCCTCCGTCATCATGTTCTCTTAATTCATTGTCACAAGTTGCATACATTGACTCTAGCACCTCGAACAGGTCTATAACCATTTGGAACTATTTGAAAATTAATGCTGTACTGCTTGTTGCTCTTGGGATTCCTGAAGCACTTTGTTACTTGGATCATTAAATAGTCTCATTGACAGTAGCACCAAAATCTAGCTGAGATCTGACTTGCTTGTTACATAGGAACAGGAGTAAGCCATTCAGCATCCTTGAGCATGATCCATATTAGATCATGGCTGATCTGTACTTCAACCCCATTTATCTGCCTTTTCTCCATATTCCTTGATACCCTTACCTAAGAAAAATCTATTGATCTCAGTCTTGAAAATTTCAATTGACTCAGCATCCCCAGCATTTCGAGGGAGACAGACCCATATTTCCTCTACACTTTGTGTGAAAAAATGCTTCCTGATTTAACTCCTAACCAGCCTATCTCTAATTTTAAGATTATGCCCTCCTGTTCTGGATTCCCCCACCAGAGGAAATAATTTCTCTGTATCTACCATATTGAATCCCTTTTTCATTTTAAACACCTGAATTTGATGAACCTTCTATACTCAAGGGAATATAAACCAAGTTTATGCAACCTGTACTTTATAATTTAACCCTTTAAGCACTGGTATCATTCTGGTGAATCTGCACTGTACCCCCTCCAAGGCTAACATATCTTTCCTGAGGTGTGGTGCCCACAATTGAATGCAGTTCAGGGGTGTGACCAAAGCTGTATACAGTTGAAGCAATGCTTCCTCCCCTTTGCATTCTAGCCCCATTGAGATAAAGGCCAACATTCTATTAGCCTTTTGGATTACCTTTTTTACCTGTGCACTGGCTTTTAGTGATTTATGTGTACATGGACACCTAAATCCCTTTGCTCCTCCTCAGCTCCTAGTCTCTCTCCATTAAGAAAATATTCTGATTTGTTTTTCTTGGATCCAAAGTGGATGACCTCACACTTCCCAACATTGAGCTTCATCTGCCGTGGTTTTGCCAACTCACCTTAGTCTGTCTGTCACACACAAGGTTGGTAAGATCTGGAAGGCACAACGCACTACCTGAAAGGGTGGTGGAAGCAGATTCCATAGGAACTTTTAAAAGGCAATTGGACATGTACTTGAAGATGATTAATTTGCAGGGTTATGGGGGAAAAAGCTGGGGTGTGGGACTAAATTGGACAGCTCTTTCGAAGAGCCGGCACAGGCACAACGGGCCAAATGGCTGCCTCCTGTGCTGTAGGATTCTATGATATGATGTTCCTTTGTAACCTTCTCTCATCAGCACAACTTACTAACTTATCAGCCTCCTAACTTATTGTCATCTGCAAACTTGGACGTACAACTCTTTATTCCTTCATCCAAGTTGTTACTATATATGGTGAAAAACTGAGGCCCCAGTACAGATCTCAGAGGAACACCACTTGTCACATCTCACCAATCAGACAATGAATCTTTTATCCCTACTTTCTGTCTCCTACCTCCCATCAATTTCCTCCAATTCTGTGTGCTGTCATTTTGTGATAATCTCTTGTGTGGAACTTTATCATATGCCTTCTAGAAGTCCATATAGACAACATCCACAGACATTCCCATATCCTCCATGCTAGTGACCTCCTCATAAAATTCAACTGGATTGGTCAGACATGACCTTCCTTTCACAAATCCAGACTGACTCTTTCATCAACTCATTCTTTCCCAAGTGCTCACTCTACTACTGATAGATTCCAGTAACTATCCCACAACTGATGTTAAACTGATGGTCTGTAGTTACCTGATTTCTCTTTCCCTCCCTTCTTAAATAATGGAGTGACATTTGCAATTTTCCAATCCAAAGGCACAATTCCTGAATCTAAAGAGCTTCAGAAAATTATGACTAATGCGTTTGCAATTTCCTCACCTTTTTTAATACTCTGGGGTGGAAACCATGAGGTCCTGGAGATTTGTCTATCTTCAGTCCCAATACTTTTTCAATTATCATGTTTTTACTTGAAGTAAATCCATTCAGTTCCTCCCCTTGACTTAGTTTTAAGTTCCCTTATATCACTGGTATCTTGTTCTCTTTCTCCACAGTGAAAATGGATGCAAAGTACTCATTTGTAAGTCTGCCATTTCCTTTATAGTCCATTATAGTCTCGTCTTTAATGATTTAAGATTCCCTTTACCACTCTCTCAATATATTTATAAAAAACCTTTGCTGTTAGCTTTGATATCCCTTGCAAGTTTTTTTCGTATTATTTTCTTTGTATCCCTTTGTTTTTTATAGCTCTCCCAGACTGTTGGATTTCCACTTTTTTCCTTGCATTTGTGTGAGCCTTTTCTTTTACTTGATATTGTCCCTTACTTCATTTGTTGACCATGGTTGCTTAACTACATATGTGGAGCCTTTGCCTTTTAGGGTATGTACTGGTTTTGCATCATACTAAATACTTTCTACTGTTAGTCTGGTACTGTGGTGCCTTTAGCCCAGGAAAAAAAATCCAACCTCTGCAAAAATCCTGCGCAAAGTGCTGCACAGTCATTTGCACACCAGTTGCCTGTTGTATCTATCATTCCTATGGCAGTAATGATGGAAAATGTAATAAATAATGTCGCTTCTTCAATGCTGCCTTATTTGGTCACACCCGTCTATTGAAAGCAATCCCGGGATATGGTTATGATGACAGAAATTGGCAGAGTCCCATTGGGACGGGGCCACACCCAATTTTCCACCCTGCCTAACCGAGTTGCACTAGAAAATCAGCATTAATTGAGGGGAAAATTCTTACTTTTTTGTATTTTGTGACTGAGTTAAAGGGATCGTAGCCAAGCTAAGACTTTTTTTTTTAAAAATCTAATCATTTTTGTTGCTATCGTAATGTTGCAAAACCCAAATCATAGAAGAAATTTATGGTTGACACACATGTAATGCAAAAGAGAAAACAATTCCAGGATTTCTTCACACAATTAACTTGCCAAAACCCAAAAATCCAATTCACATACAAAGAGTAAGACATAAAGTTACCTTCCCCCAACATCCTCACAACCAGCAACCCGTCCATTGAAACGGACATATTCCTAAGAGCACCATGTGGTATAGTATCTGTTGTATCTTTAGGAGTGAAGAGGCAGCCATGGTTATACTGCCCACTCAGATCACAGCTGAGTTGAGGAGAGGAGTGCTGTACAGATTGAGACATTACGTGGAGATCTGCTTGATCGCTTGGAGTGGTGATCTTTTAACTGGTAGAAAAGAGCTAATGGGATAGTCTTGTACTGCCTTTAATTTTTTTTAAATGAGGAAACAAGTTCATATTAAACTTAAAATATTTAATTTCCAAAAGTTACCATTATTGGTGCGATGCTGTCTGTTTATTGTCTTCAAATGTGCAGCACAATGTCCTGTGTTCATGCATTAATGTGGAATATTAGAGATTATAGATGAGAGAACATTGTTTTTCCTAACATTTTTATATAATGACAGATGTAGGAAACATCACCCTACAAGTCTTTCAGCCTTGATACATTCTGTAAAGGTCTTGCTCAATAACACAAAAAAATGTATTGATATTTTCTCTCAATAGTATTACTTATGAGCCTGAAGACACAACTGTCTGGTCAGAATAGGATCAGCTATTCTGTGGAGGTTGTTGTCAATTCCATTGCTCAGCAACATGATGATTCATTGTGCTTATTTATCAGCCATCAGCCATCATCCACACTGGCACTTATTATATCACATGTCATGAGGCAAGGCTTTTAAAAGGGAAAGTTTTGCCAGTGGTGACGTACAGATGCCATTTTTGGATGTTCTTTTTTTCCTAGCAACACTTTCTATCTTTTGTCAGACAATGCTGGAGCATTACCTCAGGCTATAGATTGGGCACCGTTAAAAGCCTGAAGAATAATCGATGAGAAGAAGATATTGATTTTTTTTTGCATCACAAATGAGAAAATCACAGGTGCAGGATCAAGAAAAAAATTGTGTCTTGTCTTATTTACAATTTTGTATCTGTGAACAATAAATGAACAAAAGATTAAAAAGTATCAAAAATCTTACCCTGCGAAACTATTAAGCAGCTATTTCACATTCTGCCATTTTCTATAAAGGAATGTAACAGGTCAATATTTCCACTTGAGTGTTGTTAGAATGTAGCTGTTAAATTAAATTTAAATTATATTAAAAACTTAGAGATGGATGTAATTTAGCCCACCAACCTCACTGGAACACATACTCCCCTGAAAGGAAACATAGTAATTACCCAACTCAACCTTAAAAAAAATTGTTTTTTTCATTGATCTAAACCACTTCTTATGCCAATTATGATATGAAACTGGGCTTGTGGTACAGGCATTAATAAACAGCAGCTCTCACATTTACCAGCTATTTTTTTTTTATTCATTCATGGGATGTGGGCATCACTGGCAAGGCCAGCATTTATTGCCCATCTCTAATTGCCCTTGAGAAGGTGGTGGTGAGCCGCCGCCTTGAACCGCTGCAGTCCGTGTGGTGAAGGTTCTCCCACAGTGCTGTTAGGTAAGGAGTTCCAGGATTTTGACCCAGCGACGATGAAGGAGTGGCGATATATTTCCAAGTCAGGATGGTGTGTGACTTGGAGGGGAACGTGCAGGTGGTGTTGTTCCCATGTGCCTGCTGCCCTTGTCCTTCTAGGTGGTAGAGGTTGCGGGTTTGGTAGGTGCTGTCGAAGAAGCCTTGGCGAGTTGCTGCAGTGCATCTTGTAGATGGTACACACTGCAGCCACGTGTGCCAGTGGTGGAGGGAGTGAATGTTTAAGGTGGTGGATGGGGTGCCAATCAAGCGGGCTGTTTTGTCTTGGATGGTGTCGAGCTTCTTGAGTGTTGTTGGAGCTGCACTCATCCAGGCAAGTGGGGAGTATTCCATCACACTCCCGACTTGTGCCTTGTAGATGGTGGAAACGCTTCGGGGAGTCAGGAGGTGAGTCGCTCACCGCAGAATACCCAGCCTCTGACCCCTTGTAGCCACAGTATTTATATGGCTGGTCAATGACCCCCAGGATGTTGATGGTAGAGGATTTGGCGATGGTAATGCCGTTGAATGTCAAGGGGAGGTGGTTGGACTCTCTCTCTTGTTGGAGATGGTCATTGCCTGGCGCGAATGTTACTTGCCACTTATGAGCCCAAGCCTGGATGTTGTCCAGGTCTTGCTGCATGCAGGCACGGACTGCTTCATTATCTGAGGGGTTGCAAATGGAACTAACAACTTACAGAAATTCATTCTTTTAGATGTTTGAAAGGAATACAGAACAAGATCATTTGTTGCTAACAACCTATACTAACAATTACAAAATAACTGAAGAAATTTAAATATCAGCATGAATGGTAGTAGACAAGATCTAGAAAATCAGAAGTGATTTAAAAATAAAGGGCCCAATGGATAAGCTGTCACTGTTACTTTTATGTTTAGAAATTATTGTTTTAACATTTAAACAACTAACAGCACACTATATTACAAATAATAAATCAATGTGACTACACACTTTCAGCATATGAAGCGCTACGAGTAATTATTCTTCCATATTCTTTTCCACCAAGAAGAAATGATCAAAGTTTTAGAATTTGCAAAAAGTAACTCATTGGTCAAGCTTCCGATAACCCACAGTATACGCTTGTTCACTGGAAACACAGGAGTATTATGAGTAAAGTATGTTGGCTGTGATTATAGTGATTGCAATGTCACAGTTCTTCTTTACCCAGAGAGTGGTTAGAATGTGGAACTTGCTACCACATGGAGTAGTTGACGCAAATAGTATAGATGCATTCAAGGGGAAGCTAGATAAGTACATGAGGACAAAGGAAAAGAAGGAAATGTTGATAGGGTTAGTTTAAGTAGGGTGGGAGGAGGCTTGTGTGGAGCATAAACACAGATATAGACCATTTGGGCCAAACGGCCTGTTCCTGTACTGTAAATTCTGTGTAGTTCAGCTGGTACAATCACATCTCATTAATACCTTATGCTCATGTCCCTTCCCAAAATGTTCTTCCTAGCTGCTAACTTCAGCCATGTAGCTCAGGAGGTATAGTGCTTGCTTGGCAATCTGAGCCTCTCTGATTCAGACATACCTCGCACCGCCATTATCTGTCTCGGGTGAGTTTTGTCGCTTCTCAGTGGGAGTCTAAGATGGAGTGCTGCACAGGAAGAACAGAGAAATATGTCTGACGGATGCAAAATAATACTAAATCCTGTCTTTTGTCAGCCATGTAAGATGTCATTTTGGGGAGGTACCTTTGTTGTTTAGGAACTTGCGAGGAGAAAAACCAGTGTCATTTTTAACATTTCTTCTAGAAAAGAGCTCTGGAAGCAAAATGTTTGGGAGATATGCCAATAAAAAGGTTCAAATTAGTTTTTTTTGGTTAGATCTCATGAATCTACCTAATAGAGCTTTGTTTGTTGCTCTGAGTCTGATCACCGCACCCTGTAATATGACCAAAATGATGAATACATATGAGTAAAGGGAAGAGAGGTTAGGCACTGCAGCTTTACTGGATCCCCCAGGAAATGAGTATTTATTTTGTCTGCCAAAGTACAGTGAATTTGCAGATGAAATGATTGTACCTTGCAGTTAACGATTCACATATTAGTCATTTTGTTTGTCACTCGTGTACTTTGGGAGCAGTCGGTGGTAATGAAAACACTAATTTGCCAGCAAATACATTTTTGAGCCTTTATAGTTATTTAATGGTTATTTCCAATCGTTATTTTATGTTCAGTTTAAAATTAAGTTGTACATCCTCTCAGTAATTAAAACTTCCAAATGACTAAGAGTTCAACAGTGCAAGGTTTATGATAGAGAGCAGTATACAAAGACAACAATGATCGTATTACTACTGTCTTATTTATAACTGCCAAGTTCATACTAATTGAGTCAAATACAAGAGACCAAGCTCACTTCAGAAATGCCACATTTGAAGATTTTTGCAGTAAGAAGTCATACGTTATGCATATTGCCTGTGAAGTAGAGTTTTCTATTGGTGGCCATTATTTTATAAATTGTGTAACTCACTAATAAGATGCTTGACATTTTCTAGCAGAATGGTATTATTTAGCCATGCCTGTGGAAGCCAGGTGAAGGACCCATTTTGTATTGGCTGAGAGTAAACCCCTACCGAACATCTTTTGCTGTTCAACTGCCTGCTATTTATTACTTTTACAATTCTAATATTCAAAGGGTCCAAATTTAACATTGTTGCACAACAATAATTTAGCAATGCATCGGCCCACGCCCGACCTGCATGGGAGTTCCCTTATTGATATTGAAATGAGGCTCCTGTGCTCATTTCAGACCTGGACACTCTAATTTGTTTTCCCTGGTCGGAGCTTGCGATGCACAAGCTCGGACTGACATTGCCAAGTCTTGAGCAGCCTAACCAACTGTCCTTAAAAGAGACTGCTGGAGGCCGCTCAAAAAAGGCCCAAAAATTTTGAACTTTTTTTAGGATTTTGTGGAGTCAAAATGAGCAGCAGTGCTCCTCCTGGCTCCACAAAACAACTGTAGGCCACTACTGGCCCGCCCTGGTCCGCCACCTTCTTCTCCCCTTCAGCTTCTTCTTCTCCCCTTCAGCTTCTTCATCTCCCCTTCTTCTTCTTCTGCTGCTTCTTCTTCTGCTGCTTCTTCTTCTTCTGCTTCTTCTGCCCCCGCTTCTTCTCCCCCCACCCGGGCCTTAGCGAGGGTCAAAATTCATATGACCCCGACAGATTAGCTGCATTGAGGTGCCTGATTGGCACCAGCAACTTCTCTGACATTCTGATGAGGCCTGAGAGCGAATTTACTTCAGACCTCGGGCCTGTCTGTACTGGCGTGCCGTTGCTGCGCATGGCGGAATAGTGATGGATTTGGGGCACTAAGGAATTTAGGCCCCAAAGTGTTTCAGACAGGTAGTCCATGATATTGCATCTTCGTCTTTTGAGCAGTTACTCCTCAAAGCGACGACTGATAATGTTTTGTTACCGGTTAGAGAAATTTTCCATTATCTGAATAACATTTTGTTGAGTAACATAGGATTCTTTAAACACCTGTATGTTCCTAAAATAAAGATTAGTTGTGCCTGTCTGCCCCAGGCTGATATGAAAATCTCTTCTACAAGCTCTAAGGATCCTGACACGGGAATGATTTTAGCACAACAGGCCGCAATTCAGCACATTGGCATTAAATTGGTAATCTGACTTCAAGGTCATAGGAATGGAAAAAACTCAAGCTGGTACACAGGGGTGGGCTGCTTTTCTGAAGCAGTGATAAGGCACATGGTTATGGCTAAAATAAGGGAAGTTTTTCTCTTCACCTAGCTGTGATGTACTTGAGCTGGAAGCATTTGCTGGTGACTCTTGAATGGAAGATTTCCTCTATGTTCTATGTGTAACAAAATCATAAACAAGTTTGTAAGGAACACATTTATGATTTCCCTGCACATAGAAGAATTTTTTCACTTTGGAATGAAAAACAGTTCCATTCCACAGTACTAGTATCCCAGACTTTGCTAAGAACTTCTATTTGCCACAGATGTACAAAGTGTATTTCTTGTTGATCTGTTATTGTGCTGCCCTCAATTTTTTATTATGTATTGTGCTATGTATATCTATATATTTCCTGCTATTACATTGCTCACTTGCATATATTATAAAGCCATGAACTTTATAATGAATGGGAAGAAAATGCTGAACTCTCCTATCCAAAGTTATACTTTATAAATGACCCTGAGATAAGATATTTTTGAGATTTTTTTTTAATCCCAAGAAACATCTAGCCCATCATTGTCACCTTTTGATGTAATTCCTTTTTACGGTCACATGGGACAATGGGCCAATAATAGCTGTGATATTTTAGTCATGTTGTTTCTGCATGTCAATCACAGCATTCAAAAGAAACAACAATGATTGGAATGAAAGTCCAACGAGCCATTGTGTATAAACTGAAATATACCAAATTCCTGCCTCACTTAGTCAACCTTTGCCAGTACCAGTTCACACCCCTATCAGCCAAATGTAAAACATGCAAAATCAGATTTCTAGAAAGTGATACAAACAGAATGTTCATAAGATTACTATGTCAATGAGATTGCTCAAAAGGGACATACACCATTTTTTAACAATAAAATCTTTTTTATTGTAGTTTTCTTTTTTTTGTTCATTTTTATATATCTTGATCAGAGAATATTCAGCTGAAAACTGACAATTTTACATTTCTCCAAAGCAGCAAAGGGTACCAGTGGTAATCTTTCAGTTCCAGCAGTGTTGCATTTCTAAAGTGCCAAGTCCACAGTAGGATGAGGGCTTTAGACAATACTGTAAGCCTTTTAGAGCTGATGTACAGTAACACTTGTTCCCTTTTCCCAACAATACTTTATAGTTTTATTCCCCATTGACAGCACAGTCAAACTCCCTTTTACTGTACTGAATTGTGCTGTTTTACGCAGCCCTCCAGTAACTCATCCAAGTGGTCACTCTTCATGCGTGAGCATCAACACTGAATGTTGCGGGATATTTGACCGTTGGGCATCATAGCCAAGCCTGATCCTATCCTCAACGCTCGTAAGGGTTAATATGCGAACATACACACATGCTCATTCCAACAGAATTAATAAATAATGATCAAGAACTGATTTCCCCCTTGCCTACTGTGGACTTGGCACTTTAGAAATACAACACTGCTGGAACTGAGAGATTACCACTGGTACCCTTTGCTGCTTTGGAGAAATGTAAAATTGTCAGTTTTCAGCTGAATATTCTCTGATCAAGATATATAAAAGTGAAGAGAAAACTACGATTAAAAACAGATTTAATTGTTATCCAGCTTAGATCAGCCAAGTCAACATTGATCAGGGATCAAACTTGAAACCTTCCTGGTTTGCGTGGCTCATCACTACCTCATGCATTTAACCACTGAGTCATCATGATTATCTGTTTATAACTGCACCAGATTATAGATATAAAAACAAAGTTCTCAAGTTAAATTAAAAGTTAATGGTAGGATTAGTGCCTAAGACCTCAATGCTGATTTTAGAGCTGATGTACAGTAATACTTTTTCCTAACATGGCATTTACCTATTAAACTAAAGTGTGCTGCCCTCCTCTGTTGTCCAGTGATGTATTATAAACTGATTATCCTTCAAACCACCCAAGCCTAGATTATCCAATCAACTTTATTTGAACACTGATATTTTAATGCCAGCAGTAATACTAACACTGATCAGAAAATTTAAGCTAGTGGTGAGATTGGGCAGCTTTTAAGCAGCAGTGTGCTGCCATTAATGGCTGTCTATAAGTCCATGGTTTAGTTTTGCCACTTTGCGAGTTACTGAGAGAACACTCTGGTTTATTACAGGAAGTTAAAGAATGAGCTCATCAAAATCCGTGGTGCTGGGGTGAATCGAAGAAAGCAGCAAATCAGTGACAGAGTCTGTAAACGATGCCAGAAGACGCTTGGCCTAATCTTCTTCAGAGGGGACCTGTGCCAGGCGTGCAGTGACCGTGTGTGTACAGAATGTCGCATTGTGGTCAATGATGGGAACTGGAAATGCACTGCGTGTGCTAAAATTGCGTATGTATTTGATTTTAAAGCAAATATTAACCAGCCAAATAATCCTAACAACTCTGTAATTCTAACTGTTTAATGGTCAGGACATTCTGAGATGCAGGGTTAATCACAACTACAGGTACTCACAGACACATCATGAGGTTGCAGAAAGCGAAATGTTGCTTCTCTAGTCACTGGTTACCTATTGTCAACACCCACGTTATGAAAGTGTAATGTGCTTTCCCTCGCATGCATAATCATAAAATGACACATGTATGTACTCTATCCAGTAATTAACTACACAACTGCCATAGCTCCTTAAAGATACTTTAGAAAGGCACTGTCATCGAGAAATATTTTTTGACTAGCTTCTTTTTTATTTGGCAAGTTAGAAACACCAAGGAGCATATATTTATTTCATCTTGATTCCATCACGTGATTGATACAATGTATGGTTGCCAACATCATTCCATCACATGTTCTAGCATTCTATCACGTTTATGAACAAATGAAAAACTGCTTGCAAAACACATTTTCATGAAGATGGTACCCATTAAAAATGGCTATTATAAAATCCTGACATAATTTATCCCCAGTCAGATGGGATATTAGGCTAAAGTTTCCCAGCTGTGCTTCTTTGCTGCATCATTATAATTTCATTAATATGCTTCAATTTTAATTGAAGCCAAAATACTGGTACTGGTCACTGATCGAGCACAACTGTGCCCTGGTTTCCAGCAGCAAAAAAGGAGATGGTCAGAAGCTTGGAGTTCAAGAGTTCTTTAACATTTTATTACTTTGAAATGTAGTGAATGCACGCACTGCAATTAAGCATACCAACTGTTCTAATGTTTGACATCCTTTATTTTGAAGGTGCAAAACAATGAAAGAAATATAATACACTCATGGATTTGAAATTCATTGAGTAATTTTGCTTTTAGAATATCATATCAGTATTCCTTTTCAGAAAGTACTATAGCAAGCATTCTAACACAGCTATGATGTAAAATGCAATAGGATTCTCAACATAAATTTAAAAAGGGGACTGACACAATGGGCTCTATTTTAGCACTCGCTATCGGGTGCGTTCCTGGCAGGGGGGCTCCGAAAATCGGAGAATCCCGGCGCGGTACCGGAGCCCGCCCCGAACCCGTGCACTTCCGGGTTCCCCGCTGACGCGCCGGTGTGCGCGCGCAGCCCCCGCTAGTGGGAATCCCGCAGGCAATTAAAGCCAGCGGGGTTCCACTTGAAGGTATTTATTTAGGTATTTCAGGTCATTAACTGACCTGATTAAGGGACTGTTTCCCACACTGGGGGAAACACTCCCAGGTCAAATGGACGTGTTGCAGCTGTCAGCCTGTGGCGGCTGCAAAGGTCCATTAGACAGGTGGCGGGGGGGGGGGGGACCCTCACCCATTGCAGGAGGCCACTCCGTCACTTGGGACAAAGTTTGGCCTCCACCACACTCCTCCTAACAGTCAAAGTCACAAACCTGCACACTTACCCCGGGGTCTGGAGACATGTACCTACCTTGCGGACCCCCTCAGATGTACATCTTGCGGATGGGGGCCACCGTAGCTGCAGTCATGACCTCCTCTGAGGGCGAACAGCATCACCAGCCTCACCAGCCTCGCCATCCACGCCGTCCGCCTCTGACAGGTGGAGCTCCACAACACAGTGCTGTGACACATCCACCTGTACAGCAGGAGGGAGGGCTACCGCAGAGAGAGATGCGTCGCAGAGGGCACTACCCTCGCCACATGGTCCACAGACCGAGGCTCAGCTTCCTGGACCTCTCTGAGCAGCAGTGCACACGGAGGCTCAGAGTCACTCGACATGTAGTCGTGGACATCTGCAGCCTCCTTCATGCCGAGCTGCTCCTGGCTGGCCCGAGCACCATCTTCTTACCTGTCGCTGTCAAAGTCATCACTGCCCTCAACAACTTCTCCTCTGCATCCTTCCAGGGTGCAACCGGGGACATTGCCGATGTCTCTCAGTCGTCTGCACAAAAGAGCCCTGCAAATACACCTACACCCACTCTGCAGTGACACAATGGGTGGCATCAGTTGTGGGTCCTCATAGTGATCCTCAGGAGAGGGCATTATTTCACAAACCAGACAGGATTCGCGAAGACGTGGCAGTAGTGGTGCCAATATAATATGTAATGTGAGTTGGTCAGAAATTCAATATAAGTAACACCCATGACAAACCCTCAAACACCCTTGTGCATCCCCTTCATGCTCACGACACGTTTGCCTTACGCTGCCTACTGCACATATGTGATGTATGCCCTGTGGCTGTAGCACAGGTAGTGGCAGGTTGAGTGAGGCTGGCCGTGAAAGAGATGCACGAGAGGGTGAGTATGAGAGAGAGCCATGAGATTGTATGAGGATTGGGTTGAGTGGTAGTGGTGGGATGAGTACTGGCGAGGTGAGTAGGTGCAGGTAAGATGAGGATGAGGTTTGAGTGGGTATGAGGGGTGATGTGACAGAGTAGTGTTGGCAGTGCTGAAGGAGATGTGGGGTGGGGGCAGTGATGTGGTAGACGGAGTGTAGGGGAAAGACTATGTGTACTCACTTTGGCTGACCTACTGAGGTCATTGGAGCGCCTCCTGCACTGTATGCAGGTGGGCGATACGTTGGTTGCGCTGGTGACCTCCTCTGCCACCTCGAGCCAGGCCTTCCTGGTGGCAGAGGCAGGCCGCTTCCTCCCGCACGCCGGGAGGAAGATCTCTGTCCTCCCCCTCCTCCTCACCCCATGTATTGATACGTGGAGTGAGGCATCATTAAACTGGGAGCAGCCTTCTCCCTGGGCTGCTCCATGCTGTAAGTTTTGCTATTTGTTGCAGCATCTGTCAGTGGAGGACTGCCCCTTTAAATAGAGCGCCTCCAGCTGACAGACCTTACTGCGCATGCGCAGCCCGCCCGACGCGCAGATCAGCAGTGGGGAACCCAGAGGAGCAGGTAAGTGGATCCAATTAGTGGATTGGATCCTACAATCGCGTGGGAAACTGACTAATTTCACCAGGCGCGTTACCCACGCGCCTGATAGCCCCCCCGCTGAGAACCCGCAGCCCTTCTAACATCGGGCCCAATGGTTCTATGGGGAAATGCACCCATTTTCTGCCCAAATTCCTCTGAACTAATAGTTTTATGGAGAATACAAGAAATTGATATCTATTTAGTACTCAATCTAACCATGTAATCTAAATGTATTGATACAAGATGATTTGATTTTATTTAGTTTGGCCCAGAAATTGCACTATGGGATACAAGTGATTAAATGCTTAAACCTTCCTCTGAATTTCCTTCCTCTGCTATTTTAGCAAAGGTGTAATGCATTTCAAACTGGTTAATGCCTCCACTACAATAGCAGTAAAAGAAATTTCAGGTGAACAGGTTAATTTTTTTACACTTGTATCTCATGGGGTAATTGAGATCAATGGAATGAAAATCGTGTGGGTTCTACAAAGGCTGGGTGTTCCACTCCACTAGATTAGCACCCAGTCCATGTAAGAAAATAGTAAATATGGTGTGTACTAACAAATATTAGTGCATTGAGGTAGGGGATACAACACTTGAAAAATTATTATTACATTTCACAACAAGGAGGAAGGGAAAGCAAATCAGAGGACAAGTAACCCAAGCTGTTTCTGCACTTCCCAATTCCTTGTTACACGGTGCATTGGCAGAAATTGGGCAGTATGTGTGCAGAGATACCAATTTTCTGTATTTAGTACGGAGACTATGGAGCTGAAATCTGTCTTGGCGGTGGCGCAAAATGGTCGATAGTGGATTCGCTGCCCGGGCGGTGGCGCAAAACGGGCGGCGGATTCGCTGCCCGGGCGGTGGCGCAAAACGGGCGGCGGATTCGCTGCCCGGGCGGTGTGTAAAACGGGCGGCGGATTCGCTGCCCGGGCGGTGGCGCAAAACGGGCGGCGGATTCGCTGCCCGGGCGGTGGCGCAAAACAGGCGGCGGATTCGCTGCCCGGGCGGTGTGTAAAACGGGCGGCGGATTCGCTGTCGACCATTTTGCGCTAACCGCCCGAGACGAATTTCACCCCCTCTGAGTTTTCAATGAACTCAGTCTCTGAGTTTCTCCAAGTTTGTATTGTGAAGCAAAGGTGCGAATTTGGGATGTTGCATTGCTGTTCTTAACCACTGTCAATATAGAGGTGAATAAGTAACAGTGCAAAACGTTCAGAAAAATTATCTATTTCTAAAGTTTTCTGCTTTGCATTGTGGAAAAGGCATTCTGCAAATATACAGGCTAGAGTTTGCCAACCAGAAGGGGACAGAAATATGGAGGAAGAAGGCAGGCAAGAGAGAAAAGGAGGAAGATAAAGACAGAAGGGAAGGAGGAGGATGAGAGAGACAAAGCGGGATGGTCAGGGAGAAAAAGAGAGACAGAGATGGAGAAGGGGAAAGGAAAAGGAGAAAGACAAAAGGGAAGAACAAGAGAGAAGCAGGTGAAGGAAGATTGAGATAAGCGTCAGCTTGGCTCAATCATGTCACTCCTCTGAGTCAGAAGGTTACAGTTCAAGTACTACTCCAGGAGTTGAGCGCATAATCTGGAGCAGTACAGAGCGAGTGTTACCTTGTCAGAGGTACCAGTTTTCAGATGAGATGTTATGCCGAGAACCCATCCAACGCCAACTTAAGAATTCCTGGGTCCCTGGGCACCAAGAACATTTGGGACATCTATGCACCCCCTGCACAGCTCCCCACCCCACCCCAATCCATTAAATACCTCCCCCAACAGAGAAGGCTGGGCAGCTGCTCCCTGGGGCTGGTGCTGATGTTGACAGGCGACTTCTTGTTCCAATGGAATGAAGGGACAGGCGGGGTGCCTATTGAACGCAGCTCGCCATCTCTGGCGGAGGCCCCATATTTAGCTGAGGCCCCTGTGCACGGGCCACATGTGCCCCAAAGAAAAGTTGACGTGTTACCTCTTAACTGATCGTGCCATTTAGTAAAGATTGACGGTTTCCTTTTGTGCTTGGGCATATAGATTGCTGCTTCCTTCCCCTTAGTAATATAGTTAAATTTCATGCCTTTGTTTTGTTGGCAAAGATCTGAAAGAATTAATGTCAGGCTTCCCTTGACCCTTCATGAAAGAGTGACCACCATTTAAAAATGTAGGCCCAGTTTCTCATCACAGTCTTTTTTGCAATGATACTGCTGAACATACCCGATATACAGGACAATATCAGATATTTGGAAAATTGATATCCCAAATTAAATTAAATTTAGTGAATTAATTCAACGTGGAAAAATAGGGTTAATTCATTCTAATCGGAGAGACTTAATATCTCCACACCATATTCCTATTTTTAGGACACTAATACATGATCCTCAGACCTCATCCATATAAAAATAATTTTGATACTTTTAATGTTGATATCTTTGTGTAAGTGGGCAGCAGTGAGGAAGGGTTAAAAACTGACTGGTAAAAACAAATGAAAATGAAGAATATTAGCTCAAATATTGGGACAAAAAATTACTTGGACTATTTTGGGATCTCAGGCTGATTGTACAAGGCCCACACTGAAATTGGGGTCCTAAAACCAACATTTGCCCTCTTTCCCAAAATGCTACAAATGGCAAGTGAGAAGGACATGGTCACTCACAAATATGATTAGGAATGACTGATGTATTACTGCCCCGCTGGGTGAGATTTAAGCTCTCTATTTCAGCAGCTTTAATGATGCTATAACCTCTGAATACAAGTATTAGGGAGTACAGGATCCTAATATTTATTTTTAAAGAAATCTATTGTTGTCAGAAACACTTTTTACCAGCCTTCTAACTTGTAATTATTTATTTTACAATTATATAACTTCCCATTGCATACCTTTTTAAATGTGCTGTTTTTGGAGGTGAAAAAATGTCTCATTCTGTAGGAAGCCTACAATGTAACACACTGTCCTAAAACAATGAAATGAAATCAAATATGAAGAAAATATTCATATAAAATGGCAGAACAAAGTTGGATATCATGGTACCTTTCTGAATGAAATCTCTAACTGTTTTAATATTGCTCTATAGTGTCCCAAACAACATGCTTAAAATCTCAAGAATATTCAGCATGAGTATTCGTAAAAATTAATTAGCACTCAACTAATGTCAGCTGTAATCAGAGACCAACACAAATGGCCTTCAAGAGTTTTTAAAATGTAAAATCAGCAATTTTGAAGTTATTTCTTGTGTATATAAGCTGCTATTAAAATGTTCATTCCTTTTACAGACAGTTGAGGATAGTCACTGGTGAGTGGTTTTTTGAAGAGCGATCAAAACGATTTCAACCTACAGCAGTGATGGGAAGTGAAATCATCAAGCAGTCCATCATCAGGAGACCTATAGGTGGGACACATTGGACATTTCCTTTGGCTTTTACTGTTGCTACTAAATGTTAAAGGAACAATATCCCCTTCTGTAGGTCTACATACAACTTCAAAATATTTTAACAAATCTGTATTTAGGCTGGACGGGTGGTATAGTGGTTACCGTCCAATGGTTATCAGTTTGAAACTCAGCTCAGTAAAATTCTTTCATGCTGTGGTTATTGATAAACTTATCAGTGGTGTACCACAAACAGGGAGCTGCAGTGACACTGTTCACTTGTATTACTGTGAAATGGGGATAGGAGATGTCCCCACGTGCACACTCAAACACATTTCTTCAAGTGTGGTCTAACCAAGGCTCTGTACAAGTTTAACATAACTTCTCTGCTTTTCAATTCTATCTCTATAACTAAACCCCAGAGCTTGGTTTACCTTTTTTATGGCCTTATTAAACGGCGTTGCTACTTTTAATGACTTGAGTATCTGCACCCCGAGATCCCTTTGCTCCTGTACCCCATTTAGACTCTTATTATCTAAGCAGTATATGGCCCCCTTATTCTTCCTACCAAATCATTAATGTAAATTGTGATCCATAGTGGTCCCAGCATCTATCCCCCTGGAACACCACTTCCCAGCATTTGCCAGTCTAAGTAGCTACCCTTAACCCCTACTCTCCGTTTTCTGTTTTGTAGCCAGCTTGCTATCCATTCCTCTACCCGTCCCCTGACTCCACATTTTCTGACCATTGTCATGAGTCCACAATGCGGTACCTTATCAAAGGCCTTTTGAAAATCCACATATATTACATCTACTATATCACCCTTGTCTACTCCTTTCTGTTACTTCTTCAAAGAATTCAATACGGTTGGTCAAGCAAGACTTACCCTTTTGAAATCCGTGCTGACTATTCTTTATTATATTTTCATTTTCTAGATGTTTTTCAATTACATCTTCGAGTAAAGATTCCATTATCTTTCCTACCACCGATGTTAAGCTAACTGATCGATAGTTCCCTGGGCTTGTTCGATCTCCTTTTTTAAATATAGGAATCACATTATCTGGCACTATTCCCTTTTCTAATTAATTTTTTATATATGTAACATATCTGCTATCTCTTCCCTAACTTGTAATATGCGCGGATGCAATCCATCTGGACCGGGGGTTTTATCCTCTCTAAGTTTGATTAGTTTATCAATTATCTCCCCCCTTTCCATCTTAAATGTCTTTGTTTTTTTGATCTCTTCTTCTAATGTTATGCCCACATGTTAGTCTCCCTGGTAAATACTGAGGCAAAGGGCTCAATTTTCACACCCCCGAGCGGGTGCGTTCGTGGCGGGGGGGGGCTGCGAAAATCGGGGATTCCCGGGACGGGTCCAGAGCCCGGCTCTAACCCGCCCACTTCCGGGTTCCCCAGTGACGCACTGACATGCGCGCGCAGCCCCCGCATGTGGGACTCCGGCCAGCAATTAAAGCCGGCGGGATACCACTTGAAGTAATTAACTAGGTACTTCAGGTCGTTTACAGACCTGATTGACCTGATATTTTAGGAGGGGTGGGATTTTCAAGTCAACTGGGACTGTTTCCCGTACTGGGGGACACACTCCCAGTTCAAATGGATGTGTTGCAGCCATCAGCCTGTGGCAGCTGCAAAGGTCCATTTGACAGGTGGGGGGGTGGGGGTGGGGAGACCCTCACTCATTGCAGGAGGCCACTCTGTCACTTTGGACAAAGTTTGGCCTCCACCACCCTCCTCCTAACAATAAAATTCACCAACTTGCACACTTACCCCGGTGTCCAGACACATTTACCTACCTTGCGGACACCCTCAGATGTACATCTTCTGGATGGGGGCCGCCGTAGCTGCAGTCATGACCTCCTCGGAGGACGAACAGCATCACCAGCCACGCCGTCCACCTCTGACACGTGGAGCTCCACAACACAGTGCTGTGACACATCCACCTGCACGGCAGGAGGGAGGGCAACCACAGAGAGAGATGCATCGCAGAAGGCACTACCCTCGCCACAGGGTCCACAGACCGAGGCTCAGCTTCCTGGTCCTCTCTGAGCAGCAGTGCACACGGAGGCTCAGAGCCACACGACATGTCGTCGTGGACATCTGCAGCCTCCTTCATGCTGAGCTGCTCCCGGCTGGCCTGAGCACCATCTTCTTACCTGTCGCTGTCCAAGGCACCACTGCCCTCAACAACTTCTCCTCTGCATCCTTCCAGGGTGCCACCGGGAACATCGCCGATGTCTCTCAGTCATCTGCACAAAAGAGCCCTGCAAATACACCTACACTCACTCTGCAGTGACGCAATGGGTGGCATCAGTTGTGGGTCTTCATGGTGATCCTCAGGAAAGGGCATTATTGCACAAACCAGACAAGATTCGCAAAGACGTGACAGTAGTGGTGATAATATAATATGTAATGTGAGTTGATCAGAAATTAAATATAAGTTTAAAAACCATGACAAACCCTCAAACACCCTTGTGCATCCCCTTCATGCTCACGACACATTTGCCTTACGCTACCTACTGCACATATGTGATGCATGCCCTGTGGCTGCAGCACAGGTAGTGGCAGGTTGGGTGAGGCTGACCGTGAAAGAGATGCATGAGAGGGTGAGTATGAGAGAGAGCCATGAGATTGTATGAGGATTGGGTTGAGTGGTCGTGGTGGGATGAGTACTGGCGAGGTGAGTAAGTGCAGGTAAGATGAGGATGAGCTTTGAGTGGGTATGAGCAGTGATGTGACAGAGTAGTGTTGGCAGTGCAGAAGGAGATGTGGGGTGGGGGCGGTGATGTGGCAGACTGAGTGTAGGGGAATGAGTAAGTGTACTCACTTTGGCTGACCTACTTAAGTCATTGAAGCGCCTCCTGCGCTGTATGCAGGTGGGCGATATGTTGGTGGTGCAGGTGACCTCCTCTGCCACCTTGAGCCAGGCCTTCTTGGTGGCAGAGGCAGGCCACTTCCTCCTGCCTGCCAGGGGGAAGATCTCTGTCCACCCCCTCCTCCTCACCCCATCCAATAAGACCTGGAGTGAGGCATCATTAAACCTGGGAGCAGCCTTCCCCCTGGGCTGCTCCATGCTGTAATTTTGCCTATTTCCTGCAGCATCAGTCAGTGGAGGACTGCCCCTTTAAATAGGGCTCCTCCAGCTGACAGCCTGTGCTGCGCATGTGCAGACCGCCCTCTGCGCAGCTTTCCAGCGTGAAACCCGGAAGCAAAGGTAAGGACCTTCAATCAAGCTGCAATCGCGTGCGGAACACCCCGATTTCACTGGGTGCGTTACCCACGCGCCCAGTCGACCCCCTGCTGCCAACCCGCCTCCCTCCTAATATCGGGCCCAAAGTAACTCTTCAATATTTCTGCTATTTCACAATCATTACCTGTGAGTTTATCTTGTGCATCCCTTAGTGGCCTTATCCCTATCCTGATTTGTTATTTGTGTCTTTAGAATACTTTACTATTTCTTTTTTATATTCATTGATAATTTAATTTTGTAGTTCCTCTTTGCTTTCCTAATTTTTTTTAAATTTATTTCCTAACCTCTTCATATTCACTTTTCTTATCCTCTCCTTTATTGTTTAGGTACTTAGAGTGTGCCCTTTTCTATAGTTTCAATTTTACCCTTATCTAGCCAATAATGGTGTTTCATTATTGGCTAGTTTGTTCTTGTATTTTGGAGGATTATATTTCTCTAGAACTCTATTGATCACTGCTTTAAATATTTTCCACTGCTGTTCAACCTCTTTTGTATGACAATATTTTCCCCCAGTTTACCTTCCCTTGTTCCATTCTCATCCCCTCAAAATTAGCTTTTCTCCAATCTATCACTTTGGTCTTTGACTTACTTATGTCTTCCTCAATCATTATTTTAAAGCTTATTATGTTATGATCACTGTGGCCTAGATGTTCCCCCATGCTTCTCTTCTCTGCTCTGGTTCATTTCCCATTACTGGATCCAGTTTCTCACATACTGGGTACGAAAGGAGTCCTTTACACACTGGAAAAACTCCATTTCCCTTTCCCCTTTCCCCACCTCTTGTCAGTTTATTTGGGGGTAGTTGAAATTGCCCATGATTATTATTCGATTTTTACTCATTTCATAGATTTGCCTACATATTTCTTCCTCTACTTTCCTTCCACTATTAGGTGGTCTGAAGATTATACCTAATAATGTGATCGATCCGACCTTATCCTTTGTCTCAATGCATGTGGATTCTGTTTCTATCTTAATATTACTTATGTCCCTTTTCTCTATTGCATTATGTTGTCTCTAATTACTACAGCTACCCCACCATCTTCTTCCTTCCTTAACCTTTCTAAATATATTATATCCTGCAATATTTAACTGCTAGTCCCATTCTTTATGTAGCCATGTTTCAGTTATGTCCACTACATCTGGCACCTCGCTACAAATTATTGCCTCCAGTTCCCCCGTTTTGTTTCGGATGTTGTGCACATTGCTTTACAGGCAATTTAGTTTGTTTTTAATAATTGTTCCCTTCACTTTATTTTTAACAGTCATTTTGTACTTATATTCTATAACTCTATTTGTTCCCTGACCATTTATGTTAACCTTATTCCTTACCATGGTCTGACCTTTACTCTTATCTCCTATTTCTTTTATCTTCAGACTTACATTATTTTCACCAGATCCCTCCCCCCGTCTTCTGCTCACCAACAAACAGCTTCTTCTAGTCAGCAGAGTGACACAGTCTAGACTGTATTTGGGACGTCTTGAGGTTGCAAAAGGTGCTATGTAAATGCAAGTCTTTCAAGTCTTTTTTTTCAAAGGGGTCCCATTGATAGACCCCTTTGGATGACACAATCATATGTCATCCATATTTGGGTAGCAAAAGTAAACTCCTGATTGTGAGGAATGCAGATCCACTTATGGAAGAGACCAGTAATGCTAACCCAACAGAATAACTGGGAATGACCTTAAATTTGTAACATTTACCAATCTGAACAATCTCACTTGTATATATGGGTCGGAATTTTTGATATGCACAATCATGGTACACACCAAATTATAGGCATTTTGTTTTCTCCTGTGTTATACTGGGGTCAATACAACTTTTTCACCAACAGACCAGCACTTTGAGTGGGTCTCGGTGGAACTGATGGAGTTAGAAGTGCTTTAGTAGCTGCCTACTGGAATTGTTGCATTATACATTTCACTATAAAAGGAGGGATAAAATCATAGGCAGGACATATATAATTTCCTGATATGCACTCCAGGCATTTGCTGGGAGTGCTGAAGTGGAAAATCTCCCCTTACAAATTAAGAAATGCCTTATTTTTGTTCGTGTGCAGCAAAAGTACAATGAAAATCCAGATTTAAAACATTTGAATATTTTGATGACCTAAGTATATGATTTATTTCAGAGCAAAGTTTGTTGAAACAAAGTTAAATAAGTGTTATTTTTATTTTTTTAGTCCAACAGAAATTTAATTTGCTTCTTTCCCTCCAATCAGGAGGCAAGACTGCCCAGGCAAAGGGAAAAACAAGTCAGCAAAATACAGAGGAAGCTCCAAGGACCCCCACGTTAACTAGAAATGAGAAGAAAATAGTTCCAGATGCACTCAGACGGCTCAAGTAAGTAAGAGAAGAACCTTAAGGATCGGTTGTATTTTCTGCATTAAATCTCTTACTGTGATGCTGACCCAGTGAAATTGTTGTATTAATTGACTTAATTCAAACAGCTGGATTTGTCAATAGTAAGAGCTGTGTAACTGAAGAGTACTTTGGCCAAACTGATTAAGTTATTGAGGAGAAACATCTTTTCCCAATTTTCTCCCCTTTTCCTATTTTGTCCTAGAGGGACTGACTTACATTGAATATGGTTCCATGGGTGCCTCTGATAATTCATCCAAATGGCCACTCTTCGTATGTTAGATATTGACTTTCAGCAGGCTATTCAGCTATGGGGCTTATCCTGTTCCAACCCAAAGACAGCACACTTGCACCTCCCAGCGGAGGTCACTGGACAGCAATCAGAAGCAGGAACCCGGGCAGATTTTTTATCCAAACCTTAGCAAACAGAGGTCAATTGTAAAGTTTCCCTTGCTACCTTGACTAAAATTACCTAACAAAGGATTGAGCATGGGAGCATCCTGATCCATGTACTTAGTACTACATCATGCAATGCACTTTGCACTCATCCACTGGGGAAGCTTGCAGAAAAATCGTATCAGTGAATTCCTTTTAAAAGTAGCATTTTTCAACAAAGCTCTATTTCTTTATTATAATTTTATTGTAATTCATCTTTCTACCGTTGCAAATTGATCATGAAACTATTATATGTCTATGGGTTATTAAGGGTGCATTACGAGAGAAAAATGTCAGCTGAAATCACCAAGGTACACTTACATAACCAAAACTTTGCCACAAGCAAAACCAAAACAAAAATAACTTGCATTTATGCTGGACCTTGATCATAATAAATGTCCCAAATTGCTTCACTGGAGAAATAGGTACTGAGCAGTATCAGAGAAAAATTAGGGACCATAAGTATGGGTAATGGGGAGAGCTGTGGAGAAAGCTTTTGATAGCGGGAGAGAGAAGCTGGAGGAGCTTGGGGTGGGAGAGTTCCAGCGTAGAACTGTGACAGTTCAATGCCCTGCCATCAATGGTGGAGTGAGGGTGCACAGGAGATCACAGTCGAAAGAGCAGAGAATGTGAACTGGAACAAAGGACTGGAGGAGGTTTCGTAACTAGGGTAGGTGAGGCATTGAAGGAATTTGTAAACAGTGATGAGAATTTTGAACTTAATGCGTGGGGAGCCGTTGAGCCATGGAAGAGCAAGACCAGAGGTGATTGTGAGCAGGACTTGTTTCACCAAGTTAGTGTTCATATAGGATGGAGCTTGAGATGCTGGTGAGTGTTTGGTTTGGGGCATTTTTAACCCACATCGATCTTATTCCGAAGTGCCCTTCTCTCTTTGTTTTCTTTGGGCTCATTAAGCTAAGGGATGTTAGTGCTGGAAATGGCTGCAAAACATTGTTACACTTTTTCACTCAGTATCAGCACCATGATCAGGTATAGAATGGATTAGGTGAAGTGTAAAGCTCTCTATACAATGAGCCAACAATATGCCTTAATTTCAACCTCACAATTGTCAATTTAGTGCCAATTAGGAGCATTTTTGTATTGTGGGCCCACTCCCACTAAGAAATATATTGAGATTGGCCAAACTCATTCCATATTGGGCCCTTACAGTCAATAGAGAGAGAGGAGGCATTCATCCCTTCAGTCTGCACTGGATTGAAACCCAGGTCCCAGAATTGAAAGCACTACCCAGTTGCCTGCTCTTATCCTACTTATTCTTATGTGAAAAGGACATTAAATATGTATTGGTATTTACTACTTAATGCAAAGTGGACTATATGATATCCAAATATGTCATGATAGATAATGGACATAAATCATCATACAAGTGTTAGGACATAATAAAATAGTTTTGGTAACCAGGTTATATGGATATTCTCTTCACTTGCTTTCCCCTTTTGAGACTGAAAATGAAAAAGGCTTGCCAACCATGTTTTCATGAAGACAAATGTCCTTTAACTAGAACTGCTTAAGTTACTCACGCTGATTTTGCATTAAGCTTATTTTGACAGTAGTCCCTGCTTGTTTGGGTTTTGTCATTGGTGAACAGTTTGGATTGATCTGTGTTTCTCCAGTCTGGGTCAGCTCAGACATCAGATGTGACCTCTGCCTGTGTCCGTTAAATGAAGCACTGTGTGGTGACAGATCCCCTGGTGATGTGCTGTGAGAGAGTTATTTTAATAAAAAATCTGATCTAAATATGGGGTTGGATGAAAGGAAAAGAATCTGAATTCATATTGAATCCACCTTGATTAGTCCAAGTACAAAACAAGGAAACACCATTAAAAACACACCAAAAGAATAAACAGAAATCTGTGACCTGCCCCACTACCCCCTACCTTCCCCACCACCGCCACTACACCATTGTAATTATGCAAAAAATAACAATGCTCTTTTCTTCCACTCTGGCAGCTTCCTTCCTGACAGAAAACACAAGTCCAATTTGAAGGTACAGAATGATCAGGGACTAGACACAAAGTCCGAGAATGGAAGAAGCATTAGCTATGCAGGCTCAGACTTTGAAATGGAAAGTATACATTCCACAACCCGGTCTGGCAGGTAATGGATCACATATTTTAAAATACACACACATAGCTACTGAAACTGTAGGCAGGTATTTGTTTTATCTCAGTGCTTGCATTTGATAATGACATGGAGATTGTGTTCTACTGCCATTCTTTGGTTTGCTTCAGAAGTTGACCTTTCCAGATATTTCTAAAGATGATTATAATGAGCATTGAGGCAGCAGCCAATGAGATTGTGTTCAGTTTCACATTATGAAAAGTACTCTGATCTACCATGTAGCATTAAAGACTGACCCTCTATTACAGAATGCTCTCTGGTGGTAATACAAATACACAACAATGCTCATGTACAGGATGTTCATATCACAGATAAATATGCCCACTGGATTCTCCCATTAAACTGAGAGGGATGTATTTTGACTAATGAAAATATGCTTCACACTATTTGTTTAAGGTTTAAATTACATTCTAACATTTTTAATATTAAAAGTTAATTTGTGTTAGTTTGCTTACTTTACTCTGTTTTATTAATGAGAGAGTTTATGATGGAAAGCTTGCTTATTTTTGTATCAGAAGCCAACCGAGCGCATCACTAACTGATAATTTGATGAGATGCAAAAAGCATTAAGTTCATTCCATGATACGAAACAACTCGATCTTAATTTTTTCTAGTTCTTTCCATGGATTAATTCAAAATGTCATTAATTTTCCTGAGCATTCTTCCTCCCCGAAGGCGCTGCCCAATGATGTTTGACTGCTAACCATCTTTCCGTACCTCACTTTCATGTCTGAGCCTAGAAAGTGAGTGTTGGCACCTTACTAGACCGTCCATGTGTAATTTCCAGTAGGAATCATTGGATAACAGTCAGGAGCAGCAGACCCTGGCAGATTCTTCCATTCCCCAGCATAGGGACAGTAAAGCCGGACTGTTACGCCTCACTGCTATCCAAGTTGAAATCAGCTAACTCAGCACCACCTTCCCAATGTGTATGGCTCAATGGGTTGTGCATTTACCTACTGAGCCTTTAGAGGAGCTTTGTGAATATTTTGTTATTACAATCACAATAGAATCAAGCTCTCTGGCCTATATAAGATTTTGTGTGTTTCTGGGGACCTATTTGACATATAGGGTCTCTAGATTCTGAAAAACATAACTTTAAGACACACTTGTATCTGTATTTTTTAAAAAAAAGCTTAAACATGTCTGCCTGTACACCTGCTCAGATGTACAATATTATTTCCAAGGCCAGATAGTATTTGTTATCATTTTAAATTGTAGTAAATGGCAGTCTGTATAGTTATATTACTGTTCTGTTAGTAGACTGGGTGGCATTTCAAACTTGATCCCAGAGCAGTTAGTCTGGCTTTGAGATTACATGGATTTTAATTGTAATGTCCCTTTCATTAAAGTGGCAGAAAATTTTACTACATGATGCATATTTTAGGATAGATCTGTTGGATTGGACAAGCCAAACATTACTGGTATATGAGTGCCTCATTTGAAGGCAACACCATTACTTTTTCAGAGAGGGGACACCTGGAAGTGTCCTATTTTAAGATTGGCTAATGGGAACTGTAGAATTGGACAAATTCCACCCCATTGGAATACAGGTGCCTCCCCATAAAGGGGTGACTCCATTAAAATTTCAGAAAGGGATGGCCCACCCAAATTAGTATTCAACAAAACAAACTTTGTTTTAAAAATGATATACATCAGCCCAGCTCCCTTTTTAAGGGCATCAACTGACTCCAACTTGATACATTCTCTGGGGATCTGTTCCACATGCCGTACGAACATAACAGGGCCGGAAATGATCATTGCAATCCATCTGGCAGATCCCAGTGTATAAGAACTATTATATCCCACAATACTTCTCATACCATTCATCAAAATTTTCACAAGGTATTTATCCAACTCTCTCTTGAATTTTCTGATACAATCAGACCCCAGTCTGCCTTGCTTAATGGTCCATTCCATGCATTCATCAACCTTTACATCACCCTTTACATCTGTGGTGGGTAAAATTTTGGAGTCTATTATTAAGGAGACAGTAGCGGAACATTTGGATAAACATAATTTAATAGGACAAAGTCAGCATGGCTTTATGAAGAGGAAATCATGTCTGACAAATTTGCTTGAGTTCTTTGAGGACATAACATACAGGGTGGATAAAGGGGAACCAGTGGACGTAGTGTATTTAGACTTCCAGAAGGCATTCGACAAGGTGCCACATAAAAGATTATTGCTCAAGATAAAGAATCACTGGATTGGGGATAATATTCCGGCATGGGTGGAGGATTGGTTATCTAACAGGAAGCAGAGTGTTGGGATAAATTGTTCATTCTCGGACTGGCAACTAGTAGCCAGTGGTTTTTCCGCAGGGGTCGGTGCTGGGTCCCCAACTCTTCACAATCTATATTAACGATTTGGAGGAGGGGACCGAGTGTAACATATCAAAGTTTGCAGATGATACAAAGATGGGTGGGAAAGTAGAGAGTGAGGAGGACATAAAAAACCTATAAGGGGATATAGACAGGCTGGGTGAGTGGGTGGAGATTTGGAAAATGTGAGGTTATGCACTTTGGCAGGAAAAATCAGAGAGCAAGTTATTATCCTAATGGCGAGAAACTGGAAAGTACTGCAGTACAAAGGGATCTGGGGGTCCTAGAGCAAGAAAATCAAAACGTTAGTATGCAGGTGCAGCAGGTGATCAAGAAGGCCAACGGAATGTTGGCTTTTATTGCTAGGGGGATAGAATATAAAAACAGGGAGGTATTGCTGCAGTTATATAAGGTATTGGTGAGACCACACCTGGAATAGTGCATACAGTTTTGGTGTCCATACTTAAGAAAAGACATACTTGCTCTCGAGGCAGTACAAAGAAGGTTCACTCGGTTAATCCCGGAGATGAGGGGGCGGACATATGAGGAGAGGTTGAGTAGATTGGGACTCTACTCATTGGAGTTCAGAAGAATGAGAGGCGATCTTATTGAAACATATAAGATTGTGAAGGGGCTTGATCGGGTGGATGCGGTAAGGATGTTCCCAAGGATGGGTGAAACTAGAACTAGGGGGCATAATCTTAGAATAAGGGGCTGCTCTTTCAGAACTGAGATGAGGAGAAACTTCTTCACTCAGAGGGTGGTAGGTCTGTGGAATTTGCTGCCCCAGGAAGCTGTGGAAGCTACATCATTAAATAAATTTAAAACAGAAATAGACAGTTTCCTAGAAGTAAAGGGAATTAGGGGTTACGGGGACCGGGCAGGAAATTGGACATGAATTTAAATTTGAAGTTAGGATCAGATCAGCCATGATCTTATTGAATGGCGGAGCAGGCTCGAGGGGCCGATTGGCCTACTCCTGCTCCTATTTCTTATGTTGTTATGTAAATAGTTAAATCTAAACAGTCTCTTCAGCTTCCCTCTCCGGTTAAATGCAATGCGGAGTGTGGTACTGAGCAATACAGACCCCGGAGGTGCCATGGTTTGATCTTTGGTCAGTGCTGTGTTATCGGATCTCAGTCGGGCCAGTGGTGAGGCTGCTAAATTTGGCCTTGGTGTGCTGAATTAGGAAAAGTATTAGCCAGGTTTTCACGTCCTAGTCACTGTCCAGCGCTCACTCATGGACAGTACGTGTGTCTGGACATCAGGTGAGACCCACGCCGATAAAGTTGAACAGTTAATTATCATAGCACCACCCCCATTAAAATCAATGGCAAGAACAAGTTTGCTGAATTAATGCCGCTGTGATCCCCACCGCCATTTAGACCATTACAGAATTGCACTGGTGGGCTCAGTATATGTGGTGCAATCACAGGAATCGTAGTTTAATGTTTAAATTAAGAAATAATTGTGTTGCCCTCATTAGATGCTTTTTATTATTCAATGGTGTAATTCTGACTGTATCGGGACACTGGTGCATAGTGAAAAGCAACAGAAATTATATATATCCGGCTGGAGCAGGGTGCCGGTTCCTCGTCTTAAACTACCATCCGAATGTGACTTTTTTCGTAATTCGATCATTAATTCTATACGTTGTGAATGTGATAGTTAGTGGTCACAATGTGCCCATTTACACCTTATTGAAATCCAAGTAGTAAATCAGAAATAGCACTGTAGCACTGGGATTATAGACTGTTTGAGCAATTGAAGTCTAAGGGGGTGATTTTAAACCCCAAGAATGGACGGATGGGAGTTGAAAATAGTTTTTTGGGTTGCAACCGCAACCCGGCGTTATTTCTGGGTTTAACGTCGGCGTGTAAAAGTACAGGCTTCCCACTGGGAATGCAAAATCTGAACATTTTGCGGTTGCAACCCAAGAAAACAACTATTTTCAACTCTCACCCGTCCCCAACCCACCCAGTTCTTGGGGTTTAAAATCATCCCTAAAAGCCTCTGATTTCCGTGTTGTTTGTTCAACATAATGGGAAGGGAGGGGTCACTGTTCCATCTAATGAACTAACCAGACACAGATAAAAACAGTCCTTAATACCGTTCATCTACAATATCGCTTTTGCAGCGAATTCCAAGCTATAATTTTTAACATTAAAAGTTTATTTTCCCGAGAACAACTTTGATTTATCTTCTTGCCTCCAATTGTCAAAGATCTTCCTAAAGTGATAAGGATGGGAGTGTCTAAGTCACAGGTTTCTCCACATCTGCTGCTGGTTTTGCTCCATTCAGCCATGAGGCTTCCTTAGAATAGATCTGGTCTTATTGGTTCTTCCAGAAGCAGGTTCATATCAGTTATACTCAATTAAATTAACAATTAGCTATGCTCAAATCTTTTTGTGGCTATGTGACAGGGAATCAGTGCCGTACACCTGAGGTTGTGTATGGCTGCATAACAGAGGCGAGATGACAGTAGCTGCCCTTGACATCAAAACAACATTCAACCAGTGTGGTACCAAGGTGAATTAGTAATACTGTAGTCAATGGGGGTCAAAGGCAAGAACATAACTGTGCACAGGAAGATGGTCACAATAGTTAAAGGCAAATAATTTCAAACCCAGGACACCACTGCCAAAATTCCTCACAGCAGTGTCCATGGCCCAAAGACATTGCTTCATCAATGACCTTACTGGAATTCCCTACCTAACACCATTATGGGAGCAAGCTCCCCACAAGGATTGCAGCAATTCAAGTGGAAAGCCCACCACCTCAGGGCAACTAGGAATAATGTGGCTTTGCCAGCAACGCCCACATCCCAAGAACAATCAAAGAAATATAGGCACAATGGGCTCGATTTTGGGATCGTGTTTCCGGCGGGTTCCCAGCGGGGTGGCCCCGAAAATCCCGATATCCGGTCACGTGACCGGATCGCGACGAAATCCCGGCCACTTCCGGGTACCGCGCTGACGTGCGGGGCTGCGCGCGCAAGCCCCGCTGGTGGGAATCCCGCAGGCAATTAAAGCCAGCGGGGTTCCACTTGAGAGTACTTACCTTGCTCGTTGTGGTCAGTTAATGAGCTGAATCAGCTGTCAAAAGAGGAAGTGTGCGATTTTCGGTTCAAGGCAGTGAGTTTCCCACACTGGGGGAAACAGTCCCTCCTCAACCAGGCGTGTTGCAGCCAGCAGCCTGTGGCAGGTGCCAAGGTGCGCTCCACGGGGGAGAGCCCTCACCCACGCAGGAGGCCACCGCGTCACATAGGGCAACCCCTGCCCTCCACCACCCCCCGCCAAGCCAGAGGACAGACCGACACGAAACCGCAGCTCCAGTCCGAGGAACCACCCACCTACCCTGCACAACCCCTCAGACCAACACCTGCCAGATGGGTGGTGTGTGGACACCCTCGGAGGACGAAGAGCATGACCAGCCCCAGCAGCCTCGCAGTCCACGCCGTCCGCCGCAGAGACGTGGATCCCCCCAACACGGTGTTGTTGCACGCCCACCTGCACAGCAGGAGGGAGGGCTACCGCAGAGAGAGACGCATCGCAGAGGGCACTACCCTCGCCACAGGGTCCACAGACTGAGGCGCAGCTCCCCGGACCTCTCCGAGCAGCAGTGCACAGGGAGGCGCAGATTCGCTCGACATGTAGTCGTGGAGATCTGCAGCCTCTTTCATGCCGAGCTGCTCCTGGCTGGCCCCAGCACCAACTGCTTACCTGTCGCTGGCAAAGTCACCACTGCCCTCCACACCTTCTCCTCCGCATCCTTCCAGGGTGCAGCCGGCTACACCGCCGATGTCTCTCAGTCGTCTGCGCGGACGAGCCCTGCAAATACACCTGCACCTACTCTGCAGTAACACGATGGGTGGCATCAGTGGTGGGTCCTCCTAGTGTTACCCAGGAGCGGCCATTATTGGACACAACGGACAGGATTCGCGGAGACATGGCAGTGGTGGTGTCAATATAATGTGTGCTGTTTGTTGCTCTGAAATTCAATATGGGTAACACCCATGACAAACCCTCAGACACCCTTGTGCACCCCCTTCATGCTGACGACACGTTTGCCTTACGCTGCCTACTGCACATATGTGATGCATGCCCTGTGGCTGCAGCACAGGTGGTGGCAGGTTGAGTGAGGCTGGCCGTGAGGGAGATGCACGAGAGGGTGAGTATGGGATGGAGCAATGAGATTGTATGAGGATTGGGTTGCGTGTTAGTGGCAGGATGAGTACTGGTGAGGTGAGTAGGTGGAGGTAAGATGAGGATGGGGTTTGAGTGGGTATGAAGGGTGATGTGACAGAATAGTGTTGGCGGTGCCGAAGGAGATGTGGGGTGGGGGCAGTGTTGTGGCAGACGGAGTGTAGGGGAAAGACTTCATGTTCTCACTGCGGCTGACCTACTGCGGTCATTGCAGCGCCTCCTGCACTGTATGCAGGTGGGCCATATGTTGGTGGCGCAGGTGACCCCCTCTGCCACCTCGAGCCAGGCCTTCTTGGTGGCAGAGGCAGGCCGCTTCCTCCCGCCCGCCGGGGGGAAGATCTGTGTCCTCCCCCTCCTCCTCACCCCATCTGATGATACCTGGGGTGAGGCATCATTAAACTGGGAGCAGCCTTCCCCCTGGGCTGTTCCATGCTGCAATTTGTTCCATTGGTTGCAGCATCTGTCAGTGGAGGACTGCCGCTTTAACTAGAGAGCCTCCAGCTGACAGATCGTACTGCGCATGCGCAGCCCGACCGACGCGCAGGCCAGCGCCGTGGACCCCGGAGGAGCAGGTAATTGATTCCTATTAGTGGGTTGCCTGCTACGATCGCGTGGGCAACCCACTAATTTCGCCGTCCGCGTTTTCGACGCTCCCGGAGGACCACCCGCTGGGAACCCGCAGGCCTGCTAAATTCGAGCCCAATAAGTCAAAAGCAAAATACTGCAGATGCTGGAAATCTGAAATAAAAACAGAAAATGCTGGAAATACTCAGCAAGTCAGAACTGGAAGAAGTTGAAGATTTAATGATTTTTAAGCAAGTGCAGAGGCAGGCAAAGGTGGGGAGGAAGGGGAGGGGAGGAAAGAACAAAAGGGAAGGTCCTGGATAGGATGGAGGGCAGAAATGATTAAATGACAAAAGGGATTGCAAGGCAAGGAGGGTGATAATGGGACAAGTAAAGAAACAAAAGATGGGTCTAGACAGAGAAACTGGGAGAAGGGAATAGAGCCCTTTACAGGAAGCGGGGTGGGAGATAGTGTAATCAAGGTAGCTGTGGGAGTCAGTTGGCCTATAGTAGATATTGGTTGACAGCCTATCCCCAGAAATGGAGCTAGAGAAGTCGTTTTATTTATTTATGTGTAAATGGTGCAGCAACTTCAGGCGAGGAGCAAATGCGCGGTTAAATGCGAATATCCAAAAGTTGCTGTCCGAGTTGCATCGTTCTGCTGTTAGCTTTGCAAAAACGGCATTTCACTGTCTGCCTCACCTGAAATACATTGAATGTCATGACGTTGCTGTATTTGCGCAGTAGATACAAACTAAACCAGCTGCAGATAATTAAGGCTAGTAATTAGTAGCAGAAGTACCCTTGGCTTGCTATCTTATGTCAAGCCCAAAATAGGACAAGTTGGGAAAAATGGACTTTATTTTTCGTTATGATGTATGAATTTTCTTTCCATTGAACTGATTGAATAACCAATGAGCATTATAACATAGAATTATAAGCTTAAATTAAGCCCTATAAACTACTTCAGAATAAATTGGAAAGATTATGGAAATCCATCAGTCTCTGATACTGCTGAGTCCTATTGTATATCTTTAGTTTTTGCGAATTTTTCCCCATCCTCTCTTGAAATTGTCACCATGATAGAAACTATCTGTTCAGCTGCCTCTGCTGCACTCCTCTTCCCCTTGCTCATCAAGCCAAACCGCTCCCCAGGTCTCCTCCCACCCTAATTCTGAACACCCATCTCTCCCCTCTCCTCCCTCTGGGCAATTCATCCATGAGGCTCACCTCCAGCACCCACATTTCCATTAAACTGTTAACCATCCAACTTACCTTTCATGCTAGCTGACACTGGAAATGGCACTCTCTCTTCAGGCACTGTCCCTCTTCCTTTCAAAACAACTTTCATCACCCCCCTCCTCACAAAACCCACCCTCGACCCCTCTATCCTTGAAAACTACTGCTCCATCTCCAAACTCCTTTTCCTTCCAAAAATCCTTGAACGTGTTGTTGCCTTCCAGATCCTTGCCCATCTGTGTCACAATTCCCTGTTTAAATCCCTCCTAATCAGGTTTACAACTTTCCCACAGCACCGAAATAGCCCTAATCAAAATCATGGTGCATTATCCCTCCTCAACCTCTCTGCAGCCTTTGACATGATCACCCGCACCATTCTTCACCAATTCCTCTCCTCCATTGTCCAGCACAGTCGAACTGCCCTCACTTGGTTCCATTTTTACCTATCCAGTGATATACCATCCATCATAAGGGATTCTACAACCAAACTTAATGATCTTGATATCACTTGCATGGTGGTCCTAGACAGACTTATAGAATCAGAGAAAGGAGGCCATTTGGCCCATCAAGTTCGCTCCAGCTCTATACAAGATCAATCCAGCTAGTCCTACTCCCCCGCCCTATCCCCGTAACCCTGCAAATTTTTTCCTTTCAAGTACTTATCCAGTTCCCTTCTAAAGGCCATGATTGAATCTGCCTCCACCACCTCCTCGGGCAGTGCATTCCAGATCCTAACCACTCGCTGTGTTTAAAAAAAAAAGTTTTTCCTCATGTCACCTTTGGTTCTTTTGCCAATCACCTTAAATGTATATCCTCTGGTTCTTGACCCTTCTGCTAATGGGAACAGTTTCTCTCTCTCTACTCTGTCTAGACCCTTCATGATTTTGAATACCTCTATCAAATTGCCTCACAACCATCTTTGTTCCAAGGAGAACAACCCCAGCTTCTCCAGTCTACCAACGTAACTAAAGTCCCTCATCCCTGGAATCATTCTAGAAAATCTCTTCTCTAAGGCCTTCACACTGACTTAAAGAACTCAGTACCAACAAATCCACAAGGACAGGTGCTATATACCTGAGTGTGCTAAGTCAGACTAGGGATGAAATCTATAAAGTGCTGACAGTCATCATGAGGGAGCCACTGATTACAGAGCAGGTCCCACTGAATTCAAAACGTGCTAATGTAGTATCTAGATTCAAGAAAGATGATAAAACCAACCCATTAGTTTTACATTAGTAACTGGCAAAATTATGGCATTGATAATTGGCAAAATTATGGCATTGATAATTGGGAACATACTTGAGAGATATCTATACAAAAATAACATTGTAGTGGCAGCCAACACAGAATTAGAAGGGGCTGATCTTGCCTGACCAACCTTCTTGGCTTTTTTGTAAAATTGGCAACCCAAGGGGATGTTGGAAAGCTCAATGAAATGTTTTTTAAAAAGTACCTGGAGTCTGGAAGCCTTTGATAAAAGTTCCACAAGAAAGACTGCTGTACAAGCTGACGTCAAGAAAGAAAGAATTTGCTTTTAAATAACATCTCCTCACATCCTCAGGACATTTCAAACTGCTTCTCAATCAATTAATTACTTGTGAAGTGGAGTGACTATTAGTTAAGGGAATGATGTCGGGCTTGAGAATTATGCTAAGTGGAATGCCCCAGGGACTGCTACTGTTTCTTATCTATATAAATGACCTTAATTCAAAAACATGGGGCTCGATTTTAGGATCGTGTTTCCGGCGGGTTCCCAGCGGGGTGGCCCCGAAAATCCCGATATCCGGTCACGTGACCAGATCGCGACGAAATCCCGGCCACTTCCGGGTACCGCGCTGACGTGCGGGGCTGCGCGCGCAAGCCCCGCTGGTGGGAATCCCGCAGGCAATTAAAGCCAGCGGGGTTCCACTTGAGAGTACTTACCTTGCTCGTTGTGGTCAGTTAATGAGCTGAAGCAGCTGTCAAAAGAGGAAGTGTGGGATTTTCGGTTCAAGGCAGTGAGTTTCCCACACTGGGGGAAACAGTCTCCCTCCAACCAGGCGTGTTGCAGCCAGCAGCCTGTGGCAGGTGCCAAGGTGCGCTCCACGGGGGAGAGCCCTCACCCACGCAGGAGGCCACCGCGTCACATAGGGCAACCCCTGCCCTCCACCACCCCCCGCCAAGCCAGAGGACAGACCGACACGAAACCGCAGCCCCAGTCCGAGGAACCACACACCTACCCTGCACAACCCCTCAGACCAATACCTGCCAGTTGGGTGGTGTGTGGAGACCCTCGGAGGACGAAGAGCATGACCAGCACCAGCAGCCTCGCAGTCCACGCCGTCCGCCGCAGAGACGTGGATCCCCCCAACACGGTGTTGTTGCACGCCCACCTGCACAGCAGGAGGGAGGGCTACCGCAGAGAGAGATGCATCGCAGAGGGCACTACCCTCGCCACAGGGTCCACAGACCGAGGCGCAGCTCCCCGGACTTCTCCGAGCAGCAGTGCACAGGGAGGCGCAGATTCGCTCGACATGTAGTCGTGGAGATCTGCAGCCTCTTTCATGCCGAGCTGCTCCTGGCTGGCCCCAGCACCAACTGCTTACCTGTCGCTGTCAAAGTCACCACTGCCCTCCACACCTTCTCCTCCGCATCCTTCCAGGGTGCAGCCGGCTACACCGCCGATGTCTCTCAGTCGTCTGCGCGGACGAGCCCTGCAAATACACCTGCACCTACTCTGCAGTAACACGATGGGTGGCATCAGTGGTGGGTCCTCATAGTGATACCCAGGAGCGGGCATTATTGGACACAACGGACAGGATTCGCGGAGACATGGCAGTGGTGGTGTCAATATAATGTGTGCTGTTTGTTGCTCTGAAATTCAATATGGGTAACACCCATGACAAACCCTCAGACACCCTTGTGCACCCCCTTCATGCTGACGAGACGTTTGCCTTACGCTGCCTACTGCACATATGTGATGCATGCCCTGTGGCTGCAGCACAGGTGGTGGCAGGTTGAGTGAGGCTGGCCGTGAGGGAGATGCACAAGAGGGTGAGTATGGGATGGAGCAATGAGATTGTATGAGGAGTGGGTTGCGTGTTAGTGGCAGGGTGAGTACTGGCGAGGTGAGTAGGTGGAGGTAAGATGAGGATGGGGTGTGAGTGGGTATGAAGGGTGATGTGACAGAATAGTGTTGGCAGTGCCGAAGGAGATGTGGGGTGGGGGCAGTGTTGTGGCAGACGGAGTGTAGGGGAAAGACTTCGTGTTCTCACTGCGGCTGACCTACTGCGGTCATTGCAGCGCCTCCTGCACTGTATGCAGGTCGGCGATATGTTGGTGGCGCAGGTGACCCCCTCTGCCACCTCGAGCCAGGCCTTCTTGGTGGCAGAGGCAGGCCGCTTCCTCCCGCCCGCCGGGGGGAAGATCTGTGTCCTCCCCCTCCTCCTCACCCCATCTGATGATACCTGGGGTGAGGCATCATTAAACTGGGAGCAGCCTTCCCCCTGGGCTGCTCCATGCTGCAATTTGTCCCATTGGTTGCAGCATCTGTCAGTGGAGGACTGCCCCTTTAACTAGAGAGCCTCCAGCTGACAGATCGTACTGCGCATGCGCAGCCCGACCGACGCGCAGGCCAGCGCCGTGGACCCCGGAGGAGCAGGTAATTGATTCCTATTAGTGGGTTGCCTGCTACGATCGCGTGGGCAACCCACTAATTTCGCCGAGCGTGTTGACCACGCTCTCGGAGGACCACCCGCTGGGAACCCGCAGGCCTGCTAAATTCGGGCCCATGATGTTGATAGGTCAAATTTTCAGATTATACTAAACTAGGGGAGGGGTGGTAGAATTTGGGAAGCAGCCATAGAGTTACAGAAGAACCTAGACAATATTTGCAAGTGGGTAGAACCACGGTAGAGAAAATTTGATACAGGTAGGTGCAAGGTCTTACACATTGGAAGAAAAAAATGTGGGCAAATTTAGTTAACAAATGCTGTCGAGCTTATTAGGGGAGAGTTTGTAAAAGATCTGGAAATGAAAATAGACTCAACACTAACCATGTTCAGTCATTGCAAAAGCAGCAATTAAAAAACAAACAAAATGTTGAGCTATATGCTGAATCAGTAGAGCGTGGAGCATGCTCAATGTACTGCAGTGCAGTACAAAGACTTCCTAACGGGAGAGTGGGTCCAGAGAGAGATTATAACATCCTAGCACTGATTCTCTGACTTGCTGGGAGTGCAGGATTAATGAATAAACCTTACAGCCTGAGGCTGTGATGCTGAAGCTGTCTAATGCCCTGGTCAGGTCGTACCTTGAGTACTGCATTCAGTTTGTAATCAAAGTACAAGGAATACATTCAGGCCCTGGAAGTGGCCCAGAAAAGAGCAACAAAGTTGAATCCTGGTTTCCATTATTTTGCCAGTTACTAATGTAAAATGAATGGGTTGTAGTGTCAGAGGACTGAGTTATGGGAAAAAGTTTGAAAAACTTGCATTGTTCAGCCTGAAAAACCAGCTTGAGGGACCTTATAGAAATATTTAAGATGTTAAGTGGAAAAGAAAATGTTAACCCTGAATACTATTTCAAGTTAAACCACAGGGCAAATGGACAAACTGGTAAAGGTCACATTCTGTTCAGGAAGCACTTCTTTACACAGAGTGATTAATACCTGGAATGGTTTTCTGGACAGCGTAGTAGAGGCAAAAACTCTGAACTTATTCAAGAATGAGTTGGATGCTGTGATAAAGGGATCTCTGGTTTCTATGGAAGAATGAACTAGACAGACTGAATGGTCTCCATCAACTGTACTTAAATATTAGATAACTATAACGAACAGCCATGATAATTTTGAATGGCGGAGCAGGCCTGAATGGCCTTCTCTTGCTCCTATTTTCTGTGTTTCTATGTTAACTAATATGAAATGTTCAGGGTTAACATTTTCTTTTCCACTTAACATCTTAAACATTTACACAGCAGCTTCCGGTTGAGCTGCAGTTTTGGTTCTAACCAGGGAGTATCCAGGCTACAGTGAGATCACTGTGCATGTGAGCGCACACCTATGTACAGAGCTCCTCGACCAGCAGGTACATTTTAAATGTTTAGACAGTGCAGGCGGCAATTTATTTTTAAAAATATTGCCGCTAGCGTGGAGCCTCGCCCGCCAAAAGTACACATCAGAAAATCACAGATGTACTCCCCATGTAGCTAAGGGACAGAAAACATGCACTCCCAGCAGGTGAGGCTCTGTGCATGAGTGCACATTTGTAAAGTCCATTCACAATAGTAAAACACTGAAAAGTTTGGATTTAGACATGTAGTTTTGTCGAGCTCCCACAGGGGAAATTCATGTACAGTGGAGACCAGTTCAATGCAAGCAGTTCCTGATAATCTCAGGTCCTCATTACCGTTTGTTAAACACAGCAGAACGTCAACCCCAGTGCCACAGATCTCACCAGCATCCAGCAAACACAGCGATGCATCAGATTATGGGAAGAAGGTAAGTTAGACGACTTTGTTCAAAATCTGACATTATCTTAATTTAATTTTTGATTATATTCTTATGTTGAACATCAGAATAATTGTACATTAGAATTTTCATGCAGCTCTATATCACATCAGTGGATGTTGTATTTTGTCCTTGCACAAGTGTACACTCAGCAGATGTAAAATCCAGTGCTGTGATTTGAATGTAAAAGGCTTATTAGTTAAATTATATGTTCGGCAGATGAGCAGTGAACGTAATGTTTACTCAACCTAGTTCTTGCTGGACCAATCAGGAAGCTTATAGGAGCCCTGCATTTGAACAAAATACTCCACCCAGACTTTCCTTTCTCTTTGGGAAATAACTTCTTTTTGCTTGGCGTTGTTAACATGGAATAGTGTGCCACCTAGTGAAGTAACTGCTGACTGACTTGGATAATTCAAAAGGAAGTTAATTTAAATGCTGATTCCAGTGGGAATAGAGGACATGGGCATCGGTAGAAAAAGTTAAAAGATGTTCGGATCAGGTCCTGAAATAGGATCTGAATGACAGAGCGAGCTAAATGGCTTTTCCTCGCTCTGACATTCTTTTGATTGTAATATTTTCTCATTCTCAGTCCCTGTGAATTCCAAAGGATTAAAAATGAAAATATTTATTCCACAAAGTGGGAATAATGTTTTCAATGACACTGATCAAATTGACCATTTTTCTACCTTCCCCTGTTCCCTTGAAACTGCGACTCCCTGCCGGGGAATGGTACCATGACCGACTGGCACCCTCTGCTACCTCACCCAGTGGCCAATATGGACATATGTCACTATTAGGTGTCAGCTGTGGCTCAGTGGTAGCACACTCGTCTCTGAGTCAAGAGATTGTGGGTTCAAGTCCCACTTAAAAGACTTGAGCACAAAATCTAGCTGACACTCCAGTGCAGTACTGAGGGAATGCTGCACTGTCAGAGGTGCCGTCTTTAGGATGAGACATTAAACCAAGGCCCTGTCTGACCTCTCAGGTGAACATAAAAGATCCCATGGCACTATTTCAAAGAGAAGGGGAGTTTGCCCCTGGTTACCTGACCAATATTTATCCCCCAACCAACATCACTAAAACAGATTATCTGGTAATTATCAGATTGCTCTTTGTGGGACCTTACTGTGCGCAAATTGGCTGCCACGTTTCCTACATTACAACATTGGCTACACTTCAAAAAGTACATAATTGGCTGTAAAGCGCTTTGGCGTGTCCTGAGATTGTGAAAGGTGCTATATAAATGCAAGTCTTTTTTTTAATGTGAGCCTTGATTGAGTGTCTAAAAGCTTTGCAATTGTGAAGATCATCACAACCACCCAAACCTGTTATCACTCAACATCTGTACACATGTATTTCCAGCCTGGATAGTGATCAGGAGACAGAACCTTCCTAATTTTCCTCTCTAACCCGTGGATCCTGGGGCCAATTGTGGCTGGTGTTCCATTACCCCAGCTGAGATCAGCTAACTCAGCACAGGCTGAAGTTCGAATCTTTCTTGTTCCGTATGAACATAAGAACATAAGAAATAGGAGCAGGAGCAGGAGTAGGCCATATGGCCCTCGAGCCTGCTCCGCCATTCAATAAGATCATGGCTGAGCTTCTACCTCCTATCCCCATATCCCTTGATTCCCTTCGTGTCCAAAAATCTATCGATCACAGTCTTAAATATACTCAATGACTGAGCATCCACAGCCCTCTGGGTTGGAAAATTCCAAAGATTCACAACCCTCTGAGTGAAGGAATTTTTCCTCATCTCGGTCCTAAATGGCCGACCCCTTATCTCGAGTCTATGGCCCCTAGTTCTAGACTCTTCAGCCAGGAGAAACATCCTCTCAGCATCTACCCTGTCAAGCCCTCTAAGAATTTTAAGGTGTCAATGAGATCACCTCTCATTCTTCTAAACTCCAGAGAATATAGTCCCATTCTATTCAATCTCTCAAAGGTCAACCCTCTCATCTCAGGAATCAATCTAGTGACCCTTTGTTGCACCCCCTCTAAGTATCTACTTCCTGAGGGAAGGAGACCAAAACTCTATGCAGTACTCCAGGTGTGGTCTCACCAGAGCCCTATATAATTGCAGCAAGACCTCCTTACTTTTATACTCCAACCCCCTTGCAATAAAAGCTAACATACCATTTGCCTTCCTAACTGCTTGCTGTACCTGTGTTAACTTTCTGTGATTCGTGTACAAGGACACCCAAATCCCTCTAATACCAACATTTCTTCATGTCTCACCTTTTTAAAAAAATATTCTGCTTTTCTATTCTTCCTGCCAAAATGGATAATTTCACATTTCCCCACGTTATACTCCATCTGCCACCTTCTCGCCCACTCATTTAACCTGTCTATAATCCCTTTGCAGCCTCTTTGTGTCCTCCTCACAGCTTACTTTCCCACCTAGCTTTGTATCATCAGCAAACTTGGATATATTACACTCGGTCCCCTCATCTAAATCATTGATATATATTGTAAGCAGCTGAGGCCCAAGCACAGATTCTTGCGGCACCCCATTTGTTACAATCGGCAAACCCGAAAATGACCCGTTTATTCCTACTCTCTCTGTTTTCTGTCCGTTAACCAATCCTCAATCCATACCAATATATTACCCCAATCCCATTAGCCTTAATCTTGTGTAACAACCTCTTGTGTGGCACCTTATCGAATGCCTTTTGAAAATCCAAATATACTACATCCACTGATTTCCCCCTTATCTACCCTGCTAGTTACACCCTCAAAATTCTAATAGATTTGTCAAAACCAGTTTCCCTTTCATAAAACCATATTGACTCTGCCTAATTATATTATAATTTTCGAAGTGCCCCATTACTACATCCTTAATAATAGATTCTAGCATTTTCCCTACTACTGATGTCAGGCTAACTGGCCTATAGTTCCCTGTTTTCCCTCTTCCTTCTTTCTTGCCACCTTCCAATCTAGGGAATTCTGGAAGATCAAAGCCAACGGGGGTGATTTTAAACCCCAATAATGGTTGGATTGGGGGCAGGTGGGAGTTGAAAATAGTTGTTTTTTGGGTCGCAACCGCAACCCGGCTTTATTTCCGGGTTTAACGTCAGCGCGTAAAAGTACAGGCTTCCCACTGGGAATGCCGAGTCCAAAAATTTTGCAGTTGCGACTCAAAAATCCCAGGATATCGGCCATCAAGTCCAGGGGATTGGTTAGCTTTTAGTCCCATTAATTTCTCCAGTACTTTTTCTTTACTAATATGAATTACATTAAGTTCCTCACTCTCATTAAACCCTTGGTTCCCCACTGTTGTATGTTTTTTGTGTCTCCTACTGTTAAGGCAGATACAAAATATTTGTTTAACATCTCTGCCATTTCCTTATTCTCCATTATAATTTCTCCTCTCCCTGCCTCTAAGGGACCCATGTTTACTTTTGTTAATCTCTTTTTACATTGTAGAAGCTCTCACAATCTGTTTTTATATTTCTTGCTAGTTTACTCTCATATTCAATTCTCTCCCTCTTAATCAATTTCTTGGTCATCTTTTGCTGACTTCTAAAACCGTCCCAATCCTCAGGTTTACTACTCTTTTGGCAACATTGTAAGCCTCTTCTTTTAATCTAATACTATCCTTAACTTCTCTAGTTAGCCACGGTTGGATCACTTTTCCATGGAGTTTTTATTCCTCAAGGGAATGTTTATTCGCTGAGAATTATGAATTTATTTCTTTATATGTTCATCGTTGCTTATCTAAAGTCTTATCTTTTAATCTAATTTCCCAATCTACCTTAGCCAACTTGCCCCTCCTACTTACGTAATTGGTTTTGTTTAAATTTAAGACCCTAGTTTCGGACTTAAACTAGATCACTCTCAAACTCAATATGAAATATTATGATCACTCTGTCCCAGAGGATCCTTAACTATAAGATTACTAATTAACCCTGTCTCATTACATAATACTAGATCTAAAATAGCCTGTTGTCTAGTTGATCCCTCAATATATTCTAGAAAACTGTCTTGAATATATTCCATGAACTTGTCCTCCAAACTACTTTTGCCAATTTGGTTTGCCCAGTCTATATGATGATTAAAGTCCTTCACGATTAGTGCATTACCCTTGTTACATGCTCCTCCAATTTCCTGATTTATACTCTGTCCAACACTATAGCTACTGTTAGGGGGCCTATAAACTACTCCCACCAGTGTTTTTTGCCCCTTGTTATTTCTTGGCTCCACCCATACTGATTCTACATCCTGATTTTTCTGAGCTAAGATCCTTTCTCACTACTGCCATTTTCTCACTATTGCCATTATCCCACCCTTTATTAGGCCTAACCCTGCTCCTTTCCCATTTTGCCTATCTTTTCTAAAGTCAAGTACCCTGAAATATTTAGTTTCCAACCTTGGTCACCTTGCAACCACGTCTCAGTAATGGCTACTAGATCAAACCCAATTATCTCTATTTGTGCCATTAATTCATCTATCTTGTTACGAATGCTTCATGCATTCGGATATAGCACCTTTAAATTTATCTTTTTACAATTTTTCCCTGATATGACCTTTGTCACTAATGCTCTATTACCCTTGTTAAATTCTCTGCCCCTTCTTGACACGCTCTGCTTGTTTCTACCTAAATCACTACTGTGCTCTACTGCCTTGACTTGTCTCTCTAGACTTATAAATTTACCCTTACCTGAACCCTTCTCCTTCCCCCTCCCCCCCCCCCCCCCAATTAGTTTAAAGCTATATCTGTTACCCTAGTTATTCGATTCACCAGGACACTGGTTCCAGCCTGGTTCAAGTGGAGACCATCCCAACAGAACAGCTCCCTCTTTCCCCAGTACTGGTGCCAGTGTCCCATGAATTGAAACCCCTGCTTCCCACACCACTCTTTCAGCCATGCATTTAACCATCTAATCTGTTTGTCCCTATGCCAATTTGCGCGTAACTCAGGTAGTAATCCAGAGATTGTAAACCTTTTGAGGTTCTGCTTTTTAATTTGGACCCTAGCTCCTGAAACTCCCTCAGCAGAACCTCATTCGTAGTTCCTACATGGACTACAAGAACTGGATCCTCCCCCTCCTGCTTCAAGTTCTTCTCCAGCCGCAAGGAGATGTCCTTTAACCCTGGCACCGGGCAGGCAACATAGCCTTCGGGACTCCCGGTCGCAGCTGCAGAGAACAATATCTATCCCCCTGACTATACTATCCCCTAACATTATCGCTCCCCCGAATTGAATGGCCTCCCGTACCACGGTGCCGTGGTCAATTTGCCCATCCTCCCCGCAGTATGGCTCAACTATTCACTGGATAAACTCAGTCATCGGGGAATCTCTTAGAGGCTTTATTATTTAAAAACAAATTTGATGGTGTAGGAGGTATTCCTTCAGAACTCCATTGGTGCTGTTCAATTACAAGTCTATAGCTGAACTCTGAATTCTAGGATGCCAGAAAGAGACACCATAGAGATAAGTGCCTCCATGTGCTGCTTTTTAATTTTTAAAAATATATTTGTACTCAAAGTTGTTTTGATTTGAATGTTAAAATGTTTTCTGAATACTGGAATCCATTGCTAAACTTGCTACTGAGAACTGAACCCTCTCTAGTTGAGAGACCATGGGGCTGTATTTTGCTGTAAAAATAACGGTGAGGCTAACGGCGCTCACCGTTATTCATGTGCAAATCGGACAGTAACTTCCGGTGACTGCACATGCGCAGTTAAATGCAGAAATCCGGAAGTTGCTGTCCAAGATGCCCTGCTCCTCCAAAAGCTGTGCGAAAATGGCATCTCGCTGTCTGGCTCCTCGTTCAAATATATTGAACGGCGTGAAGTTCCTATACTTACCTGATAGATACGGACTAAACTCCCCCAAAAAAGTTGTCAAGTCATTTCAAGTCTAAGTATCCCTTTAATGGCGTGGTAATTCTTAATTACTGCCAAGCAGCCTCTCTGGGCTTAAAAATTAACTTTTACAAGTGTGGAGTCTCATTCCTTCAGATTTTAATTATTGTTAGACATTTAAACAAAACTGAGAGAACTTTTTTAGACCTTTTTCTTTCTGTCTCTTTTATCTCTGTCTCAATTCAATCTTTCTTACCCTCTCTTTATTTCTCTTTCTGTATCTGATTTGACATTGAATTCACTATTCTAACTTACACTTCCCGGTTCTTACTCTGCGCTGTTATTAACTATGCTTCAGTCTGATTGATTAAGGAGATACACAGCTGCTTGCCCTGTTCACACAGGTCCTAGATGTCCTGCAGAGGGCGCCTTGCCTTTTGAATCTCAAATTTCCAGGAACTTGCCGTGCAAAAGCTCCTTAAAAAGTCTATGGGCAAGTGCAAGTTTAACAAATGGCTGGTGCTGTTAGTTCACCACTTGCAGCAAAACCCAGCCCAATATCCTATGCATCTCCCTGTGCATTGAAAGTATGTTCTGAGGTCAGCAAGTAGCATTTCTGATTATTCACGACTGTCATGGTAATTTTATAAAAGCGATTTTAAAAACAAACCAAAAGATGCAAAAAATATCTTTCAACAAATCTGTTTCCATAGTGCAAATATTTTGTACTGAGTGACATGTTATATTTTGATTGGTAGGCAGAATCTTCGGAAAGTGTTGACACTCTGCCAGTGAGTAACAGTGTGCCTGAGGATCTGTCCAGAGGAAAGCACAATATGCCTACAATAGCAATTTCTAAATATTCCATTTCATCAGGTGTGTATATGTCTTTTAATGCTTTTCTTAAACATGTAGTGGTTAACAATTCATTATTGTACTGCTGAAGTCATAGGTTCGATAGCCAGTGAATTTTTCAGTCCTTAGCTGAGTTGTCAGATGGGAGGAGTGGGTCATTTCATTGAGATACAATGTCTCACCTTCTGCAGAAAAAAACGAGAGGAAAGGACAAACTGCAGTAAGATACTTATTGGACTGTTTCATGGAACTGATGCTAGTCACTGGACCAATTACCTGCTATTTTCAGAGTTCTCCATACACACCCATCACATTCTCCCACTTTATATTATAAATTATAGCCTGCCAAAGAGATCAAGGTTTTGCTTTTCATTAGAACAGGTTTGTGTCAGCAAGTATTTCCACTTCACCCTAAAACAACCAAAGTCACAATACGCTAATAGAAGGGCAAGAAGTGAGAGAGCTGATTTCAGTACTTAGCATATACACTTCCATTGAGGACTTCCTATAGCAATGTTCCTCTTGCTCACCCCCTCACATGGAAAGTACAGTGATCATAAATAGAGACCTAAACTGTACCCTCCATTCCCAGCAGCACTAGCTCCCAGGTGACACAGAAGAGCTGATTATCCAAGTTTGTTACCAATAGGGAACCTCGCGCACCAGACACACATCCATTATTGGATGGAAAATTGTGGGCAGCGTATCCCAATTTTCCGATGTGCCATTGGGCGATGCTCCCCTCTGATGATGTGAATTCAAAAAGTTACCCAATTGCCCAGAAGAGGCGGACAAAGCAATTGAGAGAAATGTAACACCCTTGGCCTGGTAGTTTGGTGACAAGTTATACACACCGCAGAGAAGGAACTTACCTTTATTTGAGGATAGATTCTGAAGCAATCACATTTGGGTCTAGTCAAACACAGTTAAAAGTCTCCAGTCTGAGAGGGCCTAACAGCCACCTGAATAACAATCAGCCCAATTCAGAACTTGCACACACAGCAGCTGCTACAACAGCTTTTCTGCTCTGGCTGAAGTCATTGTATTAAACATAGTGATGCAGCTCCTCCTCGCACACACAATGTTTTGGCACATGGGTAGAAGAGATAGCTCATGAAGTGCACATGGGAGCACCATGTGAGTAACGTTGATCAAGCTAAATCCGCTCGCTCAGAAAGCAAGTGGTTAGCCCTCCCAGGTATCAATACTCCTTTTAACATAGTTTATCTAATAAATCATTTCTCTTCCACACCCTCCTCAAATTTTCCTTGACATGAATACTCTGTTAAATGTGAATGCCAACTGGCACTATTAATTTTACTTGGCTGTTAGTTGTGATACATTAGTGGGAAGAAGTAGTCATGAAATGGACAACATCAACATGGTGATTTAATTCACATATTCTAACCACAGTCAAGACAATGATCATCTAGACTTTCAGAACACTTTTCTTTGTATAAGGCGGCCTATAATCTGTAATCCACGCCCATAATATTACTATTTCTTTGATACAGATCGCAGTAGATCTGAGTTGGACCTGAGTGGATCCTGTACATCAGGAAATGAGGATTCCATTAGCCTTAGAAGTAAATCCGTGCCTGGAGGTCTTAATGAAGCCATGGTCAGTTGAACACTTCATTTATTCAATCCTGAAATATACAAAAATTCTCATAACCACGTCAAAGTAAAAAAGGAACATTTTTCTGTCGAGTGAAATGACATGCGTTTTAAAAAAAATTGAAATAGTTTAATAACCATGCAAGCAAAAATAGTACCGGTGGGAATACAGTATATTATGGTTTCTGTAGTGCAGCCTACCAATTTTGTCATTTTAAATCTCTACATTTGATGCCTTAACACACGATCACCCGGGTAACCATTTCATTGAAAAGATGAGACTCTTTCCATACTTACCTCATATGCTACCTCAGAGGAATTAAAATGCCTCTTCCTAATCTCAACTGCCATTAAAGTGAGTCATACAGTTAATATTGGAAGTATGTGCACCATCAAAATAGAGCCTATATATTCGATTAATTGGCATTTAGGGGATGATATTGTTAGGACTGGCATCTGTTGTACATCTGATGCTGAGCCCTTGTATTATTGGGCCAAAAGTCTGAGGACTATTCCATACCTGATGTATCTAGCATGCACTGTGTGCACTAGAGTCTTGCACAGTGTGTGTAAGAGGCTCATTATAACTTCCAAATTACTTGTATGATGGGCCTCCCAATAATGAGATTGGGAGGTATAAGAAGTAGCCAATAGGCTAAGCATCTCTCTACACAGAGTCTTCGAGCAGGCTGCTTCCCTTCTGTTGAATCCTGGTTACGAATGGGACATTGGTGTTATTGCTGAGCAACTGATTATTTCTGCACTGTTTGGAACTTGTTAAGTCTTCCTGACGGCTACTTAAAACTGTACTGCATCTTTTGTCGTCAACTTCTGTACTGCTGTAGTTTTCAGAGTTCATTACCATCCATCTATGGGTATTCCTATGGGTTTACCTCGATTTTTGCAGGTTCTGGAGTGGGAGGACAAGGATCACATCAGGCATGAAAGACTGGTGAAATTTCACCAAAGATGCTCCATTTGGATACTTCCTTATGCTGATACTGGTATATATAGGGCCAGGGTCTCTTATCTGGATCTGTCTGAAGAAACCTGATAGTACAGACTTAGATTCCCAAAAGAAGCCACCACTGAACTCTGCATACTCTTACAGTCAGAGTGGGAAGCCAGTTCCAGCAGAGGGATGGATCTTTTGGTGGCTTTTAATAGCACAACTGCTTTGAACTTTTATGCAATAAATGTACTGCATAGATTGCACCACTATGGTTTCAGCATTACAGCACCACAAGAAATGCAGTACAGGTATAACTGAACTGAGTTCAGAATTTAAAGAAGCAAATTCACTAAATCTATGTGTGTTCATAAACTTTTCACAATTTTTATTTGTCATTGATGTTTATATTTTATATTTTCTTCCCCTGAAATTTAGCACTTACCCCCAGCATCTTCATGATCCTGCAAGAGGGAGGGTGGGTTCAGCTTGTTTAAAATGCTGGTGGTTAGTGGTGCTGTCTGGTCAACCAACCAGAAGGTGCACCTGAGCAGTACAAGCAGGGATTCCTTAGCCAATATCCAGTTGCTTTAGCTGATGACCTGGTCAAAACTGGGAAAAACTCATTCTGTAAGAGGAGTCTTATTATGCATGTGATGCATGACTAAGATTTAAATGGTGGTCTCTTACAAGTCCAGTACAACTGAAGCCCATTCAACCTCCTGTTTATAGTGAATGGGCTAGAGTTTTTAAAAATTCTTAAACTCAAAGTGAGCTTCTGAGTGTTTCTCATGAGCATGGAAACCAGACATTTTTCACAATCTAAGTTGAACTCAGTGCAACAGCTTAATGCATGGGTTGGCTGTGTAAGTGACTTTACGCAAAAGCTATCATAAGGTTAAAAGCTCAGGCTGTTCAGAATCATTCCAACCACTGAGTAGCAGCCAGAGCTCCCCCCTGAGATAATAAGCCCTCAACCCCAATAACACACGCTTCTACAAATACTGAATGAATTCAATTAACTATAGTTAATGCCCAGCTATTAATAATTATTTTTACTTGTGTATAATGACTGTTCATTATCTGTGAAGATGAAAGTACTTGTAAGATATTGGAACAATTTAATACTTTTTAAAATAAGCATGAAATAGATTTTGGCTAGCTAATCAATGACTTTGAGGTTTTTGTGTTGTATTTAACTATGTATTGCAGCACAGTTATGGGGCTATGCCCTAGTTTCTTAGAAGCTGGAGTAAAATTTAAAAAAGGATTAAAATCTGAAGTAAAATAAAAGAATAGGATTTTTGAAACTTTTAACTACATGTAGAGGGTGATGTAACAACAACAAAAATAATTATTTTTCTAAGAAAACTTTCTGTCCCTTACAAAGCATGTGTCCATTAAGTGTCCAGTATTTGAGTTTATAGTGAAGAAGAAATGGCAGAATGACTTTCTGTTGTGTTCTTGTACTCTATCCTGGCACAATGCTAATTATGGTCGCTCTAGCCTCGGTTTACAGCAGAAGTAGCATCAACACACTATTTGCATATGGTGTACCCAAAGCACTGAACTGAACTTTCCTATATTGCTATGGGATGTAAGAGATGAAGTAAAGTGTGGTATTTTTTTCAACATTGGGATAGACAAAACGGGTCATGGTGGTTTTTTTTCTGGTCTTGTACATTCCTACGTTCATGGTATAAAAACAAAATGTTAAGTAACAAAATCATAAATCCATGCAATCTTTCGCATAAACAGCAGTGTAAAAAATATGAAAACAAGCCCCCTATATTCACTGTGATGATGTGTGACTTTTAGGATTACTTTGAGGAGGAGGAGGAGGAAGAGGAAGAAGATATTGATGACTTGGTCTCTATGTATCGCCCAAACAGTGGAAGAAGCAGCCTGGGAAGTGGGTTATCTATAGTAAGTTTAGAATAAATGTCTCTGATATCACTAATCTGGTGCATGTACGTTTGTCTCTAATATTTTGAGAAAGCTTTAATGAAAGTTTGTAGCATATACTTCCTGCAACTTTAGCCAACTGCCAGTAACACTGCTAATGCTTTAACGTATTCATGTGTTGAACAGTGAATTGGATGGTTCAATGGTTTAGACAGTGCCCTTTCACCTCTAGGACTGGGTTCAAATGATGGAGTGAAAGTCTTCTCTATCTGCTAGCTGTAAAGGCTCTATGTGAAATGAGTTTGGGCAGTTGCAAACCAGTTCCTAGTACAGCACAATACCGTCCTTAATTTGGCACTAATTTGCAATTTCCCCTAGAGGCCACAGGAAAATTGTTGGATAAATGGGGAAAATGTTACATTGGTGCAGTAGAGGATGTTCTTAGGTTGGGGCAGAGTAGAAGGAACTTTACTCTGTATCTGACTGTGCTGTGATGGATCTGGGAGTTCTTGATGCTTACACTGGGTTGAAAGGGATTTGTATTCCCCAGCACTAGTGTCCTTTACATTGATGAACTAAAAAGGTCAAGTACTGATGTCTTCAGCACACAAAGATTCCTGATCCTTGCAGCAATAATGTTCTGTGTGGTGTAATACTAAATTATAATTCGCAAGTACTCTACTGAATTCCAAATATATGCCTCGGATATGGTTCCCAAACTCTTTTGGGAAATGGCAATCTTGGATAGAGAATGACACACAACAAACCTAAAAAGCAGCAAAAAAAAAAAAAAATATATATATGTATATATATATATATATATATATATAAATATATTCAAAAGTTTAAAAAAAGCATATGATAAAAGGGTGGTATTGAACAGAAAAATTATCTGAAGTTTCTTAACCTGCTTTTTTGGCAGAAGCAGACTGAGAAGCCAGAGTACCCACCACACAAAATATACTAATGAATAGCTAAACAAATTGTGAAGGCATCAGTCAGTTTGCTGAAAAACTGTTAACGATCTTGAGAAACAACATTGTAATAAATAAATACTTGTGACAGGAAATGAAATCTCTATTGGTTATGCCATCTAAAGGTTTCATTCTTCCCCTTCCTTCCTTGAATTTAATACAGTGAAACATATACAAAGGGACACCTCCAAAAAAGGGACATTCATAGACAGTCTCAAATAATTTATTGTACATACAATGACCATTTTGAAAATAGGGATACCTGCAAATAAAGGACACCTGATGCAAGTCCCTTAGGTGTCCCTAATTTATAGGTTTCGCTGCACTAAGTAATTACACTGTAGATTGGTGTAAGAATTAACAGGTCAACGGGAATACAGTTGAAAAGGAGTTAAAGGGGCATCTTGTCATGAATGTGCTTTTGACAATGCACAGGGTAAATTCAGGAGGATTCAACGTGGCGGGCATCATTGAGCTTTATTATAATGCTAGTGATTATGTTTTTGAACTGTTTTCAAGGTGGAATCTAGGTGAGATTTGGCCCATGATTTTATTTTAGAAGACATTTTAGCAAGATGTTATAGCCTCTTTAAGATGCTGCCATTAGATCACATGTAAGATAGCAAGTTCAAATTTGTTTGCGATGTTGGAGGAAATTGTTGCATTTTTCAAATGAGTTGTTACCTAAGATATGTTTGAAAACAAATACTTCATATTAGAAAGGGATGTGAGTAATCCATCCATCCACCCAACGTAAGTGTACCTGCTGTTGGCAGAAAGTCCCAGTGGAGCTTCTGACTGGGAGAGGTTTGTCGTCTTTCTCAGCTGAAAGAGGTTACATGTAGGCTAGCAGCCATGATGAAGATGAAGGGAGGAAGAGAAATATTTATGTAAAAATACCTTGCTGCCAGAATTGCTAACAAGTGAGTAACTAAAAAGTCTGAGTGATGCTATTGCATTTATGTAACTCCAAGCTTTTGCAGTTAGGTTTCATATTTCAAATTTTCCTTTTTAAAAAAAAAGAATATTTTCTTTTCACAAGAAAATGTATCTTTAGTCTTCACCTTATGTGGAAGTTCTAATTAACTGAGCTATATGTGTGTGAATTCTTTTTGTTTCAAACAGCTCTTTCAAATGTGTTAATGTTGGAAGTCTTGCCTGTGTGCAAATGCTCTTTCAGTGGTGTGCTTCCTTTTACTGCAATGCTCTGTTCTCACTATCACTCTGCAATGTCTTTGTATTTTTCTTTAATTATTGCCATGTCCTGTAAAGCATTGCCAGTCAAGCTCTGACAAGAAGTGGACATTCCTTAATGTACCTGATCACGATGCAGAAACCGTGAGTTTCCTTGCTTGCAGATTTACTAAGGCATCTATTTTCTAGCTTTTATATTTTGACAAATACCTCTTTAAGCGAAGTGATTTGCATTTTAGGTGGCAAACAGAAAAGTATGTTTATTAACATTCTCCTAGCATTTAATCTTTTTTAAAAATGCATCTTTTTCCCAATAGACATGTTCTGAAAATAAAAGCTATGCATTCTGGTACATAAAAAGTGGCCTTTACAGGTAGAAAAGGTTAAAATAATCCCAGCACTCTGCAGGTTGCAAGATTCTGTTTCCCATTCAACTGATTGCTGAAATGTCAAGTAACTCAGATACTGTATCAGTTTAGTAGGTAATTGCTGTACAATTCTACAGAGCTTTAAAGGTCCCACATTGTTTCATTGTTCATTTTGGAACATTTACATTATCTCACAAAAAGGTTATGACTTTTTCCAAAATTTGACTATAATATGAGGTCAACAATAGATCCCCCTGAGGAATTCCGTAGCCAAAGACTAACCAATATAAAAGATAAATGGCACATGCCATTGTTTTGCTTAAAAAAAATTAACATTCTTATCTTGTAGCTTCCTCTTAGTTTTCAACCACATATAAATACATTTGAATGGAATAAAGTACTTCAGAAACAATTAATGATTTTGTGGAGCAAAATATCTGCATTGCAGGTGGTGCTGTTTTATTACCCAAAGCCCCATAACCAAGCAGTTGGGTGTTTAACAAATTGATGTAGTGAGACTGATGCTGAACTTTGATGCCATTATGTTAGACTAGCTAACTATGGATTTTCTGGCAAGTGGGAGATTTAACTTCCATGTAAGCCTGTGGACTAATACTAATAGAAAACATGTATTGTTGGCATGGTAATGTTAAATCAACAAGTCAGAATCTATTTTATCAAGACCAGGTTTTGTATTCACAATTAATTCTGTTATCCCTACAATCACTCTTTGAATTATTTTTAAAAACATTTATTTTCCTCCATTTAGATCTTTCCAAACAAAGCTCCATTCTTACCAATGGGCAACAGGCAAACAACCAATTTTCCTTTGGATAAACGCCTAGGTTTTGCATGATGTCTCTTCCTCCGCTTACGCCCACCCCCCAACCAACCCCCACCCCAAGATAGGATATTCACAGTGTGAAAATCATGGGAAAGAAACACAAACTTGAATCTTACCAGTAATATCCTTCACCACCTCGTTCACATTTTAATAACTTTAAGAGTCAGAAGATAGCTCAGAAGTCAAAATTTGAAAGTGGTGAGAATTAACCACCAAACCATAAAATTAAGAGTTTGAATCCCAGGGTCACCTTATTTGAATGATTTTTGCTAGCGGACATTAGGTGGGAGCCCCACAGGCAAGGGGCTTTCTATCTCATAGGAAAGCAAACAAATGAATAATTCTCCTTATTTGAAAAACTCCCACAAACTTATTGGAAAATTAAGGAGCGACTTTGATTGTGGTTGGGGAGTAGCTTGCAGGTCTAGATGTATGGTAACAATGCCCTGCGAGATGAGAAAAATGAGGCAAAACAATTGTCATAAATATTTAGACAGTAACAAAAGAAAGCTACAAAAGTCATGTTTTACACTTATAAACTGTTGTTTTGAGTGGGCTGGTGTTTATGTGGATAATTGATTATCCATCTTTTATCTACATTGAACACTTTTAATCATCACTGCCTGCGCGGTAATCTGCTGGGACAGATCACCTCCCTTTACACAACCTGAAATTAAGGAAATGAAAATCAGGCGCGTCCTATACAGGGCCACCCCAGATTACCGTCGTGGCAGTGAAGTTGAAAATTAACCCCATTAGTCTAACTTTAGTCCATTTATGGAATTAAAAATCTGCTTGAATTGGTTGATTTGTGAAACGTGAATTATCATGGATATTATTCTGTGACTCAGTAAATTTACCACAATAGTGCTCCACCTCTTCAAAAAAAAATGGCCCATTATTTAAGTAGTTTTAGTTCTGAAACATAGTGAGTATTTATATTATTCTATTATGGATGCAGGAAACAGAAACACTTTCACCACATCAGTTCAATACATTACAAACTCTCAACCTGCATTAACTGGAGTTGACAGTTGTTTTATTATGCCTGTTAGCTAAAAAATAAAAGGCTTTTTGCTCATTTTCATAAGTCCTCATGTCCTGCACCCTGTAGCCTATGTTTTGTCATACCAAGGAGAAAAAGTATATTTGTTTTAATACCTCTCATCCAAGACTGCTGTCCACTATGATCAATTAGGGGGTAGTAATGAAATAAATCCTAATACAGCTTTTTAGCCAATCTCATGAATCCTTTTGTTACAAATATTTAATGCTTGCAAGTATATAATTGTCAGTATGAGACTCGTGCAGTCTTAGGTTATTGATTTAACCAAAAGTTAAACCGATCTTTCCACTACAGGCACATATAGTCAAAATTTCATACAAGATCACATGATGAAGATCATTCTGCCCATATTAGTTCATCCAACCAGAAGCACCCTACAATGAGGAAGAAAGGAATAGAGGTCATGCTGATGGGGTTAGTTGAAGAGGGATAGGAGGAGGCTCTGTGCTGTACATTCTGTGCACTCTCCCCACTGCAATATCTAATTGTTTCTTTGATGCATCCAGGGTTTTCACTTCCACCACTCTACTGGGAAGTCCATTCGAAGTAGTGATCTCACTGTGTGAACAACCCTCTGATACCAGTCCTATTCCTTTTACTAGTTTGAACCTATGTCCCCTTGTCCTACTCTTGCAATTTCATTGAAAATAATATTCTGAATTTACCTTTCTCCATACCATTTGCTATCTTGTATACCTTTCAGAGCCCTGGTTTCCAGGCTGAAAAAGCCTAAGTGTCTTCAGTCTTTCCTCACAACTCAGACCCCAGATACCAGGGATCAGCCTATGGCTCTTTGCGTGAATGTCTCCCTTGTGTTTTGGCAACCAAGACTGGATGCAGTACTCAAGGTGTGTCGTCTCACCAGAGCACTGTACAGTTTAATCATGACTTCCTCTGACTTCTAGTCTACATTTTTTGTACTATGTAGTTCAACATTCTTTTGACTTTTGTTGATTGCTACTCCACATTGGTTTGACATTTTGGGGATAATTTTGATTGTGTGCGATTGTGCAAAACGGGTGATAGCGAATCAGCAGCCCGATATACATCTCCTGATTTTTCACTTGAAATAAAAATTGGGAGAGATGTAAAACGGGCTGTCGATTTGCTATCAACTGTTTCACACTATTGCACAAAGTCAAAATTACTCCCACTGAGTGTCGGGTCTACAAAGGCCCCAAGGTCTCTTTCCACTTTTTCCTCAACTATTTCAACACCATTCGTGGAGTATGTGTGCTGCTTATTTTATATCCTATGTGCAGTACTTTGCACTTGTCTGTATTAAATTTCATCTGAGATTGATCTATGTACTTATTTTTGCCCAATCCACTCAGTAATTTCTGAGCAGCTTCCTTCAATTCCACTGCCCACCCCAGTTTTGTATCATCAACAAATTTAACCACTTCGCATTGAGTTTCTTAGTCTAGGTTATTTATATAAATGAAAAATAGTGGACCAAATGGCAAGCCCCGGGGCACCCCACTCAGTACCTCACCCTGCCCTCCCCTCCCCCCAGCCTGACATAACATTTGTAACAAATATTTGTTGCTTTCTATCCAACAACGACTTCCTTATCCATTCCTAGAATTTACCCTGAATCCCCACAAAGTTTAAGTTTGACTAATAGCCTTTCATGAGGGATTTTGTCAAATGCCCCTTTTAAGTCTAGGTAAACTATGTCATAAGGCTTATCTAGCTAAATGCATCCTTCAAATACTATGCACATGTATAAACAGTAGTGTAGCCACTTTCAATGGACAATTATTTTGTACTGTGGAAAGCCAAACTGTGTTTACATTAATCATAGATGAGCAAACTGTTTGGATTTGACTCATTCTTTTAAAAAGACAAATACATTGGTGTGGTCACTTCAATCATTCCAACCAGAAGCAGCACTGTCTAGCTAAGCCAGTCCTATTTTGTGGTAGTTACATTTTTTTCAGTGTTGAACCTAAAAAAATTTTTAGATCTGGTGCTGTTTAGATTTGATTGTTGAGAAATGCTGACATTGGGCCTGACAAGAAAATGCAAATTGATCTTTTCAGTCCACCCAAAAGATCAATTTGTAAAAATAATCTTTATTGTAGCTGTGTTTAGCAGACCTAAGAATATCATTTATTATAGCTGTTTCTAATAATAGGGATATCCTTATAAAAAGCAAGAGTGGAGCTAGAGTTGTGGTTTGGAATACCCAGGTTTCCCTGCTATTTCAATCCTAAAGAAATCCTTGGTATGATTGAGCATTAGGTGAAAGGTTGATAATGACTAATAAACCCCATCTAATATCTGATCTGCTGACCCTGTTTATTTATTTCTTCTTGTAGACCAGTTTAAATAGTATGATGAGTGTCTACAGTGAAACAGGAGACTATGGCAATGTGAATATCAGTGGAGAAGTTCTCCTTGCAGTCAATTATAGCTACAAAAGTGGGGCACTAAATATTACTGTGAAGGAATGTCGCAATTTAGCGATTGCAGATGAGAGGAAGCAGAGAACTGACCCGTAAGTATTATTTTCCCTTTTTGGAGAGATTGCTTGGTCTTTAAACGGGAGTAATCATCAGAAGCTGTGGTATTAGGTGCAAATCCTGGTAGCTCTCCTTTAATACGTTAACCATCTCAGAAGACCTTCAGGGTGCTTATTTGCTCCATTTCAAGGGTGTTTATTGTTGCATGTCAGAACTGATCAATTTCTTTATTTCACCTGCAGCTACGTGAAGACTTATCTCCTCCCAGATAAATCTCGTCAAAGCAAACGCAAGACTAAGCTCAAATCCAACACAACAAATCCAGTTTTCAATGAAACATTAAAGGTTTGTCAATCTTTTTTGTGAATGTTCTGCCTGAAAGGGTGGTGGAAGCAGATTCAATTGTAACTTTCAAAAGGGAATTGGATAAATACTTGAAGGGAAAAAATTTACAGGGCTGTGGGAAAAGAGTAAGGGAATGCGACTAATTAGATAGCTCTTTCAAAGAGCCGGCACGGGCACGATGGGCCAAATGGCCTCCTCCTGCACTGTACCTACTATGATATTATGAATAATCAAATCATCAACTAACTTCATTAGGAAGCCGTTCACTCGTCAACGTTTCATGTTAGAATTCAGTGCAGATTATTTGGACCCTCTTTGTTGTGTACTTGTTTCGCCTTTGGCTAGCTACACCAAGGATTGCCAGTAATTATTTACTTGGTGTATTTCGAAGGAATTTTCTTGACTTTCTCGACATTAGTGTAGAAATTCTTTGATGCTGTGCCCGTTTTACAGGTGTAAGATAGGCACCTAACCTTACAATGTGGCGGACGGCATGCGCGTGCTCATTCCACACAGGAAATGTGCCTCCCGCCATATTGGTAAATATTGAAGTATAGACATCCAGGGTATGCACCTGAAACAGGTGTTAGGTCCTTTGCATGTGCAAAGAGGGGCCTTGATGCTTGTATCAGGATCCCTTCCTGAAATTGGGCTGCCCTAAACACAGCCAGTGCCAGGCCTGCTGTGTTCAGGAAAATTTGGTCTGCTTGCGGCCTAACCAGCAGTCCTTAAAGGGACCGTTGCAGTCCACCACCAAAAAGGTAAATTTAACAAAAAAATACTTAGCTGAATGTGGAGCCAGGGGGAGCAGGAGTGCTCCTCCCAGCTCCACAGCAGTCCCAAAGACTGATGATGCCCCTAGCTCTGTCCGTCTCCCAAATGACCCGCTCCCTTCCCCCCTCTTGATAACCCTCCTTTTCAATCGCCTTTTCCCGCTGGCCTCCCCGCCCCCCCCCAAGGACTTACTTGAAGGCCGCAGCCGACGCCTGAAAAGCGGGGATGGCGCCATCAAATTTCTAGGCCATTATTCCATTATCTGTCTGACCACTAGTTAGCTGCTATCTATCTGAACGTATGTATTATCTACCTATATGCTTATACTTACATAATAGTATATCTCCCATGGCATTGCTCATGGTAAGTCTGGGGATACAATTTTTTGTAAGAACAGCTGCATTAAAGTATGCAACACACACCATTTCTCTGTTGCCAAATGGAGCTATGTGTAATTGGTGTGTCAAGAGATCTAACTACTATCTATACATATCCTGAAATTATTTGCAGGCTAATTAGTCTTGGGCAAATTCTGAGGTCATTGGGGGATAATAGCTTCTCTGCAGATTGACAACCTGTAAATTTCCAGCTGCTCTCCAATGTAAGAATAAACAACCCGAAAATGACTGGCATTTTTTTAAAACTGTGACAACACTTCTGTGTGTGACACTGAATTGTGACTCATACCTCTCAAAAATGTTTTGCACTAGCAGATCTGTAATACTGCTTATGGTCAGTCAGAGAAAATATTGTTTGTATAAGAACAGCAACATTATACCATGTAAAATATAATGGGGTAGATTTTCAACTTGTACCTGGGCATAAAACTGGCGTTGCTGATTGGCCACCCATTATAGAAACCATCCAATTTTCATTTCCACTGATTTCAGTTGAAAATGAAAATTGGGTGATTTCTATTACGGGCGGCTGATTCACATCGCCAGTTTTATGCTCAGGCAGCAAGTTGCAAATCTGCCCCAACGTATTACTCTGCTGCTGAAGTGTAGGCTTGTGTTTATTTAAGTTGTGAGGTCTGATTGATAAAGTAAGTGAGTTGATTGAAAAGTTAATTGCTATTCAGGCTAGAGACAAGAGCTGCGGCTTTGTTTGTGGAAGGTCAATTAATAGCCTGCAGACATTGTAGTTTTGGTATTTTCCGTCCTGGAGAGATCTTCTGTGCATTGCATGAAAAATACAAAAGTGCATGGAAATGTAAAGTTTTAATGTTATAGATTTTGTTTTATTAAATGAGGATCTTATACTACACATGCCGTATAACTTGTTAGACCTTTCTTTCCTGTTGAAATGACTGGCTTAAGAAAGCAGCATTTTAGTGACTAGGCTTGAGGACACATTTTCAGATAAACATTTCAGTTTGATTAATTTTATCTGCTACTAAATGGCAACATTTCCTTGGCAGTAATTTTATTTGCTACTAAACGGCAGCATTTCCTTGGCAATGTGTTGGCTGAACAGAATGTTTCTAGATGGCTGAGTGCCTCAGCTATTATCAGTAAATTATCCCATTTTTGTAACCATTCTTGCAGTACGTTATCAGTCACACACAACTGGAGACAAGAACTCTACAGCTGTCAGTCTGGCACTATGACAGGTTTGGAAGGAACAGCTTCTTGGGTGAAGTGGAGATACCGTTTGATTCCTGGGATTTGGAAAATCAAATTGAGGAATGGTTTCTACTGCAGCCAAAGGTGAGCTTATAAATACAAGATTACATTAAAGGATTCCCACTCCCAACAGAGTGAGGGACAATCACCTCAAGCCATTTCCTATTGGCATGTTTTGGAGAGGAAATGGCAGAGGCCCGGGATCTAGTCACCTACCTGCTGTCTCAGGTATGTAGTGCATTTTGTGGAGGCATCCAACTGGAAGGAAAAAGTAAATAACCTTTTTTTTTAAAAAAAAGACTTGACTGTATCAAAAAAAGTACCATAGTATACTATAGTTCTGTCATTTGCTTTAAATTGTGCAGGAAGTCCTATAGTGATCAATGCCATGATTGATGATTACTTGATGAATTCCTTAAGTGTTCACAGAGATGTAACAAATTCAACAGACTTGGAGAGAAGTATATTATTTAAAATGGGAATGATTGTCTTTTTTTCTTCCTTTCTCTCCTCCAGACAGTGACTCATACTGCGATACAGTTCTATCCAGTACCTCACCTACTTAGGGATTCTTGAAATATTAGTTGCAAATCTTAACTGAGTACCTATACAGTTAGAAATATAGAAAAATTTATGGCACAGAAGGAGGCCATTCGGCCAGTCCTGTCTGTGCTGGTCGAAAAAAAGCTAACCAGCCTAATCCCACTTTCCAGCACTTAGTCCGTAGTCTTTAGGTTATGGCACTTCAAGTGCATATCCAAGTACTTTTTAAATGTGATGAGGGTTTCTGCCTCTACCACCCTTTCAGGTAGTGAGTTCCAGACATCCTACCACCCTCTGGGTGAAAAGAAATTTCCTCGGGTCCCCTCTAATCCTTCTACCAATTACTTTAAATCTATGACCCCTGGTTATTGACCTCTTTGCTAAAGGAAATAGGTCCTTCCTATCCACTCAATCTAGGCCCCTCATAATTTTATACACCTCAATTAAATCGCCCCTCAGCCTCCTCTGTTCCAAAGAAAACAATCCCAGCCTATCCAATCTTTACTCATAGCTAAAATTCTCCAATCCTGGCAACATCCTTGTAAATCTCCTCTGTACCCTCTCTAGTGCAATCACATCTTTCTTGTAGTGTGGTGACCAGAACTGTACGCAGTACTCAAGCTGTGGCCTAACTGGTGTTTCATACAGTTCTAGTATAACCTCCCTGCTCTTATATTCTATGCCTCGGCTAATAAAGGAAAGTATCCTGTATGCTGCCTTAACCACCTTATCTACCTGTCCTGCTCCCTTCAGGGATCTGTGGACATGCACTCCAAGGTCCCTCTCTTCCTTTACTGTTCTCAGTATCCTCCCATTTATTGTGTATTCCCTTGCCTTGTTTGACCTCCCCAAATGTATTACCTCACACTCCTCCAGATTGAATTCCATTTGCCACTTTTCTGTCCACCTGACCAGTCCATTGATATCTTCCTGCAGTCTACAGCTTTCCTCCTCACTATCAACCACACGGACAATTTTTGTATCATCTGCAAACTTCTTAATCATGCTCCCTACATTTAAGTCTAAATCATTAATATATACCACAAAAAGCAAGGGACCTAGTACTGAGCCTTGCATAACCCCACTGGAAACAGCCTTCCAGTCACAAAAATACCTGTCGACCGTTACCCTTTGTTTCCTTCCACTGAGCCAATTTTGGATCTAATTTGCACTTTCCCTTGGATCCCATGGGCTTTTACTTTTTTGACCAGTCTGCCGTGTGGGACCTTGTCAAAAGCCTTGCTGAAATCCATTCCATGTATAGTTGTTGCTGATTATTAGCATCAAAATGCAATTAATGTGAAATGGAAAACCTGCCTATGTATATTTATATATTTATGAATAAGAGCAAAATATGTTTCAGAATCACTATTTTCAGCATATATTTCACATGAATAGCTCCAGATGTTTCTGATCACTTTTTATAGTTAGTAAAGCACTCCATTACTTGGCTTAACACAGATAATGCTGTATAACTGAATTGAAACAATGTTTGCCATTCTACAAATAAAAGAGTCATTATAAACATGATTAGAATACAAATAATAGTGCTTAATGCAAAGTATTGTATCCATGATTTTGCATAACTGTTTTTAACATATGTTTGGCTGAATTTTATGCTCCTTGGAGTGAAGGATGCCAGTGCTAGGAAATGGAACACTTATCCTTTTTTGATCTCAGTGTCAGTATTAAGCAGGCCAGGTATAGTACACCATTCTGCAAAGTAGAGCTCTTATAAAACTCCCCCAATAATGTGTCTTAGTCCCAATCTCAGATGAGAAATCCTTACGGCCATTTTAGAACAAATTAGAAGCAGGTTTGTACTGTGGGCCTAAGCCCTTATCTAACCTCTTTCCCTCCACCCTAAGAAAGCAAGTCACTACTTGGCCATTAGCAATGTTTGAACCATTGTTAAGTGGAAAGCAGTTAGCAGGAGCTCTCATGAGATGTGCGAGTGTAGTAACATCGTCCTCCAGATCACAGCATGGACACATGCCGCAACCAATCAAACATCGATTCCACAAGTTGGGGGTGCAGAGCTTCAGCAGCATCGGTTTGACATTCTGCAACCCAATCATGTCATGGTAGATATCGAACCGTGGCTATATGAGCGATTTATTCCCACAACCGCCCTCCAAGCAAAGTTAGATATTAAGTTGAAATGGAAACTATATTGACACTTGGATCTTTGGCAGGTTCTGGTGAAGTCACAGGGAACTGTTTTTCTCTTCCGAGACCCATTTGTTTTCCACTGTAATGTAATTTTCATGAAATATAAAGAATATGTCACAAAATGCAAATGTTTATGTTAACTGCTACTGCTTCTTTAGTTGTTGATAGATTACTTAAACCTGCATATCAATGCTGTAAGGATACAAATACAATCAGTATACAGGAAGATTTTAGTGCTATTCTTACAGAAATACTTCTTTGCTTGTTCTTAGTTGGAGGCTGCTGTAGATAATGTTCTACAGTATAAAGGGGAATTGACAGTTTCTCTGCGTTATGTCCCACATGGTCAGCAACTAAACCTTCCACCAGAACATGGAAAAGGTAAGTGAATTTGCATCTATTACAGCCGCCCTATGTAGAGTACCGAGTCCTGATTGGATTGATTAGTGCCAATGCACAAGTATGGAGTATGTAGCAGCACTTAGGATCCAATGATCATAATAGGATTAGAAATGAAATGCCCATGACGGTATGAAATTAAAACTGCTTTTATATTGCATGAGACACATATTGCTGGTTCTTGGAAGCACTGGTCTTGTGCCAACGGCCATTAACTTAATGTAAAACTGCCAGGCCTCACTGGGAGCATGACCAGGAAAATCCAATTTTAGCTGATCTTAGTGAGTCTCAGCAGTTTTATTTTAGGCTTGCAACCGGCTCCATGGGAACTGGTGGTATTAGCGAGGTCTTGTGTAATGTTAGAGCAGTTTATACTACAATACTTTAAAACAGCAGACTTTGAACGAATGTGAAAGGTTCATTACATTGCAATAATGGTTGGGAAATCTACAGGAAAGTGCAAGTATTTAAGGGACTGTTGTTGTGGCTACAATCATTCTGGCCAAGGAATGATAGAGCCAACATAGTTAAATAGGGCTGTAAATAGTATACTAAGGATAAGCAGATGGCTTTCAAAATGTATAAGGAATCTGAAAAAACCAGAGAAACATTGAATGTAAGATTCTGAGAAGTAGCAGGTAAAGGATTTTTCAAATATATGTATAGAGTAAATAAAGGGTAAAAGAAAGTATTGCTGCACTTAAAAATGAAACTGGGTAGCTGGGATCTGGGAACATAGAAAAAGCAAAATTGTTAAATAATTATTCCACAGCTGTTTTTATTCAAAGTGAAAGGAAGTTCCCCTTGTCAGGTAATATGAGATTTTCAGGAACAGCAGAGGAGTAGCTAGACTGGGGCTATTTGTTAACTCATGGTTGAGGGCCAGCATTCCAAGCAATGAAAAGTTCTAGGGTTGTGAACAGCATTCGTTAGAGTGTAGTGATGGCTGATGCCCAATGCTGTTTTTTGGGTGCAGAATGGGGTCAAAAAGCAATTACATGGTGTGCTCTCCCACGCTTGAGGGCGCCTGAAATAAGTTCAAGCCCAAATTGAGGCAGACGATTTTTTAGGCACCCCTGGTGGACACCTAAAAGAGGCATTATGCCCCTTACATATGCAAATGAGCCTAACACCCGTTTTAGGACCCCTCTCCTAAAGTGGACAGCGCTGAGCGAAGCAGGAGTTCGGCTCGCTCTGCTCAAGGTTCTTAAGTGGTCGCTTCGGCCACCAACAAAAAAGTAAGACTTTTTTTTTTAAAGTTTTGATGTGGAGCCAAGTGGACCAGTAGTGCTTCTCCTGAAGGCTGCTGCTGACCCACAATCAGCACCCTCCCTCCCCCACCCATTGTCCTTCCTCCTCCCAGGACTTACCTGAGGTTCGCAGCCAGCAAGGCAAATGGCACAAAATTAATCCCTTTGTAATAGATGAGCTGCCTCTGGAGGTATGACATGTGCTGGCAGCTCACCCAAATTATTGAAATGAGGCCTGAGGCCCAATTTAGGGCGAGCCTTGGGCCTCTCCGTTCGGTCCCACACTGCTCGTCATTAGTTATGCACCTGAAAACAGGCCATAAACATTTTTACCCCAGAGTTGTGATGCTGTGGAATTCACTTCCAGGGTTAATGGTTGAGGCAGAAACTATGTCATCATTCAAGATTAATTTGGATAGGTGGATGTAGGAAAAGAGAATAAAGTGATATTGGAACAGGGCGTGGAAATGTGATTAAGACTCTTTGCTTGTGTGACGGGTAAACACGGACACGGACTAGTTGGCCTGTTTCCATGTTGTAACTTCTACGTATTAAATTTAGAATCCATTCTGGTTAATAAAGACATACAATCCAATGCCAGGATATAAGAAACTGCACTTTTCCATATTTCTACCTCTCGTACCTCATATCACTTTGTTTAGCTCAGCAGAAGGTGGCTCATTGTAATGTACTGTTCCCAATAGCAAGGTTAGCTCATATTGTAATGTACTGTTCCCAATAGCAAGGTGAGCATTCGACAAGGTGCCACATAAAAGATTATTGCTCAAGATAAAGAATCACTGGATTGGGGGTAATATTCTGGCATGGGTGGAGGATTGGTTATCTAACAGGAAGCAGAGAGTTGGGATAAATGGTTCATTCTCGGACTGGCAACCAGTAGCCAGTGGTATTCCGCAGGGGTCGGTGCTGGGTCCCCAACTCTTAACAATCTATATTAACGATTTGGAGGAGGGGACCGAGTGTAACGTATCAAAGTTTGCAGATGATACAAATATGGGAGGGAAAGTAGAGAGTGAGGAGGACATAAAAAACCTGCAGGGGGATATAGACAGGCTGGGTGAGTGGGCGGAGATTTGGCAGATGCAATACAATATTGGAAAATGTGAGGTTATGCACTTTGGCAGGAAAAACCAGAGAGCAAGTTATTATCTTGATGGCAAGAGACTGGAAAGTACTGCAGTACAAAGGGATCTGGGGGTCCTAGAGCAAGAAAATCAAAAAGTTAGTATGCAGGTGCAACAGGTGATCAAGAAGGCCAACGGAATGTTGGCTTTTATTGCTAGGGGGATAGAATATAAAAACAGGGAGGTATTGCTGCAGTTATATAAAGTATTGGTGAGACCGCACCTGGAATACTGCATACAGTTTTGGTGTCCATACTTAAGAAAAGACATACTTGCTCTCGAGGCAGTACAAAGAAGGTTCACTCGGTTAATCCCGGGGATGAGGGGGTGGACATATGAGGAGAGGTTGAGTAGATTGGGACTCTACTCATTGGAGTTCAGAAGAATGAGAGACGATCTTATTGAAACATATATGATTGTGAAGGGGCTTGATCGGGTGGATGCGGTAAGGATGTTCCCAGGGATGGGTGAAACTAGAACGAGGGGGCATAATCTTAGAATAAGGGGCTGCTCTTTCAAAACTGAGATGAGGAGAAACTTCATTAAATAAATTTAAAACAGAAATAGACAGTTTCCTAGAAGTAAAGGGAATTAGGGGTTACGGGGAGCGGGCAGGAAATTGGACATGAATTTAGATTTGAGGTTAGGATCAGATCAGCCATGATCTTATTGAATGGCGGAGCAGGCTCGAGGGGCCGATTGGCCTACTCCTGCTCCTATTTCTTATGTTCTTATGAGTTACCACCAACCAAACAAGTTCTGATGCCCTGATACTAATTATAGATGTAATCCTCTACCTCTTGCTGTAGAGAAGACAAACATAATTATAAAACCCCAAACCAAATGTATATTAGTCTCTGGTCACTTGTATATTTATGACTTGTAAGTATTGCTTTATCTTGACTCTGGCTACATTTAAATTTGAATCAGTTTGATACCTCTAACAATTATTACAAAGTTTGCACCACAGATATTTAATATGCTGCAGTGGCGCCTATGGTTACGATGACAGCTTCAGTAATTCTAAGTTGTAGGTATAACATACCACCTCTCGCCCTCCTCAACAGGATGTCTTGTGGCCTGTAACATACTTTGCCTTGACTTATGCAGTATATTTCTATCCAAATGCATTTAACACGAAATTGTTGACATTGTTGTTTCCAAATGAAATGGTTTATTGCCACAATAATTATTTGGATTTTAGCTTAAAAATAATTTAAACTTCATTCCGCACAGCTAAAAGAAGTTACATTAGAGGAAAGAAAGGCTCTGCCCAGGCATCCAATGGTGGAGTATTGGAGGTGCTCATTAAGGAAGCAAAAAATTTAACTGCAGTGAAAACGGGAGGAGCTTCAGATACATTTGTAAAAGGGTAAGTTTTAGAAAACTTCAGCATCACCTTGTGTTCCTTATGGCATCAACTGCAAATAATTGGAGAATGTGTGACCACAAATACCTCCTCACAATTCAGTAACAAGTAGCTATAAATAATTAACTGGGATAGCAGAGAAAGCAGTTTTGAAATGGATAAAAAGTGCTTTAGCACGTAACTCCCAACTATCAGAAATTAAAAGTAACCCAAGAGAAACAAGCAACAGAGACAGGGGGTGCTGGAGAAAATACATTCCACTAAGTGCTGGATCATTATTAACCTGCATAATATCACTGTGGTTATTTGTATGTGTCTGTGGCTCATCACAAGTAGAAATCTGTTTGTGCGACAGACTCTGATGCTGGCAAGATTTTGACAGAGTTTGATGCCGGTGAGATTTGCTAAAATTCATATTTGGGGATCTCTTACCAGCATTACTTTATTGAAGTGTGAATCCTGGTTTTAGGGATGAACCCTCATCTTACCTCTCTCTGTATGTCCTTTTATGAGACTGAAACAATATTGAATGTGTTTAAATGTTGTTTTCTGTGTATTGGTTCTAATTTCAAAATGTTCCTATTACTTTGAATGCTTTACCTCTCCTGTACTGTTGCAGCTTATCCATCCAGTCGGTTACTTCACAGGATGATTTCAAGCTTTATCTGTTATTAAAAGAGCAAACAAACGACTGGATTTTCCTGCTGGTGCTAATCAGGAGGTGATACTTTGATTTTTACATCAGCAGGTGGTGATATGAAGAGACCAACGCTAGATTTTCCACCTCTCCTGAGCTGCTTTTTCAATGGAAATGGGTCAGGGGCCTGTTTTGCCAGGCCCCCAGCCATTTTATGACCATCTACATTCCCACCAGAAATGGAGGCTGACATGCAATATCTCTGCCTGTATATGGATGAGCATATTACAAATATGCTAATAACAGAAATTACATCATCTGACATATTTTCCCATCATTTGTGCCATACCAATGCTGGTTGCTCCTGGTATCCAGTATTGCCAAGTGTGGTGGAGGAGGATGTCAAGTTTAGAGGCCCAAGAAGTCTATGCAATTCATCATAGGTTAATCAATTCTACGTGCTAAGGTTCTTTTTTAGTAAAATTCTTAAATGTTTTCAAATCAACCAGCAGCACAGAGGCCACTGACCGCACTGCGCTGCAACAGGCCTCTGAGGCCTGTCGTGGCCACTCCCCAGGCAGAGGACAAGGAGCCCAGCAAAATTATTCAAATAGTCCTAGCTCTGTGAAGTCACTCGGGATCAGCCGCACATCCTTGCGGCAGGCAGATACCCCACCCTGCTGCACTTCTACTGGCATTACGGTCAAGCGGAAGATTTAGACTCGCGTTTCTAAATTTTTTTTCTACCTAGCACCAGCATGACAGAACTTCTACCAAGACCTGTGAAAGTAGAGCGATAGTCTAAAGAGCCAGTAAGCCTGTTACCATATTCACCTTCCTAACGTGCCAGTGCAGACAAAACCAGTTGCAAGCTTCTCTGATTCCCACCGCTGGTACAGCAGTTCCTGTTTCCTGAGTGACTTTTGCATCAAGCAGAGCCTGGACCTAACCTAAAGCAGAATTTAGCCAAATTCACTGATTGCAAAACCAAAGTAAAGCAATAAAAAGTGGAAATGAACTTACTGCTATGGGAGGGGAATGGAGCATTATAACATACAGAATCATTAAACTGATGTACCACTGCTTTTACATATAAAATGTGACAATTATCTGGGAGTGGATTTTCCCACTGGAAGCCTATTTCTGCTGCCCAAAGAATAACCAGATCTTGGTGTTCTCATTATGTCTGTCAGCTTTTTTCTTACTTCCTTTATCTAAAGTTATCAAAATATTTAAAAATAGAAGACTTCACCACAACAGTAGAGGAACAGGTCCAGATGCGTAATGGATGTTTGGAGATTTTCTCTGTTCCTGAGGTAAAATGTTAATTTCTTGTTTTCTTAAAAAAAATCAGATACTTGCTTCCTGACAACAACAAAGCTTCTAAGCACAAAACGCCTATCATTAAAAAGAGTGTAAACCCCCAGTGGAACCACACCTTCACCTACACCGGCTTATACCCTAGTGATCTACAAAATGTCTCCTTGGAGCTAACCGTCTGGGACAAAGAATCACTTTCCAGCAATGTTTTTCTCGGGGGCATCAGGCTCAGCACTGGCAATGGTAATTAAATTATTTTATCTTCTCTCTTTAAACTTTTGTTCTTTATTTGTCAGCAAACTGGTTATTGTAGAAAGACAAGGAAAGTAGTCTAAGGGGAAAAGTCAATCTCCGTTCAGATTGTAGCCATGTAGAAATTATAGCTATGATGGTGACAAGATAGCTACAATGCTGTTGTATCACATTTATATTCACGAGAGCTGAATAAGTAAAACAAAATCAGGCAATATGGTTTCTATTTGCAACTATAATCGCCACAAGTTTAATCTACTGGAGTAATCTGGCGGTTAAGGACCCTGCCTCCTACCCATTACTGGGGTGCAGTTCTATGGATGTTCAGTACTACAGCTAAATAAGCTGAGATATCTCTGGAAAAGAAGATGGTGCAAAATTGTGGTCGCTGAAAAAGCTTTTGCTATGTCAGGAGGCTGTAACAGATCATATAGGGCCACTGAAAGACAGTTTAGGACAGAGTCAAAGTGATTCTCAGGTTATGGCAGAGCTGTTAAATGACTATTTCGCATCAGTCTACACTCCTGTGGATGATGCTCATGTTGCAGCTGTGGGGTGCCCTGTATTAAATAAAATTATAAATATTAATATAGATAGAAATGATAGACCCTGCCCCACCTGTAAGTGGACAAGCACATACAATTTAAACTAAAATGTGGGAAATACAGTCACTGCATACTTCCTGCTGTTTGCTTTGATGTAAAGTCGGCAGAGAGGGGCCGGCAAATGCTTTTGGAGCACAGCCATACAAATGTCCCATCAGCATCAGGCAAAATTTTTAGAAAGTCATTTTTCCCCCCCCCTGTAGCTGTCTTTTCCTAGGCCTGAAAGACCAGAAATAGAACGTCTCTGTCCCCCATCTGACCTAACTATTTAGCAGACTCCAGAGAGACCCCCACCCCCACCACTTGTTGCAAGTAATTCTTGGGCTAGATATACAGCCACAGTCTGTAGGCATCTCGGGGGTGGGAAAAGTCCCACCCACTAGCTGGATCATGGATGAAGCAATGGTTGAAAATTGCAGGCTGTTGAGAACTGAAATGCACAGGATAAGAAATTCCTGAAAAGGAAAATTAAAAAAAAAAGACATAATTAATTAGTAACACACTTTGTGTGCTGACTTACAAAAGTGTGAATGTTGAACTACTAAGACTGCCCTTTCATTCATTCAGTTCATCATTAACTTGTCTAGACAGTGTCCTTACAGCAAAATCAGCCCAAGAGGCAGTTCTCCAGGCACAGCATTACTGAATTACGCAAAGACAAGTTAGTGCAGACTTCCACTTTTTGTTAAAGTGCTAAACTGCCCAATAAGTCATTCAAATACAGTTAAGGAATCTGAAATGTGGTCACTTTAACATGTTTATCGTTGTTTTTAATACACAAATCAGGATTTGGATTCTTGATCTCTGACAATAGAACACTGCCTGTCTAGATGATAATTTGACATGTTCTGTCAGTAAGAATGAAGAGAGATTACTGGTATGGCACCTAAATGTTTATGCTGTCACATATTTGTTGCTCAACAGGTCATAGCTATGGGAATGAAGTTGATTGGATGGATTCCCAAGGGGAGGAACAGCACATCTGGCTTCAAATGATAGGGAACCCAGGTGTCTGTGTGGAGAGCACAATAATGCTGAGAGGCAGCATGGGAAAGCGCAAATTTTGAGCCTGACAGACGGAAAGAATACAACTTAAAAGACTACATACTGTCTTTAAACTACTGTATTTTTGAGGCTGACAGGGTTGGGATAATTCTGTGACTGAACATATTACCGTATAGTAATACAGCTGTATTTTCACAATTTTTAATTTTTGTAAATACACTTCCGTGGGATTTTTTAACAGTTCGTTTTTGTAAAAAAAAAATTCAAGATCATCTGATGTCTGCTTAAATCGTGCAGCAATTGGGAAGGGAAAATATTTTTCACTAGTAATTCAGCAGTGTCAGCCTCTGTAGGTTAATAATCAGGAATTCTTAGAGGTTTGGCTACTTTATCAAAGAATAACTAACGAGGTTCCCGTTCTAGTCTCAATACCACCAACAATTAAACCATTTTTGAGTCCCTAGCTCCTGGTGTAACTGAGTTAGCGTTTTCAGTGATGTGAACACAAGTGCAGAACCCATAGCAAGATCTTAACTGTGTTTATGAAGAATATGGTGTACAAAGGAAATCTTTCCCTAACATCTTGTAACAAAGTATGTTCCTATTTAATGGTAGGTTCCACTCTGTTTTTAAAATGACCGATCCATTGAACAAATGCCAGTGTAGTCCCTTTAGGCCTTTCTATGCCACACACTATTTCCCATAGAGGGTGGGTAGCTGAACAAAAGCAGCTCAAGCCAACCCTAAGAGGGCGTTTGAGACGGCCCTACATGAATCACCGTCTGACTTTACCTCCCTCCTTATACTTCCACTTGTCAGCACCTGCTGCCAGCAGAGCTGTGATCAGGAACTCTGTGTAAATAAATCATTATTTTAGTAGGGAGGGAGGAAGAAAGCAGTGGCATTTAAAGTTGGATGCAAATCAAAAAATTACAGAATTGTATTTCAATAAAACTGAACTTGCAGGTACTAAAACGGTCGTGAAATATGCCAAACCTCGAAGTAATCTAATGTAAGAGTGAAGAATCCAACATCGTTAGTCTACGTGAAGTGGTGCATATGCTCCACAGTGTGCACTGTAAAACACAAGGGCCAGAACATACTCCCGAAATAACAGAGGAGCTCATCAGCGCTCTCTGTTTTCTATGGCGAATTGAAGGAGCAACTTCCCGTGTTTACACATGCACAGTAAAATGCAGAAATCGTGAACTTGCTCCTGTTGGTTCACCAGCGATTTGACAGCTTCTAATTAAAGGGCCATCCCACACTACAGTTAGGGAAATCACAGAAAAATTGCCATCTTGATCATCTGCCCAGCTGGAAAGTAGCTAATTACGCCACCAAACAGGTACGCTTAAAAATACCGGGTCTAAACTAAGTTTTAAAATCGCGGTTAGTCTTAATGACTGCCAAACAACTAAAAATTAAATTTTAAAAATGTATATTACTTTTAAAATTTTCCCTTCTGTCTCTTAAATTCAATTATTTCTTTGTCGTTTTATTAAAAAAAAAAAAATTTTTATTTACGATGACTTCCAGAATACTACCTTTACATGAATGGAGTCTACATGCTGGCGTGACGTGTCTTCCACTCTGAATGTTCCATGCGTGTGAACTCACGCTGCTCAGAGGCTGAATTGATAGCGCACAATTTTTTAAAAGTTCAAAATCAAGCAAGTCGATGCCACACAGCCCGCAGTAAATACATTTGTTAATTTAATTTGCAGGGGTTGCGGCGAGCGTTGCCATGCAAGTTCTGGCCCATTGTCAAAAAAAAGTGGTAGGCATCCGGAAACACTTTGCTTTGGCCATTGTCCCAGCTGAGATTTTAGTAGGAAACCAAATCATATCAAAGTCAACGAATCCTGAAGTTCTCCTGAACATATCTGTTGCCTTTGCACTCAAAACAAAAAGACTGGATATTCCCCATGTAAACACCAGTTGAACACCATACCCAAGCCCTGCAGCACTTCCTTGATAATTTTCAAGATTTCTAACACGCTACAAGTTACAAAATTATAAATTAATTAATTCAGCTGTAGTTATAGCAACTGTTTTGTAGTTCTGAACTCTATACCACTAGTAGAATTAAAAACTTTTAGCTTTAACCATTCTGGACTAAAATATCTGTTAAAAATCATATCCCAATAGTTCATGGTGATGTATCTCATTTTCCCTCATTTGATCCCTGGTTATTGCTGGGTAAGCCAATCTCAGCTGGAGCAGCCATACAATTGGCTCTAGTGGCCTTGGGTAACAGGAAGTGGTTGGGGGGGGGGGGCGGTGGTGGGGGGAATGAGCACTCCCATGATCGCAATACAACAAGCCCTACTCCAAGTAAGAGTGTGGGGATATCATTTTGGTGCAATCCTCCACAGGCAGATAGTCTGGTAACACTCATATATGAATAATGGCCACATAGGTGATGTACTGGAAGGTAACCTTTGCCCAGAGAACCATATTCCATTGACAGAGTCAACGGCTTCAGGCAAGGAGGGGCAGGGAGAAAAATAACATTTTAAATAAAATGTTCAGATGTAGTGGACGAGGTAAGGAGACATACATGTACAATAATGTAGAGTCCTCCAGCACTGGCCAGTACAATACCGGGAAATGATAAAGTACAACATTGGCCCAGAATTTGCTGTCAAAATAACAGTGAGACTAATGGCGCTCACCGTTATTTACGCACAAATCGCACAACAACTTCAGGCGAGGGCACATGCCCAGTTAATCGTGAAAATCTGGACGTTGCTGTCCAAGATGCATCGCGAAAATGGCATCTTGCTATCCGATTCACCATTCAAATGCATTGAAAGGCGTGAAGTTCCTGAATTTGGGTGGTAGACACGAACTAAATTTGCCACAAAGTTAGGGCTTGTCCATTTCAGTCTAAGTACCCTTTTTAATGCACGATAAGTGTTAATTACTGCCAAACAACACTTCTGACAATGAAAGTTAACTATTATAAGTGTGGAGTCTCATTCCTTCAGGTTTTAATTCTCTCTCTTAATCCAATCTTTCTTTCCCTCTCCATTTTGCTTGCTGTACCTGATTTGACATTGAATTCACTATTCGAATTTACACTTCTTGTTCAGATTCTGCACTGTTCATTTAACAATCCTTCAATCCGATTGATTAAGGAGATACACAGTTGCTTGCCCTGTTCACTCAGATCCCAGATGCCCGGTAGAGGGCGCCACACGCTTCCATCTTGAACTTCCAGCAATTTGCAGTGCAAAATATCATGGAGATTAAACGGGCATGGGCAAGTCTAAGTAACGGTGGGTGCCATTTGTTGCCCTGCTACAGCAAATTCTGGGCCATTATCTTTTTCTTTTGAACTGTTAAAAGTCACTGTATTATAACCTATAACAAAACAATGTTAACTGTGCAATTGTTATGATAATTATGAATTATTGGGGGAAAACTCATAACTCCAAGATTTAAATATTTTTAAACTGGTATTATAGTTTATCTATTCCTGTACCAGATTACCCCAATTCTTCTGTCATTAAAACTTTGCAATTTAAGCTATATACATTTCTACATCTTTATAAAAATGATATTTGTAAAACAATTCCTTCTAACATAAAAACGTTCATTCTAATAGTTGTGTGAGAGTAATTTTTGGCTTTTTTTCTCTCTATATAAATATAGAAAGAGGAAAGATTGCAATCTTAACCATGCTGCACTAACTCACAATAGCTAATATTCATCATCTGCAATATAATGAAGCATATCAAACATTGTCTCCATCAAAAACACAATTTTTAAATGGCTTATGAAGACACCCTTATAGAGAGGCAGTAGTGTACTTGCATATGCACAGTAATTTCAGAAAACTAGATTCATAATAAATAACCAGAGTTCTCAAAGTAGATGCTGACTAGTTACTATATGAAAGTATACACAAAGGTTTTGTAAACTTACAAAAAGATTAAAAGCTGCAGATACAAAGGTAATATTGGTCAGTCCTGATGAAAGGTCACACCCAACACTTAAACCTATCTTTCTTATTCAGATACTGATCAATTTGCTGTTCACTTTCAGCATTTTGTGCTTTTATTTCAGATTCTCAAGACTTGAAGTTTTCTTTGTATCATTACATGTTCTAGTTGTCTAAAACTACACAAAATGCTCATGAAAGGAAGTTTTTTTCCCACAGGAAATACTTGTAACTGGAGAATCCTGTCCACTTGCACAAATTTTTGGCCTACAGAAAAGTATCTACATTACAGTTAGAATATGATCATTAAAGCAATAGTCCTGCAATAATCTAAGTATTCATGTGAGAATTCTCCACCACCCTCCCCCCTCCTACACTAAAAATCCTATCTATGCACTTCCTGTCAACTTGCACTATAAATTCCAATCTCCATGCACACAATGGAAACTGCCTATGCAAACTTGTCACTGTGTAATTACACCCTGCCACCAAGTGGTATGCTGAATTTAGAGCATGATGTGGAGATGCCGGTGATGGACTGGGGTTGACAAATGTAAGGAATCTTACAACACCAGGTTATAGTCCAACCGTTGGACTATAACCTGGTATTGTAAGATTCCTTGAATTTAGAGCAGAAATAGATAAAGATCAGAATGTAACTTAGAAACTTTTATTTCCTTAAGTTATTTATATATACATGCAAATGTGTAATGCCATGCGAAACTGACTAATATATATAAATAACTTAAGGAAATCAAATTTTCTAAGTTAGAAACACCAATCAAGACTACCATCTTTATGGTGTTACTAAGGCTTTGTGCTTGAAAGATGATACTAAATACCACGTAAGATTTAAAAAAACAATCTAGTACGGGGGGGAGGGGGGAAAGAAGTGATATTTTTCATTAGAAATTGATTTGAAGATTACAGCAATGTTGACATTATTGGGTAAATGCGAATAGTCACATTATCACAAGCTCTTTGCAACCCAATATTATTGTTGATCACAGCACTCCAGCTGTACCCTGATGTAAGGGCACTTCAGAGCACTCCAGCTGTACCCTGATGTAAGGGCATTTCACAGCACTCCAGCTGTACCCCGATGTAAGGGCACTTCACAGCACTCCAGCTGTACCCTAATGTAAGGGCATTTCACAGCACTCCAGCTGTACCCCAATGTAAGGGCATTTCACAGCACTCCAGCTGTACCCCAATGTAAGGGCACTTCACAGCACTCCAGCTGTACCCCGATATAAGGGCATTTCATAGTCCTCTAGGCTATACCCTGATGTAAGGGCATTTCACAGCACTCCAGAATATAACTCAATATAGTGTAATGTCAGAACATGCCAGGATCAGTGACACTGGAATGGAAAATTCAACTATAAAATATCCATAACCCAGTGGAATTTTAGTTCCCAGAAAATTTTAATGGAGCTCCTTTGTAAAGAACATGAAAGAAAAAAATGAATAGAAAACGATTACATTGTTCTGTGATATCTTTCAATCTATGGCAACCAAAGGTATTGAGGGATATGGGCCAAAGGCAGGTATATGGAGCTAGATCACAGATCAGCCATGATCTTATCAAATGGCGGAGCAGGCACAAGGGGCTGAATGGCCTACTCCTATTCCTATGAACAGGCTTGTGAACTTCTCTAACCAGGGAAATGCGTGGTAACACGATCTATCAGAGACAGATAAACAATATTCAATTTCCTCTATTGTACTCTACTGTGCTTTCTGAGGAAGGGGAAAGCCCCCGAAAGCTTGTGGGATTAAAAATAAAATCGTTGGACTGTAACTAGGTGTTGTAAAATTGTTTACAATTCCTACATATTGAGTAGGATATTTTCCATTTTAACTTCAAAGTGTCTGCAAAACATTTCACACAACCACCAACACTTTGAAAAATGATTACCTGGGTCATCAAGCAGAGTGAAGGTGAAATAAAAGGTCATCGACCTGAAACGTTAACTCTGCTTCTTTCTCCACAGATGCTGCCTGACTTGCTGAGTATTTCCAACATTTTCTGTTTTTATTCCAGATTTCCAACATCCGCAGTATTTTGCTTTTGAAATAAAAGGTCATCTGGATTGCATTAGGATGCTCTGTATGCAAAGCTGATAATTAATATTTATATATGGCATACATTTAAATATTTTAAACAATGTAAATATTCTTAATAAAGGGTCAGTACAAAAAGTACAAACATTTTCTAATATTCTTTCTTGGTAGTCCCAATAGAAACATTGAAAAATTGAATCGACCAAAGTTGTTACTTTAAATCGTAACTCACCCTCATTATTATTAGCTTGAAATCAATACAGCAATATTAAGGAATAAAATAGTCAGATCTTTCAAGTCATCCCAGGTCAGTACTACAAATACATATAAAATTATGGGGGAAAGATAAATAATTAGCTTTGTAACATCTTTGTCATTCTACACAAAAGTCTTAATTTGTAATGCTTATTTTTAAAAGTATAACAAAGGTAATGCAAACCTTTATTTTATAATACAGTTAATACCACAATCCCAATAACAAGAATACACATGTTTAACATTAATGTATCCTGCTAAGTACATAGCAATAAAATAGCCAAGTATGTAGACATATTTGCACGATCATATATATAAGCTTGTAAACAACAGAATGCAAGGTATAAATCATTTACAAATATAAACAAGTAGTCGTAATCCTTTATGTTTCTTTATTACTAGTAATAAAATAACAAGAATACCAAAACAAAGAACATATAAACCTGTGATATAGAGTTCTAACCACTATCTCTAGCCGAATTTGCAATATTTCCTAGCAATAACAACTTCAGTGCATGTTAATAGCTGAGCTTGCATTGCACATGTAGGGTGAAGGAAGCTCAGCAGCAATCCATTAACTTCTCTACTTAGAGCCTCCTTAAGGCACTGACACATCCAAATTAAAATCCACTCAAGGGTACGAACCTTTTGATCCAAGGAGTGGGTCAATTTAGTCTCAGTCAGGTAGGTCAGACCAGACCGCACAGTCCAAGCCACAGACCTCTTTATATAAATGTCACGTTGTCGTCAGCTAGATGAGCATCAAGCCAGGGGTTTTAATTTTACTTTTCCCTAAGTCAGCACTTCCACCTAGAAGCTCACAGAAGAACTGTAAAACACTCTCAACTGAGGATGATGGTTTAGAGTGACATGCAATCTTCTGGTCAAGAGCAGGTGATATGCTCTATCCAAGTTTTTAAAAAGGTGCAGTATATTGATTTTGTTTTTATCATCTGAAGGTTAACAGGAAGTACAAAGTTCAGCTACACACTGAAAAAAATATACCAGTTTAACCCTTTAAGTACTGCAGTGTTCTGGCACCTCAGTACCAGAATCTGGATTCATTACTGACTGATGTTTGAACATATGATTGATTTGATGAAATAATTAGGATTATTGTTCCAAAGCCAGTAAAATATATTCAAATTATATAAGCAAGAAACCACCATCATGCCAAATCCTGCATGGGCCAAAGGTCACAGATATGACAGCCCAGTGGTAATCATTGGCACACATTTTACTAGTAAGAATAAAATATTATATATTATACACTTTTTATTCATACTAATAAATAGAATAGATTTAATGGGTGGTTCTCATTTTCATAGTCATAAGTTTGATTAATAAATTTGTACTCTGCTTCTATCACTGCACAAATTATTAATCCTCAGTGATATGGTTTGAAGGAATATAAATTCTACCAGTTGAAGGAGAGTGGAGAGTAAAGAGCACAGCAAATACAGTACTTTATAACTAACAATGGTATTCCTCATCTAGCTCATTATTTTAAATGGTGTGGCCATGCTACCATAGTACTTGAAGCACTAATCTGCTTTGAACTATAAAAGAATCTGAAACATTATACAAGTGTCAGCCAGTGCCTTTCCACAACAATATTTGAAAATAATGCATTTTGAAATGTTACCACAATATGCCCCAAACTGCACATTTGTCTTTTGCTATTTTGGTTCAATTTAATAGGAGCCGAGTTGATGTTAGCACCATAAATGAGGACATTGTTTCGCTCTTACGCTCCAGGGTGTGCCCTCTCCTCTCTGTCTGTCTACATATTGCTTCTGTTCAAAAAGATTTATACTTCAGTCTGCAAGAATTCTGCAAGTGGGAGCACAGCTATATTTTGCTTATATCCGTTATGAAGTAATGTTTGTTTTTGTGACTCTGCTGAACATTACTGATTGCTAAGTGCTGAACACCATTCTTAAATAAAACACACTTGCCAAGTAAAGAGACACTCTGCCTGGCAAAGTGGATAAAACACTTAGTATTTTGGGTGAGGGGGAATATAGGGCAATTTTTTTTTATTTGAGTTAAGTTTTTAAACCCACAGGGCCTTAATTTTGGACTGTTGGGCATTAATGCACTTTAAATAGTTAAGCACCAACAAAGAACAAGCTTGCATTTATATTATACCTTTTCATATTGCTCAGAAATATACGTAAGCACTGCACATAAAATGAATGGGAGTTGAAATGGGCCAAATAACGGCCATTCTTCAGGTGCTACGCGGCCTCCTAAGGCCCCAAAATGGTGGGTAGGTAGTGCACTGCCCGCCATATTGTGTAAGGTCAATCAAAAGGCGTCCTTTACCCACGTCTCATGCCAGCGTTAGTCCCTTTCCATGTGCAAATAAGGGGCCTAACACCTGCTTTAGGTCCCTACCTGCAACATTTGTTTGCACTTGCTGCCATAAGGAAAACCAACCCTAAGCATCTCCTGTCCCCGATTTCTGACCTCCAGGCCCCCGACCCTCGATCTCCTTCCACCCCGATGACTCCATCCCCGACCCCCGATGCCTGCCCGACTCCCGTTGTCTCCATCCCTGGCTCCCGATGTCTCCATCCCTGGCCCCCGATGTCTCCCCCAAACCTGCAGCATTCACCTGTCTAGCTTCCTCCCGCAGCACTGTCTTCAGTATAATGAGGTCCGAGGCCCAATATTCAGGGCACCTCGGACCTCACCATTTGTGTGCAGGGTAATTGCCCTGCGCGGCGGGAGCACCCAAAAATCGTCGCTACCGAATTTCCTCCCCAGTGGGTTTGAAGTCCAGTTACTATTATTTTGTAGGCAAAGACAGCAACCATTTGCACACAGCAAAGTCCCACAAACAGCAATGAGTTGAATGACTAGTTAATCTCTTTAGGGTGATGTTGATTGAGGAAGCCATGTTGGCCAGGCTTAGAGAACTCCCGACACTTCTTTGAATAGTGCCGAGCGATCTTTAATGGTCATTTGAATAGGCAGAAAGGCCTTGGTTTAACATCACATCTGAAGAACGGCACATCTAACAATGCAGCACTCCCTCAGTACTGCACTGAAGTGTCAGCCTAGATTATGTGCTCAAGTCCTGGATGGGGCTTGAACTCACAACCTTCTAACTCAGAGGCAAAAGTGCTAGCAACTGAACCAAACTAACTATAAAGCCCTGAAGTTGTGAGTCTCCGCACCCAGTGCAGAGTTTCACTCGAAAGAAGCGCAGATTGGAGAATGAGGCATGGACATCTGCATGCTGAATTTGCAGCTCTCTCGATATTCTAGATATTGATTTAATTTTACAAGTTCAGGGCTTCAATATACACAATCAGTATAGTTCAGTAACAACATTTTACTGCTGGCAACAAGTTAGGAATCAATTAAATTTTAGTCAAAGTTATTCAAACACAACCGAAAGTAATAACCATCTTGATGGAAGACAGCGAGGAGGCTTATGAAAACACTAAAACTTCAAGTGAAGGGCAACAATAGCAACCTTCAGGGATCAAATACCACACTGCACTGCTGAGCAGCAGGAAGATCCTTCACCTGTTGTTGGATCCTCCACAGGGTATTGTCTTGGGTACAATGTAAAAGCAGAGGGTCTTCAAAAAGACTAGGGAACAAATCAGCCAAAGGAGATAAATGCCAGCCCTGTAACAACACCACCTCCCTACAGCCAGGAGAATATTTGGTTTAGTCATCAGGCCACTGATATTGTCCATTTATGCAGTATGAAAATCCCAAACTGATGCACTTCCTGCATAATATCATTCCATTGGAACGGGCATAGTTAATGGAACAGGAAGTGACCGAGTCAATCTGCTTACCATACTGGGTGCAAAACTAGCAACTCTGCTCCATACAGCTCCAGTACATTGCCGTTCAAAGCACCCATGAGCCCTCTGAAGGCTTTTTTTGAGGGGAATCTTGGGCGAGTATCTAGTTCTTTTGCGGCTACTCATCTGGAGTACAATTCTGTGAAGGATCCAAACAAGCGCAGCAGCCAGTACTCTGGATATGTGAATAGAATTAAGTCACATATTTTTAAAACACAAACCATGGTAAACTAGCATACACTGACAAAGAGATCTTTTATGAACTCTAGTACTGTTGCTGTTATTTTTAATAGTGACTAACACTACCGTAGCATTGCAAACATCGGACAATTTATTTAAAAGAATTTTTCATTTATTTATGAATGCTACATAACATGATAGTGAAAGTACCACTACATTAGCATGGACTTTACAGTACACATGAATATTTATCTATACCTGGTCCTTGAAGTGAAAGATATATTTTTCTCACTTTTATTTTCAGTGTCATCTTTTCCCTCTCCATGTAACTTTTTCAATTCTGTTTCATATGCGGATTTGAACCCTTGAGCATGTGGATTACTTACCTTCCTGAGTACAACTGTTACAATTTCTAGAATGTTCCCAACTTGAATTCATTTATCGAATGGATACTTCTATACATACAAGTGCGACTAGACTTATGCCAATTACCACAAATGAATTGTTTCTCCCATGAAAATATTGCATGTGCATCCATTTCTAATGTGTTCATCCAGAAGAATGAACTAACATAATATAATGAACTAATATAGAACTAATGAACTAAAAGGTTTGATGCATTGAATTGTATTGGTTTGTTTGCCAACAGGTATGAAGTGTTGCCTGAGTGTCTGCCATTATAAATTTCAGACTAGCAGTTGACTCCCTCCCTCCAACATCCAGCATAAAATAATTACTGCTGTCTTAAACGTACATCAAAATATGTCACCTGGCCTTAAAACCACCCAAAACAGCCATAAAATCTGGATCTCCTTTTTCTGTACGATATCAGCATAAATGTTACTCACACCTAGAAAACAGATCCTCATATCTACAGTATATCTTTTTGATGAAAGGCATTGGATTGACCAAATGAGTACAGAAAGGATTGAGAGTGGCAAAGAAGAAGTGGCATATGCTGGTATTAAGAACTAATACTAAATGCTCATTATGGTGCTAACATACAATCTATTCTTTTTGAACTATGTGAAAATAATAGAACATACACTTCTGGCACATTTCCAAATTTAGGAAAAACTTTCCAAGTCTACTATTATCAACCTTACTCCTGTGGTACAGTTTTAAATGAAAGAGGGGCATAAATTACATAATGCACAATTCTTTACATGTTCATAATAATAAAACAACATACTGCACTTAAGCAAAAGCTTCAGAAACCAAACAGAAAAGTTTCAGAACACATTACTTTTATCAATAGCACTTTCAAGGTTTGAGATTACAGCTTGAAGATGCACCTAGCAAACTGCAGTTGTTCCACTGAAGGATAAAATTGAGCTTTAGGAATCAAATACATGACTGACCATTTTCAGCTTGCAATTTGATTTCTTCTTTTCGCAAAGAAAATGTGTCAATCAATGTGAAGAGCTCAGCAGAAGTGACTGGGAAAGGATAGCGCTCTTTGTCCACACCATGCTTGTCAACAAGGACCATGTTGAAGTTCGACTGTGAAATCTGGAGCAGCAGTCTGCCAATGAATAATAAAATGCATCATGGAAAAATGTTAAGAACGAGAAAATGGAACCACAAGCATTCACTAATGTCTGCCTGTCTTGCAACCTTGACAAATTTTAAGGAGCTTGAGTCAACTATCAAATTGGATTTGCAAATTAACTGGTGAAGAGACATTACAGCTGGAACAGGCTGCAATGTAAATTGGATTTCAAATAAGCAGAAGTGACATCAAAATGGTCTCCACAACGGATACCACCCCAATGCTGGCTGTAGGCCATGTATTAATACCACTCATATAAATTAGGCAATGTCCATTGCTAGGCTGCATCTGAAATCCACAGTACTTTAAAGGGAAAGACATCACCTTGGATTTGGAGTGGCAAATCAACTTTTGAGGAGTTATGACAGCAAAATTTAAAAACAAAAATTAAAAAAAAGCTGGAAACACTCACCAGGTTTGGCAGCATCTGTGGAGAAAGAGGTGGGTCTTGAAGAAGGGACTTTAGACCTGAAACATCAACTAACTGACTTCTGGTTATTCGCAGATTCTGCCTGATCTGTTAGTATCTCCAGCCTCTTCTATTTGTGTTTTCAGATTTCCAGCATATGCCGTATTTTGCTTTTTGAGCAAAATTTAAATTTTTCATTGCAGTTGGGCTACACTAAGTATGGGAGCTTTTAAGGAGAGCTGGGGAGTCAGAGAGTTTTTGACTCTCACCAGTCCCCTTAGCACAATGTATATTCCCTTCAGAATCCTACTGTACATGTGCTACTTGGAGGAAGGTGAGGATTAGTTTTTGGATGCCAGGGTTGTGTAGCTTCATCGCAGGAGATGGATTGGATTGAAAAGCTTGAGCTGGGTATACATGTCGAACCTGATGTCATGTCATCGGATGAAGTCACTAAGGAACAGCATGTAGGTGAGGAAGAGGAGGGAGCCAATGATAGATCCTTGGGGGACTCGAGGTAACGGTGCAGGGGCAGGAAGAGAAGCAACTGAAGATACGCTGGCTATGATTGGATAGATGAGAGTGGAACCAAGCTATGGCAATCCACTCAGCCAGACATGAAGGAGAGGAGTTGGAGGAGGACGGTGTGGTTGACCGTTTCAAAGGCTGCAGAGAGGTCAAGAAGGATGAGAAAGGATAATGGCCCATGGTCACAGTCACAGGGACTGTCATTTAGGACTTTTATTAGGGCCATTTCAGTGCTGTGGCAGGGACCAAAACTTGATTGGAGAGATTCAAATATGGAGTGGGGGGAACAGTGAGCCAGATCTGGGAGGCGACAACATGTTCAAGGACTTGAGAGGAAAGGGAGGTTGGAGATGGGGCGGTAGCTTGCAAGAACGGAGCCGAGAGTGGATTTTTTGAGGAGGGATGATGGTGGTGGTTCTTATGTTTCTTGTGTTTCATCAATTAACTAATCCATTATACTGATCCAAATTTCATAAAATTGAGCGTCTTAAGCACTCTGCTCTCTCACATAAGTGGTTCCACTCCTTTGAAGGAAATGTAAGGTCATAAATCTATTCCAAATTAAATTACATAGAAGCTTTTAATTTTGGCCTAATTTTTTTCTTTACTTTGTTTTTAAAAAAATCAAAGCCTCGATCCTTCAGCTCACCAAGTAACATTTTAAGGTCATCTTTATGTACCACAGCGGTAACAATAATTCATCATACAACTTAGGTCAAAATTTATTAGCAGCTAAAATCTAATAGCATTTTGTGAATAAATCATTATTTTGAAAATGCCTTTCTATCTAAACAATAGTTTAGTACAGTGAAGGCATATTCCAATTATATTATGTGTAAGTTCACCTACAATGTTACTTGCTCTTGGGCTTCATTTTCAAAAACTTCAGTTACCACTTTATCTCATTCAACTGACAGTATGAAGGATAGACAAGTCATGGGGTCTGGGCTACAGCATAGCAACAGAAATATGCAATATATATATACTTAAAATTTCTCTTTGCTATTTAAGTAGTTTTTGGGGAAAAACACGTTACAGACTGGCCTTACAGATACAAGCAAAACTGATTTATAACAAAATACCTAAAGAAATAGAAAGAGCTACACTGACTTGTAAAATTCTTGGGTACAACTACCAGCATATCTTACAATTTCATTATGAAAAATATCAGGAACATGGGTGGTGCAGCACGTGGTATGCAAACGCTTTGGTGTGAAAAGATACAAGTTCAGTGATCCATTATGCAAAATTCCTGATGTCAACTACACTGGATGAGATGGCACCAAGCAAAGGTCAGGCATCTCACCCATTTGGAGGGGGTGGGGGGAGGGGAGGAAGAGGAATCAGGAAGGTGGTTTGGTTGGAGATTCTTTACCAAGGTGTAATTGGGCACCTCCTAGCAACCAGCCAGCAGCAGCACTGATAGCAACCTGGGAGCATGCAATTTCCTGACTCTTGGATAGTGGATGTTTGAAGCCAAGAGGGGAAAATAGAAAAGGAAGATAATGCCCTCAGAGGAGTGCACAAAACTATAAAATAGGTCACAAATGTGGAACAAACACTTTCATTACAACTAAATAATAGATAAAAGCATTAGATTTATGTAATTGCCCAAGAATAAAGCATGTATTTTTTCCATGAGTACTTGTGGCCCATTCCTTAAATATCAAGTCAACAAGGTGTTTAAATTCTGTAAGACCAGCATCTTATATTTCCAGCACACTTCAGATTAGACAGCTATTTTAAATTTGACACACAACTTTATTCTAAAACTACAGAAAAGTCTTTGCAATTGTGTTGTCTTACCTCAGCTGTAAAACAAGTAACGGTGACAAGAATTTTTCTCTTATCCTCCCTATTAGCACGGGGTAAACACCAACTAGCTCTATGACTGTCACGTGTCTCAAGTCAAAGCCACATATAGCTTGCTGCAAGGAATCAAATGAAATATGCTTCAATATATGCAACTCTAATTTCGTACAGAGTTTCACATTCTAATATGTTTATGAGCAGCAGTTCATTTTTAAGAGAGCAGCCCTACCACCATCCTCTCAGGGCAATAAGGATGGACAATAAATGCGGCCTTGCCAGCTTCACCCACATCCCACGAACAAATATATTTTGATACTAAAAACTCAACAGATTGCAAGTTTAGAACTTTTATTTCAAAACTCAATTGTCTTATAAAACATTGCTGAGTGAAGCATTATCATGGTTGATGCATAAAAATTAAAAATATAACAGCAGATCCTCGTTGGACTAGATTGTAGTATTGTCCTCTGCATTCCTTCATTGACTACTATCTCTTTTGCATCTTGGGCTGTGTACTACTAACTCACAACTGATGTCTAATCTTGCACTGAGCATCCTCAATCAGCATTTCCTATATATTCCAATCAGCCAACTAACTTTGCTATCCCTATGCAAAACTGGTCATTGATTGGTAACTAAAGTTTCAAGAGTTCAAGTACAGAACAGAATACACGTAGGGACAATTTATACTCAGGCAGAAACCAGATGGGTGGGCAGATAAAATGGCAATCTTAAGTTTTCTTGTTTCTTCGTAATGTTTGGTTCCTTAAAATCAAATGTGGGGGAAAAAAATCACTGAAAAAACCACAAATATTGTCATCTACCTCCTCATCACTTTTCCATGAACCTTGCTTCTTGCTCATTTGTTCTCTTACCCTGCCAATACACTGAATCTTCCAGTCTGTACTAGTTTTCTCCATGATCTGCTGCTCTCCTATCACCTTTGATCACACCAAACCTTTGGTCATCCTCCTAATACTAGACTGAGAGGTAATTACTACTCATCAGCTGGTAGAGATACCAATTTGGTTGGCAAGAATGAGTAGATCCTGCAAGAACAGACATAAACTGATGAATTTATTCAGTAAGCAGAATTCCTTGTCCAGACTAGCAGCGAGCAATGCTTTCTTTTCCCGACCTTAAAAGTTACTACGCAGAAACAACCAACTTACCAACAGGTTAAGCTGACAAAATATATCCCACACTATTCCCTTTCTGCTTACACCTTAGAGCTTTATTTGAACTCAACTTTTTGGCTTTCTGTCTTTCTAACCTATCGTTCTTCATGCATCTAACGTTATCTTTTTTATATACAGGTATGAGCAAGAAAAGGACATTTGGACTATGAAGCCAACTCCAAGTTGAATCAAGGTGTAATTTTACCATCTTCCACCCGCACCCGCCCCCCCCCCACCTTCTACACCCCTGTTTGATTTCATATCAAAATGCTAAAAATCATTATCTGCGTCTTGTGGCTAATGATTACTGAAACACCCTCCGAATGTGTTTATACATAGCATTTAATATTACAATATGAATTTAGTGTCAAGGAAAGTCTATTGAACGCTAATATTCCTTGCAGCTTCTATTGAAAGATGATAAAGTGCAGTAAACGTGGAGGGCACCGTTTTAAAGGAGGCCTACTGTCTCTTCTCAAATGGAGCTGATCAATTTCATGAGAACAAAATCGTAACATGGTGGGCGGGATTTACAAAATAAATAAAATCTTAGCTAGTATGCCAAACATTTGTATTGTACCAATTTAAGTATTTTGATGTGGAACTTTCAAGCAAGCAATCTCATGCATTGATAAAGTCAAAGTCAAATTTTGAAAGCTCACTGTTGATGATGGATGAAACACAGAGGAACCATGCACTGATATAGTAACAGGTAGTGTCACCAGATGATGGGACAATGATTCAGTCCTGTAGTTCTCAAGACAGAGCGCTCTTGATGTCAGCCAGTGCAGTAGTGTTGAGGGAAACTCTCAAAATGCTTAACAGTTGCTTACAGAACAGCACAAGTAGAAAACTACAAACATGGTATGTGGCGTTGGGAGACGGGTAAAAAAACCAAAAAAATCCTCCCAATATGAGGTTGTACTGTGTGAAAAAAACATAGATATACTTAGTCACTCTGTATTGTTGGTAGTTATAGCTTTGCTGGTTCTAGAAGATAACATTACCTGAATTATTCCTAGCTGGAATCTGTAGTAGTGATTGGCACCAGAAGGAGTAGATATAATAAGTAATCGACGCTTCTCATAGAACTGTTCCAAAAGTGCTGTTGCCGTAGTAACACCCACATTAACGTTCATGGCTGAAATTTAAAACTCAATCACGTATATGATTTATAGGTGAACTACAAAAAATATACAAACTACTACAACAGTGATATATGGGTGTCTGTCTTATGAAGCACAATATAGAAAATAAACACTAAACACTGACAAATTAGTCTCAAAATACATGTTTATATGTTGTATATATGTACACTAGCAAATATCCCATGGTGTTGCCCATGGTGACTTGAAAGACACCCTGTTTTATTTATGTAACACAGGGTCACTGATTTGTGGTAACTGAATAAGTCACTATATTTAGACTATATGGCAAACTGGGAGTTTTACTGGTATATTTTGGATCAAATTTTGCAACTCATTTAATTTCCATGACACTGCAAATCAATAGTCTTATTATATGTTCCTTCACTTAATTTTATCTCTTACCTTTTTTAAAGCCCAGATACTCAGCAGGATGGTAGGCAATATGGAGGTAGGTACCTAGAATTTAGCAGCAGCAGTGAGGGGAGAGGTAATCAGTGGCGGGGTGGGGGGGCCTAGACTAAAGGTGGCTCCCACGCTGAGTTCCTCTCCTTTTCACCTCCATCCATGGCCATCCTTTGCCCTTTTCCCCCTCATCTCCTCTCTGTCAGTGTTTAAGAGCCCTGCTCCTAATAACAGGTACATTTTAGTTCAATCTACCAGTTCAAGCTATAAGCTACCTGAACAAAACAAGTTGCCCATTCACTGACCCTATTCTGTTTTTTTGGGCTCTTTTCAACAGCTGGAACTCTGTTCATATTTGATTTCCTGCCCTCCTGTGCCATCAGGCCTGTGCTGCTCTGCTGGGTGACATGCAAGCCTCAGCTGCCGTGACTCTGCTCTGCAGCTCAACCTCTTCCAGCCCAAAGTGCCATTCCATACCGAAACAAAAGCGAAAAAAAACGGCAGATGCTAGAAATCAAACAAAAATAAATGCTGGAATCCCTCAGCAGATCGGACAGCATCTGTGTAGAGAACAGAAGAATTAACATTTCGAGTGTCTTGACAAAGGGTCTGCAGCCGAAACGTTAATTCCACCATTCCCCACCTGCTGCAGTTACCTACTAGGTTTTTGGACCACATCCAGTGCACCACTGCCTTCTCAGCTTGACTGTGTTGCTGTGTTGGGTCCTAGGCAAAAATTAATTTTCTCCTGCACCAAAGTCCATTTCTCTGCTAGACCAAAGTCTATTTCTCTGCTGGCTTGTCAGCTTAATTTCATCTCCACCTTAGCCATTGCTTTTTACTGAGACTGTGTTCTCTGCTGCCTATATTCCGCTACCTAGCCATCTCCTGAGTGCTCAGTATCTGCTCCTCCACTTGGACTTTTCACTATGCAGGGCTAGCTCTGATCCAATCACGCTGGCTCCCATCCTGCTTTGGATTCTGTTCCAAAGCTGCTGAATGATCTCTGCTCTGCAGCTATCTGCTAACTTTGCTCTGCTTCCTGGGATGAAAGGGTTGTCCCTATGAGGAGAGATTGAGTAGAATGGGCCTATGCTCCCTGGAGTTTAGAAGAATGAGAGGTGATCTCATTGAAACATATAAGATTCTGAGAGGGCTTGACAGGGTAGATGCTGAGAGGTTGTTTCCCTTGGGTGGGGAGTCTAAAACTAGGGGTCATAGTCTCAGGATAAGGAGTCGACCATTTAGGACTGAGATGAGAAGAAATTTCTTCACCCTGAGGGTTGTGAATCTTTGGAATTCTCTACCCCAGAGGGCTGTGAATGCTCAGTCATTGAGTATATTCAAGGCTCAGATCGATAGATTTTTGCACTCTAAGGGAATCAAGGAATATGGGGATCGGGCGGGAAAATGAAGTTGAGGTCGAAGATCAGCCATGATCTTATTGAATGGTGGTGCAGGCTCGAGGGGCTGCATGGCCTACTCCTGCCCCTATTCCTTATGCTCTTATGTTCACTCATCCTTCAATGCATTCAACGGCCTAGGCTCCATGCTCTGGATTTGCTTCCTTAAACACTTCCACTTCACTCTCCTCCTTTAAGGCCTTCCTTAAACCCCAACTCTTTGATCAAACTTTTGATCACCCCTCCTAATGTCCTCTTCATTGGCTCAGCATCTATATTTTTGATTACAACTCTATGAAGGCCTTTGGACTTTTTTCTAAATATAAGACACTTTATAAATACCTGTTTTGTAGCACTGGAAAATGTTCTAGGATTTAGCAGTGCAAGAGGAAGATTCCTTAGTTTTACTAACATTTGGGATAGGGGTACTGGGGTTTTGCAGGACTGGGGAATTGAGATTTGGAGCGCTGGGGAAGTCTTGATAGCTAAACAGGTGATTCTAAGGTTCTACAGCGCTTGGGAAATCCTGTGGTATAGTATCACAGGAGAGGGTGAGCTTTAGCAGCTTGGAGTAGGGGGGTGGTGATGTGATTTGACAGCACTGGGCAGGAAAATCTAGGATTTGTCAGAACTTGGTAGAATGTGATAGCATGAGGGGAGGGTCCCAGTGTTTGGCATCACTGGTGGGGGAAAGAATTTAGAAAGAGGTATATAGGAGAACTCCCCAGACACTGATTTTTTTTTAAATGGTTCTTGGAAAATAATTAAATTATTGCTTACAATAAATAAACATACAGCTACTTTAGTAAAATGAAACTGGATTTATTCATAACCTGTAGTACACAGGGATTGTGTGAGAGCTTTATCAGAAGTGAAAATTAAGCATTTGTTCATAGTATAAATCTGAAACTTCACCTAAGCTTTCAAAATTAATTCAGCTTGCGACTGGTGTGCTCTGAATGGCTAGGCTTGCTGTTAATTTCTGAAATTTTCCTCAGATGAAAGTCCTAAAATTAATCCTTTACGATAGCAGGTTTTATACAAAAATTACCTCGTGCTTTTCTACTATGCTGCAAGAAATGGGGCTTAAAAACTGTATTTGCCGGCACACAGGCTTGTTCTCTTTTTCTCTCAGAAGTAAAAATTAGGAAAAATGTCATGGTTTATGAAATTTTATCTGAATAAAACTACTAAGAATGTATTCTTGGTAGATTTTTGTGAGTCTGCATAGTTAGAACTGTGACTTGATTATTTATTTTAGCCAATCAAAAATGTGATGTCATCACGGTGTGACACCAAAGCATTGTGGACAGATTTTTATATTTTACTAACAGATCAGCTGTGGCATTGCTCACATAAGTCAGAGGTTGCATTATTTGATAAATGCAGGAGCATTATAGCATGCACCGCACAGTACGTTATAATGCTTCTAATGTGTAGTAGTGTGTTCCTTTAGGGATAAGATACAATTCAAAGGAATGTTTGGATCAATTGCCAATCAAACAGATTATTTCTCTTTTTCTTTTGAAGAAGTCGTCTAATTATTATTAAGTAAATAGAGGCTCAAAGATCAGACACATCTTAATGGTTGTTTGGTGAAGGAACTGTAAAGAGTGGAACATGGTTAGTTTTAGTTAACAGCTGAGAAGCACATAGCATCTTAAGATTGTTTTGCAGTGTAAAGTACTGTTTTTAATGTATTGTAGACAGGTAGGCACGCATACACAACTAGATACAATTCTACAAGAAATTAAAGTGTAAATTGCAGTTCTCAAATACACTTACGTGCACAGACTGGTGCAGCCGCTGACCAGACGTTGTTGTACTGACAGACGCTTGCTTTGCTTCCTTGCAGTTCATAGCCGCCCATACAAGAAAATTCACAGGTTGCCCCATAGTTATCCCCATCACTTGAGCATCTCATGTAGCCATTTTCTGGTGGAATGAGCTTTCCACAGCGCCTAACTGACACCAAAAGTCAAAGTACAGTCATCACAGAAATTAAATGGATTACTCTCTGCTATTCTTAGAATCTTTAGAATACAATTAGCTATCTGGATAACCTATTTGCAATAATTCAGCTTCCTAAAACAAATCTGTGTTATACTAGCAATGTCATCAAAGTGCCAGTGATACACCATGATTTCCTAGACTTCTGTTTCTCAGTTTTGAATGCAAATTAGGGTGTAAATATTTGAAATGCAATCAAAGCTGCTGTTCATATTCCCACATGGTTGATGCTGACTGGCTCTTCTAGGAAGCTTAATAAAAATAAAACCCATCAAGAACAAGTCCTTTTAAATGAGCTCTGCTTTCTAATGAAATATAAAGGAGACATGATCCAATCCTTTAAAATAACGAAAGGAAGAAACAAGGTAGCTAAGTATGCACCATTTCTCTTCCCCTCTGGCAAGCTTCCAATGCCGGACCCAATATGAGTCAGGTGCCCAACACCTTTATAAAATGAGGCTAAACTGGACGTCAGGGCAACAGGCTTGGTAAAGATAAAAGAAGAGATTTTCTGCTTCAGCAGTGAGCTGGATAACATGAATGAAAGGTTACAGTAATGAAGAAAGGCTCAAAAAATTGTGTTTTTTTACACTGGAGCTGAAGATCGAGATCGATAAGGGATTTTCAACATTAAGAAAAATTTTGAGAGGGTACATAGTGAAAAACAGTTTTCTGCTGATTGACAAACCAGTAACGGGGGCATAGAAAAATTAAGGAGAGAGGAGGTTATTAAATAATGGAATGTTATATCACAAGTGGCTATTGAGTCAGAGACTATAACATCATTTAAAAGGGAATTGGATTAGTATTTGAAATGGAAGGATATTAAAGGATATGGGGAAAGAGTAGGGAAATCGGCTTGGAGTAGATACCTCAGTTGAAAAGCTAGTAACGGCAGAGGTACGATGGGCCGAATGGCCTCCTTCTGTGATGTAATTTCATTGTCTCATTCTTCTTTTACAACTTCAACCATATAATTGCCTATTTGGGGTGTATTGAAACCAACCTCCATCATAATCTTTTCCTTCAGTTCCTGTGGAAGAACTCTTTTTCAAGTAACCTCTTTGAAGTTCTGTAAATGATTCCCTTACAATATACTTTCAGACAACTTAGCAGGCAACAACACTATTGAGACATTTAAAACCAAACTTATTGTAATGGATACATAAAAACTGTCCCACAATTCCACAAATTCATTTTGATAAAATTTTCAGAAATGCTGAAAAAAATCTAAGAAAAACACAATATTAAAAGGTACTGTAAACATTGCTACCAAAAAAAATCCAAAGCCTGTACCCCTTTAAGAGTTCCACTGTACATAGATCTACACAAAATGGGTTTTATAGGGGGAAAAAGTGCAATCACAGTGTATAAGATGGGAAAATCACATCAGATATTCATTTGGATATTTTTGCATATAATCTGAGGTCTTGATAAGGCTATAGTACAAAATGTCTGCAAGCAATCTAGCACACAAAATGTAACTGAATGGAAATCATGGGTGGAAGAAATTGGATGCTAACTATGTTTAAGGCTTGGTCCCCCAATTTTGCGATACTTCTCACCTGTTCTACACCTGTACAACCAGTACGTTGACATGAAAGTCTATCCTTTTAGGTTGCAACTTCTTATTATATTTCCAAATAAACAAGTAGTAAAAATTACAGTGCCCCACAATTAACCTACAATTACATTTTTGAAAATCTAGACAGCAGCTAGATATGACCACTTGTTTAAAAGTTTCCTCTGAAACTAAAGGCCAGTATTGTGCAATCACCACAAATGCAAAGCTTTACACTGACAGCAATTTCTAGACTATAATGTAAGATGCAAAATTAAATCAATATCTTAGGGTTTGTCTTTACAGAACCTTTCTTTACAAGATTAAATGGGTGTGGTAGAGTTCATGATACAGTAGATTGTAATGGATCTATGGAAGGAATAGGCTTGATGGGCTAAATGGCTGTTTCTCATTTCATGTTTTTTTGAATTCTGAAAGGTGACATTGTAGTGATGCAATTGTTTAATATATTAATTAAAACCCATACAAACAAACAATTGAAAAGATTGGAACCATAATTATATCAATGTCTCCTACTGAGAGGAGCCGAGCCGAGCGGAGGGAGCGTCCGATAAAAGGCGGGATTTCAGAGCGCTGAGAACAGCTGAGAGGAGCCGAGCGGAGCGGAGGGAGCGTCCGATAAAAGGCGGGATTTCAGAGCGCTGAGAACAGCTGAGAGGAGCCGAGCGGAGCGGAGGGAGCGTCCGATAAAAGGCGGGATATCAGAGCGCTGAGAACAGCTGAGAGGAGCCGAGCCGAGCGGAGGGAGCGTCCGATAAAAGGCGGGATTTCAGAGCGCTGAGAAGAGCTGAGAGGAGCCGAGCCGAGCGGAGGGAGCGTCCGATAAAAGGCGGGATTTCAGAGCACTGAGTGCAGCTGAGAGGAGCCGAGCGGAGGGAGCGTCCGATAAAAGGCGGGATTTCAGAGCGCTGAGTGCAGCTGAGAGGAGCCGAGCCGAGCGGAGGGAGCGTCCGATAAAAGGCGGGATTTCAGAGCGCTGAGAGGAGCCGAGCCGAGCGGAGCTGCGACCGAGTTCGAAGTGACGTCAGGAATCAGATCGGGACGCGACACAGGGGAGGCACCTGATTGGTGAGTAGGTTCAGGTCAGTATTTCTACTTATCTACAGTAACTAAAGTAAAAGGAAAGGGAAGGTCTGCAGGTCTTATAGGAAGTAGCGTTTATTTTTTAGTGAATCAAGGTCCCTAGTGTAGTTAACATTCTCTAAATTGAGAACAATTTAAAGGAGTAAACTCCTAAAAGGGAGTGGTAAGTAGTTTTTCTTTCCTTTTTTTTCTCTTGACATTGCAGTTGTTGTTAAGCTAACTTAAGGGTTAAGTCATGGCAGGAGATCCCAGAGCCGTGTCATGTTCCTCTTGTGAGATGTGGGAATTCAGGGCTCCTTCCTGTATCCCTGATTCCTTCACCTGCGGGAAGTGTGTCCAGCTGCAGCTATTGTTTGACCGCTTGACGGCTCTGGAGCTGCGGATGGACTCACTTTGGAGCATCCGCGATGCTGAGAAAGTCGTGGATAGCACGTTCAGTGAGTTGGTCACACCACAGATAAAAATTACTGAGGGTGATAGTGAATGGGTGACCAACAGACAGAGGAAGACTAGGAAGGCATTGCAGGGGTCCCCTGCGGTCATCTCCCTCCAAAACAGGTATACCGTTTTGGATACTGTTGGGGGAGATGGCTCACCAGGGGAAGGTGGCAGTGGCCAGGTTCATGGCACCGTGGCTGGCTCTGCTGCACAGGAGGGCAGGAAAAAGAGTGGCAGAGCTATAGTGATAGGGGACTCGATTGTAAGGGGAATAGACAGGCGTTTCTGCGGACGCAACCGAGACTCCAGGATGGTATGTTGCCTCCCTGGTGCAAGGGTCAAGGATGTCTCGGAGCGGCTGCAGGACATTCTGGAGGGGGAGAGTGAACAGCCAGTTGTCGTGGTGCATATAGGCACCAACGATATAGGGAAAAAACAGGATGAGGTCCTACAAGCTGAATTTAGGGAGTTAGGAGTTAAACTAAAGAGTAGGACCTCAAAGGTAGTAATCTCAGGATTGCTACCAGTGCCACGGGCAAGTCAGAGTAGGAATGACAGGATAGCTAAGATGAATACGTGGCTTGAGAGATGGTGCAAGAGGGAGGGATTCAAATTCCTGGGCCATTGGAACCGGTTCTGGGGGAGGTGGGACCAGTACAAATTGGACGGTCTGCATCTGGGCAGGACTGGAACCAATGTCCTAGGGGGAGTGTTTGCCAGTGCTGTTGGGGAGGGTTTAAACTAATGTGGCAGGGGGATGGGAACCGATGCAGGAAGTCAGTGGGAAATAAAATGGTGACAGAAACAAAAGGCAGTAAGGGAGAGTGTACAGAACATGACCGGACAGATGGTCTGAGAAAGCAGGGCAAAGACCAAGGGAAGTCTAGATTAAACTGCATTTATTTCAATGCAAGAAGTCTGATGGGCAAGGCAGATGAACTCAGGGCATGGATGGGTACATGGGACTGGGATGTTATAGCTATTACTGAAACATGGATAAGGGAGGGGCAGGACTGGCAGCTCAATGTTCCAGGGTACAGATGCTATAGGAAAGATAGAGCAGGAGGTAAGAGAGGAGGGGGAGTTGCGTTCTTGATTAGGGAGAACATCACGGCAGTAGTGAGAGGGGATATATCCGAGGGTTCGCCCACTGAGTCTATATGGGTAGAACTGAAAAATAAGAAGGGAGAGATCACTTTGATAGGATTGTACTACAGACCCCCAAATAGTCAACGGGAAATTGAGGAGCAAATATGTAAGGAGATTACAGACAGCTGCAAGAAAAATAGGGTGGTAATAGTAGGGGACTTTAACTTTCCCAACATTGACTGGGACAGCCATAGCATTAGGGGCTTGGATGGAGAGAAATTTGTTGAGTGTATTCAGGAGGAATTTCTCATTCAGTATGTGGATGGCCCGACTAGAGAGGGGGCAAAACTTGACCTCCTCTTGGGAAATAAGGAAGGGCAGGTGACAGAAGTGTTAGTGAGGGATCACTTTGGGACAAGTGATCATAATTCCATTAGTTTTAAGATAGCTATGGAGAAGGATAGGTCTGGCCCAAAAGTTAAAATTCTAAATTGGGGAAAGGCCAATTTTGATGGTATTAGACAGGAACTTTCAGAAGTTGATTGGGAGAGTCTGTTGGCAGGCAAAGGGACGTCTGGTAAGTGGGAGGCTTTCAAAAATGTGTTAACCAGGGTTCAGGGTAAGCACATTCCTTATATAGTGAAGGGCAAGGCTGGTAGAAGTAGGGAACCTTGGATGACTCGGGAGATTGAGGCCCTAGTCAAAAAGAAGAAGGAGGCATATGACATGCATAGGCAGCTGGGATCAAGTGGATCCCTTGAAGAGTATAGAGATTGCCGGAGTAGAGTTAAGAGAGAAATCAGGAGGGCAAAAAGGGGATATGAGATTGCTTTGGCAGATCAGGCAAAGGTGAATCCAAAGAGCTTCTACAAATACATAAAGGGCAAAAGGGTAACTAGGGAGAGAGTAGGGCCTCTTAAGGATCAACAAGGTCATCTATGTGCGGAACCACAAGAAATGGGTGAGATCCTGAATGAATATTTCACATCGGTATTTACGGTTGAGAAAGGCATGGATGTTAGGGAACTTGGGGAAATAAATAGTGATGTCTTGAGGAGTGTACATATTACAGAGAGGGAGGTGCTGGAAGTCTTAACGCGCATCAAGGTAGATAAATCTCCGGGACCTGATGAAATGTATCCCAGGACGTTATGGGAGGTTAGGGAGGAAATTGTGGGTCCCCTAGCAGAGATATTTGAATCATCCACCGCTACAGGTGAGGTGCCTGAAGATTGGAGGGTAGCAAATGTTGTGCCTTTGTTTAAGAAGGGCGGCAGGGAAAAGCCTGGGAACTACAGACCGGTGAGCCTGACATCTGTAGTGGGTAAGTTGTTAGAGGGTATTCTGAGGGACAGGATCTACAGGCATTTGGAGAGGCAGGGACTAATTAGGAACAGTCAGCATGGTTTTGTGAGAGGAAAATCATGTCTCACGAATTTGATTGAGTTTTTTGAAGGGGTAACCAAGAAGATAGATGAGGGCTGTGCAGTAGACATGGTCTACATGGACTTCAGCAAAGCATTTGACAAGGTACCGCATGGTAGGTTGTTACATAAGGTTAAATCTCATGGGATCCAAGGTGAGGTAGGCAATTGGATACAAAATTGGATTGACGACAGAAGACAGAGGGTGGTTGTAGAGGGTTGTTTTTCAAACTGGATGCCTGTGTCCAGCGGTGTGCCTCAGGGATCGGTGCTGGGTCCGCTGTTATTTGTTATTTATATTAATGATTTGGATGAGAATTTAGGAGGCATGGTTAGTAAGTTTGCAGATGACACCAAGATTGGTGGCATTGTGGACAGTGAAGAAGGTTATCTAGGATTGCAACGGGATCTTGATCAATTGGGCCAGTGGGCCGATGAATGGCAGATGGAGTTTAATTTAGATAAATGTGAGGTGATGCATTTTGGTAGATCGAATCGGGCCAGGACCTACTCCGTTAATGGTAGGGCGTTGGGGAGAGTTATAGAACAAAGAGATCTAGGAGTACAGATTCATAGCTCCTTGAAAGTGGAGTCACAGGTGGATAGGGTGGTGAAGAAGGCATTCGGCATGCTTGGTTTCATTGGTCAGAACATTGAATGCAGGAGTTGGGTTGTCTTGTTGAAGTTGTACAGGGCATTGGTGAGGCCACACTTGGAGTACTGTGTACAGTTCTGGTCACCCTATTATAGAAAGGATATTATTAAACTAGAAAGAGTGCAGAAAAGATTTACTAGGATGCTACCGGGACTTGATGGTTTGACTTACAGGGAGAGGTTAGACAGACTGGGACTTTTTTCCCTGGAGAGTAGGAGGTTAAGGGGTGATCTTATAGAAGTCTATAAAATAATGAGGGGCATAGATAAGGTCGATAGTCAAAATCTTTTCCCAAAGGTAGGGGAGTCTATAACGAGGGGGCATAGATTTAAGGTGAGAGGGGAGAGATACAAAAGGGTCCAGAGGGGCAATTTTTTCACTCAAAGGGTGGTGAGTGTCTGGAACGAGCTGCCAGAGGCAGTAGTAGAGGCGGGTACAATTTTGTCTTTTAAAAAGCATTTGGACAGTTACATGGGTAAGATGGGTATAGAGGGATATGGGCCAAGTGCAGGCAATTGGGACTAGCTTAGTGGTATAAACTGGGCGACATGGACATGTTGGGCCGAAGGGCCTGTTTCCATGTTGTAACTTCTATGATTCTATGATTCTTCTATGGTGGAGAAGATTCATCTAACTATACTTGTCCTTTTGGAAACAAGTACCCTATCATTAAATATTTTTAATGTGTATGTGCTAACCCATGGCCTGGTCTGCTCTGTGCACATGCAAGGTTTTAAATAACTCCTTAAGCATTTACTTGCAGCTCAGCTGCCTAATTGGTCCCGATGCCACTTTGGCCAGCCCACTGTGCAGGCAAGAGCTCACAGAATTTGCACATATAGCTTGAAGTAGCAATCTCGGGTGTTAACAAGCAGACAAAAATCCTCTCAAAAACCTTTAGTAACCCACTGTTAACTGCCAAATAGCACACCCAACAGCAATTTCCAGATTTAGCAAATTGGCTGCCACAATCTCTACATTACAACAGTGACTACACTTCAAAAGTACTTAATTGGCTGTAAAGCGCTTTAGGATGTCCTTGGGTCGTGATAGGCATTATATAAATGCAAGTTCTTTCTTCTCTTTATTTTATGTATCCTTGACCAGTTACTTTCCTTGGTATATCATTTCCAATTTCCCAACAGCTCAGAAACCAACACAGCATTCACTGATCTCTATACTTATTCTTAAACCCTCATGTACATTCATAAGTTATTTATCCTACTCTCTTAAAAATGTTAATTGACACAGCATTATTTGTTTTTGCTGGGAACCTATTCCAGACATCTAGCTCGAGACTTCTTAATATTATTTTCATATCCTCTAGATTTGTGCTCACGGGCCAAATTAAATACCCTAGTTCCATCGCATTAACCATGTCTTTCAGCATTTAAAACACTTGCATCATGCTTCTTTTCAATCTCTTTTCAAGTTGGGTTCTGTGAGTTGCTCTTCATAACCTGGAATCAACTTTGCAAAATCTTTCTGATTTCTCCCAATGCATTAGTTTCCTGTTGAAGATCAAGTGCCAAAACTGCATGAAAGGTTGGAAAAAGGAGCTTACCAATTACCTGTAACCTTATTTCACCTTACAGTTAGATGCCCTTGAGATTTAAATGACATGTTTTACAGTTCTGGACTTAAAGAACATTTTAACAAGCTTCGAAGAGCATTTTTGGTAAACCACATAGGCTTATTTTGAAAAGATTGGATTACATTGCATTCAATGCCACCCCTAGAGAGGCTAAGATATGATAATGATAATGATTTTTAAACTAAATCAAATTACTATAGTTACCAAGATCAGAAATGTCATCTTGAATGCCTACTCCTTCCAAAAGCTTCAAATTTCAGAGAATAAACCGTTCTGGCCTAATGTTATCCTTTTTGAGGTGCATTTAATGTTGTTGATTCAGTTCATAGTTGTTCAAGCAATAGTTGTTGCAAACAGCTGTTCAAGCAATTTGTACTGTCCACAGCTGTTCAATCAATAAGCATTGCTGAATGTAACTGATAAAATTCAAATTGATATCAGTATGAATAAAATCATGAACGTGATGGTCCTTCTGTATTTTGGGGTTTTAAGCATGAGGTGCAAGTAAAGGAAATTCATGGTATCAAAACCCTATTTAAAAATTGCTAAATATAATATAGTATGTTATATGTTTACATGATAGATTTATTGCCAGATCAGAGTTCATGAGCAGAAAATCTAGTTTTACTTGTTCGAGTCAGTGAATAAATTATTGAAACTACGTAGCATGAATTAGCATTGCTCCATGATTTCAAATTTTAACTGTCAGATTAAAATTAGCAATTATCACAATTAAAATCTATAAATATGTTCTTGTTTATAACAAAATGTAAATAATGTTGCCCCACATATGCTGATATGAAGCACATTTCATGTAACTCCTTCCATATTCCATGCTCTTTGACATGATTCTTAGATACATTGTTATGGGAAGGGTCTTCCAGAAATCACTGAAATTCCTGACATCATGCAAGTACATTTTTACCCAAGTCTCAATTTATTTCTGTTCTATTATTGTATTGGTGGTGATGCCACTCTGGTTATAAGGAAGTCAGATTTTAAACAATTTTTGTCTGCCCTAACCTGTTTTTCATTCCATTTTTATCCTTGGCTCAGAGGTAGCACTCTCGCCTGAGTTAGAAGACTGTGGATTCAAATCCCACTGCAGAGATTTGAGCACACAATCTAGGCTGACACTTCGTGCAGAACTGAGGGAGTGCTACATTGTCGGAGATGTCATCTTTTGGATGAGACGTTAAACCGAGACGTCTGCCTTTTCAGGTGGATATATAAGACCCCATGGCGCTATTCGAAGAGCAGGGGAGTTCTCCCTGGTGTCCTGGCCAATATTTATCCATCAACCAACATCACTAAAATAGATTATCTGGACATTATCTCGTTGCTGTTTGTGGGACCTTGTTGTGCGTAAATTGGCTGCAGCATTTCCCTACATTACGACAGTGACGACACTTCAAAAGTACTTAATTGACTGTAAAGTGTTTTGGGATGTCCTGAGGTAGTAAAAGGTGCTATATGAATGCAACATCTTTCTTTCTTTCCTTCTTCAATTGATATTAAAGCTACATATGATGTTATGTAGTTATGTATGATATCATAATTCACCTCAATAGTTAAATCTTATTAAAAGAAAATGTTCAAACATTAAAATATCTGGAGTGCAATATCTGGACTGGAGGAATGATATAGCTCTCCCTCTGTATGCTGGATCTAACTACTGTCTTTACATTACAGAACACCTTAGACAATTTAATCCAATTACACCAACTGGCATCCTCTTTTGCTTGGAAATGGACCACACTGGTATATTGTGGACCCAGCTACAAAATTAATAAGCTTCAAGTGAAAGTGGAGGTTCAAAGGAATTTCCATTCTTCACGGGGTGATAATTATGTGCAACAGACTCCCAGCAAAAGCAACTGATATTGTGTTGACTAACTCATTCAAAAAATAAATGGTTAAATAGCCACATAGGAAAGGGATTGAAAGTTACCGAAATAAGCATGGACCAAGATATTCAAACACTCCATGGAGCACAATATATACCGCTGTAAACAAAAAAATGGCAGCTCTGGAATACAACCAGCCAGGGCTTAAAATGGAGATGGGGTGGGGGGGGTGAATATTCTGGAGTCTCACTTGATCATCTTTGGGTGGAAGTGGATGGGGAGAAATTCAAAAATAAATTTTGCAGAACTTTCTCACAGAAGATTAAATAAGTGGGCTACTGTCCATTGCAGGACTAACTTCACATTGTCTGTGGAAGAGCAGCTTGATGCGTTCAAAGACCTTATCTTTTTACATTTTTTTTGGTTCATATAAGTCAGTTGAGGATAAGTAAGCTTTGCAGTGCAAACGATTACTGTCCAATGTAAAGTCAAGCATGAAGTTAATCATTTTTATGATTTAAGTATAAAAGAAATATCTTTTATGTATGGTCATTATACAATGCTCCCACATAGAACTGTAAAATACCACTGTGCTCTCTGCATGACACAGGTCTGGTCTCAGATGAGCAGGACACGCTGAATGGTGAGCAGGTACCTACCCACAAGGGGGAGGAAAAACTACAATATGGATTACCCTGGGGCATACTCTCACAAGCCAGATACACAGTAGCATTGGCAAAAGTTTAGCTGGAAAGCTAAGTATTGATTTCTACTTACTGAATCTTAATAAGATATGCCAGGTCATTACTGCTCTAACAGAAATTGACTTCGAGATCGCAATTTAAATTCTAATAGACTATTCAAATAAGAAAACAATTTTTCTTAAAAAATGAGATTCCTTGGCACTGCACGCCAAAGCATCAAAATAACACACTACAGATTGGCAGGAGCAGAGTTCTGTACCCAGATCATCCGAATAGTGAGTTACCGATCCCAGCAGCAGAGTCACAGAGAGGCTGGGTGCTTCTGCATAGCAGCGAGGAAGAATTACTCTGGACTACTCTACTGCATCTCCTTTCAGATTGGTATTGGCAGAAACCCAGGGACCATTCATCCTGCAGCCTTGCCCACAGATAGTGCAAAGTACAGGGAGCAACAGGTCAGGGAAGGCTAGAAAATGGCTTCAAAAGAAGTGAATCTCACCATCATCAAAACAATTATAATTTCTTTTTGTCTGATGTTACACATCCATTTTTGTGCTTAAACATTTTCTATATGAATCTCAGATTTTCTTTCTCGTTCCGAGTGAAACACCTACTAGATTGGCAAAAAACAAAATGTTTTTTCTTTGGAAAATACAGTTAAAAGACATGTTACAAATGCCTAAATTGATTCCTTTCAGGATGATAAATCAGTTATCACCTCAAAAGAAATACCTACGGTCATGAAAGAAAACAATTAGAAAATAAGGTATGATGTTTGTGCTATATTTTATTTATGACTCTGTGATCCTCAAATCTTATACAATGCATGTAGCATTATCAAAAAAGACTTACCGTGCACTTTAATTGTAAACTTGCACGAAGCCTTGTTTCCAGCCCTGTCAAAAACAGTGTACTGAATTTTATGTTGACCCTCAGGAAATTCTGATCGAGGAGGGAGGCCTTTTAAAATAACGCTAAAACATTTTAAAAAATGTATTAATACTGAACCTTGTTGCATTTATAACACAGCATATTCACATTCAACTTCATTCAAATGAAAAGTTGCGGCAATATCGTTTTTTTGAGGTAATATGTTCATTACCTCAAGGCGAGCAGTGAGCAAAACACTCAAAAAAAATTATTGCTGTTATCAATCTGGAATCTGCAGTACTGCACTGGGTAAACTATAATGCTGGAGTAGCACTCAAACTGCTGTTTTGGGGAATTCCTCTTGCATGTGGCCAGTGCAGCTCCTCTAAATATGTAGCCTAGTGTGGAACCATTAGGTCGGAAAAATGGTTGTTCAAGATTTTTACCATGGCATGCATTTATTTTAAATCATGCCTTCATTTTATTTCCCAGTATTTCTGCAGCTTGCCATCTCCACATTGTTCTGTCTACATGGTGCGTGTATGATGCAGATGAGGATTTTCTCAATGGCCACTCTAAGTGGCACTGCGCAATGGTCAACGGAGTTTACAGAATGGAATGCATTGAAAAAGGAGAAGCTAATCAGAAATGGTTAAATGAATTATTAGTCCTAAAATGTTGAATTAATGCCTGGACCAAGATCTTCACCACAGACTATAATATATCAGGCAGTATTATACCATGGGCTAATTTACTTCTTTTGTTTCTCTTCCCCCACCCCCTCCAATATCCTCACACCATCAGAGAAACAAAAGAGCTGAGAAAACAGGGAGATAAACTCTTTTCCAGTCCTCGGCCAACAAACTGCTCAATAGTGGCTAGGGCGATTCAGCCTCTGATTTTTCCTCCTTCTCTGTTGGCACGTAGATCAGTGCCTCCCTTTAAGGGGTATTCTTGCAACACCAATTGAGCAGAGATTTAGTTTCTTTTATCAACTCAACGCTGCACACTGTGACAACCTAAGGACAACATATAAGAATTTTCCATAACAGAAATGGAAATTGAGTAGGAGCACCAAACAATGGAATTTTATCAGGGTGAAAAGTTAACTAAGCAGCATTGTGAATTTTTGGTACTTAAATTAATTACTTGTCACTTTGCATTGGTTATGTTTTGTTAATTTAAGGAAGCGGCATGCACTTCTCCATTCAATACAGATTAAAACATGTTTTGTTTACAGCAGCAACTGAAAATGAATCCTTGATAGTTCTCAACTAAATAATGAATTCCCACAGCTTCTAATCTATTACTGAAAAGTGTATCTGCCAATAGTACTCCATACATTATTCATCAACCTTCAAAAATGACTAATTTCATAGATATAATTCTGAATCATAATGCACTAAAGATTTTAGATTGATCTTTCCTTATGCATGAAAGGAGCTCCAGGTAACCAGTTTCCTAACAAAATATTTAATTAAAGATATTGTACAATGTTAAATGATTATCGGCCATATGATTCTTTCATGCTCATATTAAATCCTGCTCTTATTTCTTGAGAAAACTTGCACAATATAACCCAGGACACTATAATGTTTTCTATTCTACAAACTATCAGATTTAATAAATGTATTATTTCTCGTTAAACCCCTCTCTTCCTGACAGTTGGCCCTGGTCTAACACATTATGACCTTCTGAAATGAACTCTCTTCTGGTCACGTGAGGATCCCAAAATTTAACAAACATGCCATAATTGTTATCTTGGTACTGAACTCCAGAAGTAAGCCAAAGGTTTTTCAAGTTATTGTTAATACCCCATTAGGTTTTACAGCTGTTTGCATCCAAGAATCCTTAGGTTGCTGATTTGTTTCCAGCTCAAAAGGACAAGATTGCTGTGTGCAGTTTTGGGCACCTCATTACAGAAAGAACATTAAAGTGTACAAAGTAGATTTACCAAGATGATACTGGGACTATTTCCACTGGAACAAGAAGGCTAAGAGGAGATTTAAAATTATGAACGGTTTTGATAGAGTGAATAGGGAAAGACTATTTCCTCTATTTGGAGAATCAGTGACAAGGGGGTCATCAATTTAAAATTGTCACCAAGCAAGTGAGGAGAGAGGTCATAAGAAAGTTCTTTACACAGCGGGTTGTTGGAGTATGAGATACTTTGCCATAAGAAGTGGTTGAGACAGAGACCACTGCACCTTTCAGTGGAAGTGGAGTAAGATACAGGGCTATGGGTGAAAGCAGATCAGTAGGATTAGTTTAGGATTGCTCTAACAAAGAGCCAGCGTAGACAAGATGGGTCAAATGGCCTCCTTCTATGCTGCAAACATCTCTGGTTCTACGGGAGAGATTACCAATGCTGAGGGTGGAATGGTTTCTACATTTTTTATCCACCATCAGCATTAAGGTTATATAGCACACTTTAGATGCAAAGTCAGTTCCTTGTATTCAACTCAAAAATGTGCTTTAACCCCATCTTCAGAAAAACACCTTCTAGTATGGCATTTCCATTTTCTCCAAATCGATTCTGTAATCAATTTAGTGCCAATTTTTACCAAATTATAGACAGTTTTGTTTTGTGGATTTACACCCACTAGGAATTGATTGCAGGCTAACCAAACTCATTTCATTAAGCTGAGAGAGTTCCATTCCATCAATCAGGGCTAGATTAAGACCTGTTGAAGAATCTGAATCTACAGTTTTTAGGCTCTACAGTGCCTTGGGCTTACCAATATCACTTTTGTATTAATCCAAAGTAGTTTTAAATGTGCATTTACACAAAACAGCAGTATTAGTTGGGAGTCTGCTGGCAATCTGACTCCAGTGTGCACTGAAGCCAAGAACTGCGACACCCTCCAGAATGTAATTTCACCCATGTGGGTACCACATCATTTTGCTATAGCCCCAACCAAAGCCATATTTAACCAAAGAGCAGTCTGAGAATTTTTTAAAACCTAATTTTAAATGTTTTTCATGTTAGGAGAAAATCCATGCTCCTGTTGTCTCTGCTGATGTCAAAATAAATCGGAAGAGGATCGGCTCTCTGCACTTTTGTACTTGCCTGCATCCACAGGCCTCCAATATCACTAGACAGAAAGTAATTCTGTGGTCTGCTGGCTGCCCATCACCCTATACAGCAGAGATGTTCAACCTATTGGAGCTGGGGGCCAGAAACTCAAGTCAAAACTAGTGAGTGGGTCTCACGATTACATAGGGATGATACACGAAAATTCAAACCTCCATACACAAAGATTCCAATAACGCATACACAAAAAAAAATTAAGACTTTCTGTATAAACAAAAGTGGCACCATACACGCGAAAATTACAATCTCCCCAATACACACAAAAAGCCCGGCTCCCATACACAAAAAAGCAGTACTGCCCATAAACAAAAATTCAGACCCTTCCATACCCACAAAGAGCAAGACTCCCCTGGCAATAAAAGACAGACTCTCACACACACAAAATGTAAGACCCCCATACACAAAACAAGAAAAATCACCCATACACAAAAAAAGCAAGACCTCCATGCACAAAATTCTAAATCCTCTTACACAGAAAATTCAAGCCCCCCTTCCCACTATCCTTACCCCCATCCTCACTCCAATCCTTGCCCCCTCAATCCTTCCTCTCCCCTGAAGCTTGAAAACAGGGAAGTAGTAGTGGTTAAACTAGGAAGCTTCAACCTCAGCTCTTTAAACTTCCTGGGTTGTAGGACTGATTGTTACACACAGGCTGCTCCTGTTTGTTCTAAATCCAACAGGAAGCAGCCTTTTCTACTCCTCCAGGTAAGTGAGGAGTTAAGGCCTGCAACTGAAAAATTCATTCATCCCCGACTTTGTCCAACTTAAGCACACAAAGCCAATTTCAGCTGCAGTTAGTTTCAATTGTTAATGAAAATAACCGCAGTTGAAATCAACTTTGTGTGCTTGATATGAGAAGCAGGGGCCAGATGAAAGAAGCTCATTGGCTAGAGTTAGACCACATGTGTTGGGCACTTCCACTCTGCAGGTACTAGTCCTTGTAGCATTTTGACACCCTTAAGTGCAGACTTCCAGTTCTGAAGTGTCATTCAAAGCTACACTGGAGGAGCATAAATGAATTAGCTGCTGCACCTAATGCAAATTTCATTAGTAATAGATTTGCATTAAATGGGCCAGATATTGCTGCGATAACGGTGAGACTAGCAACATTCATTGTTACTTATATGCAAATCAGACAGTAACTTCCAGCGACCGCACATGCGCAGTTAAACGCGGAAATTCTGAAGCTGCCATCCGAGATGCGCTGCCCCTTTAAAAACTGCGCGAAAGCAGCATCTCGCTGCCCGATTCACCATTCAAATGTATTGAACAGCATGAGGTTCCTGTACTTACCACATAGATACGGACTAAACTCGCCAAAAAAAGTTAGGGCTTGTCCATTCCAGTCTAAGTACCCTTTTAATGGCGTGGTAAGTCTTAATTACTACCAAACCATCTCTTTGGCACTGAAAATTAACTTTTACAATTGTGGAGACTCATTCCTTCAGCTTTTAATTATTGTTGGACATTTTTTTTTAAATTAAATAAAATGTTTTTTTCTTACTTTTTCTTTGTCTCTTTTATCTCTGTCTCTTAATTCAACCTGTCTTACCCTCTCTTTATTTTGATTTCTCCTCCTGATTTGACATTGAATTCACTATTCTGACTTATACTTCCTGGTTTTGACTCTACGCTGTTATTAACTATGCTTCAATCTGATTGTTTAAGGAGATACACAGCTGCTTACCCTGTTCACGCAGGTCCAAGATGCCCTGTAGAGGGCGCCATGCTTTTTGGATCTCTAACTTACAGTAACTTGCCATGCAAACCCATAGAAAATCTAAGGGTAAGTGCAAGTCTAACGAACGGCGCACCTCGCAGCAAAATCTGGCTCATTAAATAAGTTTCTTTGATCAGCCATGTATATTTGAATACATTGCAACTCCTGAAAGTCTTAGAAAAACAAGTTTCAGGGACTATTTCACAGAATGAATTCATCCCTCCGAACAGAGGAAAACAAATCGTTGGCAGAGTCTACAGCATTCTCTGCACGGTCCTGCCTTAGTTATTCCTGCTATTATTTGCATTTTAAAATCCTTCAGCCAGAATTTCCATGCTGTTTTCATCACAAAAACAAAATAAAGCAAATAAAACTTACAACAGTAGAAGTATGCATAGGATGAACAGTAAAGTGCTTAAAAGGAAAATAGAAGATGGTTAAGTGACTGAAGTGTTATTAACATGAGATAATAGGAAGCATAATAAAACAAATCTAAGTGACACAGAGAACTACAGGAAAAGAGTGGGGGAATAGGAGTAACTGGATTGCTCTTACAAAGAGCCAGCGCAGGTTTGATGGGCCAAATGGCCTCCTTCTGTGCTGTAACCATTCTATGATTCTAAGAACTAGGAGTGGAACGCAGGTCTGAAATGGAAACAGGAGAAGCTTGCAAATTGGAACAGGACCCAACAGCCTGAAGGAAAGATAAAAAGCAAGCTGGCACCAAGGGTTCAAACTCTAATTTTTATCTTGGCTCTATTCCCCTTCCCCCCTCCCCCCTCCCCCCGCAAAGAATTTTAACAAATCTGTAGTTTCAATCACCACATTGTAGACAATATTATCATTTACTTTAGATAGCGTTATACATTATGCACAGCATTATACTATAGCTGTGAACTACTATACTTACCAGAGACAGTCAACATACTCTAACTGTTTTTTGATGCAGAGTATGGACTTTTATCATTTAAAGCTGGCAGTTTCTTATTTCCATAATTTGAAAGCATTTCTTGCAAACCATGTGAAGAATCAATTTTTTTTTCAAAAACAGACATTAGCTTTTACAGCTCCGACATAAATATCAACCTTACTTTACCATATAATTTTTAAAGGTTAATCTGACAATGGTTCGCAGTCAGTGCTTCTACCTGCCATTCCCCTCACTTCATAAATAGCAATTACTTTGTCAAAATGCCATCTGCTGTGTCTTTTCCTTCAGGAGTATCCCAGTTCACTCGGACTGTCAGCTTCTCAGGTTCAGCGGTCTTCTCCTTGAAGCTGGGACACCTTATTTTTGGTGGGTCTAAATCTATAAAATAAAGATAGAGATCTTTAAAAGTTCCAGTAACATCACCTATTCTCAACCTGGAGATGTTGAAATGTATAGTTGAGGCATGTGCTGTAATCATATCAAACTATCGCAATTCATAGACTTTTAATATTTGCTAGTTTCGTTTTAAGTCATGTTTAAACCAGTTTCTTTGACATAATTAGACCACATTTAGGCAGAACTTGTATTTCAGAAAGGTTTAAATTGTTTCAAGGATATGTGCATTTCAGCGGGGAGGGGAAGGTAATGTTTTGATGGTACTGTAACGATTTAGAATAATTTAACGAATAACCATAATAATAGCATCAATTAGGTGAAATGGTGGCAAAAGGTTGATGGTCTACAGTACTTTCAAAACAAGGGCTTCTGATTTTCAATTAGACCCATTAACATTAATGTCACTAGTTCCAATGGGAGGTAGGCAAAAGTTCAGGCAAAGATATAGCTGCCACATTCAGCTGTTTTTAAGATACCTTCAAAAGGGGCAGTATCCTCAAGAATTTTTACCTTCCCAGACAGAAGTTCCTCTATGTACACAGCAGCATGTTGAGGGCTATTAAGGATGATCTAGCTGTTAAGTGCACTACTTGTAGTGAATTGAGCCACAGAGGACTAGAAAGTCCCAGGTCCAATCTTTTTTTACATTGAATCTACAACACTAGCCATCTGGCCCAACTGGTCTATGCTAGTGTTTATACTCCATACAAGCCGCCTCCCCTTTAAATTTCCCACCCTGCCCCTATTCCCTTTCCCTCATGTAATGCAACTATCCTCCCCTTACACGTATCAATGCTATCTGCTTCAACCACTCCATGTGGCAGCGAGTTCCACGTTCTCACCACTCTCTGTATAAAGAAATTAATGGCATAAAATGAAGCAGCAGTCTTCAGGTTGTGCTGATTTAACTAATCTCAGCCAGAATGGAGAGTGGGGCACTTTCAGCATTAGTGGTTTGGGGAAGGGAAACATCAATTGTGATTTGTGCTCCTAATCATTATCCAATAGCATAGAAAGTATGCAAGTATTGACATTACAGAAGGACAGGATTAGGGTGAACTGTGATGCTCACCAACAAGGTGAGGTACTGTATTATTCAGTACTTTCAGAACACCCACGGAGAAAATTGGAAGTAAAAATGTTAAAATAAGATGGCAGGCAGCCAGCTTTAAAATAATTCAATTTGCAGACTCCATAAGTGTGACCAGCCTAAGAGGTTTTCTTGTAAAAAATCCAACTTTGAATCAGTTTAAAACATTATAAAAATTGCAACGGACTCAAAATTTTTGATAATCCTGAACCACTATTTAAATATAGGATTTTATGGCTTGCAGACGTCATGATGACAATTAATCTTTCATCCTTTATCTCCCTCTCCTACAGACTTTCCTACTTATTGTGATGTCAATGAAGTCACCCATGTATAAAATTTGCTTATTTAATATTAAATTGTGGTTGCTACCAGTGCAGATGGCTATTTCAAACATATAGAAGTGATTAAATCTCACATCAAATATGCACTGAATATAAATTGCCTAACACATTGGTAACCTAACAATCTAACAACCAACCTTTAGCGATGTGTTGGTGTGTAGCTATAACATTACTGGGTACCAAAATATTTAATATACTGCCCAGTGGAAGAGAAATTAGCTATAGATTATATGCTATAGACTACCCTATTTTTTTAATAAAATGGATGCCATCAAAGCAGCTTATTCCTCAGATGTCCATTGCAATCTTAACAGAAGAACGTATACATATTTAAAGCAGAGAAAGATACAGGGCTTGGGAGAAAATTGGGACAGCGGGATTAGATTTGGATTGCTCTAGAAAAGAGCCAGCACAAACACAATAGCCCAAAGGCATCTATAATTCTACATTAGGATGCAACTGTCAATTGCTAAATCATACTGGAATTACTTCCAAACTACTAGAATTTCTTGCTATTTGTATTTCATACACAATTCGGTTATCACCAATGCACTATATGTAAGCAACTGAATTATTCTACTAAACACATTGGATAAAGTAGCCCACAGCCATTTCAGTATAAAAACACTATATAGTTTAGTGTTAGTAGTAATCCTGTTCTTTTATTTAAAATCACATATAAATTGATGATTTGTGTAATGTTGTGTAGTTTATTAATGCACATTGGGAAATACAAAAATAATTTGTGATAATCAACAATGTTGTTAAAGTATGCATAATCATTAAACTGTAAATTAACCTAATTTCCAGTAGAAATGAATCTGGAATTCATTTTACATTTATTCCTTGAAAAAGACCACTGTGAGCAATGCCACAATAGATTTTCTAATATCTTACAGTAAGTTATCATGTTAATTAAATTGTGTATCAGTGTTCATCATAACTCACACCAAAGTCACTGCACGCTATGTTGTTGATGCACGATTGCAACAACACATAAAATATTAACTATAAAGTAAAATAATCAACAATTAATTACCAGGAAATAATATGGTGACAGCATACATTAAAAAAATGGATAAATGCTCGCTGAAACTCATTTGTCTTAAATTTTTATCTCTTCCTTATACAAGCATGATTGCTGCTGCTCATGGAGAATAAGGGCATTTTAAAATGCAGATCATTGGACAACTAGTGGTTAAAAGAAATCAGAAACTAAGGCTTACCACAATACTGAAAACCTTTCACACAGAGTAAAAGAGTTGCGGTTCTAAATAAAAGAAACTGTAGAGACTGAAAGGCCTGGGCAGGTCTCAGAATTTTTTATGGATCAATGGAATGAAAACCGGGCGCATCCGCACCGCCAGGTTACTGCCCAGGAGGTGATGTTGAAAATTACTCCCTTTAATTTCATGTATTTTTGTCCCAAGGAAGCAAGAAAAGAGGCAGCACAGCATTTTTGAAGCAAGTTGTTCCAGTCATTTGGATCTCATGGGCAAGAATTTAACCTATGATAATGCCATTGCGACCCTTAGAGCTAAGGGAACACAAACTATCATTTAAATGGCACAGCAACATTTGTTTCTGAAATTGAAGAATCTTTTCCTGTCCAGGTGACTATTCCTCAATCAATTTAAATCCAATAGTTATTATCTGAAAGTACTTACTAATGATGCCTGGATTTCATTTAAATATTTACCATGTACTTTGGTCAAATCTATCCATTGGCAAGAACATGACTGCAACTGTGTTGCCTGAAAGTTTCTACAGCACTCCAATGTGGATTTGCAATCTGCCTCATCAGATTTGCCTCAGTGATCTTTGGAGTCCACACAGGAATTTGAAAAGATCCACAAGGTATTGGTGGATCCACCTTACTCAGGACAATTAAGGTCAATTTAACAATTTTCATATCAACTATAAACTAATCCAGCTTTAATGTTCTGTCCAAGAGCAATTGTACAATCAGTCCAAGTAGCCTGGTGTCAACACTGATTCATCACCTCATCTATCTGATGCAACAGACTGACACCAGGCCATCTTTGCCCAATATGCATAATTAATGTTGCTGCACTAGTTTGTAATCTAGATGTGTCAAGAACTTTTGAGCAGAGTACCTCAGAGTCAGCTTGTGCACTTACTATAAATACCTATCAGTCTGCTAACAAAGATTACTATTAGCCACACGTCTACACTGAAGTATTAGTGCAGGAAGGATGACTGCCAATCATAAGAATAACTGTATACACAACCAAAGAACAGACTGAAACATTAAGGGCTAAAAATAAGAACAGATGTACTAACCCATTTTGAAGACCTACTCAAGCACCAAATAGCAGATTGTCAATTTCTTTCAAAAAAAGCTCCAAATATGATTATTCCTATAGAACACACTGCATTTAATAATAAATTGGTACCAGGTGTTGAGCGGCCTAATCAAAGACCGCCGCAGGCCACTCCGTGAAAATGTAAGTTTTTGTTTTGTTTTTAAGATTTTAGTGGAGCTAGGAGGAGCATGAATGGTCCTCCTAGTCCCACAAAAATCTTACAGCCTGCTGTCAGCCCATTCACACACACCCTCCCCTCCCACACACACACATGATTGCCTCCACCCCAGGATAAAATTTCTGTCTCAGTTTGGCATCAGAGCCATGGGAATTTTCGTTCCTCTCACTGCCTGCCCAAAGTCCACCGGTATTGCCATGCCCTGCCCCCCTGATTGGCCAGCTGCCTGTGAGCACTTAACCAACGCTCGCAGCTGACTGCAACACTGATGCAAGGCCCAGCCCTCAGGCAGGTGTCGTGAGCATTCCTCCCCCACTCCCACCCAAAGTAAAATCCAACCACTAGGTCTCATTGTAAGGTTTTGCTTCTTACCCCATTTTCCTTAATTATTACCCATTTCTCTCAAAGCTGTGTCCTCATCTTAGCTCATGAAAAACTGTGTTATGTTGATAATTTCTTCCATGATTAGCCCCACATTATTCAACTGTCACTTATTCATTTAGACAATTTTATCATTCGTGGAACAACCTCAACAAAGAAACAGAATTTCATCTGTTAAATACAAATTAATTTTCAAAACAAGTAGACCAGGAAAATATAGTCACAGGTAAACTGTATCTATACTACCACCATGTGGTAGTCCTGTACAGTTACATTAGACTTTCTTTGTAGTAGTTTTTTTTAATTCATTCATGGAATGTGGGCATCGCTGGCAAGGCCAGCATTTATTGCCCATCCTTAATTGCCCTTGAGAAGGTGGTGGTGAACCACCATCTTCAACCACTGCAGTCCATGTGGTGAAGGTTCTCCCACAATGCTGCTAGGTAGGGAGTTCCAGGATTTTGACCCAGCGACGATGAAGGAACAACGATATATTTCCAAGTCGGGATGGTGTGTGACTTGGAGGGGAACATGCAGGTGGGGGTGTTCCCATGTGCCTGCTGCTCTTGTCCTTCTAGGTGGTAGAGGTCGCGGGTTTGGGAGGTGCTGTCAAAGAAGCCTTGGTGAGTTGCTGCAGTGCATCCTGTGGATGGTACACACTGCAGCCACAGTGCGCCAGTGATAAAGGGAATGAATGTTTAGGGTGGTGGATGGGGTGCCAATCAAGCAGGCTGCTTTGTCCTGGATGGTGTCGAGCTGCTTGAATGTTGTTGGAGCTGCACTCATCCAGGCAAGTGGAGAGTATTCCATCAAACTCCTGATTTGTGCCTTGTAGATGGTGGAAAGGCTTTGGGGAGTCAGGATGTGAGTCACTCGCCGCAGAATTCCCAGTCTCTGACCTGCTCTTGAAGCCACAGTATTATTGTGGCTGGTCCAGTTAATTTTCTGCTCAATGGCGACCCCTAGGATGTTGATGGTGGGGGATTCGGCGATGGTAATGCCGTTGAATGTCAAGGGGAAGTGGTTAAGCTCTCCCTTGTTGGAGATGGTCATTGCCTGGCACTTGTCTGGCGTGAATGTTACTTTCCACTTAATCAGCCCAAGCCTGGATGTTGTCCAGGTCTTGCTGCATGCGGGCACGGACTGCTTCATTATCTGAGGGGTTGCGAATGGAACTGAACACTGTGCAATCATCAGCGAATATCCCCATTTCTGACCTTATGATGGAGGGAAGGTCATTGATGAAGCAGCTGAAGATGTTTGGGCCCAGGACACTGCCCTGAGGAACTCCTGCAGCAATGTCCTGGGGCTGAGATGATTGGCCTCCAACAACCACTACCATCTTCCTTTGAGCTAGGTATGACTCCAGCCACTGGAGAGTTTTCCCCCTGATTCCCATTGACTTCAATTTTACTAGGGATCCTTGGTGCCACACTTGGTCAAATGCTGCCTTGATTTCAAGGGCTGTGACTCTCACCTCACCTCTGGAATTCAGCTCTTTTGTCCATGTTTGGACCAAGGTTGTAATGAGGTCTGGAGCCGAGTTGTCCTGGTGGAACCCAAACTGAGCATCGGTGAGCAGGTTATTGGTGAGTAAGTGCCGCTTGATAGCACTGTCGACGACACCTTCCATCACTTTGCTGATGATTAAGAGTAGACTGCTGGGGCGATAATTGGCCGAATTGGATTTGTCCTGCTTTTTGTGGACAGGACATACCTGGGCAATTTTCCACATTGTCGGGTCGATGCCATTGTTGTAGCTCTACTGGAACAGGCGTGAGGCGTGGCTAGTTCTGGAGCACAAGTCTTTAGCACTGCAGCCGGGATGATGTCGGGGCCCATAGCCTTTGCTGTATCCAGTGCACTCAGCTGTTTCTTGATATCACGTGGAGTGAATCGAACTGGCTGAAGAGTGGCTTCTGTGATGATGGAGATATCGGGAGGAGGCCGAGATGGATCATCCACTCGACACTTCGGGCTGAAGATGGTTGCAAACGCTTCAGCCTTGTCTTTTGCACTCACGTGCTGGACTCTGCCATCATTGAGGATGGGGATGTTTACAGAGCGTCCTCCTCCCGTTAGTTGTTTAATTGTCCACCACCATTCACGACTGGATGTGGCAGGACTGCAGAGCTTTGATCTGATCCATTGGTTGTGGAATCGCTTAACTCTGTTTATAGTATGTTGCTTCCACTGTTTAGCATGCATGAAGTCATGGGTTGTAGCTCCACCAGGTTGGCACCTCATTTTTAGCTACGCCTGGTGCTGCTTTTGGCATGCTCTTCTACACTCCTCATTGAACCAGGGTTGATCTCCTGGCTTGTTGGTAATGGTAGAGTGAGGAATATGCCGGGCCATGAGGTTATAGATCGTGCTGAAATACAATTCTGTTGCTGCTGATGGCCCACAGCACCTCATGGATGCCCCGTTTTGAGCTGCTAGATCTGTTGTGAATCTATCCCATTTAGCATGGTGATAATGCCACACAACACGTTGGATGGTGTCCTCAGTGCGAAGACGGGACTTCGTTTCCGCGAGGACTATGCAGTGGCCACTCCTACCAATCCTGTCATGGATAGGACAGGTAGATTGGTGAGGATGAGGTCAAGTAGGTTTTTCCCTTGTGTAGGTTCGCTCACCACCTGCCGCAGGCCTAGTCTGGGAGCTATGTCCTTCAGGACTCGGCCAGCTCGGTCAGTAGTGGTGCTACCGAGCCACTCTTGGTGATGGACATTGAAGTCCCCCACCCAGAGTACATTCTGTGCCCTTGCTACCCTCAATGCTTCCTCCAAGTGTGCTCAACATGGAGGAGGACTGATTCATCAGCTGAGGGAGGGCGGTAGGTGGTAACCAGCAGGAGGTTTCCTTGCCCATATTTGACCTGATGCCATGAGATTTCATGGGGTCCGGAGTCAATGTTGAGGACTCCCAGGGCCACTCCCTCCTGACTGTATATCACTGTACCGCCACCTCTGGTGGGCCTGTCCTGCTGGTGGGACAGGACATACCCAGGGATGGTGATGGAAGAGTCTGGGACGTTGGCTGAAAGGTACGATTCTGCGAGTATGGCTATGTCAGGCTGTTGCTTGACCTGTCTGTGGGATACCTCTGCCAATTTTGGCACAAGTAGTGAGTGACAATGTCTTGTATTTTTATGAAGACACAGACAGCTGTCACAATTTTGGGGTTTTTACAATAGATATTCTCTCAGGTCACGCATGACCAAGCAAGCAGGCATCGCATCCCCTATGGTCCAGAGTGCATCATCTTCTGCCCAATATTTAGATAAACGATAGCATGATCCAGGGATCATAACAGAATCTTTATTCCATTCACAGGATGCTAGAAATATTGGGCCAGATTTTGCTGTGAGTGGCGAATGAACAGTGCCTGTGGTCCATTAGGCATGCCCTTGCCCATAGACTTCACATGGGGTTTTGCACGTCAAATTCCTGTCAGCAGGAGGTCCAAACTGCATGGCACCCTCTACAGGGCATCTGGGACCTCTGTGACCAGGGTAAGCAACTGTGTGTCTCCTTAGCCAATCAGATTGAAGAATTGTTAATGAGCAGCGCAGAGTCTGAACCAGGAAGCGTAAGTTAGAATAATGAATTCTATGTAAAATCAGATACAGAAAGTGAAATAAAGAGAGGAAAAGAAAGATTAAATTAAGAGAGAGAGATATTATCACAGTATGTTACAGCACAGAAGGAGGCTGTTCAGCCCATCGTGCCTGTGCCAGCTCTTTGAAAGAGGCATCTCTGCTCACCCTGAAGTTGCTGTACGATTTGTGCATTAATAGCAGGGAGCACTGTTAGCCTCACCATTATTTTGACAGTAAAATATGGCCCATTATCATGCGCTGCCATGTGAAATTTCCTCTTTATGGACAGCAAACTGGATAAGGACTTTACCAAATCGAAACAGGAGTTTTGAACCAAAAGTTGAAGCTGATTGTTCACAACCTCGGCATCCTATTTAACCCAGAGTTGAGCTTCCAACCCCATATCCTTTTCATCACAAAGACCGGCTACTTCCACCTCCGCCCCTGCCTCAGCTCATCTGCTACTGAAACCCTCATCCATGCTTTTGTCATCTTCAGGCATGACTATTCTAATGCTCTCCTGGCCAACCTTGCATTATCCATAAACTTCTGCTCATCCAAAACTCTGCTGCCCGCATTCTAAGTCCCACTCACCCATTATCCTTGTGCTCAGCATCGGCTCCCGATCCCCCAACATTTTCAATTTAAATTTCGTAGCCTTGTGTTCAATTCCCTTCATGGCCTCACCCCTCCTTATCTTTGTAACCTCGTCCAGCACTACGAGCCTCTGAAAAGTTTCCGTTCCTCCAACTCTGACCTCTTGTGCATCCCACACTCCTTTCAGCTACCTTGGTTCCAATTTTCTGGGATTCCCTCCCTAAATCTCACTGCATCTTCACCTCTCTCTCCAGATTTAAGACCCTCCTTAAAACTTACCTCTTTAACTAAGCTGTTGGTCACCTGTCCCAAAATGACAGAAAATTCTTTGAAAAAGCATTCAATGATTTGATTTGTTCATCAACAAACAATGTTAGACAACTTCAATTGCAAGTGTTTGCATGGGGAATTTTAATGTTAAATGTTGACATAAAAGTGAGACAAAAATATGACAGCAGGAAGTAAAGTTTGTGGATAGGAAGTGCACACATACATAAGATTTGTCATATAAGAGATATCTTTGACTTCTTAAATGATTTTTAGTATTTTCTAATATTTTCACGGCTTTATACTAAACAGCTGATTACCTCACTTTAAAATATTTTATGAACACAACTTACCAAGACAAGATGGTTCCTTTCCACTCCACACTTTATTGTACATGCAAGTCACGGATTTTTGTCCCTTAACTTGGTATCCAGGTGTACAGTAAAACTCACACCTTGAGTTAAAATATGCTCCATCTGAGCACTTTGCACCTGCGTGGGTTGGCAATGAAAGCTTAGGACATCGTATTTCTAGAACAGAAAAATAAATAACTGTAATAATTTGAAGAATAAGCTTTCTTTTTTCCTCTCCCCTCCTGAAGGTGAACTTATATTAGGGTATGGTTCACTAGGCAGCCCCCAGCAACCCTTCACTACTTCACCCAAGCCACTTCTTTCATTTGTGTCCACAGACCACTCCACACTCATGTCCAAACATGCACACTTGCCTGTTGGAATCACTATATAACACTCAGGAACCTTGGCCAACTTTCACCTTTTCTAGCCCAGGTAAACTGAGGTCAACTGTAGCACCCATTTCCAATATCTGTATGTCATTTTCCACCAGCCAGGAACTTTATCTTTCCCCACATACTGTGCAACATTTACAGCATTAGATTGCAAGTAAATAGACCTTTGAAAATGAACAGTATTGCATTTATTGGAATTGCACATCCAATTAATTAGTGGCATTTGTGCAGCCATACTAGTTCTCCGTAGTACTAATACTAGTCCAGCTGCTAATTATATAAACAATTATGGATAAGCTTTCTATTAAATTGTTAGAGGCAGGTGATATATAAAAATACCTTTAAATTGAAATTTTGTTTGGAGCTTTCAGTTTCTATACAAGTTCCATATTTTCACCATTTTTTTTTCTCCCGGAAGCTACTGCTGGTGGCACTCTGAAAGCTCACAGGTTCAAGCACCACTCCAGAGACTTGAGCACAATCTAGGCTGGCACTTCAGTGCAGTACTGAGGGAGTGCAGCACTGTAGGAATTGCTGCCTTTTGGATGAGATGTTAAACCGAGGCCCCATCTGACTTCTCAGGTAGATGTGAAAGATCCCAAAGGCTCAGCTGATACTTACACTGTCTAATGTGGATGTCCAATGCCACAGGGCCATGGAATGTGTATTAACCTGTTAATGAGTATAATCCAGGGGTGACAAAGTTACATGCAGACGTAGATATTAGAATGTCATAGGACTGCTCAGAAAAATATTTCTTAGGCACTTCATCTTGATTTAAATAACACAGGAAGTAGCCTGTAGTTCATCATGTATTGTTTTCATAGATACAAGAGCTCTGCGTGTTAGTTTAGCTAGATTCATCACAAGTCTTATAGGATACATGAAGTCTCGTGGCTTCAGGTCAAACAAGGACAAGGAAACCTCCAGTTGATCATGTCCTGTGGCCTCCCCCCTCCCCCAACTGCCAGCAACTGATGAATCAGTACTCCTGCATCTTGAACATCACTTGGAGGAAGCTCTAAGGGAAGCAAGGGCACCAAATGTATTCTGGGTGAAGAAATGCAATGTCCATCACCAAGAGTGGCTTGGTAGTAACACCATTGACCGAGCTGGTCTAATCCTGAAGGACATAGCTGCCAAATTGGGCCTGCATCAGGTGTGGAGGGAACAAACATGAGGAAGGAGTATGATAGCATACTCACCGCTCGCCTGGATGGGTGCAGCTTCAACAGTCAAGAAGCTCAACACCATCTAGAACAGGGCAATTCGCTTGATTCGTGCTCCTGCCACTGGACTCAATATCCACTCCCTCCACCACAGGTGAACTGGGCTTTAATAATAGAGGCATGGAGTACATAAGCAAGGAAGTTATGATGAACCTTTATAAAGCACTGCTTTGGTCACAACTGGAGTATTGTGTCCAATTCTGGGTACTGCACGTTCGGAAGGATGTGAAGGCCTTAGAGAGGGTGCAGAAGAGATTTACTAGAATGGTTCCAGGGATGAAGGACTTCAGATACGTGGATAGACTGGAGAAGCTGGGGTTGTTCTCCTTGGAACAGAGAAGGTTGAGAGGAGATTTGATAGAGGTATTCAAAATCATGAAGGGTCTAGACAGAGTAGAGAGAGATAAACTGTTCCCGTTGGCAGAAGGGTCAAGAACCAGATGACATAGATTTAAGGTGATTGGCAAAAGAACCAAAGGCGAAATGAGCAAAAAACTTTTTTTTACACAGCAAATGGTTAAGACCTGGAACGCACTGCCTGAAGGGGTGGTGGAGGCAGATTCAATCATGGCTTTCAAAAGGGAATTGGATAAGCACTTGAAGGGAAAAAATTTGCAGGGCTATGGGGAAAGGGCGGGGGAGTGGGACAAGCTGGATTGCTCTTGCAGAGAGCCAGCATGGACTTGACGGGCCGAATGACCTTCTTCTTTGCTGTAACCATTCTATGATTCCATGATAATACCATTAGTTTGTATTGTTTCCCCACTCCTCATAATGTTCTCCCCTCATGTTGGAGTACAGTTCCTCAGACACCACCACTTCCTGGTATTCCAAGCTACCATTCTTCATTTGCAAACTTGGAGAGTGAGTGTTGGCAGAATATTTTACCTTGGGGAGCATCATAGCCTAACCTGATCTTGTCCTCATCTAACATGCATAATGTGCACTTTCATGCAGGAGTTATTGGATGGCTATCAGCAGCAGAAAGTCAGGCAAGTTTTCCAGTGTGCTGAGACGTGCTGTAGCACACCCTACTGCCACCCTGACCGTGATCAGCTAACTCAGCACCAACTGAGAATCAAAACTGGGAGCTTCCTGGTCTGCGTAGCCCAGCTCCACATCAGACAGTGTATCAACTGAGCCATCAAGTGAGCAGGCATGAGTTTTTTTTAAATCAATAAGCAACGAACTAGGCATTTCCCTACAATACAACAGTGACTGCACATCAAAGTACTTAATTGGCTGTGAAGCTCTTTGGGATGTCATGAGGTCGTGAAAGACACTATATAAATGCTTTATTTTCTTTCTTTTCTTCAAACTTATCAGACAATGCAGTCAGCAACTAATTCACTGTTATTCACTCAGCATCACAGTGACAAAATTTCACAGAATTCACATTCATTTATTTAGTTACATTTTTAAATTTTACTTTAACTGATACAGTTAATTTTTTTTTAGCATTTTGGAATTGCCAATTATGTTAAAGTGTGGGATTCCCAACCGTATCATATCTGCAGAGCTTTAATGTAGGAATTTATTATGGCATTAAATGGGTCATTAACTGAATCAGAAAGAAATGCAGAGGAAATGATCTGATGTTTTGGAATTCTATATCATCAAACATCATAATAATCAGGCTTCACAATGTTTTTGGTTTCAGTTATTCACCTTTCCTATGCATTACGCCATGGAAATAAACTGTGCAACTTTCACCTTCACTCTTTCCATTACTCTCAACAAAAACAAAAAACTCCAATATTACTCACCTCTGCAATTAACAGTTTGTGACCAGCGTTTGCTTGAAAGACAATGGACACGGCTAGTTCCATGAATTTCATATCCTTTTCGGCAAGAAATATCACATGCTGTTCCTTGTACATTTTTGTAATATTCACCTTGTGGTGTTCTGCAACTGACATAACCATTTTTGATCTTTAGAGGAGTGCACCATGGAATATCTGTAAACAGCAATAACAGTAAATGTACAGCTAACTTCTTGTACTACTAATATCTACCCTAAATACTTACTGTTTCAGGCAGCTTACCGTGTATAATGCTGTCTATTTCACTGTAGAAGAATAAAGATGGTTAGCAGTTCCTCATCCCAAAAAATATCAACATTGTGGTTATTGTGCCTGAACGGACACTGCAGCTAACTCTCGTTTATGAATGACATAATAGTTATTAGCAAGGACATAATAGAAATTAAGCAATCAGCAAGTGTTCTTGTCTTGTAGGTTGATCAATTATGAAGATATAAAGTTTCATTAAAATTATGAAGTCATTTTTGAGATCTTAAGTGCATTCAAGAAAACTTTACAAATGTGACTATAGCTTTATAAGGTTAATTGTGATACTGGCTGTGTTATGCAGCAGAGAGAAATTGTGCTATAGGTTTCCATTGATGATCCACTGGGGATATCATATGTTCTAATCGTATGCAGTATTCAACCACTGACTGGAAGGGTGGGGCATTATCAAACATTTTAGTTCAAAAATAAAATATAAACATAGAGGTACTGGGGAAGTACAACTTTGGACAAATACAATAAATTCTAGTCAATGAGAGGATGAGCCTATGTTCAAACTACCTATCCTCCATTTGAACGCACCACATTCCCGCTTGTCAGATTGATTTATTTTAAAACAGCATGCTATTACTTGAAGTACATACTGTTTATTCAATTAATTGTGAAGTAATTGTATTTGATCTATTTTCACACTAATGGTAGCAAGATGTGAGAATCATCCATCAACTTCATTCACATTTCTAAACAGCTTATCAAAATTACTAGTGCAGAGTGATTACACACATGTGGGATATTTGTGAATTTCCTCAAAGAAAAATGTTCACAGAATCTCTACAGACTTCAATACTTCAATTGTGGGATTTCAACAACTTTACATCTGTTAAGGTTTTGACATTCTAACAATGATTAGAGTCCTTTCGTGTGCGTCCATAAAAATATGACATATGGTGAAACAGAAAAAACAAATTTTATTTCTGATTAATGCAGTATAAAAATAACTTTATCAGAACTTCCTAGAACCAATTCTAAATCATTGAATCATGCCAATTATTTTCCACTTGTGAAAACAATGTTGCTGGAAGTACACATCCACCATATGATGTTAGAAACAGTGGGATTTCAGCCACATGATGATGATCATCAAAAACAGTTGCCGTTCAGCAAATGAATGAAGCAGCAGTGTTTTCTAAGTTTTACTTCATTTACAGCATGTTTATTTTGCTGAACCCTATACTATAATTAATGAAACTCAATTCATTGATGCCCAAACTCCTGTACATTACGTTGTATTGTGTTGATAATTACATATTGCAGCAATTTCATAAATCCTATGAATAATACTATTCTTCTAAGATTCTGTACGTTTTTGTCAATATAACTATTGCAGCTTGCCTTCCTACCTTTTCTCTCACTTTCAATTCCTTCCCTAACCCCTCTCTCGGCCTTTTCTTTTCTTCCCTCTTTGTTCCCTTTTCTCATTCCCTCCTTCCCTTCCTTCTCTCACTCACTCTCTCCTCCTCTTGTTTCTCTCACCTCCTCCTGTTTATTTCTTTCTTTCTCTTTTCCCCCTCTGCCTCTCTCTAGTCCCTTCCTTTTCAGCGGGTCTGCTGACCTAGTTGATGATGTTGGCGACTATGACAGGGAACATGGTTGCTTGAGGGGGCCACAAAAGAAACAAGAGAAGTGGGAGGAGTCTGGCCTAGGCCGCTACAGCAGCATGGGGCCTGCAGCCCTGACTTTGAGAGGTTGGAAAAGGTGGGGGAAATTTAAAAAACGAATCAAACACCTGAAGGAAGGTATTTGCTCTGGCTAAGACAAACTGTTGTCAATCAGAAAGAACCCAGCAGTCCTGGCTCCTGCCAGAATAATTCAAATGGAATTGATTTCTTTTGAAGGGCATTCACCCAGCATGTTGTAAATACACATTTTAAAGTTGCAAATTCACAAAAACAAATGTGAATTTGCAACAGGCTGCCCACCCCACCGAATTCAGTCCTCATCTGATGTCCACACAGGTGAATTTTCCAGCAGGGCTCACAGAACAATGATCAGGAGCAGCAATCATGGCTAACTTTCCTCTTCCCTCATCCAAAGACCTAAGGCCAATTATACCCACACCCAACTGCCGCCAATCCTCCTAATCGCTCTCTTCCTGGCTCTGTGTGCATGCACCCATTTCCTATGCATCGTGAGGCATTTCATTACTTTAAAGGCACTATATAAATTCATGTTATTGTAGCTGAATACTCATATTTTCAAGACAAGTGGCTGGTAATTTTATTGCAACAGTCCTCCATTCAGCTACATGGCAAGATAATTAGGATGGTGGAATTTTTTCACGATCAATGGAGTTTCACTTATGAAAACAGTTCATATATTTTTTTCCATACCCCACCCAATCTGTTTTACTTATTAACTTACTCAAAATTTTGAGAAAAACTTTTGGAAGAGATAATCTGTTTTTCCCAATATTAATAGCTTTAACAGATGTCTCTGCACATAATGTCTGTAATAGTACTTTCAATATGCAGAATGAAATAAAAGATATATAATAATACACTTCACTCATACATGAGGTTGTACTCAAAGTCTCAAACAACTATCATGCACACACCCGACTCAATCAATTGCTGCCCATGTTCTAGCTGTTCCTCATTGTGTGTTCTTGGTCCTAGGAAATGTGAAAGTTTTCTTTCTCTTCAACCAAGACTTCATTAGTTCAGGTGTGATGACATTTTGATGATTTAATCCTTGAGGTAGAAGATCAGCCATGATCTTATTGAATGGCGGAGCAAGCTCGAGGGGTCATATGGCCTACTCCTGCTCCTATTTCTTATGTTCTTATGTTAAAATAGATTTTTCTTTAGCTGCGAGAAGAACAGATCATCATTTTGATATCTATACTGCACCAAGTATTAGGCATGTGTCCATGGTGGGAGACAGCTAGTAGACAATTATTTTTACATGAGATTTGAATACACCACCCATCAACCTGGCATGAGCAATGAAACACAAGCAACAGCATGCATATTGAACTTCTAAGTTATCTGGGAAGATACTGTACTGCAAAGGCATGCATTAATTAGCTCCACGGGTGCTACCAGACGAAGCTTGGAACATTAGCATAATACTTCATTTTTATTTTAAAAAAGCATATTATGTGTTAGCAATATTACAAAGATTTATTACAGAATGGAATGCTTTTAAGAATATATCTAAAAAGCTACTTACCTCTTAAGTATAAGATCCAGTTTGGTTGATCTCTCTGAGGTTAGACTGCATTTCAAAATACATTTTTAAGGTATTTTTACATTAAAATATGCAAGCATACTAAAAGCTGCCAAACAAATTAATCACTGATTGAATGGTCATGCTGTAATCTATCACATTGTTAAAACATTGCCACTTTTCCAAAAGCAGTGTTAAAACAATCATACTGGCAAGTTGTGCACAAAATCATCAGGCTACACTACCATTCAGACAACTGGATGCCCAAAGTCCAATTTAATACAAATTATTAGTAACTGTTTTAAAATGCACAGATACCTTGCATGCCAGTTTACTATTACACCTCTCAATCTTCATGTTATTTGGAATATATATATATATAACCCCCACAGTGCATTATTTAATGTGATCGGACATTTATCTCGCTGAATTATGGAGGCTTGGTCTCAAATAAAACTTTTTTGAGAGAGGGATATTCAATCATTCTACATTGGTTAATAACTTTTTAAAATATATTTGAAGGTTAGTCTCTGTACACCCTTATATATTGTAGTATTAATGCTGTCCTATGTTTAAGTCAAGTCTTTAAATGTTCCTTTTAAAATAAACATTTTAAAGTGTCTTTACCCTGTGATTAGATGATGCATAAAATCACATATGCAGCTAACGATACTACTCATGGAAATTTTTAAGATTTCCATTTTGGAGATTTAATCTGCAGTGATATGTGTAGTGGAGTTGAGGTTGTAGATCAGCATGCTCTTATTGAATGGCAGAGCAGGCTCAAGGGGCCGTATGGCCTACTCCTGCTCCTATTTCTTATGTTCTTACATATACTTTTTAAATTGTGACTTTTGTGTGTTGTAAAATTGATTTTATTTGTTAGTACATATTCTAATCCAGCTTCATGACACAAAAGTGTGTCATCTTACATTGGTCTCAAGCAGCATGACACACAGTTATCTACTCCATCAACCCAGATTCATCATAACTCATATCCATACAGGATAGTGTTCCTCGCTATTTGATTCTATTCTAATCACCAACTGAGCTGGTAAACAGGCCATGTTTCCTTCATGGTGTTTGATGTCTATCCTAATTCTCTTGTTAGGCAACAGGAGACTGATGGGACTACTGTAGATTAAAGTACATCTAAGTTTCTTTTGTAGGTTTGATACCTTAAGCAATGCTCCTGACAAATGCTGGTAAGTAGTACGATGTATCACACCACATTGAGGCACAAGTTCATGTTAGAGGGGGAGGTAAGAATTCATGGTTTCTAAAATGACCTGTGATTCATAGTTAACAACTGTAAGAAAGAAAATTGAATACTGTATTAGACGTCAATAACGTAGAATTAAAAGGGTCTTTCATTACTAACAAGGGAAATTTGGTGAGTTTTTCAGCTCTGACAGCAGCCAAACTCAAGTCTGTCAGTGCACACTAGAACCAGTATGATCGCTGTGAACTGAAAAGGACTTGACTCCTTTCAACAGTTACTTATTAACATGTGAGTAAACCATTCACCTTCATATCTAGCGTAACGTGCTTCATTTGCATAAACATCTTCATCATCTTCAAGTGGTGTGTATCCAGATCCTACAACACAAAATAGAAACTAAAAACTGAACAAAACAATCTTGTTAGCAATAGTACGCATAATTACAAGCATAAGTAAAAGAATGAACTCATAGGAACATAGGCACAGGAGTAGGCCATTCAGCCACTCGAGTCTGTTCCAACATTCAATTAAATCGTGGCTGATCTGTGTCTTAACTCCATCTACCTGCCTTGGTACCGTAACCCTTAATACCCTTGCCTAACAAAAATCTATCAATCTCAGTTTTGAAATTTTCAATTGACCTAGCCTCAACAGCTTTTTGGGTGAGGGAGTTCCAGATTTCCAATACCTTTTATGTGAAGTGCTTTCTGATATCACCCCTGAACGGCCCACCTCTAATTTTAAGGTTGCGCCCTCTTGTTCTGGACCCTCCCACCAGAGGAAATAGTTTCTCTCTATCCACCCTATCAAATCCTTTAATCATCTTAAATACTTCAATTCGATCACCCCTTAATCTTCTATATTCAAGGGAAACCAAGCCAAGTCTATGCAACCTGTCCTCATAATTTAACCCTTTTAGCCTCGGTATCATGCTGGTGAATCTGCACTGCATCCCATCCAAGGCCAATATCTCCTTCCTGAGGTGCGGTTCCCAAAACCGAATGCAGTACTCTAGATGGGGTCTAACCAGAGCTCTGCACAGATGCAACATAACTCTATCTCTTTGTATTCCAGTCCTCTTGAGATAAAGGCCAACATTCCATTAGCCTTTTTAATATGTTTTTGTACCTGTCCACTATCTTTTAGTGATTTATGTATTGGACCCCTAAATCTCTCTGCTCATTCACTGTTCCTACCTTCTCGTCATTTAGAAAATACTCTGCTCTATCTTTCTTAGTTCCAAACTGGATGGCCTCACACTTCCCCACATTGAACTCCATCTGCCACAGTTTTGCCTACTCAATTAACCTATCAATGTGCCTTTGCAACATTCTGCTCCCAACTACACTATTTACTGTACCAGCTGACTTGGTGTTGTCAGCAAACAGATATACAGCTCTCTATTCCTTCATACATTTATAAATAGAGAGAAAAGCTGTGGCTGCAGTACAGATCCCTGGGGGACACAACGGGGTCAATTTTCGGATGGCTGAGCGGGTGCGTTCGTGGCGGCGGGTGCTCCTAAAATTGGGGATTCCCGGAGCTGGTCCAGAGCTCGGCTCCAACCCGCCCACTTCCGGGTTCCCCAATGATGCGAATTGGCGAGCGCAGCCCCCGCATACGGAACTCCCACCGGCAATCAAAACCGGCGGGATCCCACTTAACATCATTATCTGGGTACTTGAGGTCGTTTACAGACTTCATTAGTTGGAGATTTTAGGAGGATTCGGATTTTGGACTACCCAGAGCGTGTTTCCCATGCTGGGGAAACACTCCCTGTTTAAACAGATATGTTGCAGCCAGCAGCCAGTGGCAGCTGCAAAGGTCCAGTTAACAGGTGAGGGTAAACCCTCATTCATTGCAGCAGGGCACTCTGTCACCTCAGACAAAGTTTTGCCTGCCGTACCATTGTCTCCACACTCCAAATTATTAAATCATACCCTAAACTCTGCTGACCAAACACATGTACCAACTTTGTGGACCCCCTCACACTCACACCGTCAGGATCGGGGGGGGGGGGGTCCATTGCTGCATTCATCACTCCATTGGAGGATGAGCAACATCCCCAGCCTCACCAGGTATGCCGTCCAACCCCGTCACGTGGAGCTACACATCACAGTACTGCGCAACAGGCACGTGTGCAAAATAGTCGTGCAACTACACATACACCCACTGTAGGGTGACCTAATGGGTGGCATCAAGGGTGTTCATGAAGAACCTCATGAAAGGGTATTATTGCACAAGCCAGTCAAGAATGGCCAAGATGTGGCAGTAGTGGTGACAATGTAATATGTAATGTGAGTTGATCAGAAATCAAATATAAGTAAAAACCATGACAAACCCTCAAACACCCTTGTGCATCCCCTTCATGCTCACAACACGTTTGCCTTACGCTTCCTACTACACTTACGTGATGCATTCCCTGTGGCTGCAGCACAGGTTGTGGCAGGTGGAGTGAGGCTGACCATGAAAGAGATGCATGAGAGGGCGAGTATGAGACAGAGCCAAGAGATTATATGAGGATTGGGTTGAGTGGTAGTGGTGGGATGAGTACTGGCGAGGTGAGTAAGTGCAGGTAAGATGAGGATGAGCTTTGAGTGGGTGTGAGGAGTGATGTGATAGAGTAGTGTTGGCAGTGCAGAAGGAGATGTGGAGTGGGGGCGGTGATGTGGCAGACGGAGTGTGGGGGAATGAGTAAGTGTACTCACTTCGGCTGACCTACTTAGGTCATTGAAGCGCCTCCTGCACTGTATGCAGGTGCGTGATATGTTGGTGGTGCTGGTGACCTCCTCTGCCACCTCGAGCCAGGTCTTCGTGGTGGCAGAGGCAGGCCACTTCCTCCCGTCTGCCGGGGAGAAGATCTCTGTCCTCCCCCTCCTCCTCATCCCATCCAGTAGGACCTGGAGTGAGGCATCGTTAAACCTGGGAGCAGCCTTCCCCCTGAGCTGCTCCATGCTGTAATTTTGGCTCCTTTCTGCAGCATCAGTCAGTGGAGGACTGGCCCTTTAAATAGGGCTCCTCCAGCTGACAGCCTATGATGCGGGTGCGCAGTCCGCCCGCTGCGCAGTTTTCCAGCCACGCGCCCAGTCGACCCCCCGCTGCCAACCCACCTCCCTCCTAATATCGGGCCCCACTAGTCACATCCTGCCAATTTGAGTATTCTCTGTTTCCTACCTCCTGTCCAATTCCCTATACAAGCTAATAGGTTGCCTCCAATTCCATGTGCTCTCATTTTTGTTAACAGTCTCTTATATGGAACTTTGTCGAATGCCTTATGGAAGTCCATATAAATAACATCCATAAACACTCCCTTATCTACCACATTAGTTGCCAGCTCAAAAAATTCATCTAGGTTCATTATACCTAGATCTCACTGATCAGCTTATATTTGTCCAAATGCTGTCACTCTGTCCCTAGTAACAGATTCCAGTAACTTCCCCACAACTGACATTAGACTAATAGACCTATAATTCCTTAGTTTATCTCTCTTACCCTTCCGAAGTAGTGGAGTGACATTAGCAATTTTCCAATCCAAGGGGACAATTCCTGAATCGAGAGTGTTTTGGAAGATCATGACTATGCATCAACAATTTCCTCACCTACTTCTTTTAACACCCTGGGGTGGAAACCATCAGATCCTGGAGATTTATCTATCTTTAATAACATTAGTTTCTCCGTCACCATGCATAACTTGCATTTACATAGTCCCTTTCATGTCATCAGGATATCCCAAATTGCTTCATAGCCAATGAATTACTTCTGAAGTGTAGTTATTGAAGGCAAATATGATGCAGAACTGAACTAAGCATTCTGTCCCATCTCTGATTCTTTAAAGCAGCTGAATTTTAGTCAACACATTGCTGTGTTTTAAAGTATAACAATGTAATGAACTGTAATCAACGAAATGACTGTTAAATATGTTTATGAACTTCAAAGCTGTGGCCAGTGATTTTATTAAAATGCAGTAAGTAACAATGCAGTACTGTTTTAAACACCCGAATTATATTTAAACTTCAGCTGTCCTAGAAGAAATTCTGTTACATCCGCACAATGAGTTTAAAACATAATGCGGTGCTTCAAACTCAAGGATTATTAATGCCAAAGTACATGTATCCTTTGTGTACATGCTCAAAGTCCACGTATGCTGTGGTCAGCTGTGAGGTAGCACCTCCAGTGTTAGTGCTGTGCATTGTCTGACGTGCGGAGAGTGTTAGCACAGTTTGTTGCCTGAGATTAGGAGAGCATTAGCACTGTGTGTTTTCTGAACTCTAGGGAGTGTTAGTACTGTGCTTTGTCTGAACACAGAAGAGTGTTAGCACTGTGTGTTCTGAGATCTGGGGAGTGTTAGTGCATTGTCTGCGATCTGAGGTGAACTCTGGAGAGTGTTAATACTGCATGCTGCTTGAGATCTGGGGAATATTGGGGCTACATGTTATCTGAGATCTGGGCAGCGCTGCTGCCTCCAGCTTGACTGCCACTGACTGGATCAAATTACAGATTCCAGGCAGAAAGCTGGGTAGGCGGTATCAAAACATACCTCCTAACTCTCTATGTTGTCACCTCCCGACTCCCTAAAGCCTTTCCACCATCTACAAGGCACAAGTCAGGAGTGTGATGGAATACTCTCCACTTGCCTGGATGAGTGCAGCTCCAACAACACTCAAGAAGCTCGACACCATCCAGGACAAAGCAGTCCACTTGATTGGCACTCCATCCACCACCCTAAACATTCACTCCCTTCACCACAGGCGCACAGTGGCTGCAGTGTGCACCATCCACAGGATGCACTGCAGCAACTCGCCAAGCCTTCTTCGACAGCACCTCCCAAACCCGCAACCTCTACCACCTGGAAGGACAAGAGCAGCAGGCACATGGGAACAACACCACCTGCATGTTCCCCTCCAAGACTCACACCATCCTGACTTGGAAATATATCGCCGTTCCTTCATTGTCGCTGGGTCAAAATCCTGGAACTCCCTTCCTAACAGCAGTGTGGGAGAACCTTCACCACACAGACTGCAGCAGTTCAAGAAGGCGGCTCACCACCACCTTCTCAAGGGCAATTAGGGATGGGCAATAAATGCTGGCCTTGCCAGCGACACCCAGATCCCATGAACAAATTTTTTTTTTAAAGTCCTGGACATGGATGTTGTCTCTGTATTGAACTGTAAATTTTACCTCAATAAAACTTTTGAAATTTTTCCCTTGTATTTCAAAATGATTTAAAGAAAAGCTATTGAGTAGAAAGTTCTAAAATACTAAAAACAAAATCCCAGTAGTAAAGCTGGCTGAACAGTATATATGCATCCTCGGAAATTTGCACATGCTCAAACTACATTCAGCTCAGAGTCACAGCTCTGGGCTAAAATATCAATTCTAAGCCAAGCTTTTGGGAGAGTCTGAGGCGTTCAAGGAAAAACTTTAATGAAGGGATTAAAAGATACCAAAGACAATTCAATGATAAATTTAATCAAGTTATTATAAAATATGTAAGTTTTTATTTTCTTAAAACCATCATTTTGGTAATTAGAAATTTCAGTTACTGAGGAAAAATGATGGCAGAAAAAAATTTCAGAAAGCATTTTGAGCAATCCGTGGGAACCAGACTCCGCAATGTCAGGGCAATATACTCTCACTGTAAAATAGCAGCTAGTGTGTGTCACACAATGCATGACCTTTAACATTAAAAGTACATATCACAGTACTACCCACAGGAGTAGAGGGTACTGCAGGTACTTAGAATGAGTTTTCAATGAAATGCACATCCTATACTATGAATTGAATATATAACAGACTCATATACCTTGAAATTACACACATGCCATAATTTAAACAGAAAAAAATGCAACCAGTAAGTGGAGATATACAGCAATATTTCAACCTTTTATGAATGGAAATACATTTGTGGTAATGCTAAAGTTTTACTTTGTAAATCAGTATCGGTTATGACTTTGATTTGTATATAGCAGATCTTTGAGGAATTTATAACAGCTTAATTTGAAAAATACATTTCCGGGCAGCAGATAGCAACATAATATAAATTTGCCATTTGCCGTATTAGGCTTACCTGAATATATTTCTTATTGTTAACACAATGGTAAGTCAACTTGGCAATAGTAAGTAAATCATGATTGAAATTTCTATAAGCATTTAAGATCAACATATCCATTGCAACCTAGTATATAACATTTTATAATTTCTCACTAATAAATCTATACATATCAGTTTTTGGAACTTTATGAAACATTTGGCTGTGAGGCATTCAGGAAAGTGCTAATAATTTGGTTCTGATATAGATTTGTTCACAATATGGAGTTTGAAAGTGCACTGGGAGATCTGTAGACAAATATCTCTATTTGCTGTGTACGCTTTTTAAATCAGTATCCAACAGCCAGCCAGCTCAAATTTGATATAAAAATAAAGTGACTGAAGCCAAATTACTTAGGATGTCTTCTGATCCAACAAAGCAACCACATCTGTCTAACTGCTGCCAGTCACTCTCTCCAAGCAAACCATTTTCATGTTGCTCCTGAGTAAGATAGCCAAAAACACATTATGCTTTCACATTCAACTTTAGTTTTACTGCAAGATTAGGCATTGGGGGCCCATGTGTCAGAATCTGACAACTTCTAGGCATAGGTACAATTGAAGAACAATGTGCATTGAACTTCTTTGATCCAGGAGGGTTTAAGTTAAAATTACTTCAAGATTTGGATCTGAATGCAGGCCAGTTAGAGATCAACAATCCAGCTGTATTTCATAAATCCAGTTTGTTTAGACCAGAATTGACACCGATTCCAGACCAGAATCCAGCACCAATAATTGAAGCCACCACTTATATTAGAAATAAGTGGGAAAATATCATTGTTATTTAGCCCAACAATAGAAAATCTTTAATTCGACTATTGTCTGTTTGCTCTGTACCACTATATGCAATAATGTCTGCTGTATTATGGTTACCTCTACTAAAATGCAATTTCTGGTTAAAATTGCAACCAACACTTTTTCTTACTACCTGTTCTGAAGTGGGGCTGTTGGCAAGGAAGTGTAAGTGCATGGGTGAATCTAAGGATATATTTACACTACAAGTTTAGCATGTTAATGTCCAACCTGACTCGGAAGTGAGGTTAAGATACCCACCTCGAGGGAGGTGAAAACCCTGGAATCCTTTGAGAAACAACTGAATGCTTTAGGATCTTTCTGGATGGATTAGTAAGATGGGATGAATGGTCAATAGTTTCTATGACATTCAACATAATAAAAATGATACATCTGCTGTTCATTTCCTATTCATTATACTTCAACTATAACACTCAAATTTTTATATGATACAGGAGCCAGGATGTCTGTAATCTATGACAGCCCTTACCTGTAGCCCGAGGAGCACTTGAACTCTGACTTCATCCAGTGTTTACTTAACAGCAATTAGACTTTTCAGCCTTAAAGAGCTAGTTTCACTTAGCAGCAGAATAATATATTGGGCATTACATGACCTAATGCTCCTATCTTTATAAAACAGTGTATTATCTGATTTAACATGAGCAATGCCATGAAGATCCATTATTGCTCTTAAAAGTTAGACATAGATGGTTTAAAACTAATAGATCTGACCCTTTAGCAACTTACAACGGTTCAGACTTCTAGGAATTAAATAATTGTCATCCAAGCTTTTCATGAGTAATTTACTATTGATTGGAGTGTGACAACTGGAAACAGAGAAAGAAAGACTTGCATTTATATAGCGTCTTTCATGACCTCAGGACACCCCAAAGTGCTTTACAGCCAATGTAGTGCCCGTGAAGTGGAGTCATTGTTATAATGTAGGAAATGCGGCAGCCAATTTTGCGCCAGCAAGATCCCGCAAACAGCAATGAAATAATGACCAGATAACCTTTTTTGAAAAATATAAGTGATGTTGGTTGAGGGATAAATATTGGCCAGGACACTGGGGAGAACGCCCCTGCTGTTATTCGAAATAGTGCCCTGGCATCTTTTACGTTCACCTGAGAGGACAGACAGGGCCTCAGTTTAACATTTCATCCGAAAGACTTCGCCACCAACAATACAGGGCTTCCTCATTACTGCACTGGAGTGTGTACTGAAGATTCAGAATTTTAAAAGAAAAATATTTAAAATAAATTAGCAGAAATAAATCATTAGCTGTCATTCATTTTTTTTAAAAACAGGTATTGATTGTGAAACTCATGTAGGCACCAAACACATATTTAATCATGAAATCATACCACTTCTGCGATTGTTTAATGTATCTGAATACTTTATGGATTGTTTCAATTTTTGATATCTATTCAGTTGCCAAATTGGGTTTGTATAGTCTTATTTCTAAGTATACTAGAAACCAGAGTTGTAACCATGTGCAAGGATTGGGAGAGAACACAGTAGGAACAATTCCAGCATTTGGATCAGGGGAAGAGGGAGCCATAATTCATGCCAAAAAATCTGGGGGGGTGAGGGACATGTTCCCCCTCATCTGCTCAGTGATTGCGCTTACAGAAGAGACGTATTAGGTCCTTAAATACAAATACAAATATAAACCATTGCTGATAAGGAGTTGAGAAATACAAAAGTTAGCATTCATTTTACAATGTCACTCTCTGAAAAGATATTTTATCCATTAAGCTTGGTATTCCAAAGCCAACGCCAGCTGTGGAGACAGACAGTTGGACAACTCTCTTGGCTCCTTTCAAGAATAAACTATAACAAACCACACATTTGGAAAGGTGTACAAGAGTTCCCTCAGATGGAGGCACTGCAGCTATCACTACAAGAGTTGGGGTAGAAGATCAGCCATGATCTTATTGAATGGCAGAGCAGGCTTGAGGGGCGGTATGGCCTACTCCTGCTCCTATTTGTTACGTTCTTATGTTGTTTAAAAGACCTTTCTCAAACTTAATGTATTGATTTCAGCTTAAAAATATTTACGCTGGCAGCTGTTTTTCCTTCTATGACCAAAACACTCAAAGTTTGTTTAGTATTAAATGATTTCAGATATCACCGTTAAAATGAGCCCCACCACAGGTAAAATAAGTTCTAACCCTGTTCTCATGGCAGCTGAAATGATCTTCAGGGATTAATGAATGCAATCCATTCAAACTTCTAGCTGACACTGAATGTCAGATTTCATATCAGCAACGACAATCCCCAACTATCATTGGGGTCTCACAATGCCTGTCATCTGGGGCATCAATCCAAAAACAAATTTCAGCTGTAATCACATGGTATGGAGACAAGGATGTCCAGAAAATATTCCTCTGGCAGGGCATCTAGTCCTGGAACTTACCACAATCTGCAACTTGGATCTCACAAAGGAAGTGTCCTGGGAAATTTCCATTTGGGATTTTTCCATATTAATCAGAATACCAGAATGTCTAAAAGTCGAGACAGACAGTTGGACAGCTCTCTTGGCTCCTTTCAGAGAATAAACTATAACAACCCACACATTTGGAAAGGTACACAAGAGCTGCCTCAAATGGAGGCACTGCAGCTATCACACAGAGACTCTATGGAAACTCTTCAAGATACGAGGCCTGACTAAAAATAGACATATTCCCACGAGGGCATCCAAAGCTAGAGCTCCCTGGATGACTAAAGATATAGAGATTAAAATGAAACAGAAAAAGGAGGCTTATGACAAATGTCAGGTTCATAATTCTGTAGAGAACCAAGCTGAATACAAAAAGTACAGGGGAGAACTGAAAAAGGAAATAAGAGGGGCAAAGAGAGTGTATGAGAATAGATTGATGGGCATCATAAAATGGAACCCAAAAGTCTTTTAGAAACATATAAATTGTAAAAGGGTAGTCAAAGGAAAGGTGGGACCAATTAGGGACCAAAAAGGAGATCTTCTTGTGGAGGCAGAGGGCATGGCTGAGGTACTAAATGAGTCCTTCACATCTGTCTTCATTAAAGAAGAGGATGCTGCCAATGTCACAATAAAAGAGGAGATGATAGAGAAATAGGATAGGATAAAAATAGATAAAGATGTACTTAAAAGGTTGGCAGCGCTCGAAGTAGAAAAGTCACCCGGTCCGGATGGGATGCATACTAGATTGCTGAGGGAAGTAAGGGTGGTAATTGGGGAGGTGCTGGCTACAGTCTTCCAATCCTCCTTAGATATGGGAATGGTGCCAGATGACTGAAGAATTGCAAATGTTACACCCTTGTTCAAAAAAAGGGAGAGGGATAAACCCAGCAACTCCAGGCCAGTCAGCCTAATGTCCGTTGGAGGGGGAACTTTTAGAGACAATAATCTAGGACAAAATTAATTGGCACTTGGAAAAATATGGGTTAATAAATGAAAGCCAGAATGGATTTATTAAAGGGAAATTGTGTTTGACTAACTTGATTGCAAAATTGAAGCCCATGGGATTAAAGGGACAGTGGCAGTATGGGTACAAAATTGGCTAAGGGACAGAAAGCAGAGAATAGTGGTGAACGGTTGTTTTTCATACTGCAGGGAGTTGTGCAGTGGTGTCCTCCAGTGGTTGGTGTTGGGACCACTGCTCTTTTTGATATACATTACTGACCTGGACTTGGGTATACAGGGCATAATTTCAAAGTTTGCAGATGACACGAAACTTGGAAATATAGTAAGCAGTGAGGAGGATAGTAACAGACTTCAGGAGGACATAGGCAGACTTGTGAAATGGGCAAACATATGGCAGATGAAATTTAACAACAGAAGCGTGAAGTAATGCATTTTGGTAGGCAGAATGAGTGGAGGCAATACAAACTAAATGGTACAATTTTAAAGGAGGTGCAGGAACAGAGAGACCTGGGGATGCACATACACCTTTGAAGGTGGCAGGAAATGTTGAGAAGGCTTTATAAATAGAGGCAGAGAGTACAAAAGCAAGAAAGTTATACTAAACCTTTACAAAACACTGGTGAGTCCCCAGCTGGAGTACTGTGGTCAATTCTGGATGCCACACTTTAGGAAGGATGTGAAGGCCTTAGATAGGGTGCAGAGGAGATTTACTAGAATGGTACCAGGGATGAGAGACTTCAGTTACATGGAGAGACTGGAGAAGCTGGGGTCGTTCTCCTTAGAGCAGAGAAAGTTAAGGGGAGATTTGATAGAGGCGTTCAAAATCATGAAGGATTTTGATAGAGTAAATAAGGAGAAACTGCTTCCAGTGGCTGAACGGTTGGTAACCAGAGGACACAGATTTAAGATGATCAGCAAAAGAACCAGAGACGAATACGCAACGAGTTATCATCATCTGGAATGCACTGTCTGAAAGGGTGGTGGAAGCAAATTCAATAATAACGTTTAAATTGGATAAATACTTGAAGGGGAAAAATTTGCAGGGCTATGGGGAAAGAGCAGGGGAGTAGGACCAATTTAATAGCTCTTTCTCAGAGGCGGCACAGGCACAATGGGCCGAATGGCCTCCTTCTGTGCTGTATCATTCTATGATTCTATGTAACCTTCTTGTGGCTTCTGTAACCACAATCTTTTTTTGTGGCTCTCTTATGACAGTTATGTGAAAGTATGGATCTTTCAGATTCATGCCTTGGAGCTCTTTGGGCATACTGTCAGAATAACTGTAGGTAGCATAAATGCGCTGAAATTCCCCTTTTTTTCAGAACTTTATTCACGTTTCTGAGGGCAGAGGTATACTAACGCTTGGAGGAAGAGTAAATGGGAGATACCCGTTCTGCACCTGGCTTCACGGCAGTTCTTCTAAAGTTTTGATGAAAAGGTTTACTATATACCTTAATATGTTACATTTTGGAAAGGGACCTTTGAAATGAAAGGAATATCTAGGAATAACCTTCATGTTCTGTTGGTATACTTGATCTCTACAGAACTGTCTGCCATCAGTAGGCTAGTTCTATAAAGTTAGCTTGTACACCAGGAACAATGAGCTTGGTTTAGATGGTAGCACTCATCTTTCTGGATCAGGGTGTTCTGTGTTGAAATCCCACACCAGGACTTGAGCACATAATCTAAGCCGACACTTCAATGCAGTAATGAGGGAGCGTTGAAGGTGCTGCCTTTCAGATAAAATGCTAAACCAAAAAAAAACTGTAATGAAAAAATGGGTTGATATGCAGTAAGGATCTTATGACCAAAGCCCAGAGTTTCCACTAGATTGCGTTGGCTTTTCCAGCGCAATTCGGCCAAATCAGCGCAAAACATAACAGAACTTCGATTTACGTGGGGCGTAATTTAAAGTTTCCGCGATGTTTTGCACTGGTTAAAAGAAAATCACGCTGAAGCCGGCCCCGCCCACTAAACTGGCCACGCCCCCCGATCGAAACAACAAGGATGGAGAGTTTCTGCTGATTGCGCCAGCCTGTGGCCGTTCGAGGAGGCCCTTAAAATTAAGCTAGTTTTCTTAGGTGCAACGACACTAGTAGGCACGTTTTAAATGTTTTTAAATATTAGAAAATATTTAATTTACTAAGAAGCTGACTAGTGTACAGCAATGAAAGTAGTAAATGGTTCAGTATAGTTCTTTAAAGTCATTTTCAGTGATTTAAAATCAGGTTACTCATTGGTGGAGGGCCAAACACTCTTTGTAAAATTGCTTATTGTTTGTGATAAATCCATTTTGAGTTGTATTAATAAAACTGCACCAGGTCACCACTCTTAAATACATCTTAAAAACATCAATGAATATTTTTTATTGCAAAAAAAAATAACCATTACACTATGTTAACCTGCCAGACTGCGCTGATTCATGGAATATTTTACATTTGTGATTATGTTAATGCATTTTAGCAGAAACTCGCAATAAAACCCAGCCGGCGCAGTTTTCGGGCAAAATTTGTGCCCAAATGCCGATTGTGCCCAAAGTGAAATTCGGGGCCCATATCTTCAACTAGGCTCAGTGTCTGTTTCTGGTCCCAAAAGGTCTTCACTTAAATATAATGTTAATATAATTGCTTTTGGAGAACAACAATGGTGTGGAATTAATGGGCCAAATGGCCTGTTTCTGTGTTGTTATATTCTATATGTTCTTAATATTATCAGCATATTTCATTACATAGTCTCCTAATGATTGAGCAGGTAGCTGAGGCACAAAGAATTCATCTCAGATCTCAGAATTTATCCCCAGTCTATGGTGAGAGAGTTACCTCAGCCAGAGTGGCAGAGGCATTACAATTGGCCTCAGGGCCGCAGCATTCCAGGAAGGGAAAATAAGAGCATTCTCGCTCTTGATCACTAACCAGTGACCTTTGCTTTTAAATGTGCATGTATGGACATCGGGTAAGAGTAGGATCAGGCGTGATACCAGAAGGGCCACCCACACTCAACATCAAGGCCTATGCATCAATAATGGCTACTTCAATGCAGTACCAAAGGGCAACTGACACTGATAGAAGTGGCCCGCAGTAAGGAGTCAATGCCTTCGGGAAAGTAAGGGCGAAAATTGGCAAGACTAAAATAGATTTACATACATATGACGCATCATTCCACGACTCAGCAGTGAGATACATGGGCGATTACCACACCTTCATATATGCCATACTTGAGTCAAGTATTAGGTGGGGATTGACACCCCCTGAGTTTCCCTACTTCACTAATCAGAGAAGTGGTTTAAAATTTCTCTGGAGTAGCTAAAGGTTGCATTGTACAGAATCTGTTAACTTCAATTAACAATGGAGTACTCAAATATGGGATAAGAATAAATCCAAGTCAAAACTATAAAATAATTTAAAGGATTACAGCCATTTCAGAAAGTGGTTAAGGTTGTGGTGGCAGTGATGTGAGGATAAGGATTAAGTCTAGTTAGGGGACTAGGTTAGTACATTGGAAACTGACCTGAAATCAATTAAAGGCATTTACTTATTCAATTAAAAATCTAGGGTAAAAGCAGACCAGTGAAGATAAGCCACCTCCTTATTGGAAAAGACCTACTTGTCTAACTTATCCAGCGGGCCCATCTTCATTTAAGTTGTCCTCGACCTGAGCAGGATCAACATCTTTCCACTCTGGCATATTGACCTAATGTTCAAACCTAAAGGTAAAGGCTTAGAAATTGGTCTGCACAGCGACAATTTTTCGGACGCTACTCGGACTACTAAGACTCAAATATGGCGGGCAAGAAGCCTGCGCACATTTCCAGCCGGAAGTGCGCTGCCCGCCATATTGTGCAAGGACAAACAGGCATTAGGCCCCTTGCATACGTAAATAAAGGGCCTAATGCCTGTTTGACGTGCTCTCTCCAAGGCTGGTTTGCCCTGAGGCAGCCCACGCCATCGCGGGCTGCACTCAGGGAAACAAGCCCAGGGATCGCCTGCGAAAAAGGTAACTTAACCTGCATGTGGAGCCGGGAGGAGAACTCCTGCTCTTCCCGACCCCACATTAAAGGTACCGATCACCGCTGCTCCCCCTCAATTGCTGCCGCAACCCCTGACCCCCAATCTCCCCAACTCCAGACCCAACCCGTGTGCCCAAATATGGACATGGGGGGGGGGGGGGGGGGGGGGGTTTAAAGGGTGGCGACCGCAACCCGGCTTTATTTCCGGATTTAATGTCGGCGCGTAAAAGTACAGGCTTCCCACTGGGAATGCAAAGTCTGAAAATTTTGCGGTTGCAACCCAAAAAAACAATTATTTTGAATTCCCACCCGCTCCCAACCCGTCCGTTCTTGGGGTTTAAAATCACGCCCATAACGTTTGTTACTGACTGGGGCTCCAGTGCTACCTCATACTGATCAGAGAAGGAGTGTTTTAAAATTTCTCTGGTGTAGCTGAACAACCCCCCCCTCCCTCCCCACGGCCACCAACACCCCTCTCCCTCACACCTACCTATATAAGTCATATAACTGGGTCTTTTCAGCAGAGGACTCAACATAGCAGGTCCTATGAGGTTGCTTTTACACTCAGAAAAATAACTCCGCCCCATGACTTTTTTTTTAGATTATAAATAATTACCGCCCCATCAGTCTACTCTCAATCATCAGCAAAGTGATGGAAAGTGTCGTCGACTGTGCTATCAAGCGACACTTGCTCACCGATGCTCAGTTTGGGTTCCACCAGGACCACTCGGCTCCAGACCTCATTACAGCCTTGGTCCAAACATGGACAAAAGAGCTGAATTCCAGAGGTGAGGTGAGAGTGACTGCCCTTGACATCAAGGCAACTTTTGACCAAGTGTGGCGCCAAGGAGCCCTCATAAAATTGAAGTCAATGGGAATCAGGGGGAAAACTCTTCAGTGGCTAGAGTCATACCTAGCACAAAGGAAGATGGTAGTGGTTGTTGGAGGCCAATCATCTCAGCCCCAGGACATAACTGCAAGAGTTCCTCAGGGCAGTGTCCTGGGCCCAACCATCTTCAGCTGCTTCATCAATGACCTTCCCTCCATCATAAGGTCAGAAATGGGGATGTTCGTTGATGATTGCACAATGTTCAGTTCCATTCGCAACCCCTCAGATAATGAAGCAGTCCATGCCCACATGCAGCAAAACCGGGACAACATCCAGGCATGGGTTGATAAGTGGCAAGTAACATTCATGCCAGACAAGTGCCAGGCAAGGACCATCTCCAACAAGAGAGAGTCTAACCTTGACATTCAATGGTATTACCATCGCCGAATCCCCCACCATCAACATCCTGGGGGTCGCCATTGACCAGAAACTTAACTGGACCAGCCACATAAATACTGTGTCTACGAGAGCAGGTCAGAGGCTGGGTATTCTGTGGTGAGGGACTCACCTCCTGACTCCCCAAAGCCTTTCCACCATCTACAAGGCACAAGTCAGGAGTGTGATAGAATACTCTCCACTTGCCTCAATGTGTGCAACTCCAACAACACTCAAGAAGCTCGACACCATCCAAGGCAAGGCAGCCCGCTTGATTGGCACCCCATCCACCACCCTAAACATTCACTCCCTTCACCACCGGCGCACTGTGGCTGCAGTGTGTACCATCTACAGGTTGCACTGCGGCAACTCGCCAAGACTTCTTCGACAGCACCTCCCAAACCCGCGACCTCTACCAACTAGAAGGACAAAGGCAGCAGGCACATGGGAACAACGCCACCTGCATGTTCCCCTCCAAGTCACACACCATCCCAACTTGGAAATATATCGCCGTTCCTTCATCGTTGCTGGGTCAAAATCCTGGAACTCCCTACCTAACAGCACTGTGGGAGAACCTTCACCACACGGACTGCAGTGGTTCAAGAAGGCGGCTCACCACCACCTTCTCAAGGGCAATTAGGGATGGGCAATAAATGCTGGCCTTGCCAGCGACGCCCACATCCCATGAACAAATAATAAAAACAAAAATTCTCCCCATTGTAATGTCCCCCTTTAACTTCAATGAAAATATAAACAAATTAAAGCAGTTAATCATCACTTAATGAAAAACGCATTAATTGAAACTGCACAGATCAATAGAATATTGAAGGTATATTACAAGAGGTCTTATATTCATATGAAAGATAATGAAAACCCAATTGTGCCAGTGGAATGATTTCTGAGTCTTTCACACTAGTGAAAGAAAACGCAGAACACATTGAGACTAGTGTGATACTCCATAAATAAATGATTTGCTGCATGAAAATCTGACTGAGTGCACATGCTGTAGCCATAAATCAAGTCAGAGGAATTTCAAGTGTGCACAGCACTGAACAAATATAGGTACAGAAAGAATCAGAAAATCTCTGTTAAGTTGGGAGGCTCCTAAGAAGCAAGTGACTGATGCTGAGGGAACATTAAAATAGAGTGCTGAGTTTGCATGCTGCTAAATAATGTTAGCATTGTACATCAAAATATTGTCTCACAGTAACACCAAGTAAATACAATTTTGGAAATTGTTATACACATCTGAAGATTCCAAAATTTAACATAAAAGAAAGTGATGAGTCATGCTGGGGTATGGTTTCATATACATTCATAGAATTATACAGCACAGAAGGAGGCCATTCAGCCCATTCTGTCTGTGCCAGCTCTTTGAAAGACCTATCCAATTAGCCCCACTCCCCTGCTCGTTCCCCATAGCCCTGCAAATTTTTCTTTTTCAAGTATATGTCCAATTCCCTTTTGAAAGTTACTAATGAAACTGCTTCCACCACCCTTTCAGGCAGTGCATTCCAGATTGTAACAACATGCTGGGTAAAAAAAATTCTCATCTCCTCTGGTTCTTTTGCCAATTACCTTAAATCTGTGGTTACCGACCCTCCTGCCAATAGAGGGCCAGTATGTAACATCCACTCTTGGTATGTAACATCCACTCTTGGTATGTAACATCCACTCTCTGCTTTCTCAACCAAGTAGCCATTCTTCACATATGAGTTCCTTCCAAGTTCTTAATGTTTAAGCATTTTTGTTTGGCTGTTCTATTGTTATTTAAGAAGTGCCACTTATAAGCATCTACTGACAAATTAACATCTTATGGAGTAAGAAAATATTGTGGCTATATTCAGTTTATATGACTTCAAAAATGCCAAGTAACTTTAGTTGTTATCATCAAAACATTCAGGCACTCATTGCAATTTTTTTTTGAAACCCTCATCTGGAAAAGCATTATCTCAAAATAAAATACAGATTCAGATGAACATCTCGCAGCACAATGAAAGCCTCTTGGTAGGAAGCATAATTTGTAAGATTTCACTGGTTTTCTAAACTTTTTAATCCAGTCAGATTATTTGAGGAATAGATGTTAGAAATTTATCTAGTAACTAAATTCTTCCATCTGTATTAACGGTAATATTATATATAAACAATTTTAGCCTGTGAATATACTGCAATGTTACATGCATGAATTGAGAAGTATATGTAGAATGATGCATAGCTTTCCCAAATGTTATCCTCCACAGGAGGGAAGAAGCAGCACTCCAACTTGAGGATGCTGTCAATACCAGACTGTTTGCAACCTTGGCGTCCTATTTGACACTGAGATGAGCTTTCGACCCCATATCCCCTTCATCACCAAAACCGCCTACTTCCATCTCCATAACATCGACCTGCCTCAGCTCATTCATTGCTGAAACCCTCATCCATGCCTTAGTTACCTCTAGACTGGACTATTTCAATGCTATCCTGGCCAGCCTCCTATCTTCCACCCTCCATAAACTTGAGCTCATCCAAAACTCTGCTGCACATATTCCAACTCGCACCAAGTCCCGTTCTCCCATCACCCCTGTGCTTGCTGATCTACACTGGCTCCAGGTCTGCCAATGCCTCAATTTTAAAATTCTCAACCTTGTTTTCAAATCCCTTTATGACCTCGCCCCTCCATATCTCTGTAACCTCCTCCAGCCCTACAACCCTCCGGGATCTCTGTGCCCCTCCAATTCTGGCCTCTTATGCATCCCCGATTTTAATCACTCTCCCGTGGCGGTTGTGCCTTCAGCTGAATAGGCCCGATGCTCTGGAATTCCCTCCCTAAACCTCTCCGGGCCTCTACCTCTCTCTCCTCCTTTAAGACTCTCCTTAAAACCTACCTCTTCGAGCAAGCTTTTGGTCACCTGTCCTGTTATCTCCTTATGTGACTTGGTGTCAAATTTTGATTGATAATGCTCCTGTAAAGCACCTTTGGACATTTTACTACGTTAAAGGCACTATATAGATGCAAGTTGTTGTTGTTGTTTAGTCTCCAATCAGTGGCTTACAAAGCAATGTTGAAAGGTTAATAGCTATTTTTTCTACTTCTCCCAGACAGTCCAACCAAGCAATCTGGCCTAGAACTGGTAAACTCAAAAGCATCTGCAAGTATCAATTGAGGCTTGGATTCTGCCTGCAAGACATTACTCAAGTGCTTTAGTGCTGTACTTTCTGGGATACACAGTATCTTAACACCCCCTGTATTAGTGATTTAACTGGTGAATAAAGTTTCCTATGGTAGAAGAGTTAAAAGCTATATTCACAAGTTGTTGATAGCTTGGAACCTTTCTAAAGTATATAAAATTAAAATGAACCCTGTGCTGGAGAAACAGACTCTGGTTTGAAGCTAAAGAGCTTGGCTCCAGATCCAACTATATTATGCGGTCTGTATAATCACTTTGGAACAAATTCATTTGCAGTTTAGTTCCAGTTTTTTTTTGCATAAGTGTGGGTAGCCCATCTTCTTACCATTGTAACTAAAACCAAGAATCTGACTGAGCTGTCAACACTATGGTATATGCGACTGTAGACCCACCTTATGAATCTTAGCACCCCTTTTACTACTCTTTATGCTTTCTTCTATTACAAAGATCCATCCGAGCACGGTGAACGCTAAGCCTAAACTGACAGTGTTCACCCCCAGGTTTTAACTTATTTAAGCCAATTCAGTAATTCTTTGTTTTACTCCTGAAGTTAGAATTGACTCTGGCCCTGGTTTGCCTGATCGGAAAGATTTACTGCCGTACAACACTAGCAGCATGTACAGATAATTAGATACAACTTTGTGAGTGAACAACTGGCAATTCTTTCAGCCATGGTACTTATCTACTGAAGTGTTAATTCTATGACTTTTCCAATTATTTTGCTTACTGATAACACAACTCTAAGAAATAACTGTGTTCAATGGGATGAAAACAACTTATTTTAGCCATCTCGAGCTCTCATCATGTAAACTGAAGCGTATTTATTTAGTCCTTTTTTTAAATTGAGGAACTTACAATGAAGGGCCAGGGCCATTAGTGTAAGGCACTACCAAAGTTGAAAACAACAACAAACTGCATTAATAGAGCACCTTTAACAGAGAATATCCCAAGGCACTTCAGATAAGCATAAGGAAAAATGAACGCTGAGCCAGGAAGAGGGCAGTGAGGAGAGATGGCCAAAAATGTGGTTGAACAGATGACTTTTGGTAAGTTTTTTTTGAAGGAGGAGAGTGAAGTAGAAGCAGAGAGATTTTAGGTGAGAATTCTAGAAAGTAGGTTCCAGGTAACTGAAGGTTCTGCCATCAATGGTGGAGTGAAGAAAGGAGGGATGCACAAAAGGCCAGTCAAAGGAATGTAACTCTTTAACATCCCTCCCCTGCTTTCCCTGGCTTTGTACTTGCTTAAAAACTGTTAACTCTTTAATTTCTTCCAGTTCTGATGAAAGGTCTGCGACCTGAAACATTAACTCTGTTTCTTTCTGCACAGATGCTGCCTCACTTGCTGAGCTTTTCCAGCATTTTCTGTTTTTATTTCTGAGGAATGGATTGTTCGGGGGTATAGGGCCAGAGGAAATCAGAGATTGGGAGGGGCAAGAAAAGGATAGGAGAAAACAAGGTATCAAGTGGTGGTGATTAGGTGATGTCAGACATGGATTTTAAAAGGCTGCAAATTATAGGAGGAAGGGAAGACTGAGGGGACATTAAATATTCCACAGTGTTTAGTCATTTGCACCAGTGAAACACTGACACTCCAAATAACTAATCTTGATTACAATGCTGAATCTGAGGTCACCTACATTTATACTAAGTATGCCTAATGAATTGAGGTGCAGAACTGCACAGGACTCACAGCACTACAAACACATCCCATCATTACACTGAGTAACCTGTTCCAAGCACAGGTGTGGCTCACCGCTGAACTTTTGGCCATGCTCAAAACGTACTGACCCTAAAGTCACACCAACTTGAAACCAATAGCTGAATAGATGTACCAGTACAATTCCCAATTCAATTCCAGCAAAGATTACATTCCAAAGTTTTATTTTGTATTTTATCAAATAAAAATTGTGGTTTTACACAGTATAATAATTTGATTAAAATCTCTTTTATAAAACATTGGATGACATATTCAGTATTTCTCTTTTTACTTCAATCACATCCTTCCTCCAGAAATGCATAGGTTTTTTCTTAAACTGTAAACATTCAAGGGGAAGCATAAGCTTACATATGTGTTAATATGATTACATCTGAAGCAGTAAATCAAATGGAGTTGCTTCATTCCAAAGTTCAGTATGTAAAATGAACAGGCTCTGATTCTCTTAGAAACTATATCAATTTCTGGAAAAAGCTCTTGCAAGACAGAAAATAGACTAAGTTGTTTATCATGGGAGTCTGCCAGAATGCTTGTAACAAAAATATTTCTGATCAATTTGATAAAATTGTTTATTATGAAAATTATGACAGACTCCATAGCCACCACCAAATTGGCAAGAAATATAAAAAGTAACTGCTTGACATACACATTAGATCAGTCACCATCTGAAAGAGAATGATAAATAGTCCAAAGAAGAGTTTTCTCAGTTCTCGCACTCTTTTTTTGTATGACTCATTATTTTAACAAGAGATTATTAGAAACTCAAAAAGAATTGCATAAATTCAGTTGAGAAGAGTGCGCATAGTGTCTGTCGGCAGTAAAGATTCCTGAACAGTTCTGATGGCACTTGAGAATTTCATCCAAGAGTTTTAACCTCATACATTTTTGCCTGTCAGAAACTCTGGCTATATGCTGTACATTGAGTACTAACTACTGCTCCTTGCTAACGTTTGTTAGTGCTGTAAATCCAGATAGTAATTGTAAAGTTCAACCTCTTGTATGCATCCATGTTATATATACTCAATCGGTCCCTGTGAAATTGTTTTTTTTAAACTTCCACATGAAAGATAGTCATTTTCACAAGGAAAAATAAAAGTATTTCATATGGATAGCCATGCAGTTTGTTGCATAAATATCTAACAGCATTGCCAATTTCTTTCCCATATCTTAGTCTCCATCTATGACCTTTGAAAACTGTTAAATTTAAGGTTACATGATACTACAAATCCTTAGAGTCCATTCCCATGACATTGATGTGTGAAACTAAGGGGATAAGAGCAGGTTGTAGGAAAACCGAAGAAAGCAGAAACTGGTGGTGAGGAGGTGGAAGGGTAGATGAATGACCAAGACTGAAGCAAAGAAGAGTGGCCTTTTTACACGTAAAGATTTTGTTACAAGAAAATTGTAATGAAAAGGCCTTATGTGACACATGACTTAAGACAACAGAATGGATCGCAGATAGAAAAAGGAAGTCAAAGCTGAGAGTGGACTGTATATTGGAAGATCAGAAAAGAACAGGGAGACTAGGTAGACAGCTGCAGAAGCTGGTAGAGTGCAACAGAGATTTCTTGTGGCCAGCCTGGTTGTGACAACTGACTGACTTGATGCAGAAGCACCATGCATTAAACCGTATCACATTCATTGTGTACATAGCGTTGTTTTGTTTTTAAATACATTTTGTATGGTGACAGTATAGTTTCTTGGTCTAATATTGGGAAAGTGAAGAAACCATCACAAATTGTTGTGATGTTACTGAGCCTTGTGAAGGACTCAAAAGAACGGAACATGAATATTCCCATGGATGCCATATTATTGTACTACCATTGACAGCCTCCAGCAATACTGCACAAGATAAGAGGGACAAAGTTTACGACATAAATGAATAAAAACTATGTGCTAGATCATCTGCGCAACACTTTCCTGTCACTTTCATCTAATTATGATATTTTTTAATGTTTTGTGTATTAATGTTTTATAATACTTTTGAATTTGTAGTCTCACATCAGTACATTCTCTAGTGATCTCAGTGCATGTTGGCAGATTTGGTCCCTCCCATAGTTAGTTGCAATGGGAAAATAACAGGGGTTATGACGTGAACTTAATCGAATGGGAAGTTGAGAAACGACACCAAATGTGACCTTAGGCAATCATTTGAATGCTGCCTGATGTAGCGCCCCCTGTAAACATCCTGTACTACCGAGGAACTATTCAAAATAAATGACAACACCAGATCCTGGCCAGGGTTTTGGAGCGACAAGCTATAAATGAACGAAGCCTTACGTTATGCTGATAACATTTGCAGCCCATTTCCTACCACTAAAGGCAGAAATTGAAACCTACCAAACAAATCTGATCATTTCTCATTGAACAATTCATTCAAAAAGTACACTGAACTTTTTTTTAAAATGTACAAATGCAGAAGATGATGATCGACAGCAAGCAAATGTTTAAAGCTCTGGATACTGTTTGAAGTCAAACACATTTTTCAAAATGAACAAAGTGTAGGTTTGGCACTGGAAAATCCAGTCAGAAAAATGAAAATATTGTACTGCAGCTTTCAAACTGGTTTGTTTTGGGTCCGGGGAGGATTATACTATTTCCAAAAGGATTGTAGAGCTTGGATGAGACATGCAGAAAATAAAACAAAGCATCACACCAACAGCCTGCTCATGCTCTAAACATCCAGTCTAATCAGATTTTACTGAACTGTACACTCCAAATCCTATAAAAGCTTAAATGCAATCTTCTATCAAGCGTTAACATCATGGGTATGCAACAAATTACAGTAAAGGTTCAAATTTTCAAATTCAACTAGAGACTACTTTATTTGCAAGTTGAGGTCACTTTGGATGCCTAAAGAAAATTGTAAGCACGTAGCTTTAATTATCAAGTATTAACCAGACTGCATTTTTTGATATTTTACTTACTTAGATGAATTGTTAGGTATTAAGTAGCAACTGTGGGGAAAAACAAATTGGATAGGGCCTATTATTGGGCACGGGTAGCGCAATCCACTATTACCCCATGCCCAATGGCCCCTGCGCAGGCAGAATGAGACTTTTGTGAGGCCTGAGGACTTACCTTCAAGCAGCGTTCCGAATCACTGTTGACATGAGGATTCAATGCAATTCGCACTTTCCACCAGCAGGGGGCGCCCCAATCTCTTAAAGGCAGGCTCGTCCCTTAAAAAGCTCTTAGAGGTAGCCGGTTTCTGTTATTTGCTGAAAATAACAGTCTGCTGTCTGCACGGAGTCTGAACGGAGATCAGACATCGCACATGCAAAACACAGATGCAGCTCCCGTCCCTATGTTTACAAACTGATGAGCTATATTAAAGCATTGACTAAAGGTTGCGCACTACTAAATCCCACATCCTCCAATCTGCATGCCAGATCTCACCAATCTGAGTTTGTACCAGGCCTGCGGGAGTTTGTGCACCAATGTTCTCTGCTGATGCATTGGAGGCCTTAGTGCAAGAGATGGACAGAAGGAGGGGTATCCTTTATCTGCTGATGGGGGGGGGAATTGGGGGCAAGAGGCCCTCCAGACATATACCCAAAAGGCAGTGGGAGGCAGCAGGGGACGAAGTCAATGCCAGGAGCACAGCATCATGAACATGGATGTAGTGCAGGAAGAAATTCAATGTTTTGATGTGAGTGGTCAAGGTGAGTGAGGTTAACTGTCAAGTGGCATCTCATACCAACTACACCACTAGCCGCATCCACTGCTCCTCGCACTACACCCCCCATCACCCACATACCAACAAACTCTTTCCATCAGGACGCAACTTTTCCAATCAGATGCTTCCTCTCACCCTTACACATTACCACTGTTCCAAGCCGCCCACCCACAACTCACAAGCCACACACACTGGCAGTTATTCAACCATGACAGGCACATCACCCAGACATACGTCCCGCTTTCTTGCAGGAGAAGGTGGCGCATATCAAGAGGCAGCAAGTGGCAGTGGCATTGACATTTAGCCCCACGAGCCTGTTCCGCCATTATATGAGATCATGGCAGACCTGTGACTCAACTTCATATACCCACCTTAGCCCCATATCCCTTAATACCCTTGGTTCACAGAAATCTAACAATCTCAGATTTAGAATTCACAATTGAGCTAGCATCAACTGCCATTGCAGAAAAGCGTTCCAAACTTCTCCCACCATTTGCGTGTAGGAACATTTCCAAACTTCACTCCTGCACGTCCTGGCTCTAAATGTCAGGCTATGTCCCCGTGTCCTAGTATTCAAGTATAGGAGACCTCCAAAAATAGTTACAAATGTCTCGACAGCCAGAAGCAATAATCCAGCCACTAACCTGTAAATCCTGCATGGTCTCTTTAAATAGCGCTGGTGGGGGTCCTCCAGGCACTCTAAGACACATTCAGATGGTCGGGGTTAAGACTGTGCGTTGAGTTGAGCATTAAGTCCCAAAATGACGTCTACCACTTTAAATCAGCGTTGCACACTGATTGTATCCATTTTCTCCTTACTTTACATGCTTCCGGCGTTTGGTATTTGCGCGTGCGCTAACTCCTATACCAAGATGGCGTCCAGCACACATCATGTTGGAAACGTGCGTGCACAGCCAAGACGCCATCTTGGATGTTGGAGAGGCTTTGTAGTGCCGAAACAACGGGCGCTACACGGCCCAATTTAGCACCCATAGTGTTTAGTAGCTAAACCATGCCATGCTCCACTCTTTAACAGCTAACTGTTAACATTAGAAGAGAGCAGGTTGGAGAATCTCCCCACTCCAAACACTAAAATGATTTAAAATAAATTTATAAAGTGCTCAGGAGGTCCACTAGGCAGGAGCTTTTTTTCCCCAAAAGTAGACATTATTTGTTGATCAAACAAATATATAAAAACACAGTTCAAAAACATTCAGAACAGTATAAAGTGATGTTGCCATTCATAAGGCATAAAGCTCTTTTATGAGGTACACAGCTTCAGGGAGTATCAAGCTATTGCATTCAGTTGCTATGTAAACATTTAACTGAAAAAGGTGCTACATGTACTAAGTTCCCATCACACAAATGTATTTACTGACAAATAAACATATTTGTCTATTAGGAACCTAAATATACATGTTGGGCTACATTGCAGTGTCATTCATCATTCTGCTCATGCACCAAACTTCAGTGCATCCTTTAGTGTATGCTCCTGGACAATGGAATGTGCATGATATATGTCTTTGTTTTGAAAGGCCAGCAAGTTTTAGGGAGTCCAACAGGCGTCTTTCACTAAATTGGCAGCTTTTAAGCTTCAGTTGATTTCTGCCTCAATACGTCCCCCAGGGAACAGACTGCAGAGCACACAGTCCTGTGTTATGAAGCTGCGAGGGATAAACTTTGACAAAAACCACTGAATCTCCCTCCAGATTTTCTTTGCAATATGCATTCTAAGGGGAGGTGAGCAATGATCTCTTTGCCACCACAGCCAACACAAGGATAGCATAAACAAAATCCCACAGATGCTGAAAATCTGAAACAAACACAGAAACACAGCAAGTCAGGCACAGCATCTGTGGAGAGAAGTGACAAGTTAACGTTTCAGGCATTGCCCTTCGTCAGAACCGAGTGCTGATGAAGGGCACTTCACTCCATAGATGGTATGCATGACTTGAGTGTTTCCAGCATTTTCTTTTTTTGTTACACGGATAGCATGTTGTGTTGCAGAGACTCTGGCTGTGTATGAAGGATCTGACAGGAAGGGCCCTCTCACCATGAGCCAAGCAACATCTTGTTGCGTTTTTAAACAGATTTGGTGAGGCGGCTTTTGTTATCTGCTCAGGGAATCTTCTGACTGACTTGTGGTCAAAAGTGGTCTTTCACAAGAATTTCTCCATAAAGGATAGGTGGTATGGCACACTCCAACTGGATGGAGCATTCCATGATAGTGTGGCCAGATCCATTATTCACAACAGCAGGAGCAGATAGAACCTCACCACATACTGAGACTCGGTATTTACATACTTAGAGTCCATACACAGCTTTATGCTGCTGCACACGTAGGCCATTGTCAGGATCAGGGCAACACTTGGTCTTTTTCTCCTTTTACCCAGAGATTAAACATGATGTCGCTGCATTATCAGTACGTTCAGGTTTTAGATACAAAAATGATTAACTTCAAAAAAAACTCTCCATTACAGATTAACATCCATTTTTTTTTGGATGGATGAAATATTTGGTTCAATTGCAGTAAAACTTTTTTGGAAACCATAATTAATTTAGAAGGACCTTCACTGCATGCTTTAAGTCGCTTAAGGGTGCAGTTATATTGCCACTTTCAACTTGCAAAACAGCTTTAGATTCACATATATACAAAAGTAGAACTAAAATTCAGACGACATTCAGAAGGCCATCTCACACCAGTTTGAGTTTGCATGGAATGCAACCTTAAACCATGCAAAAGAAATTATTTTGCCCAGACCAGTCCTTTATTTTAACTTCTTTGTATGCATCAGCTGTGGCTCAGTGGGTAGCACTCTCACCACTGTGTCAGAAGGTTGTGGGTTCAAGTCCCATTCCAGGGACTTGAGCACAAAATCCAGGCTGATACTCCAGTGCAGTGCTGAGGGAGGTGCCATCTTTTGGATGAGACGTTAAACTGAGGTCCCATCTGTCCTCTCAGATCCGATGGCACTATTTTGAAGAAGAGCAGGGGAATTCTCCCCGGTGTCCTGACCAACATTTATCCCTCAACTAACATCACTAAAACAGACTATCTGGTCAATATCACTTTACTGTTTGTGGGAGCTTGCTGTGTGCAAATTGGCTGCTATGTTTCGTACATTACAACAATGACTACACTTCAAATTGAGTACCTCATTGGCTGTGAAGTGCTTTAGAACATCCTGAGGTTGTGAAAGGCGCTATATAAATGCAAGGCAGTCTTTCTTTCATGTCTGTGTTTACAGTCAGCTGCACTTTCCCACTGCTAGTTTCAATTTGACAAACTCTTGCATTTGTTTTTCACAATCTCAAAATGCTGCTACGAGACGGATATCCAACAGAAGTCACTTCATAAAGGGTTTTATTGCAGCTACTGTACTCTATAAACTCTGCTGCCTATAGCCTATCCCGCACCAAGTCCCACTCACCTATCATTACTGTCCTTACTGACCTAGATTGGCTTCCAGTCCTCCAACGTCTCAAAGTTAAAATTCTCATCCTTCTGTTTACATTTCTTCATGGCCCTCACCCCTCCCTATCTCTGTCATCTCCTCCAGCCCTACAATGCCCCAGAACTCTGCACTGCTCTGACCTGGGTCCCTTGTGCATCTCTACCTCCTTCCCTTTGTCCCACCACTGGCGGCCGTGCCTTCACCCACCTAGGCATATGCTCTGGAATTCTCTCCCTAAGCAAGCTTTTCATCACGCCTCCAAAAATCCCTATCTTTGGCTCTATTTTTATCTTATTACGCTTCTGCACAGTGCCTTAGAACCTTTTTTTTATGTTAAAGACACTATATAAATTCAAGTTGTTGTTGTTGGGCAGGGTATGGCAACAAGAACAGAATGAGGTCTCAGTGCTTCCTTTGTTCCAAACAAAAGCCTTAACATCACTTGCCTTAACTGGCAAATGTCTGCCAGGTGTTTTGTCCATGCTTGATTAGGGGTCAGTTGGTTTGGGCCACAGCTTGAACGTGCATGCATCTTTTCAGTGCTGGTTCAAGAGCTTCTCAAGCCTTCAAGAGGTGGGGATTCCTTTTCCTGCCAGCAGCAGGGCAATTAGGCATGGGGATACATCTGGGATGGACTGGAGACAGGGGCAAGATCAGAATGTGTACAGGCCACAGTTCTACTATCATTGATCTGTCAGGATTGAACGGAGTTTTTGGAGTTCGTGTGGTTGTGGTAGCTGAAACACAGGATTCTAAGCTAGCCCTCTCTGCTTAGGTGGTAGTAATGAGGATTAGCCTAGACAGAGAAATTTGATGTCTTAACCACGCACGTTTATACAGAATGTCTTTGTGGATTGTTACACGGATGTATCGTAACATACATTGTTGTTACACACAGGTAAACAGTTTTGGGTTGCATTGTGTTACAAAGCTATTAAATATGCTAGTCCCTTGCATCATGCAATGAAATAAAACCTGTATCATGCAGTTCCAATTACAAGATAGGACCTCATTTCAGTTCAAAGCATGTAATTTGACCACAGGAGCCTGCTGCCTGTCCCAACTTGCCACTGGCAGCAACACAAAATACCATATAAAATGAAACAAAACTATTTGTGTATCAGAAAGGATAGTTTGGAGTGTGCTTTTTTAAAAATTTGGTCATAGGATGTGAGTGATGTAGGTGAGGCCTTCCCTAGTTGCCCTGAATGGATGGTGGTGGTGGGTCTTCGCCTTGAAATTCTGCAGTCCTTTTGATAGTAGTGCTCCCACAATGATGTTAGGTTGGGAAATTCCAAACAAGCAATGATAAAGGAACGGCAATATATATCCAAGTCAGGATGGTGTGTGACTTGGAGGAGAACATGGAGGTGATGGTGTTCCCATGACTTTGCTGCTCTTGCCCTTCTTAATAGAGGTCATTGGGCTGAGGGATGCTGTCAAAAGTAAGCTCTACGAGTTGCTACAATGCATCCTGTAAATAGTTCATATCGCAGCCAGTGTCTTGGTGGTGGAAGATGTAAAAGGATCACTGCTCCAGCCTATGTTTTATATGCAACAGATAAGATGATATCATAACACATAAGAGTGATGCACTTGGAAATTATGTAGCAATAACTTGCAGTTATGTAAACATTCCAAGAAAAGGAGAGGTGACCCAAACTTTGGTCGAAAAGGCAAGTTTTAAGGCGGCTTTTACATGCGGGATAAGAGACGCAGAAAGGTTCCAGAGAGTGATGCCAAGGTGGCTGAAGGTTCTGCCACCAATGGTGAGGCAAAGGGAGGTTGCACAGGTCTGAATCAGAGCACTGAAGGGAATTCAATGCCGGAAGTTGTAATGGTCAGGTCAGGCCATGGCCATGGAAGGATTTTAAGATAAGGTTGAGAATTTTAAATTCAATGCATTGGGGGACAGGGAGCGAGGATGGGCTAACAGAACCTAGTGCAAGATCTAAACTATGCCAGACAAGTGTCGAGTGTCATTTTTCCCCAGCAGCAATAGCCACATGTTTTGTGGGTTAAAACAAAACCTACCTGTACACCTTACAATAAAACAAACCTTTGGTTTGTGCTCTTCTCCGCCCCCCCCCCCCCCCCCCATAGGTTTGCAATCGACGTTTCTAGATGATCTCGGTGGAATCCAAACTACAACGATGTAATCTGAATTATTTTTGTTACAAGAAAATGTATCCAAATGATCATTTGATCCGGGCTGTAAATTCCCTGCAGTGAGTGCATCGAGCTGTCGCTGCACAGCCCTGAAGTGCTCTTTATGTGCAGCAACAATGCCACGCGCCAGTGGGCTGCGGCTCCCGCTAATTTGCGCGAGCAGTGGCGCTCAGGGCACACGCTCAGCACAGCAGATGCCATTTAGTCCCCGATTGCTTTCTTTTTTAAGTACACCCTGTACATAATTCACAAGCCTCGTTCTTTCAAGAGTTAACCATAGCTTTCTGTCAATTCTTTCTTAAAACTAAGTATTCAATGTATTCTTCAGGGTTTTTTTTGTTCAGCATACAATTATTAACAATTATAATCTTTTGAAAGGCATTCGCCTAAACCACCGCCCCCCCCTCTCTTTCCCTCCCTACCAGCGCCAAGCAAACAAAACCATGACACTTCAACAAAACTGTGGTTTACATTTACTCACCTTGAAGTAGTTGGGATTTTAAGTTTTAGTTTTTCCTCTTCAAAGCGTTCTAACACTCAAACATCTATATTCAGCCCTGGAAACACAATCCAAACCCACTTTTCTGCAGGAAGCAGTTCCTCACGCAAACAACTATGAACTAATAAAGACGGACCTTGTCCTCAAAATGCTCAACAAGAAACAGAATTTTGCAAAACTATCTGGAACACATAAAAGTTCGACTCATACGTACCTCCGTATGCCTTAGCCGTTAAGATGCATAGAGCAGACAGAAAAATGCATTTGATTAAAATGTCCATTCTGAGCTCTGGTAGTTCCCCTTAAACGTATAAGAAAAACGTATACATTAAACTACTCCGAGTAAACACCGCCTTTACCGGAAACCGCTTCCTCAAGTCAGTGAGTTGTCATCCAAAACTACCTGATTACAGCCGAAAACGTCCAGCTGCTGTGCCCAACTAATGAAACTAAAGAATAGTGAGTGTATAACTACAGTAGTAACAGGATGCGAAAATAGCTGCTAGAATAACAAGAATGGTAAAACATGTTTGGAGTAAGTTTCTACATTTTAAGGAATATAAATGTTATGGTTGGAAGGGTTCAGTTTAATACAGAAAATAACATTGGAGGAATAGGATAGCAATTTTTAAAAATCAAAAATGAAGATATAATTGTATTAGTTTATATATATAAAAAACTAAGGACATCATTTATTTTTCTATTTTTTATAATCAGCGTTTTAGAGTTCCGTAGGATTTTTTTGAATCACCCTGTGTTCCAGTGAGTGTAAAAATGGCACGTATGAACACGAACATCTCGTTCAGAATTTATGAACCTCACCACAGAAAATTACTTGTACCAAGTTAGTTTGCTACCTTCTTTCCCACATCACATATAGACTGTGACAAAAACATTACCACCAACACAATAATAAAACAACTAGCTGCCATCAAAAACAAAAAATGATCATTTAATAGTAAATTACTTTTCAAATCTGTAGACACTTACACTACACTTTTGGAACCAAATCAGTGGTAAATCAATTGAAATTTAGTTTTAAAAAGTAGCATAAAAAAGATATATTCTAAATTTTCAAATACTGCAAGAAAGAAATAGTGTCCACAGAAAGGCCCATACAGTAGTATTTCAATATTATTACACTGATAACCAATACATTTTTGATGCATAGATCTGGGCGTCTTGACATTGGTTGCCCTATACTTCCTATATAACCATGTCCTTAGCCTGGCCTGCTGTGAGATGTTTTACCAATAACAACTTGCATTTATAGAGAGCCTTTAACATAGAAAAATATCCCAAGGCATTTCATAGAGGCATAATCAAAAAAATGGACACTGGGCCAAAGAAGCAGATAGTAGGAGGGGTGTCCAAAAGCTTGGTCAAAGAAGTATGTTTCAAGGAGGGTTTTGGAGGTAGAAAAGCGGAGTGAGTTGAGGAGAAATTCCACAGTGTGGGGCCTAGGCAGTTGAAGACCAGCCACCAATTGTGGGGTGAAGAGAGTGGGGCTGCACAACAGGCCAGAGTCAGAGGAATGGAGAATTTGCAGAGGGGGAGTTCTAGGACTGGAGGAGGTTAAAGATAGAGAGGTACAAGGCCATGAAGTGATTTAAACACAAGGATGATATTTTAAAAATATCTTTGAGGTGTTGAGAGAATGGGAGCCAATGTAGGTTATCGAGGACAGGGATGATGGGTGAGCAGGACTTGGTGTGGGATAGTATACGAGTAGCAGAGTTTTGGATGAGCTGAAGTTTATGGAGGATGGGAGGCTAGCCAGGGGAGAATTGGAATAGTCGAGTCTGGAGGTGACAAAGGCATGGATAAGGATTTCAGCAGCAGACGAGCTGAGGTAGGGGGTAAGTGGGTGATGTTACAGAGCTGGTAGTAGGTGGTCTTTGTGTTGGAGAGGATAAGGAGTTGGAAGCTCAGCTTGAGCAGTCCAACTGAGCTAAAAAATGGAGGAGGATGGTGTGGTCGACCATGTCAAAGGATGCAGAGGTTGAGGAGGGATAATGCACCAGTCAGAGTGTCATTTGTGACATCGGTTAGAGCGTTTCCATGTGGCGGCAGTGGCGGAAACCTGATTGGAGGGACTCAAACAGGGAATTGGGGGAAAGAGAGAATGGGGGGGAATGGTTAGTTACTCAGTGCTGCTGTTGGCCACCTTGTGCTCCACCATTTAGAAAGAAAGAAATTTCTCTCAGCCATACATCTAAAACATTGGAGTCAGTGCCAGACTAAGAATTCTTGGGTCCCTCGGAACAACCCCCCTCCCATTAAAACATAAACGTAATAAAATGCATGAAGAAATAGGCCATTAGAATGTTTATACACTGAATTAATAATAAAGCAAATCATAACACAATACTCCATTTAATTAAAATGGATATTTGCATGGGGCTCCATATCTGGCTGGTGTGTCTTCAGCCCCTGATTCAAGCAAGCTTTTTTTTAAATAAGTATTTGCTCCCCAATAGGTAAAAATTTTGAGAAATACTATGTCGGTTAAAAATAAAATCTTTTTCCTTTCCTAACAGAAGTATATGTGTGTGTATATATTTCTTCCAAAGTTACCAAAATAAGTAATGTCTTTAATCATTTAATATGAATAAATCAAAACCAACTAGAATAAATGTGTTCCCTTAAATAACAGATAAACTTAGATTTGATCAGGAGTTTCATATTATTTGGATGTAGTTTATTCTTCACAATCAATAGAATAAATCCATCATCAATTGAGAAAGTGCACAGGGACAATATACCTTTAATAATTTACTGTAGACTTGCAAGAACCATGTGATCTTTCTCCATCCTGCACCTTACAAGAGCTACAGCTTCAGCCTAACTCAGTTCCCCTAAGGAACATTTTATAGAATGGGTTCTATTTACATATAGAAGTAAAAATAGTTTGTTAAGTTAAATAACAATGACTAAACATAAACTCAGAAAGTGGAGCAGGAGCTATGTTCAAAGAATAAGGCTGCTTCAGAGGTAATTTTATCATCCTCATTTGTTTATCTTCTGCATATAGTAGGATCATGTTACAGTAGTATTAAGAAATGGAACTACCTTTAATTTGATCTTGAGGCCCACCTCAATGACTATTGCACCAAAAACTGCATCTTCCTTTTGAATATTAATCCATAGGATAGTGATTTGTAAAAGCATGAGGATTGCCATGCTTTACAAGTAGAATCTAATTTGACTGTCGACCACAAGTGGAATCACCTTTCATTATATGTGGTGTATGTTGAGCTTCCAGTTCATAACAGTAACGTATATATTTCACATCCCATCCATAACTACTGCTTGGTGATAGGGTTATCTAAAGATTCATCACAAAATGAAAAAGTAACTGTATTTCACAGATGTGAAACCTGTGCCAAAGCTCTAAAAACATGGATCTGATGAAATCTACATTCAATCTGAAATTCATGCGTTGGAAGAAAAACAATAATTTCCCATCCACAGGAGTGCAAAAAATTGAAATGTCCATTAGATAAACTCTCATGGAGTTTGGTTTCAGGCTCTGATCAAGCAAATGTTACAATAAAGGATTATCAGAAATATTACAAACTATGACTGTAAAGCGAATGTCCTAAAATCTTCAAACAAACGTTACATGGCATCATATTACAAAGACCATAAAACTTTCTGCAAACCAATAGAATATTCACTGTTTAAAGTAAATATTCTCCAGAGCCATGCTGAGAAGGACTTTTCATTTAGGATGCAGGTTGTGAGGAGGCTGGAGGTTCATTAACATTCCAGCGGATTAAGTGTAAGTCCAAGACAAAGCTTCCATTAGTACAGTTAAAAGCACCCTGCCTACCTAGAAATTTCAAAACATTTTCGGAAGTTGTGGAGAAAATACTATGACATCTCTCTCCTTGAAGAAATTTGAGTCCATTGATTGGCCCTTGTACTCTGAAATAATGTTGAAGAAGATGGGAAGAATCCTGTTTTGTTCTTCAGTAAGTTGAACTAGAATGTTGTATATCCAAAAGCATTTGGTTGGTATCGGATCTGGTTCAAAAAGAAACATCAAAGAATCTTTGAGATAGGTATTCCACCCTCTCAGGGGAGCTTTAATCATCAGAGTAGGACAGTAGAAATCAGTAAATAGAACTAATCTAATGTTCCTCTTCTGCCTTGAACTAACTACATAACAGCATGTGGTAAATGTTCTCCATAACCCAAGTCAGGAAATAGTCTAGAAAAGGAGAAACTATCCAAGGACATTTGCGATTTAACCAGCATGAACCACATATACTATGATATTCCTCACTTTGTTCATGCTGGAGCTAAAGTAAAGGAGTATCAATTTTTGTCTGATTACACTTCTGTAAAGCGCCTTGGGAGTTTTTTTATACCTTAAAGGCGCTGTATAAATGCAAGTTGTTGTTATATTAGTATGTAACACAAGTAATATACTATGTCGTTATATAGGTTCAAGCTAAAGTACTTTGTGTGTGCAGACACTAGGACCACATAAATGTTTCTATTGAGATCTAACACTACTTTCCGATTAACCATCCAAATTTACTGTAGAATTATCAGCCTGAACAACCTATAAATTTCTTTGAGGAAATTAGGTCCTGAATAGGCAAATATAACCATCAGTCACTCTGGTAACAATATTTGGAATATGAATTTTAGCTTTCCTGCTCACGCACCTGGTAGCCCTTTGTAAAACAGCTCAATAGATTCTGTACCAAACACTGGAATTTCTGTCCTTATTTCATTAGGTCAAAATTGAAGCTAAATACCAAGAAATGGTCACGCCACTAGTAATGAGGCACTTCCTTGTATTTTGAAATCAATTAAGAGGATGGCTGGGATGGGTTATTTGAAATGTTAAAAGGATACAGTTAGAGCTAGATTTTCCACTCAAGTTAGACCAGCCCCCTGCGAACATACACAATTGTAGGCAGAAACTGTCCCACCAGCTGCTTGCTCACCCCTCCTCCTCCACCCCATTTCCAGGTCTTCTCATTGGAAGTGACAATGGTGTACAACACATATACGGGCAAACTTCAACTGGCAGCAAAGAAGCCACTAGCTATAGTACATTGACAGACTTCCAAGGCCTAGCACACTTTGTCTAGCAAACTGTAAAAACTGTCAACAGTTTCATTATTATAAAGAAATGGCGTTACATTAAAGAACTTACACAGGATAAATAAGTGGTGACCTAGTGGTATATTATTTTTCCACCTCCTGGAGTGACAGGAGAACATACTGGGCATTTCACTTATTCTTCAGTAAGCACTTTACTGTGATTTGGAGTTGTTAGATCGGGACTACACTAACCTATACAGAGAGTAAAGACACAACTTTCAGTTCATAAGAGACTTGGTTTGCTTATGGAAACTGTAGTCTAGCCATGAACATAAGAAAGGTATTGAGAAAAAGCCTGAACTCTAAGAGCTTCATCTGAAGGTCCTCTGGAAGTTACAGACAGATGTGACTGATGAACAAAATTCCATGACTAACAGAATGCACTTCTACCTCGAGAGTATTAACAATTGAGCACTTTTACATACTGTGTATTAACCATATCTGCCATTCTAGACATAGGCTGAACATGAGCCTTTGTTGGAAAATGGACAAAGAAATCAATTTATTACAACACCTTATATAGAGGCAGCGGTCAAGAATTCCTTTTTAATTTTTCATGTTACTAAATAAAATGAATGTAAAGGGACTCACCACAAATTCTAGTGTCCCAGAGTATGCTGGTAGGTGCTACAACCCTGAAGCTGCTGGCTAAAGCAGTGGCACAGAAAACCCATCAACACATTTATATGTGGTTGCTTTGGAGAGGTACATGGTTCTGACTTGGAGCTGCAGCTATCAAGGTACTATCCCTGCAAATGGGTGAGACCTCTGAGACTCATCCCAGCAGTTGCTAATTAAAGCAAGAACTAAAAAAGTTAGTTGGGGGATTTCTAGCATCTTAGATCAGTGTCATGAGATCCCCAGGGAGGAGCTGGTTTAGAAAAGACTCCAAGGGGGTAAAGAGACAGGAATAGACAGGAGCCAGAGCTAAAATAAGCTGCTGTGAGTTGTGAAATTAGGCAAAAAGGCTGAAGATATTGTAACAAAAATAAAGATTTTTTGTCTAGTTTTGGAGTGGTGGCTGTCTCTTAAAATCCAGTCACAATACTTAAGGAGTTTAAAAAGCAGCTAGTCAAAATCTTGTACCAAACTTAACTTGATACAAATGTTTCTATAAAGCTTGATGGAGGAGTTAAGCTATGTTCAAGCAAACACAGACTATAAAAATGCCATGGCTACAAGAGCAGGTCAGAGACTGAGTATTCTGCAGTGAGTGTCTCACCTCCTGACTCCCCAAAGTCTCTCCACTACCTACAAGGCACAAGTCAAGGAGTGTGATGGAATACTCTCCACTTAGCTGGATGGGTGCAGCTGCAACACTACTCAAGAAGCTCGACACCATCCAGGACAAAGCATTCCACTTGATCAGCAGCCCATCCACCACTTTAAACATCCAATCCATCCACCACCAGGGCATTGTGGCTGCAGTGTGTACTATCCACGGGGTGCACTTGCAGCAACTTGCCAAAACATCTTCCGTAGCACCTCCCAAACCCACGACCTCTACCACCTAGAAGGACAAGAGCAGCAGGTGCACGGAAAACCATCACCTTCAAGTCACACACTATCCTGATTTGGATATATATCACTGTTCCTTCATCGTCACTAGGTCAAAATCCTGGAACTCCCCACCTAACAAAATTGTGGGAGTACCTTCACCGCATGGGCTGCAGCAGTTCAAGAAAATAGCTCACCGCCACCTTCTCAAAGGCAACTAGGGATGGGCAATAAACAGTGCCTTGCTAGCGACACCCATATCCCCAGAATGAATAAAAAATATGATTTGTTCTGTTGTATGTTTAATAGCCAATTATTCTCAAATATGATCAATGGTTTTTAAAATCTAGGAAACCCCAGGAAATGTTTTTGGGGACATCTAAAAAGCTGTAGCTGTTCAAATCTTTGGGTCGGATTAGAATGATCAAAATAGTATTTTAAGCTAGCATCAGCTCCCGTAGTGATAAGAAATACAAGAGAAGAAACAGTGCATATGTACAACTATACTACAAAAGAATAGCTTAGCTTTAGATTGTGCAATGTTTGCTTTACTTTTGAGGAGCTTGTTAGAAGTAAATATGTACATTATATCAGTTATTCACTTGTTCATTTTTTGTAAAATAAAGTTGATGAATAATTTAAACTCAAAATGAGGACTGAATTTGTGATGTTCTATTCTTATTGAAGCCAGGAGAGAGGTCCTGTAGAGGCATAGGTTTATTCCACTAGTTAAAAGCAAGTGACAGAAGGTTGTTCTGTCGTTATCCTTGGCACATTACTTAACATTTAACTAGTTACCAAGACTAATGGAGAATTTGAAAGCCAAAAATCTAAAGTAAGAAGGATAGAAAAGACCCAAAAATGTAAAAGGGGCCACCGTGAGGCAGCCCAGGAAGGACTGAGACACTATAGCTGAAACAGAAGGAAGAAAGAGCCTTAGAAGTCTAGCACTAGAAAATAAGGGAACTACAAAGCCTTAAGATGTCGTAAGAATTGTGTAAAAGATTTTAAAATGACTTTTCCATACTACGTTAAAAGACGTAGAATGGAAAAGTCATGCAGAGATTGACAAACACCAAGGTCACCTTGTAAAGATTATGCAAGTACCACTTGCACAGAATTGAGAAAGCTGCATAAAAAGGAATTTTTTGAGGAGGCTCAAAGAAGCTAGTTGGAAGCAATTCAAGGAAGGGAATTGGCAGCATACCAAAATACAAACAAATGAAGTGAGACCATAATGGATATTTATATTGTTTCAAAGTTTCCACAAGACTATTCATGTATTGAACATATCAATATAGTGAATTGCACTTAAAATGTTTAGGTTTACACTCCAAAACTTATCCAAATTATTTCTATAACCATTGATAACAGCATCAGATTACTGAGTTGTAAAAGAACACCACTTTTTCTTGGACTATTACTCTGAAAACCTATTATAGAGTTAGTTTGTGTTTGTTGACTCCCTTAAACTGAAGAAAAATACAAATCACAGCTCTAACAAACATAACAAATGTTACATTCTAAACAAAAGGACAAAAACAAGAGGACTAGCATCAGTCAATAATAATATTGTCTGTGTGGATCTCATTTACTCTCCTGTCTCTCTGCAATGAAACATTAGTCATTTTGCTCAGAAAAACTGCATTAATGCCTACTACCACACATGGTGTAACTAAAATAAACTTGATAGCAGTGGAATATTACAATTATTCACTAGCGAAGGCAGATCACATAAGCGTACAATCCTGCTGTCAAGTTACTCTGTTGAATTTTTGCCAAACTTGTTAAAGTGACTTGTTCCTTTCAGACTGGGTATTTTTGGAAACTGCTCATGTGTTCAGCCACATGTCTAGACTGGTTCTCTTTCTTACCACAACTGATGCTGTATAAAATAATGACAGATAAGGCCGGGGTGGGGGGTAACCATTTTTGCAAAAGGGTTTGTGTATTTTCTTGGAGGAGAGCAACCAAACAGATGCATGACAAGAAGCAGATCTGCCAAGTCTTGATTACTTTCAATGATGGTGATTTTACTTCTGTAACAATAGTAGTATCCACTTTCTGTGAATCACATCATTAAAAAATATATTTTTTTAAAAAGCTGTGCTCATTTTAGTGGATTTGTAATTCAATTTTTTGTGCCTCAAAATTTGCAGATTGTAAGGAAGAGTCTGAACTTCATAATATGACAGGAATGTAATCCAACCATGTAGATGGCTGCAAGTTACTTTGCTTTCTATATCATCATTCTTATAAGACTATTCTGCCATATAAGACTCTGGACTAAGTAATGTCCATAGATTTATTATTTTGAGTTTTCAAATGTCACTAACTTTTTAGTTCTGGTAAAATTCTCATTTCAAGTATTCTCGTTCCTCCACAATTTCAGCTAGAATGAACAGAGAAGTCAATGAAGTAGAAAACCTTCTTTTGGTACAATTGTGACCACATATTGTATACTTTCCCTCTGTGGCTGTATCCTCATTAACCTAATGCTATGAATACAGATACACACATAATTGGCTAAAACACAAGCAGACAAAAGTTAAGCATACGTTAGAGATAGGCATAGTGTGATAAAAGAAAGAACTTGCATTTATATAGCATCTTTCACGACCTCAGGATGTCCCAAAGCGTTTTACAGCCAATTAAGTACTTTTTGAAGTGTAGTCACTGTTGTAATGTAGGAAATGCGGCAGCCAATTTGCACATAGCAAGGTTCCATAAACAGCAATGAGATAATGACCAGATACCAGATAACGACCAGATTGGCCAGGACACTGGGGAGAACTCCCCTGCTCTTCTTCGAAATAGTGCCACGGGATCTATTACGTCCACCTGAGAGGGCAGACGGGGCCTCGGTTTAACGTCTCATCCGAAAGACGGCGCCTCCAACAATGCAGCACTCCCTCAATACTGCACTGGATTTTGTGCTCAAGTTCTGGAGTGGGGCTTGAGCCCACAACCTTCTGACTCAGAGGCAAGAGTGCTAACAACTGAGCCACGGCTGGTACCCAGGTAATATGTGCGTTGGCCAAAAAAGCGATTGATGTACAGTTATGCTATAATGTGGGAGAGTTGCACCATCAAACACCATAAATTTTCTGACCACATACACGGTACAAGAGATAAAACACACATTTTGGAAGTCATCCAGTAATCAAGGGGTTAACTAACTGACTTTTTGAAGAAATAGCAGAGAATAGACAAAGGAAATGCAATTGATGTGGTTTATATAGATTTTTTTAGAAGTATTTGATGAGGTGCCACATAAGAGATGAATAGCAAAGATAATGGCACGTGGAATTAAGGGGAATGTAGTCACAAGGATAGAGATTATGGGAGAGCAGAAAGCAAAGATTGGGATAAAAGGAAATGTCTCAAACTGGAAAGATGCAAGGGTTCTGTATTGGGGCCACTCTTATTCACTATACATATGATCTGAATTTGGGAATTGACGGAACAATATTAAAATTTGTTGGGGTCACCAAATTATGATGAGGATTGTGAAAGACTGCAGGGCAACACAGATAGGCTACCAGATTGGGCAGATAGGTAACAAATGTAGTTCAATGTAGAAAAATGTGATGGAATATATTTTGGAAGTATGAATAGAGGAAAATATACCTTAAATGGTATGATCTTAAATTGAGTGGAGGAACCTGAGTGTGCAGATACACATTATCAAAGTTATCAGAACAAGTAGCTAAGATCATAAAAAAGACAAACAGAATCCTTGGTTTTATATCTAGAATCGTAGAATAGAAAAGCAAGTCGGGCTACAGTTGGAGTATTGTGTGCCGTTTTGGGCACCCCACTATAGGAAGGATATAAAAGCATTAGAAATGGTAGAGTATAGATTCATTATGATGTTATCAGGTGTAAAGCCAGACTTGAGCAGTTAGGGTTATGTTCATTAGAACTGAGAAGGTTAAGGGTGAACTGATAAATTTCTTCACGATTAGTAAGGGTTATGATAAGTTAAATAGTGATAGATTGCTTCCATTGGTTGGTGGGATGGCAACAAGAGGTCAAAAATTTAAGATAATCAAAGAATTAAAAGGGAGCTTGGAAAAAATGTCTTTACACAGAGGGTGGTGAGAATGTGGAATTTTCTGCCACAAACCATTGTTGAAGCAGGGTCCATAAATTCATTCGAAAGGCAATTAGAGAAATATTAAAAGGTACGGGGAGCAAACAGGGGAGTGAGATTAGAATGGGTGGCTCATGTAGAGAAAAACACCTTGCAGACTGGAAGGGCCAATTGGCCTGCTTCTTTGTTATAGCACTATATGATTTCCATTCTATTAGATAAAAGCAATACACTAGAGGTTAGGCTCAAATTATCTCAGAAAATAAAATCAGTTTACACACAACTTCTAATTGTTGATTGGTAAACCTCTAATATGGCATTTGTTTTGGTGTTGTCTCAAATAAGTTGATAAAACTATAAAATATACTTTAGGACTTTTTGCACTTTAATCTAATCCTCTGGATAATCTATGTTGAACTGTGAAATCCTGGAGATTAGCAATAAAATTTGAAACGCTGAAGACAAATTCTAGGACATTTAGAGTATCATCTTTTAGGCAATTTCAAAATTCATCAAACATCTATGAACTTTTTCTAGTGTCTATTGACTGACAACAATATCTGTACACACTACTGGCAGAAGGGAGAGCGAGAGATGCGGCAACATAACCACAACAATATAACAGAAATAGTTGACCAACAATTGTAACAACTTGCATTTATATAGCGTCTTTATCGTAGAAGAATGTTCCAAAGTGCTTCACTGAAGCATAATTTTAAAATGGACACTGAGGCAAAGGAGAATATGACAGTTGTAAGAAAAGGGTTAATCAGACTGACTTGAAGTGTGCTAAAACTGTTATTGATTTTTCTTTATATTGTAGTAATGTTGCCTTTAGACTTTGTTTATTAAGTAAGGAATGTGAAGTTAACACCTGCTTAATGAGAGAATTTAATTGGAGACATACCATTGCATACTGGTTCCTAAGTTTCAGGGAGATTGTAATCATTGATAATGTGTGCAAGGACTATTGTTACTCTTGCAAAAGGAAAACATCTGGGTAAATATTATCTAATTAAGGTTTCTGTAGAATGTGGGGGAATTAAGCTGGTGCTGAATGGTACAGAATCAAAGACAGACTTGCAATAAGTAGTTTCATTTGGTGGAATAACAATTATATGTAACAAGAGAGAAATTTGTAAAATAACAAAATAAGGGAGTTACATTGATCTTGTTAGCACAATGGAAAAAGAGCTGGTTAGTAAGGAAATTAGCTTATTAGCTGAAGAAATTGATACGGCATAGGTCCAATTAGAATCTCCTTATACAGAGTTGTACTCGTGAGAAAGTGGAAAGCAAGGTGTTTACATCTTCACCCATGTCAATCAATAGAAGTATTGTAAAAGTACCCATTAGTCACTATTATGCATTTTAAAGATGTAAAGCTTACCATATTATGGACATTTTGATAATGGACATTATAAAAAATGGCAGACAGTAATAAGATTTGGATTCATAAGGTTTGATGAATCTGAATACTGAGCTCAGAACTGTATCGCGTTTGAGTCCCCAACCATCAGGAGTGGTTATATCTTTTACGTCCATGCTTAAGTACTTTTGCATGTACTGTACGCTTAAAAAAAAAAATCTATGAACGCTTGACATCAGCGTTTAAAGGACCTTATTGATTTTTGAGGAATAGATAGAACATCTTATCCTAAATAAAAAAATATCCTCTAATGGAGGGGTAACAAAAAGCTTGGTTAAAGATGTGGGTATTAAGGAGGGTTATAAAAGGAGGTGGAGAGATTTAGGGAGGGAATTCCAGAGCATGGGACTTAGGTGACAGAAGGAACGACCCACAATGGCAGGATGAAGGGGAGAGAAAGCACAAGAGGCTGCAATCAGAGAAACTGCAATTTCGGAGAGGGGAGATAACAAGGATAGGGAGGGACAAAGCCCCAGAGAAATTTAAACACAAGGATGAAAATCCTAAATTTGAGGTAATGGGGAACCAGGAGCCAATGCAGATTGGCAAGGACAGGGTGGGGGGTGAGTAGGGCTTTGTGTGGGATACAACACAGGCAGCAAAGTTTTGGATGATCTGAAGTTTATGAAGGATGGAAAAAGAGGCCATTCTCGGACTACAATTGGATGTAAGAGTGGAACCGAGTGAGGGAAGTCCCATTAAGCTGGACAACAGAGGAGAGGTTTGAGGAGAATGATGTGGTTGAGGATAGAGAGAGATATCGTACCATGATCACAGTCAGAGAATGTAATTCGGGACCTTGGTTAGGGAATTGCAGGAAAGATGGGTGTGGATTTGGGAGGCGACAACACTTTCAAGGACTTTGACAACAAAAGGCTAGGGGTGGGGCGTTAGTTTGCAAAGGTAAAGGGATCGAGGATGGGTTTATTGAGGAGAAGAATGATGATGGCAATTTGCAAAGGATGGTAGTGACCCTGTTGGTTTTTTACGACAATCCTGCAGTTTTCATGGTCATTTTCTGGTGCTAGCACATAACTTACCAGATTTATTGAATTCAATTTCATAACTTGCCATAGTGGGATTTAATCCCACGACCTTTAGGTTGATAATTCAGTACCATAACCACTAGGTACTGTACCCATTGGGAATAGGGTGATTTTACTGAGCGCGGGATCATTGGATCAAGAGGTGTGTCGCACGGACATGATGAGCTCAGAGAAGGCCTGGGGGAGAGAGGGAGGGAGTAAAGGGCTACGGCAGGTGGGGGAAATTTGGCTTGGTGGGCAAAGGGAAGAGGGGAAGCCACAGAGGAAGCGGAACAGTTGGTCTCTATCTTAGTGACAAGGAGGTCCATGAGCTCCTTGCACTTGTTGTTAAAAGGTGAGGGCGGAGGAGGCAGGGGAAAGGGGTTTAACGAGACAGTGGTTGGTGGAGAAAAGAATCCGGGGGTTATCTTTGTTCTCCAAGATGATCATAGAGGAGTGGGTGGTTTTGGCGGAGGAGAATGAGGCCCAATGGAAATTGATGTGGTCCCGTTAGATCTAGTGATGGATGTCTTAGCCACTTGTTCCCCAGATGCACCCAAGTCTGCGCTTTAGGGAGTGAGGATAGGGGGTATAGCAGGGGGAAGGACCAGGGTATGAGACAATGAAGGTTTTGCTGGGACCAAGGTGCTAAGGCGGAAGTAAGGGAGTGGCTGAGCAAACTGACAGCTGCAATGGTATTGGGACTAATGGAAGACAAGAGGTTAGGCATTTTGTAGTTTGAAATGCTGTTGTAAACAAACTAGTCAAATGCTGACATACAAAAATCATGGCAAAACTATATTGGAACTATTACATTTAAACATGTTTTACAATCTCAGTGTTTCCCTTTATATACTGAAAGCTGTTGACAGGGTTTACACAATTATTACTATTCACTGAGAACCAAAGGAGAATTAGTTACAGCTGGAACAATGCTGCAAAGGAATAATGCAGCTAAAGTGCAACTGTATTGTAAAAAAACAAAACTCTGAGATTTTCACATTTTATTCAAGATTTATGTTTAAAATTCCAGGATAGTAGTCATTCTTCCTAAAGGCACTTACAAATCACATCATATTTAACAGCTTACTGTAAATTCCAACCGGCTATAAATCATCAGATCGAGGATGGGTTTGTTTCACTGTGAAAAGACATTTCTGAGCCACTTAATTCAATTCCACTGAAATGTCACATATTAAATATCATATTACTTACTTTCAGCTGTGTTGAAAAACATGTGAATTATGAAGAATCCCAGTTTATGTATGACAAATTGATTTGAATGGTTTGCCATTCAAAAAGTAAAACCTGATGTTAACATGAAATGTTTTCAAATACAGTTAAGAAATTATACTAAGAATGATATTTTCAAATACTTAAACTGTATTTAAATCCTCCACAAAATTATGGATTATTTACATTGAAAAAAACATTGCAGGATAAATAATGTAAGTTTTATAGCAAGTGACAAAGTTAGAAAAGCACCATTATAGCCACAGTACTGAAACATTCAAACCATATTTTGTTCATACAAAAATATACCAATTTACATTATCCTGATCAAACCACTTATTGAAACATTATACCATGACTGTTATCGAAACCCTGCAAGAATAAAACAAATTTGCTTAGCATCAAGTGTTTCATTACAGATCTCCATAGACAGTGGTTCTAATAACACTGATGCCCATTTAGGCACATAAGTACATATGTACATAAGTAGAAAGAAGCTACATTTTGGGACATAACCTAACGGCATATAATTAAAGTGCAACGTGTTCTTCTGAATTGCTTAGAAGGAACCTGCTACCCCTCCCTGCCACTGTTGGTTCTTTACACCAACACACAAGTAGTTGATTTATATTTGTTTCTAAAATTGCTCTGTACTGCAACTTTTTTGTTTTGCTTAGATGAAGTGGTGTCCATAATATCCTCTGCAGAATTGTCCAGATTTGCAATATTTGTTTCATCTCCGTTTGAGTTGTCTTTGGTTTTTCCCTCTGATTTTGTTTTCTTGTGCTCTACCTTTTCTTCGGACTCTTTGGTGTAATTTCTTTTAAACAGTGCCATCTGCAATTACACCGTAAATCATCATTTATATTGAGGCACTGGGGTAATATGATTTTTAAAGAACACTTGTTTTCAGTCAATATATGTTCTTATATCTAGGAAAAAGATTAACCACAAGTTTTGTTGGTAGTATTGATTAATCAGAGTAACATCCTTGTTTGCTTATTTACACTTTTAAAAGGAGAAAGGAAATGGAAAACTAAAGTTACAGCACTGGCTAGCTAATTGGCTTAAAAACAGGAAAGGGTAGGTAGCCATAAATTGGAGCTTTTTAGGCTGTTAAGAGGTTATAAGCAGGGTGCCCCAAGGCCTGCTCATGGGATCCATGCTATTTTAGTACACTCGACATAAATACAGCTATTGTAAGCATTGAGGTTTGCAGATGATACAAAAATAGGAGGCTGGGTAAATAATGAGAACAATGCAACCAAATTCAGAAGGATTTGGATCTTTTAGGTGACTAAGGCCAATAACCATCAGATACAATATAATGTGGATAAATGAAAAATAACTAGTATGGGAGCAAGGAATGAAAGGGCAAGCAAATTATGGAGTAAGTTACTATGGAAGACTATTCAAGTATACACTATAAATAGGTTCAAGCAACAACAACAACTTGCATTTATATAGCATCTTTAACGTAGTAAGACATCCCCAAGGTGCTTCACAGGAGCGATTATTAAACAAAATTTGACACCAAGCCACATAAGGAAATATTAGGACAGGTGACAGGTAGGTTTTAAGGAGCGTTTTAAAGGAGGAGAGAGGTAAAGAGCCAGAGAGGTTTAGGGAGGGAATTCCAGAGCATAGGGCTTAGGCAGCTGAAGGCACAGCCGCCAATGGTGGAACAATTAAAATCGGGGATGCGCAAGAGGCAAGAATTGTAGGAGCGTAGAGATCTCGGAGGGTTGTAGGGCTGGAAGAGGTTAGAGAAATAGGGAGGGGTGAGGCCTTGGAGCGATTTGAAAACAAGAATGAGAATTTTAAATTCGAGGCATTCCCGGATCGGGAGCCAATGTAGGTCAGCGAGCAGATGGGTGATGGATGAACGGGACTTGGTGCAAGTTAGGACCGAAAAAGTTATAACCACTGGTCTCATTTTTTTGGTAAGCTAGTGCTGGTAATGGTTCTGTTGTTGCCATTTACAGGTACTCCTGATCAATCTTTTGTTTCTTAACCTGTCCCATTTCCACCTTCCTTGCCTTGCACCATCATCCCTTTTGTCATTTAATCACTCGTGCCCTCTACCCTATCACAGACTTTCCCTTTTGTTCTTTCCTCCCCTCGCCGCCCTCCCCCCTCTTTCCCTGGCTCTGTACTTGCTCAGAAACTTTAACTCTTTAACATCTTCCAGTTCTGACGAAAGGTCTTCGACCTGAAACGTTAACTCTGTTTCTTTCTGGAATAAAAAAAACTAGTATCAGTAATGGTGGCCATGAAACTACCAGATTGTCGTAAAAACCCATCTGGTTCACTTTCCTAGGGAAGGAAAACCTGCCGTCCTTACCCGGTCTGGCCTACATGTGACTCCAGACCCACAGCAATGTGGTTGATTCTTAACTGCCCTCTGAAATAGCCTAACAAGCCACTCAGTTGTACAATCTCGCTAAAAAAAGTAATAATAGGAATAAAACCGGACGGACCACCCGGCATCGGACACGACAAAGTCAAACCAAGCCCAGTCGACCCTGCAAAGTACTCCTCACTAACATCTGGGGACTTGTGCCAAAATTGGGAGAGCTATCCCACCAGACTAGTCAAGCAACAGCCTTACTCACAGAATTATACCTTTCAGCCAATCATACCTTTCAGGGAGTGGCATTGGGAGTCCTCAACATTGACTCCGGACCCCATGAAATCTCAAGGCATCAGGTCAAACATGGGCAAGGAAACCTCCTGCTGATTACCACCTACCGTCCTCCCTCAGCTGATGAATCAGTCCTCCTCCATGTTGAGCACCACTTGGAGGAAGCACTGAGGGTAGCAAGGGCACAGAATGTACTCTGGGGGAGGTGAGGGGGGGACTTCAATGTCTATCACCAAGAGTGGCTCAGTAGCACCACTACAGACCAAGCTGGCCGAGTCCTGAAGGACATAGCTGCCAGACTGGGCCTGTTGCAGGTGGTGAGCGAACCAACACGGGAGAAAAACCTACTTGACCTCGTCCTCACCAATCTACCTGTCGCAAATGCATCTGTCCATGACAGTATTGGTAGGAAATACCACCGCACAGTCCTCGCGAAGACGAAGTCCCGTCTTCGCACTGAGGACACCACCCAACGTGTTGTGTGGCACTATCACCGTGCTAAATGGGATAGATTCAGGACAGATCTAGCAGCTCAAAACTGGGCATCCATGAGGCGCTGTGGGCCATCAGCAGCAGCAGAATTGTATTCCAGCACAATCTGTAACCTCATGGCCTGGCATATTCCTCACTATACAATTACCAACAAGCCAGGGGATCAACGTTGGTTCAATGATGAGTGTAGAAGAGCATGCCAGGAGCAGCACCAGGCGTACCTAAAAATGAGGGGCCAACCTGGTGAAGCTGCAACTCAGGACTACATGCATGCTAAACAGCGGAAGCAACATGCTATAGACAGAGCTAAGTGATTCCACAAGCAACGGATCAGATCAAAGCTCTGCAGTCCTGCCACATCCAGTCGTGAATGGTGGTGGACAATGAAACAACTAACGGGAGGAGGAGGCTCTGCAAACATCCCCATCTTCAATGATGGCGGAGTCCAGCATGTGAGTGCAAAAGACAAGGCTGAAGCGTTTGCAACCATCTTCAGCCAGAAGTGCTGAGTGGATGATCCATCTCGGCCTCCTCCCGATATCCCCACCATCACAGAAGCCAGTCTTCAGCCAATTCGATTCACTCCACGTGATATCAAGAAACGGCTGAGTGCACTGGATACAGCAAAGGCTATGGGCCCTGACAACATCCCGGCTGCAGTGCTGAAGACTTGTGCTCCAGAACTAGCCGCGCCTCTAGCCAAACTGTTCCAGTACAGCTACAACACTGGCATCTACCCGGCAATGTGGAAAATTGCCCAGTTATGTCCTGTCCACAAAAAGCAGGACAAATCCAACCCGGCCAATTACCGCCCCATCAGTCTACTCTCAATCATCAACATAGTGATGGAAGGTGTCGTCGACAGTGCTATCAAGCGGCACTTACTCACCAATAACCTGCTCTCCGACGCTCAGTTTGGGTTCCACCAGGATCACTCGGCTCCAGACCTCATTACAGCCTTGGTCCAAACATGGACAAAAGAGCTGAATTCCAGAGGTGAGGTGAGAGTGACCCACGACCTCTACCACCTAGAAGGACAAGGGCAGCAGGCATATGGGAACAACACCACCTGCATGTTCCCCTCCAAGTGACACACCATCCCGACTTGGAAATATATCGTTGTTTCTTCATCGTCGCTGGGTAAAAATCCTGGAACTCCCTTCCTAACAGCACTGTGGGAGAACCTTCACCACACGGACTGCAGCGGTTCAAGAAGGCGGCCCATCACCACCTACCTCAAGGTCAATTAGGGATGGGCAATCAAGGCAGCATTTGACCGAGTGTGGCACCAAGGAGCCCTAGTAAAATTGAAGTCAATGGGAATCAGGGGGAAAACTCGCCAGTGGCTGGAGTCATACCTAGCACAAAGGAAGATGGTAGTGGTTGTTGGAGGCCAATCATTTCAGCCCCAGGATATTGCGACAGGAGTTCCTCAGGGCAGTGTCCTAGGCCCAACCATCTGCAGCTGCTTCATCAATGACCTTCCCTCCATCATAAGGTCAGACATGGGGATGTTCATTGATGATTGCACATAGTTCAGTTCCATTCGCAACCCCTCAGATAATGAAGCAGTCCGTGCCCGCATGCAACAAGACCTGGACAACATCCAGGCTTGGGCTCATAAGTGGCAAGTAACATTCGCACCAGACAAGTGCCAGGCAATGACCATCTCCAACAAGAGAGAGTCTAACCACCTCCCCTTGACATTCAACGGCATTACCATCGCCGAATCCCCCACCATCAATATCCTGGGGGTCACCATTGATCAGAAACTTAACTGGACCAGCCATATAAATACTGTGGCTACAACAGCAGGTCAAAGGCTGGGTATTCTGTGGTGAGTGACTCACCTCCCGACTCCCCAAAGCCTTTCCACCATCTACAAGGCACAAGTCAGGAGTGCGATGGAATACTCTCCACTTGCCTGGATGAGTGCAGCTCCAACAACACTCAAGAAGCTCGACACTATCCAGGACAAAGCAGCCCGCTTGATTGGCACCCCATCCACCACCCTAAACATTCACTCCCTTCACCACCGGTGCACTGTGGCTGCAGTGTGTACCATCCACAGGATGCACTGCAGCAACTCGCCAAGGCTTCTTCGACAGCATCTCCCAAACCCGCGACCTCTACCACCTAGAAGGTCAAGGGCAGCAGGCACATGGGAACAACACCACCTGCATGTTCCCTTCCAAGTCACACACCATCCCGACTTGGAAAAATATTGCCGTTCTTTCTTCGTCGCTGGGTCAAAATCCTGGAACTCCCTTCCTAACAGCACTGTGGGAGAACCTTCACCACACGGACTGCAGCGGTTCAAGGCGGCGGCTCACCACCACCTTCTCAAGGGCAATTGCTGGGCAATAAATGCTCCCCTCACCAGCGACGCCCACATCCCATGAACAAATAAAAAAAAAGATGCTGCCTGACTTGCTGAGCTTCTCCAGCATTTTCTGTTCTCATTGCAGATTTCTTGATCCACAGTATTTTGTTTTTGATTTAGAATAAAATCTATTTATAATTTTGAGGAAAAGTATTAAGTTAGCAAAAATGGAGTCACAATGGTGGAAGAACTGTGTGGTGCAGCACTAAGGCATACAGATGATAAAGGTCCCAGGATTGATCAGAAAACTGACCAATAATTCAGCCACCCAGCCACCCCAGTTAGAGCACATATGTGCGGATATTGTGTCAGGGTTGATCATTCTCATCTTTGATATCTGACACCAAAAATTGCTGTATAATTTAATCTATGTTGAATTAGCAGGTATCGGCTCAGGGTGCAAAGTTTGACTCAGCATCCCTAAGCCATAGAAGGAGAAAACTGGCCAAGGTTTCTGTTGCTGATTGCTATCCAGTAACCCTGCTCGTGATTTGCGTGGACATTGTGTCAGGGCTGGACTGAGCTCAACTTTGGCAGCTGACACTCACACATGAAGAATGGCCACTGGTGAAGAGGCACAGGAGAACTGCTGGTGCTCATTCAACCATACACCAGCAAGGGTTGCCACCTTTAGAAGAGAAGGAGTAAGGGAAAGAAAATTAAGCGAGAAATAGTAATCAAAACATTTTTATTTTTAGTACTTTCAAATTCACGGTGATGAAATGGGGGAGGGGAGAAGGCATCATGGTTAATATCAAAGCATATTACTTGTCACTCGCGAGCTGTGAGGTTATCATGAGTAAAATATTAGTACATATTTCACACAGATCCAATACATATTCTCTAGCTACTCCCCAAGCATAGGTGTTATACCCAGACTTGTTGGAATTACCACCGAAAAAAATTCTAGAACATTTATTTTTTTGTATGATAAACTAAGTGAAGAGAACCTCATGCTGATCTTAAAAGCTATTCAGTTAATTCTCTTAAAGTTCACCATGACCTTGAATTTTGCAGTATAAATCCTACACCCTCTGTATCCCAGCTGGTTTTTATTGTGAATAAAAGTAACATCTTCAGTGGTGTTCTGTAACCTATTAAATTACAAACCAGCTTAATTCCTATATTGCTCCACATCATTTGTGCATAGTGTACACAGCTGTATAGGGATATAGAACAGATTTCTGCAGAAAACCGTTATTCAATAACCCCCATCTCAAGCTTTTTTTCATTTGACAGCCCTTTTTTATGGTGACTATCTTGTACACAAAGTTCTTTATTGGTTCTCATGACATCAGAGAATTCATCTGAGAAATCCAAGTGTTTTCTGTAGATACTGTATATTGTTTCTAAAAAAGTGTTATTTTATCAGTTGTATTTCCATCGATGTGTGTGTTTTAAATAAAAGCATTTAACTGTGACCAAAAGGAAATTTATTTTGCTCTCTAGCACTAAACCATAAAAATGAAACAAAATATAATAGAAAGAGAAAGGAGTGGCACAAGTCTACTTACATTTTTAGTTCTGTTGAGTAAACCATTTGACCTTTTTTCTTTTATGAGTTCTTTAGTTTCTCCTGAACTTTTTGTCTCTTTGTTTTCTCCTGAACTTTTTGTATCTTCATTTTCTCCTGAACTTTTTGTATCTTCATTTTCTCCTGAACTTTTTGTATCTTCATTTTCTCCTGAACTTTCTGTATCTCCATTTTCTCCTGAATTTTCTGTGTCACCATTTTCTTCTGAATTTTCTGTGTCTCCATTTTCTGCTGAGTATTCTGTGTCACCATTTTCTTCTGAAATTTTTGTGACTTCATTTTCCTGAAGATCTTTTGTCAATAAAGGAGAACAGTCATGAATACTTTTTACCCATGTAGTTGTGACTTTGAAACATCAACAACAGTTGGTTAAAGTATTATAAGAAATATTTTGAAAACTTTAACAAATATATTATAGCTTTTAAAGCTAAAACACAGTTACAATAAAATGTGATGCCACTACTTATCAACTTCTACTGTAATAGAAGTTGACAGTAATAATCACAAAAAAAATACTCTAGTCACTGTAATTTTATTGTTGTTGAGGGCAAGACTTTTTTCCTGAAAGGTATTTTCTCTTTCTTCTTTTTGGTCTTCATACAGCTAATGAAATGTGCAATCAGTGGTTTGCTGGCCTCCATCAATACTGCTCAGAAACTAGGAACTGGAGGTGAATGACAATGTTCAGGGAACTACCTTCTTCCATCTCCCTCTTCCCCAATGGGGAGCACCTCCTATGACTAGTATGGATGAGACTAGGAATTTCACATATCTATTCAACACAGATGTGAACCTCTTCTACCACTCCATGGTACAGCACTCTGGTGTTCCAATATGTTCTGCCTCTCCTAGTTACTGCACTCTAAAACATGAATTTTTACATTCAAACCACTTCAATAATAAATGCATGCATTCTAATATACACTGCTTTAATTTATAGTTAGTTGAACCGGATGTGTTCTACTGCAGCTTTACGTATAATTCACAAGATTTTCTTGAAAGGTGACATATATTAGGCTTATTTTAAATAGCTAAAACGGTCTTATTTAATTCTGGTGTATTTACGAACATAGGAATTGCTAGATGAAAAATATTCAATTGATATTCTCTTTGCATCACTTGGTGTTTAATGAATGAAGTTTGTTACTCTCTCCATCACAATATCTGCCTACTTACACCTCCGTAACATTGCCTGCCTCTGCACCTACCTCAGACTGTTTGCTGCTGAAAGCCTCATCCATGCCATTGTAAACTCCAGACTCAACTATTCTAATGCTCTCCTAGTTGGCCTCTCATCTTCCACTCTCCATTAACTTTAGCTCATCAAAAACTCTGCTGCTCATATCCTATTCCGCACCAAGTCCCACTCACCCATCCTCGCTGACCTACATTAGCCCCTGGTTCCCCAAAGCCTCAAATTTAAAATTCTCCTCCACGTGGCCTCGCCCCTCCCTACTTTTTAAACCTCCTCCAATTCACCTCCCGCAAAACTCTCCATTCCTCCGACTCTGTCCTCTTGTGCATTCTCAACCGCCCCCCCACACTCTTCGCCCCACCTTGGGCAGCCATGCCTTCAGCCTTATAGGCTCCACCCTGTGAAATTCCCTCCCTAAACCCCTCTGTATCTCCACCTCCTTTAAGACCCCCCATTAAAACCTACCTCTGACCAGGCTTTTGGTCACCCCTCCTAATAACTTTTTTTTGTCTTGGCATTCATTTTCTTTATTGTGTTTCTGTGAAGTGCCTTGCGACATTTTTCTATGTTAAAGGCACATTAAAGATATTAGTTATTGTTGTTAAACATTGCATCTGTGCTTACTGGTGGGTTAAAAACATATGAATGTTCTAGAGTTCCTCAGATTTTTAAAAATAAGTTCAGAAAATAGAAACTTTAAAGATTAATTCTTGTTTAATAACTTTATTAAAATGTCACAGGTCACTATTTAGAAATGTAGCACAACTTCCAGAGTCTGAATGTTTGAATTAACTTTGGTCTTAAGTCATTATTATGTGTAAACTCTGTACAGTTAAGAAGAACATATCTGTGGTATTTGGGGGAAAACTGGACAACATAAGTTTGCAGTGGTGTGCGGTAGAGATTCTTTGCATTCCATGCAAGGTTACCTGAGTTCATGATTCTGAAATTTAGCATGGGTTGCTGCATATCCTGGAAAATATACCCCTATCAGTACATAAAACAATCTTCCATTTTAGTTGTCTTCCCTTTAACTATGGTTACGTTGTGCATACTAGGTGAGGGTAGGCTGTGCTTGTAGAAAAATAATGCAGAAATGTAATCATGAGAAAAAAAATACTAAAGCGGTATGAGTTTAAAATTATCCAGGTAGTTATTTAATAATTTTTATGTACTCTATTTGATACAATGGAAAGTTGAGCAATATATACATTTTAAAGTAGCTCATGCCTAATATCAAGCAATTTGGAAAATAAATGGAAATCTTCATTAGAAAAGAGCTGCAGTGCGTTACAGTACCCATAATGAATGTTTTTTGCAGCTAGAACAACGGCAGCTTGCATTTATATAGCGCCTTTAACGTAGTAAAACATACCAAGGTGCTTCACAGGAGCACTATCAAACAAAATTTTACAACGAGCCACATAAGGAGATATTAGGACAGGTCAAGGAGGTAGGTTTTAAGGAGCATCTTAAAGGAGGAGAGGTAGAGATGCGGAGTGGCTTAGGGAGAGAATTCCAGCGCTTAGGGCCTAGGCAGCTGAAGGCACAGCCGCCAATGGTGGAGCAATTAAAATCGGGGATGCACAAGAGACCAGAATTGGTGGGATCTCGGAGGGTTGTAGGGCTGCAGAAGGTTACAGAGATAGGGAGGGGCAAGGCCATGGAGGGATTTGAAAACAAGGATGAGAATTTTAAAGTCAAGGCGTTGCCGGACCAGGATCCAATGTAGGTCAGCGAGCACAGGGGTAACGGGAGAACGAGACTTAGTGCGAGTTAGGATACTGGCAGCAGCGTTTTAGATGAGCTCAAGTTTATGAAGGGTGGAAGATGGGAGGCTGGCCAGGAGAGCATTGGAATAGTCAAGTCTGGAGGTAACTAAGGCATGGATGAGGGTTTCAGCAGCAGATGAGCTGAGGAAGGGGTGGAGATGATGTTATGGAGGTGGAAGTAGGAGGTCTTGGTGATGGAGCGGAAGCTCATCTCAGGGTCAAATAGGACGCCAAGGTTGCAAACAGTCTGGTTCAGCCTCAGACAGTGGCCAGGGAGGGGAATGGAGTCGGTGGCTAGGGAATGGAGTATGTGGCTGGGACCAAAGACAACGGCTTCGGTCTTCCCAATATTTAGTTGGGGGAAATGTCATCTCATCTGGATGTCGGACAAGCAGTGTGACAAATCAGAGGCAGTGAAGGGGTCGAGAGAGGTGGAGGTGAGGTAGAGCTGGGTGTCGTCAGCATATATGTGGAACCTGACGTTGTGTTTTCGGGTAATGTCGCCGAGGGGCAGCATGTAGATGAGAAATAGAAGGATGCCAAGGATGGATCCTTGGGGGACTCCAGAGGTAACGATGCGGGAGCGGGATGAGAAGCCATTGCAGGTGATTCTCTGGCTACGACTGGATAGATAAGAATGGAACCAGGCGAACGCAGTCCCACCCAGCTGGACGACAGAGGAGAGACGTTGGAGGAGGATGGTGTGGTCAACCGTGTCAAAGGCTGCAGACAGGTCAAGAAGGATGAGGAGGGATAGTTTACCACGGTCACAGTCACATAGAATGTCATTTGTGATTTTGATAAAGGCTATTTCAGTGCTGTGGCAGGGGCGGAAACCTGATTGGAGAGGTTCAAACATGGAGTTGCAGGAAAGATGGGCACGGATTTGGGAGGCAACAACACGTTCTAGGACTTTGAAGAGGAAAGGATGGTTGGAAATGGAGCTGTAGTTTGCAAGGACAGAGGGAACCGTTAACAACATCAGCCAACATGGAGGCAAGGAAGGGAAGTTGGGTGGCCGACAGATTGGTGGGAATAGGGTTGAGGGTGCAGGAGCTGGGTCTCATGGACAAGATAAACTCGGAGAGGCCATGAGGGGAGATAGAAGAGAAACTAGAGATAAACAAATTTGCTTCTAAGAAATAAAAGAAACCTACTTGAGTCTTTAATAGAGTTCACATTTTTTCTAATTGCCGTCAAAAGCAGTACACAATGTCTATAGTTGCTATGACTGAACATTTACAGCAAAACTCTTCCCAAAAATACTTTCTGCCCTACTTTCCTCCTTTCCAAAAGATGCAGATTTATGCTGGGACACAATTCTACAGGTACTTGCAGCTGTCCACTACCTCATCCATGAGAAATTTTTCACATGTCAGTTGGCTATTTGGCCATAGACATTAAAGCCAAGCCCGGTGATGTCCCTCTCTCTGACATCTGAACATGCACCTATTCCAGCATGGATACTGGAAAGCATTCAGGATAGGGAATCTTGGCTTATTTTTCCCATTTGTAACAACTACATTGTCACCCCGGTTGAGATTTTTTTTAATCGTTCATGGGATGTGGGCGTCGCTGGCGAGGCCAGCATTTATTGCCCATCCCTAATTGCCCTCGAGAAGGTGGTGGTGAGCCACCTTCTTGAACCGCTGCAGTCTGTGTGGTGAAGGTTCTCCCACAGTGCTGTTAGGAAGGGAGTTGCAGGATTTCGACCCAGTGACGATGAAGGAACGGCGATATATTTCCAAGTCGGGATGGTATGTGACTTGGAGGGGAACGTGCAGGTGGTGTTGTTCCCATGTGCCTGCTGCCCTTGTCCTTCTAGGTGGTAGAGGTCGTAAGTTTGGGAGGTGCTGTCGAAGAAGCCTTGACAAGTTGCTGCAGTGGATGGTACATGTTGCAGCCACAGTGCGCCGGTGATGAAAGGAGTGAATATTTAGGGTGGTGGATGGGGTGCCAATCAAGCGGGCTGCTTTGTCCTGGATGGTGTCAAGCTTCTTGAGTGTTGTTGGAGCTGCACTCATCCAGGCAAGTGGGGAGTATTCCATCACACTCCTGACTTGTGCCTTGTAGATGGTGGAAAGGCTTTGGGGAGTCAGGAGGTGAGTCACTCGCCACAGAACACCCAGCCTCTGACCTGCTCTTGTAGCCACTGTATTTATATGGCTGGTCCAGTTAAGGTTCTGGTCAATGGTGACCCCCAGGATGTTGATGATGGGGGATTCGGTGATGGTAATGCCATTGAATGTCAAGTGGAGATGGTTAGACTCTCTATTGTTGGAGATGGTCATTGCCTGGCGCGAATGTTACTTGCCACTTATGAGCTTGAGCCTGGATGTTGTCCAGGTCTTGCTGCGTGCGGGCTCGGACTGCTTCATTATTTGAGGGGTTGCGAATGGAACTGAACACTGTGCAATCATCAGCGAACATCCCCATTTCTGACCTTATGATGGAGGGAAGGTCATTGATGAAGCAGCTGAAGATGGTTGGGCCTAGGACACTGCCCTGAGGAACTCCTGCAGCAATGTCCTGGAGCTGAGATGTTTGGCCTCCATCAACCACTACCATCTTCCTTTGTGCTAGGTATGACTCCATCCACTGGAGAGTTTTCCCCCTGATTCCCATGGACTTCAATTTTACGAGGGCTCCTTGGTGCCACACTCGGTCAAATACTGCCTTGATGTCAAGGGCAGTCACTCTCACCTCACTTCTGGAATTCAGCTCTTTTGTCCATGTTTGGACCAAGGCTGTAATGAGGTCTGGAGCCGAATGGTCCTGGCGGAACCCAAACTGAGCATTGGTGAGCAGGTTATTGGTGAGTAAGTGCTGCATGATAGCACTGTCGATGACACCTTCCATCTCTTGGCTGATGATTGAGAGTAGACTGATGGGGCGGTAATTGGTCGGATTGGATTTGTCCTGCTTTTTGTGGACAGGACATACATGGGCAATTTTCCACATTGTCGCGTAGATGCCAGTGTTGTAGCTGTACTGGAACAGGAGATAAGCTAACTTAGCATAGATAAGCTAACTTCGCATAGATCCTGGGACCTCCTGTTCCGAATGGCTTAATACCCCATCGAACAGATCATTTACCCATTAAGTTATCACGGGAGCTAAAATTTTAGCTTTGACTGGAATAGTTTAAATACAGTATTAATCAAAGATTGGGGAACTTGGGGCTAAGCGGGTCACTGAGAAGCCAACTAAAATTCCTTCACTAGTTGGCTTACAAGTCAAGAGTACAAGCTTTTAAAACTACTTATGCATTGAGAAACAATGCCATCCATATTATCTAAACAACATTCATGAATGAAACTGGGAACGAGCAAGCAAGTTCTATTTGAACAAAAAAAATAAGTAAAAGCAACTTTAAATTGAGTTATGTGTTCAACTGCAATCATAGAATCATCACAGAATCATAGAAAGTTACGGCACAAAAGGAGGCCATTCAGCCCATCGTGTCCTTGCTGGCCGAAAAAGAGCTATCCAGCTTAATCCTACTTTCCAGCACTTGGTCCGTAGCCCTGTAGGTTGCGGCACTTCAAGTGCACATCCAAGTACTTTTTAAATGAGTTGAGGGTTTCTGCCTCTACCACCCTTTCAGGCAGTGAGTTCCAGACCCCCACCATCCTCTGGGTGAAAAGAATTTCTCCTCAGCTCTCCTCTAATCCTTCTACCAATTACTTTAAATCTATGCCCACTGGTCACTGACCCTTCTGCTAAGGGAAACAGGTCCTCCCTATCCACTCTAGCTAGTCCTGTCATAATTTTATATACCTCAATTAAATCTCCCCTCAGCCGCCTTTGTTCCAAAGAAAATAACCCCAGCCTATCCAATCTTTTCTTATAGCTAAAATTCTCCAGCCCTGGCAACATCCTCGTAGATCTCCTCTGTACCCCCTCTAGTGCAACCACATCTTTCCAGTAATGTGGTGACCAGAACTGTACGCAATACTCAAGCTGTGGCCTAACTAGCGTTTTATACAGTTCTAGCATAACCTCCCTGCTCTTATATTCTATGCCTTGGCTAATAAAGGAAAATATCCCGTATGCCTTTTTAACCACCTTATCTACCTGTCCTGTTACCTTCAGGAATCTGTGGACATGCACTCCAATGTCCCTTTGTTCCTCTGCACCTCTCAGTATTCTCCCATTTATTGTGTACTCCCTTGCCTTGTTTGCCCTCCCCAAATGCATTACCTCATACTTCTCTGCATTGAATTCCATTTGGCACTTTTCTGCCCACCTGACCAGTCCATTGCTATTTTCCTGTAGTCTACAGCTTTCCTCCCCACTATCAACCACACGACCAATTTTTGTGTCATCTGCAAACTTCTTGATCAAGCCCCCACATTCAAGTCCAAACCATCAATATATACCACAAAAAGTAAAGGACTGAGTACTGAGCCCTACAGAACCCCAATGGAAACAGCCTTCCAGTCGCAAAAACACCCGTCAACCATTACCCTTTGCCTCCTACCACTGAGCCAATTTTGGATCCAACTAGCCACTTTCCCTTGGATTCCATGGGCTTTTACATTTTTGACCAGTCTGCCATGTGGGACCTTGTTAAAAGCCTTGCTAAAATCCATGTACCTTTACTTTTTGTGGTATATATTGATGGTTTGGACTTGAATGTGTAACAGACTCTTATGTGGCACTTAATTGAAAGCCTTTTGAAAATCCAAATAAACTACATCCACTGGTTCCCCCTATCTACCCTGCTAGTTACACCCTCAAAAATTTCTAATAAATTTGTCAAACATGATTTCCCTTTTATAGAACCATGTTGACTCTGCCTAATCATATTATGATTTTCTAAGTGCTCTGTTACTACATCTTTAATAACAGATTCTAGCAATTTCCCTACTACTGACATGAGGCTAACTGGCCTGTAGTTCCCTGTTTTCTCTCTCCCTCCTTTATTATAGCAGGGTTATATTTGCTATCTTCCAATCCACTGGGACCGTTCTAGAAACTAGGGAATTCTGGAAGATCAAAACTAATGCATCCACTATCTCCGCAGCCACCTCTTTTAAAACCCTAGGATGTAGGCCATCAGGTCCAGGGGACTTGTTGGCTTTTAGTCCCATTAATTTTTCTAAAACTTTCTCTTTACTAATCTTAATTACTTTAAGTTCCTCCCTCTCGTTAGACCCTTGGTTCCCCACTATTTCTGATATATTTTTTGTGTCTTCCACTGTGAAGACTGATATAAAATATTTGTTTAATGTCTCTGCCATTTCCTTATTTCCCATTATAATTTCTTCTGTCTCTGCCTCTAAGGGACCCACATTTACTTTCGCTAATCTCTTCCTTTTTATATATTTGTAGAACCTCTTACAATCTGTTTTTATATTTCTTGCTAGTTTACTCTCATATTCAATTTTCTCCCTCTTTACCAATTTCTTGGTTATCCTTTGCTGATTTCTAAAACCCTCCCAATCCTCAGGCTTACTTCTCTTTTTGGCAACATTGTAAGCCTCTTCTTTTAATCTAATACTATCTTTAACTTCTCTAGTTATCCACGGTTGGATCAGTTTTCCTGTGGAGTTTTTATTCCTAAAAGGGTATGTATATTCGTTGGGAATTATGAATTATTTCTTTAAATGTTTGCCATTGCTTAGCTCAGTACGGTATGTTTTTTGCATACCTTGTTCATCTTCCTCAGATTCTGTTTTTTCTTTATTAATTGATGTTCCCTTGGGAAAAAAAAACAAACGTCAGTATAAAAAATAATTGATTTGTTTGCCATCCTTATCAATAAAGATATTAGCAAAATAAAAACAAACTGATGAGAGTAGGATAAATTATGTATTTACAATGGTGGCTCAGTGCAGCAAGCCATTGAACCATGCAGCTCAGGAAGCTATCAGGATCTAGATTTTCCGGTTTGAGTTATGGCAATTCCCAGGTATAACTCAAGTGGACTTGGGTGGGAAATTCTTTGGGAGTCACTCTGCCACTCGTTTCTGTGGGAAGTGACAATGATATACAATATATGCTCCCATATAACGCCAGACATACTGTAATGATAAGCAAGTGACAGAAATGCATCATCCAAAATATTTTCCATCATTTGTGCCTGAACAACACTGAGCACTAGAGACTGCTGTTCATCTCTGGCATCCAGTATTACCATGGGCAACAGAGGAGCCATTTAAATTTTAAAGAGTCAGAAAGAATATGCAATTGGCTGCACGGGCTATGGCCTGCCCACTGCACTACAGCATGTGTCTGAGGTCTGCCACAGTCAATCGCAATGACTGTGGACATTGGAGGGAGAAAATAATCAGCCATTGTTCCTGTACCCAATTATCTATGTCCATCTCCACAACCTCCATTAACAATCACCTCAATGACGCACCCCACCCACTTGCTGGGGTATGTCGGCATCCAGCCCCACTCCTCCAGTTTTTATCTTTCCCTACCACCATTGCTGCCTCTCCCTCTCTGCCTTTTCCCAATAGTGACCGAGAATGCTGTGGGAATGGAGTACCTTGGCATCCTTATGCACCAAGCATAATTCTGAATACCTTTAATCTCATCACAGCCTTTCCTCTTTTATATTCTATTCATATTTGCCTGTGCCTGCGTAAGTGTTAATAGATAATGTGTGGTCAGGGAATCAATCACATCTGGTGTCCCTTGTGAAGCAAGGTGTTAACAACCTCGCTATCCTGTTCGACCCCGAGCTGAGCTTCCAACCCCATATCCTCTCCATTACAAAGACTGCCTACTTCCACCTCTGCAATTCTGCCTGCCTCCATCCCTACCTCAGCCCATCTGCTGCTGAAATTCTCATCTATGCCTCAGTCACCTCCAGACTCGACCCTCCGTAAATTTCAGCTCATTCATAGCTCTCCTGCTCGTAACCTATCCCGCATCAAGTCCCACTCACCCATCAGCTCTGTCCTTGTTGACCTAAATTGGCTACCGGTCCCCCAAAGCCTCAAATTTAAAATTCTCATCCTCATGTTCATATCACTTCATGGTCTCACCCTCTCCATATCTGTAAGCTCTTTCAGTTCTACAATTCCATCTCCCCCACCAAAGACTTCATTGCTCTGACTCTGGCCTCTTGTGCAACACCCCTCCCTTTGTACCACCATGTCTTCATCCACCTAGGCACTACGCTCCAGAATTCCCTCCCTTCCACCTCCCTCTATTCCTTTAAGACCCTCCTTAAAACCCACCTCTTTGACCATGCTTTTGGTTATCCCTCCAAATATCTACATTATCAGCTTGGCATCCTTTGTTTTGATTATACCTGCTTTACCTGCCCCTAGCTCCCGCAACGTCTAACCCTACTTTACCTCTTACCCCCACCCACCCCACATATTACAGTTTATTTCTCTGTCCTTAGTTGTCTTTACATTTGATCTACCCTTCTCTCTCCTTTCCTTCTACTTCCCCCCCGCTCTCTGACCTCCATTGTTGCAGTCCTCACTTGACCATGGTCCAATTATTCCCACCCACTTGACATGAAGATCGTGCATGGTCTTGACTTGCCATATGCAACGCCATGAAAGGTCAACTATTAGTATATTATTAAAACTCCTGCATATTTGACGTTCCCACTGTCCATAAACCTTACTTTTGGTTGTCACGAATTTTGAGTAACATCTTTTATGTCACCATTTATAATGTGGAAAAAGCTATTAAATGTATGTCAACACTTTCACTTTAATATAATATCAAAATCCTATATTGCTTATCATGCTGCCATTGCAAGCTTCCCGCCATTGTTGGCACTATGGCTTGAGTCACCCAGGTCCAAGTGCCATTTTGATTTTTACCTCATTTTCTCTTCCCTGCGGGTAAGTTTTATTCTTAATTTTATCCATAGATTTATTTTAATTTTATGTATCCTAGTCTCACCCCAACTGGTGGTGTTTCTGGCACCTGCTGTGCTCCATGACCTCTCCAACCAAGAGTCTTTGATTTCTCTCATTATGCCTCCTTTTTTCTCCTGCGCATATCACTTCTGGCCTTTAACCATTTCTTGATCCACAACATTAGCATTTTACAGGCAATTCTAGGTCTTTCCTCTGTGTCTTTCGATTCGTGGGGCAATGGCACTAGTACCGGGGAAAGAGAGAGATGTTCCGTTGGGATGGAATACACCTGAACCATGCTGGGACCAGAGTTCTAGCGAATCGAATAACTAGGGAGGTATATAGGGCTTTAAACTAAATAAGGCGATGTGGGGGGGGGGGGGCGGTGGGGGGGGGGGGGGGAGAAGAGTCCCGGTGGAGAGAAATCTAGAATGCTAAAAAGAGAAAAGACAAAGAAGCAGTGCAGGAACGTGATTGGGGTAAGGATAACCAGATTGTGTCAGGAAGGGACAGAGTGTACAAACAAAAGAGTGCACTAACAAATAGGGTCCGGGTAAGAAAAGATGGTAATAATACAAATAGGGCCATAGTAAAAAAAAATGTTAGGATGTCTAAAAATGTTAAAAAGACAAATCTAAAGGCAATGTATCTGAATGCACAAAGCATTCGGTAGACGAATTAACAGCGCAAATAGGTGTAAACGGATATGATATAATTGCAATTACAGAGACATGGCTGCAGGGTGACCAAGGTTGGGAGCTGACTATCCAAGGGTATTTGATATTTAGGAAGGACAGGCAAAAAGGAAAAGGAGGTGGGATGGCGTTGTTAGTAAAGGATGAAATCAGAGCAATAGTGAGAAAGGATATTGGCTCAGAAAATCAAGATGTAGAATCAGTCTGGGTGGAGTTAAGAAGCACCAAGGGGCAGAAAACACTGGTGGGAGTTGTCTATAGGCCTCCAAACAGTAGCAGTAATGTAGGGGACAGCATCAAACAGGAAATTAGAGATGCATGTAACAAGGGTACTACAGTAATCATGCGTGACTTTAATCTGCATATAGACTGGCCAAACCAAATTAGCAATAATACTGTGGAGGATGAATTCCTGGAGTGTGTACGAGATGGTTTTTTAGACCAGAATGTTGAGGAGCCAACCAGGGAACAGGCTATCCTAGATTGGGTATTGTGCAATGAGAAGGGGTTAATTAATAATTTTGTTGTGCAGGGTCCTTTAGGGAAGAGTGACCATAACATGATAGAATTCTTCATTAAGATGGACAGTGAAGTAGTCCAATCCCAAACTAGGATCCTAAATCTAAACAAACAAAACTACAAAGGTATGAGGAGTGAGTTGGCTATGATAGATTGGGAAGCTTCATTAAAAGGCATGACGGTGGATAGGCAATGGCTAACATTTAAGGAACTAATGCATGAATTGCAACAATTATACATTCCTTTCTGGCGCAAAAACACAAAAGAAAAATCGGCCCAAACGTGGCTAACAAAAGAAATGAAGGATAGTATTAGATCCAAAGAGGAGTCATATAAAGTTGCCAGAAAAAGTAGTAAGCCTGAGGATTAGGAGCAGTTTAGAATTCAGCAAAAAAGGACCAAGAGATTGATTAAGAGGGGAAAAATAGAGTATGAGAGTAAACTTGCAAGGAACATAAAAGTGGACTGTAAAAGCTTCTACAAGTATGTAAAAAGAAAAAGATTAGTGAAGACAAATGTAAGTCCCTTACTGTCAGAAACGGGAGAATTTATAATGGGGATAAACAAAATGGCAGAGCAATTAAACAAATACTTTGGTTCTGTCTTCACGGAAATGCTAGGGAACCAAGGGACTAGTGAGAAGGAGGAATTAATGGAAATTAGTATTAGTAAAAAAAGTGCTGGAGAAATTAATGGGACTGAAAGCCGATAAATCCCCAGGGCCTGATAATATGCACCCAGATTACTAAAAGAGGTAGCCATGGAAATAGTGGATGCATTAGTTGTCATCTTCCAAAATTCCATAGATTATGAAACAGTTCCTGCAGATTGGAGGGTGGCAAATGTAACCCCGCTATTTAAATAAGGAGGGAGAGAAAAAACTGGAAACTACAGACTGGTTAGCCTAACTTCAGTAGTAGGGAAAATGCTAGTGTCTATTATAAAGGATGTGATAACAGGCCACTTAGAAAATATCAATGGGATTAGACAAAGTCAACATGGATTTATGAAAGGGAAATCATATTTGACAAACCTACTGAAGTTTTTTGAGGATGTAACTGGTAGAATAGATAAGGGAGAACCAGTGGATGTGGTTTATTTGGATTTTCAGAAGGCCTTTGATAAAGTCCCACATAGGAGGTTATTGTGCAAAATTAAAGCATATGGGATTGGTGGTAATATACTGGCATGGATTGAAAATTGGTTAACAGACAGGGAAACAGAGAGTAGGAATAAATGGGACTTTTTCAGGGCGGCAGGCAGTGACTAGTGCAGTACCGCAGGGATCAGTGCTTGGGCCCCAGCTATTCACAATATATATCAATGATTTGGAAGAGGGAACCAAATGTAATATTTCCAAGTTTGCTGATGACACAAAACTAAGTGGGATCGTGAGTTGTGAGGAAGATGCAAAGAGGCTTCAAGGCGATTTAGACCAGTTGAGTGAGTGGGCAAATACATGGCAGATGCAGTATAATGTGGATAAATGTGAAGGAAAAACAGAAAGGCAGAGTATTATTTAAATGGTGATAGATTGGGAAATGTTGATGTACAAAGGGACCTGGGTGTTCTTGTACACCAGTCACTGAAAGCAAACATGCAGGTGCAGCAAGCAGTTAGGAAGGCAAATGGTACGTTGGCCTTCATTGTAAGAGGATTTGAGTACAGGAGCAAGGATGTCTTACTGCAGTTATACAGGGCCTTGGTGAGACCACACCTGGAGTATTGTATGCAGTTTTGTTCTCTTTACCCAAGAAAGGATATACTTGCCATAGAGGGAGTGCAGCAAAGGTTCACCAGGCTGATTCCTGGAATGGCAGGACTGTCGTATGAGGAGAGATTGGGTCGACTCGGCCTGTATTCACTCGAGTTTAGTAGAATGAGAAGGGATCTCATTGAAACGTATAAAATTCTGACAGGGCTAGACAGACTGGATGCAGGGAGGATGTTCCCCTGGCTGGGGTGTCCAGAACGAGGGGTCACAGTCTCAGGATACGAGTTAGGACATTTAGGACTGAGATGAGGAGAAATTTCTTCACTCAGAGGGTGGTGAACCTGTGGAATTCTCTACCACAGAAGGCTGTGGAGGCCAAGTCACTGAATATATATAAAAAAGAGCTAGATAGATTTCTAGACACAAAAGGCATCAAGGGGTATGGGGAGAGAGCGGGAATATGGTATTGAGCTAGAGGATCAGCCATGATCATATTGAATAACGGAGCAGGCTCGAAGGGCCGAATGGCCTACTCCTACTCCTATTTTCTATGTTTCTATGTGTTCATTGTGTATGGTATCCCTCTTCCTCCTTTCTTTTGCTCTGTTCCTTCTTAGATGCTGTTTATCTGCAATATATTTTGTTCTGAGGAAGGATTTATACCTGAAACCTCAACTCTCGTGGTTTTCTCAATGGATGCTACCTGAACTGCTGAGTATTTCTAGCATTTTCTGTCTTTGTTTCATATCCTTTATACCCACCACCAAACATGTGTTAATAATCTAGTTTCCTTTCAAATTATTGTACTTGTGCTTCAGTTGATGGCTTCTCTTTTTCCATTAACTCAAGAGTTCCTTCCCTCCCAAGACTCTGTCCTGTTTCCCACTCTATTCATATCAATTACCTTCACCAATCACATCCAATCCTATTAACATTTTTGCTGATCAATCCAGCCTCCATTCAACTCACGTCAGATCACAATCCTTCAGTGCTTACCACCTCCGATCCCTTTAGAATGTAGTGGATATATCATTGTCAAATAAGTCCTGGGCCCAACCATCTTCAGCTGCTTCATCAATGACCTTCCCTCCATCATAAGGTCAGAAATGGGGATGTTCGCTGATGATTGCACAGTGTTCAGTTCCATTCGCAACCCCTCAAATAATGAAGCAGTTCGTGTCCGCATGCAGCAAGACCTGGACAACATCCAGGCTTGGGCTCATAAGTGGCAAGTAACATTCGCGCCAGATAAGTGCCAGGCAATGATCATCTCCAACAAGAGAGAGTCTAACCACCTCCCCTTGACATTCAACGGCATTACCATCGCCGAATCCCCCACCATCAACATCCTGGGGGTCACCAATGACCAGAAACTTAACTGGACCAGCCATATAAATACTGTGGTTACAATAGCAGGTCAGAGGCTGGGTATTCTGTGGCGAGTGACTCACCTCCTGACTCCCCAAAGCCTTTCCACCATCTACAAGGCACAAGTCAGGAGTGTGATGGAATACTCCCCACTTGCCTGGATGAGTGCAGCTCCAACAACACTCAAGAAGCTCGACACCATCCAGGACAAAGCAGCCCGCTTGATTGGCAACCCATCCACCACCCTAAACATTCACTCCCTTCACCACCGGCGCACAGTGGCTGCAGTGTGTACCATTCACAGGATGCACTGCAGCAACTCGCCAAGGCTTCTTCGAAAGCACCTCCCAAACCCGCGACCTCTACCACCTAGAAGGACAAGCGCAGCAGGTACATGGGAACAACACCACCTGCACGTTCCCCTCCAAGTCACACACCATCCCGACTCGGAAATATATCACCGTTCCTTCAATGTCGCTGGGTCAAAATCCTGGAACTCCCTTCCTGTGGGAGAACCTTTACCACACAGACTGCAGCGGTTCAAGAAGACGGCTCATCACCACCTTCTCAAGGGCAATTAATGCCGGCCTTGCCAGTGATGCCCACATCCCATGAACAAGTAAAAAAAATTATTGCTGAGAAGGTGGTGATGGGCTTTTACAACTGAGTGGTTTTCCAGGCCATTTCAAAGGACATTAAGAATCAACAATACAATGTGGGATTGTAGTATGTCGGCCAAATCAAGTAGGGCTGCCAGATTCCCTTCCCTGAAGGACACTAGTGAAACAGTTCGGTTTTTACAACAATCTGGGAGCATTCTTGGTGTCAATCCACAAATCAACAGATTTGAACTCTCAACTTCTGGGTTGATCATTCAGTACCAGAACCACTACACCACCGTATAAATTTGATATCTTTGATACCCTTCTGCGGAATATAAATTGTGTTTATGTGAATTCTTCCAAGATGGAGTTTTCTCATGTCTCTCCCAAGTCTCGCAAACTGCTACTACCTTTGATGTCTCTTTTTACTCTTTTCAGCCATGTGCTGCATTATGGGTCTTGGCCCTTCACCTTGGTTTCTTAATAATAAAAAAGGGCCTTCCCTTGTCAAAGTATATTACAGCTGTATGAAAAAGGTCCACTTCACTTCCCGTGTTACTAACTTGCTATTTTTTTTAACTTGGATCTCATTTATTTGAAACTTTCACCATAGTAAACAATTTGCTTGAAAACCGTGGGAGGCTGAGTAGATGAAATATCAGGACCAATGACTTAAGAAGTGTATTAACAACATACGAGTTCCTGATCACTGATTACAAAATGACAGACACACTAGAGATGTAAAGTCAACTCAGCCGTTTATAAATAAGATGGATACCAAATTGGGATGCAAAGGTATTAAAAGATTGGGGAAAAAGGCAGGGAATTGGGATTAATAAAATAAAGCTATCATGAAACACATACGGAGGAATATAAGAACATAACAAATAGGAGCAGGAGTAGGCCATACTGCCCTCGAGCCTGATCCCACTATTCAATAAGATCGTGGCTGATCTTTGACCTCAACTCCACTTTCCTGCCTGATCCCCATATCCCTTGATCCCCTTAGTGTCCAAAAATCTATCAATCTTAGCCTTGAATATACTCGACGACTGAGCATCCACAGCACTCTGGGGTAGAGAATTCCAAAGATTCGCAACCCTCAGTGAAGAAATTCCCCCTCATCTCAGTCCTAAGTGGCCGACCCCTTATCCTTAGACTCTGCCCCCTAGTTCTGGACTCTCCAGCTAGGGGAAACATTCTCTCAGCATCTACCCTGTCAAGCCCTCTCAGAATCTTATATGTTTCAATGAGATCACCTCTCATTCTTCTAAACTCCAGAGAATATAGGACCATTCTATTCAATCTCTCCTCATGGGACAACAATCCATCCCAGGAATCAATCTAATGAACCTTTGTTGCACCGCCTCTAAGGCAAGTATATCCTTCCTTAGGTAAGGAAACCAAAACTGTACATAGTACTCCAGGTGTGGTCTCACCAAAGCCCTGTACAATTGCAGCAAGACTTCTTTACTCTTGTACTCCAACCCCCTTGCAATAATGGCCAACATACCATTTGCCTTCCTAATTGCTTGCTGTACTTGCATGTTAACTTTGTGTTTCATGTACAAGGACACCCAAATCCCTCTGAACACCAACATTTAATAGTTTCTCACCATTTAAAAATATTGTGTTTTTCTATTCTTCCTACCAAAGTGAATAACCTCACATTTCCCCACATTGTACTCCATCTGCCACCTTCTTGCCCACTCACTTAACCTGTCTGTATCCCTTTGCAGATTCTTTGCGTCCTCCTCACTGCTTACTTTCCCACCTAGCATTGTATCATCAACAAACTTGGATATATTACACTTGGCCCCTTCATCTAAGTCATTAATACAGATTGTAAATGGCTGAGGCTCAAGTACCGATCCTTGTGGCACTCCATTAGTTACAGCTTGCCAACCTGAAAATGACCCGTTTATTCCTACTCTCTGTTTTCTGTCTGTTAACCAATTCTCTATCCATGCTAATATATTACTCCCAACCCCATGAGCCCTTATCTTAAGTAACAACCTTTTGTGTGGCACCTTATCGAATGCCTTTTGAAAATCCAAATAAACTACATCCATTGGTTCCCCTTTATCTATCCTGCTAGTTACATCCTCAAAAAACTCCAGTAGATTTGTCAAACACGATTTCCCTTTCATAAAACCATGTTGCCTCTGCCTCATCATATTATGTTTTCTTAAGTGCCCCATTACTACGACCTTAATAATGGATTCCAGCATTTTCCCGACTACTGATGCCAGGCTAACTGGCCTGTAGTTCCGTGTTTTCTCTCTCCCTCCTTTCTTGAATAGTGGGGTTACATTTGCTACCTTCCAATCCATTGGAACCGTTCTAGAATCTAAGGAATTTTGGAAGATCACAACCAATGCTCCACTATCTCTGCAGCCACCTCTTTTAGAACCCCATTTTGTAGGCCATGAGGTCCAGGAGATTTGTTGGCTTTTAGTCCCATTAATTTCTCCAGTACTTTTTCTTTACTAATATTAATTACTTTAAGTTCCTCAATCTTGTTGGACCCTTAGTTCCCTTCTATTTCCGGTATATATTTTGCGTCCTCTACTGTGAAGACAGATACAAAATATTTGTTTAACATCTCTGCCATTTCCTTATTCCCCATTTTAATTTCTCCTGTCTCAGTTTCTAAGGGACCCACGTTTATTTTCACTACTCTCTTCCTTTTTACATACTTGTAGAAACTCTTACAATCTGTTTTTATATTTCTTGCTAGTTTACTCTCATATTCAACTTTCTCCCTCTTTATCAATTTTTTGGTTATCCTTTGTAGGTTTCTAAAACTCTCCCAATCCTCAGGCTTACTACTCTTCTTGGAAACATTATAATCCTCTTCTTTTAATCTAATACTATCCTTAACTTCTTTAGTTAGCCACGGATGGATCACTTTTCCCATGGAGTTTTTATTCCTCAATGGAATGTATATTCATTGAGAATTATGAAATATTTCTTTAAATGTTCACCATTGCTTATCTCCCATCATATCTTTTAATCTAATTTCCCAATCTACCATAGCCAACTCACCCCTCATACCTATGTAATTTGCTTTGTTTAAGTTTAAGACTCTAGTTTTGAACTTAATTACGTCACTCTTGAATTCAATGTGAAATTCTATCAGATCATGATCACTCTTCCCCAGCGGATCCCTTACTATGCAATTACTAATTAACCCAGTCTCATTACACAAGACAAGATCTAAAATAGCCTGTTCCCTGGTTGGTTCCACGACATATTGTTCTAGGAAACTGTCTTGAGTGCATTCAATGAACTTATCCTCCAAGCTACTTTTGCCAATTTGATTTGCCCAGTCTATATGAAGATTGAAGTCCCCCACAATTATTGCATTACCTTTGTTACAAGTTCCTCTTATTTATTGATTAATACTCTGTCCAACAGTATAACTACTGTTAGGGAGCCTATAAACCACTCTCACCAGAGTTTTTTGCCCCTTGTTATTTCTTATCTCCACCCATACTGATTCTACTTCCTGATCTTCCGAGCCAAGATCATTTCTCACTACTGTCCTTAAGTCATCCTTTATTATCATGGCTATCCCTACCCCACCTTTTCCATTTTGTCTGTCTTTTCGAAAAGTCAAGTACCCTGGAATATTTAGGTCCCAACCTTGGTCACTTTGCAACCATGTCTCAGTAATAGCTATTAGATCAAACCCATTTATCTCTATTTGTGCCGTTAATTCATCTATCTTGTTACGAATGTTTCGTGCATTGCGATAAAGCACCTTTAATTTTAACTTTTTATTATTTTTCCCTGATTTGATCTTGTTCACTGATGCACTAATACCGTTGAACACACTGTCCCTTCCTGACACAGTCTGTTTATCTTTACCCAAATTGCTACACTGCTCTATGGCCTTTACTTTTCCTTTTAGATTTATAAATTTACCCTTACCTGAACCCTTGGCTTGATACGTCAAATGAAATACGTGCCTAAAGAACTGGAACATACTAAGTGCTTTACAATTTCATTTACAATAGTGCAAGGTTTCTTGATTTCCTTTCTGTCCTCCACTGACTGCACTTTTGCAACACTCCTGTAAATGGTTCTGATAGTCACACATTTGGTGCACCATAGATAAGGTTTTCATCTGGGAACACACTTCTTACCGGGGCTACCGGTGTTTATACATCCCACTTTTAAAATTAACATAGGAGCTGGGATACAGAAAAATGAGGCTAGGTTAAAGATTTAAAGTAAAAACAAATGAAAAAAGGGTAGAAAGGAATATATTATTAGTTGGAAAAAATTAAAGTTAAAATAATAACAAACAGGGAGCCAATAGGAAAGAAGAAAGAAAAAGGGGACAACAAGTTGATGAGTGGTAAAGTGTTTACATTTTAAATTTTTTATGTGAAATTGTGTTTTCAATATTTATTTGAATAGTTTCAGGTTCTTCCTGTGAAAAAGCTATTCCTGATATTTAAGTAGCTTTATTACTGTTTATTAAGCATCATAGTGCGCAAGCTAAAAACTTACGAAACCAATCATACTGGGTGACAGGAGCTTCCCTGAACCAGCTAGCTGTCTGAAGGTTAAGATAATAAACATAAGATGTCCAACCTGTTTATTGACATCATTCTCTCGTTCATTAATAGCTTCTTGTTCTTTTTTTGCTGTTTCTTCACCATTATCCACCGCATCTACATCCCCATCCTCTTCTTCATCCTCTTCTTCATTATCTTCAACCTCTTCATCTTCATCTTTTAGAACTTCTCTCTGCAACAAAAGTAAATTAATCAATTTATCTCAGAATACTTTATATTCCCACTCAAAGAAAACAGTACAAGAAAAAGTTAACTGTTTGAGCAAAATTGTTGAATAAATAAAAGTAATAATATGTGCTTGCATTAATATAGTCCCTTATTTTGGCAACATGATGCAAAAAGTGGTAATGCAATTTGTGTGCTAGGTCCTGATCTGACACAAGCACACTAAGGCCAAGTACTATAAGACCATTCTCTGAGAAATATCTCACACCACTTTGAGAACACAATGGTTGTAGAATATATTCAGTCCTATGCAAAAATGAGACACTCCTATGAACTTTTAAAATTGCGTATAGAATCTTTTTAACGTTGGGAGAAAGTGGACACTCCCTCTGTGCTCTCCAAGCATTAAAAATTAGCTGTTGGTGGAGCAGAGCTCTGTGTATAAGTTGAAGTACTCGTGCCTCTGTTCTCACTTCACCTTGCTACCAGTCTACCAACTGTGCATTACAAATGGTAGATACTGGTACCTGCAGTATTACTTTACACAATTTCCACTTTTCCCCCTCAGTTTTGTTGCCTGTGGTCATAAAATATCTATGTTTTCACTAACAAACTGGAATAATTCCACTTGTATAACTTTTTCAATCAAGTATTTTTCCTCCAACTTTTTGTTTGTACATCTGTCATTGATCCATTTTAGACCTTACAAGAATGCTTAATAATGCTGCACTAAAAGTTTGTCAAGATTTATTTAGGCAATAATCCAACCATTTCCAATATTGTTAATTATTGTTGAAAATATATTTCTATTAACATAAAAAAGTGCATACTTACCTATAATTCCATTTTTATGTTTCTGCAATTAGATTTTATTCCACCATACCCAATTAAGTAAGTTCTTCATGCCTAAATCTTTAGGAATCCAAGATAATGAATTGTCAGCCAAGGAAAATCATTGGGGCGCAGGAAAGGGGGAAGAGGTTTCTGGATTATACTGAACCAATTTTTAAACCAGAATTTGTACCTCTAAGGCAACAAACACGTCACATCTCAAACAGGTCTTTACATCCAAAATAAGAATTTTTAAAATTTGTAAGTATGGGCTATTATAATAGATACAACTCTCAGACAGAAAAACTAATTATCAAAACCTGTGCATCACCTCCAGCATTTCCTTGTTGAGCTTTTTACTATACAATTGTAAACAATTTTACAACACCAAGTTATAGTCCAACCATTTTATTTGAAATTCACAAGCTTTCGGAGGCTTCCTCCTTCCTCAGGTGAATGTGGAAATGAAATCCTCGAACCCTTCGCATTTATAAATCACAGAACAATACCTGGTGATTACAGATCGTCTTTCCAACTGCCCGTTGCCAAGGCAATCACAGTGTGCAGACAGAGAGGTGTTACCTACGAGGCCACCGAATATACAAACAACCAAAAAAAAAGAGAGAGAGGCAGAAACATAGAAACATCCAGAAGGAAGAGAAAGACAGCAAATGACCCGTTATATTAAAAACAGATAACATTTGTTAGCTGGTGGGGTTACGTGTAGCGTGACATGAACCCAATATCCCGGTTGAGGCCGTCCTCATGGGTGCGGAACTTGGCTATCAATTTCTGCTCGACGATTTTGCGTTGTCGTGTGTCTCGAAGGCCGCCTTGGAGTATGCTTACCCGAAGGTCGGTGGCTGAATGTCCTTGACTGCTGAAGTGTTCCCCGACTGGGAGGGAACCCTCCTGTCTGGCGATTGTTGCGCGGTGTCCGTTCATCCGTTGTCGCAGCGTCTGCATGGTCTCGCCAATGTACCATGCTCTGGGGCATCCTTTCCTGCAACGTATGAGGTAGACAACGTTGGCCGAGTCACAGGAGTATGAACCAGGCACCTGGTGCGTGGTGTTCTCTCGTGTGATGATGGTATCTGTGTCGATGATCTGGCATGTCTTGCAGAGGTTACCGTGGCAGGGTTGTGTGGTGTCGTGGACGCTGTTCTCCTGAAAGCTGGGTAATTTGCTGCGAACGATGGTCTGTTTGAGGTTGGGAGGCTGTTTAAAGGCGAGTAGTGGAGGTGTGGGGATGGCCATAGCGAGGTGTTCGTCGTCATTGATGACATGTTGAAGGCTGCGGAGAACATGGCGTAGTTTCTCCGCTCCGGGGAAGTACTGGACGACGGAGGGTACTCTGTTGGTTGCGTCCCGTGTTTGTCTTCTGAGGAGGTCTATGCGATTTTTCGCTGTGGCCTGTCGGAACTGTCGATCGATGAGTCGAGCATCATATCCCGTTCTTACTAGGGCGTCTTTCAGCGTCTGTAGGTGTCCATCGCGTTCCTCCTCGTCTGAGCAGACCCTGTGTATTCGCAGGGCCTGTCCATAGGGGATGTCCTCTTTGACGTGGTTAGGGTGGAAGCTGGAAAAGTGGAGCATCGTGAGGTTGTCCGTGGGCTTGCGGTAGAGTGAGGTGCTGAGGTGCCCGTCTTTGATGGAGATTCGTGTGTCCAAGAAAGAAACTGATTCTGAGGAGTAGTCCATGGTGAGCTTGATGGTGGGATGGAACTTGTTGATGTTATCGTGTAGTCTCTTTAGTGATTCCTCGCCGTGGGTCCCTTTAAATTTGAGCTGAAGGCCAGATTGTGCATCCCACATAAGGTTAGCTCTTTGCTCAGGACCAAATCTGTGATTCAGCTATGAACAATTATTCTGATGAACAACCCCCACAAAATTGCAGGCAATCTGCTTGCTATGTTGGCTAGCTTTGTACCAGCAACTAAGCAGGAAAAACTTAAACGTAACTGAGATTGCAAAGGACCAGAGAAGCCACAGCAAAAAGTTGCCAGGTAGTGAAGAATTAAACTCAAATGAAATGTGATTTTTACTATACAAGTTAAGCTACCACAAATATTCTGTGACCAACAGCTAAGCTGGCAGGCAATTCAACCTTACAAGAGGTTCTCAGTGGTGAGACTGGCCTGTTTCCATCAAAGTCCACTGTTTAATAATGCCCTATTTCTTTAATGGGTCTAGGCACATGGCATGCCAAGATTAATAAGTAAAATCTACAATAACTCCTTTAAGGTAGTTTAACTCTGCTTTGTAACTTTTGAAATATAAATGTATCCTTTTTTCCCCCAAAACTGGAATTAATTAGGCAAAATTCAATAAATCTGTTGAAATCTTTTGAAATTGAGTGCAATCCACATGTAGTGGCTACATCAAACCAATATATTTTACTATAAGAAACATTTATGCAAATGTTAATTTTTTCCAGTAAGGTTTTATTGTAAACGTGCAGTAAAATCATCACATCTATAATAAATGTAAAGACTTTGCAAAACCAGATACTGTACCTTCAATAAACGACACAGGCATACTCTTTTACCACTTTGAATGGCCCACATTTATTAAAATGGCTTTATAGTGGCTGAAATATCACCCTTATTTTGTTTAGTGAAGACAATTTTAAAGTAAAACATTGATACCTTGTGCATGTAAGACCCACACCCTATTTCAAAATTATTGTAACATAAAAAGGTCAGGACTCCTCATACCTAAATGTTTAATAATTACTTTGTTTACAAAAAAAGGTCTAGGTGAAGGTCAATGCTAAGTAATGAATGCTATTGTCAACTGTGGGTAAGACTCGCTCATACTTTACCCAAACAATGAAGGGAGGGATTTTCTGAGTGAAAGTAATGTTTCCAACCACATTAACAACATCTTCAAATACCAGTGCTGTGCACATTGAATCAGTCAAGTGCTGTGGATCGAGGTTAACAGTTTGTGACATAGGTTTGCGATGCTGAAAATGGGTTTGGGAAAGAGCAGATAAAACACCAGTTAAGCTAATTAAGTGTAAGGAATCTTACAACACCAGGTTATAGTCCAACAATTTTATTTTAAAATCACAAGCTTTCGGAGATTATCTCCTTCGAAAGGCAGAGAGAGAGAGAGAGAGAATTTCCAGTTGTATTAAAAACAGATAACTTTTTTTTCCCTGCTGGTGGGGTTACGTGTAGCGTGACATAAACCCAAGATCCCGGTTGAGGCCGTCCTCATGGGTGCGGAACTTGGCTATAAATTTCTGCTCGACGATTTTGTGTTGTCGTGTGTCTCGAAGGCCACGTACTCCCCGCGTGGGAGACTTCTACTGCCTCCCAAAGATACACAAAGCCAACACAGCCGGACGTCCTATCATATCAGGCAACGGAACCCTGTGTGAGAACCTCTCTGGATATGTCAAGGGCATCCTGAAACCCATCGTACAGGGAACCCCCAGCTTCTGTCGCGACACTACAGACTTCCTACAAAAACTCAGCACCCACAGACCAGTTGAACCAGGAACACTTCTCACCACGATGGACGTCTCGGCACTCTACACCAGTATCCCCCACGATGACGGCATCGCTGCAACAGCCTCAGTACTCAACACCAACAACAGCCAATCTCCAGACGCCATCCTACAACTCATCCGCTTCATCCTGGATCACAATGTCTTCACCTTCGATAACCAGTTCTTTACCCAAACACACGGAACAGCCATGGGGACCAAATTCGCACCCCAATAGGCCAACATTTTCATGCACAAGTTCGAGCACGACTTCTTCACTGCACAGGACCTCCAACCAACGCTATACACCAGATACATCGACGACATTTTCTTCCTATGGACCCACGGCGAAGAATCACTGAAGAGACTACACGATAACATCAACAAGTTCCATCCCACCATCAAACTCACCATGGACTACTCCTCAGAATCGGTTTCTTTCTTGGACACACAAATCTCCATCAAAGACGGGCACCTCAGCACCTCACTCTACCACAAGCCCACAGACAACCTTACGATGCTTCACTTTTCCAGCTTCCACCCTAACCACGTCAAAGAGGCCATCCCCTATGGACAGGCCCTACGAATACACAGGATCTGCTCAGGCGAGGAGGAACGCGATGGACACCTACAAACGCTGAAAGACGCCCTCGTAAGAATGGGATATGACGCTCGACTTGTCGATCGACAGTTCCGACTGGCCACAGCGAAGAATCGCATAGACCTCCTCAGAAGACAAACACGGGACGCAACCAAGAGTACCCTCCGTCGTCCAGTACTTCCCCAGAGGGGAGAAACTACGCCACGTTCTCCGCAGCCTTCAACATGTCATCGATGACGACAAACACCTCGCTAAGGCCATCCCCACGCCTCCACTACTCGCCTTCAAACAGCCTCCCAACCTCAAACAGACCATCGTTCGCAGCAAATTACCCAGCTTTCAGGAGAACAGCGTCCACGACACCACACAACCCTCCCACGGCAACCTCTGCAAGACATGCCAGATCATCGACACAGATACCACCATCACACGAGAGGACACCACCCACCAGGTACATGGTTCATACTCCTGTGACTCGGCCAACGTTGTCTACCTCATACGTTGCAGGAAAGGATGGCCCAGAGCATGGTACATTGGTGAGACCATGCAGACGCTGCGACAACGGATGAACGGACACCGCGCAACAATCGCCAGACAGGAGGGTTCCCTCCCAGTCGGGGAACACTTTAGCAGTCAAGGACATTCAGCCACCGACCTTCGGGTAAGCGTTCTCCAAGGCGGCCTTCGAGACACACGACAACGCAAAATCGTCGAGCAGAAATTGATAGCCAAGTTCCGCACCCATGAGGACGGCCTCAACCGGGATCTTGGGTTCATGTCACGCTACACGTAACCCCACCAGCAGGGGAAAAAAAAGTTATCTGTTTTTAATACAACTGGAAATTCTCTCTCTCTCTGCCTTTCGGGTCTCTTTCTGTCTGTATAATTTGACACATTGTGTATTCAGCATACTGGGACCTACTGTTTTCCGTGGCTAACCTGTCTGAACACCAACGACACCTTTGATTGGTGTGATGGTGTCCCAGCCTAATATAAGATATGCGATTTGAGAACCTCTCATTCACTACTCACCTGACGAAGGAGATAATCTTCGAAAGCTTGTGATTTTAAAATAAAATTGTTGGACTATAACCTGGTGTTGTAAGATTCCTTACATTTGTCCACCCCAGTCCATCACCAGCATCTCCACATCATGGCTAATTAAGTGGGTGAGGCAGTTTCCAAATAAAGCATGCCATGTTCAATTTCTGGCTTGTGTATGCATCATTTGTAAGTCCAAGTCAAAACTGGCAGTAATGGATCAAACTTGTAATAAAACAATGGAATTTTGTCCTGTTTCAGCTGTCATCACCTTTTCAGATGAAGATTGACACACATAGCAGGTTAAAGATCTGACTGCTACACATTTCAGTTAAAGAAATCGCTCATGCCAAAGAACGAACGGTCATTCATTGGTCTTGTGGAGACTAAGTAACACAGAGTGATCCATTATGATAAGCTTAAACCCATAGGAAACATTACATTGTACATAATGAAAGATACACAAATTATCTGCCACAAGCCAGGTTGTCTGTTTCTTTTTGTTGCATAGGCAACCATTTCCAATTCTTAAACTTAATGTGCCCTTCATCTATTCAAAAGTACACATAGCATAAGAAACAAAGGCAAAGACTATGGGGTAGAAATTGATACGTGCTGTGCCTGTTTCTCGGATACAAAATGGGTGCAACACACCATTTTAGCAGTGGGATGGCCTGCGCCCAATCTGCACAGGCGATGGTCCCACTGTTAAATCCGTGGGGCCCGTTTTCTAGGCTTCCTGGGCAGACACCTGAAACAGGAGGGGCCAAATGCCCTTGAGGAACCTTTTCAGAATGTTTTCTCCGATGAGCGGGACAAGCCTGCCCTGCTCAGGAACCTTCAACAGTCATATCTGCCGCCAACCAGAGGTAGATTGCGAACATTTTTTTATTTTAAAAAACTGGTAGAGTGTTTCCCCCGATTCGAAATGAGTTGCAATCTTCCCCCCCCCCACCCCCGCCAACCCCTGTGGAAGCGCGACCAGTGCCAGCAGCTCGCACCAAGTATGCTAATGAGGTCCGAGGATCAATTCCTATCGATCCTCAGGCCTCTTGCTTCACGTGCACGCTCGTCAGAGCCGAGTCTGGACCTGAAAATGGCTCCAGACTAATTTCTACCTCTATGCCTTTGAACTATTTTTCATGATGGTATGCATGCGTGCAGTTTGTGAACTTCATTCATGACCCCCATGTACATCCTGTGGCTACGTACGTGTGGTACTCTCTGTGCTTTCCTTCTGGCAGCAGTGGAAAATGGCTCTTCCAAGTTGGGACTTTCAGATTATTAAGAATGGAGAATTAGCAACATTCTGATGATGCAGTAACGAGAGCAAGTCCTCAAACAGTTGCTATGAAAAGCTCATTGTTTGACTGCTACATCTGGCCTGATAGGCTTATGGCCTGAATACCAACGTCCTGCCTCTAAGGTTCCCTGTTTAGCTCACTGGTGGCTGGTGCTTCACATAAAACCCTTACAGGACCCCTTCTATCTGGGCTGAATTCAAATCCAAGCTCCAGAGGGAAAAGGGCAATGTATTAACGCACTACACCATCCTAAACTCTTTTACCATATTAGTAATGGGCTCAGAATAGCCAGGTAATAATTATATATTTTATGAGAATTTTTTTTTAAATGTAACTTTACATGTTGAAATAGGTTGCTATTTCTCTTTATCAATTTTACAGATTCCCATCACACATAGTCTAATGTACACAATGGTTATGTTAGAACCACTGATGTTTACAGCACAGAAGGTGGTCATTCGGCCCATAATGTCTGTGCTGGCTCTTGGCCAAAGCTATCCAAAACTAAACCCACTCTCTCCCCAAAACCTTGTATCTTCCTCTGTTTCAAATATTTATCCAATTTTCCCTTAAAAGATGCAGTAGTCTCTGCCTCCCAGTGGCAAAGCATTCCAAGACCCAGTAAATGACCCAGAATTTCCTCAGAGCTGCTCATGTTTCGCTAATGTAACTTCCCGAAAGTGCGGTGCAAACCCTGTTTACTCGCGTGATCGGGGTTTCTGCTGCACTTACAGTGAAGTTATGGCGCCAGAGCGGCAGCAGCTCCTTGGATAGTCTGACCCAAAGTGTCATCCCATCCCAGTTAATATGTTTCTTTAAAACAAGTACTCATAACATTAGTGTAAAATATAAATGTTAATTATATGTTTCTTCTAGTTAAAACATTTACTCAATTAGAAGTGACATCGATGACTGCGAAAGACGTATTTAATACAGTAACTACTGCCTTTCTTGAATTCAGAACATTGATTTACTGGTATTTCATACTGCCCTGCTACATAGTTAGAATAAGTAATCCTACATATTTCAGTTCAAGGCTCAGGAATGGCGTTAAGTGAAGAACAAAACAGTCTATTCATATTTAATTTTTACTGGATTATCCCACTGGCAGCTGCTACAAATACTACTAGTCAGTACTTTCCGTCGTTATTTATGAAAGAGAAAACATTTTCCATTCTCATTCAGATATCAGAGAGATAGCTGTTTTCTGTAAAACTCATTGTGGTATTAAACAATACATTATTGGTATCTGCTTTCTTCTCTAAATATTATACTCTTTAAATCTGTCAAGTTGCTGCATCAGAAAATATTCTAAATTTACCGATTAACAAAGATGGACAAAATGTTTATGAACAAAAACCAAAATATAATTTTCAATCATGGAAACCGCTGACAGATTCACAGAACATCCTTACATTTTTGTGATCACAAATAAACAAAAAACTCTTGTGGAAAATAAAATTTAAGTAGTGCAAAGTGAGGTTAAATTTTTAAAAACTTATTACTCTGTGAAGGTCAAACTATGTGGTAGCATACATGTAAAAATTCAGAATAGCTGGATTATTAGAATTAGAATATATTCTAATCTAACCCCTTGCTTACCGGATGGTTCAGTTGCTAAGTACCCAGTGTGGAGCTGAGCCATACAGACCAGAAAATTCCAAAGTTTTATCTCCTGTCCGCACTGAATTAGCTGATCTCAGCAGGTGTACAATTTGACACTTTGAGGTAGTGTTTCCTCTTTTGGCACAATCGGAAAATTGTGCTGGTTCGGTTACGGTTCAAGTTTCCGCTAAAATTTATTTGCATAATCACAAATGTAAAATATTTCAGGAACCATCGCAATTGGGCAGCGTAATAGAACGTAATTGTTCCTTTTTTTCCTTTTCCATTAAAAAGTATTCCTTGATGCATTTAAGAGTGGTAAACAGGTGCAGTTTCATTAATACAGCTGAAAATGGGTTTATTACCAAAAGCAGTTTTAATAAGGGTGTCCAGTCCTCCGCCTGTGAGTAACCTGATTTAAAATCACTGAAAATGACTTTAAAAGAAAAACTATACTGAACCATTTAAAAGTTTCACTGGGGTACACTAGTCAATTTCTTGGTAAATTAAATATTTTTTGATATGAAAAAACTTATAAAACGTGCCTACTAGTGCCTGTGCACCTAAGAAAATGAGCACAATTTGAAGAGCCTTCCCGAACCAGCGCAATCGGCGGAATCTCGCAACGTCGACCTTAGGGCGTGGCCAGTTTTGTGGACAGGGCCTGATTCGGGCGAATTGAATCTTGAACCAGCGTAAAAGATCGTGGAAAATACGAGCGCAAGAGGTTTTGGGCGTAACTCACCTAAGTTTTAAATGCTCCGATCCTTTGCACTGCTTTGGCCGATTGTGTCCAGATTGCCCTGGCATCTGTGGTGTCATCATCTTGCATAAGGAAGCTGACCCCATGTCTACAGATGATGTTGCCAATCGGAAGCATACAAATGAGGAATAAGAGAGGACCAAGGATGGGATCTCGAGACACACCAAAGATAAATATGGAGGGGTGAGAAAAGAGCCATTAGAGAAGATGTGCTTGCTAGATTGGAACATTTATAAGTGGAACTAAGCACGGTGGTGCCACGTAAATGGACCACATAGGAGAGTGGAGAAGGATAAAGTAGTCAGCAGTGTTGAACACCACAAATTGGACAAGGAGGGATAGCATGCCCAGTCAGCAATCACAAAATATCTTGTTTGTCACTTTTCCCAGGGTGCTGTCAGAATGGTGGGGTGGTAGGTAGGGAGGGCTAAGGAGTTGAGGTTGGGCTTTCTGAGGAACGAGGTTTTAAAGGACAGAACAGAAACCAAGGAAAGGGAGTCATTGACGTCAGGAAGCATTTGGCCAAGGAGAGGTAGATGTGTGGTCATGAGGGTATCAAGAGCACTGGAGGTGAGTCTCACAGAGGACATGAGGTCAAGGAGAAGAAGTGGGGAGATGGGGAGAAGCTACGTGGAGAAAAAAGACTTCTTAAAAAAAATTCATTCATGGGATGGGGGCGTCGCTGGCAAGGCCAGCATTTATTGCCCATCCCTAATTGCCCTTGAGAAGGTGGTAGTGAGCCACCTTCTTCAACCGCTGCAGTCCGTGTGGTGAAGGTTCTCCCACAGTGCTGTTGGGAAGGGAGTTCCAGGATCTTGACCGAGCGACGATGAAGGAATGACGATAGATTTCTGAGTCAGGATAGTGTGTGGCTTGGAGGGGAATGTACAGGTGGTGGTGTTCCCATGCGCCTGCTGCCCTTGTCCTTTTAGGTGGTAGAGGTCGCAGGTTTGGGAGGTGCTGTTCAAGAAGCCTTGGCGAGTTGCTGCAGTGCACCCTGTGGATGGTACATACTGCAGCCACTGTGCGCCGGTGGTGAAGGGAGTGAATGTTTAAGGTGGTGGATGGGGTGCCAATCAAGTGGACTGCTTTGTCCTGGATGGTGTCGAGCTTCTTGAGTGCTGTTGGAGATGCACTCATCCAGGCAAGTGGAGAGTATTCCATCACATTCCTGACTCGTGCCTTGTAGATGGTGGAAAGGCTTTGTGGAGTCTGGAGGTGAGTCACTTGCCACAGAATACCCAGCCTCTGGCCATGCACATGTAGCCACAGTATTTATGTGGCTGGTCCAGTTTAGTTTCTGGTCAATGGTGACGCCCAGAACGTTGATGGTGAGGGATTCAGCAATGGTAATGCCATTGAATGTCAAGGGGAGGTGGTTAGACACTCTCTTGTTGGAGATGGTCATTGCCTGCCACTTGTCTGGCGCAAATATTACTTGCTACTTATGAGCCCAAGCCTGGGTGTTGTCCAGGTCTTGCTGCATGCGGGCTCGGACTGCTTCATTATCTGAGGGTTGCGAATGGTACTGAGCACTGTGCAATCATCAGCGAACATCCCCATTTCTGACCTTATGATGGAGGGAAGGTCAATGATGATACAGCTGAAGATGGTTGGGCCTAAGACACCGCCCTGAGGAACTCCTGCAGTGATGTCCTGGGGCTAAGATGATTGGCCTCCAACAACCACTACCAACTTGCTTTGCGCTAGGTATGACTCCAGCCACTGGAGAGTTTTCCCCGATTCCCATTGACTTCAACTTTACTAGGACTCCTTGGTGCCACACTCGCTCAAATGCTGCATTGATGTCAAGGGCAATTACTCTCACCTCACCTCTGGAATTCAGCTCTTTTGTCCATGTTTGGACCAAGGCTGTAATGAGGTCTAGAGCAAAGCATCCTGGCGGAACCCAAACTGAGCATTGGTGAGCAGGTTATTGGTGAGTAAGTGCCGCCTGATAGCAACGTCGACGACACCTTCCATCACTTTGCTAATGATTAAGAGTAGACTATGGGGCGGTAATTGGCTGGATTGGATTTGTCCTGCTTTTTATGAACAGGACATAACTGGGCAATTTTCCATTTTGTTGCGTAGATGCCAGTGTTGTAGCTGTACTGGAACAGTTTGGCTACATAAGAACATAAGAACATAAGAAATTGGAGCAGGAGTAGGCCAATCGGCCCCTCGAGCCTGCTCCGCCATTCGATAAGATCATGGCTGATCTGATCCCAACCACAAATCTAAAGAACACAAGAAGTAGGAGCAGGACCCGGCCACACAGCCCCTGGGCCCTCTCCGCCACCCACAGGGCATTGACCGATCCGAACTCAGCTTCATGTCCAATTTCCTGCCCGCTCCCCATAACCCCTAATTCCCTTTACTTCTAGAAAACTGTCTATTTCTGTTTTAAATTTATCTAATGATGTAGCTTCCACAGCTTCCTGGGGCAGCAAATTCCACAGACCTACCACACTCTGAGTGAAGAAGTTTCTCCTCATCTCAGTTTTGAAAGAGCAGCCCCTTATTCTAAGATTATGCCCCCTAGTTCTAGTTTCACCCATCTTTGGGAACATCCTTACTGCATCCACCCGATCAAGCCCCTTCACAATCTTATATGTTTCAATAAGATCGCGGTTAGTTCTGGAGCACAAGTCTTTAGCACTACAGCCAGGATGTTGTCGGGGCCCATAGCCTTTGCTGTGTCAAGTGCACTCAGCCGTTTCTTGATATCACGTGGAGTGAATCGAATTGGCTGAAGACTGGCTCCTTTGATGGTGGGGATATCGGGAGGAGGCCAAGATGGATCATCCACTTGGCACTTCTGGCTGAAGATGGTTGCAAATGTTTCAGCCTTGTCTTTTGCACTCACGTGCTGGACTCTGTCATCATTGAGGATGGGGATGTTCATGGAGCCTCCTCCTCCCGTTAGTTGTTTAATTGTCCACCACCATTCATGACTGGATGTGGCAGGACTGCAGAATTTTGATCTGATCCGTTGGTTGTGAGATCGCTTAACTCTGTCTATAGCATGCTGCTTCCACTGTTTAGCATGCATGTAGTCCTGTGTTGTAGCTTCACCAGGTTGGCATCTCATTTTTAGGTTCGCCTGGTGCTGCTCTGGGCATGCTCTTCTACACTCCTCATGGAACCAGGTTGATCCCCTGACTTGTTGGTAATGGTAGAGTGAGGGATATGCCGGGCCACGGGGTTACAGATTGTGCTGGAATACAATTCTGCGGCTGCTGATGGCCCACAGCGTCTCATGGATGCCCAGTTTTGAGCTGCTAGATCTGATCTATCCCATTTAGCACGTTGGTAGTGCCACACAACACAAGGACTGTGCGATGGTCCCTCCTACCAACACCATCATGGACAGATGCATCTGTGACAAGTTGATTGGTGAAGACAAGGTCAAGTAGGTTTTTCCCTCGTGTTGGTTCTCTCACCACCTGCCGCAGGCCCAGTCCGGCAGCTATGTCCTTCAGGACTCGGCCAGCTCGGTCAGTTGCGGTGCTTCCGAGCCACTCTTGGTAATGGACATTGAAGTCCCCTACCCAGAGTACATTCTGTGCCCTTGCTACCCTCAGTGCTTCCTCCAAGTGGTGCTCAACATGGAGGAGGACTGATTTATCATCAGGACGGTAGGTGGTAATCAGCAGGAGGTTGCTGCTGCTGGTGGATCTGTCCTGGTCGGACAGGACATACCCAGGGATAGTGTTGGAGGAGTCTGGGATGTTGGCTGAAAGGTATGATTCTGTGAGTACGGCTATGTCAGACTGTTGCTTGACTAGTCTGTGGGACAGCTCTCCCAATTTTGGCACAAGTCCCCAGATGTTTGCAGGGTCGACTGGGCTTGGTTTGCCTTTGTCATGTCTGGTGTCTAGTGGTCCGATGCCGGGTGGTCCGTCCGGTTTTATTCTTACGATGACTTTTTTTTGCTGGATTGTACAACTGTGTGTCTTGCTTGGCCATTTCAGAGGGCAATTAAGAATCAGCCACATTGCTGTGGGTCCAGGATCACATATAGGCCAGACCGGGTAAGTGGGACAGGTTTCCTTCCCTAAAGGACAATAGTGAACCAGGTGGGTTTTTATGACAATCCGGTAGTTTCATGGTCACCATTACTGATGCATTTATATAACGCCTTTCATTAGCTCAGGATGTCCCAAAGCTCTTTACAGTAAATTAAGTACTTTTTAAGTGTAATCATGTACTGTAGGGAAACGCAGCAACCAATTTGCAGACAGCAAGGTTCCACAAACTGCAATTAGATACAGGACCAGATAATCTGTTTTAGTTGTCTTGGTTGAGGGATATTATTGGCCAGGACACGAATAGCATTCCCCTGCCTTTCTTTAAATTGTGCCATGGGATCTTTCACGTGCGCCTGAGAGAAGGGGGGTCTCGGTTTAACGTCTCATCCAAAAGACGGCACGTCCAGCAATGCAGTGCTCCCTCAGTATCAGCATGGATTATTTGCTCATCTCTTGAGTGAGACTTGAACCCATGACCTTTTGACTCAGAGGCAAGACTGTTACCACTGAGCCAAGACTGACATAATGACTTAAGGCCAGGGATGCAGTATGGGTAGGGCAGGGGAAATCAACAGCAAGGGAGGATGAAGAGAAGGAGGTCGAGGCAGCTGAGCGGTTAGCTTTTCAAGATAAAAAATGTCTATTAGCTCCTCACACTTGATGTTGGAGGTCAAGATGGATGAAGAAGGGAGTTGAAGGAGGTGAATTGTTAATAAGAAAACAAGTCCTTACCCTCAAGGATAATTCTGGAATAGGACAAAGATTTGGCCATGGAGAAGGAGATGAAATATTCTTTAAGGTAGTCGAGTCAGATCTGGTGATGAACAACCAATCCAGGCACATATCAGGTGCACTGAAGCTGATAAATTTCAGGCATAAAAGCCATGGGGTGGGAACTGTATGGGCTAATGACAGAGCTTGGATATGAGGGACTGTGTGGGGATTAAGGTGTCAAAGGTGGTAGCAATGGAGCTCTTGTGCAGGTTGACAGTGGCAGCAACGTTGCGGAAGTTTGCAGATAAGCAGAAATTCGGAAATGTAGTAAACAGTAAAGATAGTAACAGACTTCAGGAAGACATAGACAGACTGGTGAAATGGGCAGACACATGGCAGATGAAATTTAACAGAGAAGTGTGAAGTGATTCATTTTGGTAGGAAGAATGAGAAGCGGCAATATAAACTAAATGGTACAACTTTAAAGGGGTGTAGGAACAGGGAGACCTGGGGGTGTACAACAACAGTAACAACTTGCATTTATATAGTGCCTTTAACGTAGTAAAACGTCCCTAGGCGCTTCACAAGAGCGTTATCAAACAAAATTTGACAACGAGCCACATAAGGAGGTATTAGGACAGGTGACCAAAGCTTGGTCAAAGAGGTAGGTTTTAAGGAGCATCTTAAAGGAGGAGAGAGAGGTAGCGAGGCGGAGAGGCTTAGGGAGGAATTCCAGAGCTTAGGGCCTAGACAGCTGAAGGCACGGTCGCCAATGGTGGAGCGATTAAAATCAGGGATGCATAAGAGGCAAGAATCGGGGGAGCGCAGAGATTGCGGAGGGTTGTAAGGCTGGAGGAGGTTACAGAGATAGGGAGGGGCGAGGCCATGGAGGGATTTGAAAACAAGAATGAGAATTTTAAAATCAAGGCATTCCCGGACCGGGAGCCAATGTAGGTCAGCGAGCACAGGAGTGATGGGAGAACGGGAAATGGTGTGAGTTAGGATACAGGCAGCAGAGTTTTGGATGAGCTCAAGTTTATGGAGAGTGGGAGGCCAGCCAGAAGAGCATTGGAATAGTCCAGTCTGGAGGGAACAGACCTCTGTCAGATGAGGGTTTCAGCAGCAGATGAGATGAGCTGAGGCAGGAGCGGAGACAGACGATGTTATGGAGGTGGAAGTAGCCGGTCGGAAGCTCATCTCAGGGTCAAATAGGATGCCAATGTTGCAAGCAATCTGGTTCAGCCTCAGACAGTGGCCAGGGAGAGGGATGGAGTCGGTGGCTAGGGAACAGAGTTTGCGGCGGGGACCAAAGACAATGGCTTCGGTCTTCTCAACATTTAATTGGAGGAAATTTATGGTCATCCAGTACTGGATGTCAGCGAAGCAATGTGACAACTGAGAGACAGTGGAGAGGTCGAGGGAGGTGGTTGTGAGGTAGAGCTGGATGTGTAGAAAAGTTTTGAAGGTGGCAGGACAAGTTGAAAAGGCATACCCTTGGCTTTATAAATAGAGGCATAGAGTACAAAAGCCAGGAAGTTATGCTAAACCTATATAAAACACTGGTTAGACTCCAGCTGGAATATTGTGGCCAATTCTGGGCACCACACTTTAGAAATGATGTCAAGGCCTTAGAGAGGGTGCAGAGGAGATTTACTAGAGTGATGAAAGACTTTAGTTATGCGGAAAGACGACAGAAACTGGGGTAGTTCTCCTTAGAGCAGAGAAGGTTAAGGGGATATTTGGTAGAGGTACTCAAAATCGTGAAGGGTTTTGATAGAGTAAATAAGGAGAAACTGTTTCCAGTGGCAGAAGGATCGGTAACCAGAGGACACAGATTTAAGGTGATTGGCAAAAGAACCAGAGGCGAAATGAGGGGGAAAAAAAATTAGGCAGCAAGTTGTTATCATCCGGAATGCACTGCCTGAAAGGGTGGTGGATGCAGATTCATTAATAACTTTCAAAAGGGAATTGGGTAAATACTTTGAGGGGAAAAATTTGCAGGTCTATGGGGAAAGAGCAGAGGAGTGGGACTAATTGGATAGCTCTTTCAAAGAGCAGGCATGATGGCCCAATGGCCTCCTTCCACGCTGTATCATTCTATGATTCTCATTTCGGTAAAGGCTGAAATCACTGAGGTGGAGGAGATGCTTGTTGCAAAGAATATGTGACAAGATGAGGGGGGAGATTTTGGTGAAGAAGTTGCAGGAAACTTTTTTTTTATTCGTTCACGGGATGTGGGCATCTCTGGCGAGGCCAGCATTTATTGCCCATCCCTAATTGCCCTCGAGAAGGTGGTGGTGAGACGCCTTCTTGAACCGCTGCAGTCCGTGTGGTGACGGTTCTCCCACAGTGCTGTTAGGAAGGGAGTTCCAGGATTTTGACCCAGTGACAATGAAGGAACGGCGATATATTTCCAAGTCGGGATGGTGTGTGACTTGGAGGGGAACGTGCAGGTGGTGTTGTTCCCATGCGCCTGCTGCTCTCGTCCTTCTAGGTGGTAGAGGTCGCGGGTTTGGGAGGTGCTGTCGAAGAAGCCTTGGCGAGTTGCTGCAGTGCATCCTGTGGATGGTGCACACTGCAGCCACAGTGCGCCGGTGGTGAAGGGAGTGAATGTTTAGGGTGGTGGATGGGGTGCCAATCAAGCGGGCTGCTTTATCTTGGATGGTGTCGAGCTTCTTGAGTGTTGTTGGAGATGCACTCATCCAGGCAAGTGGAGAGTATTCCATCACACTCCTGACTTGTGCCTTGTAGATGGTGGAAAGGCTTTGGGGAGTCAGGAGGTGAGTCACTCGCCGCAGAATACACAGCTTCTGACCTGCTCTCGTAGCCACAGTATTTATATGGCTGGTCCAGTTAAGTTTCTGGTCAATGGTGACCCCCAGGATGTTGATGGTGGGGGATTCGGCGATGGTAATGCCGTTGAACGTCAAGGGGAGGTGGTTAGACTCTCTCTTGTTGGAGATGGTCATTGCCTGGCACTTATCTGGCGCGAATGTTACTTGCCACTTATCAGCCCAAGCCTGGATGTTGTCCAGGTCTTGCTGCATGCAGGCTTGGACTGCTTCATTATCTGAGGGGTTGCGAATGGAACTGAACAATGTGCAGTCATCAGCAAACATCCCCATTTCTGACCTTATGATGGAGGGAAGGTCATTGATGAAGCAGCTGAAGATGGTTGGGCCTAGGATACTGCCCTGAGGAACTCCTGCAGCAATGCCCTGGGGCTGAGATGATTGGCCTCCAACAACCGCTACCATCTTCCTTTGTGCTAGGTATGACTCCAGCCACTGGAGAGTTTTCCCCCTGATTCCCAGTGACTTCAATTTTACTAGGGCTCCTTGGTGCCACACTCGGTCAAATGCTGCCTTGATGTCAAGGGCAGTCACTCTCACCTCACCTCTGGAATTCAGCTCTTTTGTCCATGTTTGGACCAAGGCTGTAATGAGGTCTGGAGCCGAGTGGTCCTGGTGGAACCCAAACTGAGCATCGGTGAGCAGGTTATTGGTGAGTAAGTGCCGCTTGATAGCACTGTCGACGACACCTTCCATCACTTTGCTGATGATTGAGAGTAGACTGATGGCCGGTAATTGGCCGGATTGGATTTGTCCTGCTTTTTGTGGACAGGACAGGACATACCTGGGCAATTTTCCACATTGTCGGGTAGATGCCAGTGTTGTAGCTGTACTGGAACAGCTTGGCTAGAGGCGCAGCTAGTTCTGGAGCACAAGTCTTCAGCACTACTGCTGGGATGTTGTCGGAGCCCATAGCCTTTGCTGTATCCAGTGCACTCAGCCGTTTCTTGATATCACGTGGAGTGAATCGAATTGGCCGAAGACTGGCTTCCGTGATGGTGGGGATATCGGGAGGAGGCTGAGATGGATCATCCACTCGGCACTTCTGGCTAAAGATGGTTGCAAACACTTCAGCCTTGTCTTTTGCACTCACGTGCTGGACTCCGCCATCATTGAGAATGGGGATGTTTGCAGAGCCTCCTCCTCCCGTTAGTTGTTTAATTGTCCACCACCATTCACGACTGGATGTGGCAGGACTGCAGAGCTTTGATCTGATTCGTTGGTTGTGGAATCGCTTAGCTCTGTCTATAGCATGTTGCTTTCGCTGTTTAGCATGCATGTAGTCCTGAGTTGTAGCTTCACCAGGTTGGCACCTCATTTTTAGGTACGCCTGGTGCTGCTCCTGGCATGCTCTTCTACACTCCTCATTGAACCAGGGTTGATCCCCTGGCTTGTTGGTAATGGTAGAGTGAGGAATATGCCGGGCCATGAGGTTACAGATTGTGCTGGAATACAATTCTGCTGCTGCTGATGGCCCACAGCGCCTCATGGATGCCCAGTTTTGAGCTGCTAGATCCATTCTGAATCTATCCAATTTAGCACGGTGGTAGTGCCACACAACACGTTGGATGGTGTCCTCAGTGCGAAGACGGGACTTCATCTCCACGAGGACTGTGCGGTGGTCACTCCTACCAATACTGTCATGGACAGATGCATTTGCGACAGGTAGATTGGTGAGGACGAGGTCAAGTAAGTTTTTCCCTCGTGTTGGTTCGCTCACCACCTGCCGCAGGCCCAGTCTAGCAGCTATGTCCTTCAGGACTCGGCCAGCTCGGTCAGTAGTGGTGCTACCGAGCCACTCTTGGTGATAGACATTGAAGTCCCCCACCCAGAGTACATTCTGTGCCCTTGCTACCCTCAGTGCTTCCTCCAAGTGGTGCTCAACATGGAGGAGGACTGATTCATCAGCTGAGGGAGGACGGTAGGTGGTAATCAGCAGGCGGTTTCCTTGCCCATGTTTGACCTGATGCCATGAGATTTCATGGGGTCCAGAGTCAATGTTGAGGACTCCCAGGGCCACTCCCTCCTGACTGTATATCACTGTACCGCCACCTCTGGTGGGTCTGTCCTGCCGGTGGGACAGGACATACCCAGGGATGGAGATGGAAGAGTCTGGGATGTTGGCTGAAAGATATGATTCTGTGAGTATGGCTATGTCAGGCTGTTGCTTGACTAGTCTGTGGGACAGCTCTCCCAATTTTGGCACAAGTCCCCAGATGTTAGTAAGGAGGACCTTGCAGGGTCGACTGGGCTTGGTGTTTTGCCGTTGTCGTGTCCGGTGCCTCGTGGTCCGATGCCGGGTGGTCCGTCCGGTTTTATTCTTATTATGACTTTTCGTAGCGAGGTTTTACAACTGAGTGACTTGCTCGGCCATTTCAGAGGGCAATTAAGAATCAACCACAATGCTGTGGGTCTGGAGTCACATATAGGCCAGACCGGGTAAGGACGGCAGGTTTCCTTCCCTAAAGGACATTCGTGAACCAGATGGGTTTTTACGACAATCCGGTAGTTTCATGGCCATCATTACTGATACTAGTATTTTAATTCCAGATTTTTTTATTTAATTAATTGAATTTTTAAATTAATTAATTGAATTTAAATATGCCAGCTGCCGTGGCGGGATTTGAACTCATGACTCTGGATTTTAGTCCAGGCCTCTGGATTTGGGAGGGTGATATGCACCAAGGACTTTGAATAAATATTCTGTCCATGGTTTAGAGTCCTGGACTGATGGTCTTTTGTCCTTATGACAAAGAGATGGGTCTATGAGCAGAAAGCAAGTATGGAGTTCTTAAATATGAAAAGGCAGGTTGAAAATGTGAGTGCAGTAGTTGAAAGAAAGATGAGAAACAGTGCAAATAATCAATACAAAAGTAAAATACTGCAAATGCTGGAAATCTGAAATAAAACCAGAAAATGCTGGAAACACTCAGCAGGTCAGGCAGCGTCTGCGAAGACAGAAACAGAGTTAATGTTTCAGGTCGATGACCTTTCGTTAGAACTGGAAGAAGTTAGAGATTTAACAGTTTATAAGCAAGTACAGAGCCAGGAAGAAAGGAGGGAGGGGGGGGGGAAAGGAAACAACAAAATGAAAGGTCTGTGATAGGGGTGGAGGGCAGGTGTGATTTTATTACAAAAGGGATGATGGTGCAAGGCAAAAGGGGGTGGCAATCGAATAATAAAGAAACAAAAGATGGGTCCAAAGGAGGTGTAAGTGGTTACAGCAGAAGCATTACCAGCACCCACTGTCTGAGAAAATGGGAACGGAGGTTACGATCTGAAGTTGTTGAACTCAATGTTGAGGCTGGAAGGCTGTAAAGTGCCTAATCGAAAGATGAGGTGCTGTTCCTTGACCTTGCGTTGAGCTTCATTGGAACAATGTAGGAGGCCGAGGTCAGAGTGGGACTGGGATGGATAATTAAAGTGGCTGTTAACAAACAGTTCATTTCAAAAGGTTTTCAGATCAAACGAACAGCAGTCTAAGTGGATTTCCCATCAAATTGGGTAACTTGTTTTCGGAGTGGGCACTGTCAGCAGTGTTTTGTTGATCGGGGTAAAAAGGCAGCACAGGAACAGAAAGGAAAATCGGAAGGGGTTTATAATGTTCAGCCGATTCATTCCCTCCCCATTTTGGGCCTCTACCAAAGATGAATTTCACCCCCAAATTACTTCAGTTATCAGGTGTACAATCATCTAAGGCTGCAGACTTGGAAAATTCAGCCTAATGATGAAACATGAAGTAACTTGCCTCATGGCATTTTCTCTCCCTATGGGATTTGGTTTACTTCTCTGAAAGTGGCAACTTGTGTACAGCATACACCAACATCTTGAAAAACCCAATGGTACAGGCTTTTGAAAGATTGGTACATTTAATTTAGATTCTCTAAACAAATCTGCTGAAACCCCACTTTGGTATGGACTTTTGCTGTGTGACAAGATGAACATTATAGCTGGCTTGAGATAAGTCACGAGTGTGATGGAATACTCTCCATTTGCCTGGATGAGTGCAGCTCCAACAACACTCAAGAAACTCGACACTTTGGATACAAAACTGGCTTAGTGGCAGAAGGCAGAGGGTGATGGTCGAAGGTTGTTTTTGTGACTGGAAGCCTGTGGCCAGTGGGGTACCACAGGGATCGGTGCTGGGTCCCTTGCTGTTTGTGGTCTACATTAATGACTTGGATATGAATGTAAAAGGTATGATCAGTAAGTTCGCTGATGATACAAAGATTGGTAGGGTGGTAAATAGTGAGGAGGATAGCCTCAGTCTGCAGGACGATATAGATGGGTTGGTCAGATGGGCGGAACAGTGGCAAATGGAATTTAACCCGGAAAAGTGCGAGGTGATGCACTTTGGAGGGACTAACAAGGCAAGGGAATACACAATGAACGGGAGGACCCTAGGCAAGACAGAGGGTCAGAGGGATCTTGGTGTGCAAGTTCACAGATCCCTGAAGGCGGCGGAACAGGTAGATAAGGTGGTAAAGAAGGCATATGGGATACTTGCCTTTATTAGCCGAGGCATAGAATATAAGAGCAAGGAGGTTATGATGGAGCTGTATAAAACACTGGTTAGGCCACAGCTGGAGTACTGTGTGCAGTTCTGGTCGCCACACTACAGGAAGGATGTGATCGCTTTGGAGAGGGTGCAGAGGAGATTCACCAGGATGTTACCAGGGCTGGAGCGCTTCAGCTATGAAGAGAGACTGGGAAGATTGGGTTTGTTTTCCTTGGAGCAGAGGAGGCTGAGGGGGGACATGATTGAGGTGTACAAAATTATGAGGGGCACAGATAGGATGGATACTAAGGAGCTTTTTCCCTTCGTTGAGGGTTCTATAACAAGGGGACATAGATTCAAGGTAAAAGGCGGGAGGTTTAGAGGGGATTTGAGAAAGAACTTTTTCACCCAGAGGGTGGTTGGAGTCTGGAACTCACTGCCTGAAAGGGTTGTGGAGGCAGGAACCCTCACAACATTCAAGAAGCATTTGGATGAGCACTTGAAATGCCATAGCATACAAGGCTACGGACCAAATGCTGGAATATGGGATTAGAGTAGACAGGGCTGATGGCCGGCGCGGACACGATGGGCCGAAGGGCCTCTATCCGTGCTGTATGACTCTATGACTCTATGACACCATCCAGGACAAAGCAGCCTGCTTGATTGGCACCCCATCCACCACCCTAAACATTCACTCCCTTCACCACCGGCGCACAGTAGCTGCAGTGTGTACCATCCACAGGATGCACTGCAGCAACTCACCAAGGCTTCTTCGACAGCACCTCCCAAACCCGCGACCTCTATCACCTAGAAGGACAAGAGCAGCAGGTACATGGGAACACCACCACCTGCACGTTCCCCTCCAAGTCACACACCATCCCGACTTGGAAATATATCGCCGTTCCTTCATCATCGCTGGGTCAAAATCCTGGAACTCCCTTCCTAACAGCACTGTGGGAGAACCTTCACCACACAGACAGCAGCGGTTCAAGAAGGTGGCTCACCACCACCTTCTCAAGGGCAATTAGGGATGGGCAATAAATGCCGGCCTTGCCAGCGACGCCCACATCCCATGAACGAATAATTTAAAAAAAATGAAATTCCACTGCTTCAGCCACTGACAAATACAACACACGTTACACTATCAGTTACTACCCTCCATGTCAATTTTCAGCCACATGAAACAAGCAATATTCCATTATATTACCAGAAGCTTTTACTTGAGTCCAAACACAACCTGCAGTTTTTCTTCTTTTTTGGCTGCAAAGGAGAATTTCTGACTTGATCCTGATGGTTTTTTTTAAAAGAGTACTCAAGTGTTTATTCAACCTTTCCACATTTGTTTACAAATACAACATTTGAAAATGTAAATCTTAGCAAAGCACACCCTGAGGTCAATTAGTAGGTAATTGCAGTTGCTCAGAAAGATTCATCGGTTCAAATCAAAATTATTTTTCTTTTTAATTCACCAGTAGGTCCCCTACCGGTTTCATTCTGGTTTTATTGTTGTTTTATGAATAATGTTTGAGCCAATCAGGTGCAACTGTGACATGAATTTTGCATGAGACACTTTGAAGTTTGTGGAGATTCCTCAAACATGCCAGGGCTTTTGGCACAGAGCCTTGCAAGACTTGAGGGAAAGGCATAGACTCAGAGCTATAATGTCATCTCTGAATGTTTTCATATCTCAACACCACATATATCCCCAGATCTTTTTGCTCCTGTACCCCTTGTAGAGTTGTGCCCTCCATTGAATTCTATTGAACTCATTTTTAAAAAACACACACCCCTAATATGAAGAAATAACAGGATTGATCATACATAAAGGAGCACACTACAATATAGTTTCTCAAACCTGTTTGAACAAGAGCAGCTTTAATGAAAAACAGATGAATAATTTGAAATTGCTCTTTTCACTGTAATACATAATATACAATGATACAATTATGAATGTGGTTTAAAAGATATGTTAAAAATGTATAATTTTATACAAGTGTACTATAAAAATATAAATACATTAGAATAAAGTGGACATGAATGCTGCATAGTTTATATAGTGCAATTTAGTTCATTCAAATAATTACTGTGGCAACAGTTCCAAGTGTAATCACACATAGTCATAGATAGCAGCTTATTACACACTAATATTTAAAAATACTGTTTTGGACACTTATGCAATTTTATACTACTAACGAATGCCATTAATGAGCCTGCAACCTGCCCCAAGAGAAGCAGTCTATTGTCTCAGAAGGGGTGCATTGCATCAGCTGCTTCCCCTGCTCTCCCTAAGTCAGTTTTTAGAAAGGCCCTTCCCTTTGTGACAATGTAAAATTTGTTCTATTCTAGACTCCTGTAGGAGGCATCCAACCACAGGTAAATCTGCTAGAAGATAAAACTGTGAAATGTTTCCAGTCTCCTAAAGTAATGAATTTCTGTGATACCAATCCAACCTTTCAAATCATAAAATTCAACTCTGACCAGCTGAATTCTCAAATGACACATCCATGTTCCCAGCAGCACAGAATCATTGCACTCTCTGGGGTATTTGACCATCGTTATCTATTCTTACTTTTACACCATTCAATCCTATTCTTAAAAGGGTATTTATTGTAAAGATTTGATCAAAACAATAACTGCTTTCGTTGGGAGTCATCCATTAATCCACTACTCGTTGGACAAAATAAACTTTCTTCTGATCTCTGGTCTATTTTCAGGATGTTAATTCTGTCATTTCCTGTAGAGTCTAACTTAGGCTTCTTTTTTGAGGTAGCTTTAGTTATGCTTTCTGATACAAAATTAAAACTTTTTTGTTTAACTTGTCATTTATTATACTTGGTGGATATGCTACTTCTTTTTTTGGGGGGGGGGGGGTGGTGGGAGAGAAAGAGGGGAAAGAATTGGGTCAGGTTGTAGGCATCCTGCTCAGTGGGGAAGTGTAGGAGCAGGTGGTGTGGATGCTGGTCAGTGTCGGGGGGTGGGGGGAGGGAGATGTCACAGTCACACTTGTGTCACACTATTTTTACTATGCTAGTTCGTCATATCTTTCGACTTAGCTCCTGAGACATGCATTACTTGGTGTTCAAGGTAGATGGCACTCTTGACCTCCTCCAAGTATTCAGCCTGGGTGGAGCTGCTTCAGGCCTATTAAACATTCCAGATTTTTTTTTATAAAAAAATATTTTAATTCTACTGTAAATGTTTAAATTTTATTTGCAACCCCCTTACTGTTCCTGCTTCCACCGCCATTGGCATCCCCCTTCCATTCTTGACCACTCTTCTCCAATGTGCCTCACTTCTGAATCCATCAGCACTTTTTCCACCGTCAGCAGTGTCCCCCGGCCACCATCAGCATCCTCCCTCCACCCAATCTCAGTTGCTCCTTGCCACCATGGGGCTCGAGCCTCGGCTACTTTCTTTCCTGCCCTGTGGTCTTTGGGCCTTGCTGTTGCAGTTCCTATACACCCATTGACCCTGATGCCTGTCCCTGTCCTGGGAAACCAGCAATTTGTTTTTTAAAGCACTTGTAGCACCACAGTCTGCTTATAATGATATAAATGATTTGAAAAACAAATAAATTGTCGGATACCCAGTTTAGTGCTGGGAAATTAGCTTTTAGGTCAGTCTGGAGGTTGGGGAGGGGAATAATGGGGGAAAAGGGGTGGGGAGGAAGGGGATAGGGAAGTGAGGGGGGCAGGTAGATGAGCGAGGGGATGGCTAGAGAATAGAGGTAAGGGGAAGGCAACTGGCAAGCAAGTAGGAGAGGGGGATACATGAACGCAAAGGGTTTACAGTACAATAAGCGCTTCAACAGCAAACTACCAGCTTCCCAGTTTACTGCTAAGAAATCAGCTTTCAGTTAAGGTTGATGTGGGGAAGGAGTTGAGGGAGGGGAGGGGATAGTGGTGAAGAAAAGGGAAATAGGAGAGAGGGTAGGAAGTAGGGGGAAGGGATGGGTAGCAGTGAGGGGGAGGAAGGATGCAGGGATTGACGGGGCAGTTGTAAGGGGAAGAGGCAAGAAGCAAGAAGGTGACGAGAAAGAATAGGGAAGGCAATGGGAGGGGAGGGAATGACAGGAGCCTGCAACCTGGCCAGATCCCTAATTCCACCTGCGACCCAAAACCTGCTTGTTGCCCTGGTCAGATCTTTCCTCACACCTGCCACCTGAAGCAAGCCTGTGGCTCTGGCCAGATCCCTCCCCTTAACTGGTGCTCCACATTTACTACTTGAAAATGCTCCCTGTGGCCATCACAACTCTCTTCTCCATCCAACCGATGTCCTGCACGCACCACTGGAAAATGTGGCCCACGATACTCACAGACTCTCTTCCCTGTCATGCCAAGCCATCCACCATTTTCCACCAAAAATGAAAGAAGAAAAAAAAAGTAGAAAAGGACAGAGAGAGAAGAAAAGAGCAAGAGAGAAGCAGAGAGGACAGAAAGACAAGCAAGTCAGAGAAAGAGAGGAAAGCAGTAACGCTAAGACAATAGACAGGTAAGAGAGAAACTGTATGCTCTGACTTCTCATGAGCAACACCACAGGAGAAGCAAGTTCTCAAGCATTTGTTTTTAAAAACAATCGCAAATTCTATCCATTTATCTATATTAAAAATGTTCTAATTGGCTTAGGGAGGTACAGCCATGATCTTACTCTCACTGACTTGGCTGATCAGAGATGGATTTGGGAAGGGTAGGTTACGTCTGACAAATCTAGTTGAATTTTTTGATGATGGTCAATAGGGGGAGTGTCTATGGACGTAGTTTATATGGATTTTCAGAAGGCATTTGATAAAGTTCCACACAAGAAATTATTAGAAAAAAATGAGATCTTACAGAATTGGAGGAAACCATGTGACCTGGGTCGGTAATTGGTTGGGAGGTAGGAGACAGAGAATAGGGATAAAAAGAACATTCTCCGATGTGACAAGCAGTATTCCCCAGGGATCTGTATTGAAGCCTTACTTTTTATCATATATATTAATGACTTGGACGAAGGAATAAAGAGCTGTATATCCAAGTTTGCAGATGGCACTAAGTTAGGAGGCACGGTAAGTTCTGTAGATGGGAGCAAGAAGCTACAAAAGGGACATAGACACACTAAATGAATGGGCAAAACTATGGCAGATGGAGTTCAATGTGGGAAAGTGTGAGGACATCCACTTTGGATCTAAGAAAGACAAATCGGAATATTTTCTTAATGGGGAGAGACTAGGAGCTGTGGAGGAGCAATGGGATTTAGATGACCATGTACACAAATCACTAAAAGCTAGTTCACAGGTTCAAAAAGTAATCAAAAAGGCAAATGGAATGTTGACTTTTATCTCAAGGGGGTTGGAATACAAAAATGAGAAAGCGATGCTTCAGTTGTACGGAGCCTTGTTCAGACCCCATCTGTGTTCAGTTTTGGGCACCGAATCTCAGGAAAGCTATATAGGCCTTGGAGGGGTACAGCACAGATTCACCAGAATGATTACATTTCATAGAATTACAATCGAATTTACAGCACAGGAACAGGCCATTCGGCCCAAATGGTCTGTGCTGGTGTTTATAAGGCTCTACCCACCCTACTTCATCTAATCCTATCTGCATATTCTTCTATTCCTTTCTCCCTCATGTACTTATCTAGCTTCCCCTTAAAGGCATTTTGCTATTCACCTCAACCACTCCATCTCGTAGCAAGTTCCACATTCTAGCAACTCTCTGGATAAAGAAGTTTCTCCTGAATTCTTTATTGGATTTATTAGCGACTATCTTATATTTATGGCTCCTAGTTTAGGAGTCCCCCACAAGTGGAAACATCTTCTCTATGTCTACCCTATAAAACTCCTTCATAATTTTAAAGATCTCCATTAGGTCTTGATACCAGGGTTTAAAGGGTTAAATTATGATGGGTTGTATAAACGTGGCTGGTATTCCCTTGAGTTTATAGGGTTGAGGGTGGTCTAATCGAGGAGTTTAAAATGATAAAGGGATTTGATAGAGTAGATACAGAGGAACTATTTGCTCTGGTGGGGGAAATCCAGAACAAGAGGGAATAATCATAAAATTAGAGCTGGGCCATTCAGGAGTGTAATTAGGAAGCATTTTTTCACACAAAGTGAAAATCTGGAACTCTCTTCCCCCAAACGGCTGTGGATGCTGGGTGATTGCAATTTTCAAGACTGATCAATAGATTTTTGTTGGGCAAGGATATCAAGGGATATGGTACAAAAGCAGGTAAATGGAATTGAGGTACGGGTCAGCCAGGATCTAAGTGAATGGCGGAACAGGCTCAGGTACCTTGAACACTCCAGCTACGCATCCTCACCTCTACCCCGGTGCTGCGATTCGGCACCATCCCTCACAGTAGTTTTAAAAGTGGCTCCATTCCCCGCCTCCCTGACATCAGGGCACTGCTGCAGACCAGGACCAGAAGTCTTAAGTTGTTGGAGTGTTTCACTCCAGTTCATGTCCAGTAGGTAATTTTCCAAGCACTATGCTGCAATTACCAAAAGTAAAACCAAGAAGAAACAGGACTAGTGCTTAGGAAATTACCTGATATGCAGGTCCTAAGGCTGAGGTCCCTATATCCTCTTTTAAAACCAGAACTCCGCTGTGCCCTGACTCAAAACAGCAATAATACTTCCTAGTTTTGAAACACAATGCCAGCATTACAAAGCTACTTTTCACTTATCGGCCTGTTCTGCTCCCTCTCCACTCCAGCTTCAGACCTCAGGGTTTTGCTGTGCTCCTTCCCTGCTCCAACCTCAGGTTCTACTGTATTCCCTCCTCACTGCAGTCCTCCAGCTCTCTATTCCCACACAGTCCCACAACACAGTTTCTGTCTCAACTGCATGCTGCAATGCATCCCAAACTCACCAACACTGGTTGGGGCCACAACTCTGGATCAACTGCTCCCTTCCAGGCCAAACCCCAGCTTTCCTCCACTCCCTATCAGGCTAAATCCTAATTTCTCTAACAACCATACATGTCATAGCACTTCCTGGGCAGCCTGCCCCTTCCTCCTTCCGACCTCTTTCCACTTAGCTCAGATCCCACCATAATAGTAATTGACAGACATACAGGAACACTACGAAAAAGAGACAGAGGCCCACACAACAGAAGAAAGTGTATGAAAACCACAGAATGAGTGAAAGACAAACAGAATAACACAACACAGGATGTGAATTAGGAGTGGACAATAGCAGAAAGGCACAAGTTTTACCTTCATTTTTCTCTGTGAGCAATCCCATGGGAGACCAACTAGATAGACAAACTTTTATTTCTTGCTAATAGTTTTGATGCCAAATCTTATTTCAGTGTTAAGTAATGAGGTAGCACATTATTCCAAAACTGTTCAGAGTTAGGCTTTTCCTTCTTTGAGCGATGCTTTTGATTCACTTTTTGCTTTGCACCAGTGTGTTCTTTCGAAACAAGATTTTTGTTCTTAGTTTTTGTTTTCTCTTTTTGTTCGATCTCATCATTACTCGCTATTTCATCTTCAATTTTGTTTACATTTCTTCCTTCATCACCTTCATCCTCTGCTTCAGTGCTTTCACCCTCCTCGCCCTCTTCATCCTCATCATCTTCCTCCTCATTACTTTCATCTTCCTCACCATCATATCCATCTTCTCTACTCTCGCACTCCTCTTCATCTTCATCTTCCTTGCTCTCACCCTCCTCATCTTCATCTTCCTTGCTCTCACCCTCCCCATCTTCATCTTCCTTGCTCTCACCCTCCCCATCTTCATCTTCCATGCTCTCACCCTCCTCATCTTCATCTTCCTTGCTCTCACCCTCCCCATCTTCATCTTCCTTGCTCTCACCCTCCCCATCTTCATCTTCCTTGCTCTCACCCTCCCCATCTTCATCTTCCTTGCTCTCACCCTCCCCATCTTCATCTTCCTTGCTCTCACCCTCCCCATCTTCATCTTCCTTGCTCTCACCCTCCCCATCTTCATCTTCCTTGCTCTCACCCTCCCCATCTTCATCTTCCTTGCTCTCACCCTCCCCATCTTCATCTTCCTTGCTCTCACCCTCCCCATCTTCATCTTCCTTGCTCTCACCCTCCCCATCTTCATCTTCCTTGCTCTCACCCTCCCCATCTCCATCTTCCTTGCTCTCACCCTCCCTATCTTCATCTTCCTTGCTCTCACCCTCCCCATCTTCATCTTCCTTGCTCTCACCCTCCCCATCTTCATCTTCCTTGCTCTCACCCTCCCCATCTTCATCTTCCTTGCTCTCACCCTCCCCATCTTCATCTTCTTTGCTCTCACCCTCCCCATCTTCATCTTCCTTGCTCTCACCCTCCCCATCTTCATCTTCTTTGCTCTCACCCTCCCCATCTTCATCTTCCTTGCTCTCACCCTCCCCATCTTCATCTTCCTTGCTCTCACCCTCCCCATCTTCATCTTCCTTGCTCTCACCCTCCCCATCTTCATCTTCTTTGCTCTCACCCTCCTCATCTTCATCTTCCCTGCTCTCACCCTCCTCATCTTCATCTTCCCTGCTCTCACCCTCCTCATCTTCATCTTCCCTGCTCTCACCCTCCTCATCTTCATCTTCCCTGCTCTCACCCTCCTCATCTTCATCTTCCCTGCTCTCACCCTCCTCATCTTCATCTTCCCTGCTCTCACCCTCCTCATCTTCATCTTCCCTGCTCTCACCCTCCTCTTCATCTTCCCTGCTCTCACCCGCCTCTTCATCTTCCCTGCTCTCACCCGCCTCTTCATCTTCCCTGCTCTCACCCTCCTCTTCATCTTCCCTGCTCTCACCCTCCTCTTCCTCTTCCCTGCTCTCACCCTCCTCTTCATCTTCCCTGCTCTCACCCTCCTCTTCATCTTCCCTGCTCTCACCCTCCTCTTCATCTTCCCTGCTCTCACCCTCCTCTTCATCTTCCCTGCTCTCACCCTCCTCTTCATCTTCCCTGCTCTCACCCTCCTCTTCATCGTCCCTGCTCTCACCCTCCTCGTCATCTCCATCACTCTTAACTTCATCAGTCTCATCTTCCTCTACCTCACTCTCGCCATCGTCATCTTCCCTCCTCTCACTTTCCTCATCTCCATGTTTCCCACTCTCACCTTCCTCAGAGCCAGCTTCTCTACTCTCACCTTCGTCTACATCTTCGTTACCCTTGTCTTCATCACTCCCACCTGCCCCGCTCTCACTTTCCTCATCACTGCCACCTTCATGCTGTCTTCCAATTCTTTCCTCTGCTTCTACCCCACTCTCTCGTTCTTTGCTCTGGTCGTCTTCCTCACTCATAGTTTTATCAGCAGTTGTACTCTCCTCAGTTTGTTCCTGATTGTCTTCAGCAGTTTTCTCATCTGCTACAGTATCTCCCTCACCCAAGGTTGTATCATCTTCATCTCCAGCAGCTTCTTTGTCGGCTGCCTCCTCCTCCTTGATTTCTTTTCCTCCTTCTTCTTCCTCTGAATCAGTGCTTTCCGCTAATAATTCTTCATCTACAATGGCCCTTTCAGTTACTTTTTTGCCTACTTTCATAACTTTTTTTTGTAATTTATTTTCTTTTTCCATCTCTGCATTCACATTTCCCTCTAAATCATTCTGTAACTGCTCATGAGGCACAAGCTTTGTTTTTACTTGTCCCTCTCTTTTCACTTTTTTATCTAAGTGCTCTTTTTGAAAAAAAAGTTTCATTAATTTATGGCCTTTTACACTCTTATTTCTATTTGCCTTTTCAATTCTATTGTCTATGTTACTATTTCTATCTTTGCTGATACCACTATTGCTTTCTTCTTTGATTTTCTTGTTGAATGTTAATACTTTATTTCCTTCCTTCGTTGCTGCTTCCTCATTTAGTTTTGGAATGTTTTGTTCATATTGCTTTGTGGACAGCATTGAACTTGGCTTGGCTTTTCTGTTAACTGTTCTAATAGGTATTTCTGTTTTAGGGTTTGTTTCATTGGGAGACAAGTCTAAGATTTCTTCGAAAGGCTTCAATGTTTTAATTATCCTAGACTTGCTAGAATAATTTACAGATTTCGGTTTAACAGGTTTGCCATGTGTTTGTGCTACTTTGTTGTCCACAATATTTTGTGTCTCATTTATTGTAGCACTGTCATATAAATGGGTGTGTCTTGCTGAGGCTGACTGGTTCAACGTGGCTGCAGTATTTTCTTTGCCAGTTATTTTTTTCTCCTTGCTGATACTTTTGCTACTACTATGTCTGGTATGTTTTCCATCTCCCACTGTTTCAAGCACACTTGTGTGCAGATTTAATCTTGGAGACTGAGTTTGCAGTGGAACCTTTGTAGGTTTTTTAACCTGGTGCTTAACACTGTAATTAGTCTTTCTTTGTCCACCCTTACCAGAGCTTTCACCTTTCTTCTATTCCAGATGAAAAGCAATGAATGAAAAGAAAAAAGAAAATTAAGAATTACATTATAAAAATAAATGAAAGGTGAATCTAATGCCCACACAACTGTGTTCTGAATAGTAACAAATAATAAAACAGATGAGCAAGAAAACAGATGAAACACACAATCACATTTGTGATTAAGTAGATTAAAAATAGGAAGGTGACAGATTCTGATAAAAAAATATATTTGTCAGTTTGCTAACTGTGCTAATCATCTCAAATTGTGCCAAATAAATGATAATCAACAATATCACCATCCAGTGACCTTAACCAAGGCATCAAGTTAAGACTCCATTGAAAAATACTATTCAAAATCTGACATCAGTACAAATAAATAGTAATATTCTGCAACAATTTGAGGCAGTGCCAGCAGTATTTTTCTCAGCATGTTGAAAAAGTTAGTAAAGGAAAAAGACTATTTTAAAGGTTCACCCTCAGACGAACCAAAGAGCTTTACATCTATAACAAGAAAAGTATGCTGTATTCACCATGATTGAATATTGAATCTATACCCATAACATTTATTGAGTAAAGAAGCTTTTTCCTGTGCTGTACTATGTAGAACTTATGGGGATAAATCTCTAATGGTACTGCATTCTTAATTGTTATATTCTACAGTGTGTGGAGCGCTAAACCACACCTGTAAAAGTTCCATCCATGTAGCAGTGGTTTCTCTATATTACATTGAATAATTGCTTTACTACAAAATACATAAGATAATCATATTACCAAACTTATTATTTATTAATAATTGTTTTCAAAGTTACATCAGAAAATCCACATTGCTCTTACCTGTTCCTTGTGAACTGGTGATAAGGTCAGGGTCTTGTCATTAGGATTCACCATCACTGTATGTGTCTGGAGAGCAAAAATTGTAAAAAAAAATATAAGATCAATTGCAAAATAATCAGATCATAAACACAGAATAACTACTATCAACAAAATAGATATTCACAACTTATGCAACAAGAACCATTTTAAAATTGTTTAAGTGCCTAAAGATTAGATTCTACATAGTATTCTGGATCATTAGGAAATTCCTGTCGACTACTGTAGCTGTATTAGATTATTTTCTTCAATGTGAAGGATACCACACAGGCTCCAGTGTAAACATATCAATATAAAAATTGGACCTGTGGCCACCTGCAGAGACACTGCAGCCGGGCCCTCACAGCAGGAGTCAGTGCAGCTAACCTTTGCGGCCTTGTTAAAGGCTCAAATGGCTGCTATACAGACTCTGGGTTCCAACCTTAGAGAGGTTGGTGGACACAGTATATCGGGGAGTCCAAGGAATGACTCATCTCTTCCAGTCTGCTCTCCCGCAGACCAGCAGGACTGATGCGCCACTGCCACAAGGGAGGGAGGTTGTAGAACAGGCGCAGTACGTGCATACTTCTCTCAGGAAACCTCCTCCCTTGCTACCCCCTCAACCAATACCCAACATGTTACATGACCCTCCAGATGGTCCAGACTGCCCCGGCAGATGTCCAGGAGCAGCAGTCAGTAGCAGGGTCCTCATGGGCTCCAGCATTCAGAGGTTGTCAGCCGCAAGCATCTCAGGAGTCTGAGGAAGATGCACAGCAGCCTACCAATAGCTCTGCTCAAGCCACTGGGGTAGCAACTTGTAAAAGTGGTAGACCTAGAAAACCATCAGCTAAAAAGAGCACTTAGGGTTCACATTTGGGTGTTTCACTTGATTTGCATTCCTTCTTTTTTTTATTCATTCATGGGATTTGGGCGTCGCTGGCGAGGCCAGCATTTATTGCCCATCCCTAATTGCCCTCGAGAAGGTGGTGGTGAGCTGCCTTCTTGAACCGCTGCAGTCCGTGTGGTGAAGGTTCTCCCACGGTGCTGTTAGGTAGGGAGTTCCAGGATTTTGACCCAGCGACGATGAAGGAACGGCGATATATTTCCGAGTCGGGATGGTGTGTGACTTGGAGGGGAACATGCAGGTGGCGTTGTTCCCATGTGCACACTGCCCATGTCCTTTTAGGTGGTAGAAATCGCGGGTTTGGGAGGTGCTGTCGAAGAAGTCTTGGCGAGTTGCTGCAGTGCATCCTGTGGATGGTACATACTGCAGCCACAGTGCGCCGGAGGTGAAGGGAGTGAATGTTTAGGGTGGTGGATGGGGTGCCAATCAAGCAGGCTGCTTTGTCCTGGATGGTGTTGAGCTTCTTGAGTGTTGTTGGGGCTGCATTCATCCAGGCAAGTGGACAGTATTCCATCACACTCCTGACTTGTGCCTTGTAGATGGTGGAAAGGCTTTGGGGAGTCAGGAGGTGAGTCACTCGCCGCAGAATACACAGCTTCTGACCTGCTCTCGTAGCCACAGTATTTATATGGCTGGTCCAGTTAAGTTTCTGGTCAATGGTGACCCCCAGGATGTTGATGGTGGGGGATTTGGCGATGGTAATGCCGTTGAATGTCAAGGGGAGGTGGTTAGACTCTCTCTTGTTGGAGATGGTCATTGCCTGGCACTTGTGCGAATGTTACTTGCCACTTATCAGCCCAAGCCTGGATGTTGTCCAGGTCTTGCTGCATGCGGGCACGGACTGCTTCATTATCTGAGGGGTTGCGAATGGAACTGAACACTGTGCAATCATCAGCGAACATCCCCATTTCTGACCTTATGATGAAGGGAAGGTCATTGATGAAGCAGCTGAAGATGGTTGGGCCTAGGACTCTGCCCTGAGGAACTCCTGCAGCAATGTCCTGGGGCTGAGATGATTGGCCTCCAACACCCACTACCATCTTCCATTGTGCTAAGTATGACTCCAGCCACTGGAGAGCTTTCCCCCTGACTCCCATTGACTTTAATTTTACTAGGGCTCCTTGGTGCCACACTCGGTCAAATACTGCCTTGATGTCAAGGGCAGTCACTCTCACCTCACCTCTGGAATTCAGCTCTTTTGTCCATGTTTGGACCAAGGCTGTAATGAGGTCTGGAGCAGAGTGGTCATGGCGGAACCAAACTGAGCATCGGTGAGCAAGTTATTGGTGAGTAAGTGCCGCTTGATGGCATTGTGGACACCTTCCATCACTTTGCTGATGATTGAGAGTAGACTGATGGGGCGGTAATTGGACAGATTTGATTTGTCCTGCTTTTTGTGGACAGGACATACCTGGGCAATTTTCCACATTGTCGGGTAGATGCCAGTGTTGTAGCTGTACTGGAACAGTTTGGCTAGAGGCGCGGCTAGTTCTGGAGCACAAGTCTTCAGCACTACAGCCAGGATGTTGTCGGGGCCCATAGCCTTTGCTGTATCCAGTGCACTCAGCCATTTCTTGATATCACGTGGAGTGAATCGAATTGGCTGAAGATTGGCTTCTGTGATGGTGGGGATATCGAGAGGAGGCCAAGATGGATCATCCACTCGCCACTTCTGGCTAAAGATGGTTGCAAACGCTTCAGCCTTGTCTTTCGCACTCACATGCTGGACTCTGCCATCATTGAGGATGGGGATGTTCACAGAGCCTCCTGCAGTCCTGCCCCATTCACGACTGGATGTGGCAGGACTGCAGAGCTTTGATCTCATCCGTTGGTTGTGGAATCACTTAGCTCTGTCTATAGCATGTTGCTTCCACATGCATGTAGTCCTGAGTTGTATCTTCACCAGGTTGGCACCTCATTTTTAGGTACAACTGGTGCTGTTCCTGGCATGCTCTCCTACACTCTTCATTGAACCAGGGTTGATCCCCTGGCTTGTTGGTAATGGTAGAGAGAGGAATATGCCGGGCCATGAAGTTATAGATTGTGGTGGAATACAATTCTGCTGCTGCTGATGGCCCACATTGCCTCATGGATGCCCAGTTTTGAGCTGCTAGATCTGTTCTGAATCTATCCCATTTAGCACTGTGATGGTACCACACAACACGTTGGATGGTGTCCTCAGTGTGAAGACGGGACTTCGTCTCCACGAGGACTGTGCAGTGGTCACTCCTACCAATACTGTCATGGACAGATGCATTTGCGACAGGTAGATTGGTGAGGATGAGGTCAAGTAGGTTTTTCCCTTGTGTAGGTTCGCTCACCACCTGCCGCAGGCCCTGTCTGGCAGCTATGTCCTTCAGGACTCGGTCAGTAGTGGTGCTACCGAGCCACTTTTGGTGATGGACATTGAAGTCCCCCACCCAGAGTACATTCTGTGCCCTTGCTACCCTCAGTGCTTCCTCCAAGTGGTGCTCAACATGGAGGAGGACTGATTCATCAGCTGAGGGAGGACGGTAGGTGGTAATCAGCAGGAGTTTTCCTTGCTCATGTTCGACCTGATGCCATGAGATTTCATGGGGTCCAGAGTCAATGTTGAGGACTCCCAGGGCCACTCCTTCCTGACTGTATATCACTGTACCGCCACCTCTGGTGGGTCTGTCCTGCCGGTGGGACAGGCCATATCCAGGGATGGTGATGGAAGAGGCTGGGACATTGGCTGAAAGGTATGATTCTGTGAGTAAGACTATATCAGGCTGTTGCTTGACTATTCTGTGGGACAGCTCTCCCAATTTTGGCACAAGTCCCCAGATGTTAGTGAGGAGGACTTTGCAGGGTTGACTGGGCTTGGTTTGCATTGGTGTCTTGTGCCTAGTGGTCCAATGCCGGGTGGTCTGACCGGTTATATTCTTATTATGGCTTTTTTTAGCGAGATTGTACAACTGGCTTGCTAGGCCATTTCAGAGGGCAATTAAGAATCAACCACTTTGCTGTGGGTCTGGAGTCACATATGGGCCAGACCGGGTAAGGACAGCAGGTTTCCTTCCCTAAGGACATTAGTGAACCAGATGGGTTTTTACGACAATCTGGTAGTTTCAGGTCCATCATTACTGATACTAGTTTTTTTATTTCCAGATTTTATTTAATTAATTGAATTTAAATTCCCCAGCTGCCATGGCAGGATTTGAACTCATGACTCCGGATTATTAGTCCAGGCCTCCAGATTACTAGTCCAGTAACATAACCACTATGCTACCGTACCCCAAGCAGCCATCCTCTAACACTAGTGCCAGGTCAAAACATGGGAGAGGGATATTGGACTGGCATAAGACGAAGGTATCATAGCAGATCCCTGGGTAACGAGCACATACTTGCTTGAACTTTTTCTTATGGTTGCACACGAGTTGATGAAGTGGAAGCCCTTGCGGTTAACAAAGGCTCCTGGCTGGTCAGAGGGTGCCCTGATGGCTACGTGCGTGCAGACTATGGCACCATGCACTTGTGAATAGCCAGCCACAGCTGCAAACCCTAATGTTCTTTCTGTCTGACAGTTGTCATCAGTTGGAAAGGAGATATATTGACCGATAAATAATGCATCTGTGAGCTGCCTGATGCATTTGTTTCTTTCTTTCTTTGACAATCTGAGCCTGCTGAAGCAATGTACCTCAGATAGGTCAAAGAAGCTGAGCCTCTTTCTGTCAAACTGTGCGGTGGGTATGACCTCTCCAGGCACGCCCCCTCTGTGGCTCTCCTGCAGCTCCTTCTTCATCGCTGCTGCTCCTCTTCCTCTCCCTCTTCATACCAATAGCAGCTAGAGCACTACCCATAATTAGCTTCTCCTATTATTTGGTAAATATCCTCCAAAATACAAGCCAAAGCAAACAGTGATCACACAATCACAGCTCACAATGAAGTGGAAGTGTGATTGTGAATGTTACAGCTTTATTCAGATGGTGGCCCCTTTACTTTCAGCACTCTGATCAGTCAGGACTCAATCCTGCCAGGGTTCCCCTAGCGACCTTGCCGACCTACATGAAATCCATGCTGCACTAGTTAAAATCACATCGGGGTCCTAGTTGCATCATAGGACCCTGATTTACATATATACATGAGCCTCCCACCTCTCTACAGCAGGAGACTCATTGACCCAGATACTCCAGGAACGTGGCAGGATCGGCATTTCCGGTATTTTAATCCCTCACCTGACCCTTTCCTGTCTGTCGGGGGGTGGGGGATGAATAAAATCAGGACCTAAGACTTCTCCTGCTATGAAGAGGCCAATGTTGGAGAGCTTCCAGTTGCCTCCTTTGGATGAAAATGCTAACAATGCCTCAGATACACCTATCTCTCTCAATGAGGTGCTTAAGACTTCACTAGAGAGAGAAATCAGGCTCCCTATCAGACAGCTTTCTGGATGTTTTATATATATATATATCTGAAAGACATAAATTGTACATAATGTATTATGTTAATTTTTTCCACTAACTCCTTCATGGTTTTTTAGTCAGTAAATGTTTTACAATATAATTCTTAATCACCATCCAAATTTCAAACAGCAAACTTCGTAATCACATCTATGTGGACTGAAAGCTCATCTGGAAGAGAAATGAGCTATTGGAATGACCACTTAGCAGATAATTTATCACAGCTACCCTGGATCTGAAGAGCAAAACTTAAAGGAATTAAATACGCAGTACCTCCTGTTGTCTCGAAACTTTTTTTTCCTCTCCAATTTTCTCCCCTCTCTTTCTCTCCCAAAAGTTTTGATGCCTTGTTGAGATAATGTGAGCCAGGCATCCTCCAGTACCTGCCCAAGTTACTACATTTGTATGAGAGTCTTGACAACAGGCTATTCAGCTGCAGGGTCATCACAACCCAACCCAATCCGGTCTTCACCTGACATCTACGCAAGTGCACTTCTAGGGGAGATTGCTGATTAACAAACAAACATAAATCCTCACCAATTTTTGCCCTCTCTAGCCCAGGCAAATTGTAGCACCTCGACCACCCCTGCTGAGATCAGTTAGCTCAGCATGCACCAGGACTTGGGAGTATTCTGTGCGGGTCTGCTACTCGCTGGATTAAATCACAGCCATTAGGAGAACCATGCCGCAAACTTTTAATCAAGATTTGTGTTAATATGCACTGAAATTTCTATATTTCTCATTTCCAACATACATATATTTTTCCACACAAACTGCCTACTCGCACAAGTAATCTGACCACCATGAATTAACCTTTTTATGGGAGGAAGCAGGAAAAGGATATATTGCATTACAAAAAACTAGATGCATAGAGATTAGTTACTAAGAAATGTGAGTTACTAAGCAATGTGAATTGCTGAACAAGTTTTCATGTGCAAGACCAATTCAAGGTCATACACATAATTACATAGAATCTACAGCACAGAAACAGGCCATTCAACCCAATTGGTCTATGCTGATGTTTATACTCCACAATAGCCTCCTCCCACTCTAATTACCTTTTCCTATCCCTCTATTCTCTTCTCCCTCATGTATGCATGAAGCCTCCCCTTAAATGTGTCAATGTTATCTGCTTGAACCACACCATGTGGCAGCAAGTTTCACATTATCACCACTCTCTGTATAAAGAAATTCTTCCCAAATTCTTTATTTGGTCTGTCAGTGATTATCTTATATTTATGCTCCCTTTGTTCTGAACTCACCCGCAAGTAGAAACAGTTTCTCCACCTCCACCATTTAAAAACCTCTGTCAGGTCTCCTCTTAATCTTCACTTTTCCAGATATAACAGCCCCAACCTGCTCATCTTTCCTGTTTGTTGCATCCTCTCTATTCTGATAACATTATTGTAAATCTTTTCTGCACCTTCTCCAGTGCTTCAATATTCTTCTTGTAGTATGGAGATCAGAACTGCACACAAAACTCCAAGTGTGGTCTAACTAAGGTTTTATATAAATTTAATATTACCTCCACACTTTTACATTCTATTCTTCTAGAAATGAACCCCAGTACTTTATAGCCTTATCAACAAGCTACTTTCAGCAATTTATTTATCCATATCTCAGATCTCTTTGCTTCTCTACCTCATTTAGTTTCTTACCTTCCAAGATATAAGTGGCCCCCTTATTCCTCACACCAAAATGAACCACCTCACACTTTGCTACATTGAATTTTATTTGCCAATTATCCAGAGATTTCCATAATGAACTCTTAACCATCCATTCTCCATCTCTATCCTTGCATTACTGCATCTGTGGGGTTACCTTACCATGTTCAAAAAATCAGTTGTGTCACCAAGGCCTTTGTCATCTTCCTCTTCAGATTCCTCTTCAGCAGAGCTTTTCTGAGCATCTTCTATCTCTTCACTCCTTGGAGCTAAAAACAAATGTATGAATTTGATTAATACCTGGTATCAAGGAAGCAAACAAATCAAAACCAGTACATCTGTATACTCCATGTGTGCACAAATGGGACCAAGTTTTATGGTAAGTGATGTGGTGTGTTGGTTATTTGGAAGTAGAATGGAGATGATTTCCTTATTCACATACCATACCAATCCTGCAGCATCAAAATGAGACTGGTGCCTGTCAAGATATTAAAATTTGATGGTACTGTACAGATTCAAATCATCTGATTTCACTGACTTGAAGTGATTTTATTTTCCTTATACCCTGCCTCTATTTCCTGTACATTATATCCCATAAACTGTATGTTCTGGGACTGGTCAAATAATTTTCCTTTAATTTTGAACATGTACATTATACGTGTACTTAATTTACCCTGCAACCTTACCAGACAATTTTTTATGAATGCACAAACACAATACATAAAATAATAGCCATCTGTAAATAAGAGACACGTTGAATGTTACACATTAATTTGAGGTTTGTATGTGGTTTGATGGCTGAGCCACATGTGAAAAACTGGTCCAAATCCAATTCAAGATCATAGGCATGTCTTTAATTCACCTTAGTCATTTTTAATGTCTAATATAAATAACTTTTAAAAATTCCAAATGATTTTATATAAAACTGTTTGACAAGAGAAACTATTAACAGACAGAAGACAGAACTGAGCCAAAAAGTAAAGTCCTTGTAGTGAGTCAGCAAATTCTCCCATTGACAAATATCTTGCTGTCCATAAACAATGCCTCTCCGCCAGTCTGTGATACGGACCTCATCTTATAGACCGAATTGTTTTTTTATTTTTGTATGTACCATTTTGATTTAATTTAAAAAAGCATCGCAATAGTAAACATTACTTTATACGTATAATTGTTTTTAAACTGTAAATGGATTTCCCGATGGTGTGTCAGGTTGTGCCAGGCCTGAGCACAAACCACATGTTCAGTTTTCTTCCATTCTTCCTTCTGTTTACTGATCGTTTAATTTTGCAGTTCATCTGATTCAATTTTAAATTAATGACTATCTTCAACTAGTCATATTGTGTTAATGGTGGTGTGAAGCATCTTATAATCCATTGATTACTGAGTGTTGTTAATGGATCAGAACAACCCCTACACCTGGAAGGGTGCATAATGGATTTGAAAATGTACTTTAAGACTATAAAAAAGTCAATGTTTAAACATCTGGGGCATGATCTTAACTCAGAAAAACAGGTGCGTAGCGGGCGGGGACCAGTAAAAATTTTTAAAATCTAAACCCCGCCCCCAACCGATTTTAACAGAGGCAGGATGAGGAGCAGGCAACCAACTCACTCGCAGGAGGCGGGATGATCATTAAAAGCTTTCAAGGATGCCAAGGACCTCCATTTTAACAGATTTTTTGTTTTTAAACCACTAGGGGCCGGGATTCCCGGGGCTTCTACTTCACGCCACGTGAGAGAAGGCAAGAAGGCCCGAAACAGCAGGTAAGTACCTTTATAGCACAGCTTGTGGGCCCGACGGACCAGCAGTGCTCCACCCAGGCCCAACCAGCCTACCTGCAGCGACCACCCCCACGATCTCCGACCCTGACCCCACCCCCACCCCCACGATCTCCGATATCCCCTCTCATGGTCTCCGTAACCCCCCACAATGATCTCCGACCCCACCCCCCGCAATCTTCAACCCCTCCCCCACCGCGGTCTCGATCCCAGCGATGACCCCTGACCCCCCCCCAATGTCTGAGACCCCCCCATCACCCGCCCCCCCCCCCCCCGCTGGCCCATGACTGAGCCTCCCGATGAACCCCTATGCCGGCCCCCCTCCCCCGAATGACCCTACTCTCTTCCCCCACCCAAACCCCCCATACCACCCCCCCCACATCACCCAACCCACCACCCATCTAAGACTTGCCTGCTCGCATCCTCTTCCTTCTTCTTCTCCCGTCCGACTGAGGCCAGCCTGTCGGGTGGAAATCCATCAAAGAAAAATAAAAGACATCCTTATACCAAAATCGTAAGGACATCCGGGAAACCCCTACTTCCGCGTTTCCCGTCAGGAATTCTACCCCCTTCCCGGCTCCCCATTAAAATCATGCCCCTGGTTACAGTAAGAAATACAATGATTCTGCTTAAATATTAAGTGCTGACATAAGTAAAACCTGTTTTCATTGATACTGTTATGGCATTACACCAGTATATGAACTAAGCAAATGTAAATATGGATTGTGATTCCCAAAACACTTGCAAAAATCCTGGAATTCTATGTAATAAAAATGAAATTTGACTTATTCTGTCATTGTAATATAGTGGCCCTGACTATGAGTACATTACCTGTGCTGAGTGAAGGTGATTCGTCATAGATTTGAACATCACTAACTGGCTTTGAGGCAATAAGTTTTTCTTCAGCAAGTTTCACTCCAGGAATTGTCTGACTAATGACGGGCAGAGAGGAATTAAGGAGAGTTGTTCCAATTGGAGGTAGTGTGCGTACCATCTGGCCAATCTGATCTGGAGATCTTTCCTGAAAACAAAACTATAAGTAAACAAGATCTTATATATTATAATCAAAATCAGGAGTTACAGAGTGGTGCTGTCATAGCAAGCTGATGGACAATTAATTACTATGAGCTAATTTCCCTCTGCGCCAAACCAAGGTTTGGGTAAACTGCCACAATATAACAGTGCAAGTCCTTTAGTAGTAAAGCACTGGAACTTTCAGTCTTAACATTTAAACTACCCTCTATGGGTTAAGTTTCACCACTTCAGGCTATTAGATGAAGTGCCTCACAATAGTAAACATTAATTCTTGGCAAGGAAGGCAGTGTGAGACAAGTCTCAGAAGAGAGACATCCTCCCCCATAGTGCATACCCCCTATTGGACAATACAAACTCACATTCAAAACAGATGTGAAGGAGTCCAGGTGCAGACTATGACATCCCCTCCCTCGCTGAAAGAGTACAACACAGACCCGTAACAGGAATTATATTAAAACAGTCAAAACAAATATAACATAGAAATACAAACATGGAAACAGACCATTCAGCCCAACCGGTCCCTGTCAGCATTTACCCTGCACGCAAGCAAATAGTCCTAACCACATTTACCCACTCTGTTTCCATATCCCTTCATCCCCTTTTCCTTCATTCACCTATCCAATCTAATCTTGAACGTTGACATAGTTTATGCCTCAGCCACTAATCGTTTATGCCTTAAAACTTTGTGTAAAGAAGGTTCTGTTGCTCTCTGTTCTAAATCTCTTGCATTTAATCTTGTGTCTACGGCACCTCATTGTAGACCTCTCAACAACTGGAAAAATAGTATGCGACTATAAAATAAAGTAGAAAAGTTTTAAAACTGGAGTTTTTATTTCGAAGGATAATCAATACATTTTCTGCACGTACCCGCTCTCGACGCCTAATACGTGCCGATAATGCTCGACGTAATGTGTTAGATGTAGATGAATCGCTCAGTGTCTTAGAATAAGTATCAGTCAAATAGTTCTCATTTATGTCATCACCCGCAAGCACAACATTTTCTGAATCTTTTGACCTGGGTGTGGCAAGCACAAGCATGTGACATCCTCCACAGGCAACCTGCAAAAAATATCAAGAAAAGCTGAAGTAGTACTTGGCTCAGTGGATATATAGAAAACAATTCTATTAAAGATGTTTTGGAGGAACCAGTTAAAGCAGTACATGAGAACCATTGGGAGTCAATGTTATATGTGATATTAGGAAAAACATTTCTTGGAATCTTTAGCAACAGGAATTTGCATTAATATAACGCCTTTAACGTAGAAAAATAAACATCCCAAGGCACTTCACAGAGGCATAGGGAAAACAACATCAAGCCAAAGAACAAGGTATTAAGAGGAGTAACCAAAACTTTAATCAAAGGAGTGGGATTTTTTTTAAATTCATTTGTGGGATATGGGTGTTACTAGCAAGGCCAGCATTTATTGCCCATCCCTAGTTGCCCTTGAGAAGGTGGTGATGAGCCGCCATCTTGAACCGCTGTAGTCCGTGTGGTGAGGGTACTCCCACAGTGGTGTTACGTAGGGGGTTCCAGGGTTTTGACCCAGTGACAATGAAAGAACAGCGATATATGTCCAAGTCAGGATGGTGTGAGACTTGGAGGGCAACTTGGAGGTGATAGTGTTCACACGTGCCCTGCTGTCCATGTCCTTCTAGGTGGGAGAGGTCACGAGTTTGGGAGCTGCGGTCGAAGAAGCCTTGGCAAGTTGCTGCAGTGCATCCCTAGAAAGTACACACTGCAGCCACGGTGCACCGGTGGTAGAGGGAGTGGATGTTTAAGGTGGTGAATGGGGTGCCAATCAAGCAGATTGCTTTGTCCTGGACGGTGTCGAGCTTCTTGAGTATTGTTGCAGATGCACCCATCCAGGCAAATGGACAGTATTCCATCATACTCCTGACTTGTGCCTTCTCGGTGGTGGAGAGGCTTTGGGGAGTCAGGAGGTGAGCCATTCGCCGCAGTATACCCAGCCTCTGACCTGCTCTAGTAGCCATGGCATTTACGTGGCTTGTCCAATTGAGTTTCTGGTCAATGGTGACCCCCAGGATATTGATGGTGGGGGATTCGGTGATGGTAATGCCATTGAATGTCAAGGGGAGGTGGCTAGACTCTCTCTTGTTGGAGATGGTCATTGTCTGGCAGTTGTGTGGCACGAATGTCACTTCCCACATATCAGCCCAAGCCTGGATGTTGTGCAGGTCTTGCTGCATGCGGGCATGGATTGCTTCATTATCTGTGCAATTGCGAATGGAACTGAACACTGTGCAATTATCAGCGAACAGCCTCACTTCTGTGCTTACGATGGAGGGAGTCATTGATGAAGCAACTGAAGATGGTTGGGCCTAAGACGCTGCCCTGAGGAACTCCTGTAATGGTGTCCTAGGGGTACAATGATTGGTCTCCAACAACCACTACTATCTTCCATTGTGCTCGGTATTACTCCAGTCACAGGAGAGTTTTCCCTGATTCCCATTGACTTCAGTTTTACTACTACTACAACAACAACTTGTATTTATATAGCACCTTTAACATAGTAAAACGTCCCAAGGCGCTTTACAGGAGCATTATCAAACAAAATTTGACACCGGGCCACATAAGGAGGTATTAGAACAGGTGACCAAAAGCTTGGTCAAAGAGGTAGGTTTTAAGAAACGTTTTACAGGAGGAGAGAGAGGTAGAGAGGTTTAGTAAGGGAATTGCAGAGCCGAGGGCCTAGGCAGCTGAAGGCACGACCGCCAATGGTGGAGCGATTAAAATCGGGGACGCGCAAGAGGCAAGAATTGGATGAGCGCAGAGATCTCAGAGGGTTGTGAGGCTAGAGGAGGTCACAGAGATAGGGAGGGGCAATGCCATGGAGGAATTTGAAAACAAGGATGAGAATTTTAAAATTGAGGCCTTGCTGGACCGGGAGCCGACGTAGGTCAGCGAGCACAGGGGTGATGGGTGAACGGGACAGTGCAAGTTAGGATACAGGCAGCAGAGTTTTGGATGAGCTCAAGTTTATGGATGGTGGAAGATGGGAGGCCGGCCAGGATAGCATTGGAATTGGCAACGTCTCGAGGTAACAATGGCATAGATGAGGGTTTCAGTAGCAAATGAGCTGAGGCAGGGGTGGAGACACGCAATGTTACAGAGGTGCAAATAGGCAGTCTTGGTGATGGAGCGGATTTGTGGTTGGAAGCTCAGCTCAGGGTCAAATAGAATGTCAAGGTTACGAACGGTCTGGTTCAGCCTTAGATAGTGGCCAGGGAGAGGGGTGGAGTCGGTGGCTGGGGAACAGTTTGTGACGGGGACCGAAGACAATGGCTTCAGTCTTCTCAATATTTAGTTGGAGGAAATTTCTGTTCATCTAGTACTGGATGTCGGACAAGCAATGTGACAAATCAGAGACAGTGGAGGGCTCGAGAGAGGTGGTGGTGGTGAGGTACAGATGGGTGTCGTCAGCATACATGTGGAACCTGATGTGTTTTCGAATGATGTCAACAAGGGGTAGCTTGTAAATGAGAAATAGGAGGGGGCTAATAATAGATCCTATGGGGACTCCAGAGGTAACGGTGCAGAAGCGGGAAGTGAAGTTTTGCATGTGATTCTCTGGCTACGACTGGATAGATAAGAATGGAACCAGGCAAGCACAGTCCCACCCAACTAGACGACGGAGGAGAGGCGTGGAGGAGGATGGTGTGGCCAACTGTGTAAAAGGCTGTAGATAGGTTGAGAAGGATGAAGAGGGATAGTTTACCATGGTCACAGTCACATAGGATGTCACATTTGACTACTAGGGCTCCTTGGTGCCACATTTGGTGAAATGCTGCCTTGGTGTCAAGGGCAGTCACTTGCACCTCACCTCTGGAATTCAGCTCTTTTGTCCATATTTGGACCAAGGCTATAATGAGGTCTGGAGCCAAGTGGTCCAGACAGAACCCAAACTGAGCATCAGTGAGCAGGTCCTTCCATCACTTTGCTGATGATTGAGAATAGGCTGATTGGATGATAACTGGCCGGGTTGAATTTGTCCTGCTTTTTGTGGAACATCTTAAAGGAGGAGGAGAAAATGATATTTTTCCTCATTGTTACTGAACTAATTTTTCAAAAAAAATTGGTTGACATTTGAAGCGAATGGCCTCTAATTATCACCTGTTATGTTGACAGATACAAAATGGAAACATTCAAAATAGTAATGACTCTCAGACACAGAGAGAGAGATAGAGAAAAACAGACACGCACCACAGTGAAGGAGAGATGGGGGTTGAGACAAAGACCGGCACAGAGATACATCCAGCATCACAAAACAACAAATTCAATGTTCACAGAGATCCCTTAGAAAGCCACAAACCAGTGCTGCTAGATGTGAGATACCTCCCCCACCCAATGCTGTCAAGGTTATACCCTGCCTCTCCAATCCTCTCACTACTGACACACATCTGAAGTCCACCAGAAAGCTAAACCTCACATTCAACCTCGAATTTTGCCAAACCTTCCACCGTTCTGCCAAACCACAGGGTCCCCCTCCAAGCTGACATCTGATTAAAGGACCCTCCCCTGCTGCCAAACTCCAACAGTCCCACTGCAGTACTTCTGATTTCCAGGACCCTCATCCCAATTGTGCCAATCCTACGGTCAATTCCTCCATGCTATAAAGCATAGGAATGCCTCAAGTTCAGCTGAACCTCATTTCCCCTCCCCAGTATTGCTAATACCAGATATCTTTCTCCATTTGGTGCATCTTCCATACTCTCTTATCATGTATTCTCAACTTTAAAAATTGTAAGGAATAAAAATTAAGTATGTCAGTAATGTGTATATATATATATATATATATAATATATATATATATATAATATATATATATATAAAAAAATATATAGGCCACTCATTTACAGTTTTCACAGAATAATGGACAAAGTGGTGAAATTCAATCCCAAGGCACCAGGAAACCTACAATACATTTAAAAAAATGAAATTTGACAGTCACTGTAAATCAAGGGTCCTGATATGCATAAAGACTCCCTATTGTCATAACACAGTAAATCCTCTGACTCTCCGTGAGCAACACCACATGAGAACTACTAGTATTTTAAATTTTTTTAATGAATATAACAATTTTTTTTTTCCAGATAATGTTATCCTTTGCTTAGCAGTTGTTAAATCAGGATGTTAGGTCATATTTGTTGAGGGAATGGTAAAAATAGAGGGAGAACCAGTCATCTAAGGGGTATAAAATGTCATTATGTGAACGACTCCTGAATGAGATCTTGAAAGATTATGACTGGCAACTGTCGCTCATCATCAGCATCCTGAATTTCACGTCTCTTCACATCAGAAGATTGAGGGTCCTCCCCCTCCTGGTAGTTCCACCTTGCACCGCACAACAATTCACAATAATGTGTGACACATTGACTGGGCTGTGCTGGAGAAAACTCCCATACCCATCAAGGCATTGGCATCTCTACTTCATCATTCGCACAGTCTATTCCATGAACCCTATAATATCTGTTTTCAACTGGTACTGTGGATGCTGCACAGGTATCATAAACTAAGTCTGTAGTTGGTAACCTGGTCTCCAAGGAGTCAATCTTGCACTGTTTGTCCAGAGTCAAACAATGGGGGAATGGAGGACTGTCATAAAATCCAAGCATCGTAACAGCTGCCCAGAATGTGAGCAAACACCTCATGGTTCTGTGTAGCTAGTCACAGACATTAGCTGCACATTGATCAGGCAGAAGCCCTTAGGGTTTTTGACGGTTCCACTGTTTTGGGCAGGGGCACGTGTGCAATCTGTAATGTCCTGGATCTGAGAAAATCCTGCAATCTATGCAAAACCTATAGCCCTTTATACCTGTGCAGACTGCAGATTGACTGATATTACTGATGTTTCCTATGATAATTTGGAAGGAAAATAGCTGCAGTGACCTTCACAGCAACAAGCATTGTTGTGGTTGCCCTGGAGATCACCTTGCAGCAGGAAACACAACACTGTCACTGACTCCCTGGTGAAGCATAGCTTCCACATGCATTGATCCTCTGACAATTCCAGGAAGGACTGCCTTGGTCTATATACTCGATTGAAAGGGTATAAGTGGGTGGGAGCACTCTTCCTACTATTTGCTGTTGCTTTATGAGTATCCTTTGATTATTCCTTCAAATAAGCCAAATAAAGAGGGCACCTATAGTCCAAAGGAAACTTTCAAAAAACTCTCTTGCAAAACCTTTCACACACAAGAGTGCAAAACAATAACTAAAATGTGTTCAGAACAGCAAGAAAAACCTCAAATTGCTCACACCCCTACTGATAGGTCTGTAACCAACAATGCTTCACCCCAATGTTACACAGCTCAAATTGCTCCCCCTATATACAATTAAAGCTTGAAAGTAAAAAATCCTTCACAGTTCATTTGGACATAGTACGGTATTTTACACATTCAAAATTACACTTAACTGAATCCTAGTGACAACATAGAAAATTTTAAAAAATACTTACTGATTGGACTACTAACTTCAAAAATCTAGAGCAAAGAGTAGGTTTGAATTGATTGGTAAAATTCTCTTCCCCAAGTCCCAACTTGCCATGTCGCCCATCTCCGAAGGTATATAAAAGGCCATTACCTACCAATAAGATATAAGCAATGATAAAAGATTGACAGTTGTAGAAGTCTGCTGCACTATATCTGAGTAAAGTGTGTGCACTAACACAGCCAAGCTAAGTTTTTCAGGCTTTCCAGATATTTTACTTGTGCTCAGTACAAATGACCACTCCTGTAAGTGTTCTCTCACTCCAAGCAAGCCAAATTGTATTCTTACAAACACAAAATCTGATATTATAGTATGGCCCACAATTGAACAGAACATCTTTGTTACTGTAAATTAAATTGTTTACTGGAAAAGATATGAGCCTCTCATCTTCTTCCAGCCTTTGGACAATCAAAGAATAACGACTATCACACTATGCAAATTAGGCTATATCTACACACCTATCAAAGTAAAAATTAAACAGTTAACAGATCAACACAGCAGATATGAACTTACAACATTTAATTTACAGCTCCTTGGTTCACAAAATAAGAAACCCTTTGCTAAATCTCCTAATAATGCTGAACCTGGATCACAGGCCGTAACACAAAATTTGCACGCGAGGTTGAAAGTTTACCTCAAAAAAACCTTCAAGTTTTCAATTCTACATTGAAGAAACAAGACAAACTTAAGAACTGGCACAACATTCCAAATATATTTCTCTGCCTGGGCACAAAGCTGTCATTCAACCCCTCATCCAGGAACACCCAGTAGGGCAATCCCGCAGTAGGATAAGGTTTCTTAAGTTCAGGTTTCGTCGGCATTTGTCATTCATCAGTCAAAACGTACAGTGGCACCTGGCTGGTTTCAGCTTGACAGCCTCTTAATAGATGCTAGACACAAATCCATTAACTCCTGATTCCAAGGAGCTTTACCTTAATTGACTAATTTCAGAACAAAACAAGTAGCCTGTTTCCACAAAATTTACAGGAGGGCTCTCCATTAACAAGTCTTGTTCCTTCAAAGAGTTTCGATGGTCACATTTCAGACAGTGTTAGATATAGATTCTGTTTGCAGTAAAAAAAAAATCAGTGCAGCCGAAACAGTGTAATACTCCAAGCCCTTTTTTTTATTAAAGCACCTGTTAAAAGTGTGGTGAATAGATTGTTGCTGTAAAGTTAAACACATGGTGAATTATACTTTAAAAATTATGATTTATGTCTCAGACTAATGGAAAGTAACCTGGGTGAGAAGATGTCACTGTAACACACATAGAATACTTTCTGGTATTTAAAACTTAATTAAAACTGATTCAGTCACATCCGTCTAGGAAGCATCCTTGATTCTTCAATTTGCTGTTTCCAGTCACTTTATAATTCAGGTTTGGAACCCTAACATTGTAAAATATATAACAACAGGTTATTCTAATAAATATATTCAAAATGGAAAGCCATCAGACATGGCTGAGAATGGCAGACAAAATAGTCAGGGAGCATGGGAATATTACTGCAAAAATCAATATTAGTATGGATGCAAAACACCTCCAGCTGTGGCCAACTTCCTGAGTAATGAGCAACACCAGTACACAGCAGGAGGGAAATAGCTAAGAGGCCAATAATAAGGAGCAAAAATCTCCCTGGCACAGCCATTGGGGCACAAAACTCGCAGGACAAGGCCCATAGTGGCAAAGATAATGGTGAGGAAAAGGCACCAGGTGAAACTAAGAATGGACCACAAAGTGAGCCATCAATGATGCGAGAACACAAGGCAGAATTTATTTAAAACTTTAAATTGAGTATTTGAAACAAAATGTATTTTCTTTTTATATGTCAAGATTCAGGAGATATCATTACCTTCAGGTTGTTGTTTGCATATAACAGAAAATTAAGATAGTGGCAAGGCCAAGAGACACAGTTGAAAATTTGTTCCATTTTCTCTCTCTCTCACACATACACTCTCTCCCCTCCACACACACTCATTCTCTCTGTCTCACTGAGCTTACGTCAAATGCAACATACAGGGGAATGCGTACGAACACAAGATTTTTTATATATTATAGATAAATATACATACATATGTTTTAGCATTTATTGTGTTTCCAAGTACTGTATTAGTATGTATTGCTGACTTCCGAAAACATTCTACATTTACATTTAAAACAAACTTCTTTTAGTGTCAGTTTAGCTCAGTTGGTAGCACTCTCCCCTCTGAGTTAGAAAGTTGTAGGTTCACAAACCTGAGCACATAATCTGGACTGACATATCAGTGAAGTACTAAGGGAGTACTGCATTGTTAAAGGGCTGTCTTCTGGATGAGGAAATTCAACTGAGGCCTTGTCAGTCAGCTCAGATGGGCGGAATAGATCCCATGGCACTAGTCAAAGGGACAGAAGTAAGTTCTCTCAGCGTCCTGGCCAACAAACCTCCCTTAGTCAACACCATCAAAAATAATTATCTGGTCATTATTTATTTGCTGTTGTGGGACCTTGCTGTATGTGAATTGGCTATCACGTTTGCCTACATAACAACAATGACTACACATCCAACACAATTAATTGACTGTAAAGCACTTTGAGACATCCTGAGGAAGTGATAAGTTTCCATATTAATTCTAGTTCTTTTAATATTTATGAAAATATTATTATAGAATGTTGGCCTTAGAATACAACATTAAAAAGGCATTACATTAACAACTTACATTCAATGTAAGAAACATCCGACAGCACTTCACAGATAGGCATAAAGAAAATAGACACCAAGCCAGAAAGGGAGATGCTTTGAGGGGTGACTGACGGCTTTTGAGAAGGTTTTTAAAGGAAGAGAGGGATGTGAAGAGGTTTAGGGAGGTAATTTCAGACAGCAGGACCTAAGCAACTGAAGGCTGTATTACCAATGTTAGGACAAAAGGGTGAGGGGATGAATGCACAAAAAGCCATAATCAAAATAACAGTGTTCAGGTGAGGATATATTGCTGGGGAAGATTGCAGAGATAGATGGGGTGTTGAGGTCATGGAGGGAACTAACAATAAGGACAAGGATTGTACATGCTGAGGGGCCAATGTAGGTCAGCAAGGATAGATGGATGAGTGAAACTTAGTGCAGGACAGGACGCATGTAGTTATTTAAATAATACAGTTATTCCAATCTAGTTTTTGTGACAACAAACCATATCTTTAAATAAACTATACTTTATATCACAGGATTTATTGGTCCTGCACCTATCGCTATTACAATAACTTTAAATACTGCATCTACATACAAGGGCTTTTGGTTAAAACAGTAAACCTCTACAAAATATAGTTTCTTGATTTCAGTTACATGCTTCTGAACACTAACATAAAAATATCACATACCTGTCACCACAGCAGTATGGTTCTCCCCAGATGAAATAAACTGTACATTCTTCTTCTTCAACTGTTCTATCACCTTTGGCAATGAAGATTCAAAAATGAATGTACCATGTCCTAACTGGCCAAATTGGCCAAAGCCAAATGCATATACATCCTCCTCTGTAGACAGATCAAACACAGGATATGGAGTGAAGCTGCTTATGAGAGTACAAAAGTTGCCAATAAAAAATAAAAGTTGCCAATTTAGCTGTTTATTACCAAACGAATCTTATGATCAAGAATCAGTGTGCTCATTTCCATAAGATATAGACAATTTTAGTGCCATTTTGCAAATGAAAATATTTATTGGCAGGTCATGTGAAACAGCGCTAAGAATTTCATATCGTATGCAGACCAGAATTTGAAATATTTGTATCCATGTAAATGGGATGAAGTGTATCCAGAAAAATTATGTAATACAAATAAAGTATGTAGAATTCCATTGGACTTTTTTTTAAAACTCTGATACCTGGTCATCACTATACCAAAATGTTCAGAAGTTTATTGAAAAATAGGCATGTGTGAGTGGAAGAAAATTTGGATCAATAGAAATAACAGGGTAAATACACTGATTCGTAATTTCAATCTCGTAAGCTCAATATGAAGAACCACTTTTCATCAAAACCAACACTGTAAACAGATGAACATAGAATGGAGGATTTGAAAGTGCATCTGTTTTTTCAGAATGTCTCAGTGCACCTCTTTTATTTTCCTTTAGTAGCAGTTCTAGACAAATCTACTCAGGTCTATTTTAACTCAAAGTATAGGGAAGCAACTTTTATACCACAATAATTTAATGCAATATCTAGAACATGTTTTAAACTTAGGGTGCAGTTTATGCGAGTGTGATTTTCACATCAATCTTTGAAATCCATTTTGACAAACTGTAACATACCTGTAAGAACAATAGTATGACCTCCCCCACAGGAAACCTGGGTGACTTTTCCTGAAATACCAGGGACTGGCTGTGGGATCCGATGATTTATTGGCTGATCAAGTGGTAATCCGAGCTTTCCATTGTCAGATTCTCCAAATGTGTAGAGCTGTCCATCATCTATGGCAATCAGATAAAACTGTGTTGTGGTAATCCAATTACTGTGCCCCTACCATGCTAATTTGTGCAACCGCAATCACTGGCTAGCTGAATCAAAATTCGCAAAACTGTTTAGAACCAATATAGGCAGGTGATTGGAAATGGAACTACTGCTTTAAAATTGCATAAAGCGGGTTTCTAAGGACAGCACTGCAGTAGCATTTCTGCAACAAGACCAAATCTATAACTGCAATTTTTTAAGTTTGATGCAAAAATGTGACTCATTCAGAAACATTTTATGGTCTTGTACATTTCTCTACTTTTGGTTTGTAATACCAGAATTTTACACTGTTTTGCAGATTTTTACTTGAAAGAAAAACTGCACCTATTTTGATACTTTAAAGGGTATCCATTCAAGGGGTTTAAGGGAACACTTGGAATGAATGGATTGTGTGAGTGTCACTATATAAAGATTCAGCAGATTAAAACTTCAAATGGATCAAGGTCTAAGTAAATTACTCTTAGAATGGAAAGTGAAAGGGAGAAGAATAATGAGAAAATGTAAATGTCTAAGTATAGTGCCATTTCCAGCTAGTCCTTATGTAGATTTGTTACTGTGGTAAACGTCCACTCAGTTGAATTTTAATTGAATTTAATGCATTGATTTGCCCAAACATTCACCCCATTTACCATCACATCTGACCATACACTGTGACAAGTTTGTTTCAATATACTTCATTGCAATAATGCGCCATTGCAGTCCATTTGACAAGACCTTCAGATTTGGCAATATCTAATTAGAATTAAAAGTCTTACAACTGGCGTCTTTCATTTAATACCTTTCAAAGGGATCACATTTGAAAACGTGGCCACAGAGCTTTCCAAAGAATCATCTATCCATTGGCTCAAATAACCATTCAACTAACTAATCATGTACGTTCCCCCACATAGGCCTACCCTTTTATCTGAAATCTTCACCTAGATCTGGGTGCTGGAAATTTCCAGCTGCTGTGGACAAATTTAGTGCATGTGACAGAGATACATTATAGGACTTTTTGTTCCCCTGCCCCAGTTGAACTACAATATCCAGAGTGTACTGTGGCAACCAGACAGATAAATTATAAACAATTGTACAAAATGAGCAGCAGGGGGAAAAAAAAACAAAAATAATAATTTAATTTTTTCCAGCATTTCATGTAGTTTAAACCACTAATTCAATTTCTGAAGGAACAGGGTTGTTTAGTTTGAGAACTCTTTTGTGTTGCACCAAGGCCAGCAGAGTGTTTATGAAGCATTTTGATACTGGCTTTGAACACTGAAGGCAGAGAAGCCAGTAAGCCAGGCCCAGACCATGACAAATGGTCATCTGTTCAGGGTGCTGATCACTGGAGCCTCGATAGTGGAGAAAACCTTGGTGGGCAGTGCAACATCAATGACAGTTCCAACTTGAACTACAAATCTACTACGGAACATAAAGGTAATATCATCTTTTATAATTATGTGAATAACTGAGTTAATGAGGATTTTGAGGAGGAAGAAAGGTAAAACAAATTAAAGTACTTTCATTTTAAGCAAACACTGAAAATATTTTATAATATAAATAACTGAGAATAAGAGGATTTAGGGAGTGCCTTCCATCTTAAACAAGTTTAAAAAGTGGTGGTTAAATAGTATTAAAAGTATGTGAGGCCTACATCTTTCAATATTCATAAGCTACCATAATATTTTTAACTCCTATCATTCATGTGATACATTGCTTCAATAAATTTGTTGTGTTACTGCTGGGAAAACTGCTATTAAGTTTTGGCTATAGTGGGACATCAAAACCACACTCTAGAAGCCAGACAACCTGTGAGCAATGCAACAAGAGGTCTACTGTTATTTAGTCAAAGGTTTTGATGCTGTTCTGAGCACATAAGTCCTGCGAAATTGAAAACAATATTTTCTCCCAACAGCTAGGGAATCCCCCTTGTCCATCTCAGAGCCATTTGAAAGATATTTTCTACCCCTCTTTAGGAAATGTATCCTTCTTTGCCAGAGAGTAAGCAAGTAATCTATTCTCAAATCTCTGCTGACACTGTCCTGTAGCTAACCAGACCTCTGATTTTCCCTGCCTTCATCTGGGGAAGACTATCTACTCAGTGAGCTCACATCTGACCTTTTCCTGGTACATTGCACACCACCACAAATTCACCAAACTATCTAGAAGAGAAAGGCATTTTCAGCTGCATTTCATTCTTTACTCTTCTAAAACCACTTTGTTGGGATGATAACAAAAATCAAGAGGCAAATATATTTTATAGCAAAGATGCAGTCAAACAGCATGATAGTTTTCTATCTAACTGGAAAGTCTTTTCAGACAACTGTATAAATTCAAAATATAAAAACAGTAATTTATTATAAAATGAAAACATTTAACAATGGCAATGCTTCAAATCAATAACAGCAATAAAATGTTTATCACATGGGGCTAAAAGGGTTAAATTATGAGGACAGGTTGCATAGACTTGGCTTGTATTCCCTTGAGTATAGAAGATTAAGGGTTGATCTAATTGAGGTGTTTAAGATGATTAAAGGATTTGATAGGGTAGATAGAGTACATATTTCCTCTGGTGGGGGAGTCCAGCACTAGGGGGCATAACCTTAAATTAGAGCTAGCTCATTCAGGAGTGAAGTCAGGAAGCAAAGGGTAGTGGCAATCTGGAACTCTCTTTCCCCACCCCACCCCAAAAAAAAGCTGTTGAGGCTAGGTCAATTGAAAATTTCAAAACTGAAATTAATAGATTTTTGTTAAGCAAGGGTATTAAGGGATATGGAACCAAGACGGATAAATGGAGTTAAGATACCATACAGCCATGGTCTAAATGAATGCCAGAACAGGCTCGAGGGGCTGAATGGCCTACTCCTTACATGGATATGGCTAGTAAACAAGCAATAAACAACTGAAGCCTTGAATTTGCTGTCATTAATACCTGTTACAAAGGCAGAATGGTAATATCCACAGGAAACCCAACAGACCAGCTTCCCAACGTCTACTCGATGTGGCAGACTGACATTGTTTTCAGTATCAAGGCCGATTTGTCCCTCAGAATTGTCACCCCACATAAAGAGATTCCCATCCTCTAAACAAAAAAACATGTTCAATCAGACAAGTAAACAAAGAGAAAACTACAGCTCTTGTGAAAAGTTATTCCTCAACTTTAAATAAAATAATATTCAGAACAAAAGTATGCACACTTTTTGAGGTATCACACGTTCAATATGATTTCATACTTGTTCTGTATCCATTAAATAACAGCAATAATTAAGGATATAATCACTGCAGTAAATGGATTACTTTACAGTGAAGATTAGATTATTTAGGCTTTTCAGTAACTGAAAGTTTACTCTCAGATGTTTTAGTACATGTGGATAGCATAGTGTTGATCACTTGTTTGGGACTGTGATCTATAAAGAAGATAATTCAGCAGATATATTTATCCAAATATATAGTTTTGTGCCTGCTATCATAGCTTCCTTGTATTTTATTAAAATTTTCTCTCCTTAATAGATTTTAATTGACACCCTGAGGATATGAAAGGCACTATATAAATATAATATTGTTCTTTATTCCTGAACTCTGGATTTATGAACACCTCTGCACTTTTACAGTACTGTTGAGGGAAACTTCCCACCAATTTTTCTATTCTCACACTGCTACACCTGTTGATCCAGCCAAGATAAGCAACTCACTATACGGGAGTTAGTCGTGTGAACGAGAGCAGAGGTTAGGTTATGAACTCAGGTCTCCCAGGTCATTGTAAAATGTATTTAGAAATAGAACCACAACCAGAAATAGATTTATTGAATGCATTCAAGATAGTTTCCTAAAGCAGCATCTTTTATAGCTAAAAATGAAGCAATACTCAATTTAATTACAGGTAATGAACTGAAAATAGTTAACAATCTGGTAGTAAGGGGACATTTTGGAAATAGAGACCATAATATGATTAAATTCACTGTCACACTTGAAGGGAGAAATGAGGGCTGAAAATCAAAGAAGGGTTGAAAAAAGAATTGACCACAGTGGGGCAGGAGAAATTGAGCTAGTAAATTTGTGGACCAACAATGGAATCTAGGTTGACCTGACTGAAGTGTTTAAAATAGTGAAGGAAATTGCCTACATAGATAGGGAACAACTCGTCAAATTAGAAGGGGAATCTAGACATCTTAAAATTTGAACTAAATCTGTTAAACGCAAATCCAGAGAACGTGGAATGGACAATTCCAAAAGGCCATAGATGAAAGTAAGGTAAATATTTGGAAACTAAGGGCATTAAGGGATGCGGAGAAAGGGCAGTAAGTTGCCAAACAACATGATCCAGCAGGCTTGATCGGCAAATACTCTAGTCTCATTCCTATGGTACTGATCTAAATCTCCGAGTTGTATAGGATATGTAGCACTAACCTGGATTGTTTTATTTCATTAATTTAATTTTAAAGACAAAATCCACATGTGCTCTATTTCTCCACAACATCTTGTGGCTTTTTTTTCTTTAGTATTTAGACAAATTCAAATCTAGAATCAAATTCTACCAAGCCACAGGCATGAAAACACTTTTTTTTTAAATGGGCAACATAGTTTTTTTTTAAATAAACATTATTCAGTAATAGAAATCATCTTCAATAGCAATTAAAATCTTCTGAAGCAATTAGTACTAAACACATTCTAGGGAGCAATGTACCAGAAACCTGTTTCTAACAACCAGCTGTGGGTCTGGCTTCATGTGGTCTCAATAACCATTAGCTGTAATGTCTAAATCCTTCAGTTACAACTGTGATGAACGTTTGGTGGTTTCAATAGACAGGTGGTCTCTTTGCACAAATTGTTTAACAGTGCATTCACACCCAGCAAGTTTAGCATTGGTGCAGAGCTAAAACCACTTTGTACTGACACTAAACTTGGATTGTAAATCAGGTATCAAGGCCCAAATTGACTTTGAACAACAACAACTTGCATTTATATAGCACCTTTAATGTAGTAAAATGTCCCATGGTGCTTCACAAGAGTGTTATCAAACAAAATTTGACACCGAGCCACATAAGAAGATATTGGGACAGGTCCAAAAGCTTGGTCAAAGAGGTAGGTTTTAAGGAGCATCTTAAAGTAGGAGAGATGTGGAGAGGCAGAGCGGTTTAGGGAGGGAATTCCAGAGCTTAGGACCTTGGCAACTGAAGGCACGGCCGCCAATGGTGGAGCGATTAAAATCAGGGATGCGCATGAGGCAAGAATTGGAGGAGCGCAGAGATCTTGGAGGGTTGTAGGGCTGGAGGAGGTTACAGAGATAGGGCGGGGCGAGGCTATGGAGGGATTTGAAAACAAGGATGAGAATTTTAAAATCGAGGCAGAGGGAAGCAGAATGAGACTACCTCCTTCAGGGAATCTCATTTGGTTTCATTCTGATGTCAGGTCGGGCCCTGACACCAGATTCATGCTGCACTTACATTATAATTGTGGCAAAGTAAAACTGCTTCACATCGACACTACAACTGAACTGTGATTACACTCTTTAGCATCCATTATTATGGCCCACCTGAGTGAAAATACCAGATTATGTTGTGGACCTGTATCCGCTAGGAGCTGGGTTAAGACTGCCAAATTTATTTCACAAAAGATCTTTACAGCTAGCACTGAGAAAGGAGACTTTTATCTCATTAGTCCAAGATGAATTCAAACCCAGGTTTCAGAGGTGAAAGGACTGTGGTGACTCATCATCAGTAAACAAATAGTAACATTGATTCCACAGTTTTTCAAATAATTGTTCATACTGGAAAAATGTTATCCTTTTATTAAAAAAGCTAAATAAGGGAAATATAGCAGTATGGATATCGTTGGTTGACAGACAGGAAATAAACGGTTATGATTAATTGATGTTGATTTGGATTGGAGTAGGGTGGTAAGTGGTGTTCCCCAGGAATCAGTGCTGGGTCCATATATACGATTTGAGCGTGGGTATATGAAGCACAATCTTGACATTTAATGACAACACAAAAGTAGGGAGTTTGGTAAACAGAGAAGTGTGAGCTAATGGATTTTGGGAAGAAAAATGAAGAATGGGAGTACAAGCTCAATGGAACGATGCTGAAGGATGTGGAGGAGCAGAGAGATCTAGGGATGCAAATACATACTTCCTTGAAAGCATGACCAATAACATTTTGGGTTTTTTAAATAGAGGCATAGAGCACAGGAGCAAGGAGGTTGTGCTAAGTTTGTACACGACAATGGTTAGACCACAGTTAGAGTACTGTTTACAATTCTGCCCCCGCCTCCACCCCATTATAAAACGGAAATTAAAACCATAAAGCACGTACAGCAGATTCACCAAGGTGATGCCAGGAATGAGAAATTAGTATCAGGAGAGATTTGAGATAGTGGGATGAGCAGAGAAGCTAAGAGGAGATTTAATAAAGGTTTTTAAAATCATTAAGGGTTTAAGGGTTTTGATAGGGTGAATAAGTAAAGACTATTTCCCCATGTTCAGCAGTCAGTGACAAGTGACCATCAATTTAAAATAGTCACAAAGAGACTGAGGAGAGAGGTTTGCAGAAATGTTGTTAGAGCACGAATTGCTTTGCCACAGGGAGTAGTTAGGGCAGAGACGATTGCAACTTTTAAGTGATGAGGAGACAAATATTTGAAGTAGGGAAAGACATAGGACTATGGGATAAGGCAGGGTGTTGGCAGTAGTTTTGAAATAAAAACAGAAAATGCTGGAAAAACTCAGCAGGTCGGGCAGCATCCATGGAGAGAGCAACAGACTTACCATTTTAGGTCAATGACCTTGCATCAGAACTCGATGTAGTTTTGGATTGCTCTAGCAAATAGCCAGCACTGACAGGATGGGCCAAATGGTCTGCTTGTATTCTTTAAGGTTCTATAGTTCTATGAGTTGTCTTGTAATAGCACAGTATTCATTCTTTGAGGGCAAGGAAAAAGATGTACTTGATCTTGAGATTCATTTCAAATTTGTAAAATGTTACTGGCTGCAGCATGGACACTTGTTAGACATAGAGGACTTGACAAGGATCAAATAGTAGAAGGCACAATGGGAGAAAATATTATGAAGCCACACACACTAAAACCATGAAGTATGTCCTGTCCATAGGCCAAATGGTTAATAATGCACATAGAGCCTCAATACAGTTTCAAAAATCTCTCACCAGTTAAAGCTGCTGAAATGTTTGACCCAGCTGCCAGGTGTTTGATCTTTTGTTTATCTGTGAAGAACTCTATACGCTGGAATGCTGTTCTTTCTTCCGTATCTCCCAGACCCAACTGTCCTTCACTATTACCACCAGCAGCATAAACGTTTCCTTGTTCTGTAACAGACATCTTGGTCACTTCTTAAGTATACGCACGGTCCTTATAAATTCATCTCTATTTATAATCAATTTTTAAAAAAATCTTTATGATAAACCATGGTAAGTACTGGCTATTTTGGATTTGATGTTTTTGGACATATACCAAAGCTTGTAAACATCACCTGCCATTGACCCGAAACATGGGAAGAAAAGATCCAACCAACAAAGGAGTGGAAATGAGGAAGCAACAAACTAAAACAAGCTTCTGAAAAAAATACACAACTGGAATTTTATTCATTCATCCAAGTATTGTAAAAGCCTTCCTTCAAAAAACATTAGCTGTTGCACCCCATTCCCTCCATTTAAAAAAAAATTGAAATGCACAGCAGAAAATGAACATTTTAGCCTGACCCTACTAGGACTGTCAACTCTAAGTTAGTCTTCACATGTTGGAGAGTACAAAACAGGTATACCAAAACAAATTAAGGGAATTACTCCAATAAGAAACAGGCAGGTTAGTGCAGTACCAGTAATTCATGCACATTGCTGGTTTTAAAAAAAATGGTAGGTCCAGCTGAAGCAGCAAGGATTTATTTTTTATACTAGTCAATCTCCCATGGCATTGCACACTGGGTCTCAAGACCACGTGTAATCTGCAGTAGAAGCGAGGTTAGATCGAGGGACCACAATGATCCGGGGTGCACAGATGTAATTCAGTCCCCATTTTAAACTCAGTTGGGTGTAATTGCAGCATTGCAAGTTTACATAGGTAGTTCCCATTATAAATGAGGGCACAGGAATTTAAACAGAAAAAATTGACAGTAAATGGATGCAGATGCATGATTTTAATATATTCCATAAGCAAAACACATGACAAATGTGGGCATAGGCATTTATAATGGAAAAAGTAGACCCAGAAAGTGCAATAAAAACATGACAAGAGGAAGTCAAGTGGTGTAGACAGGAAGTATGGGCAGACATAAGATTTTTAATAAGCTATTAACCGATCTCCCATAGCGTTGTACAAGGGATGGTTAAAGAGTAGGAAGGAAATACTAGAAAAAAGGGTTTGGCTATGAAAGGTTGGGATGAATTTTTTTTTATTGAAAGAGGTGGTAGCACCAGTAAAGGGCAACAGTGAAGAAAATATTGATTTTGAAGACCAGAAGCAATGCAGGGAAAAAAAAGTTTTTAAAGCACAGTGAAACATAGAAAATAGGAGCAAGAGTAGGCCATTCGGCCCTTCGGTCCTGTTCCGCCATTCAAAATGATCATGGCTGATCGTCTAAATCAGTACCCTGTTCCCGCTTTTTCCCCATATCCCTTGATCCTTTTAGCATTATTTAATTATATTGGTAAATGGAGTGTGAGCAGTTAGCAGTTGGTAAAATCACAGGTGTATACTTTAAAGGGAAACAAACCACAACTTGCATTTATGTAGCACCTTTAACATAGAAAAATATGGATGGGAACCAAGAAAGACATTTTACGTTAATTTTAAATAATTTATTCATTATTTGAAGAAAGAGAAACTGGGCCATAAATGGAGACAGCCAATACAAGTGGGAAGCGGCACATGTAGGCTTCAGCATGCTAAAATGGCAGGTGGGCATTTTGAAGGGAAATACAGTGGGCAGGCTACACAGGAACCAAGACAGGAATTAAAAATAAATGTTAAAAATTTATTAAGGCTTTAAAAGAAACACCACCTGGACAACAAGGGAAGAGTTAAAATTGAATATGGTATTTTCTTCTCTGATTCCTCTAATCTTCCTGATGACTAGTTCTGAGTAGTATCGCTAATGTTGCCATTTTTAATGTTGAAGCCATCCAAGTAGCTGCTGAATGCCATATGGGTGTCTTATGATATCCGCAGTGTCAGCCTGGCAATGCCAATCTTGTACTTCTTGTTTTCCTGCACTTTTGCAGGCTCCCCGATTCCCAGAGTTTTTCCTCAGTTCTACCCCACATCTGTCTGCCAGTCCTTGATGTACTGTGTGTGAATCCTGCATATTTATTATTTCTGAAACGGCAGAGGGGAATGCAGGTAGGTCGCCCACGGCAAGGCATCAGAGGAGGCTCACGATGAAAGAGGACTCAAACCAGGAGGGCGATTTTTGAGCATAAATATTATTTATATATAAACAAACTAAAATTTTAAAGAAAGCATTTATGTTAAATGAAAAAGTTAGAAGATAAATGCTCCAATTAAATGCTCCCTACTATCCTTGTGCAATCTTACCAAAGAACAAAATGGTGGAAGAGTTGTGAAAGAAAGTTACAAATTTGCTCCACACAACATGCCAGATTGTGTAATTACAACTTGACAAGTTTACATAGGCAAATCCCATTATGAATGTAGACATAGGAATTTATAATGGAAAAAAAGTGACACAAAAAGTGTGAGGAAAACGTAGCAACAGGAATTCAAGTAGTGCAGATTCAACATTTTTAATATATTACAGATATTGGGAGCAGATTGGTTGGAACATAGGTGTTTCTTTTCAGTGCAGGCTGAGGAACTTAGAGATACAGAACTGAGATGCTACTGTTGGGAGGTTGCAATTGCAGTGTGATAAGTTTACATGGGTAGTGGACATAGGAATTTACAATGGGAATAAATGACAAAAGTAGACAGGAAGTGTACACAAACATGAGAATTTTAATACATTAATAGCCCAATGATATATTTCAGCTTCAAGCCATCAATGTTGGTTTGGCATCTAAATCAAATCTTTGCATTTTTAAGCAGCCGTATTCATGATTATGTATTTAAAGAACCAGCATCACCTGGCAACCATCATACCTGTGCAGACCAATGTATGGTTTCTCCCACAAGCAGCGAATTTCACTTTCTCTGATTTCAGTGCTGAAACAGAACACATATTTAATATAAAATTCTGTAAAAGTGTTCTCATCTTAAAGCTGCAATATATATTGTTCAAAAATAAATAATTCTGCCCCAACGGGACACTTTATTTTCTTTGCATTCGACTTTGTTTTTGACACAAACACATTGTGATTATGCAAATGAGAAGCAAATAGCACTCTGAAACTGTTATTGCTCTGTAGCTAACATTACACGAGTAGTCAGCAGATTACTCACTTAAGAGCGCGACTATCATAGTTCTTTCACAGGCGTGATGCGTGAGCTTTTTGGTATTGAATATAATGAAACACAACATCCTAGTAAATCAATTTAAAGCAGGAATGCCGGTGCAGATACTGAATCTCTAGTTTATTCGTTTTAATGTTTATTTCTGTTGGCTGCAACTTCACATTTGTCTTCTACAAGACATGCTGTGGCCTCCAGCCTCCTCATTGCATAGTTTCTCCTCCATCTCCCCCTGCCATCACTAAAATTATCTCATCCATTAAGTCAACCACCAACTCTATGACTCCGTGCACATTCAAGCTCCTGATGACCCAACAACCTTTTCTCAGGTGCTTGCTGACATCATCGTATTCTCTGGCATGACCTCCACATCCTTCAAACTGTTATCTTCACTCTCTCCAAAAAAGCCGACGATCAACCCATCCATTGTTACAACAAATTTTCCATTCTCTCCAACTCCTTTCTGGAAATCTAAGTATACAATAGCATAGGATTTTCCAACATTGACCAGAAATGTTACATCCTTAAAAAAGTCCAGGAGGATCTGCCCCTTCCGAAACCATATTGTCTGCCATATAATAGGTTATTTTTCATATGTTCCTAAGATCAATTCCATTGTTTTGCTTGTAACCGATGCAAGACTAATGGTTTTATTGCCTTTCTTGAAAATAGGTACCACAATGGCTTGTTTCCAATTCAGTGGGACCTCCCCTGTATTCACTGACTCCTTCATAATGACTGTTAGCACTTCACAAATGTTGTCCCTAGTCTCACTTAGCACCCTCGAGTATATAGCATCCGTTCTAAGGGATTTATTGATTTTGAGCCCTTTATGCCCACCCGTGACCTCCATGCAAATAATATCAAAGTCATTAAGTTTAATTGTAGATCTTATGATGGGTGGCATGCAAATAGTGCAGTTTTGGTCTCCTGATTTAAGAAAGGACATAATTGCTTTGGAGGCGGTTCAGAGAAGGTTCACTCGACTGATTCCTGGGATTAGGGGGTTATCTTATGAGGAAAGGTTGGACAAGTTGGGCCTGTATACACTGGAGTTTAGATGAGAGGTGATCTTATTGAAACATATAAGATCCTGAGGGGACTTGAAGGGGTAGAAGCAGAGAGGATGTTTCTCCTTGTGGGAGAGACTAGAACTAGGGGCCATAGTTTAAAAATAAGGGGTCTCCCATTTAAGACGGAGATGAGGAGAAATTTTTTCTTTCAGAGGGTCGTGAGTCTGTGGAACTCCCTTCCCCAGAGAGCGGTGGAGGCAGGGTCATTGAATATTTTTAAGGCTGAGATAGATAGATTCCTGATTAACAAGGGAGTCAAAGGTTATTGTAGGTAGACAGGAAAGTAGGGTTGAGGTCACAATCCGATCAGCCATGATCTTATTAAATGGCAGAGCAAGCTCGAGGGGCCGAATGGCCTACTCCTGCTCTTAATTCGTATGTTCGTATGTAGTGTCTCCTCCAGTGAATATTTCCAGGAAGTAAACATTTAGTATATGCTGATTATTTTTAGTTAATCCTCAATTTCAACCGTTTGCACCCTTAAAGGATCACAATTATTTTCTGATAAATCTCATGTTTTTTTATAATACTGAAGGAATATCACACTGTTATGTTTGCCTTCTACAGCTATGCTAATTTATGTCTCCCTCATTAGCCCTTTGTCGGCCTTTTTACATTTCTTTGATAGTCCTGTATTCTTCCTTGTGGCTTTCTTCACCTTTCTGTAGAATTTGTTTTTCTAAATTACTTCTTTTTGTATTGCCTTGGTAATCCATTTAGATTCACAGTTCTTTATTTAATGTGCTTATTTTGTTGGTATGTAGTTACCCTGCATACTTAGTAGTATGTCCTTCAATTATTTTCATTTGTCCTCAACTGAAGTTTTCATCACTGCCACCACCCCACCATTGACCTGTTTAGGCTCTTCCCCTCGTTGTCTTGAAGTGGGCCCTTTCAATGTTGTATACCAGTGTCAGCTTGGCTCAGTGGTAGCACTTTCACTTCTGAGTCAGAAGGTTGTAAGTTCAAGCCCCACTTTGGATCTGCACAAACAATCTGAGCTGACGTTTTAGTGCAGTATGGAGGGTAGGGCTGTGTTGTTAGAGGTGCCATCTTTTGGATGATACGTTAAACCAAAGCTCTGCCTGTTTAGGTGGACATAAAATATTCTGTGGCATTATTTGAAGAAGAGCAGGGGAATTTCCCAGTGCCCTGACCAATGTTTATTTCTCAACCAACACCACCAAAACAGATTAACTGATCATTTATCTCATTTGCTGATTGTAGGTCCTAGGCATACATAAATGGCTGCTACACTTGCTTATGTGGCTACACCTCAAATGCAATTCATTGGTTACAAAGCAGCTTGGGGCATCCGAGGATATGAAAGTGTTAGAGGAGGGGTTCTTATTTATGATTTACTCCTCAAATTGATGAGGTTCTTAAACATTGAAGTCAGGTGTCATGGGTTTATTAAGCATTTAGTACACGTAATACTACTTAAACTTACACTTAAAAGGTAAGACTTACAACCGCACCTAATGGTTTGGTTGGGGATCAAAACATGTTACTGGTCTGAGCTCGGTATCTTAGGCCTTTACAAATCAAAACACTCATTACAAACTGACAGTTTTCATACTGTCAGTTATTTCTATCACTCCCTCGAAGTGACAATTCACACAATTCTGCAATACATAATTATACAAAAGTTAAAATACAACTCCATATAAGGATCAATAACTTTAGCTTAAGTTGAGTTCTGATGAAAGGTCTACGACCTGAAACGTTGGCTCTGTTTCTTTCTCCACAGATGCTGCCTGACTTGCCGAGCTTCTCCAGTATTTTCTGTTTTTATTTCAGATTTCCAGCATCCGCTGTATTTTGCTTTTGAATAACTTTAGTTTTCCTTATTTAACAAGCTAATTTTCTGTTGGGCTAACAGGTACAACTCCCTTACTTCGTTATTTTATCGATAGTTTCACTCTTGTTCCATATAATTGTTATTCTACCAATTGAAACTTTTAATTATAAGTCTGTTTTTGTTTCTGTATCATTGGTACCAATTGAATAGGATGATGTATGCTCAGATATTTTCCTTTGTAGAATTAACTGTTTTCCCACACTGTTATCAAATGATTAAAGTTCTCTGAAACTTTAGGAAACAGTATGCAACGGCATGTCATTAATTAAGTCTCTTATTACTACATCCTGAAACTGACCATTGCTGCAGGGTCAGCCCTCGCCCAAAAGCCCAGTGGTATTTTAAATTGACATACTTTCCTGCCTAACAGCCAAAGACTCTAAGATTAATATTACTAAGTTATTTGTTAATGTAAAGAGAAATCAATTGCAGTATAACATTAGTAGACTTCAGGATAGTCTGGTTAACCCTTTCCTTGCAAAAGGCACTATATAATTCTCAGTCTTTCATTTTTCTTCTTCTGCGGTATTAGTTTATTCCAGTTCATATTAAGCTCAGTTATGTTATGGTCACTGCACTATTTCCATTCTGGGTTGCATTAAACCATACGGTAAATTGATCAATCAGGCAATATGCAGAATCATTAATACCATACATCAATTCTGGAAAGGTTTTTGATGGAAATTTTGTGAATTTTCGTACTATGCCCACTTGAACTGTGAAAAATACTCAGGTTTACAGTAATAGATCTTTCCAAACATGGATTATGTCTGGATAGAGCACTAAAAGGTGTATGATATGATGATAAAGTGCTGATGTTTACATGTCTGTCACTGACGTTAGTCGTGGTAGGAGCAATTTAAGGTGATGAATTAAGAATGTTGCACAAAAAGGGTATTGGCATAACATTAAAGCATATTGATTTAAGTTTGATTTCTCATGTTTTGATATTACTAAATACAGTAAACAAGCCTAATGAAAATATTGGACAACCTTCGACATAGTTAAGTCAGAATAAATATTTGATAAAATATTACTACCACATTGTTTCAAGAAAATAAAAAATGCAGAAAGGAACATCACTCAGAGATTCTTATGTCATTGTTTCTGATGCTATACTGTTGTTATGTAAACTAAAAATTATTGAATCCAGAAACGGATGCATGCCATAAGGACACAGAGAAGAGTCTGGGTAAAAGAACTTACCTTTTACACAAGTGGGTTTGTTGATGGTGTTCTTTGTTCCTAAGCCTAGCTGACCCCAGTTGTTGCTCCCAAAGATATATACCTTGCCATTTTCTGTTGAAAAACAAACGTGCTTCATGTGAACATTTTATTTTACCCTTGATTCTATATTTCACATGATTTTCCAACATATAAATCTTTCAGCATCTTACCTGTGTGTTTATTTTTCTGTCTCGTATCTGAATTAATCTAAAGCTAAAAGAAGGCAGATTTCTGTCACCTGTCATGACTTCCCCCAAAGCCACTTAATCTGATTTTTCTGCTTATGATTCAAAGCCTCAGGTTCACCTCATGGTTTAACAGCCCCAGTGTAAAACTGGCATAGTGACATAGAATTTTGGAACACCAACCCCTACACCTTCAATTCTTCACACAAATGAGACGCTGAGTTCAACTGCATCACTGCGAGCCGGATCCCTTCATGTGAGGATAAGTATTTTGCTACAGAAGGGAATAGGAGAAACAGGCCAGTAATCTCCTAGCAACTAACTACGAGCAGTAATGGTGGTGGCCTGGGAGTAAATGATTCAACTAATATGCAGTTGGAGAATCGGATGCACACAAGTCATTTTTTTCTTGAAATAACATTGTAAATATTTTTTCAGATTAAAATAAGACTTGACACACCTGATAATTGGTTAAAGGGTTAGTAATTAAAAATAGATACTCTAGGAAAAAGCCTTAAGCTCATATTCAAGGGAAAATATTTTCCCCGCACCCAATCTAATTAAATGAAACTTTAAATAGAAAAAAACCCAATGAATCTTATCACACTGTAGCTGACCTCCTAGTCCAGATTGACCTCTTAGTCTCAGTTGTTGTCTTTGCAACATTTCTGTGACTATATAATTAAAAATTGTTTCTTTTTCTGATCCTTCATTCCAATTTTCTCCCCACCTTTCATGAAGAAATTGTCTCCCTTACTAGGGTCCGAGTTCACTGGCAACAGTAGCCTTCTGATATTTTCCCCAGATGAATGTGTAAACCTTGCTCGTAAGCGATGCCAGGTTATTTGATAATTAAGGACATCACAACCAAGTCTAAATCTGCCCTCATCCAGTATCCACACACTCACACTTCAATGAAATATCATAATATTGCAATCTGGAGTGGAATCCTGGACAATTTTCCCTCCCCTAGCCCATGGGTTGGTAGGTGCCCTACTACTGTCCTAGCTGCTAGCTGATATCAGCTAATTCAACACAGACTTGGGAAACATCGTTGCTAAGGCTCAGCTCCCAGCATTATTGCCCATCCTATGCTTTAAATGGAATTGGTGAGAAGTCATAGAACTTACAGCTAAATGAAGAAAGATTATGGTTCCTTAGCAAGCCTTAGAAATACACAAAGGGAGGGCAGTTGCCACAGGATGACATTTTGTTTAAAATTAAGATAGAAATTAGTTATCACTCTTTCCAACAAAAAATTGAGATTTGACCTTGTGCTGAAGGATCCAAGAGCTCAGACTACTAAACATTCAAGGGTGTCACAGACATTTCCTATTTTATATTCCCCTTTATACAATGTGAAAGCAAGGCTCTCATTCCATACTTTCTTCCACTATTATGTGAACTTATATCAGATAGTTCTCTTGGGAGAATATCATATGGACTCCTTTGCATAGTTAACTGAAACTTGTGAGGTCAGGCTCCAGGAAGTGTGCAGAAAGTACCATTTGTGTGTGTTTTGTTCCCCCAATTGTGACCAATTATGTTTTAGGACTATCAAGGTGCAACAAGCTAAATGGCACCTGGAAGTACCAAGCTGACATTTAAAGGATGCTGAAGCAATAAAATTTGGAGTTTTATTTCCTGTGATCCTTACTTGTTGCTCTAGCTGAACAGTCAAAGCAAACAAAATTCTGCCCCATCTTTGAATAGAGAGATAAATAAATAAAATTCAAGTTGAAGCTAACGACTCACCAGTTATGAACGCAGTGTGTTCATCCCCACAGCTGATTGAGACAGCTTTGTCATTTTTCAGCCAGAATTTGCTGGGAACATTGTCTGAGAATTTGCTTTTACCAAATGTAAAAACAGCACCAGAATCTGAAAGTTAAATAAATTATAATGTAATGGAACTTTTAAACTATTTGCATTAAATCAATAACATGTTCTAATGCCTGCTATGCTATAAAATAAATTTCCAAAAAGTTTGCAATTTTCTAGTAGCAGCTATGAACTAGGCATTACCACTGATGACCCAAAGTGTTCCTACATTTTATCTTAATTCAATGTTGTTATATGTGTGCTCTATAAATGCATTATTATAACAATAAATAACACTTGCCTCCACAATGTTTTACTTTATCCACTATACTGTTTCTTCAACAATCACTTGACAACAGTCATAACAGTTGAATATCTCATTCACTGCCTTTAACAATTTATGTACTAAATGCCTCACAACCTGCAGAAGTTTGAGTATGAAATAACAAAAACTACCAACCCAGTAAACATGAACAGAGAAACCAACCATCAGGAACTGAGTTGTTCTGATCTTTATATTGTTTTGCAGGGTTCAAGGTATACAATTATTTTTGTACATATATATCACACTTAAATATTTTTTTGAGGTAAGAGAATACGCCCAGTTCTGTTCCCTCAGCATATCTGAATCATCTAGTGTTGGGTGGTAGCACTCTTGATTCTGAGTCAGCGGGTCACGTTTTCAAGCCCCATTTCAGAGAGTTGAGCACATAATCTAGGCTGACACGTCAATGCATTACTAACGGAGTTCTGCACTGTTGGAGGTCTCGTCTTTCAAATGAGGCTTTAAACCAAGGCCCGTCAGATTGACAAAAAAAATCCCATGGCACTATTCGAAGAAAAACAAGGAGTTCTCTTGGTGTTGTGGCCAACATTTATCCCTCATCCAACATTGCTAAAACAGATTATCTGGTGATTTATCTTATTGCTGTTTGTGGGATCTTGTTATGTGCAAATTGGCTGACGCCTTTCCCTACATTACAACAGTGACTATACTTCAAAAGTACTTCATTGGATGTGAAGTGCTTTGGAAAGGCATTATATAAGTGCAAATTCTTTCTTTATCTATTAATTCACAGTATCCCTTCATGCCTTCACCCTGATGATCCCTGACATTCCTTTCCAGCAGTTTCCCATGGTAACCAATTGGGCCATGGCTTTCTCTCTGGTCCCATGTAACCCACCTTAGGTGGCAAGGTAGAGGAGATGTAAGATAGTGGATTATGACATCATTCTGATCACTATGCCTCATCATTTGTCAACAAATGAACAATATTTGCTTTCAACACATGAGACAAATGGAATGTACTAAGAAATAAATCAACAATTCCAAACACTCATCAGAAACAACTCCCCACTGAGTTATCACATTAATCCATTTGTATAGATCATATTTCATAACAGTATCCTTATATTAATGCAGTACTGTTCAATCATCTGTAGGAATTTGTTCTTTACAATCACTAATAGGTTAAATTAATCTAATAAAAAAATAGGATGGGAGACAAGAAACTAAAGTTTAAAATAAATCACAAAGGGACTGACAAATAAGGTGAATGCTGCAGTGTTATTTGGTTGGAGAGGAATCAGATTATGATTAAGCTGCTTTTTTTGAAAAAGTTATTTTTGACTTTATTGGAGAAATTCTATGGCGGTTCTCAAAGGGTTAACAGTCAAGTTTGTTTTGGCTGAATTTTGAACTAATTGGGTATGTGAGGAATTACACAGACTCAACCAGACAAAGACTGCTCAGTCCTGTATGTCACTGCCAGATGAGACTGCTCAGTCCTGTATGTCACTGCCAGATGTCTTTAATTCATCTCACTCGTCTCAACTAGCGGCAGGAAGGTTGCTTTGTGGCCAGTATTGAACTGTACTGGAGAACACATTTTTCTCATTTACGGAGCTTATTTTAAAACTTATGCGTCTGGTAGCTTAGGCCACTGAGAGGTACATACAGCTAAGGTCCACATGCACTTTTACGACTTACTAGCAACGTAGGGTTGAGGAAAGCCATGAATATACAATCAAACATATTTATACTTTTTATTATCACTATTCGCTTCACCACCATACTATCCTTCTCCATGGGGAACGCAATCTGAGCTGGGCATCTCCACAGCTACCATCTATGCCACTCCACCATCACAGAAGCCATGCTTTCGCCACATGGAATAGGCAGCTTCTGGCACATCACCAGAAAAGATCACCTTTTAAACAGGTTCTGGCCTTTGATTTTTTTTTGAATGTTACAGTATTATGCAAAGCATTTACAGACTTGCAATTAAAGATGCCTGAAGAATATATGGTTCAAAGGAAATACTTTGCAAACATTCTTTTAATAAATTTTGAAACATATTTTTTAAATATTCATATTCTAGTTGAATTGCATTTAAGGTACTCCTCTACATTAATTTACTCCACCTTGCTGCAAGTATGGGTGTAATAAGGCTCCGAATCACCATTCAATCTGTGGGGTTTCAAACCTTAAAATGAAAATACAGAAAATAATTCCGTACTTGGGTTGCCACACATCTATAATACAAGACGTAGCAATAACACTTGTTGAACTGCACTGCTAGACCCTGTCTAGTGGTAATCCACCTCCACAGAAACAAGGATCTAAACAAGAACAATTCTAGTAAACCTCATGTGGCATTGCTCAGGTATAGATTTGGACACAGAACGAGGTGTTCCTCATGTGTTATGCATATTGAGCTGATGTTACTGCTATATTTCGTAACAAGGTCTTGTAGGTGTTTCTTGAGGGCTTTGTTTATCTTAGAAGGTATAGGGTTCGGGTCTGCTTGAGGCAGGCTTTGGCCTGCGAGGTTGAGGTCAGAGAGGCTGCGATGATGCAGCTGTGGCGTCCTTTGTGCTTTTAGGTTGGTGAACGTTTCAAAGTCGGGAAAAATTTCACCACCACTGCAATTCATATGTCCACCTTGGAAACACTTATCATGTACAGCCACATCAAGAGGTTTCAGGGCCCCCTGGAAAAGCTGCTTTGTTGAACTTGTCCCACACACTCGCCTCTGTGTATTTCTCTTACTCACTTACTGTTCCTCTCTCTTTGTGCTTCTTCTGTTAATAGGTCCCTATATCTGTTCATTTCTTTTTTTATCTGTTATTCTCCCTCTTTTTTTAATTTCACCTTTGTTATCGTCTTACTGTGCTGTTACTGTCACCCTGTGTTCATCTATTACTCTCGCACTGCTCCAGATGTTTCCTCTATTGCACCAGTTGCCTTTTCCTCCAGTAATCTCTCACAATGGGACCAGAACTGCAAGAACCAGGACCAGAAATGCAGAAAGTGAGCAGGAGAGCAGCCGAAGCTAGCGATGAGGAGAGAGCCACAGGAGCAGGCAATTGCTTAGAGCCATCGGAGAGATGGGAGAAACAGATTTGGCAGCATGCGTGAGAACCATGTGCCTTCTTTATACCAGGTCTCACAATGTCTAGTCTGAGCTGGGCTGGGCTGGGCCCTGAAGCACACGGATGTCAGCAGATGTGGTGTAACAGGGTCAAGGCTACTGATTTTGCATAGGGAGATATGGGAAGACATCAGAGCAGTCAGAAAGTGAAAGAGAGAGATGTTTCTAGGTAAGTTTGTGATTTTTTTTCTGTATTATTTTTTAGATGTTAGTCATTTGATAGTTATTCGTAGTGCTATGTAATGAGGTGGGTGACGAATGGACAAGTTGGCTGAACCATACACTAAACCAATGTGGCAGTGGGGAAGGAGAAAATGGCTCTATAAAAATAGACTATAGTCTGTGTCGGTTAGACTGTTTTCTAGTTCCTATAACCTGGAAGCTGTACCTTTTCGAAGTTATGTTCTTGTTGAGGTGCACGTCCAAGGAATTAACAATTGTTCCGCATGAAGCGTTGGAGCAGTTCCTGATTGGGAAGAAGATCACATCTTATAAAAGGTAGGTAAAATATCAGGTGGTATATACATGATCTATGTGGTCTCATGGACTAGTTTCAATCGCCTAAGGTGGTTGGAAAGGATGGGCCTTGAGTTTTTATTTTTTTTTTGCCTCTCCCAGGACATTACGTGTTTGATGGTGGGCAGGTGGATATGTGTGCTGGTGGGAATGAGTGCCTAATCATGGTGCTCCAGGCATCGCAGTTCTGTGGGGCAGACTTGATGGACCAACTGGTCTTTTCCTGCCCATCGATTTCGTATGTTCGCAAGTAATCTGCGTACTGGATTTAACATAGTCTGTCAGACTACCAGATTGTCATTAACATGATGGATATTACCATGTAGACCAGAGTTTACAGACTAAAGAAACCAAGAAATTTAGTTGCAATTAAATAGTACAAACCATAATAATTCAAGAGATAATAAAAGTATATAATAGCTAATCTTCCATGCATTGTTCACATTAATAAAAGGGATAGTCAACAAAAGTGTGATGGAGAAAATATTACCGGAAGTACAGAACTGCACTATATGCAAGACCTTTAATAAAGATATAAAATTTGCGTAGAATGTTATCTATGTTTATAAAGCATTGAACATAATTTGCTTGAAATATTTTGTATATCATAAAAAGATTTACAAATTTAAATATATTTATGAGTTTCAGTTTCTTTACTGGTTGGAATGTAAGTGTAAAGTTGGGTTTATGATGGTTGGAGAGAGGTACATTGGCAAGTTAGATGAAGAAATGAAATACTACAGAAGAAAAGAGGAGAAAACAGTGGGCCTGTGGAGAAGTTGGTTGCTCCTTCTTTATCAGCATATCCTCCAGTCAGCTGCTGCAATGTTCAGACAGAACTGTCTTTTTAAAGGCTGCACTCCGACAAATTACACCCATTTTACACAGGTTTACATCAACTACTACTCCAACGGATATGCAATTGAGCTGAACCAGGACACTGTCGTGTAAATATCTCTCCAGACCAGCAGTGGACGCAAATCTTTTTCTATTGGCGTAAACGTTTCACAATAATCACATCATGGAAATTCACCCCAATATATTTGAAAGCGTTGGGGAGGGGAGTCATGGAATTTGGGAGGTTTCAGGGTGTGTGGTCTTTAAAAACACACAAACAGAGGAACAGGACTATAAAGAACAGCAGAGCTGTACTTTTAAAAAAACACTAGGGAGCAGAAAAAGAACAAACACCAGGAGTATTTGGACAAAGGAATACAAATACCAGGTTTGGGACTAAAAAACCTGGGGCCAAGGCAAGCTGATGGCCAAAGAAAATAAAACTGAAGAAAAATTTCAAATACACTGTTCCCAAGGGACCTAGAACAGGCTGCTGAAGGAGCACTGCCGGTTCAGGCTCCTCTTTCTCCTGAACTATATATCGATCACTGTTCCTGTATCTCTCTGGCTGCTTTACACTGCACCCCTCACCCTCTACCTGCTGCACTGTTTTTGTCTCTCGGGAGCTGTGCTCCTGCTCTCTCTCTCCATCTGTCTGGGGTAGAACCTAGGAAGGAGAAGTGGGGTAAGTAGACAGCTGGAAGCCAGATGGCAGAGGCCTACGCAGACTATTTTGTTATCTTCGTTGGTTTCCCAGCGCTGGGAAAATGGTACTCCGTGCTCTTGCCTCCTCAACTTCTCCACTCACCCTTTTCCCACTCTCTCTCAAACAATAACAAATGTTCCCAGTACCTCATCCTATGGTGCTGGGGCGCTCACCAGCTCCCGCCTCCCACTTGACTCCCAGTCACCACGTGTCCGCAGGCCAATTCTTTGATGTTCCCCTGTCCTGACTGTCAACTTTCCTATTTGCTTCCTAATTCTTGCTTCCCCAGACATCCTCTTTTACTTTCACATCTTAATGTCAAAAGCACAAGTCGCACTCAATTGGCGACGGTAAAAGAAGAGTCCTGTGGCAGGTGGGAAAGTCAACAGGCAGTCCAAGAATTGGGTGGATGGTGTGAAGGAGCAGGGAGACAAGTGGGAGCAAGGAGTCAAGAAGGGAAGCCTGAGGCCAGCAAATAGAAGGCAGCAGGCCCCAGCATAACAATAAAGCACTACTGGGGGGGAAGGAGCAGGTAGTGAGCGGGGTAGGTAATGGGATATTTAAATTTTAAAATAAAAAATGAAAAACCTCACTGCAATTGGGTAAAGAACAAAAACAAGATGGTGGCCAGAGCTTGTGATACTGTTAGAAGGCACAGTTGGGTGTTTGGCCACAGCTCCATCTAGCAGCGAGTGCCTGCAACACTGACAAAGGCAACTGTTCACACACGGATTTCTATTATAAAATATTTATATAGGCAGCTTCAATGTTAAATGCTGACATAAAAAGTGGGACTCAAAATCATGACACAGGAAGTAAGATCCATGGACAGGCAGTGTGAGCCATAGAAGCGAGTGATATAGATCATATATATTTTATTATACACGCATAGGCATACATACATACAATGTGGAAGTCTGTAATGGGTCAGTTACCCTTTGTGAGAATGTCTCAGATTAAAAATAAAACAGTCAGTATTTTCAATAAACAAAACTTTAGATTCTGACAAGGCTGAATCAGTGAAATTTTTCTCATAAAATTTGGAATCTCAATGTATGGCATTGTTTTCCTCAAGATGGAGGCAAAATGATCTTGTCTGATCAAGTATGAGAATTCAGAAGAACTCCAACCCTTTACAGTTTTTAAACCTGAAGGTTCAAATCTGATACTTCTTTTAGCTCCTTTGATGTAAAGAATCTCAAATGAACTTAACCAATACACAGTTTGTAATGGAAAACATCACTCCCAAATATAATGTTCAATAATCCTGGATGATATGAACATTTCATATGATAGAGTCATAGACAAAATCAACACAATAGAACAGTCAACATTTCTTTCAACAACAATAACTTGCATTTATATAGCACCTTTAATGTAGTAAAATGTCCAAAGGCGCTTCACAGGAGCATTGTCATATAAACCGAGCCACCTAAGGAGATATTAGGACAAGTGACCAAAAGCTTGGTCAAAGAGGTGGGTTATAAGGAGCGTCTTAAAGGAGGAGGGAGAGATAGAGACATGGAGAGGTTTAGGGAGGGAATTCCAGAGCTTTGGGCAAAGGCAGCTGAAGGCATGGCCACCATTGGTTGAGCGAAGAAAATCGGGGATGTGCAAGAGGCAAGAATTGGATGAGCGCATAGATCTTGGAGGGTTGTAGTACTGGAGGAAGTTGTAGGGCTGGAGATGGTGTGGTGGGGGGGGGGGATGGTGAGGCCAAGGAGGGATTTGAAAATGCAAGGCTCAGAATTTTAAAATCGAGGTGTTGCTGGACCGGGAGCCAATGTAGGTCAGCGAGCACAGGGGTGATGGGAGAATGGGACTTGGTTCAAATTAGGATATGGACAGCAGAGTTTTGGATGAGCTCAAGTTTATGGAGAGTGGAGACTGGGAGATCGGCCAGGAGAGCATTGGAATAGTCAAGTCTAGAGGTAACAAAGGCATGGATGAGGGTTTCAGCAGCAGATGAGCTGAGGCGGGGCAGAGACGGGCCATGTTATGGAGGTGGAAGTAGGCGGTCTTGGCGATGGAGTGGATATATGGTCGGAAGCTCATCTCAGGGCCAAACAGGATGCCAAGGTTGCGAATGGTCTGGTTCAGCCTCAGACAGTGGCCAGGGAGAGGGATGGAGTCGGTGGCTAGGGAATGGAGTTTGTGGCGGAGACCAAAGACAGTGGCTTCGGTCTTCCCAATATTTAGCTGGAGGAAATTTTTGCTCATCTGGATGTTGGACAAGCAGTGTGACAAATCAGAGACAGTGGAGGGGTCGAGAGAGATGGTGGTGGGTGTCGTCAGCATACATGTGGAACCTGTCATGTTTTCAGATGACGTCACCAAGGGGCAGCATGTAGATGAGAAATAGGAGGGGTTAAGGGGGATTCCAGAAGTAATGATGCGGGGTGGGAAAAGAAGCCATTACAGGAGATTCTCTGGCTACGACCGGATGAGAGTGGAATCAAGCGAGGGCAGTCCTACTCAGCTGGACAATGAAGGAGAGGAGGGGGAGGATGGTGTGGTCAACCATGTCAAAGGCTGCAGACAGGTAAAGAAAGATGAGAAGGGGTAGTGCACCACAGTCACAGTCACATAGGATGTTGCGTGACTTTGATTAGGGTCATTTCAGTACTATGGCGGGGCGGAAACCTGATTGGAGGGATTCAAACATGGAGTTGCGGGAAAGATGGGCATGGATTTGGGAGGGGACAACATGTTGAAGGACTTTGGAGAGGAAAGGGAGAAGATAGGGTGGTAGTTTGCAAGGACAGAGGGGTCAAGGGCAGGTTTTTTGAGGGGGAGGCAATGACAGCAGATTTGCCATCTGCAGAAGTAATATTTTTCTATTGCTCATCTGTTTGGAATGGCCGAGAACCAGGAGAAAGTTCATACACAGGGCTTTTGTTTCTTTTGTACAGATTGCTAACATGCTAATAAAGTAAAATTCTGTCACTTAAAAAAAGAAATTGCATTTACAAACATCCTATTATGCTTTACATACAATGAATTGCTTTGAAGTGCAGTCACTGTTGTGTAGGCAAACACAGCAGCCATTTTGCACGCAGCAAGATCTTACAAACAGCAAAACAGATGAATAACCAGCTAATCTATATTTTAAGAAAGAGCATACAAGATGACATGCTGTAGAAATGTTTCTGGCACACCGAAGAGCTCATATTTCCCTCAGCCCTTAAGAACATAAATTATTAACATTCATTTGATTTTATCAATGGATACATCAAAACACTGCAGAAGTATTCATTTTGTGGCCATTCTCGTGTTCCCTTCTCTTCCACCAACACAAATTAAACTATCAACTAATGCATGAAATATCACACGACAGTCTATAGCACATGCCATGATCCAGATTTATTAAGCCAGATCAAAGCAGCAACCATTGAATAGCTAGAACATTGTATGAATACTGACATGATGTCAATGAGAACACAGTGTATATACCTAGTAATATAGCAATACAAGGCACTTACATTATAACTCAAAAATAGTCGCCAACAAAAAGTTGAACTGGTCAAAATGAATGCTCATTTAAAACACTTCTTTGTAGTATTTGTGTAATCTTTGAAACTGTATGCACTTCCCTCTCCCCAGAAAAGAAAGCAGCTGCTCCACATTCCCAGAAAAAATACAATATACTTCCAGATAATAAAATAATTTACATACTATACTGTTCTGCTAATTCAGTGTACTCAATGTTTCAAAGCAGTGATTTTCAAACTAGCATCCATGAAGTTAGAACTTGAATCTAGATTTCTGTCAATGTACAAGTAATCCCGGCAAACTGACATTGTGTGTGTGGCCCACCTAATTCCAGATGGTAACTGGGGGTGGGGGGGGGGGGGGGGGGGTGGCTACACTACGACCATGTAAACGTGATTGGATGGCATCGGATCATCAGTCACATTGCATCATGGCACGTTGCTTTACTCTTATTTAGTGTCAGCTCAGCTCAGTTTTGATATCAGGAGTAGTGATGTACGATGTACCATGCAGTAACAATGGGCTGTATGGCGAAGGGTAAACACAGAAGTCTTCTGTTGAGGAGTTGCTGCCACTAAAAAGCACAATGTGTTACCTCCAGTATGGGTTTACCTTCACTGACATCGGCAGTATTCCGTAGCCACAGTGCACCATCTAATTCACAATCCTCGCTAACAACATCCTCAAAGCTCAACCAACACTCGACTCCATATACCTTATGGATCGCTGATATTGGCCCAGAAATTGCTCGGAGTGGCGAACCAACAGTGCTCGTCGTTCTATAGATTTATATTAACCCGCTAACTTACCACGGTCTTTACTTCAGGCACTTCCTTGAATAGGAAGCGGTGAAGAGCTCAGCTTTAGTTCAAGCGAAGCTAGGACCCTGGGAGAAGCGGGAGAATCGCGCTCTCCCCTCGACCAATCAGACTGCAGCATTTTTGACAAGCAGTGAAACTGTTTCTGCAAGCTGGAACGTAATATCCAGGAAGTGAAAGGTACAACATTAAAATCATTATAAAAACAGTTATAGACAGCGAAAAAGAGAGAGGGGAAGAAATAATTGAATGAAATAAAAGAGACAGAAGGGAAAAGTAAAAAAAATATAATTCTTTTAAAAAAAAAATTTTTAATGACCAAAAACTATTAAAGTAACGAACAATGAGACTCCACATTTTTTAAAAAGTTAATTTTTAATTGTTTGGCAGTCATTAAGACTTACTGCACTATTAAAATGTAGTTTAGACCTGGTATTTTTAAGCATACCTGTTTTGTGGGCAAGTTGGCGCTTTTTCAATGATTTCACTGATTGCAACCGGCAATATCCCTTTAATTCAAAGCTGTCATATTGCCGGCGAACCAGGAGGTGCAAGTTCCGGATTTCTGCATTTGACTGCACATGTGCGAACGCCGGAGCTTGCTCCTCGATTGAAAAATTTGAAAGCCAGAATTTTACAGAAAGCATTAACAAGCAAGATATCAGTAATAATTTTAAAAACAGCAATCTTGGTTCTTGGAAAACGGTAATTACTTTTTAGCATTTGTTCCCACTTTTCATAATCAACTAACAAACAAGATCAATAAAGCAGTCTCTGGAATAAACCCAATAAGGATGATGCATATCAATCGCTAAAAGCAGCATTACACGACAATACTGAAGTCCTTGAAAATTCAACAAAAATGCATTTAAAAACAAGAACTTAATACACTGTCATCGCAAGTCCCTTTAAGCCTAATAAGACAACAACTAACATCCATATTATTTTGATTGGGACAGCTGGCACTCAGTGCTGAAACTGCATTTATTCAGTGTGGAAATTACATTTTCAATACGCCATTTGGCACCTGCATCAAAAACATTAGATATTAAATCTACTTCATGCTGCATCTACTCGGTAAAAGTCTGCTTCTGGGGACCACATTTAATGAGTTTGAGCAGTCTCACCCCAGCTCCCTAATACCATAAAGCGGACCTTAAATAAGAAACTAATGCAACTAATTTGTCAACCTCATTCAGAGAGAACACAGACAGTAGGATGCTGTTGAACCTTCAAACACTAGTTTGCCAAGAAGTTGCCAATAAAAAGGACACAGCTTGGACCAGGATATTGAGAGATTGGAGATAAAACTGGGAAACTCTGTACAAACAAAACAGCACAAAAAAAACTAAAGGCATATTTTACACACCATTTATTAAACCTCTATAATGTGCTGTTGTTCAGGGTGCAGTTGATGAATCAACTACATTATGTGTACTGCACAGTTAAACCATAGAGCCTAAAGATGCTAACTTGTTTGGGATATGGTTCCAGAGGTACCTTGTCTAATCAGCCATTAGTCATGTGCAAGCCTAAATAGTTAATGTCAGCAAGCTGTTCAATTATGGACAGTGCAACCAAGATTGATCCTCTCTTCACCTGATGTCCACTAATTATGGTGCTGGGTGCATACTATAGGCCACCAAATAGTGGGAAGGAGATATAGGAGCAAATTTCAGAAAGATGCAAGAACTATAATGATAATGGTAGACTTCAATTATCCTAATATAGACTGGGAAAATAACGGGCCGGGCGGGGCGGGGCGGGGCGGGGCGGGGCGGGGCGGGGGGCGGCCGGGCGGGGCGGGGCGGGGCGGGGCGGGGCGGGGGGCGGGGCGGCTCCTGAAATGTGTACGCAAACTTTCTTGACCAGTATTTTTCCAGCCCAATGAGGAAGGAAGCAGTGCTGGACCTGGTTCTGGGGAAAGAAGTGGAGCATGTTTCAGTGGGGAAGCATTTGGGAAACAGGGATCACAATATTATTAGGTTTAGAGTAGTTATGGAAAAGGACAAGGAACAATCAAATGTGAATATACTCAACTGAAGGAGGGTTAATTTCAGTGAGTTGAAAGGAGATCTGGCCCAGGTGGATTGGAATCAAAGATTGGCAGGTAAAACAGCAAATGAGCAATGGGAGGCCTTCAAAGAAGAGATAATTCAAGTAGAGACTAGACATATTGCCATGAGGGGAAAGGAAGGACATCCAAAGCTAGAGCTTCCTGGATGATTAAAGGTATAAAGATTAAAAATCAAACAGAAAAAGGAGGCTTATGATAAATGTCAGGCTCATAATGCAGTAGAGAACCAAGCTGAATACAAAAAGTACAGAGGAGAACTGAAGAAGCAAATAAGAGGGGTAAAGAGAGTGTATGAGAATAGATTAGCAGGTAACATAAAAGGGAACCCAAAAGTCTTTTACTCTGTATATGCTTATTAAAGGGTAGTCAAAGGAAGGGTGGGACCGATTAGAGACCAAAAAGATCATCTTGCGGAGGCAGAGGACATTGCTGAGATACTAAATAAGTATTTCGCATCTGTCTTCACTAAAGAAGAGGATGCTGCCAATGTCATAGTGAAGGAGGAGGTAGTAGAGAAATTGGATAGGATAAAAATAGTTGAAGAGGAGGTACTTAAAAGGTTGGCAGCGCTCAAAGTAGAAAAGTCACCCGGTCGAATGGGATGCATCCTGAGGGAAGTAAGGGTGGAGATAATGGAGGCTCTGGCCACAATCTTCCAATCCTCCTTAGGTATGGGGACAGTGCCGGAGGACTGGAGGATTGCAAATATTACAACCCTGTTCAAAAAAGGGGAGGGGGAGAAACTTTTGGAGAATAATCCAAGACAAAATTAATTGTCACTTGGAAAAATATGGGTTAATAAATGACAGCCAGCATGGATTTGTTAAAGGCAAATCATGTTTGACTAACTTGATTGAGTTCTTTGATGAAGTAACGGAGAGGCTTGATGAGGGTAGAGCGGTTGATGTTGTGTATAGGGACTTTCAAAGGGCATTTGATAAAGTACCACATAATGGACTTGTTAGCAAAACTGAAGCCCATGGGATTAAAGGGGCAATTGTAGTGTGGATACAAAATTGGCTAAAGGACAGAAAGCAGAGAGTAGTAGTGCATGGTTATTTTTCAGACTGGAGGGAAGTATACAGTGGTGTCCCCAGGGGTGGCATTAGGATCACTGCTCTTTTTAATATACATTAATGGCCTGGACTTGGGTATACAGGGTATAATTTCAAAGTTTGCAAATGAGGAATTAAAAAAATTAGTATTAGTTAAAAAAAATAGTACTAGAGAAATTAATGGGACTGAAAGTCAATAAATCCCAAGGACCTGATGATCTACATCCCAGGGTTTTGAGCGAGATGGCTATAGAGATAGTGGATGCATTGGTTGTCATCTTCCAAAATTCTATGGATTCTGGAATGGTTCCTGCAGATTGGAGGGTAGCAAATGTAACCCCATTATTTAAGAAAGGAGGGAGAGAGAAAACAGGGAACGACAGACCTGTTAGCCTGACATCAGTAGTAGGGAAAATGCTAGAATCTATTATAAAGGATGTGATAAACTTAGAAAATAATAATAGGATTTGGCAGAGTCAACATGGATTTACAAAAGGGAAATCATGTTTAACAAACCTATTGGAGTTCTTTGAGGATGTAACTAGTAGAATAAATAAGGGGGAACCAATGGATGTGGTGTATTTGGATTTTCAGAAGGTTTTCAATAAGGTCCCACACAGGTTGGTGAACAAAGTTAGAGCACATTGAATTGGGGGTAATATACTGGCATGGATTGAGAATTGGTTAACAGACAAAAGACAGAGTGTAGGAATAAATGGGTCTTTTTCACGTTGGCAGACTGTGACTAGTGGGGTACTGCAGGGATCAGTGCTTGGGCCCCAGCTAGTCACAATCTATAATCAATGATTTGGATGAGGGGACCAAATGTAATATTTTCAAGTTTGCTGATAACACAAAGCTAGGTGGGAATGTGAGTTGTGAGGAGGATGCAAAGAGGCTTCAAGGGGATACAGACAGGCTAAGTGAGTGGGCAAGAACATGGCAGATGGAATGTAATGAGGAAGAATGTGAAGTTATCCATTTTGGTAGGAAAAACAGAAATGCAGAGTATTTTTTAAATGGTGAAAGAATGGGAAATGTTGATGTTCAAAGGGACCTGGTGTCCTTGTACATGAGTCACTAAAAGCTAACATACAGGTGCAGCAAGCAATTAGGAAGGCAAATGGTATGTTGGCCTTTATTACAAGAGGATTTGAGTACAGGTGTAAAGATGTCTCACTGCAATTATATAGGGCCTTGGTGAGACTGCACCTGGAGTATCGTGTACAATTTTGGTCTCCTTACCCAAGAAAAGATATACCTGCCATAGAGGGAGCTGTCGTATGAGGAGAGATTGAGTAGACTAGGCCTGTATTCTCTAGAGTTTAGAAGAGTGAGAGATGATCTCATTGAAACATATAAAATTCTTACAGGGCTCGACAGGATAGATGTATGGAGGATATTTCCCCTGGTTGGGGAGTCTAGAACCAGGGGTCAAAATCTCAGAATAAGGGGTAGGCCATTTAGGACTGAGATGAGGAGAAATTTCTTCATTCAGAGAGTGGTGAATCTTTGGAATTCTCTACCCCAGAGGGCTGTGGAGGCTCAGTCGTTGAGCACATTCAAAACAGAGATCGATAGATTTCTAGATATTAAAGGCATCAAGGGATATGGGGATGGTGCAGGAAAATGGCATTGAGGTCAAAGATCAGCCATGATCTTGTTGAATGGTGGAGCAGGCTCAAGGGGCTGGATGGCCTACTCCTGCTCCTATTTCTTATGACATGAAACTCAAAAAATATAGTAAACAGCGACGAGGATAGTAACAGACTTCAGGAAGACATAGACAGACTGGTGAAATGGCAGATGAAATTTAACACAGAAGTGTGAAGTGTTGCATTTTGGAAGGAAGAGTGTGGAGAGGCAATATAAACTAAATAAATACAATTTTAAAGGGGGTGCAGGAACAGAGAGACCTGGGGTGTACATACACAAATCTTTGATGGTGGCAGGACAAGTTGAAAAAGCTGTTAAAAATGCATGCAGAATCCTTGGCTTTATAAACCGTGGCATAGAGTATAAAAGCAAGGAAGTTATCCTAAACCTTTACAAATCACTGGTCAGGCACCAGCTGGAGTATTGTGTTCAATTCTGAGCACCACACGTTAGGATGTCAAGACCTTAGAGAGGGTGCAGAAGGGATTTACTAGAATTCTACCAGAGATGCAGGACTTTGGTTACGTGGAGAGACTAGAGAAGCTGGATTTGTTCCCCTTAGAGCAGATAAGGTTATGGGGAGATTTAATAGAGGTGTTCAATAATGAGGGGTTTTGATAGAATAAATAAGGAGAAACTGTTTCCAGTGGCAGAAGGGTCAGTAACCAGAGGACACAGATTTAAGGCAATTGGCAAAAGAGATGGGTGAGATCCTGAATGAATATTTCACATCGGTATTTACGGTTGAGAAAGGCATGGATGTTAGGGAACTTGGGGAAATAAATAGTGATGTCTTGAGGAGTGTACATATTACAGAGACGGAGGTGCTGGAAGTCTTAACGCGCATCAAGGTAGATAAATCTCCGGGACCTGATGAAATGTATCCCAGGATGTTATGGGAGATTAGGGAGGAAATTGCGGGTCCCCTAGCAAAGATATTTGAATCATCCACCGCTACAGGTGAGGTGCCTGAAGATTGGAGGGTAGCAAATGTTGTGCCTTTGTTTAAGAAGGGCGGCAGGGAAAAGCCTGGGAACTACAGACCGGTGAGCCTGACATCTGTAGTGGGTAAGTTGTTAGAGGGTATTCTGAGGGACAGGATCTACAGGCATTTGGAGAGGCAGGGACTAATTAGGAACAGTCAGCATGGTTTTGAGAGGAAAATCATGTCTCACGAATTTGATTGAGTTTTTTGAAGGGGTAACCAAGAAGATAGATGAGGGCTGTGCAGTAGACGTGGTCTACATGGACTTCAGCAAAGCCTTTGACAAGGTACCGCATGGTAGGTTGTTACATAAGGTTAAATCTCATGGGATCCAAGGTGAGGTAGCCAATTGGATACAAAATTGGCTTGACGACAGAAGACAGAGGGTGGTTGTAGAGGGTTGTTTTTCAAACTGGATGCCTGTGTCCAGCGGTGTGCCTCAGGGATCGGTGCTGGGTCCGCTGTTATTTGTTATTTATATTAATGATTTGGATGAGAATTTAGGAGGCATGGTTAGTAAGTTTGCAGATGACACCAAGATTGGTGGCATTGTGGACAGTGAAGAAGGTTATCTAGGATTGCAACGGGATCTTGATAAATTGGGCCAGTGGGCCGATGAATGGCAGATGGAGTTTAATTTAGATAAGTGTGAGGTGATGCATTTTGGTAGATCGAATCGGGCCAGGACCTACTCCGTTAATGGTAGGGCGTTGGGGAGAGTTATAGAACAAAGAGATCTAGGAGTACAGGTTCATAGCTCCTTGAAAGTGGAGTCACAGGTGGATAGGGTGGTGAAGAAGGCATTCGGCATGCTTGGTTTCATTGGTCAGAACATTGAATGCAGGAGTTGGGATGTCTTGTTGAAGTTGTACAGGGCATTGGTGAGGCCACACTTGGAGTACTGTGTACAGTTCTGGTCACCCTATTATAGAAAGGATATTATTAAACTAGAAAGAGTGCAGAAAAGATTTACTAGGATGCTACCGGGACTTGATGGTTTGACTTACAGGGAGAGGTTAGACAGACTGGGACTTTTTTCCCTGGAGAGTAGGAGGTTAAGGGGTGATCTTATAGAAGTCTATAAAATAATGAGGGGCATAGATAAGGTAGATAGTCAAAATCTTTTCCCAAAGGTAGGGGAGTCTATAACGAGGGGGCATATATTTAAGGTGAGAGGGGAGAGATACAAAAGGGTCCAGAGGGGCAATTTTTGCACTCAAAGGGTGGTGAGTGTCTGGAACGAGCTGCCAGAGGCAGTAGTAGAGGCGGGTACAATTTTGTCTTTAAAAAGCATTTGGACAGTTACATGGGTAAGATGGGTATAGAGGGATATGGGCCAAGTGCAGGCAATTGGGACTAGCTTAGTGGTATAAACTGGGCGACATGGACATGTTGGGCCGAAGGGCCTGTTTCCATGTTGTAACTTCTATGATTCTATGATTCTATCACCAGAGGTGAGATGAGGAGACATTTTTTTTAAGCAGCAAGTTATGATCTGGAATGCACTGCCTGAAAGTGTGGTGGAAGCAGATTCAATAATAAAGTTCAAACGGGATTTGGAAAAATACTAGAAGGGGGAAATTTGCAAGTCTATGGGGAAAGAGCAGGGGAGTGGGACCAATTGACTAGATCTTTGAAAGCGCCGGCAACAAGCACGATGGACCTCCGTCAGTGCTGTATCATTTTATGAACCCTACAAGCATCCTCCTGCCTCCTCTCCACCTTTCAGCAACCAAGCCTCCTTCAGCTTTATTGGTCCCACTCTGGAACATTCTCCTCAGAATCCTTTCACCTTGTTAACCCTTTCTACCACTTCCAACACTCCCTCCTTGGCCACGTCTTCCCTTAGATCCTCACACCCTCTCCCATCGCTGCCCCCTTTTCGCCTTCCTGGAGCGCTTTCGGACACTTGGAGAATGTGAACATACGAAATCGACCGGCAGCAAAAGACCAGCTGGCCCATCAAGCCTGCCCCACACAAGTTAATGTTAATTCACTACATTTCCTTCGGAGGCGGTAACCTCAGGCCCGGGTCACCGAAGGTTAATGACGTGTTTTATAGTCTCGCAGTTCACCATATTTCATTGTATTTATTTGCAAACAGACGCTGCCCGGGTTCAGCGACAGTTCAACAGGTCCGTCCCTGGGACCCTCCGGGGCCTCGTGTATTTAACACTGGTGATCGGCCTGACCCTCCGGGGCCTCGTGTATTTAATTAACACCGTGATCGGCCTCACTCACCCGGCACGTCCTGTCGCTCCGTCTCCGGTTCCGTCGCCATCTCCTCTTGTCGAACTCTCTCTCCGCCACCGGCTCCGGGGGAGGGGAGGGGAGTCGACCCGGAAGTAAACAAAACCGCCTGCCATTAGCAACCGAACAAACCGGCCGCCGCAGCGTCATCCTGCGGCCGCACCGATGAACTGCAGCTCCGGCCGCCAGCGCCGCTCGGCGGCCACGTCGGCGAATTGCAGCGTCCAGCCGCCCAGGATGTTTTATTTTCAGGAACTGCACCAGGAAACCCTTGAGTGCCAACCATCAGCAACACAGAGGAACCACAGCAACAACCAGTCACCCAGCAAATTATGGGTATGAGAAAGTGGCTATCCAGATTTGTTTTTGCGGCTCACCTCTTTACTGGGGAGGATAGTAAACTGAATTGAAAAGGGAGAAATCAGAGAATAGCAATTAAGGGCAGTTTTTCAGAATGGTTGGAAGTGGATAGTGACGTCTCACAGGGTTCAGTTCTGGGGCCACTTCTGTTCACTGTGTAGATCAATAACCTGGATATAGCCCTAGAGGGAATGGTGTGCAGATGATACCAAAATAGGAGGTATTGTTATTTCTTTAGGAAGCTACAAAGGGATATTGATAAGATTGGAGAATGGGCTAAAAAGTGGTAATTCAATGTCAGTAAGTATGACCTGATGCATTTTGGCAAAGAAAATAACAGCAGTAATTTTATCTGAATTGAAGTAGACTTAGTTCTATAGAAGAGCAGAGGGATTTGGGGGTACAAATTCACAAGACATTAAAGTGAGCACCTTAGGTTGATAAGGCTGTTTTTTAAAAAAAACTGTAAACAATTTTACAACACCAAGTTATAGTCCAACAATTTTATTTTAAAATTCACAAGCTTTCGGAGGCTTCCTCCTTCCTCAGGTGAATGTCAAGAAATCCTCGAACCTCTCGCATTTATAAATCACAGAACAATACCTGGTGATTACAGATAGTCTTTTCAACTGCCCGTTGCCAAGGCAACCAAAGTGTTCAGACAGATAGGTGTTACCTACAGGGCCACCGAATATACAAACGGCCAGAACAAAAAAAACAGAGAGGCAGAAACATAGAAACATCCGGAAGGAAAAGACAGCAATTGACCCGTTATATTAAAAACAGTTAGCTTTTGTTCGCTGGTGGGGTTACGTGTAGCGTGACATGAACCCAAGATCCCGGTTGAGGCCGTCCTCATGGGTGCGGAACTTGGCTATCAATTTCTGCTCGACGATTTTGCGTTGTCGTGTGTCTCGAAGGCCGCCTTGGAGTACGCTTACCCGAAGGTCGGTGGCTGAATGTCCTTGACTGCTGAAGTGTTCCATGACTGGGAGGGAACCCTCCTGTCTGGCGATTGTTGCGCGGTGTCCGTTCATCCGTTGTCGCAGCGTCTGCATGGTCTCGCCAATGTACCATGCTTTGGGGCATCCTTTCCTGCACCGTATGAGGTAGACAACGTTGGCCGAGTCACAGGAGTATGAACCATGCACCTGGTGGGTGGTGTCCTCTCGTGTGTTGGTGGTATCTGTGTCGATGATCTGGCATGTCTTGCAGAGGTTACTGTGGCAGGGTTGTGTGGTGTCGTGGACGCTGTTCTCCTGAAAGCTGGGTAATTTGCTACGAACGATGGTCTGTTTGAGGTTGGGTGGCTGTTTAAAGGCGAGTAGTGGAGGTGTGGGGATAGCCATAGCGAGGTGTTCGTCGTCATTGATGACATGTTGAAGGCTGCGGAGAACATGGCGTAGTTTCTCCGCTCCGGGGAAGTACTGGACGACGAAGGGTACTCTGTTGGTTGCGTCCCGTGTTAGTCTTCTGAGGAGGTCTATGCGATTTTTCGCTGTGGCCCGTCGGAACTGTCGATCGATGAGTCGAGCGTCATATCCCGTTCTTACGAGGGCGTCTTTCAGCGTCTGTAGGTGTCCATCGCGTTCCTCCTCGTCTGAGCAGACCCTGTGTATTCGCAGGGCCTGTCCATAGGGGATGGCCTCTTTGACGTGGTTAGGGTGGAAGCTGGAAAAGTGGAGCATCGTGAGGTTGTCCGTGGGCTTGCGGTAGAGTGAGGTGCTGAGGTGCTCATCTTTGATGGAGATTCGTGTGTCCAAGAAAGAAACTGATTCTGAGGAGTAGTCCATGGTGAGCTTGATGGTGGGATGGAACTTGTTAATGTTATCGTGTAATGTTTAGTGATTCTTCGCCGTGGGTCCATAGAAAGAAAATGTCGTCGATGTATCTGGTGTATAGCGTTGGTTGGAGGTCCTGTGCAGTGAAGAAGTCGTGCTCGAACTTGTACATGAAAATGTTGGCGTATTGGGGTGCGAATTTGGTCCCCATGGCTGTTCCGTGTGTTTGGGTAAAGAACTGGTTATCGAAGGTGAAGACATTGTGATCCAGGATGAAGCGGATGAGTTGTAGGATGGCGTCCGGAGATTGGCTGTTGTTGGTGTTGAGTATTGATGCTGTCGCAGCGATGCCGTCATCGTGGGGGATACTGGTGTAGAATGCCGAGACGTCCATCGTGGTGAGAAGTGTTCCTGGTTCAACTGGTCCGTGGGTACTGAGTTTTTGTAGAAAGTCTGTAGTGTCGCGACAGAAGCTGGGGGTTCCCTGTACGATGGGTTTCAGGATGCCCTCGATGTATCCAGAGAGGTTCTCACACCTCGCTATGGCCATCCCCACACCTCCACTACTCGCCTTTAAACAGCCACCCAACCTCAAACAGACCATCGTTCGCAGCAAATTACCCAGCTTTCAGGAGAACAGCGTCCACGACACCACACAACCCTGCCACGGTAACCTCTGCAAGACATGCCAGATCATCGACACAGATACCACCATCACACGAGAGGACACCACCCACCAGGTGCATGGTTCATACTCCTGTGACTCGGCCAACGTTGTCTACCTCATACGTTGCAGGAAAGGATGCCCCAAAGCATGGTACATTGGCGAGACCATGCAGACGCTGCGACAACGGATGAATGGACACCGCGCAACAATCGCTAGACAGGAGGGTTCCCTCCCAGTCGGGGAACACTTCAGCAGTCAAGGACATTCAGCCACCGACCTTCGGGTATGCGTTCTCCAAGGCGGCCTTCGAGACACACGACAACGCAAAATCATCGAGCAGAAATTGATAGCCAAGTTCCGCACCCATGAGGACGGCCTCAACCGGGATCTTGGGTTCATGTCACGCTACACGTAACCCCACCAGCGAACAAAAGTTAACTGTTTTTAATATAACGGGTCAATTGCTGTCTTTTCCTTCCGGATGTTTCTATGTTTCTGCCTCTCTTTTTTTTTGTTCTGGCCGTTTGTATATTCGGTGGCCCTGTAGGTAACACCTAACTGTCTGAACACTTTGGTTGCCTTGGCAACGGGCAGTTGAAAAGACTATCTGTAATCACCAGGTATTGTTCTGTGATTTATAAATGCGAGAGGTTCGAGGATTTCTTGACATTCACCTGAGGAAAGAAAAGCCTCCGAAAGCTTGTGAATTTTAAAATAAAATTGTTGGACTATAACTTGGTGTTGTAAAATTGTTTACAATTGTCAACCCCAGTCCATCACCGGAATCTCCACATCTTAAAAAAAACTAATAGAATTCTAACTTTTATCTCGGGAGGTATAGACTATAAAAGTCATGTGGTAATGATAAACCTATATACAAGCTCAGTTATACTGTGTGCAGTATTGAGCTCCACACTATAGGAAAGATATTGAGGCTTTAGAGAGAATACAATGCAGATTCACTAGGATGCTGCCTGGTGTGAGGAAATACAAAAATGCAAGGAAAAACTTGAAAAATTGGGTCTCTTTTTATTAAGACAACACAGATTACAGAGCAATATGATAAAATTGTTTAGAATTATGAAAGGGTGGGTCAGGCTAGATAGAAGCCGACTGTTTCCAGTAGCTATGGGGTCAACAACAAGGGTCCATAGATGCAAGATTAAATGTAAGTGATTTAGAATAGAGGGCAGGAGAAACTTCTTCACCATAGAGTTGTGAGGCTGTGGAATTCACTTCCAGGGTTAGTGTGGAGACAGAAATCATGTCAACATTCAAAATTAAATTGGATAGGTAGATGAAGAAGCAAGGGGTTGAAGTGATATGGTAACAGGGTGGGTAAATGTGATCAGAGCTATTTGCTCACATGGAGGGTAAACGCCAACCTGGACTGGTTGGGCCGAATGGCCTATTTCCATGTTGTGACATATGTATTTCATGCTGATTTAGTTCAAAATGTATTGAATACAAACAGATTGAAATTACATTCAGTCCGTATCATAATTGTTAGCCACATATTTTGTTTATAGAGGGTGAGCAGCCTTCTAATTTCTCCCAAGTGATCCTTAGCTCTCAGATCGCGGATCATCAACAGCAAAAATGACGAATGTGCGATTCACCTCAGCTTTTGGCATTGTCGCTGCCAAATCGGCCACAAGGAAACTCCTTGAATCTGCTCAGTGTCACCTCCCTCTTCACAAAAGCACAAAGACAGCAGTTTTGAAAGGGAAGGGGTCAGTGCCTGAAGAGAGAGAACTATTTACAATTCAAGGGCTGTAATACAGCTCACCCCAGGTTTCCTACATTATTGTAGTATGCATGCTGTACGCTTAATAATATAACAAGGCTTCACTGTGGACCACCCAGAGGAGGGAGGCAACAAACAGCAGGTGACATTACAGATGACATAAAGGAGACAAAGATTGAAGTTGGAGTTGTTGAAGGCGCTTTGCCAGCTGCTAAAGCCATTTGACAGTATCTCATTATTAACCCCTTTTCCTACTTACCTCTTCTATCCATTGAAATAACAATCCTCCCTGCATTTATATTTCCCAGACAATTTATTACAAAACTAAGACCGCAATAATAGGGTTACAGAAGGATAACCTCATTTCGAGCACTGTATCCAGTTATGGTCCACCCTTCTCGGGAAGTGACTATAGAGAACGTCCAGATAAGGGCAACAGGGATGATCCCCGTCCTGTGATCAAAGAAACTTGATGCCTTACTGGATAGAGAAATAGAAAGGATCTGATCCAGATATTTAAGATTATTAAAGGTATGGACATTGTGGGAGGAGATAATGCCCTAGAAATCCAATGGCACATGTAATTGGGTGCAGGGGGGCTGGACATGCACTATGTGTGCTTGCTGAAAGTGACATGATATTCGTACTGCCTGATTATTTCAATGCGCAGGCATGCAACCTGCTCTATCTGCACTACTCATTGGCCGCACGCCTGTAGGGTGGGCCGGATAGCGGGCGTCTATGATGCCACTCGAAGGCATCCAGCACCTCCTAAGGGGCACTCTGGCTGCAGAAACCAGGGAAACACTTTTGATTGAAATAGTGAGAGGGCACCAAGGTTCTCTGATGCTGCCTTGGAGGCCCTGGTGCAGGCAGTGAATAGAAGGAGGGACATCTTCTTCCCCCATGTGCAATATGCACTTGAATGGAGGCCTCAGATGAAGACTGGGACTACTGTGAATTTCCCTCTTAGTACCGAATATGGAAAATCCAATCAGCTTGAACAAAACAAATGTAAAATGTAAAAATATTTTTAAATTGCAACATTTATTTATCTATAGCTCCTCTTGGTTATAAGGTTACCTCAGTTCGTAGAAAGAACACCTAATTAGCATCTAAGCACTTTTAATTGGATTCAGCATCTGATACTTTAAAGACACATATAATGCTGTATGGAGATACTGTCTATGATTCATGATACCTGTGCATTGGACTTAAATGTGCAGAAACATTTTAATATGTAGCTGCTGTTGTACTGCTGTGTCCTCAAAAAAGAGAGAACTGAGATGGGCTGCATTGCTATTACTGAGTATGGAGTTAATAGATAATAGTTTGTACACACTACGGTGCAAAGGGCTAGACAGCTCAAGGTTTTTTGAAGGATTTCCCTTCTGTATTTTTGGTAAAAATATGTTATTTTGTAGAAGGGAGAAATGATCACAGTTAAACATCTCTAATTTTTATCTTTAAGGAAAAAAGTTATATTTGTATTTCCAAACTCCCCTCCCCCACTCGAGTCTGTCAACAAACTTTGTAATGACTGGGTACAGCACAGATCAAGACATTAGGGGTTAGAAGTACAAGTGTGAAGGTTTAAAATAGTAAAATGACAAAAATAGAGGTGGGAGGAGTAAGGTTCCGAAAAAAGAAACCTCCTCAGTGAATGGAATTTTTTTTTGATTGTGCCACATTTAGTGAATGGGATATTTGAGCAAATTTAATATGTTTAAACCAATCACCATAGGCACAATTCCATGATCCCATGCTGCTATCACCATTCCAGCTCTTGACCTCTCCTTTCCACTTTCCCTCTCTCCTCATCACCTTCCCCATTTTGTCTTCTCCGCTGAACCTCTGCTTCCCCTCTTTGCACCTTGCTGCTTTGCATCTTTACCCTAAACTATTTCTGCACTCCCCATGTGTCCTTTGACAGTTTCCCAGCACTGTGTTGGAAATTGACTGGTTACTTTTTAAAGCCCTCATTGTGCTTGTAAGGTATTTGCTGGCAAAGCAGTTGAGAGCGCCAGCAGGTCCGGGAGCTACCAGAAGGGCAGGCCATGCTGAGGAACACAGGCAGGGAGAGGAAAGCATACACGGCACAGCAGCGACAAACAGGAGAGGACGGGGAGCCTGGGGCTGAGGAGGCAGGTCATGCTAGCAAGTGCTTTAAAACATGAACAGCCTGTAAACCAGCGAAGATCGGACCTGTGAGCAGCTAAACAGATAGGCTGCATCGACTAACACAGTCAGCCCAGGGGAGCAGCAAAAAGTAAGTAGCAGGCCCAGAGCAATGGGAAGCAAAGATTCTGCTACAAGGAGCAAACAGCATAGGAAAGAATATAAAAAGTAAAATGTTACCTTAACGGACCTGGGAAAGAGCAATGCCACCTATTGACAGAAGGAACCAACCTGGTTAACCCATCACCCCGGTGCTCGCTGACCCTCCGTCAACGTCTCGATTATTCTCATCATTATTCTCATAAAAATTCTCATCCTTGTTTTCAAATTCCTCCGTGCCTACAACCCTCCGAGATCTCTGCGCCCCTCCAATTCTGACCTCTTGCGCATCCCCGATTTTCATCGCTCCACCATTGGTGGCCGTGCCTTCAACTCTGTAGGCCCTAAGCTCTGAAATTCCCTCCCTAAACCTCTCTGCCTTTCTCTCCTCCTATAAGATGCTCCTTAAAACCCATCTCTTTGACCAAGCTTTTGGCCACCTGTCCTAATATCTCCTTATGTGATTCGTTGTCAAATTTTGTTTGATAATGCTCATGTGAAGCACCTTGGGACGTTTTACTACGTGAAAGGTGCTATATAAATGCCAGTTGTTGTTGTTGGTAGATGCAGTTTAAAGGTGCAGTAGCCCAACCTGGTGTTGGGGGAACCAGCTTATACATCTCAACATGGTCAACTCTCAGTCACCTCTTTTCAAAGCTGTAAAGCTCAGTCCACTGACACTGGAGATCAGCCTTGTGGCTCTTTTCTGAACTGCATCCCTTGTGTATTGGTGACCAGAACTGAACACAGTACTCAAGGTACGGTCTAACCAGAGTACTGTAGTTTCAGTGCAACTTACTCTGACTTCTATTCTGTTGTTTCGGCTATATAGTGCAGCATTTAATTGATTTTGTTAATTGCTATTCTGCAACGGTTAGACATGTTGATCATTGAATCTATTAAAACTCCTAGATCCCTTGTCCATATTAAATTCCAACTGCCATTGTTCCTTCTCCTACTTACATGTGTTGTCCAACTTATCTTTTTGTTCCTAAGCTATCTCCTCAGATTGAACTGCCTCTCCTATTTTGGTATCTGCAACTTTGAACAATTTGCATTGAGTTTCTGAATCCAAGTTATTCATTTAAAGTAGTAATGGCTAGGGTTCCAAAACCATTCCCTGGGGCACCTCACTCTGACCTCCACCCCACCCTAACGTAACTCTTGTAACAAGTACCTACACGTTCTGCCCTTCAGCCAATTTCTTACCCATTTCCAAGTTTTACCCTGCATTCCCATTGTTTTAAGCTTAACTAGCAGCCTGTCGTGGACTACTAAATGTCAGTTTTTTTAAAGTCAATGCACCATGTTGTAGGGCTTACCACGGTCCACTTGGGATAACCGTTCCTCAAAAAAAAATCAGGCACATTGATCAGACAGGATTTTCCCCTCTGAATCCACACCGTCTGTTGTTTTACTAGGTTATTGACACAGAGGTAATCCTTAAACTCACTTCGGATCAGAGCAAAGCTCTGTAGCCCTATAATATCCAGTCGAGAATGGTAGCGGATAACCAGATAACTAATGGCAGGATGACCAAATACTATTAAAATAAGGAATAATGAGACGCCACATTTTTTAAAGTTAATTTTTAGTTGTTAGGCAGTCATTAAGACTTACCGCTCTGTTAAAACTTCATTTAGACCCATATTTTTACGCCACCTGTTTGGTGGCTTAATTCATCGCTTTCCAGCCGGACAGATAAGCAAGTTTGCACTTTTTCAATGATTTTTCTGATTGTAGCGCACGATGGCCCTTTAATTTGAAGCTGCCACACAGCCGGTGAACCACGTGGAGCAAGTTCTGGATTTCTGCGTTTAACTGCGCATTAACAAACGCCGGAATTTGCTCCTCCATTTCACCATTAACAACGGAGAGCACTGTTCAGCTCCTCCGTTATTTCGGGAGCAATTTCTGCCCCAATATTATTCCTTTGTTTTTTATGATTTTGTTTTCTATTCGTTGTGCCCCTTTAAAAGGGGGCTTTTTTGTTTGATGACACTGGAGCAACCCAGTGTCTCATAGAAACATAGAAAATAGGAGCAAGAGTAGGCCATTTAGTCCTTCGGGCCTGCTCCGCCATTCAAAATGATCATGGCTGATCGTCTAACTCAGTATCCTGTTCCCGCTTTTTCCCCATATCCCTTGATCCCTTTAGCATTAAGAAATATATCTATCTCCTTCTTGAATACATCGAATGACTTGGCCTCCACTGCCTTCTGTGGTAGAGAATTCCACAGGTTCACCACCCTCTGAGTGAAGAAATTTCTCCTCATCTCTGTTCTAAATGGCATACCCCGCATCCTGAGACTGTGACCCCTGGTTCTGGACTCCCCAGCCATCGGGAACATCCTCCCTGCATCTAGTCTGTGTAGTCCTATTAGAATTTTGTATGTTTCGATGAGATCACCTCTCATTCTTCTAAACTCTAGTGAATATAGGCGTAGTCGAACCAATCTCTCCTCATACATCAGTCCTGCCATCCCAGGAATCAGTCTGGTAAACCTTCGTTGCACTCCCTCCATTGCAAGAACATCCTTCCTCAGATAAGGAGACCAAAACTGCACACAATACTCCAGATGTGGTCTCACCAAGGCCCTGTATAACTGCAGTAAGACATCTCTGCTTCTGTACTCAAATCCTCTTGTAATGAAGGCCAACAGATCATTCGCCTTCCTAACTGCTTGCTGCACCTGAATGCTCGCTTTCAGTGACTGGTGTACAAGGACACCCAGGTCTCGTTGCACCTCCTCTTCCCAATCTATCACCATTCAGATAATAATCTGCCTTTCTGTTTTTACAACCAAAGTGGATAACCTCACATTTATCCACGTTATGCTGCATCTGCCATGTTCTTGCCCACTCACCCAACTTGTCCAAATCACATTGGAGCCTCTTTGCATCCTCCTCACAGCTCACATTCCACCCCAGCTTTGCGTCGTCTGCAAACTTGGAAATGTTACATTCCGTTCCCTCATCCAAATCATTGATATATATTGTGAATAGCTGGGGCCCAAGCACTGATCCCTGCAGTACCCCACTAGTCACTGCCTGCCACCTGGAAAAAGACCCGTTTATTCCTACTCTCTGTTTCCTGTCTGTCAACCAATTCTCAATCTATGCCAGTATATTCTCCCCAATCCCATGTGCTTTAATTTTGCATACTAACCTCTTGTGTGGGACCTTATCAAAAGCCTTCTGAAAATCCAAGTACACCACATCCACTGGTTCTCCCCTATCTATTCTACTAGTTACATCCTCAAAAAACTCCAGTAGATTTGTTAAGCATGATTTCCCTTTCATAAACCTATGCTGACTTTGTCCAATCCCGTTAATGCCCTCTAAGTGTTCTGTTGTCACATCTTTTATAATAGACTTGAGCATTTTCTCCACTACTGATGTTAGGCTAACTGGTCTGTAATTCCCTGTTTTTTCTCTCCCTCCTTTTTTAAATAGTGGGGTTACATTTGCCACCCTCCAATCTGTAGGAACTGTTCCAGAGTCTATAGAATTTTGGGAGATGATCACCAATGCATCCACTATTTCCAGGGCCACTTCCTTTAGAACTCTGGGATGTAGATTATCAGGCCCTGGGGATTTGTCAGCCTTTAGCCCCATTAATTTCCCTCGTACTATTTTTTTACCAGTACTGGTTTCCTTCAGTTCCTCCCTCTCACTAGACCCTTGATTCCCTAACATTTCTGGGAGGTTATTATTTGTGTCCTCCTTTGTGAAGACAGAACCAAAGTATGTGTTTAATTGTCTGCCATTTCTTTGTTCCCCATTATAAATTCCCCCATTTCTGACTGTAAGGGACCTACATTTGTCTTCACTAATCTCATTGCTTAATTAAAAGAGTGGGAAAAAGTCCCAAGGCGCTTCATGCAAGCCCAGACAGATAACTTTCGACTCTCTTCTTTGCAGCTGTTTACCCTGTGGCACTTGGTACGTCACCGACGTCTAGTTGGCGCTTTCATTGCATCAGCTATTGGATCAGTTGAGCCATTAAGCTCAGCTCGGAGGGGAGGGAAAAATCACTTTCCACACTTGTGACAGGCAGGAGTTAGAACATTGATTGATTGGGTGCAGCTCACTAGCGCGATCCGAACCAAAAATGATGATCTTCAGTTTAAGGAACTTTCTGGGGCGCTCGGTTTCGCTGAGCAATAAGTGCCCCGTGCGCTCATTCCGGTGAGTTTTTTTAATCCATGTGATTTATGTGAAAGGGAAAATTAACCCAAGAACACGGGGCGGGGAAGGAAACGTGGCTGAACTCGCTCCTTTATTCTCTTATTACACCACTCCAATTTAGGTGCATTTATTTACATGGTGCCCCAGAATTTTGCCTAGTTCATTTTAAGTTTAGGTTTTTATATCGCGATGTTTGTAACAAAATCTGCATCATAGGCATTGGATCTGAGGTGTGCAGGCTTCGGGGTTTCACCAGTGTGCGAGAGGCCAGCAACATCACAGTCATTGGGCTTTCAAAAGGAATCTGTACGCAGCAGAAGAACAGCCAGATAGTATCGAATTACAAGTTTCTAACCTTGTTTCATGAAGAGTCACAACTTTCAAATTAAACATTAATAAATTTTCCCTTACAATGTAATTATATTTTAAAGGGCCATTAGTCTGTTTCAAAAAGCATATGAGAAATCTTCCTTATTTGCCAAAAAAACCACACTGCTTTGAATTGCTTACAAAAATGTTATTGTGGACCTTGTGTGTGACAAAAATCACAAATGACCATTGTAACGCTTCTACTTTCTTCTGGTCAAGACAGTTTGGGGTTGAAATTGGTCTTCGGCGAAGTGCAAAACGGGCGATAGCAAATTGGCAGCCTGTTTTACACCCTGCCTGACTTCGTTTTCCACTTTCGCCCGTTTCACACTTTTGCCAGAGACCAATTTCACCCCGTATCTTTTTAAAAATTCCCCCTGCATATTGATTGAAGTTTGCTCTGTCTGCTGGCTTTAAAGATCCTGTGTCTTAGTCCTGTTCTTAATAGATATGAGCCTACAATACAAAACTGGCATCAATTGGAAATCTCACTCAACTGCAGGGTGGCTGGGAAATGGGGGGGGGGAATGACACATTGGTGCAGTAGGGGTGCTCTTTGGAGGTTGTGGCAGCGATGTGTTGGGAGTACAGTAGAGTGAGCATCTGACCTTGTGAGTGCTTGGTACTATCACTGAAATGAGAAGAATTCAGTTTTCCAGCAATAACATCCCTCACCTTGATTGCAAGTATTTTAAAACCTTCCATGCTACATTTATGTTGCTAAAACTGACAGCAGAATCCTGGATCTGCATTGGCCTATGCAGAGAGGTGGCACACAAACCTTTCTCTCCCATGACACAAACTAAACAAGAGCCAAATGTAGAAGTGCCTCAAAACTCACCTGATGGTATCATGGGTTTGATTTTTGGTTTGAGCTGATCTCAGCCAGGGCAGCAGTTGGGGCAGTACAAATGGCTTCAACATCCTTGAGCTGAGGAAGAGGAAAAAAATGAACCCATGTTCCTTTTCCAGATAGCAATGTATCAATACTGGATTTTGCCCAGCTCTGCTGCCCTCCACAATTGAATAGCCTACTGTCTATTTAGAAAAGTGGACCTGGTTGAAGTATTGGAGGGCTGCCATCACTTGTGCAATCGTACACCAGCAACAGATAGCTCCTTTGTGTGGGGTTGCGGGGGGGGGGGGGGGGGGGGGAATAATTCTCTGTTAATACAGCAGATTGACCAGCTTAATTTGATTTCTTGCTGCATGTGAATGGCACCCTGGCCGCAAATTCAATTAAAAGCAAATTAAAATAAATGTAAGAAAAAAAATACATGGTGTCATGTGACTGAAGTGCAAAGAAAAACGCTTGACAGTGCCTTTATAGTTTAGATATTCCCCGACGATCACTAGCAGGTGCGAATTTGATTTTTTTTAAATTAAATAATTTGGATGTAATTTTTAGGCACATCAGAACCAAGTTGCACTGTACCCTGAATATTCCTCCCTTCTTGAAAATTATGGTTTTATTAAAATGGGATCTCTAGTAACCAAGGAAACATATATGATGTCCATATTACATTTACATCTTAAACCTTGAAGAGTTTAATCATGAAACTGCGCTTGTCATTACCAATCAATTAGGTAAATCATATTGCTGGAGTTCAAGGGCCTCAGTTTCAAACTGTACTGAGGGCTAATAAATCCTTAATCTGGTTATATTTTATGGCCATAATAATGACTTGTGGAAATACAAAGGAAAAAAAATTGAGACAAAAAAGAAAATGCTGGAAACACACAGGTCAGTCGGAATCTAAAGTCAGAAAAATACATATATTGATATGTATTAATGACCTGGACTTGGCTATAGAGGGTATTATTTCAAAGTTTGCAGATGACATGAAACTCGGAAATGTAGTAAACAATGTGGAGGACAGTAATAGACTTCAGGAGGACATAGACAGACTGGTGAAATGAGCAGACACATGGCAGATGAAATTTAACGCAGAGAAGAATGAAGTGATACATTTTGGTAGGAAGAGTGAGGAGAGGCAATATAATCTAAATTTTAAAGGGGGTGCAGGAGCAGAGAGACCTAGGGGTGCACGTACACAAACCTTTGAAGGTGGCAGGACAAATTGAGTAGGCTGTTTTTTTTTAAAAAGAGCATTATTAATAGAGACATTGGGCTCGATTTTTGGATGTCCGAGCGGGTGGGTTCGTGGCGGGGGGGTCTCCGAAAATCGGGGATTCCCAGGGCGGGACCGGAGCCCGGCTCTAACCTGCCCAATTCCGGGTTCCCCAGTGATGCGCTTAGATGCGCGCGCAGCCCCTGCATGCGGGACTCCTGCCAGCTTTAAGGCAATTAATGTGATAGTTCAGGTCATTAGCAGACCTGATTTGTAGGATATTTTAGGAGGGGTGGGATTTTCATCCAACCTGAGCGTGTTTCCCGTACTGGGGGAAACACTCCCAGTTGAAATGGACGTGTCGCAGCCATCAGCCTGTGGCAACTGCAAAGGTCCATTTGACAGGTCGGGGTGGGGGGGAGACCCTCACTCATTGCAGGAGGCCACTCTGTCACTTTGGACAAAGTTTGGCCTCCACCACCCTCCTCCTAACAATAAAACTCACCAACTTGCACATTTACCCTGGTGTCCAGACACATGTACCTACTTTGCAGACCCCCTCAAACGTACATCTTCCGGATGGGGGCCGCCATAGCTGCAGTCATGACCACCTCGGAGGACAAACTGCATCACCAGCCTCACCGGCCACGTCGTCCACCTCAGACACGTGGAGCTCCACAACACAGTGCTGTGACACATCCACCTGCACAGCAGGAGGGAGGGCAACCGCAGAGAGAGATGCGTCGCAGAAGGCACTACCCTCGCCACAGGGTCTACAGACCGAGCTCAGCTTCCTGGACCTCTCTGAGCAGCAGTGCACACGGAGGCTCAGAGTCACTCGACATGTAGTCGTACACATCTGCAGCCTCCTTCATGCCGAGCTGCTCCCGGCTGGCCCGAGCACCATCTTCTTACCTGTCACTGTCAAAGTCACCACTGCCCTCAACAGCTTCTCCTCCGCATTCTTCCAGTGTGCCACCGGGGATATCGCTGGCGTCTCTCAGTCGTCTGCACAAAAGAGCCCTGCAAATACACCTACACCCACTCTGCAGTGACACAATGGGTGGCATCAGTTGTGGGTCTTCATAGTGATCCTCAGGAAAGGGCATTATTGCACAAACCAGATAAGATTTGCAAAGACGTGGCAGTAGTGGTGACAATATAATATGTAATGTGAGTTGATCAGAAATCAAATATAAGTAAAAACCATGACAAACCCTCAAACACCCTTGTGCATCCCCTTCGTGCTCATGACACATTTGCCTTACGCTTCCTACTACACATATGTGATGCATGCCCTGTGGCTGCAGCACAGGTAGTGGCAGGTTGGGTGAGGCTGACTGTGAAAGAGATGCATGAGAGGGTGAGTATGAAATAGAGCCATGAGATTGTATGAGGATTGGATTGAGTGGTAGTGGTGGGATGAGCACTGGCGAGGTGAGTAAGTGCAGGTAAGATGAGGATGAACTTTGAGTGGGTGTGAGGAGTGATGTGATAGAGTAGTGTTGGCAGTGCAGAAGGAGATGTGGGGTGGGGGCGGTGATGTGGCAGACAGAGTGTAGGGGAATGAGTAAGTGTACTCACTTCGGCTGACCTACTTAGGTCATTGAAGCGCCTCCTGCACTGTATGCAGGTGGTGCTGGTGACCTCCTCTGCCACCTCGAGCCAGGCCTTCGTGGTGGCAGAGGCAGGCCACTTCCTCCTGTCCGCCGGGTGGAAGATCTCCCTCCTCACCCCGTCCAGTAAGACCTGGAGTGAGGCATCATTAAACCTGGGAGCAGCCTTCCCCCTGGGATGCTCCATGCTGTAATTTTGCCAATTTTCTGCAGCATCAGTCAGTGGAGGACTGTCCCTTTAAATAGGGCTCCTCCAGCTGACAGCCTATGATACGGCTGTCAGTCCACCCGCTGCGCAGCTTTCCAGCACGAAACCCGGAAGCCAAGGTAAGTGGCTTCAATTAGGCTGCGATCGCGTGGGGAGCACCCCAATTTTACTGGGCGGGTTACCCACGCGCCCAGTCGACCTCCCGCTGGCAACCCGCCTCCCTCCTAATATCAAGCCCATTGAGTACAAAAGCAAGGAAGTTCTGATAAACCTTTATAAAACATTGGTTAGGCCTCAGCTGGAGTATTGTGTTCAATTCTGGGCACCACACTTTAGGAAGGATGTCAAGGCTTTAGAGAGGGTGCAAAAGAGATTTACTAGAATGATACCGGGGATGAGGGACTTATGTAGACAGATTGAAGAAGCTGGGTTGTTCTCCTTAGAACAGAGAAGGTTAAGGGGAGATTTAATAGAGGTGTTCAAAATCATGAACGGTTTTGATAGAGTAAATAAGGAGAAACTGTTTCCAGTGGCAGAAGAGTCGGTAACCAGAGGACATAGATTTAAGGTGATCGGCAAAAAAGCCAGAGGTGACATGAGGAAATATTTTTTTACGCAGCAAGTAATGATCTGGAATGCACTGCCTGAAAGGGTGGTGGAAGCAGATTCAATAGTAACTTTCAAAAGAGAATTGGATAAATATTCGAAGGGGAAAAAAATTACAGGGCTATGGGGAGAGAGCAAGGGAATGGGACTAATTGGATAGCTCTTTCAAAGAGCCGGCACAGGCACGATGGGCCGAATGGCCTCCTCCTGTACCTACTATGATGCATGTCAATTTTTGTCAGTGTTAGCCTGCCCTTTTATCTCTACAGATCCGAGTCACCTGCTGTCTGTTTACAGTATTTTCTGTTTCTGTAATGAAGTGTGCTCTGTTTTTAGATGACTTGGCTACAACTGTTTCCTGCTCCCATTAAGGCACAAAGTACATTCAGGCATGCTTTAGTAAATTCAGGATTATATTTTAATGTAACACAAAATTCTTTGGGTTCTGATTGCAGATGTGGACAGGTTGTGCTAGGTGCTAGTGCACTGAAAGGGCGTCACCTCTTGACTCTCAAAGATTTTAATGGTGAAGAAATAAAGCAACTTTTGTGGACAGCAGCTGATCTGAAAAAGAGAATAAAACAGAAAGGAGAGGTAAATGGCAGGGTAGTAACATCATTGATACTACAAATCCCTTTGACTTGTATAGATTTACCGAGATTTCCTCTCTTATGTTTTTCTTTCCAATGGTGCCGTCCAGGGAATACATCCTACTCCAGCCAGGCTAAGGTACAAAGTTGAGTGCGGTAGATGCTGTTCCATGATTGGTCAGCCATCTATTCTGTATCAAGTTTTATTCTATTCTCCACTAGGAAGAGCAACATGTATCGTTCTGGCCAAGGACAATAAGTTCAAGTGACAGGAAGCCCATCTTGAATTGTGACTTAATTTGGGAGCCCTGCACACGATACCTTGAGCTCTAGGAAAAGCTGCCCTCATAAGTGAAATCTCTTTCCCCTACCCAATCCAGTGTAATTCAAAGCAGAGGTCAAAACTCCAAAATCTTAGCTGAATCTGACCTGAATAAATTTAGATTTAACTGTATATGGATACTTTCAACTTTGGGCACCACTAGTACCTGTTCCAGGTGACTGCAATGGCGGACACGGTGACATAACCCCTGAAGCTCTTGTAAAGTTTGAGTTGGGATCCAGGAATTTCGGAGCCTCAAAGTCCAGCAGTTCATAATACAATGTATAGTGTCATTATTTGCTGCTATTTCTGGTATGGAGCTGTTGTAGGTGTAGTAAAGCTTCTGATCATATTTTGCTTTTTTTCCCCCTTTGTGGATTATAACAGATACTCCCTTTGCTTCAAGGGAAATCCATTGCCATGATATTTGAAAAAAGAAGTACCAGAACAAGAATATCTACAGAAACAGGTGAGAGATTCCTGTCCAAAAAATAAAAGGTGGTGACCTTTCTAGAGGGACTGTATACATATTTTACAGTAGATCTTTTCTAGTTGCACAGTGGTGACTTTTTTCAAATTAAGAAATACATAGGTGAAGGTCCATAATACAGGACTGTAGGGAGATAGTAGGGAAGTGGGTTTAATTTTGAATTGCTTTAGCAAAGAATTGACAATGAGCCAAATGGCCTCCTTCTGTGCTGTAAATTTCTATGGATTGATAGCAAGCCAGTCTTACTGCAAGTAATTATAATTTACTCTAACTCACTAATGCTGTGCAAAATCCCTTGGACACATAAGCCTAGAAATGACTATTGACGATACTGGCAGACAAACACTTGACACATTCATGTGATATTTTTCTGTTTGCTATTTTAACGTAGCAGTAACAATACAGGCCAGGGATTGAACTTGGGATCATCCTGATCTATAGGACTCAGCTATTCACTGCTTTATCGAGTTGAGCTATTGGCAGAACCTGTTATAATGTTGATTTGGTACTCATTTTGGATTCTGATTTTTCCTGAAGCGATGAAAGGCTGGGCTAGTTACACAGGCCACTCAGACTAACTAAGGGAGGGGCCATAGAGCTCACTGCTTGACATTGATATCATTCAGAAAAGGGGAAAACACCCATATGTGCCAAATGTTTATGAAGTTGTTCGGTAACTGAGGTTTCAAGTTGATTTGTGTAAATGGCATGTTTATGGCAGACAACTAGTTTAGCCATTCATCACCAGATCTGGCTGGACCACATAAACAACAACAGTTTGCATTTATATAGCGCCTTTGACGTAGTAAAACGTCTCAAGGCGCTTCACAGGAGCATTATCAAACAAAATTTGACACCGAGCCACAAAAGGAGATATTAGGACAGGTGACCAAAAGCTTAGTCAAGGAGGTAGGTTTTAAGGAACGTCTTAAAGGAGAAGAGAGAGTTAGAGAGGTGGTGAGGTTTAGGGAGGCAATTCCACAGCTTAGGGCCTAGGTGGCTGAAGGCATGGCCGCCAATGGTGGAGGGATGAAAATCGGGGTGCACAAGAGTTCAGAATTGGAGGAGCGCAGCGATCCTGGAGGATTGTAGGGCTGGAGGAGGTTAGATAGGGAGGGGCAAGGCCATGGAGGGATTTGAAAACAAGGATGAGGATTTTAAAATCAAGGCGTTGCAGAACTGGGAGTCAGTTTGGTCAGCAAACACGGGTGATAGGTGAACAGGACTTGGTGAAGTTAGGATATAGGCAGCAAAGTTTTGGGTGAGCTGAACTTTACAGAGGGTGCATGGTGGGAGGCTGACTGTAGCTAAAAAAATAAGCAGAAAATAACTTGTTTTCATCTGAAATTTAATGCCTTAGAAATGAGCAGTGAAAAAAAACTTGTCCATGGATTAAAATTTACTCTCATCTAACTTATTTTTTACTGGATTCCGCTAATAATTATTCATACCTCCCCACCCCCACCCCTGCCGCCTTGCAATGTTCATGGTTTTACAATTTTTTTTTCTATTCATTTTGGTTCTACAAGTAGCTCATCTGACAGGATTTTTTTTAAAAATTGTGTTAATGTATCAGCATTTGTGGAATTTGCAGATCCTTCAGTTATGCTAAATCTGTAATTGTTTGTTTACTGATTGATAAAATTTTAAAAAGCAGCTCCAAAACCACTTAATAGAAACCTTGAAACATTATTTGTCTATTTCACAAAGGTAACTGACCCTTTGACCAAACAATTAAATCATTTACTTTCTTATCATGTAGCAAGTTAGCAACTCCTGACGTGAGTTTACACTGCTTGCATGCACCATTCTGGATTTAGGAAAGCAGAACTCCATGCATGCACTTAAAATTGCTTTTTATTTTGATTAACAGAAGTATTAATATTTAAAAATGTATCCCATCCGTCATCTAAAATTCTTGCATCTTGTGTGTCTGAAAGTGTTATAGCTCTGAAGTATAGTCTGAAGGCATCCGTAGCAAATAAAGGAAAAGGAAAAAAGCAAGCTTATATTTATATAGTACCTTTCATACCCTCTGAACATTCTTACATTTCTTGAATTATTTTTGAAGTATGTATTGTTATGTAGGCAAAAATGGCAGGTAATTTGCGCACAGCGAAGCCCCACAAACAGCAATAAGATAACGACCAATTAATCTGGTTTTGTGCTGTTGGTTGAGGTATAAATGATAAATGTTGGCGAAGATGCCAGGAGAAAACTCCTGCCCATTTCAAATAGTGACAAGGGATCTTTTATGCACTCCTTAACAAGCAAATGGGGCCTGGGTTTAATGTCTTTTCCAAAAGATGGCACCTGAGACAATGCAGCACTCCCTCACTAAAAGTGACCGTCTACATTATACACTCAAGTCCTGGAGTGGGATCTTCTGCCCTGCTGGCACTAAAAACTGCTTTGGAGGGATACACAGTGCAAGAAAGAAAAACATAGACCAAGAAACAGAGGCTGCAAAGAGATTAGGAGATAAGGAAAGATTTGCAGAATGGAGAGAGAATGAGAAACGGTTAGAACAAAAACCTCCTAGAAATAGGGATGGAATTGAAAGTGTACGAGGGCATATATAGAGAAAAAGGGAAACAAAGAATGGAAGACGGAGAAAGAATCAGAGAGTGGGAGACAAGTCTACTTTACAGAAAGAAAACTATATATTTTTTTGCAATGTCATAGGAGATGAACTACATTATGTAACAAGACATTTTGCATGATGTAGCCAAACGTTCCACTTGCTATAAAACAATGTATCCTCCAACATTCCCATGGCACATGTGCAAGTTGAAGATAATTTAAATCCCCATTGTTTTCTGTCTAAACAGTGAGCACAAATGACAAAATTCAAACAACCAAGCCAATTTACCAGTGCTTTACATGGATTATATTCTATTCCACAATTCAAAAGTATTTAATTCAAATTATCTGTTAATTTGATTTGAAACTGTGCAAACAGCACCTGTCTTTGAAAATGTATTGCTTAATTTGAACATCTTAAGCTGAATCACTGGTTAATTCAAATTCCCACCCCACATGGATCATAACCAGTGAAACCTGCTGCTGAATCCGACAGCAACCAGGACAGAGCAGTTAATCTTCCTGGACTGTCAGACCTCGCCTTGCTGTAAAATGTGAATAAATTCACTGAAGAATTTGGAACCAACCTGTTCCTGCATCGTGGATCAACCACCTCAAGTTCAAAGCCACACATTCGATAACTAGGTATGCTGTAAATTTCATGAAATTTTATCTCGTTATTATCCTGGTGACAGAACTTTTGTTACTCTGCCTGTAATCTATGGAAGTCCTAAAAAGTGTGGATAACTGGTTCCCTTGGAAGAATGACTGCATCAGGATAATGAACTAGATGGACCTTGGTCTTTTTTCATCTAGCAATTTCTATGTTCATGTCAAAAACAAAATACTGCGGATGCTGGAAATCTGAAATAAAAACAGAAAATGCTGGAAATACTCGGCAAGTCAGGCAGCATCTGTGGAGAAAGAAACAGAGTTAACGTTTCCAGTCGAAGGGTCATTCTATGTTCATATGATCAGTTTAACTGAAGAACAGTTTTGGTGTGTGAACATTTATCTAATAGCAATCATAATATGACCAAGTGTTTGAAAGGGAGAAACCCATATCAGCTATTAAGATTCTAAGTTTAGGGAAGGCTGACTTCAACAATATGAGACAGAGATTGTCCACAGTAAACTGGGCTATTTTAATGGGTAAAATGACAGAAGATCAGCAGGAGGTGTTCAAAAAAGAATTTAACGTGATACAGAACCAAATTGTACCCCTAAGGGGCAAGAGCTCTTCTTACCAAAAAAAAAAGCCAATTACAATAAAAGAGGTAAAGGGCAACATAAAACTAAAAGAAAAAGCTTACAAAAATGAAAAAATGAAAAAAATAGCACAATAGCGACTGGGAGAGATACAAAGAACAGCAAAGGGTGACAAAACAAATAGTAAGAGCTACAAAAAGGGAGTATGAAAAGAAACTTGCAAGGGATATCAAAATCAACACACAATTTTTTCACAATTATATTAGGGAAAAGAAGGTGGTCAAGAGCAATGTGGGCTGCTTAAAAACTGATAATGGTGATATTGTAAATGAAAATAAGGAAATGAACATGTTAAATAATTACTTTTGAGTCAGTATTTACAGCAGAGGAAGAGGAAAGCATGCCGGACTCACCATAATTAACGAAAGCAAATTAACAGTAATGAAGAAAATAATGGCACTAAAGAGTGACAAATCCCCAGGACCAGATGGTTTCCATCCCAGGGTTTTAAAGGAAGTAGGTGAGAACATTGCAGATGCCCTAACTATAATCTTCCAAAGTTCTCTCGATTCAGGAAACGTTCCTTTAGATTGGAAACTTACACGTCATTCCGCTATTTAAGAAAGGTGAGAGAAAGAAACCAGGGAATTATAGACCAGTTAGCCTAACATCTGTTATCAGGAAATTACTAGAGTCTATAATTAAGGATGGAATGATGAACACCTTGAAAGTTTTCAGCTGATCAGAGAGAGCCAGCATGGATTTGTAAAGGGTAGGTCATGCCTAACGAACCTGATGGAATCTTTTGAAGTGGTGACTAATGTAGTGGACAGGGGAATGTCAACTTCCAGAAGGCATTCAATAAAGTCCCTCATAAGAGACTGTTAGTTGAAGCTCATGGAATTGAGGGCAAATTATTGACCTGGTTAGGAAATTGGGCTGAGCGGCAGGAGACAGAGAGTAGGGATAATGGGCAGATACTCAAATTGGCAGGATGTGACCAGTGGTGTCCCACAGGGATCTGTGTTGGGGCCTCAACTTTTAACTATTTATTAATGAAATAGATGATGGGATAGAGAGCTACATATCCAAGTTTGCCGATGACACAGATAGATAGCATTGTAAGCAGTGTAGATGGAAGCATAAAATTACAGAGAGGTAGTAATAGATTAAGTGAATGGGCAAAACTGTGGCAAATAGATTCATTGTAAGCAAGTGTGAGGTCATCCACTTTGGACCTAAAGAGGATAGATCCGAATACTTTCTAAATGGTGAAAAGCTCGAAACAGTGGAGGCCCAAAGAGACTTAGGGGTCCATGTACATAGATCATTAAAATGTCATGGACAGGTACGGAAAATAATCAAAAAGGCTAATTGAATGCTGGCCTTTATAGCTAGAGGACTAGAACACAAGGGGGTAGAAGTTATGCTACAGCTATACAAACCCTGGTTAGACCACACCTGGAGTACTCTCTTCAGTTCTGGCCACCGCACCTCAGGAAGGATATATTGGCCTTGGAGGGAGTGCAGCGTAGATTTACTAGAATGATACCTGAACTTCAAGGGTTAAATATGGGGAGAGAGCGGAAATATGGCATTGAGATAGAGGATCAGCCATGATCATGTTGAATGGTGGAGCAGGCTCGAATGGCCTACTCCTGCTCCTATTTTCTATGTTTCTAAATTACGAGGAGTGGTTAAACAAACTAGGGTTGTATTCCCTGGAATTTAGAAGATTAAGGGGTGATTTGATCGAAGTTTTCAAGACGTTAAGGGGAACTGATAGGGTAGATAGAGAGAAACTATTTCTGTTGGTTGGGGAGTCTAGGACTAGGGGACATAGCCTAAAAATTAGAGCCAGGACTTTCAGGAGTGAAGTTAGGAAACACTTCTACAAGCAAAGGGTGGTAAAAGCTTGGAACTCTCTTCCGCAAACAGCAGTTGATGCTAGCTGAAATGTTAATTTTAAATCTGAGATTGATTGATTCTTGTTAATCAAAGGTATTAAGCGATATGGGGCTAAGGTGGGTGTATGGAGTTAGGTCACAGATCAGCCATGATCTCACTGAACGGCGGAACAGGCTTGAGGAGCTAAATGGCCTACTCCTGTTCCTATGTTCCTTCTGAAGCACGCACACACCTCTTTGAGCACAAGATCTCTGTTGTGACTGCCAGCAGACAAGAGTTTTGAAACTATTGGCCGCATTGATTAGGAAGTCCCAATGTTCAGATTGCTGACCAACATGGAAATTGCTGATGTTGTGTGGAAGAATGTTTTTGCCAGTGGAATGAGAGTGAGGACAAGACCTAAGTGAATGAATACAATGATCAGAGGAGCCAGCGCCCACCACTGACATGATTTCCAACTCTGTGTGATTGCTGAGGAAGTAGCTGACGACTAAGCCACATGTTTTGATGGAATTATCAATGTTTCTGGATTTTTAACTATTTAACGTAGGAGGAATTTGGGGTAATTTATGTTAAGATGTTGCTATTAATTAAATCTGGCTCACAAATCTGATGAAATCCTCAGAACTCACACATTCTGGGAATGTGAATTAGAGCCAGGCAAAGCATCTATCTAGGATGGTGTTTCTGGCATAATACGTTAATTTGAGACAATAAGATTAATTAATACATTCTAGAGAGAACGTTGTGCGTAAAATGTTGGAATGGCTTCGTTCATGTGAGCTCAGCAGAGTGGGTTGCTGCCAAAAGACTGTACGACATTACAACATTCTTATGGACACAGTCAAAAATAATTTTAGAAATGGGTAATCATGGCAGACTATAACAATGTCATACAACAGCAACAACTTGCATTTATATTTCACCCAGAGGGTGGTTGGAGTCTGGAACTCACTGCCTGAAAGGGTTGTGGAGGCAGGAACCCTCACAACATTCAAGAAGCATTTGGATGAGCACTTGAAATGCCATAGCATACAGGGCTACGGACCAAATGCTGGAATATGGGATTAGATTAGACAGGGCTTGATGGTCGGCGCGGACACGATGGGCCGAAGGGCCTCTATCCGTGCTGTATAACTCTATGACTCTATGACTCTAACTCCTTTAAAGTAGTAAAACGTCCCAAGGCACTTCACAGGAGCGTTATTGAACAAAATTTGACACCGAGCCACATAAGGAAATATTAGGACAAGTGGATGTAGGTTTTAAGGAGCCTCTTGAAGAAGGAGAAAGAGGTAGAGAAGCAGAGAGGTTTAGGGAGGGAATTCCAGAGCTTAGGGTCTAGGCAGCTGATGGCATAGCCACCAATGGTGGAGCGATTAAAAATTGGGCATGCGCAAGAGGTCAGAATTGGAGGAGCACGGAGATTTTAGAAGGGCTGGAGGAGGTTACATAGATAAGGAGGGGCGAGGCCATGGAGGGATTTGAAAACGAAGATGACAATTTTAAAATCGAGGTGAAAAACAAGGAAAGAAATCAATTTCACCTGATTGCAGTACAGGTCCTGTGTGATCTCGCCTATTTGTATTCAATTACAGCATCATTATGCTATAAAGGAGAACTAGCAATAAAAGTAAATTATTATAGGTTAAAACAGGAAGAAAAAAAGCATAAACTGAGGATGAAAATGAAGGGACAACTGTACTTCATTAAATCTAGTATATGGCTTTACTGGGCATATTTCTCTGACTGCTGCTGATAAGAGCCTTGCTTATCTTTAAAGTCCTGCTTCTATTAATTACCACTAAATAGCTTGCATTTTAGCCTACCCTCGGATGAATATATCTGATTACAATAAAATTGATATTCAAAGTGCAACTTTACTATTGAAGATGTACTTACCGTCTCAAAGCAAGTACGGTGTAGTATTTTAACCTGCTTTAAAAAGATGAAAACAAAAATTACAAATTGTTTGTGAAGTGCTGCTAAATTCTTAGCTTCTAACACAAAATTAAAAATGTTTCTACTGAGTTACACAGAAATTGGTGGCACTGTTTCCCACCATTTTCTGTGTACCAAATGGTAAGACTTGGATTCATGTGTGAGAATTTCTATAGGATGAGTTCCCAATTTGAGCAGGTGCTGTCTTGTGAGGTACAGTACCATAAAGGTATGGAAGTAGTAGGGAACTTGCATCACTCGTAAATTCTGTGGGAGAGGGGGAGGAGTTTGCAGAATAGCATCGAGCGGAGCTCCCTTCAGTCCAAGATGTTTGTGGTGATGAGGCACTGTGTAGCAAAGAAAATACTTAAGTTGGAAAAAAATTGAAAAAAAAATTCTGTAGGAAGTATTAAAAAAAGCAACTCGACACTTGAGACCTGAACCTGTTTTATCTGCGAGCTCATTCTCTAGGGGTGGACTTTGAAGTGAACTCAGCTGCCAATGTGTCAATTAGCACAGATGCAGGAACTAGTTTAGAATAGGCACTGAGGCTGTGCCAGCAATGACAATAAATGGAAAAGACAGCAAGAGATTTTGATGGAATTAATTTACTGAAAAAGATTGTTGCACTGATCCTACAGGCCTACTGAACTCTCCAATGTAACAGTAAAGTGCAAATAATGAGAGCTTCATTTATTTTTGTGCAAGTAAAAATGTGGTACTGCTGGTTATCATGCTGGGGTTTTGGTATCGTTTTTTGAGCGAATGGGGTGTATGTCGTTTATTGACTTCATTGGAAATAAAAATCGGAAGAGATGTAAAACGGGCTGATGATTCACTATTGCCCATTTTAAACTGTCGCACAAAGTCAAAATTATCTCCTATATTTTTGCACCATATTGGATAAGTATGCAATATTTTCTGTTACATAGTAAATTTGGCAGCACAGGAACTCTATTTGATTCTAATTACTAAACTAGAGAAAACATCAGTCAATGGAGAATAAAATTGGCCAGTGTTCAAAACCGGCATTTGACCCAATCCCACCAGTTTCTCGCTGGGGAGTGTTAAGTTAAAATAACCACTATAGTGAACATAGTTACTATCCATACTGCAGATCATCTGTGCACTTGTGAAGTAGAAGCTCTAGCAATATGTGTGGACATGAGGTGGGAAGGGCGGGATTTTAACCTACCCCACTCGGCAGGAAGACAGTGAGGGGCCTTTAAAATGGAGTATTTAGTCTTAATGCCCCGTTCTCGCTGGAATCTCGCTGGCCACCATTTTAACTGCTCACTGTAATTAGGAGGCTGAGGCACACGCAAGCAGCAGATGGGAGCCTCATAAATTTATGCAAATCGAGGTCTTATTATGTCTTTGGGACCTCGATTGCATTTTAACCTAGGCTTGAGTGGATAAGCTGCCGCGACTTTCCTGCCAGATGAAGGCAGATCGGTAGCTGTCAGAAGGACGAAGATGTCTTCCAGTGTAAGTGGAAAAGTTTCCTTTGTAGAGCCAGGAGGAGCAGGAGTGTCGCAGCCTCCCCTGCCCTGGACCCCCCTTCCCTCCTGCAAGGCATTAGATAAGGACTATTTAGTCCAAGAGGAGGGAGAAGTTATGTAACAAATGTTTAGCCTAGCCTGAAGGGCAGTTAGTGGACTGTTCAGCTTGAGAGGGGAGTCAGTAAACAAACTGTAGGGGGTGGGGGATTATATAACTTTTTATAAATAACTGCAGTATTTGGGAATTGCCCACTTTCAACTTGAAAGCCCTGTCATGTGCAGCAGCAAAGCCAGGAGTGAGCTTCCTGCTTAAAAATGATTACACCAGCACACAACATGGGTAATGTCAAAAGTTATCATTTTCATTAAGGGGGTTTGTAGGATTACTTTGGATGTACAGGTACATTAGATTCAATCACTGAAGTTGCATATAATTGCTCTCCTGTGCCTTTTGCATGAGTTGCAGCTTTCAGACACAAGAGGGAGATCTCGGCACATTCAGTCAGGCATGCACGCAACTGCATTGCTTTCTTCCTTTTAGTGCAGAACACCATGTCATGTAATCTCTTCCTTGTGTTAGGAATGCCAAATATGGCTAGCGCATTCGATTGTAGGCATGTACCTCTTCCCCCATTACACCTGTTAAAGGACTATATCCTTACATACTGCTAGAGTTTCCATTTCACGTGCATAGATGGTCTGCAGTGCCGGAGGCAAATATTTTAATGCAGTGACACATTGACCAGGGAGCATACATGATCCCTTCATGTGGCAGAATTGCTCTGAGATCTGAGTTTGTGATTGATTTCGATGAGGAAGGCAGACAGATTGCCAGCTGACAAAGTATTTCCATTCAATTGTCACTCTCTGGCGCCTGTATGTCGTCCAACTCCCAAAGATAAAAAGGAGATAAAGAGTTTTAATTGAATGAAATTTTAATGTTATGAATGTAGTGTATTATTTAGATAGTTCAGAGATCAAGAGGAAACGTAGTACAATACTGTGCTGACAAAATTTGCAAAGTAATTTTATGTTGTTTTTGCAGTCCATCGTTATTCAGTCAGCATAAGATCCTACTTATGAGCCTCAAGTTGCAAAGGAAATACTGATCATATTATTATTGTTATAATAAGAAGAAGGATGCATGGGCCTAGTTTGCAAAGTGGAAAAAAGCCTTATCCACAGCATTAGTCAGGAGCTCTCATGGTGCATTTTCCTATTATCTGGTTTTAAATATATTTAAATATTTTAATGCACCTTCAAGGGCTAAAACAGCTTTACAGTTGAGAGCGTGCTTCTTGCAAGCAGTGAGGTTGAACACATACACCCAGTCAAGGGCAGTAGTTTGGACCAGATGTGTTCACGTTTGTGGACAAAGAGCTGTGTCACTGGGTACAGGACTTCAGGTGTTCACGGTGGTTTCTGAAAATGCTCAGTGTGGTGTTAGTGGCTATTTGAAGTTGCTTTTAGCACTGCTTTTGAATCAGCTGAAGGAAATCAGAAGTGGGTGGCAATTATCACTATCCAATCTTCTTTACATAACATGGCATAGGATGTAGTACTGTCAGCACATATTGGGAGCTGGTATATGTAGTCACCTGCCAGTAAAGGGCAGTTTTTGCCCAATCCAAAGGTAGATGGGGGCAGACTAGGGGCAGGTCAGGAGGTGGCATTATGGTTTGAATTCTGATGTTTAGTTTCCCTGTGATGAAAATGGCTCCATATCATAAGAAACTGAAGTAAATGGACTTCCATTTCAAGAATCAGACTAAAGTTTTCAATTTAGTAATATACTGGCATATACTAATCAAAAACTATACCATCCCGTATAAAAACAGAGGCTGGGTGCTTTAAATGAGGAAGTGAGCTCACTGCCCACATCAAGCTGGGCCTGTAATCTTTATATAAAATCATGGGTAGAAGAATACAAGTATATATCTTGTAAACGTCACTACATCATGTTTCACTGAAGAATCAACCTTGACCATGAACTGTAAATTATTTTCAAAAAGTTCTTCATGAAAAATTTGTTATTTCAATCAACAAGAATCAACTCTTCTACTAGAATTTACAGCTCCTTATTTCGCACTCTTTCAACCAAAGCTGAAGGACTCAGCTGAGACACCAGAGAGCTGCCGATTTTACAAATACTTCTATAGACAATAGCTAGGAAGGTAATTAATAGTAATGCAACTCGAGCAACTGCAACTGAATGAAGATACAAACAATTCCACATCCAGTGTTAAAAATGTTGACATCTGTTGTGAATAACATTCTTTCATGTAATAGTTTCAAATAATAGTTTTCAAGATGTTCTACTATCCTATGACAGATCTAATCTCATAGGCATCTCAGGCTAAATAAATTAGTGTAATTTAGTATCGCTCTTCATGCAAATAGGACAAAGTAATAAAATGGATGTCGCGATCTAGCATTTTCACCTCAAACTCGGCTTTAATGTAATTAAAGGGGTAGTGACGGCAGAAAATTTAAACTCTGAAATCTTAAATTCCTGCATATATAGACAGTGATCAGTATCGAAACAACAGCAAAAAATGTAAATGAGCAGCAGTTCTTCCTAAAAGTTATTTACAAGATATTAGGAGTCATTTTAACCTAACTTGCCCAGCGGGAAACTGATGGAATTGGGCCGAACCCAGGTTTTACACCCCATTCGATTTTAATATCAGTTGACTTCAATGGAGAGTAAAATCGTGCATTATGTAAAACCGACCTTCAACCCGATCCCATAGGTCGGATTGGGTTTAAAATTATCCCTGCTGTCTTAATCCTCAACTGGCCTTTTTGACTTGCTATGCAACCTCTGTCCTCCTTCCGCAAACTTTGTTCTTACCCAGTCCCTGGACAACTTGTTACTCAGCTTATTATTTTGGTTGAACCCTTACAGCAAATTTCACCCGCTCCATTGTACGTTTTTCAGTGCTAGCTTTATTACAGATGAAACACCCAAAAAATGCTTTGTTCATTACTGACAGGAAGGGAGTTGAATAAATGCATTATTCAAACAGCAACACTGATTCTGACCTTGGAGCTACCTCAGATTAATGTCTGCTCACTCTGCCTACAGCACTGCTAACAATCCTTAGTTACTTAGTAGCAAACCATACAAATAATGCTGAGAGAAAAGCTATATAAGTTTTGAAGATTTCAATAAAGATGTTATGCAGAAACTTTAAAATTAATTGTTTCCTCATCGTTCACCGTTTGTTTTCTATGTAGCCACTTAATTCCTTTTGTTTTTCTCCTGAAGGATTCGCATTGCTTGGAGGGCACCCATGCTTCCTTACGACAGAAGATATTCATCTTGGGGTAAATGAGAGTCGTAAGGACACAGCAAGGTTAGTGACAACATAAAAATTGAAAGAGAGGGGGTAAAGACAATATGATGTTGATAAGTGTTACAGTAATTGAAATTAAAGAAAATCTGCCTCCAATACTAAAGTGAAAATGCAAGGGAGCAACTAGAATGTGATGTTCTTCAGAATTTATGGTCTTTAATAAAAGAATCCAGTAGCATTATCAACAAATGAAAAATAATATGTAAATATCAAGAGATTGAACAGTGTGTTAGCTTACCTCTGCATACCAGATTGAATCCCTGTTGATGTCAGTTAAATATGAAGCAGTAATTTTCTTCTCCAGTTGGCAATATAGTAATAAAAGATAAAATTGTAGCAGTCTAATCATGTACAGAAAGATTAATGAATAGAGTGTGGGTTATAAGTAATGACCCATCGCTTAGACACTTTCTCCTCATGCAAGATTAGCGGCTTAGTCATACTTTGCCACAAGTTGCTGGGAACATTACCTGTAAATTACCTTTTGCCGAATAAACATTCCAGATACTGGAAATTAAGATCCTATCAAACTATCAGCATTTACTGGACAAATTCAATCCCTCTAATAAAGAACTCACACCCAATACAATAAATGCAATTGTTTTTTTTAAAGGTACATCTATGAAAACATATAAATGATATTATAGGGTGAAGTTTCCTTTTTTTTCCCCTCTAATTATATCCCTCCTCTTTCATTCACCTGGCCTGAATCCTCTGGCAGAGAGGAGACGTCTACTTTAAAGCTGTTACAAATGTTCCCTGTCATTGGCCACCAGATGGTGCCAGGGACCACCCAGGGTGAGTCCCTTTTAGATTTTCTTTCCCCATGCCTGGAGACAACGTAGCCTCTGCTTAGGGGCCTTCCCTTTTAATGCAGTTAAGATCGATTAGAGCGAGATTTGAACCACTTTTGGCCCCACTTCATGGCACTGGTAGTCGACACACAAATGATCAGCACCCCTTTGCTGCCCAAACAATACAGATTTTCATAAATACACATATCCTTAAAACAAAAATCATTTTAAGTTAGGATAACATTTTTTGCCCACTGTGTTGCACCCTTCTTACAGTAGGCTTCATTTATTTGATAAGTTACAATCTGTAAAATGCTTTGTGCAAGTTACAGCTTTTGTATTATTAATTGTATGGAGTTTCCTTTCGTATAGTAAACTAAAAATTAAGAAATTGGGTAATCTGTTTTAAAAAAAAATTCTGTTGGTTCTACCCAAGCTCCTAAAATTAGCACCAGTTCCACTCTGCCAATTTTGAAAGGAATTTTTTGAATTGAACTTTCTGTTTGATTGGAGTTGATCAGATTTAGAATCAACTGCAACCTGGAACCAATTTATTTCTAATGTAATTGTTCACCAGTAACTAGTCTTTCAACAGGGAATACGAATTGTAAAATGAGCATGAAATTTTATAGTAAGCGGTTTTACCCTCTGGCTGGTACTCCACGTGACGCTGCACTGTTTCACTTTATTTATCACCATCATTTTTCCATCGTTGCTCTTTTCTGGGGGGCATTCTGGGTAATCAGCAGTGATGCTAGAGCAAGAGCAACAGAATTAATTACACTTTGTGCTACCTAGTTGCTTAGTCCTTAGTTTGCTGTATAAACAGCAACTCCATACAATTAGAACAACAATAGTTGTAACTAGCACAAAGCATTTCATGAAGTTGTAACCTTTAATAATGAAATGAAAGAAGCCTACTGTAAGAGGCATGCATCACAGTATTGGGCACATATGCTCCAGGGAGGAGAAGCCATAGAGCTCCTCGTATGGTGAAAAATTAAAGTTGCATGCTGCACTCTGTACAATACATTCTATAAATGAACCTGTAAAAATGTACATCTTTGCTAACTAGAGTTTTGTTCCTATTACATAAAACTACAAAGGAAAATCTATATGGAAAATAAGTAGCAAAAAATTAGAAGACTCCTGGGTGATCTCCAATGCGTTAGCCACTAGTCACATGTGGCAAATTGGAATCCAGACGGGGCTAATTGCATTTTTGATTAGTAAAAAATAATGAGTAATAGACACTGTCATTGGGCATGTGATCTCAATGCTCATATTCGCACAGAGTAAATATGTACTTTAACTTTTTTGTGCGATTGTTAGTAAAATGGTGAGACGAAATGCAGAGTGTGCGAGTTCTTTTTGATTGTTGCTTTACTTCCTTAGTTATTGCTTATTAGTTATCTGCTAAAATGGTTTGTAACACGGGTGAAAACACCAGATTTCAGCACCATGGAAACACATTGGGGGTTAAATTCGATAACTCCCGAATCCGAGCGCGGGGTCACGGTGCGCGATTAACCCGTGCCCGGTCGTTGAGATGAAGGCAGCACGTGAGATTCGTGCTGCCTGGTCATCTACCTGATTCCTCCGAGCAACCAGGCCTAGCTCCGCTGTTGAGTGGCTGCTCACCAGCAGAGGGGCCCTGATATCGCGAGTAGCTCGCACCACTTAAAGGCAGCCTGCACCTCTTATTTGCAAAATATAAGATACGGGTCCGCTTCCTGTCACCCTCACACATTGCCACTGTTGCAAGCCGCACATCCACAACTCACAGGTCACACACACTGGCAGCTATTCAACCATGACAGGCACAACACACAGACAAATGTCCCGTTTTCTTGCAGGAGAAGGTGGCACATAACAGGAGGTGGCAGTGGCTCCATGGAACATGAACATGCTGTCCTCTCTCAGGATGACAACATTCCTGTCCCACCCCTGCCACTCTGCCAGTTTCTTTGCTGTTGCCTGTCAGCTAGCCAGGCCACTCCCTGTAGAGTATTGAAACATTATTATAGGAACAGAAGTAGGCCATTTAGCTCCTAAAGCCTGTTGCGCCATTCAATGAGATCATGGTTGATCTGTGACCTAACTCCATATGCCTGCCTTACCCCCATATTCCTTAATACCTTTGGTTAACAAATATCTATCAATCTCAGGTTTAAAATTAATAATTGAGCTAGCATCAACTGCCGTTTGCAGAAGAGCGTTCCAAACTTCTACCTCCCTTTGCGTGTAGAAGCGTTTCCTAAATTCACTGCTGCAAGTTCTGGCTCAAATTTTTAGGTTATGTCCCCTAGTCCTAGTATTCAAGTATAGAAGACCTCCAAAAACAGGTACAAATGCAACAGCAGTCAGAAGCAATAATCCAGCAATTAACCTGTAAATCCTGCATGATCCCTTTAAATAGCGTTGGTGAGGGGTGGGTCCTCCATGCTGTTTATGACCCGTTCTGCTGTGTGTGGTTAAGTCAGTGCATTGGCTGCAGCATTGTTCCAAAATTGTATCTGTCTCTTTAAATCAGCGATGCACTGATCTAATGCATATTCTCCTTACTTTACATGCTGCCGGCATTCATTATCTGCGTGTGTGCAAATGCCCTTACCAAGATGGCGTCCGGTGCACATTCCAGAAGCCATTTTGGGTCCTTAGGTGGCATAGCACTTACAAAATGGGTGGTACGCAGTCTAATTTATAGCCCAATGTATAGGGAGGGGAGCTGTCATTGTGATCAGCTCAACCAATTGGAATAATTGCTCCAGGTCAGCAGAAGAAAGCATGCTCAACCAATAATGAGCAGCTCCAACAAGGCTTGTCATGGCAAAAGGCAAGCAGCATCCAACCATGTTCTGGATGGAGAGCAGGGGTGCATCTGGCATATCTCGCTGCATGTCAACATCACTCTGATGAAGACAAAAGTACTGTTCACAACTGCTGGACAAAAACCTAGAAGCTGCAGTAAGATGTGTGGTCTGATCAATTCATGTCAGAATTCCAAACTTTGGTGAAAGAGAGACTGCAAACTTTCGCACTGAATGTTTGTTAAGTAAATATACACATGAAGTACCTGTATTGTGTGTAAGGCATTTTCGACTAAAATTAGTGCATGTAGCTAAAACGGTGCCGCCGTAACCTGTGACTGTGGATAGTCAGTGATTTCTATTGCATAACACTGCCTTATAGTGAACTAGGGTGAGCAAAACCTAATTTATGGTATATTGTGTGCAGTGTCACAAATCTACAGAACTTCACCAAACATTTCCAGAAATTAAGACCACAACATAAAAAAAAAGTCAGGATAATACCGTAATCTTCTTTATTTTCCTGCCTATGCAATTGAAAACACTTGCTTAAATAATGGTTTTGCATTATTATAAACACTCTAAAATAGCCCACAGTTTAATGTTTCAATGCTGAAGCAAGAGTAGAGTATAAATGTACTAAATGGAAGCTGATGGGTGTGCTGTTGCTCAGCAACCTCCATTACAGTGTTGTTTAGACTGCTAAATCTAATAAAAGGCTTTCTTCAGGGAACAGATATGACTGAGCCACCTAATATTGCTTTCTACTTGCTGTACCAACAATATTCTCACATTTATGGAACACCACTGATTTCAATGGAACAAATATGGCATTTTAATCTTTGGATCATTGTTAATGCTGAAATTTTACTACTTCTAATCTTTCTAGTCTGAGCAGCAATAAACCAGTGAAAGAAAAGGGAGCCTAAAGTAGCTGTTTCATATCCTTTTTCTTGGGCTTTCGTGCCAATAAACACAAATGGGCTGATTTTCCTGGACAAGCACTGTCCTGGGGCAATGTAGGCACAGCATTCCGGAAGTGTGTTGCACTGTGGGTCTGAAACAGCATATAATTTTGCCTTTAGCCATCGTTACCATGGAAAGGACAGACATTAGGAACAGCTGAAGCCACACTATTGGTTCGGTGCCTTTTAGGAGAGGAAGTATGAGCACTGCCTGAGCCTTAAAGGCAGCAGCAATGTTAAAGGGCACGCTAAATGAAGCCCCATTGCTGAGCCAAAAGCCCTTTGATCTTTACACGTAATGAAGGAGGGTTTTTATGAGGACAGCTTCTGATAAAAGTGGAAAGTAAGTTATGTGTGACAGAAAGCTTGATTTGCATGTTCGTGGTATACAAATTGATTTAAAGGTTCCATCCCCAGTGAAAGTGTTCATGCTGCTGTGCCATGGCTGGAATATCAGAATATATTGGAGGGAGTTGGAAAGAGGCCGGCACTGTGGTGCCTAGTAATAATTGGAGTAAAGCAAGTGTACATATGAGGAAAAAGAAAGAAAGAATGTAGATTTATATAGCGCCTTTCACAACCTCAGGACATCCCATATCGCTTTATAGCCAATGAAGTGTAGTCACTGTTGCAACTTAGGAAACGCAGCAGCCAATTTGCGCACAGCAAGATCCCACAAACAGAATGTGATAATGACCAGATAATCTTTATCAGAGTCATGGTATGGGAAAAGGCAGAGGGTGTTGGTTTAACTGTTTATTCAAGCTGGCTTGAATCCAGAAGGGGGGATTCCAATTGATAGGGAAACAGTTATTAATGGTTCAGGAGAGGCCCAGGCGAATTACTTTAGCAGCTGGATTTTGGTTGTTTCCACTCGTCTGCCTCCAAATAAGCCATGTTGTAAAAGATGGGATCCACAGTACTAAACATGCGGGTTGAAATTAGTCTGGGCCCATTTTTGGGCTCCGACTCAGCGCTGAGTAAGCAGTGCACACCTGAACCCAATGCTCAGTGGCCAGCCCGAAATTGGGTCTCGGGCCTCATCTATATATTCAGGGTGAGCTGCTAGTGCCTGTTACGCCTCCACAGGCAAGGGGCCTAACACCTATTTTAGCTGGCTGCATCGGAGGCCTGAAAATCGTCCAAGACCAATATAGCATTGGACGTTTTTCAGGCATCCTTGGGGTGCAGGGCTTAGTTCTGCAAAGTTAGTCATTTTTGCCTCCGTTTTTCACCCGCCAAACTGGCGCAACCAATTTTTACCCCATCATCTCTATCAGTGAGAGAAAAAGACCAAACATGTTGTGCAACAAGTACTGAAGCAGCTAAACCATTACTTTGTAAAAAAAAAAGCAACTTCACCCTACCAACCTGACCCTTTTAAGACAGGTAACACCTAAATGGCAGTTGTAGATGATGTAGCACTGGGTCTTTCTGGGAGCAGACTGCTACACCCAGCACTATTACAGGAAATCTGTGTGCAGAAGCATCTGACATTCATTTGCATTTAATTTACATTGCTGTACTCTCTACAGGCACGGCTGCCTGACATGCCCTACAGGAGATTCAGGGGCACTGCTATTTAGATGCAGAATGAGAAGGATTAATGCCTAATTTTCCGGTGCACAGTACCAGTTTTTCAGGTGCCAGGAAAATCTGCCCTAATGTCCTTTAACCTATACTGCTTTGTTTTTTTTTCACGATTCCTATAAAATTTTGCCGCAATTTTGTGTAATATGTTAAAAGAGTAACATCATTTTTACCCACAGTATTTCTTTAGTGATCTAATTTTTCTTTAATCAAGGTTTTAGAATTTCTTTGGTTCCCTTGGCATGGCCTGTAAGCACACTGCTTGGTGTGGTACTGAGCTATACCGAGCAGGAAGGTCCCAGGTTTCAACCTTGGTCTGTGCTGAATTAACTGATCTCGTCTGGGTCACCATCACTGCCCCAGATTGGAGAGGGGAAAGATCAGCCAGGATTTTTGCTCCTGATTACTATCCCGTGACCCCTGCTGAAATGTGCATGTGTGTGAATGATGGATAAGGCCACAGCTGGCTTGGCTACGATGCTCAATGTGTCCAAGTATCCTGCTGACATTCAGTGTCTTGATTCACACATAAAGAACGGCCTCTTGCGAGAGGTACTGAAGGACTGCAGGTCCCAGGGGAAACGTACCTCAGCAAGAGCACCTCCTCCAGCTGAAGAGAGGAGAACAGTGAGAAAACTTGGTGATTTTTTTAAATCCGTTTTTTGTTTTGCAAAGTTCTTTTCTTTTTATTGCAGTAATCTATGTGATTGGTTAAATTGACCTGAGAGCAATGCATGTATTACACCCTGGTTGACTTTGTGCAATTGATCTTACACTGACAGATGAATAGTCAAAAAACACCTGAACATTTCTACAAGTCACTTATAAATTATTACTTGCCAAGGTCACCAGTGTCAAAAAGAACATATTTCAGAATACACTATCTTAGCATAGAAGCTGCTTTTTTTTAAAATATAAAATTGTGAGCTGGATGCCACAGTGCATTCAAACATCTATTCATGTCTGTGTTCTGGATTCAAATTAAGTCAAACAGATGAGCTAAAATGCTCTCTCATTTGACCTGTGTAAGGGTTCCCAAGTGAAACGAGGGTGTTCTCAGCATAGTTAGCTAAATTATCAAATATATGACCGTAACAAGTGGATACAAAAAGAATAAATTAAAAAGCATTTGCAAAATTGTCATCTTTATATTTGATCCTTATTGATTTAGGTTTCTAAATTTTAGATTGTTTGCTAACATTTCGGTCTGCTCGTTTCATGTTCCAGGGTGCTGTCTGGGATGACTGACCTGATCCTGGCCAGGGTTTACAAACACACTGATCTTGAGCAACTCGCAGAAGATGGCTCAATCCCAGTGATCAATGGGCTGTCAGAGCTATACCATCCTATCCAGATCCTGGCTGATTACCTTACTCTTCAGGTATCTCCAAAGAATTCCAGAAGGTTGACTTTAATAATCTCCCAGGGAGAAATCAATTGCTTAGTAATCTAGCATTTAATTCATGATTATAACTTAATTTGTATGTTGAGTGGTGGTACCAGAGTGCTGGGTCAGTGCAGATTTATGATCCTGGTTATTTTGACAGCTTTTTTTTTCCCCACAAAGTTTTTCGCGGATTTCTCTTTTCACCCTTCCTCCATTACGCCCATTCACTGCTATCCACTTCCCCTTTTACTGCTATCTATACCCTCCAAGAGGGAGGAGAAAATCAGCAATCCATGCTGATTACTCTTGCTGGGAAAGTGTGGAAATTGGAGGACAGAATTATACTCAGCTGTGATATCTCCCACAGTTGAGAAGCCTGCTGACACTCGAGCACTGATTTTCTGATTAGGTGTAAACCTGACTGGAAGTGAGACGGTGTGCAAGTTGCATATACCTGACCCAGATTGCATTGACCCTCCGCATCGCATATTTTTATGGCGATCTTAATTTTAACATAATGGGTGAGTTCCAGTTGTGGAAAATGCCTGTGACTGAGAGCTCATTCCACAGTGGGGAGGAAACTGTTTTGCTGCAGAATTTGAAGTGTTGCTGCAGCTTATTTGTTTCAGAAATTTAGAAGTCAGTAATTTTCTGTGTAAATGCAAAGTTTGGAAGGAGTGCAGGAAGCCAGAGAGTGGCCTGTTTCTTAGTTGGGGCCATAGAGAGTCTCCTGGAGGATGTGAAGCAGAGGAGGGGGCCCTCGTTGGCAGTGAGCGATGCAGGCCGCTAAGAACTGCAGCCCAGAAATAGCTGGTCACTGGTATGAATGCCACCTCAACCCTTTGTGCACCTGGAAGCAGTATCAAAAGCAAAAAAAAGTTCATTAACATTATTTATCAGGTCAGCCAAGATAGGAGAACCCACTTTGATCCTTCATTAATCAGTGTACTAAGTATACAATTACAACTCCTCACTACTGTTTCAAAATACTTTCACCTTACCACAAATGCTGTGAAACTATAGGGTACTCTTTAGATACCCTGCCTTCAGCCAGAAATGTTCCTTCAATTATCTTGACCTGCATTCAGCCCAAAAGAGTGGGCTGCATGCTAATACTGGGTATTACAGCATGTCATCTTCATTATAGGAATTTCTCACTTTTACTTATAGAAGGACGATCTCCTAACTAATTCCATGTGAGAAATAAGCGCTTGAAATCCCTGGAATGGAGGCCAGAGGGTGCTGGTGATGGGGAAAAGAAGGTTTGCCACCAGCTCATAAGCATGAGCTGTTCTTCCTTCTTATTCTCTAACTCATTTACTGTCAGCAAAACAAATACTGAAGCCCTTTATAATGTCAAAGTGTAAGTGAATGCTGCTCATTAGGACACTATTGTAACTTATCTCCCTCTTTTTCTCCAGCTGAGCCACAGAAAGGCAAGCTAGGGTCCCACTGCATTTGACCATGCCAGCACTTTACACCATCACTCACTCTGTCTCTTCTAAGCACCAGTTGAGAAAAATCTATCCTGATGGGGACTGCACAGGGTGAGAAACACGGCATGAGTGAGGAGGAGGAGGATGAACATGTTGTCCACAGACGCAGCTTGTATCCCATTTCAGCTGCTGAGCCTTTGGATCTGGATCTCATAGAACCTGTTTTTAAAAGATGCTTTCTGTGCATCAAGCATTGGTGCAAGCACTGGGGACAGCCAAGCAGATTGCTGCAGATGGTGGCTTAGGTAGTGGAGACTACTAACTGCATGTACATGATGGTTTTCCAATACTGCAATCTACTACGGAGCTTGTGGCAATTCCAGGTGGTACTTCAGAGGTCATTCTGCAAGCTCCAATACAGGACATATCTCCCCCTAAGCCAAAGACTCTAAGGGCAGTCAGTGCTTCTCCCCAATGCCTAGACTGGTGCCAGAAAGCATGGAGGACCAGGATGCTCAAGTGAATTACTGCAGCCTGCAGCAGGTGCATCTCTGGACTCAGCTGAGAGAAGACGAGACTATTTGCAATCCCAACGGGCTCCCATGCACACACAGCAACCAGCCATTTCATGTACCTCACTTACTAAGTTAGAACCTAGTTGTAACACAAGGCTAGAGTTGAGAGTACATGCATCACAGAGTCACCAAAGGGATGCATTGTGGAAGCAAGCACTAGGCACTTACACACATGTGGTTTGACATTAAAAAATCTAGTTGCAACGAAGTTGTGTGCTGAGGATGTTCTTGTAAAGATTTGTGAACATGTTTCATCAGGTGATGTTTGGGATGTGCCTGCAAGATTTAAGGCATTGTAGTTGAAGGCACATTTGTGGAAGGTGGGGGAAGATGTAGACAAGACTGTTAATGCAGTGGCCATATTTTCAAATTAATAGATGTCCTGTATTGGAGCTTGCAGAATGACCTCAGAGCTGGCATCAGGTTGTGCTGTGCAGGCTCATCCTGCTCCTCATCATAGGCCCCTTGTGTTTGGGCACTTTCATTCTCCATGATGATGCCTCTTTGCAAGGTGAAGTTGTGCAGCATACACTACACTGCACCAATCCTTAAAACCTTACCTAGGCTCTATTTCAAATGCCCCAAACCATGCAGGCACTGAGCTGCTTCAACATGCCAATGAGGTGTTCAGTGATTACTGTGATGGATTCCAGCACCTTATACCTGTGTGCAGCTGGTGTCCCGGGATACCACATTGGTGTCATGAGCCCTGGCTCTGGAGGATAGCCTTGATTGCCCAGGAACTATCCTGACTTGCCTTTGTGGATGAAATATCGATGGGACAGTGGGCTGCCTTAAAATTAAGGAATTGTGACTGCTGCCTGGAAGGTGAGCATTGACTTTCATAATCTGTGGCTGAACATGGCAAAAGGAATTGTTTTCTATTCACGTAGGTAGTGGCATTACGTAATGGAACATAAGTGCAGCCTATAACCTCCTGGACATTCAGGAATCCTCTCACTCTATAAAATTACAACAGCCTCTTATGCTGCTGTCGGTTGTCTACGTGGAAGGAGAAGAAATTGCTTACTCAAGCAAACAAAGCATTGGTCACTTGCTTTACACGTCTACGTTTAGGTTGCTGATGTTCCCAATGGAAACCTGAAATGACCCGGAAGCATAAAAGATTAAGACTTGGTAGTCTTCACTTCCACTGATGGTGTTGTGCCTGCAGAGGAATTTGGCTGCAGGTTTGGCTGGAAAGAACAATTTAAACCTGTCATGATGTCTCATGTAAATTACAGCCTCCGCAAGCACTGCTCTTCTGACAAATGGAGGTGTGTGTGCTGCTCTTTAGAGTCTATTTTGGGAGCACCAGTGGATGGATGCAGAACATCTGTCTGTTGGCCCTCTTCTTCCTCCAAAAAGCACGGATATAGGAGTCCCGTCGGGAGACCCATTGTAGCATTATTGGGACATGTTAGGGAAAAAGGCATCAACACAAAAATTGCCAAAAAGGCTTCTGAAAACCTAAGTGTCGACAGAAGAAAAATGATAGATAAATGGCCTGAAAATCGTTCACTGAATCATTTTACTGGGCTCTTCAGATGAACATGTGTCTATAGATCAGTGCCTAGTGATCCTGGACATCTTTTTATTTGGATGGGAGATTACTCTGTCATTCATGTACAAATTTCAGGAAATTGCATACATGTCAAAATGACATCACTGCAGCTTAATTTAAGTAGCGCTTTCAAATCTGCTTCCTTTGTAGTCTAAATGCTTGCTCCTAGTTCTGAAGAAAGGCCATCGACCTGAAATATTAACCCTATGTTTCTGCACAGACGCCGCCTTACATGCTGAGTGTTTTCAGCATCTTATGTTTTTATTCCTTGCTTGTAAGTAATTGCTAGCATGCCCCTTACAACTGCTGCAGCCATTTAAGTACTGCAGTAGCGGGAGATTCCCTTACTTTCCGCCCCCCCACTCAACTCCCACCCTATGAGGCAAGCTCCCAATAGAGGGTGCAAATAGTGCTGGAAGCCGCCCTCAATGTTAAAATTAAGCCGGTCCAGGAAAATGTGACAGGGTCAAGGTGGGTTCACCCCAGCAGGTCAAAGTGCAGTCCGGATGTACTTCCTGCAGGAACCTCACCACCAAGGACAATTTAGCCTTATTGCTGTGGTAAAAGCTTCAAGTATAAGAGCAAAGGCTGTTCAGAAAATACAGGTTTGTCTGTTTCTTTTAGCATTTATCCTGTATCTGTGCTTGGTAGGAACACTTTGGCTCACTGAATGGTCTGACTGTGTCTTGGATAGGAGATGGAAACAACATATTACATTCTTTCATGATGAGTGCTCCTAAACTGGGAGTGCATCTTCGTGTTGCTACACCTAAGGTAAGCTCTCTGGTGTAAGAGGTACTTTCACAAGATTGATAACCTTTTTGTAATTCATTATTCATTATTATAAACTGGCTAAAAGGTGATCATTTGTGCATTCTTTGTATTGTATATTGCATGTACATTAGGAGAACATATGACCTCTTGAAAGACTAATGGCTGCTATAGGGGAGGACTGAGAGAGTAAACTCACTCCAAACATCGCCCCATATTTCACCAAAAATACAACCAACTCCAATAAGTACACATACAGATACACGGACAAACAAGTGTGTACGCACACATTATTAAGCTTGCTGACAAAAGTGTCACATTGACTGGTCAATAATCACACCCAGACCTTTCATAACTAATTTTGACTAGCTAACAAAATGGTGGTAATGCATGGTTTTAAAACTTGGGCGTCGTGAGAATATCATAATAAACAGTCCATTAGCATTTCTACGATCGCCTACTCATGTCTAGTTTTTGCTAATCTCAGCAAAGAAAGGAAAATATGATGTAATATATCCTTTGCAATTTCATTGCAATCACCATTTCTTTTTTCTTCTCCATTATTTGGCAACATGGTCAAGTGTTGGCCTCACAGTAGCAAATTTTTTTCTAAAACTTTAGACGTGACCTAGAATAGCCATTTCTAACTTCATAGATAAGTGGTTAAAAAAGCATACTGGGTCCTGGGCTTTATAAATAGAGGCATAGAGTACAAAAGCAAGGAAGTCATGATGAACCTTTATAAAACACTGGTTTGGCCACAACTGGAGTATTGTGTCCAGTTCTGGGCACTGCACTTTAGGAAGGATGTGAACGCCTTAGAGAGGGTGTAGAGGAGATTTACTGGAATGACTCCAGGGATGAGGGACTTAAATTTTGTGGTTAGACTGGAGAGGCTGGGATTGTTCTCTTTGGAAAAGAGAAGGTTAAGAAGAAATTTGATAGAGGTGTTCAAAATCATGAAGGGTCTAGACAGAGTGGATGGAGAGAAACTGTTCCCATTGGCAGAAGGGTCAAGAACCAGAGGGCATAGATTTAAGGTGATTGGCGAAAGAACCAAAGGTGATGTGAGGAAAAACTTTTTTACACAGTGAGTGGTTAGGATCTGGAATGCACTGCCCGAGAGAGTGGTGGAGGCTCATTCAATCATGGTCTTCAAAAGGGAACTGAATAAGTACTTGAAATGAAAAAATGTGCAGGGCTACGGGGATAGGGTGGGGCAGTGGAACTAGCTGGATTGCTCATGCATAGAACTGGCGCAGACTCGATGGGCCGAATGGCCTCCTTCCATGCTGTAACCTTCTATGATAAGGCATCGCCCTCATCTTGACTCAACTGAAGAAGCTGTGATTTTATATACGCAATATTTGTAATAAACCAATTTATTATGTTCAGTTTAAAGTGCTCTGATGCACACCAGCAAAGTGCTTCAGATTTTGCGTGTCCTGTCATGGGGATTTTCCTTGACAGGATGGTTTGATTTGCACTTCCGATCTTCCAGAATTCCCTAGATTCTAGAAAGGTGCCTGTGGAATGGAAGGTAGCAAATGTAACCCTGCTATTCAAGAAAGAAGGGAGAGAGAAAACAAGGAACTATAGGCCAGTTACCCTGACATCAGTAGTAGGGAAAATGCTAGGACCTATTATTAAGGATGTATTAACAGGGCACTCAGAAAATCATAATATGATTAGGCAGAGTCAACACGGATTTATGAAGGGGAAACCGTGTTTGACAAATCTAAGAGTTTTTGAAGGTGTAACTAGCGGGGTAGATAAGAGGGAACCAGTGGATGTAGTATATTTGGATTTTCAAAAGGCATTCGATAAGGTGCGACATAAGAGGTTGTTGCACAAGATTAGGGCTCATGGGATTGGGGGTAATATATTAGCGTGGATTGAGGATTGGTTAACGGACAGAAAACAAACAGAGAGTAGGAATAAATGGGTCATTTTCGGGTTGGCTGGTTGTAACTAATGAGGTGCTTGGGCCTCAGCTATTTACAATCTATATTAATGACTTAGATAAAGGGACCAAGTGTAATATATCCAAGTTTGCTGATGGTACAAAGCTAGGTGGGAAAGTAAGCTGCGAGGAGGACGCAAAGAGTCTGCAAAGGGATGTCGACGGATTAAGTCAGTGGTCAAGATGGTGGCAGATGGAGTATAATGTGGGGAAATGCGAGGTTATTCACTTTGGTAGGAAAAATAGAAAAACGGAATATTTTTTTAAATGGTGAGAAACTATTAATTGTTGGTGTTCAGAGGGATTTGGGTGTCCTTGTACACGAAACACAGAAAGTTAATATGCAGGTACAGCAAGCAATTAAGAAGGCAAATGGTATGTTGGCCTTTATTGCAAGGGAGTTGGAGTACAAGAGTAAGGAAGTCTTGCTGCAATTGTCCAGGGCTTTGGTGAGACCATACCTGGAGTACCGTGTACAGTTTTGGTCTCCTTACCTAAGGAAGGAGATACTTGCCTTTGAGGTGGTGCAACGAAGGTTCACTAGAATGATTCTTGGGATGAGAGGGTTGTCCTATGAGGAAAGATTGATAGAATGGACCTATGCTCTCTGGAGTTTAGAAGAGGTGATGTCATTGAAACATATAAGATTCTTAGAGGGCTTGACAGGCTAGATGCTGAGAGGGTGTTTCCCCTGGCTGGAGAGTCTAAAACAATGGGGCATAGTCTCAGGATAAGGAGTCAGTCATTCAGGACTGAGATAAGGAGAAATTTCTTCACCCAGAGGGTTGTGAATCTTTGGAATTCTCCACCCCAGAGGGCTATGGATGCTCAGTCGTTGAGTATATTCAAGGCTGAGATCGATAGATTTTTGGACACTAAGGGAATCAAGGGATATGGGGATTGGGCGGGAAAGTGGAGTTGAGGTTGAAGATCAGCCATGATCTTATTGAATGGCAGAGCAGGCAGGAGGGGCCGTATGACCTACTCCTGCTCCTATTTCTTATGTTCTTATTCAGTACAAGTCAGTCTTCAAAGATATTTGAACTGCAGAATAAAACAATAACCCTAGGAGTAAATGTTTGCCTTGAGTGGTGTACAGGTAGCCGAGTGGTGTACAGGTAGCCAACTGGTGGGACACGTCTGCTGGTGCTCGATAGTCCCGAAGGGAGGTGCGGGCCATTTTGAGGGCCACACTTAGCTCGTTAGCTTAAGACAAGCGGGCTGTGGACGGAAATCCAGTGCCCCAGGGCAATATTGTGCGGCCCGCAGGCCCGAAGAAAGTTTTGAGGGTGGGGTGGGGGGGGGGGGGGCGTTTTAAGGAAGGAAGGGAGGGAGTCCGGTGCAGCAGCGACCCTGGTTGTTTTTCTGGTGCCAGGAGAAGAATAAATTAAAACTCACCTCCGGGCAATGGAGGTAAGCTCTATTCATATGTGTCAATGTTGTCATTATATACCTCTGTACCAGTTTTACTTACCTTCATGGAAGTTTGTGGAACAGTAACGAAACAGCAGAGATTGATCAGTTCTACTTCATGAACACCTGTCCTGCACACCCTGCCTATCCACAGTCTATTTGAGTGCTATCATGTAATGCTCTGTCCACCCCCTACACTAAGAATTGACAACATTTAGCTTACTGAGGCAGACAAATTCAAATGTCAGGCAACCGTGAGACAAACTCTCAACCTTCCGGTTAGGATTAAGTCATTTGAGCTACCAGTCTTCTTCAACCCTGTTAACCAAAGTCAACTGTCAGTACATCTGCCTAGTGGATTGTGAGTGTTTGAGAATTACAAAGCAGAGATCTATGTAGTACCTTATGAAAACTTGTACTATCAGCAGCCTGCAGCACCAACAGAAAAGATCATTATTATTTTTCTTTATAGGGTTTTGAACCTGATGCCAATGTCACCAAGTTTGCTAAGTCATTATCGGAAAAGGTAATTTTTTTGTTATATTTTCATTTGTGAGGATTTCAGGTGTTGGTGTTCTTTCCATTTTGGAGATGAAGTTGCTTGTTCCTAAGAGCTTTTCCTTTTTAAATTATTATTGAAATTAGTGTGGAACCGAGTTGTTTTTCACGAATGATCCACTGGAAGCAGCAAGTAGAGCCAATGTTCTGGTAACAGACACGTGGATCAGCATGGGACAAGAAGAGGAGAAAGCGGAAAGGCTGAAGGCATTCCATGGTTATCAAATCACCATGAAGGTAGGAGGTGTGAAATCTGAAAGATATAAAAGGAACAAGGCGTAGGCAGCCATGTTCACTTCATCAGATCATTTAATGTCCAGCAATTGTAATTATTACTTTTCTGCCACAGATTACCAGTACTCCCTACCTTTGAACTCAGTGCATGCATCCCAGCTATTTACCTCTATGCTACCTCGATTTCCAAATCAACTAGAATTTTTGATTTCACCAGGTTTTGAACATTAATCACTCCAAGTCGGTGTTGTTCAGTGTTGTAGCAGACAGGGTTTTCACAGATTTCCAAGCAGTACTGTTAACTGCAATACATTTTGCAATATAATAATATTTGTTTTTGTTCAGTTTTTAAAATAGTCTTATATTAAAGTGAACTTTTCAAAAGCAGATACAACAGGTGATTTGATTGCATTAATGATTATATTATTGCTTATCCATTCATGTACAAATCTTCTGGTGTCGCTTAGCATGCTTTAGAAGGTGATTCTATCTTCTAACTCTTTCGAGTTACAGGGATGACATCCTATCGCAAATTTACTTTTTTTGTGAATTTACAAATTTAATAAGCAAATTTACACTACTGTTTCACAATACTGGCTGATTCATACTTTTGTTTGAATTCCACAGTCCTTGATATTCAGGGGTTGTTCCCTATGCTGCTATTTGTTGATAAATCCATGATTTACAGTTTCAGTTTTGGCCTGCTGTTCCTGACCTCAGCTGCTGCTGCCACCATTGCTCCTTTGCTGCTCAGGTCATCTGAATCTATTTCCATATGGATCGGCCCAAAACCAACTATACATTTATCACGCAAGGGCAGATACACAGGGAGAGAAAAACATTCAGACGGAGAGAGGAAAAGAGACTGAAGTTCAAACACAGACAAAGAGAGAAAGAAATAGATGTTGAGATACACAGGGAGAGAGAGAGAGAAGTTCAGACCGAGAGAAAAGAAGAGACAAGTTCAGACACTGTTGGAGAGAAATGCTCAGACATTTAGGATGAGCGGGATGGAAAGGCTCATCGCGAAAGAGAAGGACAGACACCAAGGAACCTGGAACGAAAATGGCATTGAGGGAGAGATTTAGACATGGTGGTAGAGAGAACCGCATTAAGCGAGAAAAGGAGAGAAAGAGTCGAGGTCTGAGGAGAAACTTAGATATATATATATATATATAGGGACAGAGATTGGTTTGGATGGATGAACTCGTCGCATGACTGAGATGCCTATGAGGGCGTGCTTACAAAAGATGGAAATAAAATCATTTTGCACCAGAGCTTCAGGATTTTTGTATGACATGTTACATCAGCAGCTTTTAGACCTGTTTAACACTGTCCTGAATGCTTCTGTAAAAAGTAAACTCCTTTGCAGGTTAATGCCCGTGGGGGGAGAGGGAAAATGGCTGGATTAAAGCTAAAATGCATCTACATTTCTTCACTATCACAAACCTACATTGGGTGTATCATTTGCTTATATTTCTCTTTGCACCAACCTCTTTTCATGCAGTTGTTAGTACAGAAAATACAGAATTTTCAGCTCTTTTAAGTTTTCTTTTCATTTTCCCACCATTTATTCTTGTGCTTTTTTCCTTGCCTTGAATTATACACCCAAATTCAACTTGCTTCCAGGCCTCTCCAGTAATCTTCAACCAACCATTAGGGAGTGCATATGACTAATGAATCAATTCAATTTCTAAATCTTTTACATCTCAAAAGTTCACCTTCAGGGACACAATCTCTTACTTGTGTCGGCTTCTAAAACCAAACACTTACCAAGGAGCAGCATCCACATGGAAGTGGAAATGCCCAATGCATTAAACTTTTGCACCACTAGGTAGCAGCAGGAGACATCAGTAGGATCAGCCAATATACAGCTCACTACTACAATATCATGCCATTTATCAACAGAAAGCCCAGGGTTTCTGCTCCTGAACATAACCAATTATGCATAAAGAATTATGCAATTACTAATTTTCCAGGGAGCACTCACCTTACAAACATATTGATGGATTCAAAAGATGCCTAACTGTTGAGGGGAAAGCAGAATGCAAAGTTAGCTCCTAGGAGACATGGGGTACCTGTTCCAAACATAGCTTATGACACCGCTGCAGAACCCACAGAAAGGGTTTACAGCAATGCACATTTGTGAGGTAGAAATATAATAGAGCATGCCTTTGACTGGTTAAAGAAACATTTTTCATTTTTGGGCTGGTCTGATCATGCCTTGCAGTATGTCATGTATCGAGCTGGCAAAATAATTAAGTATTAAGCACAACATTGCGATTGAAAGAGGCAGATCCATGCTTGCCAAAAGGAAGCAGCAACAAGCCAGACCCCAACAAAAGGCAGTAAAAGGGGGACAATGATTCCTCTCCCTTGTAGTACAGAAGCCAGTATCCAAAGTTGCAAAGGTGTAGTGAGCACTCACTTGTGACTTTTTCCCTTGATAACTGTACATGGCCCTTTTTGCAATCAGAAACACTGAAATCCAGATGTTTTAAATATATTTTGGGTAAGTTTACCTGGCTGTTTTAAGCATTTTTTTTCTTACACAAGACTAAAAAAAGAAATTACATTTTGAAGAAAGATAAATGACTACAGTTTTGATAATACTGAGCATTTGATTTTATTCATGTATAAGTACTTGTGCGCATTATATTTAAGGGTAAGTTTTGCAATGCCCATATTGCTGGCAGGGCCTTGAACTATGTGAGTTGGAAAATCAGGTGCTGTACCTCGCATGCCCAATTCCTAAGGTGCCTGATTTTAAGATCGAGATTTGGACAATTTCAAGCATACCAAGCTACCAACATGTGCAGATCTCTTTTTTTTTATATTTAGATTAGCAGTTGGGGGTCCCATGTCAAATCTTACAAACTGGGCAAGGCTCTGCCCACTGCTCAAGTTTCATTCATTAAAAACTGGGCTTAAGCAAGCCTCTTAAAGGGAGAACGTAAGTGCTTTTTGTATTTTTATGTTAGTATGTACTCTTGGCTGTGGGTACCAATACTGAAGTGCAGTCCCCATCACTTATAGTATTAACTTGATTTGCCCGCTGTAAGCAGTGGATGGTAAAACTGTATCTTTGCTACTGGCTATTACAATGACAACACTCTGGTAGTTGAAGGGAGGTACTGTGTGCAGTGTATATTTTGGGAAGCAGAGAGGCTACAAAAGAAAATTGGTGCCTGCAAGAGGATTAAACAGCACATCCTGTGGCATTTCTTTCAAGAATGGTCTGGAGACTGTTCTCTTCTGAGGCAAAATGTCTGAGAACTGCAGGGCTTTAATCCACCAAAGGGCACAAGTGGTGTCATAAGCAGTAGGATGTCATCCAAAACCTTTTATGGGATTTATGGTGCATTATTTGGTATACTATATAATACGACAAGTCTGACCTGCCACTGCCTGAAATAGCCGGCGTGCCTTTGTAATTGACTTCAGTGGAGATGGCAAATGGTTAGTCCCATTTACCCGATTAGGTGGCTGCCCGTGATAAGTGTGGACGGTTTAAGTGGTGAGGACTGCATTGAGCCTTTTTGTAGGTGAAAATGAATACTGTACTCTGCATTCAAATTGTAAGGGTGTATTCAATATCTGATGCCTTGTATCTGTTTCATAGACTGGAAAGTCAGCTGCACCTAACTGGACATTCTTGCATTGTTTACCACGAAAACCGGAAGAAGTTGATGATGAAGTATTTTACTCCCCAAGATCACTGGTCTTCCACGAAGCTGAAAATAGGAAATGGACAATCATGGTAAGAAAATTGAAAATATTGGATGTCACAAAAGTTTGTGAAAGTTTCAGCTGTAATAAGAACAAAAGGGAGCATGGCAAACAAGAAACCTTCTTAAAATATTTATAGCCCACATAAAAACTTACAATAAAATTAATTATTTACTTCATGCTGCTGGATATATTGCACACCATTAAATTTCAGAACTACAATCTAATGTAATTACCTAAGACAGTGTTATTGGTAATTTTACTATGCGACCTTTAAGGACTTATTGCTACAGTACACCTGCCTATCAGTCTATGTGTTGATATCATATGATACTAACTGATATTATACTAATTGTAATACTTAATTTGCACAACATGTTCTATTTGAGTAAGGATCCAAGTTTTATTCAATGGGCCATTTTGTTGCAGTTTCTGGATTAACACCTTATGGATTAACTCCATTACTGCTTTGAAGTTGTCAATCTGAGGGCGATTAAAAATTTGGCAAGTGGTGTAAAGCCACCTCTAAGAGTTAGTCTTACACTTCTTGGGCTTCACACTATGCAACCATATAACACTATATCTTTCAACTTTATTTGTAAAGTTTGAAAATATTCCAAGACATTTGTTGGACCTCCTTTACATTTCTAAAGTTAGGAAACCACACAACAGGACAGTTGGCTGATTACTAACATTAAACATTTCAGCAGCATTTCAACACTGGAATGAGCAACACATGCACAAAGCTCACAAGTACAGACCAGTATGGAGCTGGCAGTATAATTCAGCACTAGGGCTTCACAGCACTAAAGCGGATACAAGCATCAAACTAGCATTTTCTGTAGAAAGGAAGCTTAAGAGAATTATGCAGAAGTCACAGTGGAATTTTAATTTAGCAACCTTTATTGGCATACCATTTTTAGCACCACAGTGCTCAAACCCAATTTAATTTAGCAGTGTCGAGCATAATTTAGAGTACCCACATAAATATTTCAATTGAAATTCAAATGTTCTCTTGCATTATTATAAGGTCAAGCAAGAGCAGCAGCAGCATACATGTTCCCTGTCCCTCTCACTCAACTCAACATTTGTCAATTTATGTCAAGCTGAAAACTCCAGAGTTATTAGTACAAGGAAAAATATACGTTCAAATTAAGTTAAGTTTTTCATAAGTAAGCCTTCTGATTTTTAGGGTAAAACCTGTTATTTACAGCCAAAAGATTAATTCCAAAATGAAGGTTAAACCTGATACTGTTAATGTTGGTGCACTGAAGTTTTTTTGTGATATAATGCAGCTGCTTTCTGCATTGGCTCAGGGAGCATGTCATCTAGTCTCTGTACCAACAAGCATTATCAAAGTACAATACGCCTGTATCACATAGAATGGCTCAACAAATTTCCATGGGGGAGGAGATCCTGACGATGGAGCAAATGATGCTTGCCAATTCCTTCTGGCATTATACTTAGTGAAAACCATTGTTGAGAGTTTTAGTATTTATTTCAAGTGTCTTATTTATTCCTTCCAAATTCATTCTGCACAGCTAATTTCATTTGAATTTTTTTTAACCTAATTGGGGAAAAACTAAAACCTCAAACTCAGAAGGGCTATTCAAAAGCAATTTGCAATTACTGGAGTTTAATCAGCTGAAATTGCACAGCTTACCGTTATAGAACACTGGTTAGCTCTCTGCTTCTTGTCCAACTAGGAACTGATAGTTAGACAATTGACGAGTCTGGATTTGAGCCATCACTAGGTGTCTAGCAGGTGCAAGGAGCTCCACACGCATGGCAAGTTGAGCAGCACAACTCACCATAAAACGAGTGAAAGTATTATCACCATCCTCCTGAGGAGAAAATTGCACCAATTCATATTTGAGAAGTGCTACAATCATGCTACTTAACCTTACATATCATAATGTTATTATTGCTGCTTCATGGACAGAACATTAATACAAATTCAAAGTATAGCATTTAATCATTTGGCTGATTTCTTTCCTTCCTGCCTTAGTTTTCTTTGCTGCAAGACAGCCTCCTTTAGTGGGGCAACCAGGATAGCTTGAGCTGTTCTGTCTAACTTTACTGATCTCTCATGATCGCCCAAACAGGAGATATGTCTGCGTTGGTAAGAAGTTGTCTCCATTTTGTTTCCTTCTCCCTCCATGGCCTCGCCCTTCCCTTTCTCTGTAACCTCCTCCAGCCTTCCAAGGACTCTAGGTTTCTCCAATTCTGGCAACTTGTACATCCCCGATTTCTTTCGCCCCACCATTGGCGGCTGTGCCTTCAGCTGTCTAGACCGGAAGCTCTGGAATTCCCTCCCTAAACCCCTCTACCTCTCTCTCCTCCTTAAGACTTTCCTTGAAACCTATGTCCTTCACCAAGTTTTTGATCACCTGTCCTAATATCTCCTTATGAGGCTCGTGTCAAATTTTTTCTGATAACGCTCCTGTGAAACGCCTTGGGGCATTTTACTACGTTATAGGCGCTGTATAAATGCAAGTTGTTGTTGTTGAAATGGATTGTACTCCAAGTAGTGCCGAAGTGAGAACTGGTAAATCTCGCTTCCAATGGAGGCAAACCAGTTTAAGTGGGATGGAGCCCCTGGACTAACCTGTCACAACACATGCACTCTACCAGGCCACTAAATACAGTACTTTATTGGGTAAGGACAGAGGTTTAAATATGTTCACGCTGAATAATCTCTGGGCTAAATATTTTGTTTGTATACTGTGCCATATGTATCTGCCATTAGAGGTAAAGTGAAAGTCATTCATTGAACCTGTTTAGATTTTTTGCAATATGTTCCTCCACGACAGTCCCTATTCAAAGCCTTTGTCATCTTCCACTGGCCAACAGCAGGCATAATTTGCAGTGTGAAATAGATCTCGGCTACTTTTTTCTATATTGAGTAGGATGCTCCATTACAATGAGGAATTCTATCTGCTGTCCTACCTTGTTGTTCAGCATTGTACCAATGATGAATTATTATCACTGTTTAAATATGAACTATCTCTAGTTTGTGTTTTCTGTTTTTTTACAGGCTGCAATGGTGAGCATGCTGACAGATTATTCTCCATTGTGCAACAAGCCAAAATTCTGAATCATGTCCTACAACCCAACATCCACGGTGCAAGCATATTCATGGAAGGATAATATGAAAAAATTCAAACAACTTTGTAACTGTACAATTCTTTGATATATAATTAAATTACACAATTTCACTGGATTATGATGCCGATGTGACTTATTGGAGGTGATAGAAGAGAGATTGGCAGCTCACGAGATCCTTTGACCTTTTGAAGAAACATAAATATGATGTGTGATCATCTCATTCAGTCATTGTGGGTACAGTATCTGCTAGGCTATATTTTGCAGACACATATTGTTTACTGATTAAAAGAGAATTATATTCTATTGAACTGTCCCATCACCTTATTGAGATATTAATACACTTTATCTCTCATTCAGTCACCTCAAGTTGCTCTGATTTATGCTGGAGAATTGCTGGTTAGAGACAGACTGGAAACAGACATTTTATGCAGAATTTCCTCTCTGGTAACATGACTGGAGATAGTGGATTGTGGTCCAGTAAAGTTAAAAGTCTTACTCCTGATATTTTGAGGTCATCAGAGTGTTGTAAGGTTACAGACCCATCCTGGACCTCAGCATCTGAAAGGGTAAACTCAGGCCAAGTCTAAACAGTCAATAAGTTCAACATTAGCCACTTTCACATAGACATACAAAGGTTAATTTTCCAATTGCAAGGTCCGAGCACAGACCCTCACCTGATAGGATCGCATATCAGAAAATTGTGTGCGCAATTCATGATTTTCCATCGATTAATTTTAATGGGTGGAAAATCACACAATTTCTCATCAGCTGGGAATGCGCAATCAGAAAATCTATTGTGTGTGTCAAAAGTGCTTAAAGAAGAAGAAGTAAACTTACAGTAAGTCAACTACTGAAGCTGCATACCCATTCAATCTGGTGTTAGCACTTTGGATGTTAGTTGCCGAAGTACCTTCTCAGAAATCCTTTGTATTCATCTTTAGGGACTCAAACATTCATCACCATCTTTTCCACTTACTGCACTCTCCCCTTCATTAGAAGATGGAGTTAGAATAAGCTTTGGATTTTCTTTTAGTAGATGATATTGTTTTGGTGGACGCCTAGGCATCTAGTGCACTGCATTCACCATCTTAACCAATGGGCTGAACAGTGACATGTGGTAGGGGGTGTCCCCAAATCAGATATTATGGCTTTGCTTGGCTCAAGGCAGGAATTCAAAAGTATTAGTTGGAATATACTAAGAGCTGTCTGTTGCAATTGTTAATTCATATTAGTACCTGGGGAAATCTAGTGGATGCCAGCTTTAACTTGAACGACAATAGCAACAACTTACATTTCTATAACATTTATTACATAAAGGAAAACATCTTAGAACACTTTACTGGACAATGGATTATGAGTGGAAACTGAACAGGAGTGGGAAGGAGAAGAGGTTCCTGGAAGTGGACAAAACATTCATAGAAAGCAGTTAAGAATGCTTTTGGAGGGAGGTGACAGGCAGAGCCATAGTGGCTGAAGAAGCAGCTAGTGACGGTGGAGTGGAAGAAGCATAGAATGAGAAATAGACTGTGGTAAAAAGAGCATAGGGTGTGCGCAGGAACATTGGGCTTGAGGAGATCGCAGAGGTCCCAACTTCCACACTTGAGCTTATCCTAAACTCTGCTGCCCATATTCTAACTCACACCAAGTCCCGTTCACCCATCACCCCTGTGCTCACTGACCTACATTGGATCCTGGTCCGGCAACACCTCGATTTTTAAAATTCTCATCCTCTGGTTCAAATCCCTCCATGGCCTCACCCCTCCCTACCTCTGTAACCTCTAGCCCTACAACCCTCCGAGAACTCTACGTTCCTCCAACTCTGGCATCTTGTGTATTCCCCACTTCATTCAGCCCACCATTGGCGGCCACGCCATCAGCCATCTAGGCCCTAAGCTCTGGAATTCTCTCCCTAAACCTCTCTCACCTCTCCTTTAAGATACTCCTTAAAACCTACCTCTTTGACCAAGCTTTTGGTCACCTGTTCTAGTGTCTCTTTGGCTTGGTCTGAATGTTTGTGTCATGGCGCTCATGTGAAGCGCCTTGAGATGTTTTACTCTGTTAAAGGTGCTATATAAATGCAAGTTGTAGGGAAGGACACAGTTCCTTTGGACTACACTGAACAGGGGGGAGGATATCCTGGACTTAGACTTTGTTGTCTCCAATAATTACAAAGTGCAGGTTAAACCTGTGCTGTACAAGTCATGTCTAAACAGTTCTCCTTCATGGTTTAGAGCTTTTCAGCAGGCAATGGAAGGGTTTGCCCATCCAAAATCAAGTTGGGTCTTCGACGTACCCTCCACTCTTCCAACACGAGGATACTTCTTAGTTCCTACTCCTGTGCTTCACCATCAGCAACGACTCCGTCAACCAATACGCTTTTGCCTTATCACCTCCCTCCTTGCCTTCAACAGCCTCTTTAAGACCCCACTTTTGGACTGTTTAGAAGAGTGTTTGCAGGAAGGTAGGACTCTGTTCTACACTGGAAGGGGAGTTCATCGTGGTGCACACTTACATAAGAATTTGGATTAGGCAGGGTGGTAAGTAAGGTTGGTATGCAGCATTGGGCTTGGACATCTAAAACATCAAGATAGTTGGCACATCACAGGCTGTCCTTCATTGGTCTTTTGTTATGCTGAAGTTAAAAAGCTGATGAGGAAACTGATGTTTGGGATAACAGCTGCTGGAGGACAATACCTTTCGGGCAGGTATGGGACAATCAAGAATTCAGTACCTACCATGATTGGGTTGCAGAAATGCAACCAGTTGCTGCTGAAAGCCTTCGCCTTTAACCACCATTTGATGGGTTATGGTTGTATCCATGCTATGGTTTGGAGGAAGGTAAGAGTACAATCTCATTTTATGGTGAGTTGTTCTGCTCAGGAGTATTTGGTACTGCAGTATGCCTAGCAAGGATTTAAACCCATACTTGTTAGCTGTCAGATGATAACTATTTGCCTTGGGAGATAAAAATAATATGTTTGGAGATGACTCACCTGGTGAAGGATGATCAGCACTAATTTGACCTGGCAAGCCAATACCTGAGCAATGCAGTTCTGTCGTGCTGCAAGACATTGTTGATGATCGACTATCAAGCCTAGCTTACTAATGTCACTAGGGGTTAGGATTCTTTTCACTCAGCTCCAGTTAGCCCTGCTAGCGAATGCATCAAGGAATAGTATGATCCTAGCTAGACAAGATGCATTACCTGCCCTTTCACCTCCATCCTTCCCAACATCCAAAGCCCCGAACACTCCTTCCAGGTGAAACAGCGATTTACTAGTACTTCATTCAACTTAGTATACTGTACTCGCTGCTCACGATGCAGCCTCCTCTACATTGTGGAGACCAAATGCAGACTGGGTGATCACTTTGCTGAACACCTCCGTTCAGTCCGCAAGCGTGACCCTGAGTTCTGGTCGCTTGCCATTTTATTTCTCCTTCCCACTCCCTCTCTGTCCTTGGCCTCCTACACTGCTCCAATGAAGCTCTGATGTGGAGATGCCGGTGATGGACTGGGGTTGACAATTGTAAACAATTTTACAACACCAAGTTATAGTCCAACAAATTTAAAATAAATCCAATGAAGCTCAACAGAAGCTCAAGGAACAGCATCTCATCTTTCGATTAGGCACTTTACAACCTTCCAGACTCAACATTGATTTCAATAACTTCAGATCATAACCACCCCTCCTATTTTTTCAGACAGCAGGCGTTGGTAAAGGTTCTGCTATTATCATTTACACCTCCTCTGGACCCATCTTTTGTTTCTTGTCTCATTACCACCCACTTTTGCCTTGCACCATCATCCCTTTTGTCATTTAATCACTCCTGCCCGCCACCCTATCACAGATCTTCCCTTTGTTCTTTCCTCCACTTCCACACCCCCCCCCCCCACCACCTTTCTCTGGCTCTGTGCTTACTTATAAACTATTATATCTCTAACTTCTGATCTGACGAAAGGTTATCGACCTGAAACGTTAACTGTTTCCATCTCCACAGATCCTGCCTGACCTGCTGAGTGTTTCCAGTATTTTGTATTTTTATTCTAGCTAGACAAACCTTGGTTAAATTCTAACAGCATCTCTTATGCAATACTTTGGGGCCCCTAATCCTTGAATTTTAGTTTTCAAAATTTTAGTGGTGCACCACATTGAGACACCATTACATTGTACACTGAGGTGACAAAATCTAGATTTGTATTTGTGACTCTCCATCATGCATTCCTGATCATTTGCTGGGTTGTCACGGAGGTGCTGAGCTTAGAGGAAGTGTCTCCTCAAAGAGACAGAAAGAAAAACACCGAATTAATGATCAATAGGGTCATTTTTACTCATCTCCTGTGAAGAAGAGGAAAGGTGATGAAAGGAATGGATTGCAGTTCATTGCATTAAGTTAGAATAGTGTGAGAGTAAGGAAAATGACAACAGGACAAAGTAGGCTATAATAGACCTATTTCTGTCTTTTTTGAATACTATGTTAAAGAAATTATTCCATCATTACTGGTGATATTCTTCATCTGACAATATTCCAAGGTTGTTCTATTGGAGCTCTAGTTTTAGGTCTGAAGTATGGTTCCAATGAATTGGATGTGTGATAGCATTATTTGTGGCGCTATCCGTATATATCTGGAGCAGTGCTGAGGAAGGGTCTTCACTCAAAACATTTTAAGTTGTTGACATACATGCTGTTTTTCCGGCATTTTCTGTTTTTATTCCACATTGAACAGAAAAATATAAGATCCAGCACCTTTATATCATTAACACTGATTTCAAAATAAATTTAATATAAACACATTAGTGTCACTTCTTGGGAAGGGAAAATATGTCAATGTAATGTCTATTGGCATTGTATATAAAAACATGAACAGTCATCTTTTTCTATTACTAGCCTTTGGTAAACAGAAACTATTAGGACTATTGAATTTTGTGATGAATCAAGGAGGATTATGCAAAATAAATAAAAGATTTTATGATTTTATACAGGCTTACTTTCACTGCTTATATGTTCACTTGTTCCCATGGAAACCGTTTAGCCTTTGTGAACTCTGCTGAGATTCCCATACGTTCCCACTGACAACGGCTATTGTTTATAAAGCGGTGAATGTATAACTACTGTGGGAATGTTTGCGACCCTGGGAAGATATTAAAGATGCAGGAATGTATGGGAGTACACTGCATTTGAAAACAGTGAGCGGTATAGACTTTTTGCTTAATGCCCCATATATAGGTTACCTATATATAGCCACAAATTTAAGATGCGTTGACAGACAGTTGAAACAGTTTGGAATCCACAAGGGGGCACACTAGCAAGAACATTGGCATGCAGTATTTATAGACATTGCCTTTACAGTGTATACTATGCCAAATCTAACAGTAATAATATCTACACAATATCCATTTGTGAAAAATACAGCACTTTTACAATTCTCTTCAAATTATTTTATTAGGGCTACAATATATCTTTTTCAGCAACATACCTTCTAATCACGGATTACTTTGGAAATTTTGGGATCAACCAGTGCTCTAGTTCAGACAACTATAATAAGTAGATAGCAATAATCATGTTTAAATCATGTTCTATAACTTTTCATGAATGATTCTGTTTTAACCTCTTCTTGTAAGTCTTTGTGTGTATACACGTTGTATTTCTCAATAAAATTAAATTACATGTTGAGCATTTTGATGATGCAGCATGTTGATATACCAACAACAACAACTTGCATTTATATAACACCTTTAAGGTAGTAAAATGTCCCAAGGCGCTTCACAGGAGTGTTATCAAACAAAATTTGCCACCGAGTAACGTAAGGAGATATTAGGACAGGGGACTAAAAGCTTGGTTAAAGAGGTAGGCTTTAAGGAGCGTCTTAAAGGAGGAGAGAGAGGTAGCGAGGCGGAGAGGTTTAGGGAGGGAATTCCAGAGTTTAGGGCCGAGGCAGCTGAAGGCACGGTTGCCAATGGTGGAGGGATTAAAATCGGGGCGGCGCAAGAGGCAAGAATTGGAGGAACGTAGAGATCGCGGAAGGTTGTAGATCTGAATAAGGTTACAGAGAAAGGGAGGGACGAGGCCATGGAGGGATTTGAAAACAAGGATGAGAATTTTAAAATCAAGGCATTACCGGACCGGGAGCCAATGTAGGTCAGCAAGTACAGGGGTGATGGGTGAACGGGACTTGGTGCAAGTTAGGATACAGGCAGCAGAGTTTTAGATGAGCTCATGTTTATGGAGGGTGGAAGATGGGAGGCTGGCCAGGGGAGCATTCGAATAGTCAAGTCTAGAGGTAACAAAGGCATGGATGAGGGTTTCAGCAGCAGATGAGCTAAGGCAGGGGTGGAGACAGGCGATGTTATGGAGGTGGAAGTATCCGGTCTTGGTGATGAAGCGGTTATGTGGTCGGAAGCTCATCTCGGGGTCAAAAAGGATGCCAAGGTTGCGAATGGTCAGGTTCAGCCTCAGCTAGTGGCCAGGGAGAGGGATGGAGTCAGTGGCTAGGGAATGGAGTTTGTGGTGGGGACCAAAGACAATGGCTTCGGTCGTCCCAATATTTAGTTGGAAGAAATTTTTGCTCATCCAATACTGGATGTCGGACAAGCAGTACGACAAATCAGAGACAGTGGAGGGGTTGAGGGAGACGGTGGTGAGGTAAAGCTGGTTGTCATCAGCGTACATGTGGAACCTGACATTGTGTTTTCGGATGATGTCACCAAGGGGCAGCACGTAGATGAGAAATAAGAGGTCAAGGATAGTTCCTTGGGGAACTCCAGAGGTAACAGTGCATGAGCAGGAAGAGAAGCCATTGTAGGTGATTCTCTGGCTATGACTGGTTAGATAAGAATGGAACCAGGCGAGCACAGTCCCACCCAGCTGGACGACAGAGGAGAGGCGTTGGAGGAAGATGGTGTTATCAACCATGTCAAAGGCTGCAGACAGGCCGAGAAGGATGAGGAGGGATAGTTTACCATGGTGACAGTCACATTGGATGTCATTTGTGACTTTGATAAGGGCTGTTTCAGTACTTTGGCAGGGGTGGAAACCTGATTGGAGGGATTCAAACTTGGAGTTGCAGGAAAGATGGGCACGGATTTGGGAGGCGACAACACATTCAAGGACTTTGGAGAGGAAAGGGAGGTTAGAGATGGGGTGGTAATTTGCAAGAACAGAGGGGTCAAGGATGGGTTTTTTGAGGAGGAGGGTGATGGCGGCAGATTTGAAGGGGAGGGGGACAGTACCTGAGGAGTGGGAACCGTTAACAATATCAGTTAACATGGGGGCCAGGAAGGGAAGTTGGGTGGTCAGCAGTTTGATGGGAATAGGGTTGAGGGAGCAGGAGGTGGGTCTCATGGTCAAGCTCGGAGAGGGCATAAGGGGAGATAGGAGAGAAACCAGACAAAGATACACATTCAGGGCTAGGGCGGGGGAAATTTAGCTTAGTGGGCTAGGGGAAGGGAGAAAGAGCAGGACCCGATGGTGCTTAATGTGGTCCAGCCAGATCTGGCGAAGAATGGCTAAATCAGTTGTCCGCCATAAACTTTCAAGTCTGCATCCCTGAGACTTATGGGAGCGGAGATGAAGGTCGTACCAGGGGGACTGACATTGTGAGAGTGAGTAATGGTTTTAATGAGGACAAGGGCATCAAACGTGGAGGTAAGGGTGTGATTGAGCGGATTAGTAGCTGCAGAAATGTTGTGACAAATGGAGGGCCAAAGGCTAGACAGTGGGAATTTGAAAGTGCCATTGTAAGTGACTTGGGGGAGAGTTTTTTCCAGGGGCGGACACAGAAGGAAGTGGGATTGGGAGGGGGAAGGAGGATGTGGGTGGAGAGGGATTCAAGGAAGTGATCAAAGATGGTCTTATCCGTGATTGACATGATGGGAGTAGAGAGGTCACGTGAGATGGCAAGATCGAGGGGATGGCCGTGAATATGAGTGGGGGAGTTTATATGGAGGGAGAGATTAAGAGACGATAGGAGGGCATGAACTCAGAGGAGAGAGAGTATCACGAGTTGAGATGGAGGTTGAAATCACAGAAGATGAAAAGTCGCTCGGCGCAGAGGATAAGGGAGGAAAGCAGTGAAGATATCTCCGTGAGAAACTTGGCGTGGTACTTGGATGGGCAGTAGAGAATAAGGCTTTTAAAGGAGAGGTGTGAGGGCTGAAACAAGGTGAGATACTCAAAGGAAGAGAAGGTGCCAAAGGAGTAGGGGGTCAGACCAAGGTGTGATTTGGTGATAAGGGCCACACCACCACTGCGATGGTCTGGGCGGGGCAAGTGGTTGAAGATATAACCAGGAGGGAGGCCTCATTAAGGGGGAAGGTGTCATCACCCGTCAGCCAGGTTTCCATCAAGGCCATGATGTCTATGCAATCATCCATAATAAGCTCATGGATGGCAAGGGCTTTGTTCACAAGTGAACGGACATTGTGGAGGGAGATGCGGAGAAGGGCAGTGATAGCTGATCAGCTGGCAGAGTCCACAGGGTCAGCGCTGGGAGGGGTGAGTGGGACGGAAAGGAGATTGGCAAGAGTAGCCCCAAGTGGGTGCGCTGGGTGGGAAGGTTTGCCATGGCACTGTAGGATCTAGATCTTGTAATTCTCCATGTTCCTAATTTTTTGCTGGGCTCTCCCGTTTTGAACAGAAGAGTGAATGATGGGATTGACTGAAGCCCGAACATCTACAGTTCCCTGCCAAAATGGGGGCACCATTCATAAGATAAAATAAATGGTCTGCTAAAGCTAAAATCAATATCTGGTAGTTTTAAAATAATAATTGTTCAATTCCCTGCAGTGCCAGTCGGTGATGGAGAACTCCTGACAAATCTATGGACACTGCGCAATTATAATTCATGGTCACCAGGAGCTCTAAACATGGGCAAGCAGCCAGAGAGACTCTGCCTGTGATCCTTTGCATCTTGGACTTGTGAATAGCTGGTTTCACCAAACCAAGGAGCAGACCTATCAGGAGGTCCACCTAACTACTTGCCCTGCACATTAGGTGACCATAAATATACAAGGATGGTTAGACGTTTGTTGGGCTGTCAAAAGGTTCGGAGCATAGAAGAAGTATTTTCTCGAAAAGATAGAAAGAAAAGCAGGGTGACTCAACAAGATAATGTTTACTCATCCAGCAGTTGACTGATGAGCCATATTAGAGGCCTAGGGAGAGGCTATTAGTCAGGAAATGTTGCATGGTTTGAGGGACCGATGGGAGGAGGGATAAATGTAAGAAAAATCATTTTAATTCAACTGTGGTTTCTTTCTAACAGGTATGGTACATTATCTTATTACAAGAAGAAATTGTCCCATGTCAAAAATGTTCCAAGTTACAAATTGCTACAAACCAACATGACCCAGTACCCATAAGAGTACACACCGCCCTTGGCTCAGTGGTAGCACTCTCACAGTCTATATAGGCTGACACTCCAGTGCAGTACTGAGGGAGGTGCTTTGGATGAGACATTAAACCGAGGTCCCCTTTGCCCTCTCAGGTGGAGGTAAAAGATCCCATGGCATTATTTCGAAGAGTTCTCCCTGCTGTATTGGCCATTACTTTAAAAAGAAACAGATTGTTTATGGGACCTTGCTGTGTGCAAATTGGCTGTGCATTGCCTACATTACTACACTTCAAAAGTACTTCATTGGCTGTAAGGCGCTTTGGGGCGTCCTGAGGTCGTGAACGGCACAAGTTTTTATTTCTTTTTACTGTTGGTGTTGTCTTTAAGTCCCAGGGCAGCCTGGCCTATGAATCTACCAGTGACAATGAGTTTCACTCATTCTCACCTATGCTAAAAAGATGGAAGAAAAATGATTGTGGATTTGCCGCCACAATAATTTCAAGACAATCTTTCTGACACAAGCTCCTAGTTTGAACCTGCATGACCATTTGCTCAGTGAAATGTGTTGGTGAATGTTTGGTAATCGTTAAATTAGTTGGTACGTTTATAGTAACTTAACTGAACTGGTTACCACGTACTCCCCAAATAAATAATACATAGGAATCAAATAGTGTTGAAATTAGGACATTTGTATAAACACCTACATAATTAGTTATAGATTAGTTGGTCGGACCAATAATCAAATGCTCCCCAAATCCTACTTCAACAAATATTAATGCTAAAGTTTGAGCTTTTATTAATACAGAGGAAATATTAGTATTTTCCAAAACAATGGTAGTCAATGGTAGATGTGAAAATGTAGCACTGTAATTACTGGACAAAACAATGTTGGTAAGTATGCATTACAGAGAAGAGAAAGGAAAAGTTGTGTGACAACAAACATACTGCGATTTTTTATTATTAGCCAGCAAAACAAGGTAGACCCCAGTTTAAAAATGTAATTCAGATCATATCTTTGTAACTCTTCAAAACATCATTGTGGGAGAGTACTGCTGATCGCTATTTTTGATAACGTTGTATATGTATTATTTCCACCCTTGTTTATGATTTCACTATAAATAGCAAACAGAAGAAATCTTCCCCTATTATCACAGAAGACTGGTGGACTCACTGACCCAGTGACATGCCAATTAAGCCCGGTGGATTTTTTTTTATCTTGCAGGAAGATTATAGCCTTTTGATTTGAGCGTAACAAATTAAACCTAGTTTCAATCTCTCAATAGGGACCTCTCCTGAGATGGTCAGGATCTAAATACGTAAATACATAGCACTGTGGGAGAACCTTCACCACATGGACTGCAGCGGTTCTAGAAGGCAGCTCACCACCACCTTCTCAAGGGCAATTAGGGATGGGCAATAAAGGCCGGCCTTGCCAGTGACGCCCACATCCCATAAACGAATAAAAAAATACGTAAATGGAACCTCTCCAACATTCTTGTTGACACACGCTGAACATGAAAGAACCATACAGCTTACAGAATAACTAGGCAGTATAGTAGCACAGATCTATAAGGTGTAGTACTAGGTGTGTTATAGGTTGATCTTCCACGTCGTAGCTCTCCTGTTCTCAAATGTGTCAGTGTCGGGGAGATGCTGATTAGAAACTAGCTGTTTCCTTACAATACAGAGGAAGATTAATAGAGAGAGACTGACAGCTGTCATTGAGCCACACTTACATATCTCCTAGCAATCTAAAGGCACGTCATTCCACATACTTGCCAAAATTTTCAGCGTTATCTCATAGCAGCATTGTGAAGGCCTTAAAGAAGCTCACACATTGCTGGTGCACTGCCATGGAGACTAATTGTGATATCAAATAGAATAAAAGGAGGCGTAGAAAAGTATTGCAATGGGTCTCAGAAATCAATATTTGGAATTACTGTAAAAAAAATTAGTAGCAGGGATAAAGTCAAGTCCACAAGCTTTTTACAATAAACGTTGGTTTCAACAGTCTCGACTGAGGGGGAGATGTTTATAAGGATGAGGTAAGGATCAAGACGACTAGAGCATTGTTCTGGGCAGAGGGAAAAGATATAAAATATCAAATAGAATAAAAGGAGGCATAGAAAAGTATTGCAATGGGTCTCAGAAATCAATATTTGGAATTAGAAGTATGTATATCTAGTGAAACTACTGAGATAGATTTTTAAAAATGAGTGGCTCTTCCAAATAACTTGCTTTTCAATTAGAATAATATTTCGGCAATTCAAACAATGTTCATTGTATGGAAATTAAAGTTCACAAATCTGTTTACTGCTTTCTTTGGTATTATTATCTAAAGTGTCCTATAAGCACTAGGTCTCTACATTGTTGTATGTAAGGAAACCTATCAGAAAGCCAAGGCCCAGTGGCAGAGGTCAAGAAGTGTCGGTTAAGTGACGCCAAGCTGTGATGCCAATTGTAGGAGGAAAGGAAGATTGAGCAAGATGTTAAGTGTTCCCAACAGGAATACCTTGCTTAATTAAGAACACGTCAGACAAGGCATCTTATGAACATATAAATCTCAAAATAAGCGCATGTTTCTATGCTGTAAATACTATGTAATTGCTTCCCAGTGTAAATATTCTAAATCTGTCGGGCCGGTCGCCTCTTTTCCATTTCCATCAGTAAAAGAAGCGGCAGCGAGAACCTGCACCAACTTGGCCCGCTTTTCACTTCCAGCTCGTCGAAGGCTCAGCCTCAACGTTTGGTCTCAACGCCGAGGTTTAGGTCTCACCGCCGAGCCCGGCTCCTCCACTGGGCGAAGCTCGGTTCCTCTGGCGACGCGTGCCTTTTGGGCTCATTGCGGAGCTGACGTAACCGGGGCTGCTGATTGGCCCCGTGATGCAGCGCCGCCGCCGAATGACTTGAGTGCTGCAGTCTCCAGGCGCTGGGAGGGGGAGGCAGAGAAGAGGCACTGGAGCGTGAACGCATAGATTATTATGGCATCGCGGCGAATGGAGACTAAACCGGTGATAACGTGTCTCAAAACACTCCTCATCATCTACAGCTTCGTTTTTTGGGTAAGGATGGTAGATTATTTCCTATTTTTAGCTTTGAAGTAGACGAGAGCGACAAAAAAAAAATTAAGAATCATGTTTTGCTTTGCGGACGTGTGCTCGGCACAAAAAAAAGCCTAAGATTGAAAAGCGAGAATACTGGACCCGCTCGCCTCCTCCTCCAGATTTAGCCTCGTCCCCCGTTGTCTGTATATTTTTAACACTTCGCCCATATTTACAAAAATCTTAGACAGACAATGGTGAGATTGGGAAAATAAACCATTTTTCATATTTTGGAAATGTCTTTAATATTGACGCACTGGTTGCTGTGCGATGCGCGAGACTACTGCAGCAAACATGAAAGATCCTCAATCTTATACAGACCCCCCCCCCCCACACACACACACACACACACATACATATGTTTGTTTGCTCAGTTTAAATTATTTGCCCAATGAGTAAATCGAGCATTTTTTATTTAATGTATATTCTATGAATTAATGTTTTCACTGATAGTGCGTCAGACCCGTTAGGATTCTTTGGTGAGAAGCGCATCCAAAGCAACTTCCTTGGGTTGCCTTCGCATTCCCTTGTGTTTATTTTTTCCTCCTTTTTAGGTAGACATTCCACAATTGTCATATTTGATTATACAGTTCATCTTTCTTGCAATAACAAATTAGAGACGCACAACTACCGCACCCCCTCCCCCCGTTGGATAATTTCCTTGTGTTTTTTAAACAAACGCTTTAGTGAAGTAATCCAGTCAACCTTTTTCGCAGTGACTTCAGCATTCGACTGCAATGTTTTCCACCTGCATCTTACATTTGTCGTAGGATTCTGAAAACCTGAAATAACTTATTTTGTATATAATCACTTAATTCTCCCGAAAGTTATTACTGGTGTAACATTTTCTTCATTGGTAGGGTTTTATCGTGATCTGACTGAAAAGCCTTAGAACCGAGCTAATCACATGTCAGTTTAATTTTAGGTTCAGACCTGAACATTCTAATAGTAGGTAACCAGTGAATGTTATATATAAAATGTTGTAATTATATTTAAAGTCTGTAATGTTTGAGTTTTGTCTGTTTTGGTGTTGGAACTTAGCAATATGACTCCATCCCTAATGAATGTTTTATTTTCAGCTATATAAAAATCTGTTTACAGTAAGTGCCTGGCTGGAAACTCATGCCAATCTAGTAGTTATCCTATTTTATTCTTTGGTTTGACTATTGATTTCACAAGCCACAGAATGCATTATTTACATATGTGGCAATTGAAAATGTTTCTGAAAGGTTGGCAGCATTGTGTGGTTTTTCTGATTTGATGCAAATCTGTGTTTAAGATTCTGATGCAAGGTGCGCCTATAGAATAAAAGGAATATCATTGGTAGCGATGTATTCTAGATTTTCCTCCACTTGTGTGAAAGACTGTTGTAACTTGTAAATGGGACAGACTTGTAAGTTTTCAGTCCTTCACACTTAAGATATTTCCTATAATTTTTATAGGGAGGGGGAATCCTGCATTTGCAGGAAAAAAACAGTAACGCTGGGTTAAAATCATGGAATTTCTTTAGAGTTGGAAGAATGTTCCAAATGCAAATGTCTATTGAAATTATATTTAAAAAAACAAAAGAAAACTGGCATGGGCTAGATGGGCCGAATGACCTCCTTCTGTGCTGTAACCATTCTATGATTCAATGATCCTAATTTATCCAGTATTGCTGAAATATCCTGCCTATCCTAGCTTTGTGCAATATTCACTAATAACCTACATAGGAATATAGGAACAGGATTAGGCCATTCAGCCCCTCGAGCCTGCTCCGCCATTTGATAAGATCATGGCTGATCTGTGATCTAACTCCATATACCTGCCTTTGGCCCATATTCCTTAATACCTTTGGTTGCCAAAAAGCTATCTATCTCAGATTTAAATTTAGCAATTGAGCTAGCATCAATTGCTGTTTGCGGAAGAGAGTTCCAAACTTCTACCACCCTTTGTGTGTAGAAATGTTTTCTCATCTCACTCCTGAAAGGTCTGGCTCTAATTTTTAGACTGTGCCCTCTACTTCTAGAATCCCCAACCAGCGGAAATAGTTTCTCTCTATCCACCCTATCTGTTCCCCTTAATATCTTATAAACTTCGATCAGATCACCCCTTAACCTTCTAAACTCTAGAGAATACAACCCCAATTTGTGTAATCTCTCCTCTTAACTTAACCCTTGAAGTCCAGGTATCATTCTAGTAAACCTACGCTGCACTCCCTCCAAGGCCAATATATCCTTCCGAAGGTGCGGTGCCCAGAACTGCTCACAGTACTCCAGGTGCGGTCTAACCAGGGTTTTGTATAGCTGCAGCATAGCTTCTGCCCCCTTGTACTCTAGTCCTCTAGATATAAAGGCCCGCATTCCATTAGCCTTATTGATTATTTTCTGCACCTGTTCATGACACTTCAATGATCTATGTACCTGAACCCCTAAGTCCCTTTGGACATCCACTGTTTTTAACTTTTTACCATTTAGAAAGTACCCTGTTCTATCCTTTTTTGATCCAAAGTGGATGACCTCACATTTGTCTACATTAAATTCCATTTGCCACAGTTTTGCCCATTCATCTAATCTATCAAAATCCCTTTGTAATTTTATGTTTTCATCTCCACTGCTTACAATGCCATCAATCTTTGTGTCATCGGCAAACTTAGATATGAGACTTTCTATGCCTTCATCTAAGTCGTTAATAAATATTGTGAATAATTGAGGCCCCAAGACAGATCCCTGCGGGACTCCACTAGTCACATCCTGCCAATGTGAGTACCAACCCATTATCCCTACTCTCTGTCACCTTTCGCTCAGCCAACTTCCTAACCAAGTCTGTACTTTTCCCTCGATTCCATGGGCTTCTATCTTAGCTAACAGTCTCTTATGTGGGACTTTATCAAATGCCTTCTGGAAGTCCATATAAATAACATCCATTGACATTCCCCTGTCCACTACTTTAGTCACCTCTTCAAAAATTTCAATCAGGTTTGTCAGGCACGAATCCATGCTGGCTCTCTCTGATTAACTGAAAATTCTCGAGGTGTTCAGTCACCCTATCCTTAATTATAGACTCCAGCATTTTCCCCACAACAGATGTTAGGCTAACTGGTCTATAATTTACCTCTTTGCACCGTCCTAATGTCTCCTTCTTTGGCTCAGTATCAATTGTTGTCTGGTTGCAGTCTGCTGAAGTGCCTTGGGACATTATTCTATGTTAAAGGTGGTAAATAAATGCAAGTTGTTTTTATATTTGTAGATATACTTTAATTATCAAGCATTCTTAATTCTTTATCATAATTTACAATTCTTTGCTTTCTTCTCCAAAATCAAATACCTTTTATTCAGTGCATTGTTTAGGATTATGAAGGTTAACATAACAGGCATAATACCTTTTGGTACAATTTTTGTAGTGGTTGTTTTGCATTCACAGTAAATTCATAATTGTGGCTGTAGTCTATTTTTTCTGTCATTCATCAAAACCATGAAAATATAGGAAATAGGACACTAACACCTTTTAGTGATGATATTGGCATGAAATGTTTATCAAGCTTGTCATCTGATCAACCTGCTTATGATGCTACAGGGATGTTTCCATTACCAATGTTTGACATTCTGCATGGTCTCCTCTCTGATCAGTGAAAAAGAAAAATTGGCAAGAATGTGGGAAAAAAATTCAATCAATGTTTTTCTAGTTACAATAAAGACACTACGTAGATCTTGGAAATTACTAGATGGGATGAGAAGCAATTTTTGCATCCTTATTTGTTTTAGTATTTCATAAATAATCATGTATTTGGTTTAATAGCTTTAAATCCCCTTTTCACATAGAGTGTAAACCTTCAGATCTACTTTATTGGTTTCCAAGACAGTACATTAAAATATTACAAATATATTTCACATCAAGGTAAGTTGTGTTTTATTCCAGCCCTAGGAAATTTAATTCCTAACGTTACCACAATGGATGGATCTTTTTGTAAAAACAACAATTATTTAGTTCAAAGATACAATACCCTCCTCTTAAATATATTACAGATTCCTCCCCCCCTCACCATTTTGTTTATACCATTATATAGAGTATACAAGCAAAAATATGTAACCTGTGTTGTGTATAAATCAGTGGACATTTTATTTACAATAACATGATAGATTAGGATTGTTTAACAAATCTAAAAGTGTAGCATTTACACCAACTGAGCTAGCCAGATATATGAATGAACTGTATTCTTTATGGGGCTTTTTTATAGCTTAAGTGCACATTTTATGTACAGAATGCAAAAATCTACACTCAGGTTAAAGTATTCTTTGTGGAATAGACTCCTTTAGAAATTATTTAAAGGCACTTAAGATCAAGGTGCTTAAACAGGATATACTTTAAGAGGTATACAGATACAATGAGTGGAGCCACTGACTGCCTTTAGTACAGTAGCTACATTTACTGTATATGTTATGGTGGAACACAATCTAAGAATATTCAGACATTTCAATGGAGTGTTTCCTGACTAATTTTATTATTAAGAAGGCAACTAGCTGATAAACCAAGCAATGCTGGCAGCTTAACAGTGTAATACTTTGGTCTAAATTATGTTCAGACAGGTAGTGAGATGGTTTTAATATCTACCCAGAGCTAATTTTTCACATTTCGTTTAGGAGGACAATTTGAAGCAGCACTGTAAATATTTTTTATCTCATTATCGCAGACATTCACTTTCTCTATGATCAGTGATCTTTCCCCTGTAGGCTCCACCAATGGCCTAGTAGGTAAACACACTGATCAGCCTAGCACTAAACCATAAATGCCCAAAGAGCTCAGGATTGATTTTTCCAGTCTGTGCTGAGTTAGTTAATGTCATTTGGGGCAACAATTGTTACAGGAGCTGGGAGGTGTGTGAGGGTAACTCCTGGCCATTCTCACACACCACTCAGCAACCAGTTTCACAGCATCACTGGTAAAGTGCTGGGTAGTCATTTATGTTTCCTCTTGGTCAGGGATAGAGCACAGCATGAGGAGACCCAAAGAAGAGGAGGAGTGATGTGAAAAGAACGTACCTGAAGAAACCTGAACTGTAATGATTGAATGCTTTTCCCCTATTTAATATTACAACAGAATAATCATTCAATATTCTACTATCTTGTGAAATGGTCCCATTTATACCAAAGGCAATTTCAAATCATGAGCCACTAGCTATGTGGAAAAAGTGGCTAATGCAGCTCCAGGACCCTTGTAGCTTGGTTGCCCTTTTATGCAATCTTCCCAGCTTTGGCCACTGAATCGGAACTAGCTGTAGAAATTGAGTTCAAAACCCATTGTGGCAAATTGTGAAATTGAATTCAGTAAATCTGATCATTTGCAGGCTGGCACTAGGAAAAAAACATTCATGAAAGGTTTATTGTAAAACCAAACTGGTTCACTAAAAACCTTCAGAGAAGGGAACCTGCCCAGTCTGACCTACACTTGACTCCAGTCCTATTATACATGGTCGACTCTGAAGTGGGCAGCAAACTACTACTACTTCTTAGGGCAACTGGGGTGGGTGGGCAATAAGCATGGACACATCCCAAGAACGAATAAAAAGTAGGTTTAATGAAAAATAATACCAAATAAGTTTGCGTGCGTTGTATTTATTTCCAAATTATTTTCACCTTTTTTACTTGTGTTTTCATCTACTAGTCTGTACCAGGTATATAGGAAGCCCTATGTGGAATGTTGAGGTGCTATTGGAAAACAGGAGTGGTTAAGCTAGCAACAGTAATACCTTTTTGAACTGCAAAGGATTCAGGTATAAAATTAACACACTCATTTTGTGCTCAGCACTCAGATGAATAGCCGGGATGGTTTTGGACCAATTCAGACTCAGGTTTGTTGGGATTAATTTATAAAATCGATCTTGGATTTATCCAAATTAGTACATTATCCACCCATAACTAAATTTGGAACTGTGTTCGTGGCAAGATGAAGTCAAAATTATTAATTATTAGACTGCTGTCAGGGGGAAGTTGTACTGGTCTTTGAATGGTTGGGTGTTGCCTTCATCTGGATGGTTCATATTTGTTTTGTCTTTTTGCCGGAATGCCTGCAGTGTTTTCTCCATTATGAAATCTTCTATACTAACTTTCTGATCTTTTATTTAATTGATATTTCAAAAATATTTTGGACATGTAATTGGTGGTACAACAACCGAGCATATTGGTAAACCTGGCAAAGTATATGGAATGGCATTTTATCTAGATATTATTTCTCTGTCTCTTTCAGATAGGTTTTTTGCTACAGTAATTCATTTTTATTCCTTTGGGAACAGCCTCCAAAATCTAAAAATTAATTTCATTATACCTAAATGTAAGGCCATTATTAGTTCTTACTAATTTGAGTCAGACATGGAAAATCAAATTGGTTAAGTGATCAAAGTTACAACCAATTTAGTAAAGGCCATACACTTTATATTCATTGATTTTCCTCAGCACAAGATTGTATTAATCAAGTTAGACAAAAGCCCAAGAAATTATTGACCAACCAGTTTTTACCGACACTTTACTAAATTGCTAAATTACTAAATTTACTAGATTTTCCTTCCTTCTGTCATTCCTGTCCCTCACCTTCATCATGTCAGCTTCCAGAAGAACTCCTCCACAGTTGTAATATGCAGCGAGAGACGATGGATATACAGTAGTAGAATTTGGTTCCCACATGTTACTGGCTAGGTTGACTGGACAGATATTCTCAGAATTTTCCACATAAATATTTACTGCTAACAACAAATATTGTGCAGAAATTGACATCTTGAGAGTTAAAAAAACTTGTAAAATTTGCAGAAAATCTTTAAATTTACATTACAGTGCTCCCAAATATTAATGCAAGATTGTACCTATGTCACTTATTTACAATATATCTTGAAAATCTGTTGCTTACATTTCAACAACAACTTGCATTTAAATAGTGCTTTTAACGTAGTAAAACGTCCCTAGGTGCTTCACGGGAACAATTATCAAACAAAATTTGACACTGAGCCACATAAGGAACTATTAGGCCAGGTGACCAAAAGCTTGGCCAAAGAGGTAGGTTTTAAGGGGCATCTTAAAAGAGGAGGGAGAGGTTTAGGGAGGGAATTCCAGAGCTTAGGGCCTAGGCAGCTGGAGGCAAGGCCCCAATGGTGGAGCGATTAAAATTGGCGATGTGCAAGACGCAAGAATTGGAGGAGTGCAGAGATCTCAGAGAGTTGTAGGGCTGGAGGATGTTAGAGATAGGGAAGGACGAGGCCATGGAGGGATTTGAAAAGAAGGATGAGAATTTTAAAATCAAAGTGTTGCCGGACTGGGAGTCAGTGTAGGTCAGTGAGCACAGGGGTGATGGGTGAACGGGACTTGGTGCGAGTTAGGATATGGGCAGCAGAGTTTTGGATGAGCTCAAGTTTATGGAGAATGGAAGATGGGAGGCTGGTCAGGTCAGCATTGGAATAGTCAAGTCTATAGTTAACAAAGGCATGGATGAGGGCTTCAGCAGCAGATGAGCTGAGGCAGGAGTGGAAACGGGCCATGTTATGGAGCAGATATGTGGTCGGGAGCTCATCTCGGGGTCAAATAGAATGCCATTTCCTTTCAATTTCAGTTGCCTTGATGTTAGCCAAACTGAGATTTTATTCAGCTTATTTAAAAATTGGTATTTTGCAGGCGTACCTTGATGATTAGTTTGTATAAGACTGCAGTTAAGCAGCTCTTTCGATGGTTCAGCAAGTTTATTCAGTGAATACAGACAAGGAAGGTCCCAGGTTTGATCCCCAGTCTTTGTGATCTCAGCAGGGCCAACAGTTGAAATGCTACAATTGACAGCTACATTATCCAGTATTCTCTTCTGAAGTATTCATTGAAAACTGCAGATTATTATCTGTGTCTGTGTATTTAGGCATAGAGTCTATTTTGGTTAAGGAAAATTAATTACCATATTTGTACACAAAGGATTGGCAATAAATATTTTTGGTCAAAAGTTTATTTTTTATGAATAAATATATACATATAAGCATCAGCTTATACAGTCATTTAAAAGAGAAAGAGCTCAGTCAGTAAGTTCTCCTTTGCAATACTGTACCAGACAATATGTTGTTCCCTTTAGTGTTGCTACTAGTAGTGCATAAACAAATGCTATATTTCTCCTCCCCCACAGAATTATGTGCTGGTAGGTAAGGCAGAGTGCCCAAATATTTAAAGTAACACGTCTCACAGAGCCACTACATTTCCACATTCATATTTCTGCGGCTCCCAAAACAAATTTTATCACAAACCCAGCCACTAAGAGCGCCTGACAGGGCGTGGCTTCTGAACAGCGTTTATATCATTTTACCCAATTACTGTCAGCAATTTGGGATGAAGATAAGGGAATAGCTTTGGCACAGGTTATGGCCTTTCTTGTCAATACTGCTCCCAGCAACAGAACACTGTAGTACAAAAACAAGTCTGAAAGAATACTTAGATCGTCAGCTAGCAGATAACTAGATGTATTTTTAATCACATGCAGGGCAAAGCATTATTGGCAGTGATGCTAATACCTACTCATAAAACCAAAATATAATCTTTCCTAGGGTCTTTTGTACTTTCAAAAAAAAATGTGCTTTCAGTGGAAAAACATAAATTTTAATTTGGTAAATATCTAAAGCTGATTATAAGCAGGAATGTATGGAACCAAAGAACATTTCTTTAATTAATTCAATGATGGCAACCTTTTTTTTAACCAATTTTCTCTCCTCCACAAAGGCATTGAATCCTTGCAGGGGTATAGTTCCTCTTGTCTGGTCCAAGTGGCTATTATCCATGTCTGAGCCCTGACATTGAGTGTTAGCAAGCACTTAGATTGGGGGGAGGGGTCAGTTGAGGAGTGGCGCCACAGATGATTACAATTCTGTGCTTGCCCGATTTCCACATGCACACATTTCCCACAGGGGTCACTGTGGGAAATAGGTCATATGCATGCCAACGATCAGTTTTTTAAAGCTGACAATAAGCTTTTCAACCATGTGTCAGCTTGACATGAGCTTTCTCACTAGTGTTGGGGGTTATTGCTACCAACCAATCAAATCATTGAGAAGGTGGATTGGAGCCTGTCGAAATTAATCAGATGTTACTTTCTCCCATTGTTCGTTGGACACAGACTTAAGGCAGAAAAGCTTAAAATGAGCTGTTGGTTTCTGAGAGTTGCAATTACATTGGGGGGAATTTTAACTCCCAAGCGAGAAAGCAGTCGGTTTGTTAGGGAACGGCAATGAGAGGCCCAGCCGATTTTAACAGCTGGGCCTCATTACCATGCCTCTTGCCAACTTCCTGACCAAAACAACAAGAAGTTGAAGGGAGTGGCTGCCCGGTTGTTAAAACCAGGCGTTTTGGCGGCAGGAACAGGGGTGGGATGGAAGATTCCAGGCTGGTCACCGGTTTGGGAAGAGGGTGGGGTTCTCCAGGCAGGAGAGGCCTACACTTCCTTTATGGGGCTTGGAGGAGCACTCCTGCTCTTCCTGGCCCCACAAAGGAAATAAAAGAACTTACCTGGGTGGGCCTCTTCTTCTGCTGATCCTCCTCCCACTAGCTTCAGCCTGTCGGGGAAGCTGCAGCCGCCTCCCATCTCAGGCCAATGTTAAAACGGCAGTCGGGTCTCTGTGACACCATCGGGTGTCCTTGGCACTTGCATCTTAAAATTGCAGTCTGCAAGCAAGATTGTGGCGAGAAGCCAGGGGGTAAGTCTCCCATGCATTTAAAGTGCCCCGGCATCCAGTTTCCACCAGGTGGGGGGTTAGGGTAGTGATAAAATTCTCGCAGTGTTTGTCCTTAAATAAGTTATATATAAAAAATAAGCTACTAAAATTCTTATTTTCCTCAAGTGAACTTTCTGGAGCCTGACTTTTGTCTTATGTGAAGGTTGATTTTCTGGTTACAGCTGATTTTTGAGATAAGATAGTTGTCTCCTGATGTGAATGCATTAACTGGCTTATTACACAATTCTTGTCACTTGTGGAATTGCAGAGGTTCTGAAATAAAACAGGAAATTAGGTTGAAATAGGAAAACAAGTCTCCCACCACAATGTTGAAGGTTCTTTGTCTATAAACCTATCTAAGCAGGCCTCCCATGGCAGCTGGATCTTCCAACACCATCCCCAACTAGTGCCTCTCCTGGCTCTGATATTGTAAATCAGTTTAGCCAAATTAAAGCAAAATATTCAGTTTCAACAAACTGCTGACAAAGGAAGGTATACAGACGTAGCTGTTTTATCTGAATTGGTGAGCCAGGTGTACTACTTTTGAATCTGAGGACATATGCCACTCAAGCCTAGATGTTCCAAATCAAAAGGACAATATGATTCCTTCACACCAATACTGGGCATGAATGACAGTGACTGTATATATTTTCTTACTATTTAATGCCTCGCTCTCCATATCTAGAGCTTGACCTGCTTCTAATGGAAAGTCCATGACTTTCTTACAAATAAGAATTTACAGAAGCAGCTAATTTAAGAATTTCCCCATATGTGAGGGCCTGTACCATACGCCAACAGTACACGCACACAACAAGCAGCTTGGCACAGATCATTTGTTTTCAAACGTTTTAGTGTGAGGGAACCCCTGCAAATAGTGACCGACTTCTAGGAATTGTTGCACTTCTTAGGTTCGTATTTCAGATATTTGTCTCAAGTTCAGCATCTCAAACAATTCCTATAGGCAAGCCCTCACTCCTTATGAACTGGCGTGTGCCATTTGTAGTAAGTCCAAGGATCAAACAGAAAACACTTGTCACTATATTTCAGCTTGCTATCATGTGATCTTGCTCAACTTCGGAGAGTGGTAAAATAAATACTTTACTAAACTGTTGGGTAGGCTATAAGCTGCCAAACATTTATTATACCGTAAATGGATAAGTGATCAGCAGCAATGACGCACTGTAAATTTACAGTAATTACAGGCTTAACTAGCCCTTCTCGGAAGCTAAGAAATAACAAAAAATCATTCTGCTGTACTAAACGTCAGTGTGAACTAGCTTTAAGCCAAGGCCTTGAACTTAACCTTGCCTGGCAGTTCACTCCTGGCTGTCCATTGAATCTCTCTGGCCTTTCGGTATCTCTGATGGCTTTAGTTTGATTACTCAATTTGAACTCTACATGCTGAGATATACTTTCAAAATTTGACCAGGAGAGAGGAAATTTAAATATGTACCTCTTAAACTCAAATAGAGCTACCAATCAAACATGTATTCAGACTCAGGATGTTTGTATTTAAATTGAATGGCTTGGCCCCTCCTTTGCATGCCTGTTAGTAAATGAAACATCTGTTATGGGTCATTGTGCATCAAAACAAACTCAGCTGTTTTCCGTGAGTGAACCTGGTTTGTAACCTCATATGTAACATAACAAAGAAAGAATCCAATAACATGAGATTTCACAGAAAAAGAAATGCTGCACTTTGTCACAGCCTGTTCTTACTTTCAATGGACATGTCTGCTATCCAAAGGAAGACCATAATAATATTGCAGGAAATTATTTTATTAGTATACAGCAATAGAATAACATGTCAGTAAGTCAATAATAAAAAGTACAGAGATCAGATGATTGTACTGTCTGTATGTAGTTTAATGTATTATGTATACTACTGAGATTTCACATGGAAGAATGTTACTTAATAAACCAGAAAAGTAGACACATTAATCTCCAAAGAATAAACATACCAGCTTGTCTAAAGAAGAGTTCTGAATGGCAGCCTTCACTTACAAATACTTAATACAATAGTGCTAAATTCCTGCTGTTGCTATTTTTATCTTGTTTTAAGTGGGTTAATGTTTGGAAAAAATAATGCATGCAAGAATGCAGTACAGATGTGTTAACTCAACTTTGGAATATCTATCCTCATTTTGTAGTGTCACCACTTCACAGTAATACTCTTGCTTTACCTTTGTGGTCTTTTGTTTAACTCACAAAACTTCAACTGTGCTCAGTTGCTGATCAGGTAGAATAACTGAACGCAGAAGAAGCAAATTTATATCTACACTGAAAGCCCCAATAATGGTTTCCTGATTTTGTGCTCCCAGTACATTTCCATCTCTATACACGGGACAGCGAGGCTTACAAACAGCAAATCCTGGCATGCTTTATGAATTGCCAGTCTTGCTGTCAGTTATTTTTAAAAATGGGAATTATTGGCAGAAATGCATGTTGGAAGCTGTAGTCTACAACTTGTTAAATATTTCAGCTGACAGCAATCACTTTGGAAATTCAGGGAACTCAATGTCAAGTCTCTTGAGACACAGACCTTTAATTGAAAACATTGTTTGACACAATTTCAACACATACAAAATGCTGTTGTGTAGGCAAGATCGATCATTCTGTTGTAAAGTTTTTCTTTAATTACGTTACAAACCTTATTTTAAGCACTAAGTTTATCACCAGGGGAATGTCCAAGATGGTGGCTGAAAGGATCTTCAAAAATATTTGGAGAGATTTGATTGATTCACTTTCTCCATTTTTTATTAGTAGCTTTAGTTGACTGCTCATTGGTTGTTTTGATGAGTCCTTGGCTTTTCATTGGAGGTTTATATACCTGCTTTGATTCGTACATTCTCTACCTGGTAAGTCGTGATTTGTTGTAGTTATCTGAATATTAAATTTGAACCAAGTAAGTGCAGGTGTGACACATATTTGGATATCAGGTGTGATCCCTGAAGTGTGAAGGACATGGGCATGTGCTAGATGCAAGACTTTTATGTAGATATGGGGCTCAATTTTACCATGGTGGCGGGTTGGCAGCGGGGAGTGAAAGTGTGCGAGGCAAATCCGCATGAACCAAACTTACCGTTTCCGACGCGATCGCACATTGATTGATAGCGGTTAATGTCCTCTCCGGGTTTCGCGCCTGGCAGCTAGCCTGATTGACAGGCTGGCTGCCGTCAGGAGCTGCAACGCGAGGCGGGGGGGGGGGGGGGGGCACGGGTGTGGGTGAGAAACAGAGAGAGCGAGACGTCATCCGGCGGATGGAATGGAAGATCGGGGGCGGGGGGGAGAAGAGAAGATCGGGGGGGGGAGAATGGAAGATCGGCGGGGAGGGGAACATCGGGGGAAGATCGGGGGGGAAAGGGGAAGATCGGGGGGACATTAGGAGAGTGAAGAGGGGGACATCGGAGCGGGAGACATCCGACATCGGAGCAGGTTTCAAAGGTAGGTTCATTTAATGTTTTCACTTCCTTGCATGGTTTTTTATTTAATTTATTTAGTTTCTTTTCCCCTGATCCAGCCCTTCTGCCAGATTTCACCAGATGTGAATCAGAAGCGGTGGGCAAGCCGCCCAGGTAAATTAAAAAATCTTTCTAATCCCTTCATCTGTCACAGGTAAAGTGCTTTAAGTACGCCAGTGAGGTACATTTGGCTCTTTAACTGTCATCCCGCCGGCTTTAATTGCCGGCGGGACTTCTGTTTTCGGGTCGCCTGCGCGCACATAGGTGGATCTCTGGGAAACTCAGAAGTCAGCGGGTGGAGCCAGCTTTCGAACCTGAACGGGATTTCCGCGATTTTCGAAGCCTCCCCCCCGCCCCCAACACACCCGCAATTGCCTCCTAAAGTCACCCCCGTGGTTACTAACCCTTTTTTAGAAAAGTTATGTAAGTATGACCTTTAATTGCTATCATGTCCCAATTAAAACTTTAGTGATTTCTGTTCATTTTGGAAGTCAAAAGGCAGAGCTTAATTGTAATGACATAGTTGGGTGTCTTTACACTAGGTCCCAGTGCTTGCCAGAATTCAAACTAAATGACAGCTTGCAAAATAAATTTGGTCTAGCAATTTGTTAATATTGCTGGTGGTAACTGGATTTCTGCCAGCCTACTGATTAAAAGGTTAGTGTATTGTCCCCTTAACTACAGAACCACTGTGTATTGATTACGATGCTGTATTACTTTGTCAGCCATGATCTTATTGAATGGCGGAGCAGGCTCGAGGGGCCGATTGGCCTACTCCTGCTCCTATTTCTTATGTTCTTATGTCTGTTAATTAAATGTGTTAATCAACAGAAAATAAGGTAACAAAAGCAAAATACTGCGGATACTGGAAATCTGAAATAAAAACAGAAAATGCTATATTACTTTGTCAGCCATGATCTTATTGAATCAATGAAAACCACTCAGCAGGTCAGGCAGCATCTGTGGAGAGAGAAACAGAATTAATGTTTCTAGTCGATCACCTTTCATCAGAAAATTAAGTAACTGTCTTTTTGTCATTAGCTGCTGGTATAAACCTGGTACAGACTTACGTTCGTTTGAGACAGTGGTGCAAATCCTGTTCTACGTCACACTAATAACGAAACTAACAGTGGAACAATTTGTTTCCTAGTCCATTAACTAAGCAATTAACACATACATTGGGTGAAAAATGTGACCCAAAGGAGCTGGCTTGCTTGTACCACTTCCTAGCCTTGTATAGTAATGCCAGTACCTGATTGGGCAGACTCCAGGCCAGAACATTCAAGCCATCAGAGCTCTTAAAAGGCTGATGGTAACTGCTTCCTTTGAACAAAAAATATAAACAGGAATGCACATTTTAAAATAAGATGGGAGTCTCAGAAACTGGAAGTTTGGACAGTAACACATGACATCATTACAGCTGTCCACATTGCTGGAATGTATGTTCTTGATTGAGGAAGTTCTTCACTATGAAGATTCTATTAGTGTTTTGATGGGTATTTTCTGAGAATAAAATGGAGTAGTTTGTACCAAATGCTGATTTATAACTTACAGGATACTGCATAACCAATGAAGGGAAATTAATATTCTAAGTGGCTCCTAAACAGTGTAAATTCTGTCAATACAATAATTGAGAGGGAAAATAACAATATGTATTGGATATGAAGAACTGATTTGAAATGCTGTCACATAAGAATATATTTTAAAGTAAATTGTTTGTTTCTATTTAAAACCATTCGGAAAGTGGCACCTCAGCTGTTAAAAAGATTCTGCAGTTCTTCCATTATGTAGTCTACTCGGGCCTGGTGTGCAAAACTGTGCCACTCAGCCTTTTCACAAAAGTATTGTACGCTCCACAGCTGAACGCACAAGCTTTTTATCATTGATGCTGGCAACTGGCTGTTCAGTTACTTGAGAAGTATTAGAATCACTTAATGCTGCATTATGATTGGTTGTTTCTTCTTTTGCTGTTCCTGCTGATGAAACTGTGCTGCACTCGATCACCCATTTAAAAATGGCATGTACCCACCATTTTGTAAGTAGGCCATTTTTTTAAAAAGGCAGAAAAATAAGCTTCTTAATCAGTTAAAAAGGAGGAAAATATAGCCCTTAATCGGTAGTGTACCCCAGTTCCTTTGTGAAGCATTATTAAAGACAGAGGCTTAATTGTGGTGACATATAGTTGAGTGTCTCTGCAGTAAGCCCTAGTCCATGTCACAATTAAAACTAAATGATAGCTTGTACGCAAATAAAATTTGCCCTAGCAACTCATTAAGGCTGCCAGTGGCAACTGGATTTCTGCCAGTTCTGGCCAGTAAGCATTGTAGATTGTGTTAATGCAATAATCAAGAGGGAAATAAAAATCTGTACAGAATATGTGGAACTGATTTAACATGGTGTTGAATAAGAATATATTTTAAGTAAATTGTTCAGTTCTATTTAAGACCACTGGGAAAATGGTATCTCAGCAATTATCTATACTCTCGTGTTATGACATTGACATGCAGAAAGGGCAATCCAGGATCCTCTTTGAGCTCAGTTTGAATTTTTTCCAGGTTCTGATATGTTTTGAGTTTAACTCTTGACTATGATGTGCATTTTTTTTCCTGTTGCCATTGCACTAAGGTTCACTGACATGCATCCATTCGTGTTAAACACCCTGAAATCTAATTAATGCTGTAGTGACCATTTTAGCTGACTTATGTTGGCTGAATTTTAATAGTCAAAAATATAGGGGGCATATTATATCTTAAGTGTTTTTCTCAATTAATCAACCTTAAATTTAGATGGGCTTTAAAAAATTGTAAAAGACCAAGCGGATTTTTTTTTGCTATGTTTACTCCAGCTGATGAAGATCAGCTGCTAAACGTACATGGTTTGGATTTGACAGAATCTTCACATCAACTATCAAAGCAAAAATATGCTGGTCATTATTGGAGAAAATTATTGATTTGATTTAGGTTCATCTGTCCTGCAGTAGATCCTAGTTATGTAGATGCATAGAATCAGGATTACTGTACTGTTATTTCATTAATTAAAACTAGGGATTTGCAACCTTGATAAGGTTTAAGAGTTATTACTGTTTTGTGTGCCAAAGAGGAAGCTTATAGCATAAAATTGCATTTTGCATGAATTAACAGTATTGAACCTAAATTCTTTGTAAATATTTGTAGTTCCCTCCATTTTTTTTCCTTTCTTGCCCTTTTGGCCCAGTAATGTTGTTCAGTGCTTAAAGGGTTAAGGTCATACAGCAGTGCAATTGCTGTAACATGCATTTTTGTTCAGCAAATATTTATTACGGAAAGCTAATAGTGCTTCTTATCAGATCAATGTTTTGACTCCTGTGAAGTTGTCTTACTTTATTACTGTGGCATAATCTATGCTGATGTATAGCCACAAGACTATTGATTTTAAGGCTACAATATCCTAGAACAAATGATTGCTTCAATTATACAATATATTGTATATGCAAAAAAATCAACTGAACACGTGTGAACTTGAGGTCTAGCGGAGAAGCCCCTAAATTATTTGAATTGAGAAATTCTTATTCATTCTATCAAGATGCAAGTTTTTAGCTTTGGTCTAATATAATTTCATCATAATGTCAATTCTAGTTAGCTACTGACAAATTTAACCAAATTTCATACTCCATGAACATTTTGTTTCCTCTTCTCCCTCCCTTTCTCTTGGAGCAGTGGAGAGGTAGCAAGACAATGGGATTAGTTTTGGATTAGCAAATAGCCAACGCAGACATGATGGGCTGAATGGTGTCCTTGTGTGCTTCAACTTCTATGGTTCTAGCTGGGGAGCATCTAATTTCCACCCAGCACAAGAATGTTTTCTACATCTCATACTGCTGCAAATTTGTGCCACCATTAATGATCTAGGTACATGATCAAACTTTTTTTTTATTATATGTATATATCTCTGAATGTTCCTGGAAAAAATTGTTCTTGGCAATTATCCGTAAATACTACTATTTATCATAAAGGTTTAATTTACGGATGTGCATACAATTTAGTACTGAAACAGCTAACTGGTTATTAGTCCTGAAAAATAATTATCTACCCGTCTATATACCGGGATGCAGTTTGAGGTTATTAGGGACTGTGCTTCAACATGTTCTAGTTTTAAAAAAAGAGTAAAATTGCATCTGTAGTGTTTTGTAAAATATTTAGTTGTGTCACCATTGATAATCAAATTTCTTAACCTATTGAGGTCTAAACATGTGTTTATTGAAAAAAATGTTTTTCATTGAGTTTTATTATTGAGCAAATAGTTAGAGTTGATGGGCCTTTATTTAATTTTACAATGGCTTGAATCATTTTAAATGTCAGTCTTAAATTTCAATTCTGTAAATTAATTTTGTTTCTGGTTTGGAAATGAAAACACAGTGGAGCAATCTAGGAACTCATGCATTTGATTCTCAGCAGGACGTATTATGAGTTTTGAGTTAATGGGATGACGGTCATTTGGCTTTGCTTCAGTTGAGTGAACTTTACCACTTCTTAGCAGTCAGTGCAGCAGGACAGAGCACTGAATAGAAGAAAAGCATTGCATCCAGGGGAAACTGAAAAATGGACACTTTTTTCTCACCCCAGAAAAGTTCCTTTATGTGCCAATGAATAATAGAGTTACATTAACTAACTACTGAAGAGGCTTGTGGACTCTTTATTCTGCCTTGACAGTTAGAAAAGAAGGGTTGTAAAGGTAACTGCCTGCAGTGAGAAAATGGCAAGACAAAATTAACAATGTTCTCATTATTGTTGAATTGAGAATGCACCATAATCTTTGCATAATTTTTGATTGAAATAACAGATATTTATGGCACTTTCTGGGTTCCTTGATTTTCCATACTCTTGGAGTACATTGTATTCTCTAAACTCCTTTTTTCTAATTTGTTTCTGCTGATCATACAGATTGGAATGCTACGTGTACAGGAATTCACCTATGTCAGTTTGCGACAGATGTGTATCGATAGAAAATCAGGAGAGGAAGAGGTGTAGAGGAAGACCCTAATCAGAATACAAAGACACTGAAATTGTCCAATTTTAATTAGTAATAATTATTTACTGTAGCATTTAACAGTCAGAATCATATGCGGTGGTACATAAATTGTGAATTGTGGTAAGGGGGAAAGGGGACTTGAAATTGTTGACCAAGGCACATGAGGGAAGGGAAGGGAGGAGTTTTTTTCAAAAAGGGTATTTATGCCATTTTCAATATCCAGGCAGTATGAGATTTGTAATATTGATAATGTTAACCTGTTTGATATTTAATTAAGTCGCCATCTTATCTGAGTTGAATTGACATTTTATTATATTTGAGGTCCAAACTAATTATTTTTGGAGATGGGGAAAGAAAAAAAGAACTTACCTTTATATAGCACATTTCATTGCCTCAGGACATTGAAAAGTAGTTCACAGCCAATTAGTTACTTTGGCAGTGTAGTCACTGTAATTTTGTAGGCAAATATAGCAGCTAATTTGCATACAGCAAGGTCCGACAAATAACAAATTAGTTAAATGACCAGTTGATTTGTTTTGTTGTATTCGATTAGGAATGAATGTTGGCCAAGGTACCAGGAGAGCTCCCCCAAATTTTGGGATGTTTTACATTCACCTGAACAGGTAGGCAAGGCCTCAGTTTAATGTCTCACCTAAAGGATGGCACCACTGATGATGCAGCACTCTTAGTACTGCATTGCAGTGCCAGCCTAGTTTTTGTGCTCAAGTCCTAGAGTGAGGCTTGAACCCACAGCCTTCTGAGTCTGAGATGAGAATGCTTCCACCGAACCAAGCTAACACTAAAGTTAAATGTATATTCTTAAGGGGGTGGGAAAAACATACAATTGGCAATAACAAATCAAAAAATTGTGATGAGCTGGTTGGGCAAAGGCAAAAATGTTGCTGCCTTCCAAGACACTCCAATTTTATTGAATGCATATAGACAGCACTTTTCCTCCTGTCTTCTGAAAAGTCTTGCCCCCCTCCCCCCCCTTCCTTAACGAATCTATCTGGGTAGTCATTTTTCTGCAAAGTGCATCAATTTCTGTAGATGTAAGAGAACTACAACTTTGGTTTATCTTGATAGATACCATAAAATGAAAGAACAAAATTTGAGCAATTTACCAATGTCACCTCAACTCAGAGATGCCTTACTGCTTTATTATTTAAAATACATGTATGTCAAACTTATGGGCTTATGGCAAACAGTCAGGGAGAACTGTTAGGATAGTAGCACTCCCAAAGCAGAATGTTACATTACAGGAACACATCAAGATTTTGGGCATGGAGGTTAGTGTGCCTGGTGAGCTAAATTATAAAGTTGACCCCTATAATGTGTTCTTGTGAAATGGTACGTGTCTTTTGTGGTGGTCGGTGTTGTGGCAGCATGTATTTGCATCACTAGAAATAGAATTGTGCAATGTGATCAAGAATCAATTTACTGCATATTACAAACAAATAACATAAGTAGAAATCCTACCAAAGTTCTTTTGGCTGCTGATACTGTCCTTCTCAGGAACCACACACTGACTCATTTGATGCTTGTACTTGAAAGCAGATTATTTTTGTTCTTTTTATACCTAGTCACATGTCCTTCAGCTGTTAAGTGCCTCAATTCCACATGTCTTAAATGTTTCACATAAGGCTCTCCTTGACAGCTCAGTTTTAAGTTTACTGCCAGTCAACAGCCACCCTGCATGTACTATACAGAGTAATTTTACAGCATGTTTTGTCCTCCTGATGTGCTAGAGAAGATGAGATAATTTCTCACTTTCACACACTGGTGAACAGATATTGAATCAGAAGGTTCAAGTTACAACCAAAACTCTATTAGCATGTTTAATTTGTTTTCTCCTGTAAGTTAAAACATTTTTCTGATTTTGTTGAGAACTTGTGTTCTTAAGAAAATCCTTCACATGGCACATAGGATGATATCTTTTTTTTTGATTTGCTATGATTTCTTTCTTTTTATGTTCATTTAATAATAAAAAAAAATCCAGTACAAAGCCATGCGTTATGGAGAGAACTCAGCTGTTGGTTCCTTCCCCCAACATTGGAACATACTGCCTATTCACATTTTTTAATGTTTATGTAAAGAAACATTACAAGGATTGCTTTGAATCTGTTAGGGAAATATTGTCTAAGAACCTGCAGAAAAACGTACTTCTCTTTTTAAAAAAAAAACAGGGAACATGCGCTTTGTCCCTTTAACCCCGTGCCCTTTTTTCAACCTTGCATGAGAGTAGCTGCTTTTATGTTGCTGCACTGCTTTCTCATGCTGCCAGCTCCTGGTGCACCATTCTCTCAACCAGCAGAATCATCAAAGCAAACTTGCTGCATTCGCTAAGGCAAAAAGTGGCCTTTCTGATTTGATGGCCGTAACAAATCCAGCTATTTTAATTTGGGTCATAAAACTCTGGCATTGGTATTCAATAACACTACCGCGGTATTTAACTCAGTATCAGAAGCTAATGTTAAACTCTATGGTGTTGATGGTGCAGTAGAATATATATTGTCGTCTACTGCCTCTCCTGCTGTCGGAGCCTGTGCCAGTCCTATGTTACTTGTAACCTGGCTATGTCGATGAACCTGATCCTTCGTATTTTGGCTACCAGACATTTTCTTTCTTCTGTAGCCTGCAAAGTGGTTGATGAGAACAGAGTAAATACCAAATATGTCTGCTCTGCGTGGTGGTGGGGGGGGGGGAGGGGGCGGATTTTATATTGATACAAAATGCAGTACATGTCAGGACGATGAAATTGGGCCCATAGTCTATTGAACTCTATCACCTTGAAACAATTACATACCTGTGGATGCGTGTGTGCATTTCATAGACCTAAGTTTGGCCTGGCTTCCAGTTGATCAAAGTATGCATGGTCAACTGTGCTTTCCCATACTTGCTAGTATCACAGTAACATGAGTTGACGATAGTTTTTGTTAAACAATAGTCTAAGTTTGCCAACAAATTTAATTGAAAACCTAGAAGCATGTAAATGTGTGAAGTGGTGGAAATCCCAGAGATTATACATGTAGCAACCTAATAAATTTTTTAGTAGACTGCCTTTTGACCTTGCAGCCTTCTCCATTAATACTTTGTGCTAGGTTTATTTTGTGTGTTGCTCACATTTAGAATTATGCTTTTTATTTTCTATCAACATTTTTTCTTTGTATCAGTTTTCTCATGATGCCTTATCTCTCTTTTTAACTTTTTATTTATTCTTTGCGTATACATAATTCAAAAACCTTCATAGGGACTGGAATGTTCTTCACGATACAGAGCAATCTAATGGTTTTAGTAATGAGACTTTCTAATCAGTGGTAGCAGATTTTTCCCTGCTATTGCTGACCGTATTTGAAGATGGTGAATACGCATCAGCTGCTGTCCAATCAGTACGGACATCTGGGTAGGGCTTCAATGGGGGATTTGCAGCTGCTAGCAGGAGGAAGGGGGAGGAAGAAGATAGGGACAATATGATGAGTATTCTATTAGGATCTGACTTGCTAATTAAGAGGCACGTCCTGTGATGTTCAGTCTGGTGGGGGAAGTGTGAGAAAGGTTAAGTTACTGTTTTTTATTTGGTGCAATGGTTAGGTGGAGGGAGGGAAAAAAAACTTTATGCTCTTGCCATTTGACTATATGAAGAACTACTTGTACTTGTGACGTACAGAAACAATCTGAACAATGGATACTAGGAAATTACCCTATTTCAGATGAACAGGACGTTCCCGTTGAAACAATAAGCAATTGCTACAGGAAAAAGACATTCATCTCTTCAGCTTGTTACATTTTGCTACAGGAATTCCTGTTCCATCTTAAAAGAAAGTTTTGATTGAGTATTAACATAGAATGTACAGCACAGAAACAGGCTATTTGGCCCAACAGGTTTATGCTCCACACGAGCCTCCTCCCTGCCTACTTCATCTAACCCTATCATTGTAGATTGTAAAAATCGTTAAAAATATCGAAGAATGCAAATATATAAATTAAATTATCTTGCATAAATGGACTTACTCTGAAATCCACTGTCTGAGACGATGTATCCTATAAAGTTTGATATAAATCGTGTCTTTTCTGCTCACCCTCTATTTTTTTGCATTCTTTTCTCTCACCTGCTTAGGCCCCTATCAGTTCTCTAACGAGCTACAGTTTATAAGATATTAAGGGGAACGGATAGGGTGGATAGAGAGAAACTATTTCCGCTGGTTGGGGATTCTAGGAGTAGGGGGCACAGTCTAAAAATTAGAGCCAGACCTTTCAGGAGTGAGATTAGAAAACATTTCTACACACAAAGGGTGGTAGAAGTTGGGAACCCTCTTCCGCAAATGGCAATTGATACTAGCTGAATTGCTAAATTTAAATCTGAGGTAGATAGCTTTTTGGCAACCAAAGGTATCAAGGGATATGGGCCAAAGGCAGGTATATGGAGCTAGATCACAAATCAGCCATGATCTTATCAAATGGCGGAGCAGGCACGAGGGGCTGAATGGCCTACTCCTGTTCCTATGTTCCTATATACAGCAGTTAAACTCAAAGATAAAATAGAGGAATTCAGCAAACATTGATGAAAATGCAACCAGGTCATGTAGTATTTGTCACCTACGCACCGTGTTTATTGTTGTACTGAATAAGCCAAAAGCTGTTTGTCATTCTGTTATCATCACTGCTTGGGATTTAAGAGTCAGATCACAACAAATTCCATATTTGCATTTACTATTTATGTCTGCTGCAGCGCACATTAAAGAAATTTATTTCATTAATCTGTCCATATCTACGGATTTCTTACAAGGCACAGAGTAATTTATAGCTGGTTCTATCTGAGGTGTTGACTATTCATATTGAGTTAAGGGTCACTGAGGTACAGATGGTGAGTCCAAATATAGAAGTGCTTTCATTAGATGGGAACTGTGGAATGTAACCAGAAGAGAGTGTTCCATTTTGGAATACATTTGGTGAAAGTGAGCTTGAGTTGTGTGCGTATTGACTCACTTATTACCAATTCCTTCACATAGCCTCGATAATGAAATCAGCACATAATTAAACCACAATCAGCAAGTAGGATAGTATTGATGATGGAACAGGAGGGAGGGGGCAAAATGAAACAAGCTGAAGAGAGGAATGTCTTTTTGTACAACATAAGAATAGAACTATTAGAAAAGTACACAGAAGACTGAATATCTGAGATCAGTGTTTCTTCCAGGTGGGGTTTGTGTAACTTTGTATTAATAACAATAACTTGCATTTATAAAGCGCCTTTAATGTAGTAAAACATCCCAAAGCGCTTCACAGGAGCGCTATCAAACAAAATTTGACACTGAGCCACATAAGAAGATATTAGGACAGATGGGTTGGTTTTATGGAGCATCTTAAAGGAGGAGAGAGAGGTAGAGAGGCGGAGAAGTTTAGGGAGGGAATTCCAGAGCGTCAGGCCTAGGCATTTGAAGGCACGGCTGCTAAGGGTGGAGCGATTAAAATTGGGGATGAACAAGAGGCCAGAATTGGAGGAACGTAGAGATCTCGGAAGGTTGTTCGGCTGGAGGAGGTTATAGAGATAGGGAGGGGCGTGGCCATGGAGGGATTTGAATAAAAGGATAAGAATTTTAAAATCGAGGTGTTCCCGACTGGGAGCCAATGTAGGTCAGCAAGCATGGGTGATGGGTAAATGATACTTGGTGTGATTTAGGATACGGACAGCAGAGGTTTTGGATGAGCTCAAGTTTATGGAGGGTGGAAGATGGGAGGCTGGCCAGGAGAGCATTGGAATAGTCAAGTCTATAGGTAACAAAGGCATAGATGAGGGTTTCAGCAGCAGATGAGCTGAGGCAGGGGTGGAGACAGATGACATTACAGAGTTGGAAGTAGACGGTCTTGGTGATGGAGCAGATATGTGGTCAGAAGCTTATCTCAGGGTCAAATAGGACGCCGAGGTTGTGAATGGTCTGGATCAGCCTCAGACAGTGTCCAGGGAGAGGGATGGAGTTGGTGGTTAGGGAACGGAGTTTGTGGTGGGGACCGAAGGCAGTGGCTTCATTCTTCCCAATATTTAATTGGAGGAAATTTTTCCTCATCCAGTACTGGATCCAAACAAAGTTAATATTTTAATGGTGAAATTTACAGTTTTTTTTCATTGATTTTTAAAAATTTTGCGCCACCTTCTTGAAAGCAGCACGTCATACTTAGGTTCCTCGGGTAACAATAGGCTCTCTGTATTTCACCTCCAAATGGCCTTTCTTCATGTATGAGCCTGGATAGTGAGCATTAGCAAGTGGTTTAACTCAAGACAGGTAAGTCTGCCTGCCTCTACCTGCTTCCGCACGTATACTTCCGGCAGGTGTTGCTAGACAGTAATCAGAAGCCAGAACCCTGGCCACTTTTTTTTCCTAGCCTGGATGCTGCAAGGCCAGTTGGAGCACCCCAACTTCACTGCCACCCTAGGACAGATCCCAGATTGAATCTTGAGCCTTCCTGGGTCTGTATGGCTTAGTGCCACATCATTCAGTACATTTAGTGATTGGACACAGTTCCAGTATTTCAATACAAAGAAATGTATAAATAGAATTAAACATAACATTACTGGCACTGTGTGTTTTTATATATTTTATATTTACCAGAATTAATTGCTGATGTAACTAATTGAATAATGAAAACATCGAATGCTATTGAATTTCATTGAATTGTTCTCTCCCATCCCATAACATGAAAATAGATGCTGTTAAACATTTAATTCTTTGTGTGCTGAATGCTATAATACTTACTACTACACTCTTTTTAATAGTAACTTAGATCCAGATAAATTGGCCCCCCATCATTATCTTGATGTCTTTATAAAATATCTTAAAAGCAATATGATGTTCTCGCTCTCTCTCCTGTGCCATCTTGTAAGGAATCCTGATTTTATATTTTTAAAATGTGATGAACATTGTTAGAAAGAATAACTCAATTTAGATCAAGATAAATAGCTTGCAACAGAATTGTCATCTTGCAGTCAAAAGGGAAAATTTTATGATGTGATAGAGCAGATAGGTTTATTCAATAATTTACGGCAAGTTTAACATCTGCTTCAAGTGACATAATTGGAAAACTAGGTGACTGGTTTAGTTAAGTTTTTTGAAAAGATTTCTTGTTTGTGTGTAACCAGCATTTGTGGTAACAGGTACCAGTTGAAACTTCAGGTGGTAATAATTTTGTTGACTCGTTTTCCACAGAATTAGTTACTACAAAACCTGTTCCTCATGTAGATCATTATTATAAAAAAATCAAAATTAGCAGGGAAAGAAGATTAGCATATGTGTTTCTTATTGAGGAAAATTTTAGTTGATAAATGTAAATGTGCTAGACGGGTACAAATTCCACTTTTGTTGTCTGGAGTATTGATGTCATCAAATTAGGCAGCCTTCATAATTCAAGGCTAATGGTAGAAAAGGTCCATATTTACTGTTCAGCAATCCTGACTGCTATAGAGATCATTAGCTCGTTACACATTATAATGTGTCTGTACAGTTCCCCTGATAGAGTAATGGGTAAGTACTAATAAAGTTCCAGTTTAATGCCTGATCTTTCATGAGGCAATGGAGCAACTTGTAAATGGATGAATCATTCTGGGATCAATTACCATGTGCCTTCACCGTAGGCCCGCAACAGGTCCTATGCCTGCTCGCCTACTGGGCGAGCGAGCTAGGTGGAATTCTAGGAGTAATCTGGAACGCCCCAGACACGCTCCCACAGTTGGTGTGCAATGTTATAGGAGTGGATTTTAGACACACACCCTTTCACCCAGTGCAATTTTTAATCTTCTGTTCAACGGCTGAAAAAACAGTCGATCTGGGTACAGCCTCAAATTGTGCCCTAGTGCCAGAATTCCGAGTTCCACCTTCTGCGGACCGTGGAATTTTTAGATTAATATCTTCATCCGTCAGTTTTCTTGCCTCCCTCCTACTCTCCGGAAGGCATTAACTGCTTGCTGGGGCATGATTTCATTTCCTTTCCTGAGTGCCTACTCTTTATGTGAGCCTAGACAGTGAATCTAGGTACATAATGTAGTACTTCACTGAATAAATCAGTAAATGTGTGGTAAAAAATTAAGTAGTAATTACACTTTGAATAGGGGATGGCCAAGTGATGTGGAAGAGTAGAGGGATTTGGGGTTGAAGTTCATAAGACATCAAAAGCAGCATTTCAAATGGAGATGACTGTTAGAAAAAAAAGTTAATGGACTATTGGATTTTATAACGAAGTATAAAATATAAAAGTCAAGATGTAATGGTTAATCTATATAAAACCTTAGTAAGACAACAGTTGGCATACTGTGTGCAGTTTGGACTCCACACTATAGGATGGATGGTGAAGCAATAGAATGGTTGCAGCATAGATTCACTAGGATGCTGCCTGGTATGAGGATATATAAGCACAAAGAAACACTTGAAAAATTGTAGCTGTTATGAGAACAGAAGACGTTAAGGGGTGATTTGATGGAGATGTTTAAAATTATGAAGGGATGGGACAGAATAGATAGAAACAGACTGTTTCCAGTGGTTATGGGGTTTAGACCAAGATAAAATGTTAGAGATTTAGGACAGAGAGCAGGAGAAACTTTTTTTTTACAGAAGGTTGTGGGGCTGTGGAATGCACTTGCAGAGTTAGTGATTGAGTCAGAGACCATGTCAGCATTTAAGAATAGGCTAGATAGATGGTTGAAAGAAAGAGAAATAAAGGGATATTGGGGACAGGGCAAGTACAGGGGATTAGGACTACTGCTTGTGGGGAGCATAAACACCAACACAGACTGGCTGGGCTGGACAGCCTGTTTCCATGTTGTAATTTCTATGAATTCCTATGAAATCCTTTAACTATAGTTAGACTTGGGCTGGAGTTTTTGTGCAGATTGAATCCTCATGCTGCATTTTCATTCAGTTTGCAGCTTGGTTTATCAGTTGGGAAATCTGTCTCTTTGGCAGTGAGCCTTTTCCAAGAATGAGTGTCGCATATTTGACAGTATTGCTCTCTCACAGAGACTTGTTACATGTATCTACAAAGAATCTCACAACTGAAAAGGTAGAAGTTAATGTGCTGGTCACCCTACACGTATTTAATGGCATGAATTGTAATAATCCTGACTGTATAGAATCATAGAATCATAGAAGTTTACAACATGGAAACAGGCCCTTCGGCCCAACATGTCCATGTCGCCCAGTTTATACCACTAAGCTAGTCCCAATTGCCTGCACTTGGCCCATATCCCTCTATACCCATCTTACCCATGTAACTTCCAAATGCTTTTTAAAAGACAAAATTGTACCCGCCTCTACTACTGCCTCTGGCAGCTCGTTCCAGACACTCACCACCCTTTGAGTGAAAAAATTGCCTCTCTGGACCCTTTTGTATCTCTCCCCTCTCACCTTAAATCTATGCTCCCTCGTTATAGACTCCCCTACCTTTGGGAAAAGATTTTGACTATCTACCTTATCTATGCCCCTCATTATTTTATAGACTTCTATAAGATCACCCCTAAACCTCCTACTCTCCAGGGAAAAAAGTCTCAGTCTATCCAACCTCTCCCTATAAGTCAAACCATCAAGTCCCGGTAGCATCCTAGTAAATCTTTTCTGCACTCTTTCTAGTTTAATAATATCCTTTCTATAATAGGGTGACCAGAACTGTACACAGTATTCCAAGTGTGGCCTTAATAATGTCTTGTACAACTTCAACAAGACGTCCCAACTTCTGTATTCAATGTTCTGACCAATGAAACCAAGCATGCTGAATGCCTTCTTCACCACCCTATCCACCTGTGACTCCACTTTCAAGGAGCTATGAACCTGTACTCCTAGATCTCTTTGTTCTATAACTCTCCCCAACGCCCTACCATTAACAGAGTAGGTCCTGGCCCGATTCGATCTACCAAAATGCATCGCCTCACATTTATCTAAATTAAACTCCATCTGCCATTCATCGGCCCACTGGCCCAATTTATCAAGATCCCGTTGCAATCCTAGATAACCTTCTTCACTGTCCACAATGCCACCAATCTTGGTGTCATCTGCAAACTTACTAACCATGCCTCCTAAATTCTCATCCAAATCATTAATATAAATAACAAATAACAGCGGACCCAGCACCGATCCCTGAGGCACACCGCTGGTCACAGGCCTCCAGTTTGAAAAACAACCCTCTACAACCACCCTCTGTCTTCTGTCGTCAATCCAATTTTGTATCCAATTGGCTACCTCACCTTGGATCCCGTGAGATTTAACCTTATGTAATAACCTACCATGCGGTACCTTGTCAAAGGCTTTGCTGAAGTCCATGTAGACCACGTCTACTGCACAGCCCTCTCTATCTTCTTGGTTACCCCTTCAAAAAACTCAATCAAATTCGTGAGACATGATTTTCCTCTCACAAAACCATGCTGACTGTTCCTAATTAGTCCCTGCCTCTCCAAATGCCTGTAGATCCTGTCCCTCAGAATACCCTCTAACAACTTACCCACTACAGATGTCAGGCTCACCGGTCTGTAGTTCCCAGGCTTTTCCCTGCCACCCTTCTTAAACAAAGGCACAACATTTGCTACCCTCCAATCTTCAGGCACCTCACCTGTAGCGGTGGATGATTCAAATATCTTTGCTAGGGGACCCGCAATTTCCTCCCTAATCTCCCATAACATCCTGGAATACATTTCATCAGGTCCCGGAGATTTATCTACCTTGATGCGCGTTAAGACTTCCAGCACCTCCCTCTCTGTAATATGTACACTCCTCAAGACATCACTATTTATTTCCCCAAGTTCCCTAACATCCATGCCTTTCTCAACCGTAAATACCGATGTGAAATATTCATTCAGGATCTCACCCATCTCTTGTGGTTCTGCACATAGATGACCTTGTTGATCCTTAAGAGGCCCTACTCTCTCCCTAGTTACTCTTTTGCCTTTATGTATTTGTAGAAGCTCTTTGGATTCTCCTTTGCCTTATCTGCCAAAGCAATCTCATGTCCCCTTTTTGCCCTCCTGATTTCTCTCTTAACTCTACTCCGGCAATCTCTATACTCTTCAAGGGATCCACTTGATCCCAGCTGCCTATGCATGTCATATGCCTCCTTCTTCTTTTTGACTAGGGCCTCAATCTCCCGAGTCATCCAAGGTTCCCTACTTCTACCAGCCTTGCCCTTCACTATATAAGGAATGTGCTTACCCTGAACCCTGGTTAACACACTTTTGAAAGCCTCCCACTTACCAGACGTCCCTTTGCCTGCCAACAGACTCTCCCAATCAACTTCTGAAAGTTCCTGTCTAATACCATCAAAATTGGCCTTTCCCCAATTTAGAATTTTAACTTTTGGGCCAGACCTATCATTCTCCATAGCTATCTTAAAACTAATGGAATTATGATCACTGGTCCCAAAGTGATCCCTCACTAACACTTCTGTCACCTGCCCTTCCTTATTTCCCAAGAGGAAGTCAAGTTTTGCCCCCTCTCTAGTCGGGCCATCCACATACTGAATGAGAAATTCCTCCTGAATACACTCAACAAATTTCTCTCCATCCAAGCCCCTAATGCTATGGCTGTCCCAGTCAATGTTGGGAAAGTTAAAGTCCCCTACTATTACCACCCTATTTTTCTTGCAGCTGTCTGTAATCCCCTTACATATTTGCTCCTCAATTTCCCGTTGACTATTTGGGGGTCTGTAGTGCAATCCTATCAAAGTGATCTCTCCCTTCTTATTTTTCAGTTCTACCCATATAGACTCAGTGGGCGAACCCTTGGATATATCCCCTCTCACTACTGCCGTGATGTTCTCCCTAATCAAGAACGCAACTCCCCCTCCTCTCTTACCTCCTGCTCTATCTTTCCTATAGCATCTGTACCCTGGAACATTGAGCTGCCAGTCCTGCCCCTCCCTTAGCCATGTTTCAGTAATAGCTATAACATCCCAGTTCCATGTACCCATCCATGCCCTGAGTTCATCTGCCTTGCCCATCAGACTTCTTGCATTGAAATAAATGCAGTTTAATCTAGACTTCCCTTGGTCTTTGCCCTGCTTTCTCAGACCATCTGTCCGGTCATGTTTTGTACATTCTCCCTGACTGCCTTTTGTTTCTGTCACCACTTTACTTCCCACTGACTTCCTGCATCGGTTCCCATCCCCCTGCCACTTTAGTTTAAACCCTCCCCAACAGCACTGGCAAACACTCCCCCTAGGACATTGGTTCCAGTCCTGCCCAGATGCAGACCATCCAATTTGTACTGGTCCCACCTCCCCCAGAACCGGTTCCAATGGCCCAGGAATTTGAATCCCTCCCTCTTGCACCATCTCTCAAGCCACGTATTCATCCTAGCTATCCTGTCATTCCTACTCTGACTAGCCCGTGGCACTGGTAGCAATCCTGAGATTACTACCTTTGAGGTCCTACTTTTTAGTTTAACTCCTAACTCCCTAAATTCAGCTTGTAGGACCTCATCCCGTTTTTTGCCTATATCGTTGGTACCTATATGCACCACGACAACTGGCTGTTCACCCTCCCCCTCCAGAATGTCCTGCAGCCGCTCCGAGACATCCCTGACCCTTGCACCAGGGAGGCAACATACCATCCTGGAGTCTCGGTTGCGTCCGCAGAAACGCCTGTCTATTCCCCTTACAATCGAGTCCCCTATCACTATAGCTCTGCCACTCTTTTTCCTGCCCTCCTGTGCAGCAGAGCCAGCCACGGTGCCATGAACCTGGCCGCTGTCAACTTCGCCTGGTGAGCCATCTCCCCCAACAGTATCCAAAACGGTAATTTCATATTAACCTTAAAGCTGACATTGGATCAGCTTTTTTGCAATTAGAAGCAAAACTTAGAAGCTTTGAAAAATTAGATTTTAATCACATGAAGAAGGAGTTTTACGCCTATGATTTCATAACTGCCCATCAGTAGGTCTTCTACACCTGTTGGCACTGCTAATGCCTGTCTATTGGAACATGCGGGTACATTTAGCATTCCTGTGCTCCTAACACAGAACCCTGCTCAACAAAAGTGCAGGTCAGAGAATTGGGGCTATAATGTTGTCGCCCTTTCTCTGTCCCTCACTCCCTTCAAGCATGACTTCCTTGCTGGGAGCATGGAATCACCCCTGGTGTTTTAATACAGCTGTTGTTGTTTCCTCTTCCCCTCCCTCCAGTAAAACACAGGAGATGAAGTGGAGTTGTAACAATGGAAATTATAAATACGCTATACACTGTGCAATTATTTTCTATTGCTAAACAGGAACCAGAAGACATAGATTTAGGGTGATGGGCAAAAGAACCAAAGGTGACGTGAGGAAAAACTTTTTTTTACACAGCAAGTGGTTAGGATCTGGAATGCACAATCCGAGGAGGTGGTTGAGGCAGATTCAATGATGGCCTTCGAAAGGGAACTGGATAAATACTTGAAAGGAAAAAATTTGCAGGGCTATGGGATTATGGCGAGGGAATAGAACTAGCTGGATTGCTCTTGCATAGAGCCGGCTCGGACTTGATGGGCCGAATGGCCTCTTTCTGTGCTGTAACCTTTCTATGATTCTAGGAGGCTGATCTCTAGTATCAGAGGATTCCTTTTTGAGGAAAAATTGGAGAAACTTGTGTTCTTCCACCTTCTAATGCAGGCAACTGAGGTGGGGAGGGGAAACCTTATAGAGATATACAACCTTATAAACTGTATGGTGTGGAGCACTACTTCAAGCTATCTCATGAAAGTAGTACAAAATGGCACAGCTTTAAACTGGTGAAGGACACATTTAGGGTCAATATTTGGAAATTATTTTTCACACAAAAATAAAGAACTTGAATTCATGTCATGTCCTCAGAAATTCCCAAAGCTCTTCATAACCAAATAGTTACTTTTTTTATACAAAAATATGCAGTCACTTGTTACATAGTTAAATACTGCAACCAATTTGCACATATCAAGGTCCTACAAAAAGCAAATGAATGAATGCATGACCAGTATTGTTTGAGGGAGAAAACTAGCCAGGACACCAAGAGAACGCCCATCTCTTAAACTAGTACCATGTTTTTTTTTAACATCAGTCAATGGGCCCTTGATTTAATTATTCAAAAGGCAACACCTATAATAATGCAACACTCCCTTGGTACTTCACTGAAGTATCAGCGTAGTTTATATGCTCAAGTCCTGGGGTGAGGCTTGAACCCACAACCTTCTGACTTGGGCACAAGAGCTACCAACTGAGTTAAGCTGATACAATTGGAATTGACTTTGGCTAGGGCAGTGGAGTCAAAAAACCTATTGGGTACATTTTGCAAGGCGAGGTTCCTGGCATGGAGCCTCAAGATAGGATTGGGAGTTGCAGAATCAGTCCTGCAGTGCTATAACCCTAAATCTGTTCTGTAGTTACATCTAGTGAGGCTTCGTACTAGGAGAGTATCCTTGCAAAAAGTATCAATTTTTTTACATTTAAAGAACATTGGATGAGATAAATTGATCATCTTTTACTGCTGGGTAGTTTATTTAATCCAGTTTGACACTCTTTTGAATCTAGAATTCAATTGCTTATTTTAAGTACTTTTAAAATTATACACACGAGATGTGTGGGTCCAAAGCAGTGGTTCTGTTCAGCAGTTTCTGCTTCCTACAAGTGAAATTTTTTAATCGTATGTTAGTGTCACATAATTAGGTAAACTGTTGTCACTAATGTCCGTCACACCACAAAGTACGTGACTTCTACGTCCAAACTGTGTAAATCATGATTACCAGCGAGTGACCAGTGGAGTGAGACAGTCCAGTAGAGTGTGGGGTTTGGGGTAAGTACTGATATTTTTACTTATTCTAATGTATTTGGAATTTGCTTCATTTTAGCTGTTCAATACTAGGAAATATATAGGAACTATTTTAACTTGTTTATGTGGTGCCTTACCTGTGGGCTGCTTTTGAGTTGGGTAATAGGTTAATGAATTATTTATGTAAAAATGCGGTGACAGTCTTTGTTGTTTCCTGTGGCAGTTGAGCTATTGTGGAAGTTAAGAGTTACAACTTTGAGATTACTAATGAAAGATTGCTTGTGAAAGTGAAAGACCAGTGGAATGTGAAGGGCCAGGCGAGTGTGGAGTTTAGCCTCAAATGGACTTCATCCATGAAATTATATTTGAGGGATTAAATCACTAAATGATTATATTTTAAACTTTAAGAAAAAACAGTTTTAATTTAGTATGTGGGGGGCAGCTAAGGCTGGTTATGTGTGGTACCAGCACAAGGTGGAAGATCCTGAATTCTTTGTGTATCCAGGATGCCCAAATGTGTGGAAAGTGTGTCCGGCTGCTTGCTCTTGAGTTCAAAGTTTCTGAGCATGCGGAATATCTCAGGAGCACTGTCGCGTACAGGAGGGAATATTCAAGGAAATATTCCTCGAATGCAGATTTCAGGAAGTGGTCACCCCACAAGCAGAGTACGTTACTGAAGAATGGAAGTCCATTGGGTTGGGAAGAGGAAATAGGAGGAAAAGGAGGGATCTCCTGAGAATGTACAGTTGACAAATAGATATTCAGTACCGAATACCAATATCAATGGAACAAATTGTAAACAATGCCACAAACAATGAGCAGGTGGTTGCTAAAGTAGGGGGTGGAGTGAAATGTGGAATCAGTAGTAATATGCAATGTCACTGTCGGAATAGACGGATGATTTTGTAGCTGCAGCAAGGAGTCCTTAATGGTGTGTTGATTCTCAGGTGCCGGGGTAAGGATATTACATCGTGGGTGCAAAAGATTTTGCAGAAACAAATGGAACAACTGGAAATTGTGATTCATGTTGGAACCAGTGATGTGGGAAAGAATAGAATTGAGGCCCTGTAAAGTGAGTTGTCAGGAATTAGGAGGTAGATTAAACAGCATGGCTTAGAGGTTGTAATCTCGGGATTATTCCTGATGCCTTGCAATAGTCATTGTAGAAATAGTAATGAGGCAGGTAAATATGTGGCTGAAGGGGAAGGGAAGGTTTCAGATTCCTGGGATATTGGGACCAGTTTTGAGGTAGAAGCGGCATGTTCAGCTTGGCAGCTTCATCTGAGCAGGACTGAGATCAGTGTCCTTGCTAGGAGAGTAACTGGTACTGTGGTGGAGGGTTTAAACTGTGTAGCAGGAAGGAGGGAAAAATGAGCAACAACAGAAAGGAAATCAAAGGGGTGTTACTAATTATGGGTCTGCACTGGATATTCTTTTAGGTCCAGTGTCACTGGACACTCCTTTATGCAGACTGTGTCTCCTGTGATTGCTTATCTTTACTGCCCAATATCTAGTCTATATGATCGTGAGACCCAGGGGTGATAACAACAAAACCCCTCATTATGTGAACTGGATGCTGTAATCTCACGTGTTCCCATGTGCATTTCTCCTTTTCTTGTAGAAGGCGATTGATTGCCATTCTAATGAGACAAGGCCAATTCTAAACCACAAGATTGCTTTATTTTACATGGAATATATGAACAAACAGAACAGCTTTTAGTGAAATTTAATCTAATTCCTAGTCCTTCTTGTAACATCAAAAATAACATTATGCAAACTGATATTGGTCTAGCTTCGATTTGCAAGTCAGTATTTGCAGAACTGAATGGCTCTGAAAGGAAGAGAGCGTTCTCTGCCTCCGACCGTTTCCAAATTCCAACTTCTCCAGGCTGTTACCTTCCAGTTAGACAGGTAACCAAAGATGTTCCCAGCTTTGCACAAGGAGTGTTAGCAAAATTAAAGAAGAAAGTAATAAAGAACAGAAGCAGAAGGGATTAAAACGAGCATGGTTGCCAAATAGAGGCAATATTGTGTTATAATATGTGCATTTATATTCATATATTATGAATAAAATTGGTGATCTATACACACAAAGTGCTACGGGGGTGGATGCATGATATAAGCACAAAAGAGAGATGACATGCTAGAGCAGAGCTCGAGATGAACCATTCCTGGTTACAAAATATTCAGGAGTGATAAGTGTAGGGATAAAAAGAGGAGAGATGGCAATATTATTGTTCAAGAAGGAAACATGGGATTGTAGGGCTAGAAATTGGACTGTCTAGCACCCGCTGTTTCGGCACTACGCTGCATCCCGGAGTGCCAAGATGACGTCTTGGCTGCGCACACACAATTCTAGTGTGAAGTGTGCCGGACGCCATCTTAGTAAAGGTACTAGCACATGCGCAAATAATAAACGCTGGCAGCATGTGAAGTAAGGAGAAAATGCATACAATCAGTGTGCAACGCTGATTTAAAGTGATAGACACCATTTTGGGACTTAACGTTCCACCCAACGCACAGTCTTAACTGTAACCATCTGAACATGTTTTAGAGTGCTTGGAGGATCCCCCACCAGCGCTATTTAAGAGGATCATGCAGAATTTACAGGTTAGTTGCTGGATTATTGCTTCTGGCTACTGATGCATTTGTAACTGTTTTTGGAGGTCTTCTATACTTGAATACTGGGACAACGGGACATAGCCTAACATATAGAGCCAGACGTGCAGGAGTGAAGTTAGGAAACACTTCTACACACAAAGGATGGTAGAAGTTTGGAACGCTGTTCTGCACACGGCAGTTGATGCTAGCTCAATTGTGAATTTTAAATCTGAGATTGATAGATTTCTGTCAACCAATGGTATTAAGGGATAGGGGGCTAAGGCGGGTATATGGAGTTAGGTCACAGGTCAACCATGATCTCATTGAATGGCGGAACAGGCTCGAGGGGGGCTAAATGCTACTGCCATTTGCTGCCTTCTGTTATGCGCCACCTTCTCCTGCAAGAAAGCGGGAAGTGTGTCTGGGTGATGTGCCTGTCGTGGTCAAATAGCTGCCAGTGTGTGTGGCCTGTGAGTTGTGGGTGGGCGGCTTGCAACAGTGGTAATGTGTAAGAATGAGAGGAAGCATCTGATCGGCAGAGTTGAGTACTGATGGAAAGAGTTTGTTGGTATGTGGGTGATGGGAGGTGTAGTGCGAGGAGCAGTGGATGCAGCTTATGATGCAGTTGGTAGAAGATGCCACTTGACAGTTGATCTCACTCACCTTGATCACTCGTGTCAAAGCATTGAACTTCTTCCTGCACTGCATTCATGTTCGTGGTGCTGTGCACCTGGCATTGACTGCATCCCCCTGCTGCCTTCCACTGCCTTTTGGGCATATGTCTGGAGGGCATATGTCTGGAGGGCCTCTTGCCTCCCCCCGCGGATACAGGATGCCTCTCCTATCCATCTCTTGCATCAAGAACTCTAGTGCATCAGCAGGGAACCTTGGTGCATGCACTCTTGCAGGCATGGTACTAACTCAGACCGGCAGATTGATTAGGTCTGACATGCAGATTGGAGGATGTGGAGTTTAGTAGTGCGCAACCTTTATTCAATGTTTTAACATAACTCATCAGTTTGTAAACATAGGGACGGGACCTGCATCTGTGTTTTACGTGTGCGATGCCTAATCTCCGTTCAGACAGCAGACTGTTATTTTCAGCAAATAACAGGTACCAGCTACCTTTAAGAGATTTTGGCTACCTGTCAGAGAGACATCCTCCCTTTAAGAGATTCAGGCTCCCCCTGCTGGTGGAAACTGCGCTTGTCCTTGAATCCTCGTGTCAGGCCTGGTTTTTAACGCTGCTTGCAGGTAAGTGTTCAGGATGGATGAATGTCTCGTCCTGCCTGCACAGGAAGCACCAGGCACGGGTTAGTCGCAGACTGCAGTACCCGTGCCGGGTTTCCAGCCTAATCGAATTTTACCCCCCCCTAGTGTTTTAAGTTTCACCTGTATGGGATTTTATTAAATTCATGTTATGACATTGCTATAATTGGATTTGGCTTATAAGGGGTTAACTTCCAAAGCCAACAGATATGGAATCCAAGTTGTTGCCATGGTAATTTGGAATGTTAATTAGTAAACGGTAGGGATCATTGCATACATTCTTAAGCATTTCACACCATTTTGATGGAATGATTTCTTTCTAACACTTAAATGTCCAAGAAGGGTTTTCATTCCATGGACCCAGTAAAGGCCTTAAATAAACAGAGACTCGCCTCTCTTATCAAAGGGAATGCATTTTGACTAGTGCGGTAATTGACAGCTCAGCGGGGCATTCCCCTGAACACAAAGTTAAGGGAGGGATCAGAGGACCCTTTCTCTATCTCTTCCAACTTTCTATCTTGTTCACTTTCTTTTTCGCTTTCTATTTTTTCTCTTTCACTCTCGCTAACTTTTGCTCTCTTACGCTCGCACTCTTTTCCACTCCTTGCTCTCTTTCTTCCCCCTTCCTCACCCCTCCCCCCCCCTTCCGACCCTCCTCTCCATCCCATGACACTATTCAAAGAAGAGCAAGTTAGATTTGCTGGTGTCCTGCTAATGTTTATCCCTCAACCAACAACACCATAACAGATTATCAGGTCATGTAATCGCATTGCTATTTGTGGGCCTTTACTATACATAAATTGGCTGTTGCATTTCCCTACATTACAACAGGGACTACACTTCAAAAGTACTTCATTGGCTGTGAAACACTCTGGGATGTCCGGAATGCTGCTATATAAATGCAAGTTCATTCTTTTTATTTGCCTTTTCTCTCTTGTGCATATGCTCTATCTCCCCACTTTAATGCATAAGCATTCCGTTTTTCCTTCCCTCCCTCTCACTAGGATAGTAGGGTGAACCCATGCAGCTTGTAACAGAAAAAGAGAGCCAGTAAAATTGGGTTTAGCTAGATTGAAAAGCAGTTCTTGCCCAGACCGCCAGTGGTGTTCATGTTTGCATTGTTTTCATGGAGCAAAGAGCGATAGCAAATTAACAGACCTCATTTTGAAAACTGCATTCTGTTCAATATATGTATTTTATGTAAATTAAACCAGTATGTTGGTTTACAGTCATCCTGCATCTCACTATATTGCTTTTAGTCTGCTTTCTGTAAAGACAGGAGAATGCACATGAGAGATTACCAGAGCCATTATATGTAACAAGGGTTTCATATTATTACCCCTGGATCATTCTATCATCTAACAAGAAATTGGGCAGAAATAGGTGCACGCTGGACTGTAGAGCTGAGATTGATCGATTTCTGTGAACGAAGGGTATTAAGGGATATGGGGCTAAGGCGGGTGTATGGAGTTAGGTCACAGGTTCACCATGATCTCATTGAATGGTGGGACAGGCTTGAGGGGCTATATGTCACTGCTATTTTCTGCCTCCTGATATGCGCCACCTTCTCCTGCAAGAAAGCAGGACGTGTCTGGGTGATGTGCCTGTCATGGTTGAATAGCTGCCAGTGTGTGTGGCCTGTGAGTGGGCAGCTTGAAACAGTGGTAATGTGTAAGGGTGAGAGGAAGCATCTGGTTGGAAGAGTTGAGTATGATGGAAAGAGTTTGTTGGTATGTGGATGATGGGGTTGCAGTGCATGGTGCAGTTGGTATGAGATGCCACTTGACAGTTGACCTCACTCACCTTGACCACTCATGTCAAAGCATTGAACTTCTTCCTGTACTGCATCCATGTTCATGATGCTGTTTGCCTGGCATTGACCTCATCCCCCACTGCCTTTTGGATATATGTCTGGAGTGCCTCTTGCTCCCCCCTCCTCCCCTGCAGTTATAGGATGTCCCTCCTTCTGTCCACCTCTTGCACCAAGGTCCCTAGTGCATCAGCAGAGAACCTTGGTGCATGCACTCTCGTAGGCCTGGTACCAAGTCAGATCGGCAGATTGTGAGGTGTGGCGTGCAGATTGGAGGACGTGGGATTTAGTAGTGCACAACCTTTAGTCAGTGTTTTAACATAACTCACCAGTATGTAAACTTAGGTATGGGACCTGCATCTGTGTTTTACGTGTGCAATGTCTGATCTCCATTCAGAGACTGTTATTTTCAGCAAACAACAGTTACTAGCTACCTTTAAGAGATTTCTAAGAAACAGCCTCCCTTTAAGAGATTGGGCTCCCCCTGCTGGTGGATAGTGCAAATTGCATTGATTCCATGTGCAAGGCCCGAACGCTGATTGCAGGTTAGTACTCGGGCCGGCCGAAACCCGCGTCCTGCCTGTGCAGGGGTCATTGGGCGCGGGGTAATACATCAACATTCCCCAATCTATCACCATTTAAATAATACTCTGCCTTTCTGTTTTTCCTTCCGAAGTGGATAACTTTGCATTTATCCACATTATACTGCCAATGCCATGTAATTGCCCACTCACTCAACTTGTCGAAATCGCCTTGAAGCCTCTTTCCATCCTCCTCACAACTCACGCTCCCACCTAGTTTTGTCTCGTCAGCAAATTTGGAAATATTACATTTGGTTCCCTCATCCAAATTATTGATATATAGTGAATAGCTGGGGCCCAAGCATTGATCCCTGCGGTACCCCCCGTCCCTGCCTGCCACCCTGAAAAAGACCCATTTACTCCTACTCTGTTTCCTGTCTGTCAACCCATTTTCTATCCATGCCAGTATATTACCACCAATCCCATGTGCTTTAATTTTGCACACTAATCTCTTATGTGGGACTTTATCAAAGGCCTTCTGAAAATCCAAATAAACCACATCCACTGGTTCTTCCTTAGCTATTCTGCCAGTTACATCCTCAAAAAACTCCAGTAGGTTTGTCAAACATGATTTCCCTTTCATAAATCCATGTTGACTTTGTCTAATCCCATTGATATTTTCTAAACGTCCTGTTATCACATCCTTTATCAGATTTAACATTTTTAAATTTTGTTATCAAAGAGATTACCATGTCCCTTCACAGCTTCTTGCTGCACTTCAGCACCCCCCTTCCTTCAGACAGTTTTATCAGGATCTCTGCATTTCTTCAGGCTAGGAGAGCGCCTTAAGGTCCTGGAGGGGATGTCTCCTCAATCACGAGCCAGTTCCTCCACCGCCAGATGTCGCTCTACTACAGCCACAAACTCCTGGACGTCTGCCGGCTCTCCTTGTCTGACCCATCTCCTGACGTTAGTGGGTAGAGCTTGGATGAACCAGTCCATGACAACCCGCTCCAGGATCTTCACTGGGTTATTTGTCTCGGACTGTAGACGTCACCAGGCCAGGTGTATCAGGTTGTACATCTGTGATCTTGGAGGTTTCCCACCTCATAGGCCCAGGATTGAAAGAGTCAAACTCTCGCCATGGGGATTACTCCAGCACAGGACAGGATTTCCTCCATCATCTGGTAATCCACACCTGGAGTACTGTGTATAGTTTTGGGCACCTTACCTAAGGAAGGACATACTTGCCTTGGAGGGGGTGCAATGAAGGTTCACTAGATTGATTCCTGGGATGAGAGGGTTGGCCAATGAAGAGAGATTGAGTAGAATGGGCCTATATTCTCTGGAGTTTAGAAGAATGGGAGGTGATCTCATTGAATCATAAGATTCTAAGAGGGCTTGAAAGGGTAGATGCTGAGGCTGTTTCCCCTGGCTGGAGATTCTAGAACTAAGGGGCATAGTCTCAGAATAAGGGGTCTGTCATTTAGGACTGAGATGAGGAGAAATTTCTTCACTCAGAGGGTTGTGAATCATTGGAATTCTCTACCCTAGAGGGCTGTAGATGCTCAGTCATTGAGTACATTCAAGACTCAAAGCGTTAGATTTTTGGAAATCAAGGGATATTGGGATAAGGCAGGAAAGTGGAGTTAAAGTAGAAAATCAGCCATGATCTTATTGAATGGCAGAGCAGGCTCGAGGGGACGTATGGCCTACTCCCATTACTTATGTAATCAGTGGCAACCGTCAGTTCAAAGTCAAAGTATGCCTTTTGGGCGTCTTGTACCTAAAAAAAGAGCCACAATCCCTGCCCACTGTTCTTATGGCCACTTTTCTCACTCTGCACATCGTACATCTCCACATTATCATCTGGAGTCATCTTTTGTAATACCAAGTTAGGTCTGTTCTGACAAAGGGTCATCGACCTAAAACGTTAACTCTGTTTCTTTCTCCACAGATGCTGCCTGACTTGCTGAGTATTTCCAGCATTTTCTGTTTTTATTTTAGGCCAGATTAGGCTATGGGTCGGTCACCCTTCATCCTCCCAACACCAGCCTCTGCATCAAATTCTAGATCTCAGCCTCAGTTCCTTCCGCTTTTGCCATCATGATCCGATTCGTTTCTTGTTGGAGTTCCAGAATCTTGTTGGTCTGCTCCTGTTGTGCCAATGTGGACTGCATGAATGCTCTCACCGTTTCCTGCATGATGGTGGGTCTCGGCCTTCCTCAGCGTGCCAGAATCCCACTTCTGACACCATGGGCACGATTTAAACTTTGAAGTCTGGGTGCATTGGGGGGCATACAAAATCAGGCATTTCTGGAGCAGGAAAGAATCCCGGCTCCAACCCGCCGATAAACGCGCACGACCCAGACACGTAGAACTCGGAGGTCCCGCCGGCAATTAAAGCTAGCAGGACAATATTTAAACAAGGAATTAAACTACTTAAAGTACTTGAAATCTTCATTAATGTAGTTAATCATGCTGGGAAGCGATTTCAACACCGCCTCAATGTCTTTCCTGTACTGTGTGAAGCACGCCATGGGAAACTAGGCGGGTTGCAGCCGGCAGCCGTTTGGCCATTTAAATCCCTGTTTGACAGATGGGGATAAAAGGTGAGTAATTGCAGCAGGGCACTCAGTTCTCTCAGACAAACTTTTGGCTGGGAGTTCTTTGTGTTTAGACTGAAAATTCTTGGTTTACACTCAGAATTGTTCTGTTTACACATATTTACCTACTTTTTGGACCCCCTCAAACTGACACCATCAGGAATGTGGTGGTGGGGGGTGCGCAATGGCTGCATTCACCAGTACGTCCGAGGACGAGGAACATCACCATCCTCGTCAGGCTCGGCGTGCACTTCCGCCACTTGCAGCTCCACAACACAGAGGTGCGCTACAGGGATCTGCACAAGAACAGAGGGGGGGGGGGAACAACAGTGGGACCGACGTCGCAGGAGGCACTGCCCTCGAGAGAGGGTCAACAGACCGAGCCTGAGCTTCCTGGACCTCTGAGGAGCAGTGCCTACGAAGGCTCAGAGTAAGTCACCAGGTGGTCGCAGACGTTGGCAGCCTCCTTCATGCCGAGCTGCTCCCAGCTGGGCCTGGCAGCATCGCATTGCCCTTGGCAGTTAAAGTGACCACTGCCCTCAACTTCTTCGCCTCCGGATCATTCCAGGGCCCCACCGGTGACATCGTTGGGGTCTCTGTCGTCTGCCCACAAGTGCATAAGTCAGATCACCGATGGATTGTTTCGCAGGGCGTCGCACTAAGTCAACTTCCCCATGGACGACCTCAGCCAGACAGAGGGGGCAGTGGGTTTCCACTCTGAGGCTGGCTTCCTATGGGTGCAGGGTGCAATTGATTGCATGCATATAGCAATCCGAGCACCTCCACACGAGCCAGGACTGTTCAACAGAAAGGGTTATCACTCCATCAATGCGCAGCTCATTTGCTACCACCAAAAGAGATTTCTTCATGCGTGTGCCAGATTCCCTGGCAACTGCCATGATTCCTTCATTCTGAGGGAATCCAACATTCCACCCCTCTTCCATGCACCAGACAGCCTTAAGGGATGGCTCCTCAGAGACTAGGGATACCCCATGCACATGTGGCTCATGACACCTGTGAGAAACCCCATCAGCGAGGTGCAGCGTCGATACAACGACAATCACATCGCCACCAGGTCAGTCATTGAACATGCGATAGGACTGCTGAAGATGCGATTCCGGTGCCTGGATCGCTGTGTTGTGGCCTGCACAACAGAGAGGGTTACTGGTTGATGAGGCCCCAGGCCCACATCCAGCATCCACATCAGCCATCAATCTTGAGGACGAGGAGGAACCCATCGGCAGAGCAGCAGCTCACCTGGCTGCTTGCGAGGCCAGGGAGTCACTAATATTTGAATGATTCTCATAAGGACATCTGCAAAGTGAGAAGAGTCTAGTTCTCAGACCACCTGGAAAGAGCAGCACCGCGTCCCCCACCCCACACACAAAACAGTCCTACAACTACACATACACCCACTGTAAACACACCCACTGGGTGGCATCAAGTCTCGCTGTTCATGAAGCACATGAAAGGGCACTATCACAAAAGGCAGTCAAGTCACGGCAGTAATGGTGAGAACGCTAACATTTAATGTGAATTTAACAAAAACCAAGTCTGTTGGACACCCTTTGTGATCACAAAACCTTAGCCTTTCACTTCCTACTACTTCTACATGGTGGATCCCCTGTGGCTGTAGCAGAGGTAGTTGCAGGTTGCTCATGTTCATACCCTGACTGGTCAGATGCTTTGGGCCTACGCCCTCCGTGTTTTGGAGCCTATGAGGGCCCCGCTGAAGACTGCTTCGCCTGCACCTGTGCAGGGGAGACTCGGCCACCTGGAGAGGAGGCAGCATTGCGGGTACTGGTTGGGGCGGCGGGGGGTGGTGCAGGACAACGGGTGCCCCCACTTCCATGTCCCCTTTCGCCATCATCACTTTCCTGGGCCAGGCCCACATCACTCCTATCACCCTGCTGGACAACAGTTTGGAGGACATGTGAGATGCTTTGGAAGCCCACTTGCAAAGTTTCTGTCTGCCTGTTTAAAGCGGCAGAATGTTGTTCACCCTGAGTCCACATGGTCATTGTCAGGGCCGAATGGACTCATTTGTGAGGCGTGCTTGAAGCTCAATAGAGGCTAGCCTTCTGTCCATTGCAGACATTCCCACATTTACTTGCGCCACTATCTCAGACATTCCCGCAGGTACCTGTGCCACCATTCCACTAATGCAGGAGTTAGACGCCTGCATCTTCTCCGCAGTTGTGGAGAGTGTGCGTGGCACCTGTTCTAGTGCCTCGCAGATGTGTTACTGTCCCTCGATCATTCTCCGTTTAAAGGATGGCCTCCGAGGTTCAGCATCTGCGTCCAGCTGAGCAGAGAATGGAGAGGAGTGCGCCCACCAACGCAGACTCTCCACAGCTGCCCCTGCCACCAGTGTCTGCTCGTGCTCACTTGTGTGTGGTGACTCACCAGGTGCCAACCCAACTAACTGATTACTAGGACCCACTGAAGTGAGAGTATCTGGGCTGGTGGATGGCTCGCTAAGATGTGACGGTGCGCCCTCAGAGGCCAGGAGCTCCTGTGAGGAATCTCCCTCTCCAGTCACTGCGGTCATTGAAGGGCCTGTAAGAGAACAGAAGGCAATATTAAGCATCATCACAGATGTGTATCGTTGCGATGAGCATACTGAGGTGTTCAAGATGCCAATCATTCTTAACTTCAATTCATGTGTGAGATGAATGTTAAAGTTGTGTCACCAGACGTTTGTGGGGTTCCAGTCTCAGCGTCCCCGATGGACAGGCACTCAAGGGTGCGTTTGATCTCCAGGGCCTCCTCCTCCACCTTTGAGGACCACCTTGTTGTGCCCCCCCTCCAGTCCTCACCCTCTCCCGTACATTTTGCACTCTCTTCTCCTACAAGGGGAGAAAGTACAGACGTGTGAGTGAGTGAGGGTGAAGTGGTCAGCCAGTTAATGAATTGCTATGGGAGAGACTGATCATGAAAGAGATGCATCAGAGGGTGACTATCAGACATATACATCACATTGGATCAGGATTGGGGTGAGTGGTAGTGGTGGATTCACAAAGGGGGAGGTGAGAAAGTGAAGGTAAGTTGATGATGAGCCTCAAGTGGGTGTGAGGAGTGATGTGATGGAGTAGTCTTGGCAGTGCAGAATGAGTTTGGGGGGGTGGGGGGGGGGGGGGGGGGGGGGAGGAAATGTGGAACACGGAACGTAGGAGAATCAATAAGTGAACTCACTTTTGCTGACCTAGTTAGGTCATTGAAACGCTTCCAGGACTGGACCCAAGTGCGGGAGATGTTGCTCCTGCTGGTGACGACCTCTGCCACCTCGAGCCAGGCCTTCTTGGTGGCAGTGGCAGGGTGTTTCCTCCTGTCAGTTGGGTAAAATTGTTCCCTCCTCCTCCTCACTCTGGCCAGCAGCACCTCAAGTGAGGCATCACTGAATCTTGGAGCTGGCTTGCCCCTCTGCCACTCCATTCTGCATCCTTACTCCTTGCTCCAGCAATAGCCATTGGTGCAATAGCCTTTTAAATCCAGACGCTCCAGCTGACAGCAGGTGCACAGTCCGCCCACTGCACAGCTTTCGGATGGCAAACCCAGAAACAACATTAAGGGCTATCAAGTAAATCACGATCACATGGGGAAGGGTAAGATTTTTTTTCGGGTTACCTGCGCATCCCACCAGCATTTTAAAATCATGCCCCATGTGTAACAAGCTAAAGCAGGCCCATGACCCAGTTGTCAAATAGACACACAGACTAGAGCTTAAAACGAGTGAGGTGTATTCACCCACAGCAGTTGTGTCTTTAAGTGCAGCAATGAACAAAACATGAATTACTGTCCAGCAAACACCTTATCACTCTCAGCTCCTTCCTCTCCAACCCTTTTTTGAACTGAACAATTATCTGCCTTTTATCCTTCCAGGCTGAGGGTCGATCCTGATTAAAGGCAATTAAGGTCAACGATTTCTTAAAGCGATACCACCTTGCCTTGTCATTTTGACATTTTATACAATTTCTTAAAGCTGTACCCCTATCGCGGATACAGTGCTCTCAAATGCCTATGGCTCATATAGCGTCCTTCTCTCACTCTATTACAATGTTTATATATACACATACAAACCCATACTTACATTATGATACTTTTGATATTCTTTCAATTTCACTTATTGGGTTCTGCAGAATAAACTCTCATTTACAGATGAATCAACAAGTTTCACTCTAATCAGTTTTGTTTTGTTTTAAAACAGTGTATGTCTGAAATCTCAAACTACTTGAGCTCAGTTCCCAAGATAGTATAAAAGGATTATTGCTGAAGTGGGAATTTTAGCAGCATGCAAACAGGAGCTATTCTATTTGGTTTTAAGCTTTTATAAGCAATGATCCCTGCATGTGATGTGCCTGTCACACATTGCTTTGAGTTTGTACTGGTTGCAATCCTAGTAACTCTTAAAATTTCACGTGGAATGTCTTTTGAAAGTGCAGTTTGCCCACGCTCTCTCCCAGCATTAAAAATTAGCTGGCGAAGCAACTGCACAGAGCTCCATTGTTGAGACACCTCCGTGCTGATCAGTCTGAGATCAATCTGCAGTGTAACTCTAGTCTGCTGACTGCATTGCAGCCATCTGCAGCTGTTGTCTGACGTCAGATAGGTGTGATATAACTGCTTTGTCCCTGGAGACAATAGTCTCCTCACTCAAAAGGAAACTTTATTGAATTTGGCTTGTGGAAGTTGTACCATAAAAGGTATTTTGACACTTACTACGCAACACATTCTACTGCCAGCAGAACAATTAATAATTTGTGGTCTGACAGGAACAAATAAAGTGCTTTTATTGGGTGAATAGCTTTTGGTGTACAGACATTGTGAGGGTGAAGGGTTTTGATCATCCCTGGATTAATTAACAGCGGAGACCAATTCTTGACAATATACCTGAGTTTCATCCGTTTATTTTTATTAGACCACTCATTCCACAATGATGCCTCCCATAGTTGTGCATCTACTATCGGCTGAAGGCTAAGCTATATTTTCTGCCCATTTATAGTTTATGGACAAAAAAACTATCCCTAAGCCGTAGAGTGGTATTTGAGTGTCATGATCTTTTAGTTGGGGAGGAGTAAGGAGAAGGTAAAGATTTTATATTCGCAACAAAATTATACAACTCCCAAGTCCACCGTGTCCTTCCACCCTGCTGTCAAGAAGACTTGATGTAGCCACAATTATTATGGCTGTAAAGAGTGGATATGCACTGAAGCCAGGAACATAATAGGAGAAAGAATGATACCACACTTATTACATAGAACGTACAGCACAGAAACAGACCATTTGGCCCAACAGGTCCATGACCGTGTTTCTGCTCCACGTGAGCCTCCTCCCACTCTTCTTAATCTAACCCCGTCAATATATCCTTCTATTCCTTTCTTCCTCCTGTGTTTATCTAGCTTCCCCTTAAATGCATCAATGCTAGTCGCCTCAACTACTCTTTGTGGTGACGAATTTCACACTCTAACCACTCTCTGGGTAAAGAAGTTTCTCCTTTATTCCCTATTGGATTTATCAGTGACTATTTTATATTTATGGCCCCTAGTTCTGATCTCCCCCGCAAGTGAAAACAACATCTTTACGTCTACCCTATTAAACCCTTTCATAACCTCAGTCTTCTCTTTTCTAGAGAAAAGAGCCCCAGCCTGTTCAATCTTTCCTGATAGTTATAACCTCTCAGTTCTGGTATCATCCTAGGAAATTTTTTTTCACCTTCTCCAATGCCTCTATATCCATTTTATAATATGGAGACCAGAACTGTGCACAGTACTCCAGGTGTAGTCTAACCAAGGTTCTATACAAATTTAACATAACTTCCTCGCTTTTTAATTCTATCCCTCTAGAAATGAACCCCAGTGCTTTGTTTGCTTTTTTATTAACCTGTGTCGCTACTTTTAGTGATTTGTGTATCCGTACCCCCAGATCCCTCTGCTGCTCTACCCCATTTAGACTCTTATTTTCTAAGGAGTATGTGGCCTCCTTATTCTTCCTACCAAAATGTACCACCTCACACTTATCTATATTGAAATTCATTTGCCTATTCCACACCCATTCTGCAAGTTCATTAATGTCTTCCTGTATTTTGTCGCAGTCCTCCTCAGTATTTATTAACTATGCCCCCCAATTTGGTCTCGTTTGTAAATTTTGAAATTGTACTTCCGATTCCGGAGTCCAAATGGTTTATGTAAATGGTGAACAACAGTGGTCCCATCACCGATCCTTGTGGAACACCACTTCACACCTTTTGCCAGTCTGAGTAACTACCTTTAACTCTAACTCTCTGTTTTCTCTTTTGTAGCCAGCTTGCAATCCATTCTGCTACTTGTCCCCTGACTCCACATACTTTGACCATACTCATGAGTCTCCAATGCGGTACCATATCGAAGGCCTTTTGAAAATCCAAATATATTACATTAACTGCATTACCTTTGTCCACCCTTTCTGTTACTTCAAAGAATTCAGTAAGGTTGGTCAAGCATGACCTTCCCTTTTGAAATCCGTGCTGACTATTCTTTATTATATTTTCGTTTTCTATGTTTTTCTATTACATCTTTGAGTAAGGAGTCCATTATCTTTCCTACCACAGACATTATGCTAATTGGTCTATAGTTCCCTGGACTTGTTCTATCTCAGTTTTTAAATATAGGGTTCACATTAGCTGTCCGCCAGTCCTCTGGCGCTTTTTCCTTTTCTAATAAATTTTTATATATTTGTAATAGTGCTTCTGCTATCTCTTCCCTAATTTCTTTTAATATGCGCGGATGCAATCCATCCAGACCAAGGGTTTTATCCTCTCTTGTTTAGTTTATCAATTATCTCCCCCCTTTCTATCTTAAATGTCTTTTTTTTAGATCTCTTCTTCTAATGTCATACCCACTATATTAGTCTCCCTGGTAAATACTGAGGCAAAGTAATTTTTTAATATTGCTGCCATTTCGCTGACATTACTATGAGCTTATCGTGTATATCCCTTAGTGGCTCGATCTCTATCCTGCTTCTGACCTCATTTTGTACCCTACCCTATCCCGAAATCAAGTGAAAAATATTGGAAAATGTGACCCATGGAAATTATTGTACATTCTCTCTTCCATCATGGTAATTGGCATAATCTTTCTCTTTTCATGTCTATCTTGCTTTACTTGTTCTGTCTCGTTATATTTGTTTCCATTACAGTAATATTTAACAGCTGCTGCTTCCCTTCATATCCATATATACCCTATGCTGCTATTCTACAATAATATTTCTGCTCTTTCAGCTTGCCATCAAGTCCTTCAAGTGGTTAACACTGTGTTGATTCTTACAAACTTATAAACTGCTATACTTGATGCCTCCTTTACATATTTTGGGAGCTGCCCTTTCTCATCAAAAATGTGTTCACATTTTTCCATTACGACAGTACCAGTGCATCCAGGCCCTGGTTTAAAAGTGAGCTTTTCTTGCATCCCATTGTGCCATTCTCCACAAATTTTGAGCATTCAACAATTGGATTAATAAAGCTTGATAAAGGTTAAAAACATTATTATTGCTGATACATTGATTGGCTGCTAATTTCTCATTTACGATGAATTGCACAATCAAAACCATACATTCCTGCAATTTGGCAGCAAGTCTTAAAATATGAAGAAAAATGCATTTTCAGAAGAAAATATAATCCTAGGTTTTTCCATTTACCTTGGAGCTACTGTAATAGACTTAACAGAGCTCTCTAGTAACATTTACAGAGGGTGACTTCTAACGTCAACGGGCAAAAGAGCTTGAATTTGAAGAACATTTATTGACACATGGAACTACTATGAAACATTGATCTGCTAGCTGTGAGAAATTTGTTTGACCTTGACATACTTCATTTTCCTGCGGCATGTTTGCCTTCCAGCATTTATAGTGAGATCTTGTGGTTTATGTAAACAGAGGCAGCTGCTTTGGCAGGGATGTGTAAGGGATGATGTGACTGAAAAAAATCAGGACCGTAAAGGACAAAAACTTCAAGGCCTTTGGAATGGTAAAGGATTTTTTTTTCCAATTTAAAAGAATAACATTTCTTAATTTTTAAAAAAAATGTTAGTATGTGTTAATATATTTAAAACATTGCAATTCAGAATTATGGAGCAAATTCTGTTTCTCTCAACTTTCTAAGTGGAATAAGCTACAAGATGCGAGTTTATTGAAGGATTTAAATATATTTTAATACAGTTTGAAATAAAAAGAAAGACTTGCAGCTATATAGCAGCTTTCACGACGTCCCAAAGTGCTTTACAGCTAATGAAGTACTTCTGAAGTGTAGTCAATGTGATAATGTAGGAAACACGACAGCCAATTTGTGCACAGCAAGGTCCCACAAACAGCAATGTGATAATGACCAGATAATCTGTTTTAGTGATGTTGTTCAGGACACAGGGGAGAACTCCCTTGCTCTTCTTTGAAATAGTGCCTTGGGATCTATTACGTTCATCTGAGAGGGCAGAAGGGCGGTTTAATATCTCATCTGAAAGAAAGCACCTCCGACAATGCAGCACTCTCTCAGTGCTGCACAGGAGTGTCAGCCTAGATTATGTGCCCATGTCGCTGGAGTGGGACTTAAACCCACAATTTTCTGACTCAGGCTAATACTTCGAATTTACTAGTATAATCCATGGATTTTAATTTGCTTGAGTTATTGTATCCACTAGCCAATTAAGCATAATGGTAATCAAATCTAATCTATTTGGCTAATTAGTTTTTATGACCTTTTATATTCAAGTTTTTGTTAGATTTGTAGAGAGAAAATGAATGGATATGGAGATCAGTTTCAAATATTAAATATAGTTACAGCTCATTCGGTTTTAGAACTGAGTTAACTATACTTATGATATTCTATGGAAATGGTTTAAAAAGTAAAATAGAATATTTTCTATCATAATTTACTTTTTAATCCCCTTCTGCTGCCTTCCCATTTCCCTGCATTTGAAAGGACAAAATGATCAGTCTTGAATGTAGCTGTGATCACCAGTGGTACTACTCCGTATGAACTGACAGGAAATGCAAGTGTCGCTTGATATTTTTTTCCTCATCTTTCCTCACCCCAGATAAAGCATTCCTCATTGCAAAGGAGCTGTTTGAAATTATTGTTATTCCTATATGAATACAGGCGCAATTGGGGTTGTGTTGTCTCTTGAGGAGTTTATAGGCAAAATTAACAATCAGGAACAGACTGCGCATGTGGAGGAAAGGCTGGATTTATATCTGCTGCAGATTTTGCTTGACTCATCTCCATATCTATAATTTATGATACACAATATATAAAAATGTAATATAGATCTCTTATGGTGTTGCTCATGGTGAATCGGCAGATATGCTATTGTATGACAATAGGGGTGTTTCTGCCATTCTGCCATGTAAGAAATAATATCAGGGCCACTAATTTCCAATGACTGAATAAGTGAAATTCTATTTTTATGTTTTGGGGAATGAATTCCATGATGTTGGAGGCACCAGAGGCCGGATCAGCGGAAATTCTGGAATATGACACCATCCTGCCAGGTCCGCCTCCTTTTCTTGCATCTGTCGGCAGCGATTGCCGACTCCCGGCCCCAGAAGAAATTATCACAGCCTTTTCTTAACCGTGTCCTGTTCCAATTCCTGTCCCCACCTGTCATATTCCTCCACTCTTATGCCAGCAGTCTGCCCTAGTGCCCAAGGAAATTAGAGGCCCTGATATTTAACAATGCAGGGAAGCAGGATTGGGGATCTGGCACTGAATAGCTGTTCATGGGGTCATAGACTTGTCACTGACTGCCAGTGTCACATCCCTCCATGCTGCGGCACATCCTTTGTCTGGGTCATGATTCCCTGGATGCCGAAGAGCTTTAACTTCTGGCCTTTATCTCTGTCAGCATTATCTCCATCTACTATTGCTTTCCAACATTCACGTATAGCTCCAGCACATGGAAGCTCTACCTCTCTTTTTTTCTCTCGCACTTACTCTCTTTCTCCTCTTTCTCTCTCACTCTCTCTGTTTCGCTCACTCCCTCTTTCCCTTCCTCCCCCACTCTCTCTCATCACCTGCTGTGCTTCTGACCAATTATGAATATATCACAAACACTCTAATAAACTATATCTAGTTATTTCTCAAAATTATTTGAAAAAAAACAACAGGACAAATTTCAAAAGCTTTATTTGGATGAGGTTTATATTGAATGTTTTTTAATGAGTGTTAAGAGAGAGTCTAGGAGAGAAGCATTTGGCCAGCTAAATGTTACTGGTGCATCTTAGGAAATTGTTCACTTTCAGAGAATAAACAGCAATGATTTTTTTCCCAAAAAGCTTTGAGTGATTTAATTGGTTCAGCAACAGAGTGCTAGTGAAGGTTAAAGGTTAATATGTCGAAATGGGATTTTACCATTATAAATGTTTGCATTGGAATTCCTATCATAAATGTTTACTTGGGATTTTTCCATTGTGACATCTTGGCATGATTTGTTCTTGATGTGTGGGCAAGACCAGCAAGGCAGCATTTATTGCCCAAAACCCTAATTGCCTCTGGCATTAAGAGTCAGCTACATAGGCCAGACCAGGCAGGAGTGGCAGGTTTCATTCCTGAAAGACATTAGTGAACCAGTTGGGTTTTTATGGTCATGTTTCCCCTCATGCTAGTTCACAAATTGCCAGATTTATTGAATTCAATTTCACAACTTGTCACGGTGGGATCTGAACTCATAACTTCTGTGTTTGCTAATCCAGTACCATAACCACTAGACTACCATACCCATTATAAAAGAATGATATCAGAAATAAAGTGCACATCATACAAAAAAATATCAATAATAGTAGTGGATTTCCTAGATACTAACCATAAGTCAGAGGACAGTGGGGAAGAAATGGGGATGCGGATTAGTTGGCAATGGAATTATTTGGAATTTTGTCAGGGAAGAAAATGATATGAAAGTAGTGGGAGATTGTTTTTTTGAACATGAATAGATGAAAATAATCAAATTTTTCTAAGTTAGTGTTTTGGATGGCATTGCTGAATATGATCTGTGTGTTGCATATCTCACATCTTCGTGTTGGTTGTCTCTGTATTTCCTCTTTCAGTTCTTGGTATCTTTCTGGGGAGGTTTTCTGCTTGTCTGTGTCCTTTTTTTTGTGTCTTGTTTTGGAATTGTTTCTGTGTCCTGTTCTTCTGTCTCTGTCTTTATTATTTTGCTTTCTAGCCCTCCCCTTTTGTTGTTGGGAGGTGTGGGCACCAGTTGGTGGGAGATGTAGGGTGGTGGTTGGCTAAAGGATCTGGCAAGTGCTGTAGAAAGGTTTTGGTTGGTAGGTGAGGTGTTGGGCAGCTTTCGTATAATGGATAGGGACTCAGGGTGTGGAAAGGAATGAAAAGGGAGAAACATTGCACTACACTTGGATGACGTTTGCAGCAGACCCTGTTTTATGGTGCATTCTTAGATATCTTCTTACACAAAATGCGGTAATAGAAGTATGCTTTCTTTGGCTTGCTAGGGCATCCTCCTTTGTTAAGAAATGTCTATGCTGCTTAGGAGTCGATAGACAAAGTCAATGCAGTGACCATCATCCACAGGACTGGGAAGCAGATACATAAGAAAAATTAATACCCTCAGGAAGCCTGCCAAAGTAAGGCTAGGCAGAATAGCAGTATACCAAGTAGATGGATAATGTATATAATTCATTAACTGCTTCCTATCACCCGGTTACCTCCTGATTCAGGCTAGGTCCTCACAAATGGCTTCTCCTAAGCTTTACATGCTTGGCCATACTGTAGCAGGGTATATTTTATTACTGTCGTTTAAAACTGCATATCTTCTGGGGAACCCAAAAACAAGCTTAACACGCCTTTCATCCATGGTGTAAGGTGTCTACTCTATGTTCTTCCAACAGCTTATGCGTGCTTTGTTGCAGAGCAGAGCTACTCAAAATAAAACAGAGCAGAGCTTGCTCACTGGATTTGGTTGTGTCACAGAATATAGAGGCTTTAGTTTGTGGGGAAACTGGAGAGCTCCAAGAAGGCCACAGCTAGTTCAGTACCAGCCTTTTCATGTTACTGTTCCTGGTACTACATATCACCTCACTCACACACTCACTTAGTCATTCAGACACATACTTTTCAACAAATCACCATAGACACATTAATATTAGATATGTGAGATCTACTTTATGGGTTGCTTCTCAGCCACCATTTCAACATGTGGCTCTTTTATTTCTACAGATATCCCCAAAATATGTGGACCATACCAGAACTGAGAGGATATACTTATCAGGAAAGGCTGAACAGGCTGGGGCTCTTTTCTCTAGAAAAAAGAAGGCCGAAGAGTGACCTGATAGAGGTCTTTACGATAATGAAAGGGTTTGATAGGGTAGACGTAGAGAAAATGTTTCCACTTGTGGGGAGTTCAAAACCAGAGGTCATAAATATAAAATAGTCACTATTAAACACAGTAGGGAATTCAGGAGAAACTTCTTCACCCAAAGAGTGGTAAGAATGTGGAACGCACTACCACAAGGAGTAGTTGAAGCAAATAGCATAGATGTATTTAAAGGGAAGCTAGATAAACACATGAGGGAGAAAGGAATAGAAGGATATGCTGATAAGGTTAGATTAAGTAGGGAGGAGGCTCGTGTGGAGCATAGACCAGTTGGGCCAAATGGCCTGTTACTGTGCTGAAGACTCAATGTAAAAAGAGGCTGCAGGCCTGAGTGACAACTCCAAAGCCAGCACCTCACAAAACTGTCTTCCACCCATTCACCAATAGTAAAATCCAGCATAGGATACCTACACCTCCGAGATTTGGACAGGTAGCATGAGAGAAGTTCACTAGGTGAAGCATAGAGCACTAGTACGGAGGAACAGGTGGTGGAGGAACATCTGCTGGTCTGAGGGCCAACTTGTATTGATCCTCAGCTGCAAGGCCCTGAGATCTGGACCTCACAGGACCTGTATTTAAAGGAGGGATGCTATTTGAGCATCAACGTTTTCTAGTCATTGTAGAGTGTGCGAAGCACCCTGCAAGGTCTAATGGCTAGTGTGGAGGAATCCACTTGATACATCTGTACAATAGTGTTATTCTCAATTCCTGTTCTAAGGAGCATGTGGCAAACTGAGGGAGATCGGCAGCAGAACCCCAGTTACTGAGGTGCTTTGCACAGTGTTACAGTCTCTTGTGAGAGCTGGCGCTGCTGCTATGAAGGCCTTAGGTTCCAATCTTCAAGAGGCTGTCTATAGCTTCTATCTCTGGGGGATGGGATGGAATGGCAACAGCCATTATGTCAGGTTTTAAAGCTTTCATTAGATTATTAGATGTGCTCAGGTAGTGCCCAGCAATAGGGGTGCGGCTGCCACAGGCACTGATCAGGGTGACATAACATCAGGCTCCTCTGGCCACACTGTTCAAACGACTAGATATGTCAACATGTGAACAGGACCAGCTAAGCACTGCAGGGTCATTTCATGACCTAACACAAGAAAACAGAGAGCCGGCCCAATCCCAGATGGCCTCCACTGAGACCCAACAGCCAGCCAGCCACCTCACTTACTCCAACCACTTGAGGAGCACTGAAAAGGAGCACTAGATGCTAGAGCACATACATCATTTACTGCCATGTCATTATTCTTAAGGAAGTAAATTTGGTTGCATTTTATTTCAGTTGTATCTTGACAGTTTCTTGGCATGGTATAATATAAAATTTTAGCAGATGAAAGGTGCGGGATCCATGATAGTTCAGTTGGTGCAGAAGCCAATGTTGGGGGAAGATGTATTTGGCCACTGAGTGGTGTAGTTGTGGTGAGGAGTGTCAATGCTTTGGATGGAATGGGCATTTAGGTGAGAGTCTGACAGATGGTTGTTGCTGCATATATTTCCCTACATCACAACAGTGACTACACTTCAAAAGTACTTCATTGGCTGTGAAGCGCTTTGGGTTGTCCGAGGTCATGTAAGGTCCTCTATAAATGCAAGCTCTATTCTTTGTAAATGTGGTTCAGCTGGAAGTTCTTCTGGCTTCTCATCTTCTTTGTCTCCTGGGTTTGGATGGATATCTTTCCTTCTCCACCTGCTCCTTGTTTATGTCTCTGGCAAAGTTATGCTGCATGCAGCACTTTTTTAAAATTCAATCATGGGATGTGGGCGTCACTGGCAGGGCCAGCATTTATTGCCCTTGAGAAGGTGGTGGTGAGCCACCTTCTTGAACAACTGGGTGGCTTGCTAGGCTATTTCAGAGGACGATTAAGAATCAGCCACATTGTTGTGGGTCTGAAGTCACATATAGGCCAGACCAGATAAGGACAGCATGTTTCCTTCCCTAAAGGACATTAGTGAACCAGATGGGTTTTTACCACAATCTGGTAGCTTCATGGCCACTATTACTGATGCTAGTTTTTTTTAAATTCCAGATTTTTATTTAATTAATTGAATTTAAATTCCCCCAGCTGCCATAGCAGGATTTGAACTCATGACGCTGGAATATTAGTCTAGGCCACTAATCCAGTAACATAACCACTATGCTACCGTACCCAACTCAGTGTTGATCTTTCAATGGTACCCTGGACTTTGGGGAATACTGCCATCTATTTTTTTAAAAATGCAGTGCATTCTCATTCTGCTGCCAATTGTCTGTGGAGAAATAGAATCATAGAATGGTTACAGCACAGAAGGAGGCCATTTGGCCCGTCGAGCCCATGCCAGCTCTATGCAAGTCAATCCAGCTAATCCCACTCCCCCACCCTTTCCCCTTTACCCTTCAAATACTTATCCAATTCCTTTTTGAAAGCCACGATTGAATCTGCCTCCACCACCCTGTCAGGCAGTGCATTCCAGATCATAACCACTCGCTGTGTAAAAAAGTTTTTCCTCATGTTGCCTTTGGTTCCATCGGTAAAATGACGACATTTTTCTCTCAGTGAACAATGCATCAGTCGCCTTCTTGACACATCTGTGCACTGCATATTAACTGATGTTGCTGATGTTCCCTGTGGCAGCTCAGAATTAACCAGAGACAAAGAAATTTAATGCAATGGTGACCTTGACGGCCACTGGCAGTGCCGTTCCTGAGGTGGGGGATTGGCTGGAGGTCAGTTTCTAGGAAATTGCACAACTACATTACTGATTCTTGAGTGAAGTGCAGATTGTGAGGACAGTTTTTCTCAGAAGGGAGAAGTTCCTTTGGCTGTAGATACTGGTCCATTGCCAACAACGGGTGCAAGCAGTCCATCTCAGGTGTAATCTTACCTGGCTGACATCTGCTTTTTCTCTTTTTCCAAGTAACACAAAATTAATGGGATTCCCACTGGAATGCCCATGTTGTAAATAAAATGTGAGACAAATAAAACTATCACCCAAAACTTACAAAAGTAACCTGGCCCCCCAAAAAACGGCAAAAATAACCTACATCATAAGTATACGCTTAAATTGCAGTTTCAGTGTTCAACAATTCAAAATCACCAGTGTCCCTTTAAATGTAAAATTCCTTACAGTGTTGAATGGCCCTCCCTGCTAGGCCCATTTTATATGGGCAAGAGTAATGTATAACTGCCAAAACATGAGAAATTTTGTGTGCTGAATAGCAATGATCATACTTAATTTTATAATGTAAAGAAGCTGTTGCCTGTTTTTTGCGGGAGCTTCATTCACCCGCCATTTCTCCCCCCACCCACCCACCCCCCAGAAGTATGCATGTGATGCATTGATGGAGGTCCACTGATTGGGTTCTCCACCTAATTTCCTGATCCCCTGCGCTGCTTATTCGTTGGTTGTGTTCAGAAATATACCCAATCATGTCTCAATCGAGGGAGAGCTTTAAGAGCAGGTTCATCTGTAATTCATTATTTGGACTCTGTCCTAATAATTTACCTTTATTATTTCATTTTCTCCATTCATGCCAAGGGTACGATAACCAGATGTATCACTATTGTCCTGTATATTGTTATTTTTAAGCAATGAATAGATGTCAATTGCAGTTTTTAATCAAAATGCACTAACATACTAGGGAGAAACTATACAAAAAACTAAATTTATAATCAGGCTGCACCTGTCTGAATTTTTACTCTTTGCTAGTGTGCAGTCTTTAGAATTTAAATCTGTGTAGTAACTAGATTGTCTTCCTGTCAAAATATCCAAATACTACCCTACTCTTCACCTTTTTCCCAAATAGCACAGCAATCACAGCACATAACTGTAAGATATGATTGAAAGATCATTCTGGCAAACAACCAGAAGACACATGACCACCATCTGTAGTGAGGTCGTAGCAACTGTATGATGTGTGGTTATTGTAAATATGCTTTACCATTTGTCCACCAGTTTATAATTTGAGGACACACTATACTGACAGTCTAAGGTGCTTTAATCTGGCACAAGAATTTTCAAAACAGTAAGCCAATTGTGATTATTGTACCAAGGTTGTATGTAGTGTCCTTACAGGCAGTTACCATGTATCCATTATGTTTTGGTTATGGTTAGTGAAGTACATTGATCATCGGTGCCCACAGTTTGAGATCTGTACATGGCTGCAGCGTTCTCAGGTCCATGTAAAGAAATGTGCTAAAAAGAAAAAGCAAAGTGGACAAAAATGTTTAACAAATGCATTGCAGGCTATTAGAACACTTGCTGCCTGGTAAGAAAATTACAATTTTATGAGGCTGTGTTCTTTTCTCTTACGTTACAGCAGATGGATGACATCTGGTGAACAGTTGGTTTCAGAAGAATGTGTCTGAGCCTTAATCCAGCCTGACCTTCCGCAGATTACAGAAGTCTCTGTTATGAAGGCACCATTTTGAATGTGTGGGAGACAGCTACCTTTAGTCTTCGTGTATATACTTTAAAATTCCAGATCATTCAGAAGGAACTGTAACAGACCATTTTTGTATAATGCTGAACAGGAAAAAAGGAGCAAAGAAAACATCATAGTGTAGAAGAAATTGCCATCTCCACATTCATTTCAGCCTTTGTAAAAGATCCATTTTTAGATACTGAGCAATTAAAAAACTTGAATAGTACATTTTTAATCAGCTGCTAAACTTTATTGACCCATTATGAAGTTCTACCCAAGTTACAATTTTTCATATCATAACCCGAAGGAATACAAGATGAGTGTTTCAGTTTTGGTTTTCATTAAGGGACTATCTTAGAATCTGCATGTTGGCTTAAAAACAAAGTAATTACGAATCATCTCTTACCGCATAGGATTAGTTCACTCTGTCACAAACATCGACAATAACATTCAGACTTCCGGAAACATAGATCCTTGCATCTTCCCAGACCTTTCAGTACTAGTGGAACACAGAGAGTCTTACGAGGCCTCTCTATTTAAACTATCCTTTCGGTACATAGTATCATAGTAGGTAGAGCTATCCAATTAGTCCCACTCCCCCGCTCTTTCCCCATAGCCCTGTAATTTTTTCCCCTTCAAGTATTTTTCCAATCCCCTTTTGAAAGTTACTATTGAATCTGCTTCCACCACCCTTTCAGGCAGTGCATTCCAGATCATTACTCGCAGTATAAAAAATTGTTTCCTCAAGCCGCCTCTGGCTCTTTTGCTGATCACCTTACATCTGTGTCCTCTGGTTACCGACCTTTCTGCCAATGGAATCCGTTTCTCCTTATTTACATCTGGGAATAAATTTTCAAAAAAATTAAAATCTGCAGCTCTTCTAATTTGGATCTGCTGTATCTGTGGGTCTGGAGCAAAACAAATGAAGTAGGACAATCAACTTTTAATCCCCAAACTACTAACACTACTTACACAAAAATAATCACCCTACGGTATCGATTCTCTTGACTGATTTTCTGTAACCATTTCCTCCTATTCATTTTTTTAAAAAAAGATTTCTAACCTTTATTGAATTTGTATTTTTACTTGTGGGTCCCTCCTGCTTTTAGGGACCTCACTGAAGTGGCCTGCACAGTGAATGTGGGCAAGGTGTTTAACCATGGGGGAAATCACATCCACCCAACTGAATCCTCGTCCAACCTCCACACACATGCAATGCAGCAGGGGGTCACTGAATAGCAGTCAGGAATGGTAGTCCTATGATTTTATTCCCCTATGTCCCTCCCTAGCCTGAGAGTTCGGAAGCCCATTGTAGAACTTCTACTGCCACTCTGGCTCAGATCACTTAACTTGGTACAGACATAAAGGGAACTGGTTTGCAAGGCTCAGTTAGTTATATGGGGTGCTAGATTGGGCCATGTAACGCCAATTATTTCGGCGCTGCACGGTCTCTCTGACATCCAAGATGGCGTCTTTGCTGCGCACGCACGTTTCCAGCGTGATGTGCACCGTCGCCATCTTGGTATAGGAGTTAGCGCACGTGCAAATACCAAACGCCGGAAGCTTGTAAAGTAGGGAGAAAATGGATACAATCAGTGTGCAACGTTGATTTAAAGTGATAGACACCATTTTGGGACTTAACACTCAATGTGGATGCATTGGTGATCATCTTCCAAAATTCTATAGACTCTGAAACAGTTCCTACAGATTGGAGGGTGGCAAATGTAACCCCACTATTTAAAAAAGGAGGGAGAGAAAACACAGGGAATTACAGACTAGTTAGCCTAACACCAGTAGTGGGGAAAATGCTAGAGTCTATTATCAAGGTTGTGATAACAGCACACTTGGAAGGCATTAACGGGATTGGACAAAGTCAGCATGGGTTTATGAAAGGGAAATCATGCTTAACAAATCTACTGGAGTTTTTTGAGGAGGTAACTAGTGGAATAGATGGGGGAGAACCAGTGGTTGTGGTGTATTTGGATTTTCAGAAGGCTTTTGATAAGGTCCCACACAAGAGGTTAGTATGCAAAATTAATGCACATTGGATTGGGGGGAATATACTGGCATGGATTGAGAATTGGTTGACAGACAGGAAACAGAGAGTAGGAATAAACGGGTCTTTTTCCAGGTGGCAGGCAGTGACTAATGGGGTACCGCAGGGATCGGTGCTTGGGCCCCAGCTATTCACAATATATCAATGATTTGGATGAGGGAATGGAATGTAACATTTCCAAGTTTGCAGACGACACAAAGCTGGGGTGGAATGTGAGCTGTGAGGAGGATGCAAAGAGGCTCCAATGTGATTTAGACAAGTTGGGTGAGTGGGCAAGAACATAGCAGATGCAGTATAACATGGATAAATGTGAGGTTATCCACTTTGGTTGTAAAAACAGAAAGACAGATTATTATCTGAATGGTGATAGATTGGGAAAAGGGGAGGTGCAACGAGACCTGGGTGTCCTTGTACACCAGTCACTGAAAGCGAGCATTCAGGTGCAGCAAGCAATTAGGAAGGCGAATGGTATGTTGGCCTTCATTGCAAGAGGATTTGAGTACAGGAGCAGGAGCAGAGATGTCTTACTGCAGTTATACAGGGCCTTGGTGAGACCACATCTGGAGTATTGTGTGCAGTTTTGGTCTCCTTATCTGAGAAAGGATGTCCTTGCCATGGAGGGAGTGCAACGAAGATTTACCAGACTGATTACTGGGATGGCAGGACTGACGTATGAGGAGAGATTGGGTCGACTAGGCCTATATTCACTAGAGTTTAGAAGAATGAGTGGTGATCTCATCGAAACGTGTAAAATTCTAACAGGACTAGACAGACTGATGCAGGGAGGATGTTCCCGATGGCTGGGGAATCCAGAACCAGGGGTCACAGTCTCAGGGCACGGGGTATGCCATTTAGAACCGAGATGAGGAGAAATTTCTTCACTCAGATGGTGGTGAACCTGTGGAATTCTCTACCACAGAAGGCAGTGGAGGCCAAGTCATTAGATGTATTCAAGAAGGAGATAGATATATTTCTTAATGCTAAAGGGATCAAGGGATATGGGGAAAAAGCAGGAACAGGGTACTGAGTTAGACGATCAGCCATGATCATTTTGAATGGCGGAGCAGGCCCAAAGGGCCGAATGGCCTACTCTTGCTCCTATTTTCTATGTTTCTTAATTCACGCAAAGTCTTAATCCCGACCATCTGAACGTGTCTTAGAGTGCTCGGAGGACCCCCACTAGCACTATTTAAAGGGACCATGAAGGATTTACAGGTTAGTGGCTGGATTATTGCTTCTAGCTGCCGAGACATTTGTAACTGTTTTTGGAGGTCTCCTATACTTGAATACTAGGACTAGGGGACATAGCCTAACATTTAGAGCCAGGACGTGCAGGAATGAAGTTAGGAAATGCTTCTACATGCTGAGGGTGGGAGAAGTTTGAAACACTCTTCTGCAAACAGCAGTTGATGCTAGCTCGTTGGGAATTCTAAATCTGAGATTGGTAGATTTCTGTGAACCAAGGGTTTTAAGGGATATGGGGCTAAGTTAGGTCAGAGGTCCATCATGATCTCATTGAATGGTGGAACAGGCTCGAGGGGCTAAATGCCACTGCCACTTGCTGCCTCTTGATATGCGCCACCTTCTCCTGCAAGAAAGCAGGACATGTGTCTGGGTGATGTGCTTGTCATGATTGAATAGCTGCCAGTGTGTGTGGCCTATGAGTTGTGGTTGGGCGGCTTGCAACAGTGGTAATGTGTGAGGGTGAGAGGAACCATCTGATTGGAAGAGTAGAGTACTGATGGAGTTTGTTGGTGTGTGGGTGATGGGGGTGTAGTACGTGGAGCAGTGGATGCGGCTGGTGGTGTAGTTGGTAGGAGAGGCCACTTGACAGTTGACCTCACTCACATTGACCACTCATGTCAAAGCATTGAACTTCTTCCTGCACTGAATGATTGGAGGATAATGTCTTGATGTCACATTAGGGGGCGTTCTATGGAAGATGTATGCTCCCACACTGCCTCTATTGCCTCTATCTAGCGGTTATCCTTGTAACACCATAGGCTGCTTTAAAGCCCACTGCTCCTTATTCATGATGTGATGACACATGAGGTGGAGTTCTCTACAAAATGTCTGTTCCCACACTGCCTCTACCCAGCATTTCATCAGAGTAACACAGATACAGGCATCCCTGTTTATTACATTGAGGGATCATTGTGCAATTGAGTAGAATATATTTCCTCCTGAGCAAGTTTTCCTGTCGGTAGCACCAAAACCCATCAATCTCTTCAACTTAAAAGAAACCAATTTCACCCATTTTATTTATAATTGATTATATTTTTTGAAGCCTGTGATGAATAGATTTCTGTCAGGCTTAGAGTTCTCCAAACAACATAAGATTAATTTCAGAGAAAATGATCTGGCTGTTACGTAGGAGCGGGCAATGATTCCACTGCCTCAGAAATGTCAACAGCTTACACTTTTGAGATTTTATTTCCTTTCATTTTATGTTTTCAACAAAGTGTTGTCACTAATAAAATGAAAGAATAAGCTCTCATGCCACACCCTCCCAACAGCTGAGGGTGTGGTACTGAACCATACAAATCACAAGATATCATGTTTCATCCCTTCAGTATCCTGGGTAAGGAAGGTAAGAAGTCAGCCAAGGGCCCAGTTCTTGATCACTGTTCAATGACTTCCTGGTGGAAAAGGCACCTGGTGGAAAAGGCACATACGTGGACAGATTGGATTTAGTCACCAATGGTTAAACAATCTGCCAACACTTACTATCTAGGTTTGCACATGAAAAGTGGTGGCTTGGCTGAGGTGATTTGTTCGCACCAATGGAACTGTGTCCTATCAGGAGTCAGTGACTTTAAGAAGGAAGGGGAAAAATTGGTTGTTGTCACATCAGGTTTTTTAGAACGGATTTCTCTCTCTACAGTCTTACAGTGGTCCCATAAACAGACCTTCTCTCCAACAGTCCAAAAGATGTCTCCTTTCTGTACTCTTTCCTCACAAAGATGCATAACCAAGAAGCTAACAATTAACCCACTTGCAGTAATTTTATGAATTTAACATAATCTCATGCTATGTTACCAAACTCTTTTCAAGATGGCAGAAGTTACCACATACATTAGACCAAATAAACTAATATCTTTATTTGCATTTAAATAGAATCATTGAATCATACAGCACAGAACGAGACCATTCGGCCCATCGTGCCTGTGCTGGCTCTTTGAAAGAGCTATCCAATTAGTCCCAGACCCTGCTCTTTTCCTGTAGCCCTGCAATTTTTTCCCCTTCAAGTATTTGCCCAATTCCCTTTTGAAAGTTACTATTGAATCTGCTTCCACCACCCTTTCAGGTAGTGCATTCCAGATCATAACAACTTGCTGCGTAAAAAAAATTCTCCTCATCTCCCATCTGCTTCTTTTGCCAATTACCTTAAATCTGTGTCCTCTGGTTACCGACCCTCCTGCCAGTGGAAACAGTTTCTCCCTATTTACTCTATCAAAACCCCTCATAATTTTGAACACCTTTATTAAATCTCCTCTTAACCTTCTCTGCTCTAAGCAGGATAATCACAGCTTCTCTAATCTCTCCACATAACTGAAGTATAAGCCCTCTGCCGCCCAGACTCTCTTACGGGTCACTTGGACGTGAGTATCGACCACCACTGTCCGGAGAGCGCCCCTCCACCGATCCACACTCTCCCTACAGAATACCATCTTCTGACCCCCGTAACTCCCGATGCTACTTTGCTGTCTGAAGCCCTGCGTTAGCAAATCGTGTACCGTATCTCTAAATATAATTTGGGTTCAGACCTGTAAAATCAGACACGACTACCTATGTATGTATATAAAATCAATTTGATCGTAATTTATGACAGACCGCAGCACAGCCGCAACATTGATCATAGCAGAATGATAGCATTCCACTATGAGGCAACCTTCCCACCCAGGACACAATGATTACAATGATATTATCTCTGCCCTGGGAGCTATGACAACCAAGGTTTCTTTCTTCTATGCAGGATTCACCGAAGCTTTCAGCCTAGGTGCAGACCCTGTCCTTTTATACCCTTACAGCATGTCTCACCAGCTATATTGTTCTCACACTCTCTGATTAAGAGAATGTGTCAAAGATTTTTCTTCCTGCAGAACCAATACTTAAGTCTTTGTGCCTCCTATCCATGGGTACCTCCAATCCATGGCATTTTATCAGAAAAACATTCTTTCCATTTCTGATAAATATTCTACCTTGGGAGTGAGCTGTCGATTCCCAGGTTTTCAGATCCTCCCAACCTCAGCACTACTACAAGGCCATTTGTGTACTATCTTGTCTATTCCCACAGATTGCACTTTCTTATCCATTTCCCACGCAGGGCTATCTGCTCAAAACATGCAGAACAGTCCAGACACCAATTAGCTATTACAAAATGTTGTGGCTTAAGATTAAACTATCATGTTTCTCAGGTGAAAAGTAACATTTCCCACAGCTACAATGCACTCAGTAACCTTGTTCTCTAAAAAAAACAAAGCACAGTGTACTAAACCAGCAGATTCCATCATTATCGAAGTAGCAGTAGGATCTACTGCTGCCCCGATTAACCCTTTCTATTCTGGTCTATTACATTCACCCAAAGTTATTGTACATCATTTCAAAAATTCATTGCAATTTTCTCTGTTTGTATGTGACCAGCAGTTTGTTCCTTCTCCTCCAAAGTAAAAGAAAAAAGCAATAGACTGAATATTTGTACAGTATGAATTGCTAGATATAACTGTGCAGTTGTCTGAAATTCCAGATTTGTTTTATTGTAAGAGCTGGGAAAACACATCAATTTAAAATTGTTTTAAGGTTAAGAATACCACATTTTAAAAAGTTCTAAGTGTTGATATAGCATTAGTGGGGCGTAAAGTAATTACAAACCAGCTCCACTAGATGGTGCCAAAGTATAGGAAATACACTGAGTTAGCCAACGGATCCCTCTAAATCTGCAATTAATATTCACACATTGTTTGCAATAGCAGGGAGATTATGCAAAAGCAAAAAGCAATTGCTTTATTTCCATAACCTGGAAAACATGTGTTCATGTGTTGAGAAATGTACCATATTTTTAAACTTGATTTGTTTGGAATTTTGGACATCTCTGATTGGCTGGAATTTGATGAATGCTTGGATAAGAACATAAGAAATAGGAGCAGGAGCAGGCCATACGGCCCCCCGAGCTTGCTCTGCCATTCAGTAAGATCATGGCTGATCATCTACTTCAACTCCACTTTCCTGCCCTATCCCCATATCCCTTGATTCCCTTAGTGTCCAAAAATCTATCGATCTCAGTCTTGAATATACTCAACGACTGAGCATCCACAGCCCTCTGGGGTAGAGAATTCCAAAGAGTCACAACCCTCTGAGTAAAGAAATTTTTCCTCATCTCGGTCCTAAATGGCCGACCCCTTATCTTGAGACTATGACCCCCAGTTTTAGACTCTCCTGCCAGGAGAGTCAGCCTCTCAACATCTACCCTGTCAAGTCCTCTAAGAATTTTAGATGTTTCAATGAGCTCACCTCTCATTCTTCTAAATTCCAGAGAATATAGGCCCATACTACTCAACCTCTCCTCTTTGGACAACCCTCATCCCAGGAATCAATCTAGTGAACCTTTGTTGCATACCCTCTAAGGCAAGTATATCCTTCCTTAGGTAAGGAGACCAAAACTGTACATAGTACTCCAGGTGTGGTCTCACCAGAGCCCTATATAATTGCAGCAAGACCTCCTTACTCTTATACTCCAACCCTCTTGCAATAAAGGCTAACATACCATTTGCCTTCCTAATTGCTTGCTGTACCTGCATGTTAACTTTCTGTGATTCGTGTACAAGCACACCCAAATCCCTCTGAATATCAACAGTTCTTGGCCCCTCACCTTTTAAAAAAATATTCTGCTTTTCTATTCTTCCCACCAAAATGGATAATTTCACATTTCCCCACATTATACTCCATCTGCCATCTTCTTGCCCACTCACTTAATCTGTCTATATCCCTTTGCAGCCTCTTGGCATCCTCCTCACAGCTTACTTTCCCACCTAGCTTTGTATCACCAGCAAACTTGTTACATTACACCCAGTCCCCTCATCTAAGTCATTGATATAGATTGTAAACAGCTGAGGTCCAAGCACTGATCCTTGCGGCATCCCACTAGTTACAAACTGCCAACCCAAAAATGACCCGTTTATTCCTACTCTCTGTTTGCTGTCCTTTAACCAATCTTCAATCGATGCTAATATATTACCCTGCATCCCACGAGCCCTAATCTTGTGTAACAACCTCTTGTGTGGCATCTTATCGCAAGCCTCTTGAAAATCCAAATATACTACATCCACTGGTTCCCCTTTATCTAGCCTGCTAGTTACACCATCAAAAAATTCTTAGATTTGTCAAACACGATTTCCCTTTCTTAAAACCGTATTGACTCTGCCTAATCATATTACGACTTTCTATGTGCCCTGTTACTATGTCCTTAATAATAGATTCTAGCATTTTCCTTACCACTGATGTCAGTTCCCTGTTTTCTCTCTCCCTCCTTTCTTGAATAGCGGGGTTACATTTTCTACCTTCCAATCCACGGGGACCATTTTAGAATCTAGGGAATTCTGGAAGATCAAAATCAATGCATCCACTATCTCTGCAGCCACCTCTTTTAAAACCCTAGGATGTAGGCCATCAGGTCCAGGGGATTTGTCAGCTTTTAGTCCCATTAATTTCGCCAGTATTTTTTCTTACTAATCTTAATTACTTTAAGTTCCTCATTCTCATTAGACCCTTGGTTCCCCACTGTATGATTTTTGTGTCTTCTACTGTGAAGACAGATAAAAAAATATTTGGTTGAGGAAGGGACAGTAGTTGCGTCTACTTCTTTCTTTGTGGGAGGGGGTGTGAGTAGTTGGAATTATTTTTTCCTTTTGGTTGGGGGAGGGGGGTTCGTAGGGATTATTTCTTTTTCTGTGTGTGTGTGGCTGGTTGAAATTTTGGGTGCAGAGAATTAAATCATGTATTTGAGAAGGAGGGGTGAATTTAGATATGGTTGTGTTTGTAAATGCTTGGCATTTGCCAAATTTCAAACTGATTATCGTAAGTGATACACTTCACAGTTTGCTTTTTCGCAAAATATACATGGATGAGGAAAGACATTCGGCCCATCTTAATACATCCAGAACAGACCTACACTCCTCCCCCAATGCTGCATCTAACTGTTTCTTAAACGATTCTAAGGTTTTCACCTCCAGCACTCTGCTCAGAAATACATTCCTTTTTACTGTTTCTATGTTATATGTGCCCCTTTAAAAAATAAGTCAAAATCATGTATTTTGTTACTGACCTTAAACTTGTGTTTATATATTATGTCAGAGTTTAAAATGTCAATCTCTTAGAGGAATTGTATGCTTTCAGTTTTGTCCCAAATGAGTTTTTTTTTTAAACTAAAAGTATCACTGTAATGCTAATCTTTCACACTTGCCAGCAAAAGGATCGTATATTTTTTTCCTACCCACTTTCTAACTTTTCTGTTTATGACCTAAAGATGTAGGTTACAATGGCCTAAAGCCAGTAACTCATGGTGGGGCATGGCTCCACCAACAGCAACAGCTCTCTAGTACCTTAGTAAACCGTTATTCATGTGCAAGCTTAAACATGGAGACCGTGACAATCTGTGATCCTGTAACTGTTACGCAACAGGAATTTCAATCCACCAGTGGACTGAGAGCTTGTTTCTGCCAGAGTATGGAGTCAGGGGATTTAAATAAATCTGATGGATGCCCATGTCTGCAGCGGTGCATCTTGAGCAACTTCTAATGGAAAATGCGGCACTGAAAAACTGTGTTTAGTGGAAGCCGATAGGACTGTCAAAAAAAATATTATGGCCAGTGGAATTGGCTCCCAGTCAATTCAGCTTTTAGAAAATAGAAAATTTACGGCACAGAAGGAGGCCATTCGGCCCATCGTGTCTGCGCCGGCTGAGAAACGAGCCATCCAGCCTAATCCCACTTTCCCGCATTTGGTCCATGGCTCTTCAGGTGCACATCCAAGTTTTTTTTTAAATGTGATGAGGGTTTCTGACTCTACCACCCTCTCGGGCAGTGAGTTCCAGACCCCCACCACGTTCTGGGTGAAAATATTTTTCCTCATTTCCACTCTAATCCTTCTACCAATAACTTTAAATATAAGCCCCCTGGTTATTGACCCCTCCGCTAAGGGAAATAGGTCCTTCCTATCCACTCTATCGAGGCCCCTCATAATTTTGTACACCTCAATCAAATCACCCCTCAGCCTCCTTTGTTCCAAGGAAAACAACCCCAGCCTATCTAATCTTTCATCATAGCTAAAATTCTCCAGTCCTGGCAACATCCTCGTAAATCTTCTCTGCACCCTCTAGTGCAATTATATTCTTCCCTTTAGGATTGCAGCTTTTAAATTCTGCAAGAGTCAATCTTCTGGAGCATCCTAGGGGTTTGCGGGTGATGACCCCGGCCTGGAAACCCCTACGGGCCCCACTTCCGCTGCTGCATAGTACTGGATACCAGTATCTTGCTAGTGTCCAGTACGATTAGACTCGGGATGAGGGATCAGCGGAAAATCTGGCAGATAATACCATCCCGCCGGCCCTGCCTCCTTTTAAATTGCCAGCCTTCCAGAGGCCAGACAGAAGTCCCACCCACCTCTGTCCCCACTTGGCAATACCCGGTTCTGCCGGTCATTGTCCACCGGATTCCCACCCCAGGAGTTTCAGGTCCAGAATGCTGGTAGACTAATATTCCATGTTGGTCCTCATGCCTGAGCCTGATCCTATCCTCGCCCACACATTCACATGTTATTCCAGCAGGGTGCTGGATGGCAATCAGGGCAGGAATCCCTGGCCAAGTTTTTTTAATTAAGTCACATTCACCAAAATAAGTAATTCCTGCAAACATTGTTATCCATCTTAAAAATCAAAACCAAAATGTATCAATTTATTGAACCAATTTAAAGCTGCTCCTTTGTATTTCTGCACAGGTTCCAACCTCTCAACATGTTGCACTGCATGTTAATGGATTAGAAAATACATCCATCTCTCGCTCTCTCTCGCTTTATTCCTAATTCCTTATCAGTTTCCATCAATACACAGAGCAACCCTGTACCTGCACATTTCATTGTACTGCACTGATAAATTAGCCTCTGGTAATAATAACAGTGCCACCTTTTCTGTAGTGAATTACTGCGGTGGTGCATTTCCAGGGCTATCTCTAAGCTGAAGTTTTCAAGCCAGGCTTATTTTTAAGTATAATATATAAATATATACATCAAGATAATGGATATCAGAGAGAGAGAATGGAAATTGTTACATTTTTACAAGTAGTGTCTGCATCCAGTATTCCCAGGCCTGATAAAGGTCCCTTTATTCTCTCCCAACAATGAAGAAAGAACTTGCATTTGTACAGCACCATTCGTGTTCTCAGGATGTCTCAAAATGTTTCACAGCCAATGAATTAGTTTTGAAGTGCAGCTACTGTTGTTATGTAGGCAAACACAGCAGTCAAGTTGCACATTGCAAGGTCTCACAAAACAACAGTGAGATAGATGACCAGATAATCTTTTTTTTCGTGATGTTGGTTGAGGGATAAATGTTGGCCAAGGCACCTCCCCTGCCCTTCAAATTGTGTCTTGGGATCTTCATCTGAACAGGCAGATGAAACCTTGGCTTAACATCTCATCTGAAAGACAGCACCTCCAAAAATGCAGCCGTCCCTCAGTACTGCATTGGAGTGTCAGCCTGTAAGATTCTGATGTGGGAGTTGAACCCACAACCTTCTGACTCCGGGGGCCGCTCTTTCATCATCTCTGGGTCAAAATCCTGGAATTCCTTACCTAACACCAGTGTGGGAGCAGCATCACCACAAGAATTGCAGCAGTTTAAAGAGAAGGCCCACCAACTAGGGATGGGCAATAAATGCAGCCTTACCCGCGTCATCGACATCCCAAGAACAAGTTAAATAAAAGGCAAGAGTGCCTCACTGAGCCAAGCTGACACTGTTCTGACAATATACAGAAATTCTCAACCTCAGAGCATCCACAACTATACCATTATAAAATTTCAATCCATCCCCATTCCTATGCACTATGAGTTGCCTGTCAATTTAGTGATCAATTGATGGTAGTTTCCCGGAGTGGATTCATGCCCACTAGAGCGTTCCCAAACTCATTTCACATGAGACACTTACGGTGACGAGAATGAGGTGACTATCAGCCTGGGTTGCCTTCAAGCTGAAATCTTGGAGGTGAAAAAGGGCAGTATGTTAATCCATTGTACCACATTGTCCCTCCTGTTCTCCTATATTTTTTTCAGGCTTTATTCTCTGTGGTTTATTGGTTCCTGCATATGTGAAGGTTCCACGTAAGACTGCATGGTGACCTGGACTATATTGTGTCCTTTCCTTACAAGGGTTTTAATACTGGACTAAAATGAACATTTCAAGGAACTGCTGCTGGTTTTATTGTCAGTTTTGAATTCAACAGTTAGTAAGAAGTGACTCTAATTAAAAAGTTGAAAGTGTCTTTTCTTGCTTGGGCACTGACGTTACAGCAACATGTCTTCACATGTTCAGCCTTCAGGAAAAAAATGATTCCCCAGAAATTTGGTTTCTCTAAAAACTCAAAAGTAATCGGTTTGTTTAAAAACATGCACCTAGGCCAACAAGAATGTCACCAGGTTGTGCTATACAAAGAAAATATTGTCAAAATATCGCTTATCAGAAGCATTGCAGTATTTTTTTAAAATAAGCATATGATTTATATGAAAAATCTCAACTGTAACATAAATAGAATCATGTGATCACTCTGAAACAATGCAAAGCTTTCACAGAAAAGTTTAATCAAGGCTGCTTTGTTAGAGTTTGGGTTGGAAGCGGCCGACAGTGGTAATTGCTTTTGCACTTTCTGGGTTACACACAGGGCCAGTATCCCTCTGGTACCAGTCAGATGCATGCATTGGACAATCAAATCATTGAAACAACCAGTGCTTATTCGTCAGTACCATACACTACTGTGGTCTGTTATTGGAAGAATGTAAAATAAGGAATGCAGTTTGGGATTTTTGGGGTTCGACCTTTGGTCATTGCTGAGTTAGCTGCTCTCCACCAGGGTGGTTATGAGGGCACATAGGTTGGCCTCAGCAACTTTAGGCCAGATAGGGGAAGAAGTCATCCAGGGTCACTGCTGTTGATTTTTTCATGTGTGACACACACACATATACACACACTACGTATAAAACTGCCTTGATCAAACCTTTTTCGCAGTAGTGTTTAACATGTTACATCATTGTGTGCTCATATTTGGGGAACACAGGAAAAAAAAATTCTAAACATTTTCCTGATTTATAGGAATATTCAGTTCCTGTTTCAAGAAACACCGTTGTTACCAAAAGTGACATCCTCACCAATGATATAATTATTTGTGTTCTCTCTGTCTCAAGTTCAGGTAATTTAGTTGTTATTCAAGCTTGATATTTCTCAGCCTCATCTGATCTTTTCACTACTGGTCATTTGCTGCTCACTTCCATCCTATAGTTTCCCACTACTGATTTGAGATTGTAAATGTGAAACATGGTCAGTGTGAAACTGTTAACATAAGCGTTCGATAGCAATGGAATGCTTATTTTGGAAACTGAAGTGAATATTAATGTATCTTTTCACATGTTGACTAAACTACAACTGATTTGATCAGATGTTACTTTTCAAACTTTTTTTTTTAAGTGGTGCTTTCATTAACTGAAGTTATGGTTGAAAAAGTTAACTTTGAAATCACTCTTTAAACAAAGATATTCTTCCAAATTATGCCAGATCATTATTCAAATCTTGCCCAGATTCTTTTAAGAAACATTATACAGTGTTTGGACGTTTTTCATTCTTAACAGAACTAAGAAAAATGGTCCCTTCTGAGGAGTGAATCAGGCCTGATTAAGATTCCAGTCAACATATATATATATAGATAGAAATTCCTCAAAATTGACAACAAGGAAAAATACAGCATGAAAGGTAAATGAGGCTGGTGCAGTATGCATGCCTCTCAACTGCTGGACCAACTAATCAACAAAATGAGGAAGAAATAACCAAAATCAGGTTCACTTGTTTTTGACTGCATGTAAGGTCTTGAGGCTGCCTTCAGTCTCCATTTGCACATTTCAGTGTATCATAGCAACCCACCTCTTAAGCCTAAAGCTCCTATAAGGGATCTGATTCTGGTATTACACTAGGTATGCTGCTTTTATTCTGCAATTTTCACGTCACTGCAACATCCACTTAGGTGGAATACCAGAAATGCAGTATAAAATAGGCAAATATGCAACACTATGTTGTTAGGCAGACCACTAGTAAGAGTAAAAACAGCTAGTACAAGGTCACACCAAAAAATGTAAGTTTTAAAGTTAAAAACTAATTTTAGGGTCCCGCTGTACCATTATTCACATTCTAATAATTGAAAAGAGCCGAGTATGTCATCAGCGCTCTCCTATTATTAAAAATCACACTGGCAATCAGAAGCCATTAAGCAGCTGTAGTTTTGATAGTGGCTTTTTCACTTGCATTGTGAATGCTGGGATAACCCTCCTCCAACAAGCATTTTCGTACTCTTTCATTAGCGAGGGAGAAGCATCTGACTGAACACCGAATTATCAGTCCTGTTAGTTCAAGAGAGACACACAATTTATTCACCACTTAAATCAGGTTGTCCCAGACAACCCAGGGCCTATGACAGGTGTGGTTGTATGGGTTGCTCTTCTGAAGCTGGGGTTTAATCCTCTATGTTGTGTCATCAAAGAGACGTATAATTTGGAGCACTCGAGCTGTACCATCGCTAGTCTCTCCCTAAATACTGTCCCATTGTGGCATCATTGGAGCTTCATTTTAATGCACTTTCTGTTCTCCTTCAGCATTTTTCCTATCTTCAAAATGTGAGAAAGTAATTCTCCTTTAAAAGTTCTGTGTATGCTGAAGGAGGTTTTCTTCTTTTGCAGATCACAGGCGTTGTCCTATTGGCTGTTGGAGTATGGGGTAAACTCACCTTAGGCACTTACATCTCACTCGTCGCCGAGAATTCCACAAATGCCCCGTACGTACTCATCGGGACTGGCACTGCTATTGTCGTTTTTGGCCTCTTTGGTTGCTTTGCAACATGTCGTGGAAGCCCATGGATGTTGAAATTGGTAAGTAGCATATAAACGGTTTCACTACATTAACGTTTTACTATGTTAAACTCTGATATTGTGCATATCTGAAAAGGCCTTCATCGAAGGGATCGTTATTGAAGTTGTATGCCTCAACTGCTGGTAAAATAAATAATGCAATTCTGTCAATCTGCTAATTTAAGAATGTAATTTGATTTCTTTAAAAAAAAGTCTTTCAAGCATCTTGGCAAGTTTGACATTCTGGTGAAGGTAGTGGGCTGGTACTATTTAAAATGTGGTGAGGGTATGCAGACTGCAGCTGTGTACTTGTTACATCCTCTCCCAGTTTCTCAGGTAGCACATGGTACAATGGCAGACTGACTTGCACATATTTTCACTGATACTTAGTCCTACAGACAGGTTGGAAGGAGGTGTATTAGGGAATCAATTCTTTAGTTTTACTATACACAAAGTATATTCTCAGGAAGGGAATGAAAGGGAAAAACCTACATAAATCCAAAACTGTTTAAAAAAAAAGAAAAAGAAAAAAAACAGCAAATGCCGGACATCTTGTAATCAAACCAACAAATGGCAGAAATACATGGCAGGTCAGTCAGCATCTGTAGGAGTCTGAGGAAGGGAGTTACATGCTACACATTAACCTGCCTTTTCTCTTCGCAGATGCTGTCTGACCTGCTGTATATTTCTCTTTCCAAAACTATAAATTGGGTGGACATTTAGGGTGCCTTTCTCCCTAAGTTACTATAATTTAAACTTTTTTTTAAAAAGTAAGAACTTATTTTCATCTTTCCCGTCCTTGGGTCTACTTATGCCACATGGCTAAGATGGTGAATGAGCAACTTGTTTCTAGGCCTCTGCAGATCCTGCTTTCAAATGACCTATTAGAAGGTGTACAAGACCTCAGTAATATGCATGATTTATTTTTTATAAGCAGCTGACCTTTACTCAGTGCCTCCCGAAAGCAGCAAGGCTAAAGCTATGAACGCAATGGGTGCCAACCCACAGGCCTGAACATGTGTCCCGTCACTCTGTGGTGCACTGAGTTTGTGCTGCAGCACGCTCATATTTAAATGTTGCTTTTTAACATTTGGGCAACTTACCTACTCCCACTGAGATTGATTAAAAATATTTTCCTCTCTTAACTATCCACAGTGAAAGTATGTATTTTTCTGTTCCCTTTTTCTGTCTCCCCACTATTTTATTGTGATTTTGTATGTGCGCAAAATGAAAATGCTGCTTTTTCGGTGGTGTGGAATTCCACTGGTCCAGTGATCAATACACTGTTACCTGGGCTCCCCATGGCTCAGTTGGTTAAGACGGTGAGCAGCTAAGCCATACAAATCATGTGATCCACAATCAGTGCCGATTTAGCTGATCTCGGCCTGTGGTAGGGATGCTGCAGTTGGCCTCAGCACCCATACCACCAGCTGAAGTCAGCTAGGGAAGTAGAAAATCTGGCAGCGTTCTCATTCCTGATAATTAACAACCTGGAAGTGCACGTGTATGGACGTCAGGTGAGGACAGGATTGGGCTCAGCTTGGTTGCTTCCCTGCAGGTGAATAGCCTGCTGACACTCATTGTCTAGGCTCACATATCGAGAAGGGCCACTTGGATGAGGTATAGAAAGGCATCCATAGATCATACCTGATCAAGGAGAGGAGAGAAAACTAACAGCATAGCGAGGGGAAAAAACACCTGTTCTGTGGAAAATCAAAATCTTGATGTTTATCCTATTAGTCTCACTCTGAAACACCCCTGAATGTCTGATGCTACAGTGCTGTCTATGTTTTTTGAGCTATATAGTTTAGCAGAAGCTGGGATTCCATTCTACTTGTTTTTGGATTTATCTGCCCAATGACCTTTAATATCACTAACTTTTAGATTATTGCTTCTCTGTTTGTAGTATGCCATGTTCCTCTCCCTGGTATTCCTGGCAGAGCTGGTTGCTGGCATTTCTGGGTTTGTGTTTCGACATGAGGTAAGTATATTTGTAATTTTATTTGAATTAGGATCACACGAATCCTCTGCCTTATTTCTATCCTGTTCTGCTATTTTCATCCATATTGCAAATATTCCTATAATCTCCATTATATGCTTTATGTACAATGTATTTACTCCAAACTAGCATGAGAAATACAAGAACTAATAATTAGAAATGGATTGTTTCAGTTTAACTCTCCGCTGATTATAGTGCACAATACTGACTCCGTTCAATTATTTCCATTGTATTGTAGCAAAATGTGTTTTAGTTCATCCATTACAAAGATTTTAATTTGACAAATATTAAAATTTTTCTTCCCCCCCCCCCCCCCCCAAAAGATGTTGCATATGTTTTCTGTGGAGCCATGTTGTGCATGGAGCCTGGGTGTTGTAAATGGGAGAGGGAGGGTGAGGGAGAGATTGATTTGTAGCTGATTAATAATTTAAAATGTGACAGAAATATGGCAAAAATTAAAAGGTAAAAATGTAGACACAACATCAGTACTGGAGTGAGCTTCCTACCTCCCCAACTTCACAGTGACCCAAAACAGAAAGTTAGCAACAAATAGGGGTGGAAAGCAGAATGAGTGTTTAGACTTGCAGTGCACAAAAAGGGTACACATTGCAAAATATGACAAACTAGAAATTAGGTAAAATTCAACCCAGTGAATAAGTAACAGCTGCGTCTGAGAACTGAGATGTTTCTTCCATTGCCTATAAATGGAATCTTTATGAAATGAAGATTAGCACCATGTAAAGCCCACACCCTCCATTCTTCCATCATATGCCCCCCCTCCCCCCACCACCGCACCACCATCAGCGGCAGAGCCCTCGGCCACCTATACTGTGGAATTCTCTTCCTCAATCCTTCTGCCTTACTCCCTCTCTCCCCATCTTCAAAATCCTTCTCAAAACCTCTTCTACTGGGCTTTAAGTCACATCTCCTAATCCCGTTCTCTTTTTGTTCGAGTCCCTGACCCACCCGTAAAGTGCTTTGGGATATTTCATTATGTTGTAAAAGTGCAGGTTGTTTTTGAGTAATATCAGCAGCAGCTTTTGTTCTTTGTCCAAATAGTAAATGTTTTGTTTTGTCCTTCCGCAGATCAAGGATATTTTTCTGAAGACTTACACGGATGCCGTTCTTAATTATAATGGAAAGGATGAGAAAAGTCATGCAGTGGATGATGTACAGAATAGTGTAAGTAAATCAGTCATTTATAACAACAGTGTCAAGTGCAGTTCTCTTCTACTGGGGTTGGCAAAGACTATTAGAAGGAAACTGGCTGCAATAAATTACATAGTTCATAAATACTGAAACTAGAGTTGAAAAGTTAACCTGACATAGCTATACCCTGTATTCTGGCATTGCCCATCACTGCTCCTCCACAGTTATTTACTATACGAGATAAATCACTGTGCCGAGGGAGTTTGTGTGGAAACAGTATTTACACAACATAGCTCACAGAGAGCTGAATATTAAAAGATCTCTGGGGTGACAGTTGAGGCATTAGAATTGGCACCCCAGGTTAGGCAAGGTGATGTTATTCAGGGTTGCTGCTTTTGATCACGATCAGCGCCCCCTTTTGGAAGTAGACATATGTTGATGTCAGGCTCAGGTGTGATGCTGTCAAGTCGCTCAACAACAATGAAACTTATTAAAGAGCTTTTAGTTTGTGTGCTTGCTTTAGCAGATGTTTTGGTACAGTGGGAAGCTGTTCATCCAAACAGTTTGAGAAATGCACCTCTTAAGATAAGTAAATAACTGATCTCATATTCATTCCAATATTCTTTATTAAGCAATTTTAATTCAGCAGAGAAATTTGCTCTGCTCACAGATCAGAATATCTCACCAGTATTAGCAAGTTATAATTCTTTCAGTGATAGTAAAGACTAACTCACAGCACTTAGAACTTTTGCTGCCTGCAAAACATCCTGTTTATTCTACAGGAAGGACAATCCTTTGAGCAATAGTGTGGCCTTCACACAGCATGCTTACTGTTATCTGAAGACTTCAGATGTGGTTTTAATCTCTCACTCAACTGAATTGGCACTCTAGTGAGGAGAGAAAAATGTTCTCTGCATGAAGTCAATAGTGTTATAGCTGTGTTACAGCATTTTCTGTAAGACTCACTTCCAGAGCTGTCATCATCGGATGGAAAAGTTAAAAATGCAGTTCATAATCACAAAGAGTGAGACACCTTTCAGAGCTACTTAAACATGGGAATGATTTTATCAGGGAGCCAGGAAGGGGGCAGGGGTGTAGAATTCTTGACGGGAAACCCGGAAGTACGGGTTTCCCTGACGGCCATACAATTTTGACGTAAGGACGTCTTTTTTTTTTGACTGTTTACTGCCGAGAGGCGGGCCTGATTGTCAGGCAGGCCTCAGTTGGATGGGAGAAGAGGGAGGAAGAGAATGCAATCAGGTAAGCCTTAGATGGGGAGGGGTGTCATCGTAGGGGGTGGGGGGGGTGGCGAGCTCAGTCCTCGGGAGGGCCTTGATCGTCGGGAGGCTCAGTCATCGGGGGGGTCGGGGGTCGTAGATCGTTGGGTGGGGGGGGCGGTCCTGCAGATAGGAGGATTGTGGTCGCTGCAGATGGACTTGTTGGGCCTGGGGGAAGCACTCCTGCTCCTCGGCTCACAAGCTGTGCTATATAAACTTACCTGCTGTTTTGGGCCTTATCGCCTCCTCTTACATGGCGTGAAGTAGAAGGTGCAGGAATCCCAGCCCCCAGGGGTTAAAAGCAAGAAATCTGTTAAAATGGAGGCCCACAGCCTACTTGGAAGCTTTCAGTGACTGACCCGCCTCCTAAGAGTGGGTTGGTCTCCCACCCCTTGTCCCGCCTTCATTAAAACCGGAAATGGGCGGGTTGGGGGCGGGTTTCATAATTTAAAAATTTTTACTGCCCCTCCCGCCCCCAACCCACCCGTTTTTCTGAGTTAAAGTCATGCCCTATGTTTTTGCAGAATTGGGGCACATCTTCGGTATGGTGTGTCTTCTACCTGCTCCAAACATGCGCTCCTGATTCCGGCTGATTTTTCTGGCCTTGCGGCCATTTATGGGCTTGTTTCCCAGTCCTTGCCAGGGGGTCTGCCTGGAGTGGGGGCAGAGATTGACTGCGGCAAGCTTCAGAGGCCTGTCACAGCATACGGCTGCTGGCAGACTCTGTACTGCTAGGATAAGTGAGAAAAAAAATCAACTATTTTCAATTTGGCACATAAGCTTATGCAATCCGTTACTCAGTGATTGATTACATAGGCACTTTGGACAATTAAATGGCCCGTGGGCTACCCATAACAGCATTGGACACCAAGGATGAACAGGCGTCCCTTGTATCCAGCATTACTCAGGCACAAACGACAGAATATACATTGGATGATGATGTGCAAATAATAGAAATACATCACAATATGCCTGCCCATGTACGGGCTGACGTATTGTACGCCACTTGTCACTTCTGGCAGGAAATTGCAGGGATGTAGGAATGGACAAGGATGTGGCAGAACCCCAGCTCACCCTATTTCTGCAGAAAAATTGGCCGAGGGGGGCTGGAAATCCCAGCCTATATTTTTAAACCAATTCTCACTCTGAATGAGTGAGGATTTGACACTGTTTACACGGATGAGGTCTGAGGATGCCTAAAGCTCACATCTGCCAGTCTCTGGTATAATGAGTTTGTTCATTCACTTCTGGGCTGCTATACGGAAACCTCATGACAACATGATAACATTGCATTTAAGAGCTCTCTCTCTTTCTGTTTCTTTGAGACCACTGTAAACAATGGCTTAGGTTTTGCTGTAGCAGGACATCTAACGGCATCTGCTGATTGTTAGACTTGCCCTTGCACATTTACCTTTTTTAATTTTTTGCATTGCAAGTTGCTGTAAGTGCGAGCTGAAAACGGCACCAGGAATCCAGGGCATCTGGGACCTAAGTGAACAGGGCAACCAACTGTGTGTCTCTTTAACCCATCAGATTGAAAGATTGAGAAATAAACTGTGCAAGGACTGAGAAGAAAGTGAATTCATCCACTCTAATTTACAATGTTAAATCAGGTACAGAAAGAAAAATAAAGAGAGGGAAAGAAAGATTGGATTAAGAGAGAGGGAAAAATGAGGCAGAAAGAAAAAGTAAAAAAAAAATTGAAATTAATAATTTTAGATTTTTTAAATCTCCAACAACAATTAATTCCTGAAGGAATGAGACTCCACACTTGTAAAAGTCAATTATCAGTGCCAGAGAAGTTGATTGGCAGTAATTAACACTTATCACATCGTTAAAAGGTACTTTGACTTGAAATGACAAGGCATAACTTTCTGTGGTGAGTTTAGTTCATATCTACCGCTCAAATACAGCAACTTCACGCCGTTCAGTGAATTTCAATGGTGAGGCAGGCAGCAAGATGCCGTTTTCACAAAGCTAACGGCGGAGCGGAGCAACTCGGACAGCAACTTTTGGATATTCGCGTTTAATCGTGCATCTGCCCCTCGCCTGAAGTTGCTGTATAATTTGCGCATAAATAGCGGTGAGTGCCATTAGCCTCACCATCATTTTGACAGCAAAATCTGGCCCATTAGGTTTGGTGTTTTTTGTTTTCCAGGAAGTCTTGCTTTCTATTTTTCTTTCTTTCTGTTTTTCTTTCTTTCTTAATCTCCTTCTCTTTCTCTTTTTGATTCTCTCTATTTCTCACTCTCTCAGCAATGACAAACTTACACAAATCAAATGTTTTTCTTTTGCAGCTGCGCTGCTGTGGTGTGCAGAACTATACAAACTGGAGCACCAGCACCTACTGGTCTGAACATGGCATTCCCCGGAGTTGCTGTATAAACAGCAGTGACTGTAACCCAGAGGATTTACGGAACATGACGATTGCTGCCACTAAAGTCTACCAGCAGGTATATTTTAAGCCTTGCCACGGTTTGAAAATATATAGGGAGCTTAGGCCCATTTACTGCAGCAGTGATTTGGATTTTGTATGTACTCCACCTTTATTTTTGAATGCGCAAAAGACATGAAATGTAGTAAAGAAAGAACTTTTAATTATAGTAAGCTCATTCACCTCGGGATACCCCAAATCGCTTTACAACCAATGAATAACCTATAAAGTGCAGTCACTGTTGTTATGCAGACAAACACAATCTGCTCACAAAGTCCCACAAACAGCAACTTAATGAATGACCAATTAATCTGTTTTGGTGGTGACTATATGAAGGAAGAATGTTAGACACTGGGAGAACTTCCTGCTCTTCCTCAACTTGCTTTGGAATTTTAAACATCCACCTGAGCAGGCAGATAGGACCCCAGTTTAATATCTCAAGGCAGATATTCCTGTTAAAATGCTTGGGCATAACGTAAGACTACCTGGGCAGGGTGCAGAGGAAAGTCAGGTGGGGAGGATCACACATCTGACAGAGCCAGCTTGATTTTTCTGCCCAATAATTTAAATATATGAGAAATCGCGTAGATGATTCTGCCCACCCAATTTTCTTCCATCCACCCTGCACAGACAATCCTTTATGACCGAACACTATGGCAGGAAAATCTATCTGATTATCTGAAAGATGGCATTTCTGACAATGCATCACTCCCTCAATACTGCACTAAAGCATCAGTCTAAATCATGTGCTCAAGTCCGTTAGTGGTGCTTGAACAAACAATCTTCTGACTCGGAGGTGAGCATGGTACTAATAAGCCAAGTTATAAAGGATTAATCACTACCAGATTCAATTGACTTCAGTACTATCTTCTGCTGCCCATCCCCCATGGGGAACAGATGCTAACTTCTGTTCGTTTACTTTCCCAACTAATATTTCCTTAGAACTTTTACTAAAAAATATGTATAAAATCATGAGGTCCCTATTGATTCTGTTCTGAAGTTATAACAAGACACATTTTCAGTGTCTGTAAACATAGATGCTGGACATCTGTTTACATTGAGCGAGTGCCTCTCTAAGGCTACCTGTTAGAGCCAGATAACTTTTGAACCCAAATTTAAGTTCTTGCAAAAACAACTTGCATTTATATAGCACCTTTAGCATAGTAAAACATCCTACGACGCTTTACAGGAGCATAATCAGACAAAAATTGACAGCAAGCCAAAAAGGGAGACATCAGGACAGGTGACCAAAAGCTTGCTCAAAGAGATAGATTTTAAGGAGTGTCTTAAAGGAGGAAAGAGAGGTGGAGAGGCAGAGAGATTTAGGGAGGGAATTCCAGAGTTTAGGCTGAAGGCTGAAGGCACGGCCGTCAATGGTGGAGTGAAATGGGGGGTGGACAAGTGGAACTCAGAGTTCTCGGAGGGTTGTGGGGCTGGAGGAGGTTACAGAGATAGGGAGATTGCAATGAAGATCAGTGGGGGAGGAGTGGGGTAATGAGCGGACACTACAATATTTCAGACAACTTGAATTGACTTGCATCATTTAAAACATGAAAAAAAGTGAAAAACCTTTGTGGAAGAAGAAATTACCATTAGAAAATGTTTTAATACAGGTTTTTGTTTTTGATGTTCTCCTGCACAACCAATAAAATGGGACAGCATCGACATGGAATCCCTTTTGTATTGAATTTATTTTTCATTCTGTAATATAATGGTGCTATTACAGCATAATTAATGAACCACTGGGAGGCAATTGTTTGGCCCATTAAACATCAACTGCAATGTTGATGGTCCTGAAATTAGTTGGAAATCAATCTTTTATTTTGACCATCTGTATCCTGATATTTTTCATCAATCTCAATTTCACAGAATCATTTTTGAGAGACTGTTAAATTTTTATTAACCCATTGACTACCAAATTTCTACCCAGTTTTTGAAATATACATCTTCACCTGAAAAATGTAATGTATAAACTATTTAATGTGGTCTTCACTGAAAAGAATGAATAATGATAATTACAATACTCTTCCCCTCTCACGATAGCTATGCACCATCACTGTTCCCTTCTCATTTCAAATGGTTAATGTGTTAAATATACAATGACTGTCCCCCTCCCCTAAAGATAAAAGTGTTATCTTTGGGGAGGGAGATGGTACCTTTATGTGAAACTTGTTTCCACCACTGGTATTTTTCCTTTACTTGATCTTCTGTACTCCGTTGTCACAGGGACACTGCTCTGTTACTGGAATGCTTGGGGGTCTCTGCCTGCAACCATAAGATAACCCTTATTTATCCAAAGTTATTTCCTGGGTTCCTGAGCTGATCTCCACTGCTCTGATGGCTTCAGGGCTGAACTCTGCTGTTGTGTTGGCTCCTGGAGAGAAGTTCACTGCTCTGCTGGCTCCTGAGCAGAAGTCGGCTGTTCTGCTGGTTTCCCAGACTGAGCTTCACTGTCCTGCCGGTTCCCAGGGCTGGATCCTGCCCTGGTTTCCTGCACGTTACTTTGCTCCTCTGTTGACTCTAGGCCCATACTTCACTCCTCCAATGGCTACTGGATCATGCCCATCCCCTCCACCACCTCCTGGATCATTCCTCCATTGTCTTCTAGATCAAATATCAGTCCTCAACAAGCTCCTGAATTGGACTTTGCTCCGTTGCTAGCTTCTCGACTAGACTTTACCCATCACTGGCTCCAAGCTGAACCTTCCCTCTCCTGCTGGCTCCCAAACTGGACTTTTCTCCACTGTTGTCTCTTGCCTAGAAGCTTCCCCCTTAAGACAAGCCCTCACCTATTGGACTGGTTACTTTTCTCCTATCTGCTCCTACCCTATTAATCTTTCTTCCTATACTAAGCTCTTTGCCACTACCCTTTTCATCTAAGGTCTCCCTTTATGTACATTTAAGTGCAGATGTTGGTTGTCATTGCAGACTTCAGCCACTTACTCCCATTTATCCTCCATGTTCTCTGCCATATCCATCATAGAAAAAATCACCGCCAACCTCAGCATTCTCTTCCTCCACTCCTGATGAACATCTCATCCAATTTGCTTCTGGCGAGTTCATCAATCATAGTTCCACATTGTGGCGCCCTTGAGAAAATTCACTTCCTCATGAACAAGGCCCTCGCCATCCATGCCTTCATTGTGGATGGAAAAGGGAGAAGAAGGTATTACTGGAGTCGAGGGAGAGGCAGGGAAACTGGTTTAAGGGCAGCAATTCCTTCCCCCACACTGAAACCTCCCCACCCTGCTACATATTCCATCACTAGCCCGACCAACCCACCATTGTGTAGCTCTTGTTGCCAAGTCCCACCTTGGCCTTTGCCTCTATTCCACTAGCATCTTCTCCATCTTCTCAGTTAAAATCCTTGCCATTTACTGTCCTCTCAAATCCCAAGTCCAGTTCCTTATCGAAATATCCTCTTTCCCTCCTCCCTTAGCCTCTGGACCAAGCAACTCATCTTTGCATATTTAAACCTACATCTATACTCCCCCTAGTACCCTCTCTGCCCTCCTGTCCTCATTAAATCTTATTCTTCGTTTAAACTTCCCCACCCACAGCCACCTCCTTGCTCTCACCATCTCTACTCCAGAGTTCTTGATCATTAAAAAGCTATCTCTGTTTACTTTCTCGCCTCACTACTACACCCTCCTTCCTTCCCCAATCCCATTACCATCACTGTCTACCCCTGAATAAAACTTTTGCCCGCTCCCTCACTAAATCACTCAAATTACCAACTCTCTCTTATCCAGCCTTTCACCCATTTTAATACCTCTGCTGCTGTTGACCTGCTCAACTGCTTCATCACTTCTACCTTCATTCCTACCAAGACACTCACAATCTCCTACCACTGCTGTAGCTCCCGATACAGTTCATCAATGTTACCTTAAGTCAGAGGGCCACAAACTAAAGTGCCTGAAGCAAAAGTGGTCCAGTCATTCATGGCCAGATTTTGCTTGGCCATGTCAAGCATTATTATGCCTCATTTTCATCAGCCAAATCTTCCTACCACTCCACGATCATCCTGGAAGGCAAAGACAACTCAAGGCTCCTTTTCTGCATGACAACCCATTTCCTCAAACCTATATCCTCTCCCACCTCCAATCTTCACCTCCAATATCAAGTGCAAAGAGCTCATGGATTTTGTCCATACTGTATCCCATCCCTTCAGAATTTTAAAACATCGCTATCAAATCACTCCTTAATCTCCTCTGTTCTAACAAAAACAGCCACATTTTTTCAACTCTTTCTTTGCATTTGTATTTTGTCATACCAGGCAGCATCCTAGTGAATCTGCGCTGTAACCTCTCTATTGCTTCAACATGCTTCCTAGTGTGCAGCCTAAAACTGCACAAGTTCTCCAACTGCGGTCTCACTACGGTTTTATATACATTCACTATTATGTCTTGATTTTTATATTTTATACCTCTTGCCATAAAACTCAGGATTCCATTCACTTTTTTTAATCACCATATCCATGTGAGGAGCTACTTTTAATCTCTTGTGAATCTGAACCCCCAAATACCTCTGCTCTTCCACAATATCAGCATTCCCCCTTTCAAAGTAGAATTTTCCCCTTTTTTATTTTTTTACCAAAATCTACCACCTCACATTGAGAAGGATTGTGTGGAAATAAATACTTTCTCTAATATTCCTTTTAAAATAAAATGTGTGCGCTTCAGGTTTGTTGGGCAATGAACTGTAGAGTCGCTGGACTCTGATGAACATTATGTACACAGTTAACAGTTACTGGAGCACTGTGATGAGATGTTGCACTGTTGTATTATAGCTATTACTTTTGTGTTTTCTAAAATAAAATTTTGAGCTTCCCCTACCCCAGCCAAGAAAGCAGACAGCCAGCAAATCAGCTGTTCGGCCTCTGCTGATATCACTCAGCAACCATCTACTACATTATCAATTTTTTACCAACCTCCCACCTTTTGTGGTGGTACCTGTTAGTCTGCTGTATCCCCCAAGGACATATGGCTGAGATTGTAATGAGTGTAAAACCATGACATAGTCTATTGGGGTGCCATTACACCATTCATTTGTCTTTAAAAGAAAGAAATTCAGTGAAGAGTGAGGGGTTTCTTTGATCTTTGCTGAAGACTAAGTCCTTTCTTCAACAGAGGTATTTATGGGGTGCACATGTAATGCTTCTATAATTAACCAATATGTGCTGGCTGCTGGTGACATGGTGCCTCACAAAATTTATCCTATAGTATACCTGGTAATTAATTATCTGAAGGGAACGTCAACAGGTCAGGACATGGAATTTTCAGGCCTATTCTCAGTTGTCCACTGCCATGTACATGCAAATACATTGTTACTGTTCAATTAGTCCTTGCTATCAATTTTGAAGATTATTTTTGTAATTAATGCATTACTAAAAATCATTACGATGAGTCAAGGGACTCAGTTGGTTAAGAAAGTTAATGCCACTTATTATATATTACTGACATTGGTAACTGTTTCAAATTATTACAACACATTCAAATAAAACCGCTATAAGAAAGGTGGTGCGGTGTCACAAAATGATGGAGTACAGTTTCCACCCTTGCATATCACCCTCTTCACTTGCTGAGTTCTTCACCTCCAGCTGTCCTGCTGTGGGCAAGTGTAGCGCATAGGCCAGATGCTTCCCCATTGGCAGATAGGGAGGGAAAATGGAGGAAGAGTCTCATAGGCTGCTCTCCTACATTCCCTGATGGCCAATTACAGACTGGTATTGGCAATGGTTCAACAGTAAATCACCCATCAACCCTTTGGTTAGGCAAAGTGTGTTGATGAACAAAGAATTGGAAATGTTAGGTAGTGGTTTTTTTGTTTCAGAAATTTAATAGTCTGTCCACATTCCTGGTTTCAAGATAACTTTAGTGTATTGGACTGCAAATGGTCACAGTTCCCTCAATAATCCGGTGGGTAAAGGTGCATCCTGGTACAACAATAAACTACACAAACCAGAAGGTCCCAGGTCCGATCTCGGGTGTATGCAAAGTCAGCTGATCTCAGCTGGAGTAGTAGTTGGAACAATGCAATTGAGCTTAGTGCTCTTTTGCTAAGTTGAGGAAAATGTTGGATGACAAGTTTAGGCACAAAATGCCTTCTACAGTCTGATGGTACTCACTATCAAGACTCACATGAAGGATGACCACTTGTGCAAGGTACCAGACAGCTGCAGGCATCTATGGAACCATCCTCCACAAAGTGTCAGCATCTGGAAGGGAAGAAAAATTTAAGAAATTTATGAAAAAGATGGTCATTATCCAATTGGTTCATGGAAATAACACATTTAGGACTGAATAAATATATTTTAATAAGGATGAAATAGAAAATATAATTTACTTGTTCATTGATTTGATTTATAGGGCTGCTACGAGTTGGTGACCAGCTTCATGGAGACAAACATGGGAATTATTGCTGGGGTTGCGTTTGGAATTGCCTTCTTACAGGTACAAACATTATAGTGGTCATTATCTGAATTTGCACCCCTGATGCAGAACTTCGTCTGCTGGTACCCATATTGGGAACTCTGGCACATGCCAAGAGAGTGAATTCATTCAATTACTCCTTATAACTGCAGTTAAATTGATTTTGTTCTTAAGTGTAAAAAGTTTGGTTAAATGAATTAGTTATTTTAATTTATTCGCTCTTCCCTCACCCCCCCCCCTTCAAAAGCTATGTTCATTTTGGTGCTATGTTCCCATATCCTTTTATCCCATATCCTTCAACCACCTATCTAACCTATTCTTAAATGTTGACATGGACCCTGTTTCAATTACACACAGCCTCACAAGCCTCTGTACAAAAAAAGTTTCTTCCGCTCTCTGTCCTAAATTGGTCTCATTTAATCTTATATCTATGACCCCTCATTCTAGACCTATCAATCACTGGAAATAGTCTTTTTCTTTCTATTCTGTCCCATGCCTTCATAATTTTAAACACTGCTATCAAATCACCTGTTAATCTTGCCATAAGTCCCTGTGTTCCATTAGCTTTTTTATGGCCTTATCCACTTGAGGTGCTGCTTTTAATGTCTTGTGAATCTGAACTCCCAAATCCCTCTGATCTTCCACATCATCCAGCCTTCCTCCATTCAAAATATAATACTTTTTTTAAAACCAAAATGTATCATCTCACATTTACTGACATTGAATTTCATCTGGCACTTTTTTGCTCGTTTTGCCATCTTATCAGGATCCCCTTGAAGATTCCTTTGGTCCTCAGAATTATTTACTATGCCTCCTATTTTAGTTTGGTTTGCAAATTTGGATATCACTCTCTCTAGCCCTATATTCAAATCATTGATATACACAGTGAATAGAAGCGGTTCCAGAACAGAATCCTGTGGGATTACCCACAGAAACTGCCTTTAACTCCTATTCTTTGTTTCCTCCCTTATCATCAGGTTTAGTCCAATTTGCTGCCCTACTCCTAATTCTATACCCTTTAATCTTCTCCAATAGTCTCCTGTGTGGTATCTTGTCAAAGGCTTCCTGAAAGTCCAAGTACACCACTGTAACTGTCACAGATTTTTTACCTAAAACTTACTGGGATATCACATCATCTAAGTTCAGCCTGATCTTTTGTTAAGTTTCAGATGGCCTTTATTACTCAGCTCATCCCTCGTTCCCCTGGCTGGAGAGTCTAGAACTAGGGGTCATAGTCTCAAGATAAGGGGTTGGCTATTTAGGACCGAGATGAGGAAACATTTCTTCACTCAGAGGATTGTGAATCTTTGGAATTCTCTACTCCAGAGGCTGTGAATGCTCAGTCATTAAGTATATTCAAGACTGAGATCAATAGATTTTTGGACACTAAGGGAATCAAGGGATATGGGAAAGGGCGGGAAAGTAGAGTTGAGATAGAAAACCAGCCATAATCTTATTAAATGGTGGAGCATGCTTGAGGGGCCGTAAGGCCTGCTCCTGCTCCTATTTCTGATGTTCTTATGTTCCCCTGCAACTATTTATTTCTTCTGTCCTTTGTTCCCATCAAATTACTAACTGTCTTCTATTCCTGACCTTTTTTCCAGTACAGTTCCCATCGTTATTCCCTTAACTTTGAAACTCAAGTGCACCCGGTGCACGATTGTCATTCATCGCTAGACTAGCTCGACCATGTTAAGTTCTTCCTTGCCTTGCACTCCTTGGTCAAATCTTCCTGTTACTCCAGGATTGTGCTAGAGGGCAAGGACATCTCATGCTTCCTTTTCTCCATGACAAACCACCTCCTCGCTGCCCCCTCCACCCTCACCTCCAACAATGTGTGAAGATGGATTTCTTTGACTTTAAGATTGAAACCATTTATGCATCTGTCTGCCAGCACCTCCCCCGCCTCTTCCCCTCACCCTGTTCCATATCACTCACCAGGCCCCACTCACCTTACATCTGATCCCCTGTCCCTCTATAGTTGCTCTTCCCATTCCGTCTTCGATCTCATCTCTTCCACGAGACCAAACTCCTGTTCCATTGATCCTCTACCCACCCAATCCTGATCGCTTATTTATCTTTTCTGACCCTATGTCTCTGGTATTGTTAAAGACTCTCTTTGTTCAGTCAATATCCCTCTACTATTCAAAGCTCTCAATTAACGGCCCATTCCTAACCTGTCGTTTCCGTCTAAAGTCCTTGAACATGTTATCGCCTCCCAGCTTCATGACTATTTTTCACAAAACATTTGAATTCCAGCATACAGCCTGGGTCACCTGCTTTGTTTTACTAGTGCCCTCCTCCCGGGGGAGCGGGCGGGGAGGAGGGAGACTCTTGTAGTCATATTTGTTCTGGTATTATTGGACTCACCCAGTGTCACCCTATGGGTCCAGATTCAAAATAGAGCCATGCCACAATTGACCTGGCTGTGTTTAACATGGACACTGGGCACACAAGTTCAAAAGCTGTTCATTCCCCACCACTGAATTCTATCACTTTTGTCACAAAAATGCACCATGATAAATAATAATTTATATTGTATACTTTTTTGACTTTTGCAGTTAATTGGAATGTTCTTGGCCTGCTGTTTGTCCCGATTCATCACTGCAAACCAGTATGAAATGGTGTAATACTTGGAAGTAGAAGGTGGGTTCTCCTTGTGAGTAAAGTTAGTTTCTACTTTCCATAGTAAGCAAAACAAACTCCATTTTCAGCAGATTTATGCAGCAAAGATGTTAGAAGATGGTTTCTGAATTGGCTGACAGTTTATGATTGAGCATTTCATGTCTAACCAAAAGGGAATCATGCATTTCAGATCTAGGGCTGCCTCTAAGCTAAAGATGTGTTTATCATTTTAGTAAATTCATTTGTACTTTTATTTGGGATTGGAGGAGGGAGAAAGGGTGAATTTGGATTTCCTGGATCAACCACATTTAAATAGCTTCACCTGCTGGCAGTGTTTAAAACTCTTATTACTGTCTCATTGTCCTGACAAGGATGCCTCCATATAGTTTTCAAAATAGAGGAAAAATTAGGAGAAAAAAAATGTGCTCAGATTATTGGAAGAGCCGTCTTAGATATTATTCCAACAAGTTGTTACCCTGAATAGATTAAATTAAAAGGTTTGCTGTAACTTGATCTTAATTGTCTTCTGAGAGATAGCCAGATCAAGCAGCCAGTGGTAACTTTCCAAGCTATTTTTCTCAGGGAAGATGCAGGTTTGTGGCTTTGCACATGGTTACTTTCTTAGCAACATCAGAAAGGGCTGTCCACCCTGTCAAATGAAGAATGGTGCATGGCATGGGAAGACTGGAGCAGGGGTGGGGGAGTGGGGAGGAGAGAAATGATCATTTCAAAATAGGAGAGAGACTACCACTGTGATTAGGTGTACAGTTAGAAACCTAACTCCAACAGTCCTGAGATATGGTGCAACAACTATTGTTGCTCTGCCCTGATTTTTCTTAGAAATTGTGGAGGGGGACAGCCTGATAACGAAGCACCATGTGGTGTGGTACTGGGCCCAATAGACCAAGAAGGTCCCAGATTTGATCTTGATCCTTGGTCTGTGCTGAGCTAGCCAATTTCAGCTGGATTTTAGTGTAATGCTACAGTTAGCTTTAGTGTTTCTGTTCTAGGAAAAGGGAAGATTGGTCAGGACTCCTGGAGGTTGGGTAGGGACAGGATTGTTCTTGGTGTGATAGTCTTTGTGGTTAAATAGTTAGCTGACACTAATTTTCCAAGTTCACATGTGATGAATGATAACCTGGGTGATGTATTAGAGTGCCATTGCTGCCTTCAATAAAGTATGGATAAGGGAAGAAAGTGAGGGAGGGAACCTTGAGGATAAATATCAATGTATTCATATGAATAGTCTCTAAAAATGTTCTCTTGGACAGTTTTGTGATCGGTTGTTTTCTTTTACAGGGACATGATCTAATTGGGCAGTTTCTAATATAGGATTTGTAGAAGACCAGGCCAACATCCTAGGAACCCAAACACACTACCCTTTCTGTTATTCGTGGTGCACCATTTCTTGTCATACAGTTGTGCAATAAAGGGGTAGCTTCTTTTCATATTGAACATCAAAGCTTTTAAAATGCTGACGACTGCAGTAGTTTCTCTACTGGGTCAATTTAATGAGTTTCATACTGTGTTACAACAGGTACCATGATTGCATTGATGTGGCTCTGCATGTAGTAACGTATGGGGTCTTTTGGGGGGGTAGAGGCTGTTTAGCAATATCACTGGAATTTCTTACATCTTTTATTTATAGTGATAAGTATTGATGACTATTTAATATAGATATTCTAGTTTTTGATTTGTTTCATACACTACTATTGTTCTGCCATATGGGCTTAGAAATGAAAAAAAGTGGATTACTTGGGAAAAAAATGAAAAGTACAACAGTAATGTAGTGCTTGAAGGGAAAAGGCATTGTGTTTTCCCTGGACCTAAACTACAATTCAAGTTTTTTAATTATAGTGTCATAAAATGTTGCTGCTTATGCCACTAAATGTAGCATCCTGTCCTGTGTAAAATGTAGTTATAATTGTGCTGTTTGTTATGTGAACACAGTAAATAATATTGCTTCAGTTTTGAGGATTTGTATGTTAACATTTACACTGTACTGTATGTAACAGGCTGTTATTCAGTCTTTAACTTTCCTGTTTTTTTTCATTGCCTTATATAGCAATTGATGCACCCACAGAATAGTTAATTTAACAAAATGGGTCAGTGTTAAGCAAGTCTAAAGAGCATTTCAGAAGTAAACTGTAGTTGAAATTAATGTATTTTAAAACTGCCACCAGCTAGCATGCCAACATGACTGCAATGACATTGTGAGCTTATGTGAATTCTGTATTAATAAAAACTGTTAATTACATTTGTTTTCAAGTCTCTTTCTGTGGGTTACCATGCTATGATGTATGTATCATAACACTTTAAAGTCACAATTTTTTCTGCACAAAAATGTACAGGTTTGATTTGCTTATCCTCTTCCAAAAACTGTCACTTTATATGGACATTCCACTGTGCACTTGTCCAAATTGTACAGATGTAAGATGTCTTCCTAAAGGATGTTACTATCTTAAAACCTTAATTCGTAATTTGGTACAATAGAATATGTGGACATTAGTTAAAATTGTGTGTGTGGTACTATGGAGCCAGAATGATCTGAAGAATACATGTCCAAGGCTTGATTGGATAATGCTTAATTTTGTTAGAGAACCGTTGAATCATGACTTTAATTTCCAAGGGTAAAATTATCATATGTCAGTCTTTGCATTGTGCTTCAGAGCTGTTGTCTGCCTTTTGCTGCCACTGAGAATGATAGAACCTTCCATTTATTCAGCAGCACCAGTTTCCTTGGCGAGTTTTTATTATCTTTAATGCCAGTATGATCTGGACCTACTAGAGGGTGATATGACAATTAATATTGTTTCGATTTTAGATGATGAAGCAGCTGATTAAGTTCTAACAGCTTTCTATTTAAATAAGCTAGCTGTTAAAGTTGAGAAGATGTGCTGTTCAAGTAAGCTGAGGAAGTGGGGAGATAATATAAATCTGTAGGATAGCTACAATTGGGATTTCTTCAAAGACTTCTTACCTTATTAAAACTTGATGACGATATAAGCTTCTCCATTAGTCCTTTTGTTAGCTGACCTACCTCTTAAAACATGAGTGGTTTTTACTTCTATTTAGTTTATTCCAGGAACTATGCAAATCATATTTTTTGGTTTTTGAAATCTCCTTTATATCTGTTTGTATTATTGTACAATTTTTTTGTTTTTACAAAACTAAAAAACTAATTAGTACATAAATGACTACGTTTTAAGACTTCACCTGATGACTGACATCAGGATAAATTAAAAAAGACTCCAAGTGACAGTAATTTTGACATCATCCATAGGAGGGTGAGGAGGAGGGAGAGAAAAAACAGGGAATTACAGACCAGTTAGCCTAACATCAGTAGTGGGGAAAATGATAGAGTCTATTATAAAAGATGTGATAACAGAACACTTGAATGGCATTAAGGGGATTGGACAAAGTCAGCATGGGTTTATGAAAGGGAAATCATGCTTAACAAATCTACTGGAGTTTTTTGAGGATGTAACTAGTAGAATAGATAGGGGAGAACCAGTGGATGTGGTGTATTTGGATTTTCAGAAGGCTTTTGATAAGGTTCCACACAAGAGGTTAGTGTGAAAAATTAAAGCACATGGGATTGGGAGGAATATACTGGCATGGATTGAGAATTGGTTGACAGACAGGAAATAGAGAGTAGGAATAAACGGGTCTTTTTCCGGGTGGCAGGCAGTGACTAATGGGGTGCCGCAGGGATCAGTGCTTGGGCCCCAGCTATTCACAATATATAGCAATGATTTGGATGAGGGAACTAAATGTAACATTTCCAAGTTTGCAGACGACACAAAGCTGGGGTGGAATGTGAGCTGTGAGGAGGATGCAAAGAGGCTCCAATGTGATTTAGACAAGTTGGGCGAGTGGGCAAGAACATGGCAGATGCAGTATAACATGGATAAATGTGAGGTTATCCACTTTGGTTGTAAAAACAGAAAGGCAGATTATTAACTGAATGGTGATAGATTGGGAAAAGGGGAGGTGCAACGAGACCTGGGTGTCCTTGTACACCAGTCGCTGAAAGCGAGCATTCAGGTGCAGCAAGCAGTTAGGAAGGCGAATGATATGTTGGCCTTCATTGCAAGAGGATTTGAGGACAGGAGCAGGGATGTCTTACTGCAGTTATACAGGGCCTTGGTGAGACCACATCTGGAGTATTGTGTGCAGTTTTGGTCTCCTTATCTGAGGAAGGATGTCCTTGCCATGGAGGGAGTGCAACGAAGGCTTACCAGACTGATTCCTGGGATGGCAGGACTGACGTCTGAGGAGAGATTGGGTCGACTAGGCCTATATTCACTAGAGTTTAGAAGAATGAGAGGTGATCTCATCGAAACGTGTAAAATTCTAACAGGACTAGACAGACTAGATGCAGGGAGGATGTTTCCAATGGCTGGGGAGTTCAGAACGAGGGGCCACAGTCTCAGGATACAGGGTATGCCATTTAGAACCGAGATGAGGAGAAATTTCTTCACTCAGAGGTGGTGAACCTGTGGAATTCTCTACCACAGAAGGCAGTGGAGGCCAAGTCATTAGATGTATTCAAGAAGGAGATAGATATATTTCTTAATGCTAAAGGGTTCAAGAGATATGGGAAAAAGCAGGAACAGGGTACTGAGTTAAACAATCAGCCATGATCATTTTGAATGGCGAAGCAGGCCCAAAGGGCCGAATGGCGTACTCTTGCTCCTATTTTCTATGTAAAACAGCTGAATGCGCATAAGAATATATTTATACATTTTTGTCACCAAGCCATGTTTTCTGGTATGGTTTTCTGGTTTAGAAGAAATCTGCAAGGGCTGAATCCAAGTAACTGACGTAACCTGCTAGTTTCATTGCTATAAAAAGCTAACAGGAAATATGTAATAAGTCAGATTGTAAAAGCACCACAGGAGGGAATTGAGCACTGAGCTACTCACAAAATGGATGAACACCTCACATTGCAGGAATAGGGCTGTCATGGCAGCAGGCTGAGTGTGCTAGTGCAGGAGGAGAAAAGTCAGATCCTGAGCATACCTCTGGAAGAGGGTTTACAGACTCCAGCCTAGAATTTTCAATTGCCATTATTTTAATGCTGGCGTCAACTAATTTAAAGTGAATGGATTAATGTCATCATTAAAAAATAGCCAATCAGAAAATCTAAAGCCTGCATTTCCTACTCAAAAGTCCCTGAAAATCGTACAATATTCAGACGGGGGAGCAGGACCCATTACACTGGACCCCTGTCCATTTTTACAGTCACCCAATTTTCTGCTGTCATTGGCAGCCAGTGTCAGAAGCACTTTCCTAAAATGGTCACGTCATACATCCCATTTTCCATCATTAATGCCGGACATAAATCATGCCTGTATAAAACAGGCATCCAGCACTGCTAGGTGATACAGTAAAGCCCAAAGTAATTCTTAAGGGCTACAGTTGGTACTTTGAAAAGTCTTGAAAAATCTTAATTTTGAAAAGCTCTTTTTAGGAACTTTTTGGCTTTTCTCTACTGATAAGTGCTTTGTCAGCTACCTCTGTGCCTTTTATTATTGGTCGCCTATTTTTTGTACCACAGCTGTAATTTAGGCCATTGGGAATACTCTGAAGAGTACATAACATTAGTGAATCAACTGTGCAAAGATATATC